>NC_140584.1:671141123-672532373 GCF_964204655.1 Triturus cristatus | reverse complement strand
TGTAAATTTGGCCCCGAGAGAAAGTTTGTGAGTACCCATGTTCTAATGGGACCCTGAGTATTCAGAAAGGCCCTAAAGACCTGGCTGTTCCCCCAGGAGTCTTAAGGCCACCCAGCCCAAGCTAAACATGGTGAGGTCATCTAATAGAGCAAATTTTTCAGGTCCTATAGCGCCAAGACGCCTAACGGCATGAGTTGCGTTTTACAAATTACATAAATAAATAAATCAATTCCACATGTAATCCCTAGTGTTGGTAACTCTTAGGAGACAGATGGCCCTATTTAATTATTGGTGGAGGGAGTAGTCACTATTAGCCTGGCGAAGTACTTTCACTGTACCAGGCCGAAACTAATCTGCCCTCCAAATTTATAATTGACCGACTAGCAGGCGGTCATTTTTAAAGGCATTAGCAAGAACAGCCGTCACAGCAGTTCCTGTCATTGCATTTTACTGTTTGTTGCAGGGCAACATTGGAAGGGTGCAAACCCTGAAACAAACAGCAATCTTTTTTCTTTTCAAAACGAAAAACCCAAGATGGAATTTTTTTTTCTATAGAAAAAAATGTAATGCCCCACCCCCCCCCCGCCCTCACCTGCCCATCGTGGGAGGTTTCTCCCATGGTGGGGAGAGCAGTTTAATGTGTTTTAGTGTCCCTCACCACTGGATTGGATCAAATTACTTCATTTCTGCCCATCCAAATTGGGTGGGAGGACTGGTAGGCATTTCTTCAATAGCCCTCGGAGGGGACCGCATTTTGGTGGTGAGGAAACTCTGTTGCCATTGCAATGGAGTATCCTTGCCACCAAGAAATAAATCGGGCCCAGTGTTTCCACCTGGATATCGGGGACCTCATGATGAGACTTTAAGAATTGAATTACATTTCCCCCTTGCGGGTGGAACATTTCAATCCTTAATATCACTCAAAATGAATTAATCCAAAAACGTTTTCATATTTATGTATAAATAATCTTTGTATGTATTCTTTATTTACTTTTTATTTTTTTATGTTTATAAATGTTTAAATAGTTAGTTTAGTAAAGCAAGCTCTCAGTTCTCACCACATCTCCTTGCCTATCTTGTTTTCTCTCATTGGGTTGCCACCTTGCATTGGGTGTTGTGTTAGAGAGTAAGAGCAATAACACAACAGCAACTCGAAAGTTTGTCATGTGTGTCTTAATAAAACAAGGCAGCTCTTAGCTAGTATTAGGATGAAGTTTTGCTGTGCCTTCGATTTCCAGCAGGAATACCTGGACACGCCGGGCAGCTTTCCCACTAGGAGACCAGCCGACCAAAATTATTAAAAACTTTAATCAACAAGCTTGCCAAAACCCTCTCAGGAAATCATGTACTGCACTGGCATTTTTTTTTATTTCTCTTTTTTATCAAGTGGAGAGCAAGGGTAGGTGTTTTCAGAACAGATGAGACTGGGGAATAGTAGACACAGTTGGTCAAAACCAAGACAAGGCAGCAGATGACTTAAATATAAAGCAGGCTTACACTTTAGACTGACAGGGTGTGGCTGAATGTATGAAGCAGACCCATACCAGGGGACCCGTGTGGTGCTTGACACGTCTAGCTGCAGAGGTAGAATGGAAACTATACTCTAGGTTAAGGATGATCAAATCCTTGCCAGATGTTTTATATATCCACAACAGTTACATTTCCATAAATAGATCTTAACACAACTTATTTAAATATCCAGTTGTTCTTATGAACATCTGAGCCAGACCTCTGGGCCTATGTTTGACATCCATGGTCAACCTGTTTATGGGCAGTGGTTTTCTATAGCACGAACTGCAATGTCACGTGACTTCAAGTGTTGATAGCAGAATAAAAAATAGTAAAGGTATATACATGGGAAGACCAGAGCAAAACTTCAGTGCTCATGGTGAACTCTGCAATGGCATATAGAAAGCTGCCAAGATGCTAAAATAAATCTCACATGAGCTTCAAATTTACATTTCAGAATGATGAGCTTACATGGGCCTCAGCAAATGAATACTTGAAATTTAGACAATATTGAAAGGGACGCTGCAGTTCATACAGGTCCTCATTCTAAGTGTCCCTATAAGGAAGCCACCTTCCAGAGTTAACAATAATTGAGGGACTCTGAACCAGAGATTAGGGAATTATGAGCCATTTACAAGTGGTGTGCACACATTTCCATAGCAATCTGTAAACTTATTCCTAAATCACCTGGTTATTCCTCATTTCCACAGTTCTTTACCCAGAGACTCTACCTTCTTCCAGCAGGTGGAGTATTTGGGTAAAATGCCCCAGACCTGTGGTGTTCTTGCAGGACTCATAAATCCGATGGAAACAGCTAAAACGTTTACACTTCCCATCCGAATAAATGGAACAATTGGAATCGAGCCAATACAGCCATTGAATACTGCTCAGGTGAAATTTATAGATTGAAAATGAGTCTATCAGGAGCATTTTGTCATTTGCCATTATTGCTTTATCAATTTGAGCAAAACAGTTCCCACCCTTGTTATCTTTTTAAAAAACACTTCCTGAATGGTTTAGTTGCCCCAGCTTGAAAGGGGAGAAGAAGAGTCTATTTTACCATAAAGTGAAAGACAGGAGAGACAGCTAGAAAAACAGTCTTCTCTCTAGGGGACCTACTATCTGAAAGAAATATAAATGTGTACAACTGGTTAATTGGCAAATCCGGAGGCTGCTTTGGAGCCAGTACATTTTTTGGCAGAATCTAGGATTTGTCCTTTTGAAGGAAACCTACAAATAAGGTTTTCACTAGCTATAATCAGTGCATTACTAAAAACACATAACTTTTGATATTACTGTAAACATTTAAACAAAATCTTTTTCACGTTTGGGACAGCCTGTGTGCAACCGATCATATACTGTGTAATACATGTTTTAAACTAATGGCTTACTTAGTTCACGGTGCTTTCTGTCACTGGCTTGGACTTCTCAGCACTATAAATACGCCATTGTTTCCCCAGGGCACTGGCAACGATTAAAATCAGTGGCTTTCCAGTTGCTCCCACAGATATCTGAAGGGATTGCATTAACCAACCAAGCTGTTCTACCACAAAAAAGCATTTTCCACAGATGAATTTAAGTGGCATTTATTTTTCATTTGAGATGTATGCATTATATTTTATTGGACAAGCCCTCATTGTGCTCAGGATCACATTCCCAAATTTTCCTTTATGCACTTAGACCGCTGATAATCCAGGATGGAGTTAATCAATGCACCTCTGACTGTGTGAGTCTGAACTGGATTCCTCCAATGAAATGTCACCAGATTGCCCAGAGGCCCAATGTCTCTGAAAGGCAGGTTGAGTCAAACAGACTGCCTGCCACTTATCATTTCATTTTTGCACTTCACCAGACTTACAAGATCCATGGTGAAGAAGAATCAGAACTAAATTGGCCAATTCCAGCGGCAATTTATAATTTCTGAGGGCAACCTCAAAGTCCCATTTGTAAGTCCCAGTAACTCCGCCCCATCGGAGTTACCAGTGCCTGAGTATTGTTAACTTGAAGTGGTGGGGGTTCCAGGGTTTCAGTGGGTGTCTCAGAATAAGGACCTCACAGGTTTTGCTGTGTCTGGAAATCCCCCATAGATCTAGCACGCTGCGGGTTTGGCTCCTTCACGGGTTCTGCCAAAAGGCATATAATCATGGACCATACATAACACCATGGGTGATAATTGATTTGGCATGGGATCAGCTGATTTCCCCACTTATGAAAACCATGTCAGCACGTTTACGTAAATCCATCATAGGGAAAGCTAAATGTTCCTCCTGGGGCCGCTGTGGCTGGACGTCTCCAGCTACCAGTTCCACATACAGACCATACCACGAGGTGCATTAAAGTAAATAGCCATAAATGATAGATTTATGGGTAGGAAGATGCAGTGTGTTCAATCAGCTCCCTCTCGGGAGCCTTCGGGTATGGGGAGGTATTGACTCTAAATTGTGGTTCATCTGATTTAGGCTCCCAGCTTTCCATTTTTACTGATTTTTACACATAATTACAGACAGAAAACAATGTATGTCCTGTCTGTATTTATTTTTAAAAGTGGAAAAATACAGAAAAGTGTGTCTTCTGTTAATGACTCTCCATGCTGTCTTTCACGAGTCCCCGGACAACAGCTCAACAGATAGACAAGATAGGGATTAAAAGACAGGATGGGATATTCTTAAGTACAGGGTTATGTTAACATACATTTGATATAATGCTAATATTGACCTGTGGCTATAGTGTTTTGTCATATTTGGTGGCTTAATTTGCCAAAATGCGACATGCATCAAAGTATACGTGCATGTTTTTCTGTTATAACTCCATTTATTCTCAGAACACAAAATAAATATGGATAATAACCAATAGCATGGCCCAAAAATAAATATGTACGAATACAAAAAAAGACATAAAACTGGGTGCCCTGCTTTTGATACAGGAGTCTCAGGAGTCCATTATAGTGAAGCAAAGAGGTATTGGTACCAACAATTTCACAAGAAGTGATGAAATAGAAAAGAAATGTTTGATGAAGTATTCAGCAGAAAGAAAATATTCCATAATAATATGCGCCCTCAAACTTCAAAAAAGCAAGGTTTATTGTTTGCTTCTGTGACTCAATCATCAACTCACAATAATGACTCATTTAATGTTCAAGGCTAGCCAACTTCATGGCACGGACGAGTGCCAAATAGGAAACCATGTTTGTGATTGGTGATCATCTTTAAGAAAGGGTTGTCTTTGAGTGACAAGGCCATATTTGAAGCAACATTTAGATGATGGAATCATCCTGGACTTTCTCATGCAGTCAGTGAATGAAGAGTGCCTGTTTGTCAGTCAGTGTCTGCACATCAGTAGCCTCTGTTTGTGCCTTGATTGTAGAGTGGGCTCTGTGGTGTAAGGCTGTGAAAAGCAGGGTAGGCAGTGTTGAAGTGTTAGAACTGGATTTGTTTTTGCTGGTTTATCTGCAGACTTTTTGCTTTTTGGCCTCCTTTTTCTAACCTGTTTTGTCGGTTTTATGACTCTGGGCACTTTACCACTTCTGATCAGTGCTAAAGTGCATATGCTCTCCCTGTAAATTGATGTTATGGATTATTGTTTCCATGATTGGCTGATTGATTTAATAGCCAGTCCCTACTACAGTGCACTGTGTGTGCCCAGGGCCTGTAAATCAAATGCTGCTAGTGGGCCTCAGCACTGATTGTGCCACCGACATAAGCAGCCTATAAATGTAACTCGGGCTGCCATTGCAGAGCCTATGTGCAGTATAGTGCTGCCATGTCGACTTGGCAAGTGTACCCACTTGCCAGGCCCTAACCTTACCTTTTCTTACATGTCAGTCACCCCAAAGGTAGGCCCAAGGTACCCCTGTGGGCAGGGTGCAGTGTGTGAGAAAGGTGGGACATGCCCTGGTGTTTGTGGCATGTCCTATTAGTGAATTACTGCCAATTTCATGTTTCACTATTGCACGTCTACCTGTTCCCATAGGATAGAATATGAAGCTTTTTTTATAATATCTTATAAACATAACTACTCCTGGGAACAAGGTAGGAAAATTACGTTTAGTATGCCTGAACTCAGGATGTTAAAATGCATCTTTTAGTGAGGGTGATTTCTACATTCTGTGTTTGAAGATACGACTTTTAGAAAGTAAGTATTTTCTTGCGTATCCATCCAGTGTGCCCCTGCTAGGTTTGTGTATTGCATGTAAGGCTTTTAGATGACAGGGGCTGGGGAGGAGTAGTGGCTCCAGAGAGCCTGATGAGCCAGGGCTGGGCTGAATAGACTTGGACTGCATTTAGAGTAGGGGGAGGATATTTCCTTTCCCCTGAATGGGCCTGGTCTGCCAAGGACAATGCTGTCTCCATCTCCTGTCAGGAAGCTGCACCAGAGAGGACAGAACTGGTTTGGACTGAGCACAGGGCTTCTCTGCCACCAGAGAAAAAATGATTTTGCAGTTTAAATATTGGGGCCCAGACCCCAGAACTTTAGATCATTTCTGGGGATCAAGAGGAACCTTTGCCAAGGAGAAGAGTCAGAGAAGCTGATGAGGAATACTACCCTGTGCTGCTAAGGAAAGGATAAAAGGACTTTGCTATTTGTTGTGTCCCCTGCTTGAAGAAGATCTCCAAGAGCTTGAAGCTGAGCTCTCCTCCTGTTCTGAAGTCTCAGGGACACAAAGACTTCACCACCAGCTCCTTTGAGCTGCCTTGCTGGAAGTTCAGACCTGCAGAGAAGTCTGCTGTTGTATTGGACCTCTAGAGACTGTTTTCCGCTGGGAGCTGGAAAATCAACGCAACACCGAGAAGCGTGACGCATCTGTATTTCGTACCTGTTTCCGATGCATCAGCGAAGAAACAGTCGCAGCGCCTGCCGCGGCTGGAGAAACCGCTGCACGCCACGTTGAGTGCAACGATCTCCGAAGTCTGAGATCACCGCACCGATTCTGACGCAAGCCCTGCTTTGCGGCTGCAAGAATCCATGCATTGTCCTGGATTGTTGCATGTCATCGAGGTGCCAAGTCTGTTGCATCACCTACCCACACAGTAATAAACGACGCATCACCTCCTCTCACGTAAGGAACCGACGCATCATCTCCCATGCGCAGCAGTAAGGAACCGACGCATCACCTCCCCCAGAGCAAAGAACCGACGCATCACCTTCCCTGAGTGTAAGCAACCAACGCATCACCTTTGCTGGTGCCCGTTTTGTTGTTTGCGTGATTCATCCAAGGTACTTTGTGTGAAAAGTGCAATTTGCTTTGAACTGAACTATTTCTACCATCTGAGAGTCATATCTTTATTACTGTATTGTGGATTTTTGTTGTTTGGTCTTGTTTTGGTTTAGATAAAGATTACTTATTTTTTTAAACTGGTGTGGTGTCCATTTGTAGTGTTTTAACTGTATTACTATATGTGTTCACAAATGCTTTACACACTGCCTCTGAGATAAGCCTGTCTGCTCGTGCCAAGCTACCAAGGGGGTGAGCAGTGGTTATTTTAGAAGTGTATCCCCCTTACTCTGACTAGAAGCAAGGGTCTCTATTTGGTCAAAGGTACCTACCTCTGCCAACTAGAGACCCTCATTTCTAACATGAAGAATATGGGGACACATGTCTCTACAGCAGGAAACGTAGTAGAATGAGTACCAGTGGTGAGTCCTAGAGCCTCTGAGGGGTATTTACCTGGGTGGCGAGAATGCTAGAACAGGATTAGTCAAGAGGTCCTGCTCCCAGGTGCATGAAAATAATTTGATTTGTAGGTAAAAAGGAATGCTGGAGCCTGTTAAACCCATTTCCAGCTAATCCTGATGACCACGCCTCAAACTGGCCCACTAGGTAGCATACTAAAACCGGAAGCGAATTTGCAACAGCCATCTCATCCACATCTCACTGGCTCTGAAATTGTTGTGTGTAGATTTAGATTCCGTATATAGATTTCCCGATTTATGCCCTTATATAGGTATAATTCATAATACCCTTATTTAGGCATAGAAAATCCAGCCCTTATTTAGGCATTGTCCATGCTATCCAAATACAGGCATCGTCTCCTACATCCGTCAATCCACGTCACAACGAGTTCTTGGAAAATCAGACTCTTAAGCATTTAGGAATTTCCCTTGCTTGGATATTGATTTCTCCAAGAACTCATTTAGTATGCATGAACATCTATTCCTTAGGGGTTCATTCATGACGTTCCGATGCCTGACTTTTACGTCAATACAGGCATTCCTAAAGGCCTTCAAGGTATAAATATACCTGCACTTGCCTTGGCAAACCACGGTTCCGGTACGGTCCAGTTCGACTGCCTACTTGGGGTTCGCCACAGCAAGTTCGGAAGGAGATCGAGTTCCCACCTGATGCACTGACCAGACGCTGTCATCCTCCTCGCAGAGAATCCAGCTCCAGTGTTTCTGACTCCCCTTGCGGGGTGTTAGATATCGAGTCCCGGAAAGAGATTCCAACCTCACACATTCTAAGGTATGGAGCAGACTAGAACTTAGAGAAACTTTTGGCAACTCTTGGCAAAACTAAAACTATAGCTAGGCTATACTTTAGAAAACAGCACCTACTTCTTACCTCGTACTACACTTCAGTTAGGTACACTGGGGTAGAACTATTTAGAAGCATCAGATCAGTATCCACATTTTAGCCTGTGTTATTTATGTATGTATTTTATGAATATAAGTCATAGCTACAAACCATGCTATTGCAGTATTATTTTATCTTACTGCTAACTCTGTACGTATTGTACTTCGCATCCTGTCTTACGATTGTAGCATTTCATACCTCTTGCATGAAAAATAAGACTGTTCAATAAACCCCTTTTATTGAAACGCCCATCTCTCTATTTCTGTGCAACTCTGTAGAAACGAAGCATGCACGATTGACTGAGTGAAACTGTTATCTATTGTTTCCACGGTTCTGAGATTGTTCCGACTCTAAGGGAAACAAAGATGTCATGTTTATGGGGTTGTCAGAAACTAATCCCTTCTTGTTCATTCGAGAAGTTTCTTGTGACCTCTGAGTTAGCTGGCACACGCAAGTAATTAAGTTTAATGTACTCGATAGAGACATACTGACCTCAGTCCTATGTCAAAACTATAGTGTATATTATTACAATGCACAGACCCTATCAGGGATATAGGAACTACACTACAAGATGCAGCGCGTGCTACGAAATTCGTTTTATTTATTTAATTGTTTACTTACCTCCAATTATCCATATTCCGGTTTTTAGTACCCCCTACCCTGCCCATCCGCGCCCCACCTTTCCGCCCCACGGAACTCCCTCCACTGGTCGCGGCTGCTTACCTCCAATTATCCATATTCCGGTTTTTAGTACCCCCCCGCCCCGCCTTTCCGCCCCACGGAACACCCTCCACACGGGCCGCGGCTGCTCTCTAAGAGGAGACACACGAGTGTAAGGTATCAATGAGGTGAAAGATGAGCCGTGCCTTTCTCTCCGAGCCTTTTAGCACTATATTGTGAAGCGTCTCTTTGTTAATATATTGCCACTTGTGTGTTTTGTCATCTACCTATATTCTCGATTATTTAGCAGTCTGTATTTACTGTATGTAATACTCTTGTTCTACTGCACAAATCGTCTTCTAGATCATATTCTATCTTTTGCAGTTCAGCGCTCTGACGTCCTATGTGAGGGAGACAGCGCTACAGAATTATGAATAAAATAAGTCAGCCAGATTTGCAGCTACTGGCAGCGTCTTCTTGGCAGTGGACTCTCGGTTGGGGCAGGGAAGCAGATTTTGTCACTGGGAGACAGGACGCCCGAACCAAAAGACAGACTCTGTTGCAACCGAGAGACGCCGTAGCTATAAATCGTTTTACAAGTGCCCTGGGGATCCACTCAGCAGCCCGTTTACCACAGAGGCTCTTGGAACAGGGCGAGGCGCAACGAAGAGAGCTATGGACGGTGCTCATTACAATACTGTGGGTCAAACCAGAGAAATGACAGGCCACCGGACGCTCGCGGGCCTGCCCAAAATAACACTGTCTGTATGGGAAAGTGATTGCAAAATCACACAGGCAGGGGGAGGCCCGGACACGCTGGTGCCAGGCGCACACTGGAGGAGAGAGTTGTTATGAAACAGCAAACTGAAGCTTGGACAAAGGTTCCACACCTACTTTTCTACGCGTGTAAAAGTGCTACTTTTTTGTGTTCTAGAACTCTGTCCATATTATTTATTCCAGATTCTTTTTTCATGCGTGGCACGGCACCGCTTCCGAAAATTACACGGTAGCACAGGCCCTGACATTGCATGCATTTTAAGTATAGTTTTGGGTGTGCAGGTATACCAATTGTTCTAACTGGCAAAGGATGAGATAATAACATTTTTTTTTTGTAAATAGGCGTTCATGTTGCACCTCTGCTGTTTAAAAGCTCCGGTAATAACAGATGTTATTGTTACCGAACTTAATGGTACTAAATGTACGGCCCTTTGAAGAACGGAAGCAGAGGTGTCCCATCATGATTGCTGGTGGCAGTGGCAGGCGTTAGACACACGAGGCACGTCACCAGCATAGGTGAAGAGGAAGGGTAGGTAGAAAAAAGAGAGCGAGAGCGGGGTGCAGCGCGTGGAACCAAAGGCAGTAAGACGCGCCAAGACAGGCCATACCAACACTGTGATGTTGGGGTTCTATGGAGAAGAAAGGCAATATTTAGTGACAGAAAGGTGTTGTGACAGATAACATTCAAAAAGGTAGGTAGGCAAGACAAAATCGAAGATTTACATGGATTTTTCCAGGTATAAATTAGTTGTGTGGGAGTTTATGAGGCGTGACACTGTCACAAAGGTTAAATGCGGAAATGCTCTAATGAAACTGGAAGAATGAGCAATATAATACATTAGAACAATAGTAATAACATTAGGGTAATTAAATAAATCTAATGAAACATGTAGATATGAGAAGGCAGTGTATACACTTATCCATCACATCCCTTCCCTTCACAAAAGTATACAACTAAACTAAATCGTTGAGATGTGCGTGTCTCTTACATTGTCTACAACTCTGACACACAGGCACCAATGCAACTGCAGTGCCATTAACCCCGTACGTTTTGTACGACAAGAATTATCCTGGCTCAAAAACTGTCATCGCAGACGTTTGAGGAAATACCAGCACTAACACTCGAATCATAACCAATCTCTTTGTGAACATGGAAATCACACAACAAATCATCAGGACAGAAATCTACACAGTCTAATGATGCTCAACTCTGGCCACTTTGGCAACCCTACCAACGTTCCACCTAAACTCATCATCCAACTTGAAGGAAGAGGGTGTTTTACATACAACGTTTTTGGGGTACAAACATTTTAATACATTTTTGGTGCACATCTACATTTATTTTTATCTGAGCACATCTCCCAGTACAATATTTCTTTCCTTATCCCCAGCCTTTATGTCATACCAACCCTTCAAGATTTTCTGTCTCCATTAAACATTCTTGAATGGAATATTGTGCGTATCAGTACTAACATCCTATTCATTGATTCTTATCAACCATGAAGGACACAACTCAGACCATGGTTTGCACTTATGTGACATATCAAAGGAGAGCAGCCTTTGGTACTGTGTGGTGTGCAGTGATAAGCCCACAACATTTCTTAGAAACGTATATTTACATCTATTCTATTAGGTATTGCCAGCTGAACTCTCTTAGCCATAATTCTGTTGGTCCTTTCAACTAAACCATTACTTTGTGGAGATATAATGGTGGGAATGTGTATGTTACTGCAAACCAAACCAGTAAAGAAAGGTCTTCACTTATACAGGGTAAACTGCGCACTATTGTCTGTAGTGAAAGAAAAGGGAAATCATTCTCGACAGAAATAGCCTTTAAGAAAACTAATAACAGTGCCAGTTCCAGTTGATTTTATAAATTTCCATCCAGCCCACTTCTAGTAGTAATTCACCAAAGTGATGATGTATTTCTTGTCACTGTTGAAGATATGAAAAAGGAGCTAAAAGTTAAATGCTGCCAATTACCCTCTGGAAAAGAGGTGGAATTCAGTGGAAGGTTGCAACATAAAAATATTTCTCAGCTACTGCACACTCAGAACATTTCTTAATAAAACCAGTAACCATGCAATCCATGCATTGCTGCCCATATTGCCCTGTGTGTGAGCTCCGTGACGTTGTGCTACACATTATCAGTTGGAACATACTTGTCACCCCTCATCACAACTCCAGGAATATGCGTCAAATCTTTAAGTTAAAATAATAGATATCCCTGAAGAAAAAGATCATTCCGTGGTCAATTAATTAATAATGAACTTGTAACTTGAGTAAACTATGATCTTCAGTTGTAACTTTCATCCAAGTACTTTTGTCCCACAGATTTCCAGCAAAGTCTGCACAGCATCATTGACAGAAACCACCACACTCTCATCAGAACATGAAGCATCACACTTATTGGAATTGCCAGACAACCTCAACAATCTGTTTTACAAATATTTGTAACAGAAACATACTCAATATCAAATTTGAATTAAAATACGTTTGACAAAATCCAAACCAATCGAGAGGATGTATTTCCAGTACCATTCTTAAAAAGAATTACAATGTGCAATGCCCAAATTTTCAACCTCTTTTCTCAGAAATGTGAACTTATCCTTACAAAAAGTCATACCTTTAATTTGTGAAATGCTTAACATTTTGCTCAATCTTTTGTTATGATCATGAAGAGAATCAACAAAAATCAAAATATCGGTGGCATACCCTTACAAATCCAAAGTGGAAAATTATTTGCCATGACACAATATAACGAACTGCACTTGAATTTTTCACGAGGATGGCAGTCCACATTTAGAGAATCTGCAACTCTAGTGAACCTCAACTCTAGTGACTTTTTCAGACAAGAACTGTAGGCACAACCCATTCTGATGATTCGATGGATTCGATAACCTATTGATCATATAACTCCTTCGATAAAGTTGGACATCCCCTCTAACACAAAGAGGGATGTTACACATTTTATGTTTTACAGCTATCATATTTTCCATGGGTTAGATTTCATGTTGGAAACTCTCAACCTTTCCTAATTTTCACTTAATCTAATCCTTGTGTCCACTAAGAATGTTCTCAAAATGAGCGAAAGAACTGTCAACGTAATAAATGGGCTTGTTTGATCCTGGTCAGAGAGTCATTCTGACATTGCTTTAATGATGCCATCTTAATAAATGGTGATGAGAGTTTTGCACCATCATCTTTTACCTAAAATAGAATTGTTGATAAAGTGGGTAGTAGAAATCATGACACCAAGCATGTCAATTGAATTTCCAGAATAGGAAAATGTTCCTACGACAAGGTCATGTAATAATCTGTCAACCTATTTATCTTTAAAGAACAATTAATCAACCACCTCAAAAAGAGAACAGGAATCTGCCAAAACATCAACTTCGACATTATCCACTGAAATACAACAAATTTGAGGACTTGTGGTTTTTTCATCAATACCACGGTACTCTTCATAAACTGTGCACATTTATTAATTGTCCATACAGGGTAGAGGTGTGGCGCAGCAGCCAGAGCGGCTGAATCTGGAAAGCGGGGTTCACGGTTCAATTGCTCCCGGCAACTCAGCTCAGCATCATGTGACACTGGGCAATAGCCCACTCAATCTCCACGATGGCTTCCAGCCCCTTGAAACCGTTAAAGGGGTTATATGTTTGTGCTTTACAATTAGAAATTATTATTATTATAAACAATCAAACGTTGATGAATCTGTACTCCTTAGGAATACATTTAGTTTTGAAGTCACTAAAACTTTGTCTTATTTTTTAACGTGACTGATCTTTTTGGGGGGTAATTACATATGCTGGCAAAATGGCACTTATAGCACTCTTTACCTTTGACAGGGCAAAACCCTGGGCCGGCTCATCCATGTGGGTTGAGGCGCATCACCCCACTGCTTTCACACAGTGCGAGAAACAGAAACATAAAATGGTATTTTAAATACCATTTTATGTTTCTGCTTCTTGCAGTGCGAGAAAGCAGAAGGCAGGTTTTGGTTGGGGGCAGGCGGGTGGGCGTGTCTGCTGGAGGGCAGGGGAGGAGTGGCTTGCCCACTGTTGTCGGCGCTGACTTTTTGGTCAGCCCCAGGGCCGACCAAACCAGTCATAGACCACTCTGCATTTCTCTATGTAAGCTGCATGCAGCCTACATAGAAAAATGGCCTCCCCATAGACGCCTGTGGGGTTCGGCGTCCCGCCAATCACAGCACTGCCATTGCAGCATTGTGGTTGGGCTAGTGGAGGGGAGGGAGGCTGCCTGTGGCTGTTTCCTATTGTATAGAGGATGACAAAGACCGACGATGCGGGTCGGGCTGGCAAAGGTAACTTAACGTAACTTTTAACAAAAAATTAAACCTCCCCCCCCCAGCGTGATCCCCTCCCCGCGCACCCCCACCGCCGCCCACCCGCGATTCATACCGGCCGTGACAGGCAAAACCTGTAGTTGTCAGAATGCAAACTTGAGTCACAACAAAAAAAATTTGAAGATAATTTAACTTCAGAAATAATTTCGCTTAATTTGGGGATTTCATGACTTCTTATGATGCCTTGTTTTGAACAAAACAATTGTCTGAGGCAGATCGCTGAAGTTCAGAAAATTCCTTAACTGATTGCATTGAAATTTCCACACTCTTGACAATAGCAACTATTTTCTTGCAAAGTAGAAGTTCTGTGATGAATTAATTGTTCTTTAATGTTTCTATTAAAACAACAAGGAAGAATTTCTGACACATGAAGGCTCTTGAATCTGCACAGGTTTTCTAAAACGTTCATAATCAGACATTATAATTACGAGGGTGATATTGATTAAAAAACATATACGAGCAAAACGTTCCCTTCATTGCAGCAGTGTATTTAATACTGCCCAGGGAGGGTGGGAGAGGCATTCTCTTACCTTTCCTTCAGCAGCACCATTCTCCTTCTCCGTTCTGTGATCCTAGAAGTCCCAGAGTGGGACTTTCTGGATCAGGGAAATGAGATAATGTGATTGAACAGCTGGCATCATGTTTACCTGCTGCCACTCAGGAGACAGCAGGGAATGAAACCCCTGCAGGCTGATTCTCCATCCGTGTTATACGGCTAGGGATTGGCTGGTTTTTTACTACATCCCCTCAAGCAAATTTGGGGAACTTCATATTTCTTCATGAAATACACAATTCACCAAATTCTCTTGACATACAGACGTCACTAAACATTATATCAGCTCTAGTGTAAGTTTGGCCTAATCTCATAAAAAAATCATAATTTTCATGAGTAATATAAGCTCGATTCACAAATCTGTTAATGTCTATGTTACATATACAGAAATGCCAAAATGATGAGGAAATTAAGTAAGAAGTAAAGAAGCAAGAAACAAAGACTGAAAGGAAAGAAACAAACAAACAATAAGGGAGATGCTCAACGCCAAGTAGGGCAGGTCCACCATCTGCAGCCGCCATCACAAATTAAACACTGGTTGTGCCATGTAGCAGCATCTGTTGCGGGCGATAGGCAGTAAGCCAGGTTTATGTTTGGGGCAGTGCATACATGAAGCTAAGGGGTTGAATGATGAAAGCCTGTTTGCAAGTAAGAAAATCCCCTTGTCATTGTGTGTCAGCTGATAGTTTGAGTTTGGAAGGAAAGCCAGGGGACAAGTCCCACATTGCAGATTCAGGTCAGGCCTCTTCCACGGCTTGAACATAAATTGGTTCCCATAAGCCACATTGATGGAGGCACAGATCTGAGTATTCCAATATGATCCCTCCCAGGGCTTAAAGTAGGCCGGATCTCACCAGTGCTGAGCACCAGTAGTTTTTTAAAGGGGGCCTCGAAACGGGTCTCTATCGGGCTCTGTTTTTTGCCCTGGCACAGGCGGACTGTTTGTTCCCGGACAGCAGTGACACTGGGCACATCGATGAGCGCGTGCTCACACTGCTCACTTCTCACTAGTGGAGAAGTTACGGCATGATGTCATGCCAGATGAGCGTTGTAGGGAAAGGGAAATCCTTTAGAGAGTCATTTTCTCTCTGGATTTCCCTTCTTTTTTCGAAACTCAAGAGCAGCAACATTGTCGTGGTATCACCAGGGCTGTAAGTGGAAGCTTTTTCAATATTATATACAAGCCATAGTTGCTGCTTATTTATCTTATGCAACTGACAACCATTGACAAAGCCAATAGTCCTGACTTGTTGTTGGTATGATTTTACTTGTATTATATAGCTGGATGCAATGACAGAAATAGTAAAATACAGGTCGGGCGGCACACTATGCTCAGATTTTTAGTTTATGTGTTTTAGGCCATGCCCTTAATTACATTGCCCACGCCCCTCTGAGAGCCCCCCCCCCCAGTTTTTTCATCCCACTTAAAGCCCTGATCCCTCCTCTTGGGTCATGTGACTCATGAGAGCTTCACTCTCATTGGGCCTTGAATGACTTGAACTTGTCAATGAATTGTATGAGAGAGCTGATTATGTCTCATGACTTACATGCGCACCAGAGCACTCGGAGTATTCAGGGGCCTTCTAACAGCCGTCAGCGTTGGACATGCGCACCCCTGCAGAAAGCAGAAATTGTAACGAGAAATGGGTTGTGCGACACTGCATCGATTTCCGAATTACCAAAGTGGTGAAATGTGTGCTTGGCTCTTAGAGTGCACACGTTGGAAATGCAAATTACAAATCCACAGCAATGTGCAGTATTGGTTTATGAACCGTTGCAAGCGCAAAATATATTTATTTTTTCATTTCTGAGTTGTCTGGTGAGCCAGATGTAAAGAAAAGTATTGTTCTCTCAAAAACCTAGTTTCTTTAAATAATGTTGTATTTATATAAAATAAATCATAGCAATGGTTTCATGTTTTAAGTAAAGATGTAGCTCTTCAACATGGGAGGGCTCTCATTCAAGTGCCTTTTAAGTTTCGTTCCACCCCATCTCCCGAATAACTTGCTACTTTCTCTGAACAAATTCCCTAAATGTATTAATGTATGAAATGAAGTAACTAAATTGCATTCATTGTTTTAAAGTATACTTACAGTGTGTTCGGTGTTAGTGTGAAAATACATATGTAAATAAAAATAAATTATGCAGTAAGGTCCACTTCATGTGTAAACTCATTTTTAATTCATATAACTACTAACAGTGTTTAAGATGACGCTGTTTCAGGAGCTTTTACTCATGTTTTGTAAACTAATCATTTTGACGTTAAAGTTTCCCACTTTAACTCGCTTTGTGCGAATAACCATGATGCCTTTGAAAGTCTCTAGTCTGTAAAACAAAGCATCCCTTCCTGTGCGTCAAGACGTCACAGCAGACGGGAGGGCGCGTGAGAGGGGGCGGGAGCAGAATGCCAAAGCCACCTCTTTACGCACAGCACTTGCACAGGACGCATCGGGGCCTCCACGCGTGTGGAATCCCCACCGGCAGCTGCAAGGGCGCTGCTGGCTTTACTGGGTTCCGGAAGCGAAGGCTCGAGCACGTTTGTCTCCGTTTCCTCGGTGCGCAAAAAGCTGTGGGGTCTTTGAAGTGAACAATTACATACTATCTTGGAACCGTGGCATAAATGTGCTCTGATTATACGGCGACGACTTCAAAACAGCACTATTCTAAACCCATAATCACACGTTGACTGCAGTCTGCTAATCATACATGGGGGGGGATAATCCCCTGTAGGCCCCGGTGCCTGTTGCAGGCTTACTCTTCCCGTCCCTGGGCTTTAGGCTAGGAACAGTGTCAGCCACTGGGGAGGAGGGCTGCGCTTGCGGAGAGGTCAATGGTTCAAGGGCTCTGAGACAACATTTAGGTGCCCAGATCTTGGGTCTCTCCTTGCCTACAGTAGCCTTCCCCCAATTAGCCATGGATCATGAAAGAGGACGCAGTCAGGCACTTCATTGACCTTGCCCAGATTTGTGCTATCCAATTACCTACATGCATACATACGTGTGAAATATTACGGTTCCGGAGTAGCGTGCTACTCGCCGAAAAGTGCTTCAACACCTGATCAGGGGTAGCTAGTGCTATACAAGTGCCAACCTTTTCCTCTTCTATCCCTTTTCAATTCAAATAACAGACTAACATATCCACTGCTCAAATTAATTTCATATTTCACTATGCAAATTCACCACAAATCCTTTTTTGGGTTCTGGAGTGCCGTGCTACTCGCCCAAAAAACACTTTTGAAGCCTCATCGGGGTAATAAGCGCTATATAAATGCAATTACAATACAATACAATGCTACCCTATGAAGGCTGTGGACAAAGGAAGGAGAGGGGATGGCACATGCTCCCTGATAAGAGTCTCCAAATTTCAACTTGTGTAAAACCTTTCTGTGTTTCTTATAAGTTAATGGTAGGGGTGTGTGTAGTGAAGCTTCAGGCCCACAAGGGCATTCCTGCTGCCGAGCAAGGCCCCTCTTTTCCTCAGTGTGTTTTTAGTTGGGCAGATTGGGGAAGTGTGAAGATGGAGACGTTTAAAACATTGGGATTACCAGGTCTTGGGCTATGGGAGATCACACACCTCTAGTTTGAGGCAAACACTTCAGACAGATTGTTAGCTCATTTTTATAACAGGAAGCTCAAGGAAAACGAAACCGTGTGGATTATTTAAAAGCTAATTCTAGTGACCCTTTAATCTTTTACGTATTTTGTTGAATCATAATGGTTCTTTAAAGAGTCATGCTTGAAATGTGGGGGACTACAGTGGTACATAAACGTGTGCTTATTGGTGGTGGTGCTTTTGATTTCTAGGTGTGTAATGAAATTTGTAAATGGGGTTCATAAATTTGAAAGGACGGAAAGTTGGTTTTATTCTGTAGTAATTGGAAGCCACGACCCTCGGGCGGCAACCAGATTGGCTCAAGGAGCTCATTAACCTGCTGAGTTGTGCTGCTCAAAGTTCCACTGTGATACATTACTGAATGTTAACGCCCCCAGTGGCTGAAAATCAAAAAGGGAAGTGCACAGAATTTCAAAGAGCAGTAGCATTACTTTTCAAGGAGAACCAGCCCCACCTTTCAGGAGGCAGTCAGTAGAATGTGTCTATCCGGGGCCGGGCGGGTCATGGCACCTCATCATGCTCTGAAGGCCTCCTAGTCAGCAATTCACCAGAAAAAAGCCAGAATAGCAGCATGACCAGTCCGGCCCTGCTGATTTGTAAGTGAAAAGTTCAAGCCAGAGGACAATGTCCGTAATGACCTGAGTGAGCCGGTCACACTACCATGCACTCATGTTGGACCACCCAATGCACGAAAGACGTTTGATGTGGTCTGGTGCCACAATGTCTGGCAATGGCATTATTTTAATATGCAACTTATATCTCTAAGATCCCTATTGGCCCAGCTCTTGGTCGTGCTATGTTTGTTGGGCAGGCTGCCCTCGTGTCGACAGTGACCACATCACTCAGGGCAGTTGTCAACCCACGCAATAAAGTATAAATGAGGCCCTGGGTGTATATCTGTTGAAGAGGGTTTCAACACAGTGCCCATGATGCCCATGTGCTGTTTCTCTACCATAGTCTATCTTCCGGTCTGTTGTGCAGCAGCTGAGGCAGTCACCTTCGATCATTATGCACTTGCGTAAGAGATTGGCATTAATTTATTGGCCGTTGGTAGACTTGTGCAATGCAGAGTTGCATCCACTATCCAGTGGTCAGAGAAAGACTAGGTGAGGTGGATTGTCCGGATGATAAATGAGTAGTTGCACGATTTTCAATTCAATTCTTTGTCACCACATTTATTTTATGTGGATGTTCTGAAGATCAGACATGGACCCAGCCCTTCTGGACCTATATTGGTTTGCTGTTGTCATTGCATCTAAAGAGGCCCTTTGCCGATGTTGTGAACTGCAGAAGCAGGATAAATACCATCGAGCATCTGTAATCTAAGTGAAATTGCTTTCTAATCGAAAAGTGACACAAATATTCGTTTCCCTGTGTTATGGGGAAATACTCTGTCAGAGATCTAAGTTATTACCATAAATCAGGCAAAATATTTCCCTACCTAGGGAAAATGGACACAAAATGTATCTTTCCCTGCAGGAATTCTTATCATGAAAAATTACCTTCTGGAGTTCACTCATGGTCGAGAATGAACAGAGAAGGTCAGCATAGGCTGGTTTTGTTACAAGAAGGAAGAAAGGACTCTCACCAAACTCCTGAATTAATACAAATCAGGCAAAATGTTTTTTGATAAGGAACAATAACCAAGAATCTGTATTTGTTCAACATAGGCAAACCGAGGCAGAAATTCAAACTTTTCCATTCCAATTCCAGTGAGAAATGAGGCAAATTTAAGTCACCGCAAAGGACTTCTTGCAGGAGAGAATTCCATTCTGGAGCACTGAATCCAGTGCCCACCCTGGACTGTTAGGCCAATAAGCTGTGCATCAATAGTTCTAATAATGATACTAAGTTTGGAAATGACACTAAGTTTGGTAATGATGCTAAGTTGTTCCGCCACTAGCAATGTCTTGGCCCTTCTATAAAGTCTGGTACTGAATGCTGGTCTGTGAGATCTCATTAATACGTGTTTCACTTGGGATGGTGGCCTCCCAGGTATAACACAGAGTATTACTTTAGATTTGGTGAAAGCTCTAGCCCATTCTATAAAATGATTGCTCTAATTTACTATATGAGTGCATTAGTTCAAATATTATACATTTTTTGCATCATAATTTAAGATTATGCAGCGGGATAGCATGCTGTTTTAGGTCTGGCTTAGAGGTAGCTTTAATGGTCTTGCCACTCATGCTTTCCAAAAACATTTTGATAAATATGAATAAATATAAACATACATACAGGAGCTTTTGGTCAGTCCTCTTCATCCATTGGTCAGTTCAAGTGTCATTCACATTTTGCTTCCAGTCACCACAGCACACAGCATGGAGCAGTGGGTATGTCCACTTCATCCATTGGTTCTCTTGTATTGTGAGTGTTGGTATTTTTCATGATCACATATGTACAGTCACCTGAAAAGGAGTGCACTTCAGTGCCAGGGCTGGTGTGCGTGGGCATTTGGGCCACTCCTTTATTATTATTTTTTTAAAAATCTGTTCGCTTCTTCTTTGCATATTTTATATGTTTTGCAAAATAAATACAACATGCTTGCCATAACCAGACCTATTTGCTTTGCCAATGCTTGTTTAAATTAAGTCGAAGATTGATAATATCCGTTGTCATGTCATTTGTTCAGTTGCCATTATAAAGCGCGCACCTGTGTGTCGTTCCACCAGGTGAAAGCCATGCCGATACCTCAGGTGGCCTTGCATTGGTTATTCCTATATTTGTGGGTGTTCCCAGAAGGTGGCGACATTCAAACTCTACAACACTGTAGCCCTTCGTGTTGTGCACTGGACGGGACTCGGGTATTATCTGCATGGAACTGTGTGACTCAAACACGCAATGCAAAACTAGGGGGAGCTTGGGTTCCCGCTCAACACTCGCCAGCTTGTATCAATCCTCTCCGAATGTGCAATAACAAAGAGCAGGCTGGAGAGAAAATGACATGAAATATAAAATAAATGCATGGCTGTATGGTAGAGCACAGTACTAGCCACTGTTCTCATGGACATGGGCTTTATTTACGTCAAGGTTTTTACTGTCTCCTTTCTGGTTCTCTGCTGTAAATCCTAGAAAGTCGCACTGCAGTCCAGCTTTCCCACTACCTGTTTCCTGGAAAGTCAGATCTGAAAAGAAGTACCTTCGTATGATCCTTAGATAATATCAGTATTACTTCCTGTTTCGTACCAAAGCCGGAAATTAAAATACAAAAAGTGATGCAAATTTCAGAAGGCTACTTTTAGCAATGCCCCATGAGGATCAGGACCTGCAGCAAAGGTGCTTTCGGCTTCCTGTAACCCGGAAGGGTTCCAACACCTCAGCTTACCTGCCTATCCCAGAGCAGGCATGCCCATTCAATGATGGACCGCAAGGGCCCATGGGAAGCACAGTGGCAGTGGGCCCTGGAAATATGCATCTTTCATTGGAGGGTGAAGTCAGGGTGATTCTGTTGGGGAAATGCAATGTCCATCTGTCCGATAACTAGATGCATAAAGTAAACACATTGAAAGAATCAAAACAGACCTACACAGATTCTCCATTACCTGACAAAACCCTAATATTCATTATTTAACTTTGCATAAGATAGTCAATACACACTGGGAACGTATTTAAGGCATATCTGTGTGCCTTTTGATGAGACCCTAGGAAGGCATTGTGGAGCCCTCGGGATGTCATGGCAGGCACCTCTCAAAGCTGTATGCCGTGTAAGGGTCCCAACTGAAATGTTAATAATCTATCTGTATTGAAATATGAAAACATGTATCTCTTGAGTCCACCAATGCTTCAGATGAAGAAAACTTTATGAACAGAGAAAAGAAGTCACGAAAGTAGAATTTGGGGGATTTCTAGATACTTATACATAGTGTGGGATGTTGTGTAGATCAAGATATTCCAGTTTTTCTAATTCTTTAAATAGTTTCCACCACTCCAGTCGTGTGCAACTCGTAATCAGACACTTAGAGGCGGTTATAGTAGGGTGGAGGGAGGGCGGAGGGGAGGGGGAAGGTACGTCACCAGTTGATACCCTATGCAATAACATTTACAATATTTATTGTTGTTTAAGAGAATGGAGACCTAAGCACTTCTTTGCAGTTTTGTGATGAAATAATCTTGAAAACGGATACAAATTGCAAAAAGATTTTTGGATATTAGAATACCAGATTACTGCAAACAGTCTTCAGCAAAGCATATCCACGAGCAATAAAGTCAGGCATGAAGCACATAAGAACCCAAAGTATCCAGGCCTTTGGGAGGCAAATGGCTCTATGTTTTATTTGCATTTGTAATTCATTAACAAGAATGCAAATGCAGTACTATTCTGAGGCATTGTGAGGACTGATAGAGACACACTCATTCTGTTTTATAGTATGTAATTAGAACCATAATTAGAATAATGTCAGCGGTGTACTCTCCACAAATAACTACAATAGTATATATTGATGAGCTGAGTTTACCCGCACAGCATGCTCTGTATCTCTCCCCAGCGCCCATGTCTACACCAGAGCCCCTACAGAGAAGCACAGCCCTTGTTTCCTCATGACGTCATAGTATCCATCACAGACCTACTCTGAGATGCTTTTCACACTAACTCGAATCTACATACCTTAAACCTACTTTCATCAACTGAACTGCTTAATATCCTATGAAACACAACACACAGGAAACACTGATATGTATTTTAGCTACCCAATCAGAAATGGGGATAACCCATTGAAACCATGATTAGTCAATGCCCACAAACTCAAAAGACAAGCGCATGAAACTAACCGACACAAAGCGAATGAAGAAAGCCAATCAGAACATCTGCATCTTATTTAGACCAGTCTTTAACTGGCAGCAAACGTCAATTTTAACCAACCTACACACCTTGCTCCCTGTATTAACACTTCCCTTATTGCTTCTAGTCCCAAGAAGCAAATCTTTTAAAAAGAAAAACAAGAACTAGATGGTTGGGGCATTTGCTTGGTGTGGTTTATGCCCATTTGTCAAAAGTTTGAAAAGACCTCAAAATCAATTAAGGATTTAAATATTCTATAATTTGCTGTATGTATGAAAGCACATGTGGGGGCGTGGCCGAGCCAGCCAAGATGGCGGACTCCTATCCTTGAAGCTCCTGCCCGGCGGCCCGTAAACCCCACAATCCTACCTGCCCCGGGCGTCCATCGCCCCTGACAAGGAGTGCCTCGGACCCGGCGATCATCGGGGACCCCTCCGACCTGCAACCAGCTCCCCGAGACATCAGCGGGAGCAACGCGGGGAACCCCGGGCGCGGACTCGGACGAGCCGCGTTTAAAATGGCGGCCATGCAGGAGCGGAGCAGCGACGGGACAGCGGTGTGTCGGCCCCCCCAGACGGCGCGCTTGACCCAGTAGCAGCGGCCCGTGGGGGTGCCAGGGAGAAGCGTGACAGAGACGGCCTGGATGCTCCGGCGGCTCGAGGAGAGATCGGACGGAGAGGTGCGCCCCCTGCCCTCCACCCCCGGTGACCGCGGACGGACGACAGAAGCAGAAGACACCGGGCGGGAATCGCGTCACAGAGAGGACAGCCAGAAGACACGACCCGCACATCAGGTGAGCCCCCGATTGGGGCGAGGGCTGCATGGTGACTCCTGGGCCCTCACCCCCCCCCCACGTACTGTCGCAGTGAGAGGATTGACATAACACCCGACGGGGGTGTGGGGTGAAGCCCGCAGTCCTTGAGGACCCGGACCGAGAGTCCCTAGCCGCAGCCGCGTCTGGGCGACAGAAGAGGTGTGGAGCCCCAGACGAGATCGCTGCAGACGGTGGGGAGTGCGCGTCTCTCGCCTGGCATAGTCGTACGCACCCCCCTGGAGTTGGGGAGACAGTCGGACCGGAGGGCAGAGGAGGTGTGCGAGGCCAGCGACGTAGGCACCACGAAACTAGACGCTCCGAGTGGGTCCTGCCAACAGACGAGAAGACGACCGGGGGGACTCTCTGAGCCCTCAGGAGAAGGGTTCACTGGGATTGGGGCCCCACATCCAGAACGGGCCGACGGCCGCTGCCGCGAGCCGGGGGGGGCGCAGACGGCGCGCTTGCTGCCAAGTCAGCGGGACGAAGCCGGATGAGAGCTGATCCTTGAAGAGTCACACCGGCGGGCAGAGCGCGCCTGCCAGACCAGCTAGTGTGTGGCCGCCAGTGAACGATCCCCGAAGAGTCGCACCAGCGGGGAGAACGCGCCTGCCGGACCAGCTCGTGTGTCCACCAGCGCACAGAAGAGCCCATAGCCGCGGTAAGGGACCCCCCCCCCCTACGATGGGTCGCCAGAAATCGGCGGGAGCGCCACCGGCCTCTCACCAGTCCAGGACGACCGAATCGATGTCGGCGAGGCCTCCCCGTTGCCCCGGGCCGCTCGAGGAGGACCCCACGGCCAGAAAACTAGACCAGGTCCTGGCTGCCATAGAACACTCTCGAGTGACCATGGAAGGGAGATTCGGCGAGTTGTCATCAGACCTGGGCCTCCTCCGCGACGACCACAGGAAACTGGCGGACAAAGTGGCACAAAGCGCGCACCGTCTCCAGATACTGGAACCGCAGATACAAAAGCAAGACAACACGCTCCAGGACCTACTGACACGGATAAGGACGCTGGAGAACAAGACAGACGACCTAGAAGGGCGTTCCCGACGGAGCAATATCCGAATCATGAACCTGCCGGAGGGAATCGAAGGGCCAGACCCGGTCAAATACATCTCTGACTGGATCGCCACATTCACGCCAGCAGATACTCTTACCGCGTTTTTCTCCGTGGAGAGGGCCCACAGAGTGCCAGCCCGCAGACCACAGCCGGGCATGCCCCCTCGTCCTTTCCTGCTCAAACTCCTCCACTATCAGGACCGCGACGCCATTCTGCGAGCGGCCAGGCAACGGGGACGGCTACAACTAGAGGACAAGCAAGTCATGCTGTTCCCGGACTACTCCCGTGCGGTCCAGCTACAACGGGCCACCTTCCTGGGAGTGAAGCGGACACTGCGCTCGAAAAACATACAATATGCGCTTCTCTTCCCGGCCCGCCTCAAGGTCATCTATGGAGGCGAGACGCACTTCTTCACAGACCCGGGGGACGCGGCGACATGGGCGGAACAGCACGCACAGCACCCCGGACATGACCCTGGCTCTCGTCCGAAGACTACGCCCGGGCGCTCAGGCCGCCGGACCCGGAGGGTCTCCTCCACGCCGACTAGCAGGCACACAGGAAATACCACCGCCAGCTCCCCGGACCTAGCACAGATTATTACGGAGCGTCGGAGGGCTCTCCAAGCGGTAGCCACACTGAGTCCCCACGACAGAGGATCGGACTCGGAACACGGCCCTCACATCTTTAGCTCGGACGACGAAAAGAGCGCAACGCCAGGATCACAAGAGGGCTCGGTGACACCCCCTGTGGTGACCCCCCAGACTGCGGACACGCTCATCTGACAAGTAACCCACGGATAGAGTCAGCATCACATTGAGCACGCCCGGCCGCGCAAACCACAAAGAACAGACTAACCGCTGAGCCCGACATCGGGCAGGACATTTATAGTCATCAACGATGTACGGGCCGCCACCGGAGCAGGAGTCGGCGGCCATCGGATCCACCACCCCCGTGGTTACGAACTAAAGTCACGCCAAAGCTACCAGTTTGGGCACATCGCCCTGCGCGATGCGCCCCCAGTATTGGGACTGTTTCCCACAGTTGTTGCAGTTCACCTCCCCATCCCTTGTATTCCTTCCCGGTCATTCCCAGTGCAGGCATGGCGATCTCCACAGACGATACAGTACACGGACAGACGGTAGGTGGCGGGAGAGAGGGCGGGTACGACAACGGAGGAACCCACGACGCATCAAGGACATATCATTATGACATCCCACAACATTCCTCACAACTCTCCTAACACGGACATAAAATTCCTGACACTTAACGTTAGGGGAATGCACACTGCCCGCAAGCGCTATTCAGTCTATGCATACATTAAGAGACAGAAGGCCCAGATAGCACTCTTACAAGAAACGCATCTGACGGCAGGGGAGGCAGACAGACTACAGAGAAAATGGCGAGGCATTATATGTGCCACGACCTACTCCGCATTTGCTAGGGGCACGCTAGTATGGATCAGGCCGGGGGTGCCATTTAAAGAGCAGAGCAGACTGGTGGACAGGGAGGGCCGCTATGTGATACTGACGGGACTGTTAGAGGGCCAGCAACTACTGATAGGGAGTCTCTACGCCCCCAACACAGAACAGGAGAGTTATTGGGACAAACTCACACGCATGTTGGCCCATCACACTTCGACCCCGTGGCTCCTGGGAGGGGATTATAATTGCACCCTGGATCCACACCTAGACCGTTCACACCCCCCCCCAGCCCACTCATCCGCATACAAGCAAGCCACAGCCCTCCGCAGCTGGGTAGACAAATGGGGGCTAGCAGACATTTGGAGAACTCGCCATCCTACCACGAAACTGTACTCCTTCCATTCGGTCCCCCACGATTTACGGGTCAGGCTGGATAGATTCCTATGCTCCACGTCGCTCCTACCCTCAGTTCGGGAGTCGGACTACCTCGGCAGAGTGATCTCGGACCACGATGCGCACACGGCGGTCCTCCGATGGAGACCCCCTCACCCCCCGATTCCAACATGGAGGATGCCCCGGGAATGTCTCACAGACCCGGTATTCCACCGAACCTTAGAGGACTTCATGCAGGGCCATTTTCGACGAAACGACAACACGGCATCTACGCGATCGCTGGAATGGGATGCATTCAAGGTCTGTGCCAGGGGCCACTGCATTCAACAGGTAGTGGGAGTCAGGAGAGTGCTCGACAAGGCACTGCTAGGGGCGGAGACCCGGCTCGCGGAACTCTCGAAGAGGGTGGACCGCGGTGATGCCACGGAGGCGCAATTGTCAGAGGCCAAATCCTCCCACTCAATAGCGCTGAGAGATCTGCGCAAATATAATTTTCGGGCGTACGCAACGCGAACACACAAGGAGGGAAATAGGACGGGGGCCCTCCTGGCTTGGTTGGCTCGGCAAGATACAGCGCCGCGCCCGATCACGGAACTCCAAGCCCCAGATGGGCAACTTAAATATTCGCAGACAGATATCCTCCACATCTTCCACGCATATTATGCGGCCCTGTACCGAGCCCCGCGGACCGGACCCACGGGAGACCTTGCCGGTTTCCTAGGTGGGGCGTCCCTGCCCAAGATCCCCCCCGCGCTCGGGAAAGACCTAGACGGGAAACTTAAGCCGGTCGACGTGAAGCAAGCAATCAAAGCCCTGGCACGCGGGAAGGCACCGGGCATGGATGGACTCCCGATCGAGTACTACAACACATTCGCGGCGCTATTGGCGCCACGGCTGGTCTCCATATACGAAGAGGCAGTGACCCACAGAATGCTCCCGGCCTCGATGCGGGCGTCGATCCTGGTGACCTTCTTAAAGCCGTACAGAGATCCCGTACTCCCGACGTCCTACCGGCCAATAACGCTCCTGAACACGGACTGTAAGATTCTAGGGAAAATCTTAGCGGACCGCTACAGCCAAGTCCTTCCCACACTGGTGCACACGGACCAGTGCGGCTTCGTTCCCCGGCGTAACACCTCACATAACTTGCGCCGTTTTTTCCACGTTCAGGATCAGGCGAACGGACGATTTCCCAGAGCGGCATGCCTGGTCCTGGACCTGGAGAAGGCGTTTGATACCCTGCAGTGGTGGTATCTATTTGAGGTCCTGCAGCAGATCGGTGTTGGTCCCACGTTGCTAGCCTATACTCGACTCCTGTACGGAGGCCTCACCTCTAGGGTGAGACTTGGCAAACTTATATCGGCGCCGTTCCCAGTGACCCGTGGAACCAGGCAAGGATGCCCCCTCTCTCCTCTCCTCTTCGCCCTGGCGATGGAGCCCCTAGCCATACGACTGCGACGGGAGGGGGAGACATGGGGGATACCCATAGCGGACGTCACCCATTGTGTGTCACTATATGCGGATGATCTCCTGATATATGTCCGCGACATCACAGCCGATCTCACACCCATCTGGACGACACTCCGGGAGTACGAAGGGCTATCGGGGCTCCGGGTCAACTGGGAGAAATCGTCCATCTTCCCTCTAGGCGTCCAGACGGCACCCCTGGAGATAACCTTGGGCGATCAGACGCTGGGATGGAATGGAACGGCCCCCAGATACCTGGGAGTGCGCCTATATCATTCCCCCGGTGACCTCTTCGAGGGGAACCACCGAAGAGCACTGACGAGCCTACGATCGGCGGTAGGGTTTTGGAAGACTTTGCCACTGGCTCCCATAGGACGTGTCGCTCTGGCAAAAATGATTATGGTCCCAAGACTGCTCTACTTCTTCACAAACCTCCCTATTGTCCCGCCGCGATCCTTCTTTCGGGAATTGGACTCGCTGTTGACGGCTCTGATATGGGGGGGGCGGCCGACATCGCGTAGCGCTGCGCACACTGTACCTCCCCACGACGGCCGGGGGCCTGGGGGCGCCCTCCTTTGAATCGTACTTCCTCGCGGCACAGCTCCAGTGGCTGTCCCACTGGACGGCGGAGAGACAAGTGGGAGAGACGATCACGGAGAGAGGCAAACTGCCTATGCCTGAGATCCGCCGACTGCTCCTGCCGGGCTCCAAACCGACACGCACGCATCCACTCCAGGTCGCCATCGCCCGCAGATGCATGATGAGGGTTCATCGCATGTCAACGGGCAAGCCACTATACTCCCCCCTGCTCCCCCTGGTGGGCTTCCCCCGACGGAACGGATGCTTCACCGCGAGGGCCCTCCAAGTGTGGACAGATCATGGGATCACGGAAATGGAGGCGTTGTTCCAAGAGGGGCAACTGAGGACATTTGAGCAATTGATGGAGTGGCACGATCTCCCCCAGGGGCAATTTCTGACACACAGACAGCTGCTGATGAGTGGCGACCGTTTCTGGCGCGCGCGCAATGGGGAACCCCCGACACACCCGGTGCTACACACGGTGCTGCGTATGGGAGCAGGCAGCCATCTCATCACCTGGCTCTATAAAGCGATCCGGGAGCTCACGGACACCACCCTGGACAAACTGCGGGAGACGTGGGAAGACGATGCAGGCAGGGCATTCCATGATGCGGAGTGGCGCAAAGCCCTGGAGTCACCGAAAAAAGTGTCCAGGAACGCGCGCTTTAAAAATATTCAATTTAATATCCTACATCGGGCGTACCTTACCCCAGCCAAACTCCACCGATTTTACCCCGATACACAATTCGAATGTCCCCGCTGCCACCAGGCAGACGCCGACTTCAAACATATGTTTTGGGTCTGCCCAGCCGTACAACGTTTCTGGGGCGGTGTACACCGAGCCGTTCGAGCCGCGACCGAACTCCAGTCCACCCCCACATGGGAGGAATGTGCACTGGGGATCGCCCCGAAGAGGAAATCCGCGAAAGTACAGCGGAAGTTCACCTCCTTGGCCCATCTCCTCGCGAAGAGAAACATCGCAATGCACTGGAGGGCCCCAGAGGGGCCGTCTGGCCCGGCATGGGTGGGCGCGGTTCTCAAGTGGGGAGCGGCGGAGGAGGAACTGCTACGAGAGGAGGAAGCGAAGGGCGCCCGCAAACACCCGATATCCATGGAGTGGGCACAACTCCTCATCCTGTTTAAGCAAGCAGACAATACAGGGGACACCCCAGACACGTCACAGCCCTCTCCCCGCACCCCGGCGACCCCCCCCGACCACCCCGGATCAACGGAGGACACAAACGACCCATAGGAAAGACAACATACCCAGCAGCGAAGGCATGTACAGACCCGGTCCCCCGGCTGGGCGTTAAATGGCAATCCGACCTCCCGCCCCCTCCCTTCCCCCCTGGGGAGCCTTAAAGCACACCGCATACACCTACCACCCACCCGTACACACTGTGTCATAGGAGCACCTCGCCCGCCAGCCTCGCATCCCCCCTCCCCCCCTTCTACACTTCACGCACTTCCTCCCTTCCTCCCATAACCTACCCAGTTTCAGGCCCCCCCCTACCCCAGGGCCCTTTCCAAGTAGCCTCACAGGCGTAGATGATCCCAGTTGGCGGTTTACATTCTGTTGTTCTAGTTACAAGACATGCTAGGGAATGTGAGACACGAGGGGACGCTAGATAGACCGTGATGGGAAGATAAATTCACCCCTGATCGAGACGGCAGATATAGATACGACCAGGGCGTCAGACAGGGAGACCAGATGATGCCGGCACAGGGGAGGACAGATCTCTCGAACCATCGGGGAAGACCCGATGGCTAAAGGGCTACAGCTTCCACACACTATGTCTTTCCCAATGACCCAGAATGTTACAATACAGCGATTCAGACTCATATCTGTGAATGTTTCATATGATGTAATATATGCAAAACCCTAATAAAAACATGTCAAAAAAAAAAAAAAATGTATGAAAGCACATGTTGTCAAATGTTACTATATTCCAAAATAAACATTATGGACAATTGATTGAATGAGCACACTTCACGCTTTGTTTTCTGCAGAGGGCAACAATTATTAGAAATTTAACATAAATGCGAGAAAATACCTAAAAGAGAGCAAAAAATTGGTTAGGTTTCCATAAAAGCATCCCCAACACACAAACAGCAGGGTAATCCGACCTTCAGGTAAGGTCACTTACAGAAGAGTTGACAGTACATCCTAGTCACTGCCTTTGCAGTTCATCGTTTTGTTGTTCTCATGCATAGCTGCGTCCGAAGTACAGCCCTGCACTGCAAAATTTACTCCAGATCCAGGGAGACTAAAATGAATGTGACTCAATCAATCAATCAGGGACTTATAAAGCGTGGCTACTCACCCATGAGTGTCTTAAGGAGCTGGGGGATGGGGGCTAGGATAATTTGAAAAGCAGGTCTTGAGGTCCTTCCTGAATTGGGTCAGCGACACATATTGCCTGAGTTGGAAGGGCAGGATGTTCCAGGTCTTTGGTGCTGAGGTAGGAGAAGGATCTTCCTCCGGTTCTGGTCTTGTAGAATCTGGAGATGGAGGAAAGGGTGAGCTGGGCGGAACGGAGTTGTCTGGAGGGCACGTGAAATGCGAGGCGGTGGTTCAGGTATGCTGGTCCTTCGTTTATGAGAGCTTTGTAGGCATGTATGAGGAGCTTGTAGGTGATTCTCTTGTTGACTGGGAGCCAGTGGAGTTGTCGAAGGTGTTGTGTGATGTGGCTGCAGCGGGGTATGTCAAGGACCAGTCTGACTGAGGGGTTTTGGACGTTCTGTAGTTTTTTTAGCTGTGTCTGGGTGACGTTGGTGTAGAGTGTGTTGCCGTAGTCGTGTCTGCTGGTGATGAGTGCATGGGTGACCATCTTTCTGGATTCTGTGGGGATTCATCTGAATGTCTTTTGAAGCAGGTGGAGCGTATGGAAGCAGGCTGAGGAGACTGTGTTGATTTGGCGGTTCATTGTGAACGATGAGTCTAGTATGACGCTGACGTTGCATGTGCTGTCTGTCGGGGTGGGAGGGGATCCCAGGGCCGCTGGCCACCAAGAGTCATCCCAGGTTGAAGGCGTGAGTACCAGGATGAGTACTTCAGTCTTGTCCGATTTGAGTTTGAGGCAGCTGTCATACATCCAGGCAGCGACTTTTCAATCTACTGTGGAAGAGGGTTCTGGCGGTTGCAGCTTCATTGGTGAGGTAAGAGGATCAGCTGGGTGTTGTCGGCGTAAGAGAAGATGTTGAGTTTGTGCCTTCTGACGATGGCTTCGAGGGGGGCCATGTAGACGCAGAAGAGGGTGAGGCTCAGGGAGGAGCCCTGGTGCACTCTGCAGATGATCTCTGTGGCTTGTTCGAGGAATGGGAGTAGCCTGACTCGCTGCGTACGGCTGGTGAGGAAGGAGTGGATCCAGTCAAGTGCCTTGTCATGGATCCTGGCATTGTGGAGTCTTGTGATTAGGGTTTGGTGGGAAACTGTGTTGAAGGTGGCCAAGAGATCCAGTAGGATGATGGCTGCAGTTTCACCCCTGTCGAGGAGGAAGCGGGTGTCGTAGGTGGCTGTGAGGAGTGTGGTCTCTGTGCTGTGGTTGCTTCGGAAGCTGGATTGGGAGGGGTCTAGGACGTAGTTTACTTCTAAGAATGCGGAGAGTTAGGCGTTGATAGCCTTCTCGATGACCTTGGCTGGGAAGGGGGAGGAGGCAGATGGGTCTGAAGTTCTTGATGTCAGTCGGGTCTGAGGATGGCTTCTTGATCTTGGCGTGTTTCCAGACATCGGGGAAGGTGATGGTTTCGATGGAGCAGTTGATGGTGCCGTGCAGCTCGGGGGGCAGTGGCGGCGGCTGCTCTGTGGAAGATGTAGTACGAGCAAGGCTCCTGAGTGGATGCTCTTCATGGTCCGAGCACAAAGTGCCGATTCATGCTCCATCAAAACTTAGAGCTCGGTCCTCAGTGCCACTTGAGCACCAAGTTCAACTTGTTCTTTTAGGTCAAATCAACGCTTGTATAAAATCATATATTTATGAATACACAAACACATGGTGTGCTTGTTTTGTGTATGTGTTGTTATCAAGGCCAAGATGGCTACCAGTTCGCTGGTGATTAGAAGTGCATCTCTGAGAGGTTCTAAGATGTTACCTTGACCATCCAGTCTGGATGGCAATCTTTTAGGCAGGGTTGTAGTGCCAGTCCCTGTCTCCGCTAATGCACTTATACATGAACCATGCACTTGATGAAGACACAGCCCCCAGTGCTAAATGTCTTCCTTGTTGACAAAAGGATGGGTTCCCATAATAGTGACCAATTATAGTCAGGAATTTACTCCTAGTCATAGCAGGAGTAAATATTAATGGGGAGGGAACAACCCCCGAAGTGGTGGGCTGAAGAGGGTTGTCTCATAGAACATTTTCTCATGGAGAAAAAATGAAGCGCAAAAGTACAAATCCACTTTTGCAAAGTATTTACACCTGTTGGTCTAATGATAGCTAGGCCTCTGTTTAACAGTTGCAGAGCTACAAACTGCAAAGCTAGAGCAGCAGATCTGAAGCCTCAACTGTGGTTTGTCATGTTTCGGTTACATGATTTTATGTATAACACTTTAGCCAATTAACTGGCTGCAGACTGTGTGCCCGAGTCGGATCCTCCACTGGGGTGCGCGAGGGCAGACTGCATTGTAAAGTGTGAATTGTTATGTTTTGGGTTTTCAGTGTGGTTGTGAACCCTACTGCACGTGGTGGGTCATATGACCTGCTGTTCAAACCCACCAGAGGGTGAAGAGTGTAAGGGCTGCCCTAGTGGGATGCATGGAAATTGAAACACACAGCTCTCATATTAAAATATGATGGACTCTTGTGTGATAATATGCAGCTAGAACCCGGTTATTAGTGTGCGAATATTAATAACTTGTTTTATAGGACGCGAAATTCCACACAATTCTGCCTTTTCTAATTGTAATCGCAGGCTCAGGACTTTTCAGCAAACAGCGGATGTGCTCTTACTCTGCTCTAACACGGACATCGGTGAGGACAGCACGCTGCTATTTTTAAAACGGCACGGGGCTTTTAGCTCCAATTTTCACCTTCTACCTACGGGACTGCGAGGACCAGGGTGCACTCTTCACTGTTGACCACCTGCACCTGGTTCCTCTTCCCGCTCCTCCCCCGGCCAGTACTTTAAGCCTCGCGGCCCCCGCTTCGCGGGAGCCGCGAGCAGGCTCAGGACTTTCCAGCAAACAGCGGATGGGCTCTTACTCTGCTCTAACACGGACATCGGTGAGGACAGCACGCTGCTATTTTTAAAACGGCACGGGGCTTTTAACTCCAATTTTCACCTTCTACCTACGGGACTGCGAGGACCAGGGTGCACTCTTCACTGTTGACCACCTGCACCTGGTTCCTCTTCCCGCTCCTCCCCCGGCCAGTACTTTAAGCCTCGCGGCCCCCGCTTCGCGGGAGCCGCTCGCAGGCTCAGGACTTTCCAGCAAACAGCAGATGGGCTCTTACTCTGCTCTAACACGGACATCGGTGAGGACAGCACGCTGCTATTTTTAAAACGGCACGGGGCTTTTAACTCCAATTTTCACCTTCTACCTACGGGACTGCGAGGACCAGGGTGCACTCTTCACTGTTGACCACCTGCACCTGGTTCCTCTTCCCGCTCCTCCCCCGGCCAGTACTTTAAGCCTCGCGGCCCCCGCTTCGCGGGTACCGCTCGCAGGCTCAGGACTTTCCAGCAAACAGCGGATGGGCTCTTACTCTGCTCTAACATGGACATCGGTGAGGACAGCACGCTGCTATTTTTAAAACGGCACGGGGCTTTTAACTCCAATTTTCACCTTCTACCTACGGGACTGCAAGGACCAGGGTGCACTCTTCACTGTTGACCACCTGCACCTGGTTCCTCTTCCCGCTCCTCCCCTTGCCTTTTTAACCCTCACCTGTTCTCGCGTCAGCGGGACGCGTGCGGGGCGCAGTCTGGGGCGAAGCCCGGGCCAAGGGCGGGCCCGTTTAAGCCCGTTCAAGCTCGGTCAAGACCGGACCGGGCCCATTCTCTTGGTTTTATCCCTTAACACTCCTTGTGGCCTAAAGTAACTCTTACCATGGAAACCCGAGGTAAATGTACTAGACCACAGTCCTTTTTAGCCGGTACACTGGATAGTTTTATTATTAGGGCAAATTCTGTGGTACAAGGTGAACTGAATATGTTGGAAAGACGTCTATCTGATGGGATTATTAGTACTAGGAGGTCCTCGCTGGGCCTACTTGCTTCCGTAAGATCCCCATCGAATCTTGATGATTCGCATACAGCTCTTTTGGATTCTATTGATCAAACAATTGAATCAGTTATACATGACCTTAGGCTCAGTACTTCCGTAGGGAGAGACACACTCCAACCAATTCCCGAGTGTATACCCCCCCTAGGCTTGAAACACCATCTGATATAACTTTGAGCAACACTCATTTGATACACCAGGGAGCAGTACCCAAAAGAAAGCGTGTGGGTAATTTGAAACGAGGGAAAAAAGCGAGATTGGACCATTCACATAACAGGGCCCCTAACACGTTGACTGCAACTTTTAGTCGACCACCTTCAAATATTGGGGCGACAACTTCAACACCCCTCGTGATAACCCCTCCTCAGTCTGAACCTGTCCTTCCTCTTCCAGACAGGGGTGATGGGCCCGATCCGGGGATCGCCTGCTCTTTAGACACTTTAAATAAAGTTCTAAAGGGATTTTTTACCCCGATGTTGGCTAGGTTTGATGCTATCGATGCAAGGCTTAAAAAAATAGAAAGGGTAATCCTAGACATAGCCAATCTACCGGGGAGCGGAGGCAAAAACCATAATGTATCTGTGAGTAATATGAGAGATCTTCAATCTGTTACTCTCCCCACACTTACAGCCTCGGCAACTCCCCTTTCCAGAACGGAACCCATTCCACCTAGTGCATCACCCCCTACGCCTAATCTCCCTTCCTCTACTACTCCTGTTCCCCTACTTATGCAAACCCAGACACCTATTACACGTAGAGCTTCTACACGATTGCCTAAATCAAACTCTACAGTTGAAGGTGAAGCCTCCGGGGATCCGGGTAATCGTACGGGTGAAAAGGGGGTTAGTCAGAATTGGAAAAATGTGATTAATCTCCCCCCTGAAGCCTCACCTTATGTTATTGTCTTAGCTGGCGTCCCAGAGCTCACAAATCCTGATTTAGAGACCTATGCTTCACTTAAAAATAAAGTGATTAGCTGGCTTAACACACATAGGCCTCTCCCCCCCAATATAAGCTCTCGGGTACCAATGGTTAGGAGGGTTTCTTGGTTGGGAACTACTACAAAGAATATTAAGGGTGATTGCATTGTGGTGAACTTTAGTAATTCTCAGATTGTTCCCTACATCTGTAACTGGTCTGGCAATGTTGGAGTTACCTCTATCAAACCACTATCACTGTCTTTCTTCTATCCTCCAATTATTACCTTTTCCCACCCCGGGTTCGACGTTATTTGGACTAGGGTTGGTTCTACCTCGTTTAGAAGAAGAGAGAGGCACATTTGTTTGGATGTGCCTACACAAGACAATTACTCGTTTAATAATAGGTATGCTTGCCTTGAGGAGGTAGATTGACTAAGTCCAGAGGTTGTTTCTTTTAATTCCCCTGTTGATGTGATGCTATCTCCTAAGCAACTCTACACTTGCACCCCCTCTTTTGTTACTCCTACAACTGATCAACCAATTTTGAGTGTACCCATTAGATGTAATAATTTAAGCCCCACTGCAAATCAATCAGTCATACATAAAGTTCTCTCTTGGAATATAGCTGGCTTATCCAGCAAGCTTGATTGCCCCTTGTGGGGTTCCTTTATAGATTTACATCATATATGCTGTTTCCAAGAGACTTGGGCAAGACAAGATTGTCACCGCTTGGGTTTTGCTTCTTTTTCCATCTCGGCTGTGTGGAGTGGTAGAGGTCGCCCTTCGGGTGGCTTATCCATTTGGGTTGCCACCCACTTGGGTTGCACTGCAACGACCATGGAAACTGGGTCAGAAGATGTTCTTTGCGTGATACTGGATTGGTGCTTAGGCGTAAAATTAGCAGTGATTAATGTGTATTCCAGGCCCATGAATGTGTGTGCGGAATCCAGAGTGGTTGACGTTTTATCTAATGTTTTAAATAAGATCCCTGAGGGCATAATGTTTATTGTTGATGGCGATTTCAACTCCTATTTTGAACCACTTCTGGGGCTGGTGGACCAAACAAACCATGACGAGGACGAAATATGGCACATTCCACAGGTTGTTGGTCCAGTGGTTAGGTCTTGGGCCCCTTTGGCCATTCAAATTACCTCTTTGGCAATGACCCACTCAATTAGGGCCTGCAATGGCCGAACAGCTTCTGATAATCCCTCAAGGCCGACGTTTAATAAACCAGGGCGGGAGGCTAGACTTGACTATATTTTTGTCCAGTGTAAGGAGTGGCATAGAGTTTGTGATTTTGAGGTCCTCTCGAGGGGTGAGAGTGATCATAATCCCTTGGTGTTGGAAGTATCCCTAACGGGTCTTTGTCCCGGGGACCCATACTTAGTACCCAACTCTTCAATACTGAATAAAATTACATTGACCAATAACAAACGTAGACTCAAATGGGCGAAATTGGTTGGTAACCAAGGAGAACTCGCTCAAGTCTATGTGAGGGCTGGCCATGCATTGGACGATGTAGTAAAGCTTATGGACCACCCCACTTCCCTTGACTATTGTGGAAAACTGGCTGAGGTCAATACAGAATTATTTTCCACTCTTGCTGATATATTTAATCCACCCACTCGGTGTATTAAAAAGATACATGGTCGGTCCAGATGGTATAACAGGGCGTGTAGATTAGCTAAAACTGAGTTGTTGGCAGCAATAAAAAAGAATGTCAATAGGGAAGAAATTCAACAGAAGAGACGTAATTATAAGACCCTAATACATTACGCCAAACTTGAGTGGGCATCAGAAAACTGGGATAAATTAACTTCTGCTCTCCAGTCTAGAGACTCACGTAGATTTTGGTTGATTGTCTCTACTGGTTCTATTGAGCCCGTCTCTGCAGTGACTCCAAACATTGCCCCTGAAGTTTGGGAGGAACATTTTAGTGCCCTATACAGGGGGGTTCACTCTTCACCTCTATCTATTCGGTGTGCTGTTGCCCATATTAACTTCACCTTGAGTGAGGTTCAATCTGCTATATTGATGCTCCCTGGGGGTAAAGCTCCAGGTTTGGATGGTGTCCCAGGCGATTTGTATAAACACGAACCAAGAGTCTGGGGACCGTATCTCACTGCATTATTTAATGCAATTCTTAGGGGTATGCCAGTTCCCCCTACTTGGTTGGGCGCAGAAGTTGTCCCTATTTTTAAAAAGGGATCCCCATTGCTCCCTGGTAATTACAGGCCGATCAGCCTGATAGATGTGGCTCAGAAGCTCTTCTCAAGGCTGATCCTAAACCAACTTCTGGATTGGATGGAAGAGTTTGAGATCCTGAGCCCCTATCAGGCTGGATTCAGAAAGAGCGTTTCAACAACTGACCAGATCTTCAGACTATGCATGCTCTTCTGGAAGACAGTCAGGGTGGAGGGGGGCTCCCTCTATACTGTCTTTGTCGATTTGCGTGCGGCTTTTGATTTGGTCCCATGCACGAAACTTTGGGCTGTGTTGCAGGACTTGGGTCTCCCCTCACCTCTTTTGCAGATTATAGTGCGTCTCCACACTAATAATTTTGCAAAGGTTAGATGTGGGAGAGAAGGAGGTTTATCAGCTAGCTTCCCCGTTGAAAGGGGGGTAAGGCAGGGCTGTGTTTTGGCACCTACCCTGTTTTGCCTCTATGTAAATGGACTCATCTCCCACCTGAATGAAGTTCCAAACAGAGATGCCCCACGACTCGCTGGTATAGGTGTCTCAGCTATCATGTTTGCTGATGACACCTTGTTACTCGCTAAGACTCCTATGGGTGCCCAGCGAGTCCTGGATGGTTTCGTCTCTTTTTGTGATGACCGGGGGCTAGAGATCAACACTGATAAAACAAAATTTATGATTTTTAATCCTCCTAGGTCAACCCGTCCCAACCCTGTTATTCATGGTATCAGTTTAGAAAGAGTCCATACGTTTGAGTACCTGGGACTGACTTTGAATGAGAAGATGTCATGGTCCCACCACCAGATTAAATCAAATCTAAAGTTGACTCAAAAGGTGGGGGGTATTCTGAACCTATGGAAAGAATCCATGATACATCCTATTGGTTTACCACTAGAAATCTATAAAATGCAGGCACGGGGGGCAGTACTATATGGTGGTGAATTGTGGGGCAACAACTGTGCCCCCGATCTTGTCACAACGGAAAACAAGTTCCTACGGAATCTCACAGCTCTTCCATCGAGCACACCACTTCTCCCTCTTAGGCTTGATATGGGTATAAGATCAATTAAGGAAGAACTAGGAGTGAAGCCCCTAACCTTTTGGAGGCGACTCTGGACAACCCCCGAACTCCGGAGTTATCGCTGTGAATTTATGGAGTTATACCAACATACAGCTTTACGTAAAATTCCATGGCTTAAGTATATAAAAGAGGAGCTAACGGTGATGGGCCTACTGCCTCTGTGGACAAATCCACAAGAGGCATGCAGCACTATATCTCGCAAAAATTTGGTTGCCCTGTATCATGACCGCAATTTGACCCTTTTATTAACAACTACCACATTGGGGCCTATGTCTACCACCTTCCTAACAGTGAAGGACTACTATAAACTGGAGACAGTACTGGATGACATAAACCCCATTGGTCTTAGGAAACTATTCCTACAATGGAGATACAATGCATTACCTATTAGAGCCCTTACTAGCAGCTGGCACCTATCTACTCCTAAAAATTGTCCAGCCTGTACAAATGAGCTTGAGAGTGACATTCATTTTATGTTTTTTTGTTCATCTTACATGAAACCCAGGAAAAAATGGATCATTCCAATCTGCAGAAATTGGGGTTTTGGGAATTATTTGGATGCATATCGTTTGTTAAAATCTGACCTATCCCCTTCGACTGTATTTGCTGTCAGCAAGTTTTTATCTGCTGCTTGGAATATTAGAAGAACCTTTTTGACGATATGAAATATTAACTGTATTATATGAAGTTCATTCTTTGGTTATATACTTCTTGCAGTTGATGTAACTTTTTTGTTGGGTGTTTGCTTATTCTGTACATTTGACTGTATATGTTTTGTTTCCTCTTTTATGACTTAACGAAGTCGAAATAAAGATCAAAGAAAGAAAGAAAGAATTGTTTCAAATAATAGATGTTTCAATGCCAGATTTATATTACTCAATTTACCCACTTCTGGAGGATGGAAGGCTGAGTCTACCTTCTAGGAATGTAATCTCATGACCTCGGGAAGCCTGCCTTTGTCCGCAGTGAGTGACAAAAGATAGTATTTCCGTAATAGTGACCAATTACTCCCCTCACTGAACCCTTATCCTGGAAGAAATATGCAAAGTAGGCAACTTAGTTTTCACACAGTCTGTGAGGTTTACAATAAAAGCGAGTGAACCATCTCACCAAAAGTATATTTTGCAGGAGAAAAAAGCAAATAAAACCTTTTTTTTCCGAGGGAAGGAATGTGCATGCGAAACACTGCTTTTGCGGGAAAATACTTATACAAAATCAAAGTATGTGAAGAGAGTCTTTCTGTCAAATGTGTGAAAAACATGGCAGCTAGAAACGATGCGGGCATGTTTTTACATTCTAGTGTTTGCATTCCAGTGCCAGAGTGGAAACAGACATCTGAGAATAACTTAAAGTGGAGAGGTGTGGCTCACTGGTTAGAGGCGGCAGATCCGCAAGCAGAGAATCGGCCAGGGACCAGGGTTCAATTCCCGACGCGGCAGGGTCGTGGACCAGGGTCAAAACGGACTCGATAATTCTCGCCTCGGTACCTACTCTAACCAGGAACACACTCGGCAACTCTGGGCATTAGCTTGCCTTAACTCCACAACGGCCCCCCACATTCGCCGGGGATGCCTGGTTTCACCTTGGAGATACCCAGGAGGGACCATCTCACAGGGATAGCCAGGACGGGTTCCCCAGCGGTCTACAGCGCCACGACGCCTCAGGGCAGCAGTGCGCTTTACAAGACACATACATTTACAAGACACATACATTTATTTTAATCACAGACTAAGGTACAAAATACTGAAGAAACCCATATCCTAGAAAGATATGCCATGTTGAACATAGAACCACCAACAAATAAAACAGTCTATCCTATTCTCGTTTATGGACCAGTGACACTGCTGACCTCACCTACTTAGGGCCTTATTTATGAAAACTGTTGCACCGCAGTTTGAAAACAGCGATGCAACAGTTTTCACTGCGCCCTCCTTGTGACATGATGGATGCGTCATATTTACTGTATGACGCATCATGTTGCAAGGAATGGCAGATACGTCAGTATTACTGATGTATCTGTCGGCACAAAACTGATGCATTGCTGGAGTTGTGTCGGAAGCATGATGCAACTCCAGCAAAGCAGGGGGGAGGGCTATGATCATATTACTGCGTCAGTCTTACGCCTGCTGTGAGGCAGGCATAAGATATTGATGCAACGGCATCCTAGAAGTGGCGCAGTGAAATCTCATAGGTTTTCTTGCGTCAGAGGGCCCACCCTGCATATATAATATCTGACGCAGGTATAATGTGGCGCAGGGCTGTACAAAGTGATGCATCTGTCTCGACGTGTCACTTTGTAAATAGGGCGCAACATTGTGCATATTTTACTCCACTACTGCGTCACAAAAAGTGATGCAACAGCGGTGCAAAAGTAACGCAGGGGCTCATAAATAAGGGCCCTAGTATATACCTGAAAGATGTAAAATGGTGTCTGCATCTAATATCTGAAAGCAGTGAGTAGGAAACATGTACACTCATTCATGGCATAGAACCAGTTTCCTAGTGTGTCTCTGGTTCTATTAATGACAATAATAATAAGCCCATTTTAGAGCTTTTTTCTTTTAATAAAATAATTTACTTATTACATGTTAATGTGATATTTTCTGTGAGTTTTTGAAGGTTTTTATTATATATATTCGCAATGACTTGTAAGTTGGCTTTTTCAATATATTTGCTCTTAACAGTCTATTAAAAAATTATTTCTGATCTACAAATTTTGTTTTGAGAACCGCTAAATCTGTGGAAATATCTGAGAGCACTTCAATTCATTTCAAAGTGTATTGTATAATTACTTAAAACCATTAAAAAATAGATACAACAAATCAAATAAAATAGAACAAGTGCACAATGGTGGGGGAAGAAAAAGCCTTAATGGGACTGTTCCTCTCCAAAAGCAAATATAACTGACAGTATATAAAACATTGTGCATGAATCGAAAGAACTGAATGGAGTATCTTACTATAAAAGAAAAAATGTCTCTTTTTTTATTTATTTTTAAACCATAAAAAGACTAAAGCGCATGTCAATGCATATAAATATCTTGACCATACAGTACAAATTGCTTTCTAAAGTGCAACAGATTCATACCTACCGTCCCCAAAATGTACATTTATTCCATACAATGAATTGTTGGAGGGTAAAAACAACCAATGGCAGGGCAGGGCAGGGCAGGATCAGGTTAGGTGAGGATAACTCTCAAGCAGATTATTTTGAAGCACTTATTGATACTCTGACTGTCACAGGCTCTGGTCCTGAGGAGAGGCATTCGGATTCTAGGATCCTGCGCTTCTGCTTTGATAACTCTCTGGAGTGTTCTTTCCTGGGTGTCCCACTTTGTGTGCAGATCAGGTCCCTCAAACTCTTTTTGAAGAACAAGATGAATTAATTTTCCTGTGCAATTAGAGACCCATCTAATGGCACCCACAGTGATTTATTTATTTATTGTGTGAAACCAGCATCAATGGCTATGCAAGTTTTTTTTTAAAAAAGCAAGAAAACCAATGGATAACGTGACATAAAACGTTTAAACTATTTTAGCTTTCTTGATAGGCTATATTTATAAATCAAAATTCCATTCTATTCCTTGTACTTTGGGGTTGTCTGGTCCACGGTTCTGTAAGGTTGTTATTTCGATTCTTTAATTCACTTTCCAAGTATGGTGGTGGGTGGTACTTGTCACACTGCCAAGTGTTGACTGCAAAACAGATGCGCACAGTAGGCATAGCCAATAAGAGCATGCAGCAGGCACATACAGCGAATGAGAGGCTAACACACAAAGGCACACCCAGGACAAGCTTGTCAGTGCCTTGCCACACTAAACACAGGCATAGGGTGCAAATCCCCGGCCTAGATACCCTCTAACACCACGAAAGCACACTGTTTCTATTCGACTGCATAAAACCAATCCTAGCAAAGAATTCCTTTCTGAACTCACCATTAAGAAATTATTTTGTTTTTCAGAAACACTTTAAAGCCCGTCCTTTCAAAAAATGTCGAGTTACCACTATTGACTTAGAATATCCAGGAGAAAATGAGAAGACTGCATTCGGACACCTGCGAGCAGCAGTCTGCTCATTCGTAGGACTGGATTTACAAGCAGGGCCTTCGTGCGGGGGTCCGGTCTCCCTTGCACACTAATGCAGCATGGGGGACCTGATACTTTAGTAAGGATGCGCCTCCAGGAGTCACGTGGCTGTGTGAGTGCCTTTCCCTAGCAGTTCAATAAATTGGGAGCACATGGAAATGTAATTGACTTCATTTCTAAATCAGGGGTGTGAGCATTAAAATGTACTCTGCATGCCCTGCGTTGGTGTTGCAGGGTGCACGATGAAGTCAGCGGCCATTTTATTCCCTGTCTACACTGCATCTACCTCTTCAGCAGTCATGCACTGGGTCTTGAATGATGTGGTGGAAGGGATAACAGGGAGACTACAGAACCAGGTTCGTCCTTTAGTGAATTGGGGATGTGTCTACTTCTTCCTTCAGGACACCCCTGGTTACCTACTATCATGTGCAGAATAATTTACCCCCTCGCAGCATAATTTGTACAACTGAATCTGAACTTTTTTAATCGGGCCATGCACAAAAATAGTTTTTTTCCAATCTGTACTCAGGCAAAGTGGTAAATGTCATCTTTGAATCTAGGTATTGGGGACAGCGTGTTTTTTTTAACAATAGAATAGATAAAAACGTCATTTGCATCAACCAATAATGTTCCGAAAAAATTATTTTCTATCAATCAATCATATTGACTCAGCATGGTACTTACATACTTTCTTCGGAGGCAGTATAAAAAAATCATAAAATAAAATTAAAAAAAACATTTTAAACATCCCCTAAATCCCTAATATATAGTCTATGTAAACATTTACTGATTTGTAGTTCTTTCAAAATATTTACTTTTCTCCCCTTAATTGTTGAAATCACGGCGAAGAATTGCGATGCCTATTTTCTCAAAATATGAATTTACTCCTTGAAGTGTTATCATGTAGCCCCAAATGTACCCTATATAGATGTTCTAGATGTTACTAGCCAAGAAACGAAAATAGTAAATTAAATTTTCAGCTTGACTGATCTAACAACTCACCTTTAACAATCCACCTACATGTGCTTTCAACAGCTCCCATTAAATGCATTTATAAGTTGCTACATAATAGGGTATGACCAGACCTAAACTCTTGAGCGGCTGCCAACGGGCTTATACATAAAAGGCCCATAATCAAGATTTAACTGAACAATAGTTTTAAGACATCTTTCAATGGTATGGTACCAAAATATCAGGTTTCACACACCATCATGCAAAAATATTGTGGCCAGACTCTCGACTACCGGAATATTTTAAAAATACCTGGAAAACCTGCAATCTCTGTCTCTAAATTTCTTATTACCTTTGACTCATCTCTAGTCACCTTTAAAAATAAAATAACAGAGATGCTCACCTGTAATAAGTTATTACAGAGGAGTTGGAAGTGCACAATGCCTGCTGCCAGAAACAGCAGCCAAAGAGAAAGGCAGATCTAGGAGCATCACTGCATCTTCAGTTTAAACAATGAAAAAGAGTACTGGTTTTTGAACTAATTATCTGTTTTCTAAAATGAACAGTGATCAGCAGACGTGAAATATTTATGGCATTCTGTTTATTTTTTGGATGCTGCAGTTTGTAACAGAAAAGAAAGAATCAATCAACCAGTCAGGGGCTTGTAAAGCGGGGCTGCTCACCCGTGAGGGTCTCAAGGCGCTCAAGAATCTCTCTGTATGTTACTACGCCTTCTGTGCTACAGCCTTTTTAAAATCTGACTTCCATTAAACGTATTCTAATATGTTTTTTGCAACAAATTCCTAACTGCCTCCTGGTAATTTAATTTTGCACTAATGATTCCACTTTTGTTCTTCATGTCTACAATCTTAATATTGCATTCAAATGAAGAGCAAGGCACCAAGGATTTAAGCTTTTTGTGAGGACAATGGTGTGACCGCAGATTCTAAGAAAAATAATGCCCTCTGCTGTATTTTAAACATATATTGTAAATCATCGCAGAGTTCCATGACCTTATAAAGGAGCACCTCTGTGATTTTCAATATCCTTATAATGTATGGCATGGACCCATTTATCCAATATATGGGTAAATATATGTATATTACTCAACTACACATATGGCTATATATATGTGTGTGTGTGTGTGTATGTATATATATGTACATATATATATGCATATATATGTATATATATATATATATATATATTCACTGAAAAAACCATAGGTTTCACACATGTTATAGTTAGCGGAAATTTTACTGATAAAAAACCAGTGAAATTCCCCCGTTATAGTTAGTGCAGGCAACTATAACTCACGCGACCGCAATCCTCTGCTGATGCTAATACTGTATTTAGACACTTATATGCCCATGTCTTCTTCCATACATTTTTAGCTATACATATATTACAAATATTTTTTTTTCATAAAGACACATATGTCATCAGCAGAAGATTGCGGTCGCGTGAGTTATAGTTGCCTGCACTAACTATAACGGGGGAATTTCACTGGTTTTTTATCAGTAAAATTTCCGCTAACTATAACATGTGTGAAACCTATGGTTTTTTCAGTGAATTTGCAAGGTTTTTTAAATGCTAATTCCTAACTATAACGTGTGTGAAACCTATGGTTTTTTCAGTGAATTTGTACGGTTTTTTAAATGCTAAGTTACTTTACGCCATTCGAGGCGTGCGCGCCCACTTAACGCAGTTCGTTCCGTGCACGGTTTTTATCAACTTTAATAAGCCCTGTACATTTGGTGGCCTTCGGCCACCATAAGCACAGGGGGTGGGGTCAATGTGGATAGTGTTTTTTTTATTTCAATTTTATAATTTCATGTTGCCAAAATTTAGTTTTTTTTACCTATTAATAAGCCCTGTACATTTGGTGGCCTTCGGCCACCAAAAGCACAGGGGGTGGGGTAAGTGTGGATAGTGTTTTTTTTATTTTTATTTTTTTACCGTACGCTTACGGTAAGCGTACGGTAAGCGTACCCCGCGAAATTGCCGAAAAAAAAATAAAACCGTTTTTGCTCTTGGGGGATGTTTGTGGACTCCCTCAACATGACTATGTGGGAGGGAGTTGTCAAAACAGCCCCGTAACATGTTTTTGGCCATCATGTTTGATAAACAACACTCAGTGCGAGAGACAAAATGGCGGCCGCCGCTTCCTGGTTTCGGCCGATTCGAATGTTTACTAAGATGTAAGAGCCAATCAGAATCGCGCTCGCGCACGCCACCGTACGCTTACCGTAAGCGTACGGTAAGCGTACCGTAAGCGGGCTCAGATATATATATTGATTTAAAGGCTATTTTCTCAGAATCTACTGAACAGATTTACACCAAACCTACAAAAGGCACTTCCTTGACCTAGGGACTACCTCTCTGCCAAATTTTGAGTAATTCTGTTCAGCCGTTCGGGCTGTAGCTCGTTCTAAAGGTCCTATGGAAAAATGCATGGGAAAAACGCGTTTTGGGACCCCCCTTTTATCTCAGCCCCCGCTTGACGGATCCCCCCGAGACTTTCAGGGTAGGAGCGGAGCGTAGCGCCCCACCTATTTTGAGAAATTCGCGAGGATTCGTCGACCGGCGCCAAAGTTATTCAAAATAGAATGTTGAGGTTTTCCTATGGAAACGTGGTCCTACCTATAACTACCTACTGGCGACCGCCAGTAGGTAATATATATATATATATATATATATATATATATATATTCACTGAAAAAACCATAGGTTTCACACATGTTATAGTTAGCGGAAATTTTACTGATAAAAAACCTGTGAAATTGCCCCGTTATAGTTAGTGCTGGCAACTATAACTCACGCGACCGCAATCTTCTGCTGATGCTAATACTGTATTTAGACACTTATTTGCCCATGTCTTCTTCCATACATTTTTAGCTATACATATATTACAAATATTTTTTTTTCATAAAGACACATATGTCATCAGCAGAAGATTGCGGTCGCGTGAGTTATAGTTGCCAGCACTAACTATAACGGGGCAATTTCACAGGTTTTTTATCAGTAAAATTTCCGCTAACTATAACATGTGTGAAACCTATGGTTTTTTCAGTGAATTTGCAAGGTTTTTTAAATGCTAATTCCTAACTATAACGTGTGTGAAACCTATGGTTTTTTCAGTGAATTTGTACGGTTTTTTAAATGCTAAGTTACTTTACGCCATTCGAGGCGTGCGCGCCCACTTAACGCAGTTCGTTCCGTGCACGGTTTTTATCAACTTTAATAAGCCCTGTACATTTGGTGGCCTTCGGCCACCAAAAGCACAGGGGGTGGGGTCAATGTGGATAGTGTTTTTTTTATTTCGATTTTATAATTTCATGTTGCCAAAATTTAGTTTTTTTTACCTATTAATAAGCCCAGTACATTTGGTGGCCTTCGGCCACCAAAAGCACAGGGGGTGGGGTAAGTTTGGATAGTGTTTTTTTTATTTTTATTTTTTTACCGTACGCTTACGGTAAGCGTACGGTAAGCGTACCCCGTGAAATTGCCGAAAAAAAAATAAAACCGTTTTTGCTCTTGGGGGATGTTTGTGGACTCCCTCAACATGACTATGTGGGAGGGAGTTGTCAAAACAGCCCCGTAACATGTTTTTGCCCATCATGTTTGATAAACAACACTCAGTGCGAGAGACAAAATGGCGGACGCCGCTTCCTGGTTTCGGCCGATTCGAATGTTTACTAAGATCTAAGAGCCAATCATAATCGCGCTCGCGCACGCCACCGTACGCTTACGGTAAGCGTACGGTAAGCGTACCGTAAGCTGGCTCAGATATATATATTGATTTAAAGGCTATTTTCTCAGAATCTACTGAACAGATTTACACCAAACCTACAAAAGGCACTTCCTTGACCTAGGGACTACCTCTCTGCCAAATTTCTAGTAATTCTGTTCAGCCGTTCAGGCTGTAGCTCGTTCTAAAGGTCCTATGGAAAAATGCATGGGAAAAACGCGTTTTGGGACCCCCCTTTTATCTCAGCCCCCGCTTGACGAATCCCCCCGAGACTTTCAGGGTAGGAGCGGAGCGTAGCGCCCCACCTATTTTGAGAAATTCGAAAGGATTCATCGACCGGCGCCAAAGTTATTCAAAATAGAATGTTGAGGTTTTCCTATGGAAAAGGGGTCCTAACTATAACTACCTACTGGCGACCGCCAGTAGGTAATATATATATATATATATATAATCCAAATCTTGTATTCCAATAGATTCCAGGAATGAGAAGACAGCACACCAGGAAACCGCACAAACACTTTATTGTGCGCTAGCTTTAGAAGGACGACGCGTTTCGGCGTTTGCCTTTGTCAAGTTACTTCCTGTATGCCAATCAACCATAGAAATACAATTGCATCGTTCATGAACATAGAGAACATACTTCGAGAATGCGTTATCTAGCGACCGCTATGTCAAAATAAATTCATTATTGTCATGCTAATAATTCAAGCATAAAGGTAAATACAGTTGCATAAATTAAAAGGCAATTCCCTTGAAGAAGCATGCTGTTTTAAATAAGTCAGAATATTATAAAGAGGCTTTGTCCGAAATGTTTGGAAACAATAAAGTTTTGAAAGTAAAGTGAGCGCAGGTATTCACTGCCCCTTATGAACATTATAATTCATATACCTCTCTGTGTGATAGCGTGCTTAAAGCGCATATAAATGAATCAGTGTGGGCTACATCAGTTATGTAAATGGTAGTAATCGCTCCAACTACCCTGAATGATACACGCTACAGACACTGAGAGCTAACAAGTTCATGGTTACAGCATAAGATATAAATAATGAAAAGCAGCATGCTACCCAATATTCATGTTAATAGAACATAATGTAAAAAGAAATGTTACGCATACTGAGAATGGGATTGATATATCATCTATGACAATGACTGTCCAATAATGGCCCCATGGAACAATTATGGTTGCTATGCGCCATTGCGCTTATCAGAAAGCAAAGGTTAATTGAATATAGGCACAAATAGCCATATACATAATCTCAACGGTACCATTGCATTAGTATACATCTGGGACCTAAGATCACAATGTTATTTCATTGGGTAATGGGCCAATAATATGGACAAATGATACTGGATATGTCAATAATTCTCAATAGATAGGTACTGTACTCTCTTATTACCAATCTAGTTGAGTGATTGGCAAATTCGGAAGTATCCTACTGTTAAGAGCTAGACATGGGGGAGTGATAGGATGGTGATATATATAAAGAGAATAAGTGATAGAGGAAGGGTAATGAGGGGTACATGGGAAAGCCCAGGGGGGCTTCCAAGAGCAGCCACAAGTGTGGTGAACGCTTATGTACTATCCCAATTGGGAAATAATATATCATCCTAAGTACACCTAAATCCCTATCTTACTAAAAGTGAGTATGTAAAAAACGAAAGAATGAAAATAAATCCAAATTAACTTAAAATCCCAACGATTAATCGGGAGTGCTCATATTGTTCTTGAGACCATATAATGATGATCAGCTTGTTTGAGAGGCCATATTGTGAGTAACTATAAGCCTATGTGAGTTGCAAGTTCCTCCCCACTGTTGAGTCCTTTCGGTATTTTACAATCCAGGTCTATGATGAATCTGGATTCCAGTACTCTTAAATCTTTCTCTCGATCCCCTCCTCGAATGTGTTTCGGAATTCTCTCTACTCCAAAAAATCGCAGACTACTATTGTCACTGTTATGGAATTCAGAATAGTGACGGGCTACTGGATAGTTGTGATCACAGTTAGAAATGGCACGTAAATGCTGCAGAATTCTTAGTTTAAGTGGCAATTTTGTACTGCCCACATATCTGAGGCCACAAGGGCACTCAAGTATGTAGACAGTAAAATCGCTGTTACAGTTAATTTGGTGTTTTATAGGCCGTTTGTGGTTAGTGCCTATGCTGTATTCTTTGCAGTTGATGCCATTACGATCTGCCTTGCACATTCCACATGTGGTGAAACCGTTAGGCATTGTTAGCCATTGTGATTGAGTAGTCTCATCGCGGTAGCTATGGACTAATTTGTCCTTAAGTGACCTAGCCTTTCTGTATGTGATATGAGGTCTGGTGCCTATGGATTCCCCAATAATGGGGTCTGCTCTCAATAAGCTCCAATGTTTTTTCATGATTTTATTGAGTGTCCAAGCTCCCCTGCTAAATTTAGTTATCATTCTTGGGATGTTAATCTGGTTGCTGTCGTTATTAGTTCTTTTGATGGTACTCATGGAGGGCTTAAAGAGTATGTCATGTTGGTTCAAATCCTTGACTTTATTTAGAGCTCTCTCTAAGGTTTCCTCTTTATATCCTCTTACTCTGAAACGTGTGAGCATGGTCTGTTGTTCATTCATAAAGTCCCTGTTTGTGCTACAAGCACGACGTGCTCTAAAAAGCTCCCCATAGGGTATGCTTTGTTTCAGGGGGACTGGATGATGACTAGCTGCGTGTAATAGTGTGTTGCCTGCAGTCTGTTTCCTAAAGAGACGTGTTGTAATTATCTTTTCCTTAATTTCGACTGCAATATCCAAGAATTCGCAGTAGGTTGGGCTGATCTTGTGAGTAAACTGTAAGTTCAAGTCATTGATCCCCAATTGGTCAATGAATTCATTGGCAAGATTTTGAGGGCCATTCCAGATAAGGATCTGAAAGCAACCTACTGCGAATTCTTGGATATTGCAGTCGAAATTAAGGAAAAGATAATTACAACACGTCTCTTTAGGAAACAGACTGCAGGCAACACACTATTACACGCAGCTAGTCATCATCCAGTCCCCCTGAAACAAAGCATACCCTATGGGGAGCTTCTTAGAGCACGTCGTGCTTGTAGCACAAACAGGGACTTTATGAATGAACAACAGACCATGCTCACACGTTTCAGAGTAAGAGGATATAAAGAGGAAACATAGGCTTATAGTTACTCACAATATGGCCTCTCAAACAAGCTGATCATCATTATATGGTCTCAAGAACAATATGAGCACTCCCGATTAATCGTTGGGATTTTAAGTTAATTTTGATTTATTTTCATTCTCTCGTTTTTTACATACTCACTTTTAGTAAGATAGGGATTTAGGTGTACTTAGGATGATATATTATTTCCCAATTGGGATAGTACATAAGCGTTCACCACACTTGTGGCTGCTCTTGGAAGCCCCCCTGGGCTTTCCCATGTACCCCTCATTACCCTTCCTCTATCACTTATTCTCTTTATATATATCACCATCCTTTCACTCCCCCATGTCTAGCTCTTAACAGTAGGATACTTCCGAATTTGCCAATCACTCAACTAGATTGGTAATAAGAGAGTACAGTACCTATCTATTGAGAATTATTGACATATCCAGTATCATTTGTCCATATTATTGGCCCATTACCCAATGATATAACATTGTGATCTTAGGTCCCAGATGTATACTAATGCAATGGTACCGTTGAGATTATGTATATGGCTATTTGTGCCTATATTCAATTAACCTTTGCTTTCTGATAAGCGCAATGGCGCATAGCAACCATAATTGTTCCATGGGGCCATTATTGGACAGTCATTGTCATAGATGATATATCAATCCCATTCTCAGTATGCGTAACATTTACATTATGTTCTATTAACATGAATATTGGGTAGCATGCTGCTTTTCATTATTTATATCTTATGCTGTAACCATGAACTTGTTAGCTCTCAGTGTCTGTAGCGTGTATCATTCAGGGTAGTTGGAGCGATTACTACCATTTACATAACTGATGTAGCCCACACTGATTCATTTGTATGCGCTTTAAGCACGCTATCACACAGAGAGGTATATGAATTATAATGTTCATAATGGGCAGTGAATACCTGCGCTCACTTTACTTTCAAAACTTTATTGTTTCCAAACATTTCGGACAAAGCCTCTTTATAATATTCTGACTTATTTAAAACAGCATGCTTCTTCAAGTGAATTGCCTTTTAATTTATGCAACTGTATTTACCTTTATGCTTGAATTATTAGCATGACAATAATGAATTTATTTTGACATAGCGGTCGCTAGATAACGCATTCTCGAAGTATGTTCTCTATGTTCATGAACGATGCAATTGTATTTCTATGGTTGATTGGCATACAGGAAGTAACTTGACAAAGGCAAACGCCGAAACGCGTCGTCCTTCTAAAGCTAGCGCACAATAAAGTGTTTGTGCGGTTTCCTGGTGTGCTGTCTTCTCATTCCTGGAATCTATTGGAATACAAGATTTGGATTATATTACAGTGGCTGCTGCTGCCACTGACAGCACCAACGTTGCAGGCCTGGGGGCTGCTCTTGCAGCAAGCTACGGACATATATATATATATATATATATATATATATATATATATATATATTATCTACTGGCGGTCGCCAGTAGATAGTTATAGTTAGGACCACGTTTCCATAGGAAATCCGCAACATTCTATTTGGAATAACTTTGGCGCCGGTCGACGAATCCTCGCGAAATTTTTAAAATAGGTGGGGCGCTACGCTCCGCTCCTACCCTGAAAGTCTCGGGGGGATTCGTCAAGCGGGGGCTGAGAAAAAAGGGGGGTCCCAAAACGCGTTTTTCCCATGCATTTTTCCATAGGACCTTTAGACACAGCTACAGCCCGAACGGCTGAACAGAGTTACTTGAAATTTGGCAGAGAGGTAGTCCTCAGGTCAAGGAAGTGCCTTTTGTAGGTCTGGTGTAAATCTGTTCAGTAGTTCCTGAGAAAATAGCATTTAAATCAATATATATATCTGAGCCAGCTTACGGTGCGCTTACCGTGCGCTTACGGTAAGCTTACCGTACGTGTACGGTGACGTGCGCGAGCGCGATTCTGATTGGCTGTTAGATCTTAGTAAACATTCGAATCGGTCGAAACCAGGAAGTGTCGGCCGCCATTTTCTCTCTCGCACTCTGAGGGGAGGGGAGGAAAAACAAAGTCCGAAAACAGTAAAAGCGGCTTGATAGACAGCTTCCAACCACCCATTCCATGTTATGGTGTCCCCAAAGGACCCAAAAGGCAAAAAATGTAAATTTTTTTATTTTCGAAAAATCGCCGATTACGCTTACCGTACGCGTACGGTAAAAAAAACTAAAAAAAAAAACAATATCCACGTTTTCCACACCCCGTGTGCAAAAGGTGCCCGAAGGGTCCCTTTTGTTGCTTGGCATATGGTATATAAAGACAATCTATAGATAACCATTAACAACGATGCGCCTAATACGGCCTCCGTGTGCGGACGGTGCCCGAAGCGCATCGTGCGTACATGGCCCATTTAGCGTAACGTGGGCACGCGGTGCACGTAGCGCACCGCGTGCCCACCGTGCGTGCACGGCACTAACTGCGTAAAGTGGGCGCGCGGTGCGCGCAGCGCACCGCGTGCTCACTGTGCGGCACGGAACGAACTGCGTAAAGTGGGCGCGCACGCCACGAACGGCGTAAAGTAACTTAGCATTTAAAAAAACGTACAAATTCACTGAAAAAACCATAGGTTTCACACACGTTATAGTTAGGAATTAGCATTTAAAAAACCTTGCAAATTCACTGAAAAAACCATAGGTTTCACACAAGTTATAGTTAGCGGACATTTTACTGATAAAAAACCATTGACATTCCCCCGTTATAGTTAGTGCAGGCAACTATAACTCACGCGACCGCAATCCTCTGCTGATGACATATGTGTCTTTATGAAAAAAAAATATTTGTAATATATGTATAGCTAAAAATTTATGGAAGAAGACATGGGTAAATAAGTGTCTAAATACAGTATTAGCATCAGCAGAGGATTGCGGTCGCGTGAGTTATAGTTGCCTGCACTAACTATAACGGGGGAATTTCAATGGTTTTTTATCAGTAAAATGTCCGCTAACTATAACTTGTGTGAAACCTATGGTTTTTTCAGTGAATATATATATATATATATATATATATATATATATATACATATATAGATGTACATATATATATATACAGATTGCATGAGCCTCCTTTTGAATTAAAAGTTTGGTGTTGAATCGTCTATGGTGTCGGCGCCTGCTTCGATATGGGACTGCTGTGTATATATATACAATTATTAGCCCACAGTGTTAGACAGGAGCAGGCGAACACCCGCAAAGGGTGGGGTTATGGTCGCACTTCAGGTGGACTAGATGCCATAAGATATTATTAATAGTGTACATTTAAAATACAAACTATAACCATTTCCATATGTGCCTAAGTCTTGTCATAGAATGTGTGAACAACATCAGTTGTGGAGGGGGGGTGGGGTAGTTGGCGAAGGGGGCCAGAGAAGGGCAATTCAATTTGCCTACAACCGCACCAGAGCCTGCACACATTCACTCCTATCAGGGTTCACCACTTTTGTGCAGTGGACGGACCCCCCCAAAGTCATCTGCAGTTCCAGTGGGTTCCCATTCTTCAACCACCTCCATCCAGAGAGGTTCAATAGGTCGGTGATGCACAACCTTTGCTTCCTCCCTCTGTAGTGCCCTTTACTCAGGTGCGGGCGTGTCAGTTCTATTTATATTAGGGCCTTCAACCTTGTTCAGTGTGGGGGTTTGCCACAGGGCATGGGCTGCATCCAAGCTCTAACAGGCAGCCAAAGCCAAGCCATGCACGGCCTGCTACGGCGTTGGCCGCAGGGTGTCACTTTAAGTAATACAGACCTACTGACTTTTTTAAAAGTTCAGAACACCAAAATATAAAAGGTGGGCCTACTGGCTTTATGAAGGGGTCAGTATATCAACATATATAAAGCACACCTATTGTCCTTCTAAAACAATCATCAATAATTATAAGCAAATGTATATTTGCCCTATAGGCCACGCAGGAGCCAGAAATCCTTTTTTTAAATATGTTTTTTAACTGGGTATCCTGGTGCCCACCCAAGTCACCCCGCATCACTTGTATGTTGGGGCCATGGTGGTAGCATCATGGCCCCCACTGCCCTGGTGCCTCAATGCAAGCACTGGAGTCAGTATTTTTTTTTAATACTGTGGCACTCAGGTGCGCACCCAAGCTTCCCACAGCACATTGAGAGCTGCAGGGGGGAGCCCCAAGGTCCAGCAGACCCATCAGTTCCCCTGCCATAACCCATCCCGTATGCCAGCAGGAGCCGGCATTGCCCCCAACCTGTGGGAGCAGGTTTTCTTTGGCTCCCGCTGGGCTGGAGCAATTCTGTGTCTCCTTGTACACAAGAGCACGGGCATGGAGAAAAATATGCGGCTTCTGCGACACCGACAGTGAGCCCGTCCCAGGTATGTGCTCTCCAGGGCAAAGCATGGCTCAGGGAGGTTAGCCATGTGCCCCTCTGCCTTCAGTTTGCTTTCTGAAAATCTTGTGTAATTCTGTTCAGCCGTTTTGGCTATAGTGGTACTTAATTGTCCCATTGAAAAATGAATGGGGAAAATATATTTTGGGACTCCCTATTTCTCAGCCCCCACTTGACGACTTACTCCAAACGTTTCCGGGAAGCAGCTAAGGCAAATTAAACTTTTATTTAGACACTTTGGTGAAGATTTGTCAAACTGGTAAAGTTATAGGCAACCGAAGAAATCCTATGGAACCGTGGTCCTAACTTAGGTGTGGGCAGAATGTGTCATTCGGCCCAAGGAACTGTCGGAATTCGGTGACTCAATGTTACTCTTGTAATGCAGAGTTGTGGCTAAATTTCACCAATCGCCATGTGACGGAATTTTTTTTTAAGGCTCGAGAAGTGTGAGCGTGATTTACCGTCGCCTTGCTTGAATTCCGAAAGCGGGCAGTCGTGGGTGGTCGCCAGCGGTCACAGTGGGAGGGCTGCTTCTCGAGTAGATTTGCTGCCGCTTCAGTAGATTTTATCAGTGATGTCATTTGAGATGTAATCAGTGATGTCATCAGTGATGTCACTGACCATGTCATGCAAGATACAATATGTGAGCTCATAAGCAGTGCATTACGGGGGCGTAAGTTATCGTTACCACAGGTAACTATAACTGCTGAATTTCTCTGGTTTTGTACGAGTGAAATGTGAGCCTAACCATACCATCACTGTAACCTTTGGTTTTTTAAGTGAATTTCCAAGGATCTTTTTATTTCATTTCCTAACTTAACGCCCATGTAACCTTATACTATGTATATATTACCCACTGGCAAATGGGACTATGTTTCCATAGGAAAAGCATTTTTTGACTTCCCTATATCTTTGGCGTCATTTGATAAATCTTCACAAATTTTCCCAAAAAAGTGTCATAGTGAGTCTTGCTGTGCATGGAAAGTTTCGGGGTGATCTGTCAAGAAGTGGTCGAGAAAAAGGGGGGACCAAAAAAAATGAGCTTCCTATAGACTCTTTAGACACAGCTGCATGTGACTGTGTATGTGTATGGCTATGTTGGTGGGAGAATGGATGTGTCAGTGGTATAGGGGTGAGTAACTGCATATGTGAAAGGCAGTATAGGTCAGTGTTGGAGTATATGAGTGACTGTATGTGTGAGTGCATGAGTGATGTGTGAATGAGTGAGTGATTGTGAGAGTGGTTGTATGGGTGAGTGTGTGCTTGTGTCAATTGCTATATAGGTGAGGGAGTATGTGTTAGTAAATGTATGAATAAGTGAGTGGTTGTGTGTATAACTGTATAGGTGAGTAAGTGGCTGTGTGATTGACTCTATGGGTGAGTGAGTAGGTGTGTGAGTAGCTCTATGGGAGACTGACAGTGTGTGAGTGGCTGTCTGGGTGTATGAGTGGAAATATGAGTGGCTGTATGAGTGACTGAGTGGATGTGTGTGTAGACCTATGAATCAGTGAGTGGGTGTGTCGATGGTTTTGAGAATGGTATTGTGGAAGTTGGAGGGGGTGTATGAAAGGTTATGTGTGCCAGAGATTCTGTGGAAGATGTCATGAGTGATGTCATTTAAGATGCCATCAGTGATGTCATCAGTGATGTTACTGACCATGTCATGAGTGTTGCAATATTTGAGGTCATAAGCAGGGCATTGCGGGGGCGCGAGTTATAGTTAGCTATGCTAACTATAACTGCTGAATTTCTCTGGTTTTGCACAAGTGAAACCTGAGCCTAACTATAACGTCTCTGTAACCTTTGGTTTTTTCAGTGAATTTCTACGGTTGTTTAAATGCTAATTCCTAACTATAACGTCCCTGTAATTTTGGCTTTTTCAGCGAATTTCGATGGTTTTTTAACTAGCAGTTGCATTTCCAGAGTGGTGGAGAAAGGGGGCCGGGCCTCCGACCAGCTCTTAGGAATCCAAGCTGTGTAGGACTTACAGGAGGTGCCAGAAGGGCTTCTTGGTCCCCAAGGTCCCTCAGGACTAAAGTGGACCTCATAATAAACCAGTAGTGCACCACAAGCCACGTTTGCAGAGTGGTGGAGAAGGGGGGCATGGTCTCCGAAGACCTCTTAGCAATCCCACTTACCAAGTGTTATTTTCCCTAGTCATTGTCCGGCGACTTCACCTCCTTGCCCCTCCCTGTCCCCGCCTCGCCGCACCGCTCTTACCTGCACCGGCCCGACTGCTGAGAGGTCATCAGAGGCCACGCCCCCTTTCTCCACCACTCTGCAAAAGCACCTCCTGGTGCACTACTTGTTGGGGGAAGAAGTCCACTTTAGCCCTGAGGCCTTCAGGAAGCAAGGGCACCTGATCCCCCACCTGCAGTGCACTGAGAGGCGTGTTTGCAGAGTGGTGGAGAAAGGCAGCATGGCCTCTGACCACCTCTCAGAAAACCTACTGTCTGGGACTTACTAGAGGTAACAGGAGGTCTTGTTGGCCCCTAATAACCCTCAGCAGCCAAGGGGACTTCATCCCCCAACCAGGAGAATGCCAGGAGGCACATTTGCAGAGTAGTGGAGAAAGGAGGCGGGGCCTCTAGTGAGTTGCCGACTTTTTTTCTTTTTTGGGAAGGGGGGCCATGAACCATTTTGGGCCCCGGGGCCACCGTCCTCCAGGCCTGACCCTTTTAACATTTTTTAAATTAAAAAACGGGAGGGGAGCCAAGAGCCTCCTGACCCATTTTAGAGTTATCCCAAGGGAGGTGGTGATCCCTGGGGCAGGAGTGGCAGCGAGGCCCCCCATATTATTCTAATTAGCCCCAAGGAGGTGGCAGTCCCTGGGGCAGGGGGGGTCTATGGCACCCCCCCACCATATTGAACTTAGTCCCTGGGGGGTGGTGGTCCCTGGCGCGGGGGGGTTCCGCGAGGCCCCCCATATTATTTGGACCCTCTGATGTAAAGATATTGCAAGATGTCTACTTCTTTAATTTGCCCAGGTTATATAAAGGAATTTTGTACAACTGCAATTCAGGAACTTTTGAAACAATTTTTGAAATGCCAACTAAGTGTGGGAGATTATTTAACGCACATGTGGAACAACTTTCATGCACAAAAGATGACATTCTTAACTTGATTTTGGATTGACCTTTCTAAGATCATAATTATCAAATATAAACGAAGCAGTTGTGTAGCCCTGGCCGTTTCACAATGTCACAAATGCAAAAGACTTCCTAAATCTCCAAAAGAGACACCAAATCAAACGCTTCCACTATTACTTATTTTTGTTTAAATATCTTTATTGGTATTTTACTTGTTTATCATGACTGACAATTTGAATCTATACAAGGAAAAGGAAGCTATTGGTTATGCTCTGCTGTGAATAATATAAATACAAATCTCAGGTGCCAAATAGTATTAGCAATCACAACAATTTAGATATCATTTATGATAGGCCTGAGCGTTGACATGCAGATCATATTGGAGCATACGCAGAAGTACCTCTGTGTGCTATTGCCCATTATCGAGCTACATCATAGAACACCAAGTAATGTCATTGTTTTCTGCTGCATCTTCCTGAAGTGCATCATAATAATACAGCCTTAACAGGAGCTTACGTGCGTGCATCAGGTACATCCAGTGCGGAACCGGTTGGATCGCACCGGCAAGTCACTTTTTATTAGGAGAAAGACCTTAAATGATTGTGAAACACACATATCGGTCACTAGTGAATTCCAACAAAGCATATTTTTCCCCAAAATTATCGAAACATAACTGAAACTTAAAACATCTGAAGGAACCTCTACCACACACTGACCTTAGTTAGCCCTAACCACACCACTCCCACAATTACTTATATTAAATTCGCAACAAAGTTGGAAGTGAAGTTATGGTTAGCTTTGGTTACAGTACATTAGCATTTGTTTAACATAAAACTTATAAATACACCGAAAAAATTGCAGTTGAAGTGAAGTTAAGGTTGGGAATTAAAACTGAAAAGCTACTGAAATTTGTTTATTCCTGAATACAAATGGGCAAGGTTTAATTGAGGTTAGTAGATTGCAATCTATAACTCACATGGTTGAATTGTAAATCACAGCTTATACACAAAGCACAATCTTATGGTTCCACAAAAAGCACAATGTAGTAAAAAAATAACACAAACTCAAACAGATAAATCATCCTACATATATAGCACCCTCTTAGCTTTACATGTAGTATGATAAGTAATCTCATCTGCAAGATTATTTACAAAATTTGTAAATGCATATGTCACATAAAGGGTGAGATCAAAAACATTGTGTCTCATGTTCAACTTATAGTATGCATGCGTTTTGTGCGAGTTATGGATTGCGGTCCTACCCTTAACTTGTAAATTTTGGTTATTAGTTGTCTTTCAGTCAATTTTGGACAAGGACTAGCTTTAAATCTCAAGAATGTACATAAATACATATTTTTAAATATTTCAACAATGAATAAAACTGTGTTGAGAGTTTTTACATACCAATTCATATATGGCTTTTGGGAAAGGTAATATTCATACATGTTTGTGGAAGTAAATTGGTCTGTCACAAGGAAATATAAAATGTGACCATCTTAAAGAAAAGCCTCCTTCAGTATATGGTAATAACCCTCCTTCCTTAATAAAACAAGTGCAAATAGGATAAATATGTTGAAAATACAGAAGACGCAAACAGTACTTTAAGGCTGGCTGTTTATGCTGAATAAATGATAAAACAAATAAGCATTGGCAAAACCAACTGATCTGGCGTTGGCCACCAGCCTTTTGATAATTCTTTTCTTATGGTTTTTGTGAACCTTTATTGTTTGGGAAGCTGCTGGACCCTCATTAAATCTAAAAATAAAAAGCCTTAGGTAATGGCAAATGTGTCTTTCTGGTCTCAAAAAAGTACAGATTACCATGGTACACCCAGCACTGATGAGAAATACCTTTTGTATGGATGTGCTCCTTGTAAAAAGGCAGCATGCCGTAAATCATAGTGAAATCAGCCGATGGCTGTAGTGGGTTTACATTGCCTCTTGATGCATGCTGGGCTAGGTGGAATAAACATGTGAATGACACAGTCACAGACTAATGGATGAAGTGTGACGGAAAACCTCTATAAGTAATTGTGCTATTCATAAAAAAATTTTAGCAAATTATCTTGGCTAACACAGACCCCAAAAAAGCTAGTGGTTTGGCACTGGCTGCTAGCCTCGTCTTTGAGAAAGAAGGGAAGACAGAAGGGAATAAGGGAAGGAAAAAGGAAGGAAGGCAGATAAAAAAAAGAAAGGAAGACAGAGTTAAAAGGAAGGAAGAAAGGCAAAAAAGGAAAGAAGGAAGGTAAAACACAATAAAGAAGGAAAAGAAATAAATAGAGAAGGCAAAAAGAAAGAAAGGATTAAAGATAAAAGGGAAGAATGCAAAAAAGAAAGAAAAAGGAAGGCAAAAAAGAAAGAAAGAAGGAACAAGTAAAAGGGAAAGAATGTATACAAAAGAAAGAAAGAAGGACAAGTAAAGCAGGCAAGAAATAAAGATGCAAAAAATGAAAAGAAGGAAAGAATGCAAACAAGAGAGAAAGAAGGAAAGAAAACATAAAAGAATGCAAAAGAAAAAGAAAGATGTCGGGAAAGAAGAAAGAGGGGGGAAAGGAAGGAATGAAGGAAAAAAGGAAAGAAAAAGAAAAGAAAAAAGGAAAGAAGAAAAAAAGAAAGGAAGGAAGAAAGGAAGGCAAAAAGTGTGACTAGGCACAGTGCTTTAGCTCCTTGGACCTCATTTCCTTTATTTCCCTATTGTTGGTAATGTTGCAGGGGTTTATCAATATGCTAGACGTTAGAACTGAAGGCAAATGTAAAATTCGAATATTACACTCGTTCTACTTCGTTTATGTTTTTTCAAAGGTCTACTTCGAAGTTAAAACACAGGAAAATATCATTTCCAGGTAATGAGATATAAGGGGTTTCCTTCAAACTTTTTAGTGAAACGGTCTCTACTACAGCTAAAGTGAACCTTTATTATTTAAAGATGTCTATATGTTAGCCTTCTGCGTGTCAAATAGAGTGGTCATTGTAACATGAAGCAAGGTACGGCTGCCAACCCAGGGAAGGAAATGTGAATTGCCAAAACTGGCATGTAAGCGAATCCTGATTTTATTTATACAAGCCATGCATTATATGATCAGACAAGGTCACATTCCCAGCACCTGTGCATTTTTTTTAATCTTTTTCAAAAGTCCCAATAATACTCACTGAATTTTAACGATGCAAGTTTGTCAATGCTCCAGTGTATTTTCTGAAATCAATAAAATTATTGATATAGATGTTAATTTAATTTGCAACCCGTCTCTTGAAAGGGTATGTTAGAGTATAGGCTTGCTTCGTCAATAAACTGTTTACAATCAATAGGGTCTGTGAGCGCTTGCGGCAAATGAATATGTCTTGTCTTGGCGGTACATTTGCTTTTTATTCTTCTTTAAAACTAGGCACGCTTTTTGAGTTCCTTTGATATTTCAACCAACAGGCGGTCCGAATTCTCTTCTTTAGTGCCCTAGTCGTGTAAAGCAAAGAAACCTTGCTAAAAGGCTTCGACAACTGCACTGATTAGCAAACTCCCAAAGATGTGATAACGTGTATATTAAAATTACAAAAGAAAAAAATAACAAAAGCCTCATTCCACTTAGTTTTAGTCTGCTACAGCCTTCCACACAGATCATCATTTTCAAAAGCAAATAATAAATTGCCTTCCGAAGCTGTGCAAGTGCGCAGTGACATTTTCACCACCCTATCAGTAGAATTTTTCACACATTGTCATAAAGCAAACTATAAATGTGTGCTGACAGACTGGTGCAAAAAAAGAATTCTTTCACCAACCCAGCAGTGCAAATGTCATGTTTGCATTAGTCATTCATTTTACACTATTACAATATTACATTTTTTTAGCTTTAGGGAGTGTGTGTGAGTAGAACCCTTTTGAAGCTAACACAGAGACAACAGACTGGAACCTAGAGCCACGAGAGAGATCTTTGTGGAGTAGAGACACAGATATCAATAAGGCATGTGCTTTGTAGCTTATCATCAAAGTCATCGAATGCATCTCGAAAGCGACAAAGTAATTAATGTCAGCATTTTCTCTCTGATTTACAGTCAAAGCTGCAGTTGACCAGTTTTTGGCAGCCCCAGGGGTGTAGCTTCAGGTGGTGTGTTTGCGGTGTTGCACCCCCACCCAGCATAAATGTATGTTCTGAGAAATAGTTGGATACAGGTGCTTTCAGTCGGGTATGGAGAGCTGTCAGTCGGCTTTCGCCAGGAATTTTTACATTCACACAGACAAAAACTCTCTCCCTGTTTTGAAAGTCCTAGAAAATGTTGGTTATTTTACAAAATAGTGTGTTTTCTCTCACTTAGTACTCCTACCAGTCTGCATCCCTCTCCCTTTCCACAACCCATAAGGCACCTCTCATGCACCCTGCTTGTCCTATATAATGTATTCTAACCCTATGTGCCAGAGTGATAGTTGGAAAATCTGAAGCTCTCATCCCCCCAATCTTACTGACAGGCTACGCCCCTGGGTGGCCCTATTGTTATTGTTGTAATTCTATGTTCCCACCACAATAATCTTCAGTAGATGTTGTGCTTGTTGGAGAACATTTTTAGCTAGTTCTGAGCTGGCGATCGAAGGGACTGTTCAAAAACTGCACCTTGGATCTGTTGCAGAAGGGCGCACTGTTTAAATCTATATGTAGCACTCAATATGGAAAAGATTATACATATATTTACAAAGGGGAACCAGCCTTGACAATGAGGTTTTTACCACACTGTGCATCTACCATGCATTCTTACCACTCGTTTTTAGAACACATATGCTTTTAACCGTTTGCCTTTGCCACGCATTTAAGGTAAGTTCATGGGTTTGAATGGTCTCCCCCACAAATACATTGTGTATGTGTGTATATATATAAATTCACTGAAAAAACCATAGGTTTCACACATGTTATAGTTAGCTGGACATTTCACTCGTGAAAAACCATTGAAATTACCCCGTTATAGTTAGTGCAGGCAACTATAACTCACGCGACCGCAATCCTCTGCTGATGCTAATACTGTATTTAGACACTTATTTGCCCATGTCTTCTTCCATTAAATTTTAGCTATACATATATTACAAATATTTTTTTTTCATAAAGACACATATGTCATCAGCAGAGGATTGCGGTCGCGTGAGTTATAGTTGCCTGCACTAACTATAACGGGGTAATTTCAATGGTTTTTCACGAGTGAAATGTCCAGCTAACTATAACATGTGTGAAACCTATGGTTTTTTCAGTGAATTTGCAAGGTTTTTTAAATGCTAATTCCTAACTATAACGTGTGTGAAACCTATGGTTTTTTCAGTGAATTTGTACGGTTTTTTAAATGCTAAGTTATGTATTTATTTTTAATTTTTGCGCGCACGGTGCGCTTCGCGCACTGAGCGCCCACATGGCGCATTTCGTACCGTGCACGCCTCGCCATTTTTTACAAAATATCAAATTTTTTTTATATCTTGGGGGTCCTTAGATTTATATATTAAATGTGATTGTTAATTCTTTTTTTTTTTTTTCTTTTTTTTTACCGTACGGTAAGCTTACCCTACGCGCACCCCGCGTTTTTAAAAAAAAAAAAATTAATTCATTTTTCATACTTTTTGGTCCTTCGTGAACCCCCTGACGAACGCTAGGGGGTCTGCAACTCTCTTCATGGCCCCCTTTTCGTGTTATCAACCTTTTTTTCTCAGTGCGAGAGACAGAAAATGGCGGCCGCTACTTCCTGGTTTCGACCGATTCGAATGTTTACTTTGATCTAACAACCAATCAGAAACGCGCTCGCGCACGGCACCGTACGCGTACGGTAAGCTTACCGTAAGCTTACCGTAAGCGCACGGTAAGCTGCCACAGATATATATATTGATTTAAATGCTATTTTCTCAGGAACTACTGAACAGATTTACACCAGACCTACAAAAGGCACTTCCTTGACCTTATGGCTACCTCTCTGCCAAATTACAAGTAATTCTGTTCAGCCGTTCGGGCTGTAGCTGTGTCTAAAGGTCCTACGGAAAAATGCATGGGGAAAACGCGTTTTGGGACCCCCCTTTTTTCTCAGCCCCCGCTTGACGAATCACCCCGAGACTTTCAGGGTAGGAGCGGAGCGTAGCGCCCCATTAGTTTTGAAAATTTCGCGAGGATTCGTCAACCAGTGCCAAAGTTATTCCAAATAGAATGTTGCGGATTTCCTATGGAAACAGGGTCCTAACTATAACTATCTACTGGCGACCGCCAGTAGATAATATATATATATATATATGGATAGATAGATAGATAGATAGATAGATAGATAGATAGATAGATAGATAGATAGATAGATAGATAGATAGATAGATAGATAGATAGATAGATAGATAGATAGATAGATAGATAGATAGATAGATAGATAGATAGATAGATAGATTAGTAAAGACATGCATAGTAAAAGATAATGCGTTCTAAAGAAATGCAGGGTAAAAAAAGGCGTGATGTTTCCTTGCGTTGTTCCATCATGCAACGTTTCCAAAGAGGGTTTGAAAGAGACTGGATCGGGTTCCAAAGGAGACTGAAAACAAGGGGCAGCAGTAGATAGAAAGGATTTTAAGGCATAGGGTACAGTATGTTCTATTAGCAATACCCCAAACACAATTGATAATTCCCAGTTTCTGTATAGTGCTCAAGCTGGAAATGAACCTGCTTCTAGGCGCTTCCACTGTTGACACTCAAGGGAAAGATGCACCACGCAAAAAGCCTTGAATCGCAGTGAGTGGAAATGGGGCAGTAACGACGGCAGACATACTGCCGAGGCCATACTTGACAGCTCAGCCAACAGAGGACATCTCCCGCCACAACACAGATGTATGTGGGACTCCTGATCACATATTCAGCGTCATTGTGCAACTACGGCTGTTCCTTTCATACTTGTAAAGTCTAACTAACAATGTCAACACCGAGACACCCGCTAGATACAAACATTTTAAGAAATGACCACGCAAACCTGCCCTTTTGACCTTTGCAGCTGTCACTCTTTTTAAAGAGCTCCTGGCCAACAGACCAGACGCAGGGCTTGCTTTTTCAATCCCGCCCTGGCACTGGGCGTTCAATGCCCAGAAACGGAGAGGTTCAAAATTACACCTTACAGCGCTCCATGCCTCGGTCAAAGCCTGGGCGGATACCCCGTATTCCGCTTAATGCATATGTTCAATTACCTATATTTTTATACTTTTTCTACTAAGTATGTCTTTAGCTTAATAACAGACCAACGGAAAAGGGATATTTTTCTGCCTCAGCAGAAACCCAGTTGGTACACTGACTGACCCCAGAACAAGAGGCCTCTGGGAGGATTTTATCCAAAAGTGCACATTATGGCCAGTGATTATGCCCTGGGAGTGGAAAGGGGCGGAGTCCCTTTGAGTTTTAGTGGCAGGCTTGTGGTACTTTTCAGAGTAAACCCGTGCTTTGGCTTCAGAATAGTACAGGCTTCACAGTGCAACGTGTTTTTAATGCTGGTGGCGGGTGTAAGTGTAGCTCTGTAATTATACAACTGATGCTTTTATTTTATTTCTGTTTCATTTTATAATAACTCTCTTGAGCTGGTACAGTTAACCATATATTTACTAAACTTCTATTGAAAAGGGGCTACATTTTGGGACTCAGGCTAAACTTTGGTATATGTAATTTACTCTGTTTTCTAATTAATATTACAACCCGTTGCCCTGCTGGAACAGTATTCAATTATTTATGAGTATTATAAAGGTTTACGTGTTACCATTCGATTACTCCAGAGTCCTCAGAGGAGGGTAACGATGCAGGGTTAGATGAAAAGGACAGGGGAAGTCTTAGTCTAATGAGATAAAGGGCTCCTGTCTGATATTCTTTTGAAGGTGTTTGCAAAATTGCCCACATTTGTCCTGAAATCCCATGAAAATGGCAGGAAACCTTGCTTTCATACAGTGCTTAATTTGTAAAAAAAAATAAGTGCAAGTGCCCTCCTCAGGAGGCCACTGCAACTTGCACCAGCGACGGCCCGTATAGGGCGTGTTACCGGGGCGGTGACGTGGGGTAGAGGAAGAGCAGTGTGGGGGGTTGCAAAATGCGGCATACGGCCGATTGCAGGTAAGTTACGAAAAAAATAAAGAAAACACATTTTGTTACAGGCGCTGCATCGCATTTGGCGATGCTGCGCGCGCAACGAAAGTCGTTTTTTTTCTTAACTTACCTGCAATCGGCCGTATGCCGCATTTTGCAACCCCCCACCCTGCCCCTCCTCTGCCCCACGTCACCGCCCCGGTAACACACCCTATACGGGCCGTCGCTGACTTGCACCACTGATTGCCCCTGTCACCACTGCCAATGACAATACCAACACAACTATTAACCATCGCACTCCTACGTGTGACAAGTCAGGCTATACCAGGACCCTGAATCTATAAGAAGGACTTGGGCGGCAAGTAATGGTCATTTTTGATGTATATTGAATTAATAAACATCTGTTGTGCTGCTCATCTCTAAATTTGGATAGACAGCGCCACCGCGTGGCAGACTGTTATAAGTGCCAGTGTTGGCAATTGAGTGCCCGTGCTGGGTACTGGAAACTACCGGTTCAAATTAAGCACTGTTTTCATACAGAATTGCGTTTTTCTGATATTTGATATGACTTTTGTTGTGTGCATATTAAAGCCTTGAAACCTGCTAGAAGGAGACTTGTCTGAGCAGAAACTATCTTTTGACGAGGCATTTTCTGCGTGAATCAGTTTTTGGCTTTATCTTTAATACACTTTTTTACTCTAGGTATGTGCTCACTTAAAAAAAATATGTACAATTGTGTGATCCAATATTTCTAGAAATATCATGAATTTTTAGCAGCGTGTAATACTGGAATTTTCTGGCATAGTTAAAAATTTGCCCAGGCCTAATTCTTTTAGCCTGACCTGATGTCTGTTTGGAGTTTACTTAGAAAGCAAGTGTATATAGTTCAGTTTTCAGGAGTTCTCGGAATCACTTGGAGTTGGACTTCAATCTTAAGGTAGAGCTCACAGGAACCTGTCTCTGTGGTTCAACCCCTTGAATGATTGTTGATAGATTGTGCAGGCACTCAAACTTTCTGGCAGGCTACAAATTGTCCCTTGGCCTGTTACACAAAAGAGCGTCGCTGAGTGGTATTTATGAAAATTATGTTAGCTAGAGAAGTATGCTAGATTGCTGAGGTCTTCATCACTGTATATATGTGACTATTTTAATAGGGTGATAAACCCAGCTACTGATGTCACATATCTTGTTGCGCAATGGTGTACACGTGCTTCAAATCCTCCAATGGTGCTCTTAAAAAGGGTGCTTCACCTAGCACCTCTGTTCAGAGGTATGAAAACAGATTGAGGGATAAACACAAATGTACTTCTGTCAACAACTTCTCCTAGTATTGTACTGCATGAGTGCCTAGATGCTAACGGAAGGTAGTCAACGCTATGTAAAGTAACATGGAGACGGTGACATGCACGGAGACACCTACTCAACAAAATGACTTATTTAGTTGTAAAGTCTTGACACTGTGGGTCATAAAACAGCAGCTAGTTTTGAAATGGAGAGCTCAGTGGGTTCATGCGCCTAGTGCAGAGATGTAAGCAACCTTTAAGTCACGGGCAGGAATCTTGATGGGACTGACTAGGTCTTTCTTCTTTATGAGCTAAATAAAATGTACCCCATTGTGTTTTTTTCAGTGCTACAAATCCACATGGCTGTAACAGTAGCACTTTTATGCAAACAAAATCAAGGCTGCATGAAAGCGGGGGATTCTAATTTGGTGGATAGATACACCATGGTTTTTATCTAGCAGTAGTTCCAGTAGCTAAACATCAAAGATCCCTTGCCTTTTGATCTGCTATTGGGCCTGCCCAACAGTGGGTAAAATTAGTATATAAAGCAACTGCGGTAGTTCGGTCCCTTTTACTTTTACTAAAATTGGCGGAGTCAGGTGATCCCCTCAATGAAGGACTGGCTACAGAAAATGAGGTGAGTTAGAACCAGTGAACAACTATATGCAATACGAACTGGGGGAGTGAAGACATTTCAAAAACTCTGGGGGCAATATTTCCTATCTGAAGAAGTAGGATTATTTTAAAGGGTTCGATTAGATGATCTGAGTTCTTCTCTCGCAACTCGTTGCTTAGCACTTTATGAGTTTTTTTTTTTTATCTGCGTTTAAGTCAACTGCATTGATAGTATTTATAGCTCATGTGCTCTGTTTGATAGCTGCTCGGGGTAAGTTGTTATATCTCACATATTTATTAAGCTACATAATATGAAATATGTATGTATATCTATATGTATTTATTACTTGTATGATGAGTTTAGGATGAATATTACCTGAAATGTATATTTACATCTACATTTATGTTAATGCAATATTTGGATCCTAATAAAAAAAAATGTTTAATCACTTTCCTTTTTTGAAATATAGTGCTTGAATATATCATACTCTTTGAGTGTCAACCCTTCACGAAAATGAGCTGTATTTATTGGAAAGCAAAGCTTTATTTTACTGGCGTCCTCTTGCCACCAAAAAATAAATGCTAACCTTGTATTTGTACTCTTGCTGCTCTGTGGGGCGAGATCCCTGGCTGGTGGAAGAATCCTTTTTATACAACACTCCCTCCCCCCCTCCCGCCCCCAGCATCCCCACCTACCCCCACGACAACAATAAGCAAATGTGTACTTTAGGTCAAATTTCTCACTCTAGTTTGTTTTATAATAGTTTTAGTACACCGTGAAAGAACAAAAAAGTGTCCTCTGTGTGTAGGAATTGGGTCATTGCAATTATACAGCATCAAGTTATTAGCAGGGAAGTCTGGGAGTAGATGTTAGCTCCAAGAAAATGAATGCAGGTGAAACTGAAAATCTTTCCAAGTGCATTTTCGGTGCATTGTTCCTGCAGTGCATGAAAACACTACTGTGGCAAATGAAGTCTCCTCTGGTCATTGCAGGGTTGGGCCCCTGTCACTTCCAATGTAAAGGCCCAACGGCCCGGAGCACCCTGAGCGGAGTCAGATCTCATTTTAGTCCAGATATTAGAGTGCTCTGTCTAAAGTTTGGTGTCTGTGATCCTGGAGCGCACCCTATGATATAATCCTATGGAGTGCACAAAATGTGTGCATCACGTTAGCACTGTCACTACAGGGCACCTGCAAGAGTTACAGGCGTTTAAAGTAAATATTCTATAAAAACAAACAGGTTCTAGGGTGAATTTCCGTGTGCTAGTTCACTATTTGAATGACTTGACATCATGGCCGTAGAGGGCTTACCGCTTTCTGCTGCTATCAGTCCTGGTGTAGTTGTATTACTACTAATCTGAGCTCTGCTCCAAAAGGGGCTAGGAACGGCGCTCATTCACTGTTCACTCTTTTTTTTCTGGAACTGCCTACATGGTTTGCAACAAGTCTTAAACCCGAGAGATACACTTGCGAAAGGAGCAGTAATTCGCTGGAGCTCAGGCCTCCATCTTGACTCACATAGGCCAGTGCTTAAGTCTCCATTTTGTATCAGGTAGGCCATAGCTAAGGCTGTCATCTTATGTCAGGTAGGCCTGAGCTGTGGCCTCCATCTTGTTTCATATAGACCAGAGCTGAACCCCCCGTTTTGTGTCATGTAGACCAACAACATTGGTCACACACCTACATACAAAGGAACGCTGCATTTTTATTGTTGATGACAGGAGCATCACCTTGCATTCTGGGAAACTCTCTTGAGTACTCCTCTGCCCAGTGCGTCAGGACCCACATTTTGGGATATTGTTGTGGCGTTCTTGGTCCCAAAATCGAGCCGGTCGTTCCAGTGTAATGATGATATGTTGGGTTCAAGATACATATGGCGGAGTTCACACAACTGTTCCATCACACAGGAAACACAGCTCCATTTTGGGAACAAAGACGTCACAAAAATACCCCAAAATGTGATGCCTCTTCCTGGTGCACTGGGCAGATGAGTGCACAAGAATTTTCTAGAATGCAAGGAAATGCACCCGTCTTCAAAAATACAGATGCAAAGTTTTAATGTAGGTATGTGAAAGTGCATAATATTTTTGTGAAATATAATGCAAACTTCACAAATTATCCAAAGTTAAGCTATTGATTTGAAATGTGGGTTGTAATTATCACTTGGGAATTTTTACACGCAAGTGCAAGACTTTAATAAGAAAGTCACACCAGATACCAGTAGGAGACTGTTTTGACTAAAAATTGTCAAGGTACCAAATCAACCTTACAGAGGAAACGCATAACCAAAATACATCATTTCAGTTTTGGAGGTCACATTTTAGTTGTTGCTGAGTGCCAGAAATGTTGTTCCATGCATGTACACGGTTATCCTTTCAATGTTTAAAAAAGTAGTCACATACGTAAATACATGGAAATGGAATAGATATGAAAATTGCGCCCTTAATTATCAAAGTAAAAAAGCTTTCACAAAAACGTGTATTTAAAGAAACCAAAGTTCCTACTCAACAGGATTTGCAACTACCTGTGCCTTTGTTGCAAACATCCTGCTTAATAAGGCCAAAACCTTATTAGAGTGAGTTTCATGTAAAGCTACAACTACTTCTGTCCATCTTTTTTCTTTTTCATCCCAAATTGCTCTTTGCATATATCTCCAATATTCTTTTCTCTTTTACTTCTATATTGCTAATCTTGAAACTTGATCTAGTGTAAAGGATTCTCTGAAGCGCTTATTTAGTTTGACTCTTGTTTTAGCTTTCTCAGTGAAAGCTATTTTAGCTTTTTACTTTCTGTATTAGCCTGGCATAATCCTCAAGGTTTTCTTGGGATATGCGCTGTGTATACCTGGTTAACAAAACAAGAATCATTTCTTCACTTTGTTTTCTTAATTTCAAAGACCAAATGAGCCTTCTTTTTTTTTTTGCACCTTACTCGATGACTATTATACCAAATACCACTGGTGCGAACTTTAAAATACATTGACAATTCAAGAGGCCTGTGGCCGCTTACCGTCTGTCCCCCAACCTCCATATCAACGATAAATGAGAAATTGCCCGATGAGATTACTGCATAATCTAGGAGTGTAGATATTCTCACATTGCTGTAGTTTTGTCTGGCTGGTTGGTCACTAAGGGCCAAATGTATGAACTTATTGTGCGTTTGCAAATAGCCAGATTCGCAGAATCGGGCCGTTTGCGAACCCAAAAAAGGCTTTTCCACAGTATCAAACCCCATTTTGCGATTTGGTAATCTGTTACCAAATCCCAAAATTGGTTTGCAAGTCGGGATTTAGAATGGGCGTGTTTAAGGTGTCCCTTCCAAATACCGTATCGTAGCAGTATGTATGAATGTTTTGTGACCGTGAATGCAGCTGCAAAACAGTTGCATTTTACCACCAACCTCAAGTTGGTGGTAACCCATCCGCAATTGGGAAGGGGTCCCCAAGGGACACCGTCTACTTTGGGAATAGTGGCGAAAACTTTATTCAAGAACAGGCAGTGGTCCCACAATTTATTGCCCACTCTTAAAAAATTAAAAGAAAACATTTCATTATTTTTTTTAAAATGCAACCAGTTTTCCTTTAAGGAAAACAGGCTGCATTTTGTTTTTAATTAATGCTTTATTGAAAATGTTACTATTGTAATTTAAATATCGCCAAGTCCTAATTTATGGTGATTACCCAGTTAAGGAAATAAAATCTACTCCCATGGTACATGATGATTGACATTTTTTTCTGCTGTTCTTTACAATGCTTACAAATAGCTGGGCTGCGAATTCTTAAGAAGTTTAGTGCCTGTTTTATAGCTCTGAGAACTGCATGAAAGTCGCACATTCACGTTGGGGCTGGGCTAAATCCACACGTCAGCGCAACTGGAGTAAATCATGGGATTCTGCAGTAAGCTTGGTATGCGAAATTCCTGCATTTCTGCCATTATGCCACTTTGCGTAACTACGCCGCATTGAAACAAATTACGACTAACTCACCTTTCATAAAAAAAAGTTTACTGTCAATGCACCAGAACAACAGAATGGGAATTGCTATTACTCTTGGGGCTTTCGTTTAAAAGTGTCCTCGCCTCAAAAACTGACGTGAGGACGCATTTTGTGCTAAAATATAGCACAAGATGAGGGATTTCAATCATTGCATAACTGCACGAAAGCAAATTTTGCGTATTTCACACACCCCTAATTCACATATCACCGGGGATGTCTACAAGCGTTCTCACAGGCTTTTTTATGAACATAGATAGAATTATATATTCATGACACTGGTGGAGAACATTTCATATGATGTCTGCTTGGTTAGATGGGCATGTTTGTATGTGTGTTTATGTATGCCTCTGTGTTCGTGCTTGTGCCTGCCTATGTGGTTCTGTGTGTGGGTGCGCATGTTCCACACACACATCTCTCCTGGTAAATATGTATTCTAATGAGGTATACATCATATTCGTCTTGTGAGTTTTCAGAAAAATAATTTTTTCGTGAGCATGATCAAGTGATCTTTTTGTGTGTGTGTGTGTGGGGGCGCGCGCCTGCGTTAGTTGCCGAGGGCGTAATCCACGACGCTGTCCTCAGACGTAATGAGCAGCACTAATTAAACTGCTAAATTACATGGTAGTGTTTGGTAAAACTCCCCCTTATCCTACCTATATCGATCCAGATTTGTACACATTTCTATATATAAGAACTGTGAGACATCTGTGCCACTTTAAAGCATCAGTGACATAAAATACCATAAATCTGTCCCTAAAAGTACTGCTCATGGGGTGTGAGCAGCTGCTTGATGCCATCTCACATTAGGTGGTCTGTGCTTTTTATTTCATCTCTACTGCTACACGATCCCTAAATAGCTGTTGAGTTGGTTGAAATTGGTGTAAATAAATGAAGAGGCGCGTTAATTTTAGGCTCAGGCAGCAATCTTGCATCCTCCACACAAATATCACCCATAATGAACAATAATGAAATAAGAGGTACATGGATTTGCTGAAGAAAGGTCATATACATGAAGTCCCCTTTTCTTCTAGTGCTATTAAACGTTTGGAAGTTTCAGATATTACCTGTCAGTTACGTTTTCCACTACAAGATTTCTTCCTTTCAAGGCTTGCCGAATTTATCTATGGTTTGTAAAAGCTCTTTCATTTCAAGAGGGTGTAGTTGGTGCTGGTGAAAGCTGGCAGCTTCACTGCACTTGAGAGAACCCTGTGTTTTATGTTGCTGAAGATAACCGACCGCATCATGTTTCACCGTGCACCACCACCGACCGCGATGTTTCACCGTGCACCACCACCCATTGCTCCATGTTTCGCCATGCACCGCCTTCCCTTGAGTGTGCCAGGCCCTGATATCTGGGATTGATAGAGTGTACCAGCCTAGTCTCTGAGGTTAGACATGCTGCCTGATTAGCTGCTTGTGGTGGGTGTGCAGATGGACATTACTTATAGCAACCGAAAGCTGAATTGCAAATGGAATGGCTGTGTCTTCTGGTGTTTCCTGAAAGAGGTCTCCATATACTCTGAATAAATGGCCTCTCTTCTGAGATCAGGTCAGTTTGGCGATAAAAGCAACATAGAACAGTGTAGCCATGCAACAGAACTATTCATGCAAAGACTAAACCCACTTACCCAGCTGGGTGCTTGTATAAATATAAGACACTTCTTTATGTTTGACCCAAATGAAATTACAGTTAAAAAAAAAGAAGAAAAAAACGTGACAAAAATAAATATCAGAGGCAGTCTTTACTGAGCACTGACTCCATTGTGGGGGTGCAGATGAGAAGGTTCTCAGGATCACAAGAGGAGGGATGTGCAGGCAAGAGGTAGCAGATATTGGTATAGAATCATAGCTTTAGATCCTATTAGGCACACTCATACTTTCATCCTTCTGAAGCACACTTATGGACCAGTCAGAGGGACATGTGTTGACAATGTGGACCTCATAAAATACTCCCACAAAGCCTGAAAGAGGACCACAACTTTAAAGGCTCCAAGAAATTACTGAAACCCCATAATGTTCACTCTACCATTAATTTACCCTTCTCCTACTTCATGCCATCATCCTGTTCAGTATAGTCAGGTTACACGCCCTACGACCTATAGCTCCCATTGGTCAGCAGGTGCAGTGGCACTGGTGCCCAGACGCCTCAGAAGCCAACTAAGACCAGATTGTTGTATTTTACAGTTCAAACATCTCCTTCTGTGCGCTAGGTCCCATGGTGCAGCGGCGAAACCACTGTTCTCAATAACACAAAGGTAAGTGAACAGAATCAATTGTGGTGTGCATGATATGAATGGGGAGAGCTATTCTCCCATGCTTCCACTTCTACAAGTCTGTCTGCACCTCTGGGCAGTGGTCAAGTTTTAGTCCAGTCAGTAAAAAGTCTAGAGTCATATTCTGAAAGCAGTTTACTCCCTGTGCTATCTGAATTTGTCAGCTTTAATGGTCATATCATTCAAACAGATTTGTGTCAGTGTTATTCGAATTTGTTGGATGTAAATGGTGTTGATGGTAAAGTAATGTGCAATGCTTGCTGCTAGCACCATGTTGCACCAAGTTATATATTTTGCCCTAATGCTAGTGGTATTATCAATCTCCACTTTAAAATAAACGTTGAGCACCGATCAACTTCCCACTGTAAACCCACTGCATGGAGCAGCGCACTGGCAAGAGCACCAACTGCCTCTAGATGGTCGCTGGAAGAGAATACTTATATAATGTGCTTGTGCCAGGCGTCTTGGCATCTCCTACGGGGGACCAGACCCTCTTTTGGAAGGGTTGCTAGAACTCAGGTACCATGGTCCACATGTGGTTGTCATCTGAGGTTACAGCCAGGTCCAGACTGTCTCTCGGCATTTCAGTGGGCTGGCAGGGTGGGGTTGGTAACACTGCTGTGGAGGTCGGGTTGTTGCTGGGGACCTGCCGGCCAAATTCCTACTTGCAACGCTTGTAAATAAACAATGTATAAAAAAGTGGTTTTAAAGCGTGCTTTAAACGTGCTTTAGATTTAAACCATTTGTTTTTGCATTGTTTATTTAGAAGTGCTGCAAGTAGGAACATGACCAGCAGGTCCACAGCAACAAACTGGACTCCACCCTACCAGCCCACCGAAAAGCATGGTGCCCGGTCGGCCAGTCTGGCCCTGGTGTTAGTCGTGTTTTGGAACAAGATACTGAGCTACATTAAATATTTGGCTGGAGCACTGATTCTCTGCCGAGTTACCATTGGGAAGTCTACGGGGGGCAAAGATACTGATGTTGTCAATGGGAAAGATGGTCAAGGGCCTGATTAGGATCTTGGCAGATAGGATACTCCGTCACAAACGTAACGGCTAACCTGTCCGCCGTATTGCAAGTTCCATAGGATATAAGGGAATGTAATTTGGCGGACGGGATATCTGTAACCCTGTCCACCAAGATCGTAATCAGGCCTATAATCTCTCCTGCTGGCGGTCGCGGCCCATGCAGGTAAGAGCGGTGGGGCGGTGGTGCCGGGTGGGGGGCATTTCGACAGACGATGACAAGGGAAAATGAATTATTTATTTAATTTGCCCTCGTCGTTGTCTGTTGAAACCCCCCCCCCCACCTGGCCCCAAACACTCTTAGCTGCACGGGCCGCTGCTGCCTGCTGGTGGCATGTCTGTGCATTGAGGGGTTTTTGACCCCACATCATTGAGTGATTGCTGGACCAAGGTATGGAATATTTATGCTATGGAGAAGCAGTTGAGAATTGTGGATGACAAATTGGGACAGTTCGATAGGATACGGGGTCCATTTTTTTTTATGTCAGATGAATTTAAATGCCACGCATTCTGACAACGGTGTGGCCTCACATTTCCAATTCAGACATATAATAAAGACGCTAACGATGCTACGACTCTTCCCCTTTACTCAAAGGTAATTGGATCTAGTTACTTATAATCAGTGCCATTGGAAATATGGGGCAGGGTGGGGCCAAATTATGGAGCAGAGTTGACAAAATTACGCAGGAAGAAAGGGTAGCTAATGCAGCATAATATGGCACATTTTGCGATAGTATTTCTTCATTATTTTGTCATTTTTACACATTTGACACTGTCAGGTAAAAGAGTTTACCTTATTAGTGCCAATTTAATACCCAAATACAGCCATAGGCAACTGAAAGATGACCAGTTAGCCTTTAAGAAGGGCACATGCTGTGCAGGAATATGCATGGCCATGTTTTTAGTAACTTTTGATCTGCCTGAGCCAGAAACAACATTGTTGTTAAAATCTGCAGATTATGCCGCAGATGGTGGATTATGTGGTGAATCTATTAAATCCATAACTGTGCAGAAAATTCTGCGGCAGCAGAATCCCCGGTTATAATTGTCTTCACTATGGAAAACGTGACGTCTACTCATATGTACCTTATGCACTCGCACTCAAAACGCTGACATTTTCTGCTCACGTCCCACCCTCCCGTCATTATTGACACAGGTCAAAGTCACTGTATATATGAGATGTGTTTCCATACAGGTCAAACATTAACAGTTTGCTTACAAATAAGACAATTAACAGAGAGCAAAATTAAATTCATGCCGGCAGCGTTTACCGCCTACAAATTCCCAAACCACAAACACAAACCGGTTTGTGTGACATATGCACGCCATTGACACATTCAAATAGCCTGGAACTGAACTAGAACCCTGGGCACATGGCGATGTTTGATTTCAACCCATGAGATTGCATAAGGGGTGTTGAGAATATATCTCTCCTTGCTTTTCTCAGCTAAAACGCACTCGACTGAAATTAGAACTGGTGATTTTATTCCCACAAAGAAGCAACTGGCATTCTGGAGACAGATTACACTCCTTGCCCCGGTTTTAGTACAATTTGGCTTTTTCACTTGCGCCAAACTCCTGCTTCAAAAACATTTTTGCAAAATGGTAAGTGGCAAAAACTACATTTTGTACTTTTCTCTCAGTATAAATGATATATTTCGCAACAGATTGTAGTTAGAAGATACGATGTAACATTTTGCCTATACAAACTGTTCCAATGTTGGTGCAAACTTGCAGTCCGCGCTTTATGCAACACTGGTCACACCACTACACTGCATTGCGTGCTCCGGGCCCATGCCCCGTGCCACAATCTGCAGCCTGTGCATAAGGCTTCTCAGTCTTCGAAAGATTTAACAGCCGTCTCACAAATATGAATTTCCTCGCCATTAATCAGCTTTGTTTCAAGTTCTTATTCCGGAGTTCTTCTGGAGTGCATTACTGCCGAATCTACGCCAATTCTAGTAAGTGAATGTTACCCAACAGGGATATAAACCTGTCAACGCCATAGCGCCTTCTCAGGCGGAGGGAAAAAAACTGCGCCTGGCTGCTGCGGCTTAAAGAGAAACGGATCCTTCCAGGTATGTCTGTCAGCTGCGGAACCCTCTCTCTTCGAGAGCGGGCGGAGAGCATGCGTGAGGCACAGCCGTTTGGTGTAGGTAGAGCCAAGACGCGGGTTTATCATTCACGCGGGAATAACACCCACATTCGGACTTCCCTCCAGACCAGCACGGCGGCGACCGCGCCGGTGCCCGCCCCTGGCAGCAGCCTTGCCGTGGCTTTAGTGGCCAGTATTTCGACATGCTTATGCAAGCGCGCACATTAGCACTTGGACGGTGTTTGGAGGTGTGTTGCTTTCAGTGCCAACAGGTCGTCAGCTACACTGAATGAAGCCAAGGGGCCGAGGCGTGTGAACCGCCGCTTCTCCACAGCCTGCTGTGTGCGGTGCATGTTCGCCTCATGTAATAAAATATGTCTCCGGGACCTGCTAAATTCTATCTGCAGGTGTAAAAGGGGCTCCGTCGTGGGGTGAGATCATCAACTTACACAAACCTCCCCTCTCAAAAATAATCCGTAACCGTCATTCTGAAATATGTACGCGCTTGATTATTAGAATTATAACTGCTTGATAATGTATTCTGTATGTCCTCATCACTGTCGACCTTAAAGCACAATCACATCACAACATGAGCTTGAATTCCGTAAGGTGTGCACCTAGCTGCAAGGGCCACGCTTGGGTGCAAACAGGTGTTATTGTCTCCCATTTTAGATTGCAATGGGCATGGCAACTGGAAGAAGTGTAAAAGCACGTATTTGCGGTTTTGGAAATGACAACAAAGAGTCGGCGTCCTAGAGTTGCAAGTAAACTGGTCTCACAAATAGCTTCAGCCATGTATGTCCAGAACCCCATAAACTGGTTTCACCCACAAGCATATTATTGCCGCTCCTCAACACTATTCGTGTTGATGGGCAAGTGGATTGGAATCTGGCCTGAGGTTGCCCGCAGACGTCTGCAGCAACCTCTCAACCCATTGAGCTATCGCGAAACCACGTAAATTTACCCGTTTTTTATGTCTGCTATGCATTTTGGGGCAGGATAAAATATGGACATCTCTTGGATGCATTGCAGAAGTTTGCAGACATCTTGGTGTGGTGGTGTCCACACTGTCCCTCTGTACTGAGTGTGCTGATGCATGTAATTTTGAAACGTGCAAGAGATTTGAAACGCAAATAGAAACAATATGTGAGATTTCTAAAGTGCTCCTGTAATACAAGGTTGTTTGTTTCCAATTGGGTCAAATTCCAGAAGAGTGGCCATGACAGAAGCCTCTCTCCAAAAATAGTAAGACGGAGTGGGCCTGGTGCAGACAAGACACATTGTGATGTGTGTTAATGAAATGCCATCCTGTTTTCCCTCCAATCACTGTTTTGTCTATCGTATGTCAGGAACAACATGAGTGCTCCAGTCTCTATGGCCATGGGTGAGTTTGTTGGTTGCCCAACCTTTTTACCCATCCTGACATTTTAGGCCCACCTCAATGAGGTGATACTATTACCCATAATGCCCCAAAACTTTAAAATGCAGAAATTGTGTTAAAACAGCATCTATAGAAAGCTCCTACTTACAGCCATATCCATGCAGCCTTGAATCCTTTCAAACCACAGATAACATTAGCAGCCTAGCTCAGCAAGCCTTCAAAAGGATGCCAGGATAAGTGGGCATACCAGAATTCAAACCTGTGACATGAAAGCGGCACACTTATCTGAGCAGCAGGCCCACAACCCACTGAGAACTTGCCAAAGCATATAATGAATTTACATTGAACTGGAGATAACTCTGGGATGAATTCATTTGGTAAATAAGGCAGTGATTTCTTTCAATCATGGTCGCTCGACAGTCACTTACCCAAGGAGGAGTTGTCTGGGTATGACAAAGTGTGTGTTTGGCATCTGAGCATGGCATTAAAGGCCTTTCAGTTCCTCTTTCACTCTAAGTAGATTGTGTTTTGAGGGGACCATTAGCTCTGGCAGAGAACAACGTTCACATACTGTAGACTTAGTATTGGAATGCATTGCTCAAAGACCATGCAATCCGAACTCAAAAGAAGTGACCCGGTGCTGGTCACGAGCCGCGGTGCTGGGCAAACTTGGCCAACATTATTGGCTCCGAAATGTTACACGTGAAAATCTAAACCTTGATGCGAAGCAATTTTATCGTGAAATAATCAAGTTGTGCTCGTTACACAGAAAGCTTTCATCTTAGATATAAAATATGAAAATCAATCTAAAATAATGTCATTAAGCCATTCAACAGAATCTTCTTTAACAGCTTTAGTATTGAGCACATACAGAGCCCTCTTCATTTGGAAAAATACATTAATAATTCTCGCTGTGTTTGTAGCTTGATTGGAAATGTTAGCAAAACATTTCCAATGATCCCTACACCACTGATAAGAGAATATCATTTGTGTTGACCACATAGAGAAGAAAAATATGATCACATGTTTTATCTCAAAGTCATGTTCAGGGCATCTAGCGACATAGTGAATGTCGCATAAAACATGAATGTTTGCTCCTCAATTTCTCAGAATATAGTGTTCGTGAAATGAACATATGTGGGTCCCTATTTCAGATTTCATGTTAGACCATATTATGTGATCCTGCAAAGACAGGGTCTCCCCGTTCCTCAGATCCCTCTCCTGTCTGAATTTGGAGAGCTTAAATGTATTTGAAAGACCCACATAAATCACAATGTGAAATAAAGTAGATATTTACTTGTTTTTATTATTTAAAGAGTCTATAAACCTGTTCTGAATAATTTGGCTGTTTTAAACACTTGTTTATTAGGTTTTCTGACATTATCATGCGCATAAGAGGACAGAGAATTGCCACTTTCCAGTCAATAGTCAAATTCCATATTTAAAACAACCATCAGGAAGCAATGAACAAAGAAGAACAGGATGAAACACCATTTGGTTAGGGACTGTGTAAGGAAGGGGAAAGGTGGGCACCTAATCCATATATTCCCTGTCTACAGCAAAGAAACACTCGTCCGAAACCTCCTACCAAACATGCAGACACTTCTTGGTTGAAAAGGAATAAGAAAAGTTTCTTCCTGGAATGTATGGTCTACAGTGGATTGTTATTTTGTAATTCTGAGCTCCAAGATCAATAACTACACATGTTAACACACACAACATTGTGTTGTCCCAATCACCGATTAATTATAAACGGGTCAAAATGAACCGGAATGTTGAAAAGGGAATGTTAGTATTGGCAGTGACCTCATCTGTCCTCAGACCCTCAACAGAGACCGATCCCCTTGGACATAATTGCATGGAAGCGGCCAACCTTCAAGGAACACACATCTATGGTTTCAATTTACTCACTAAATTGTCAAACAAGGACAGCAGGGTTTGTAGTTTAAAAAACCACAACAGTCCATCGAGACTAAAGACTTTATTGTTTACATTTGGATCCCTGCAAACATAGGCGTTTTTCTCTCCCACACAGTCTGCCGCCGAAAGTTTCCTCAATCCACCACTTTCCAAGAGTTTATGAACAATTGATGAACACATTGGTGATAATTTAAAATTCTTTTTATTTTTCTCAGGAAACATTTTTGCTTTTCATAAACTCTTGCAGTGGAATCAATAATTGTGTGTTTCTCAGCCCTAAATGCACATGTCCCTTTTAAAACACAGGGATGTGGCTGCAAAGGTTGACTCTGTCGTAAGGCTTCCTAAGTCAAGCCGTTGACTGCTTTGTATATTTACAGAATACTAAAATTCCATGTAGGATGCCATGTTTTTGCCAAAACACTGCATGGACTGCAAAAGAAATTTCTCACACACTTATTTGCAAAGCAAGATCATAGCAGAATGTCACAATCGCAAACGTTTGAAAGGGAGAACTGGAAATGGGAGGTTAACGATGTTTGCCTGTTTTTATATTTTAAAAAATCCATCCTTACAGTTGATGTCATTAAACGTTGAGCGAAGGCATCTATGCAACACTTCAGCTCCTGCACCAGAACCAGCTCTACAAACATTCTGTTCAAAAACAGATGTCAAAACTGCCCAAAAATAACAGAAATAAAATCAGTATCAATTGGACGTGGAGGCTACCACTTTTGTTCTGCATTCTTTCTAGATTTATAATATTTCATTACTTTCCTCCAGAAGAAATAAACTATTTTTTCCATGCAGTCAAGAGTCTGCATTTTATTTTCTGTAGAAAGGAAAAACTGTGTCTTCCATGATTTAGGGGGGAAACAGCCTAAAAAGCATTAAAATGTGTATGTGGTAATCCAAAATAATGCAGTTTATTCAATTTCTCCTGTGCAGAGGAAATATTAAATATCTGATTAGTTTCTCCCAAATGCAACTCTTCTGCTTTATGTGGCAATGAATGGATCTGTGAAAAAGGCGACTTTTCAAAATCTTAAAAAAAATCATCCAGAAAGTTCGACCTTGTGTTTGAGTTTGACAAACATCCCAAATGAGGAGAATGCGGTAGGCGGTGGGAGTGTGGTGAATGACTCTACATGTTGATAGCATGGCAAGAGTTCATCCTGCTCCCACTTTGTGTCTAATGAACACTCCGGGGACACGTATAATGCAAACGATGGTCTTCTGAGGCTTGCCCAAGAGCAGGACGTGGGCAACCAATGTCAAACTTATTGACATTTTAGGAGACCATTTTCATGTTGTTAAAGCTGTTGCTTCTCTTGTGAGAATGAATCACACATGATCGTTTCAAGGAAAGTGGAGCCCTAAATTATGATCTGGGCTTGAACAAAGCTCTTGGGCACTGTGGCAGAATCTTGTTGTAGGTTCTTTTAGTGTCTATTCTCCAGAAACATCAAACCCATATTTCCATATCCCTCACTTGCAGTAGAGAACTCCTCTTAAAATGAAAGCCCTGTGGAACCTCTGAGATAGTGTGATTAAAATATAGCATGTTTTGTTTGATCTTTGCCATCTCTGCTAAAGGAGATCTGTCCCCCGCGATGGCAGCATTAAGTTAAGGGTAAACGTGCCATCTGCCTCATGGGAACTGCTATGAGACCACCATCGTAGTTCCTCTGTATGGGGAACTGAATAACCACTTTGAGCTGTATACATTGGCGAAAGCAAACCCAGAGCAATACAGTTCTCCTCCAACATCACATTTTTATATTTTATAACACATGCTGTGCTTTGGATACTGCTGGGTTCGACACATTTAATATGTTGGAAGGGGTGCACTTCAAAGAGTCAACAAACTACATTCAATTGTGCAAAATTCCAACACAGCTCTATACCCTCAGAGAACCCCAGAAGCCCAATGTTTCCAATATTTAATCAAAATAGTAAAATCTTAACTGCACTCCCAGAAATATAGTAGCCACTAAGCAACTGCATTGTTTTGGTTGTCGTTACTTACACTTTATGCAGAGGAGTTGGCCTAATGGCTAGGGTGGTCGACCTCGAATCTGGTGGAACTGGGTTTGAGTCTCGGCAATGACGCTGAACAACCTGTGATTCTGGGCAAATCACTAAATTTCCCCCGTGCCTAACAAAAATGAATGTGTCCTCATGTAATGCAACTGGTGCTATGTAAGCGCTTTGATACCCGATACCTTCGGGTCAAGTTCGCACTATATAAAACTCTGTAAAAAAAATTTATATTTCCAATACATATCATGCTTTCATGCTGTTCTCTAGATCTATGTATTTTATAAGCAATTGTAACGTGCTGGGAGTATGACATCTAATAAGATTAATTATTTATTTGGAAATTATTCACTTAAGTCTAATATGAACATATGGATCTTAATTTGACAAATATGTCATTAAATTTAATATTGATCAAACAAATTAAGTTTCTTGGTCATATTTAATAAACATAATTATATTGCAATGTAGTTGCAAGTACTTCATGTGCAATAGCAATCTGTAAATAATATATATACTTTATGAACGTTGAATTACAATTTAGGCCTAGTTTTTTTTAACGCAATACAGTAGGTCGCATAACTGCAGCTACCGGATGCCTTTGCTACTGTCAATAAATATTTGGGTGACAGTGACTAAAGACGCAATCCTTGCCTCTCAATGCGGAGTTCCAATTCATAGGAATGTCTTATTTTCCCCAGCAGGGCAAGCAGATGACGAAGTGACTGAATTCTTCTGTGATTTTAAACATATCATGTCTCCATTGATGTCTAAATTAAAATATATCGACTTCTTTAAAAGTGGTAAAAAAACAGGAAAATGCATAAATTGAACTGTATCTGAAGATTGCTACCTCTTTTTGTTCTCAGCCTGCTACAGCTGCTAATGCCTCAATAAGAATGCCACCCGTTTTTGTTCTCATCCTGCTACAACTGTTAATGTCTAAAGTTGATAAAACCCAATAAAAATGGTTTAATCATAAACAGGAAAATATATTATAAATGCAATAACATGAAATGTAATATCAACAAGTGTTAGAGCAATTATAAGTTTTGGGACAAAATCTAGAAGCAAATAGTTGTCGCTTCTGCACACCTGTGGTATAGTACAAGTTTTTAATAAAGCCACACTATAGAAAAATGTAGCCCTGAGCTTGGCAAACATGAGTCCTGTTCTTAATACATTACTAGTAACAGAGACCATGGGCATATCTTCTGATGTAACATAACCAGGTCTCAAAGATGTAAGTCAGACACACAAAGCTGTGAACACACTTTTTATATTTAAAAAAAAAAGAAAAAAAAAAGAAAATGTTGTCCCATCCCTGGTGGCTGAAGGTTTGTGGCCACAGAGACACAGAGTAAAACAACAGGTGGAAAGGTTTTTTTATTCACCATGATCATGTTTTTTTTTTTTATAGAACATGCCTTTTAGAGAATATTGAATGACTTTCATAACAAGATGAAGTCCAAATCAAGGACAAAGAAAAAAGAGTGTGAGACATTTCCTCAGATTTCTTAGTATCATCAATGGAAGAGTAAAACGTATCAGACTATCTGTCCACCGCCTTCTTTTCTCGAGGCAGACTCCCAGGTACATAGTTTTAAAGCGTTCATTCTCTGGGTTACTATTAAATGTAAGTCAGATGATATCCAAAGAGAGTTCCATAATCTGGAACTCGCAATGACAAAAAGCCAGCTTCTTTTGATGATAAGCCATATTGCAGGATTTTTTTTTAAGTCTGTGAGTTAGCTGTTTTAAGGATTATATTGGGATATCTTTGGAGGCTTTAGGTATCATCTATAGGGGTCTGTCTTCATAACAATTATGACCTACAGTCTTTTACATTCAGATAAACTAACTTGAGCGCATGTCCTTTTTCCATGACTAAGTTTATCCTACAACTGAAAACTGAGTAAATCACTTCTAAGGTAGGAATAAGATAAAATAACTTACAGAAAAAGCCTTTATGAGTTGGAAACACTACAGATCTGCCTCACCAATAGCATGTGGTCCACTGGCTGAGTTGTGTATTATGGATTCCACAGACACTCATTTTAACCCTAGATTCAAAGATAGCCACACTGAATGATTCTAAGAAAATCCCTTATTTTAGCAGCTTCTCTGTAAAAACTGACACCTCTTATAAGAAGGCTATTCCCCAGTATTAAAAACTTGAATAAACTATTAGGCATCTACAAGAGACCTGTATAACATCACCCAATGTCATGCTGTGATTCGCCAGCATTTCAGTGGAGAGGGTGATGTGTTTCCCTGCAGTTCAGGCAGCACTCGTCAGGTAGGGGACGACTTCTGTTCACTTAGCCTGATGTTCTGTCTAGAGTTGTAGTCAAAATGTTCATTTTGTCTAGTGTGTGGTATCTTACATGGTAATGCTTTTTGTGTTGTGTTTAATTATGCATTTGTGCACGTGTCTGTATACCATATGATTTTTTATTTTTATTATGATCCTCCTGCTTTCATTAATACACACAAGGGAGCAAAAACTCTTCTTAGGGGTGAATGACCCTAGACTGCAAGAATGAAATCATTGTCTAATCTCTCTCGCTCTCCCTATCTCTCTCTCTCTCTCTCTCTCTCTCTCACACACACACACACAAAACACACAAATCCCCTCAAACACCGACATATACATAAACATACACAATAACACATATCCATACACACACACTCAAACACACACATACACACATACGCAATAACACATACCCAAAAATATACACACACACACATGCTCTTTCTACCCCAGGATTCATGCCTTTATGGGTGGCCGAGGTCTGTTTGGCATAGAAGTCGAAAATGAGGAGTGGGCAATAATATTTAAATTCCGAATAGAAAAACAAAATGCTCCGTCGAAAACTTTTCAAAAGGAAAACTCAAACCACAGCAGTAAATCGCTAGAAAAAAATGAGTGACGAAAGTAGAAAAAGTGCTGGTGGCAATCTATAACTATGCCGCCGTGGGTTTGTAACAGAGCGCTCGCGTGCGACACGTATAAAGCTCCCAATACGCTCGATGTTCCCAATAATAATCGTTTTGCCGCCGGAGCCGGGCAGCTTCTGTGAGCTGTAAAGAAGCGGTGACCGCTCATTGCTGTGTATTTCCTCTGCCTCAGCTTTAGATCAGCTGGCACGGGCCAGCAGTGACCCCGTGCCCTGCGGGGTGCACACAGACCTCGGTGGCAGACACGTGAACCCTGTAAAGAGCCTTGGTGCCACTGGCTGCAAACGAGTAATTTCAAAGTGTTCTGAGTCCCCTGCAGGATTGGTAGCTTCATTTAATGATGAGCGGCATATGTCCTGGGGGAGGAATCCGTGTTAAGTACCCAGTGACTACCTACACGAGTTCATGTACATTGAGTGTGCGTGTAAATGTCATTCATGAGCACCTCCCAGAACCCTAATAGAAGCGCAACGATCCTGGACGTATGTGAGACCCCCTATGGAAGGTTTGATACAATATCTCCCCCTCTTCTCTGGCATAAGCCAGGCACGCGAGTCCTGGCGGCTCCGCATCCGGACCACCGTTCCCTGGATGGTTCAGGTGGCAGGACGCCGTCCTGGCGGTGCTCCTGAATCTCGGCGGACCCTTTCGGCCTGTTCTTCTTGAGCCATCCAGGCCACGAGCGTGCGCGTGCGCAATAATAGCCTCTGGAGAAGGGCCGGCCCGCTCCTGCCCAACGCAGGGGGTCTTTTTTTCTTGCCAAATCTCTCTATCGCGCCAAATTAACAGCCTTTACCAGAAAAGCACCCGACTATTCTAAAAAGAAATGCGATGCGCAGTTTATTCTATGCATCAACTTCGCAAAGCCACTGCGCACGCCAGAATAAAATGCAGGTTTTGCACATGTACAATTTTTTTTTCGGCGCAGATTGTAGTTGATGGCGGTATAAAAAAAACAGGTGCGGACTTATTTTAAGTTTTGTACAAACGTAGAGCGAGAGTTCAGAATTACAATTACGCACCACTGTTAATAGTTTTTAAACACAGAACTCCCGTTACTGTGACTGAGAAAAAATGCATTCACCGAAGTAATATTAAAGTTTATGCGCCGATATGAATGCGTCGTTTAAAATGGTGCTCCCTAAATTAAAAATGTATTTGTTTGGTGGAGTTTTGAACTTTTTAAATACATATAGTTTGCCTGCTTGCGTGTATGTTTTAAACAGCACTCGCCGACGCCGCGAGTCACCGCCGACAGAATTTCTATAACAAGGGGTAAGGGAAGACTGACTGCTTCCCCTCTCTCTCTCTCGAAGGAGAGAGAGAGAGAGAGAGAGAGAGAGAGAGAGAGAGAGAGAGAGAGAGAGTCTACGAAAACCGAGACCGCCCATGACCCCGTTGCGAATGCTCTGCTCGTTTCCCACACATTGGAAGGGGCCGCGGTTGTGAGACAAACACACCTGAATTCTAGCGCTGGGTTTCCCACTTGACCCTATTGACAGAGTTCTAGTCATTCCAATCTCTTTGTGTCTCCATGAGCTAAGAAGACCAATGTAATAGCGCTTAGAAACAGGCGAACACCTAAAGGACTACTGTGTTAAAACAGGCGGGCATATTAACTCACACATCACACAAGCAGCGCGTTGTTTGTTTAGCAGTTCTCAAAAAACGCAAGGGTTGCTACAAGCATGAGATCTCTGGGCCACTCTGAGCGCTTGGAAGGGCCCCGGGTCTACCTAAGCGCTGTGCGAGTAGACAATAACAGAACATCAGAGGAAAGAGACAGCTCGCAAAGGAAACAAACCACCTCGCATCGTATGTGAGGCAGGGAAGCACTCAAAGAGTGGCGCCGTCTATAGGAACAGCTAGCTGTGGCATGGACCTGCCAGCTCCATGCTTGGGGCAGTGACAGGTGCCCACACAATGCCACCCACTCCGCTGGGAGCCGGAGGCTAGGGGTGGGGAGATTACCAGCCTGCGTCGCACTTCCTGTAGTGTAGCCCTGCAGACACACAAACACAGCTTCGGCACATGGACCTTGGCACCTCCATCCGCCCGGCTGCTCTTTGTTTTTAGGTTGGTGCTTTGCAAGGGCCTCAAGGCGCCTCGAGAGACTTACCTGCCAGGGACTTGTTGATGGCGCCGTTGGGCCGGCCCCGGGCCCCGGTGGGGCTGCCGTTCTGCTCCAGCCGGGGCGCCTTGAGCGGGGGAGGGCCCCGGCCCTCGGGGCTGCTGCTGCTCCGCCGCTCCGGGCTCTCCCTCAAGCAGGGGCTCTGGCTGTCGCTTCTCCGCTCCATGGTGGGGCTCCTCAGAGGAGGCACCTTCGCCCCCGGCAGGTCGCAGTAGAAGGAGCAGGGGCCTAGTGGGGAAGAGGAGAGGCAGTCAGCGCACGCACGCTCACCCAGTCTGCGACATCATATTAAAAATAATAATAAAATAACTTCAGCAGCGCCATCGTTAATAATTGGACCAATTTTAATAATTAAATTAGTAGCCGTAATAATACTAATGTTGATAATTATATGTGTTCTCATTGTGATGATTTCTATTACAATAATAATGTGTGTGTTGCTTATACCGCTTCACCACTTTGTCTGACTAAACATAAAGCTCGGCGGATTGTATGAGCAATGGAGTGCACTCACTGCACTGCAACCCATAACTGGGGAGTTTGGGGGGGGGGGGGGGGGGTGTCTGAATTTACTGAACAATAAGCTTGAACTGCTTTTTCAGTGAAAAAAAAACATGCATGCGGGAATTGATGATCAGTCTTCGGGCTCCTGAACAGCAGATTTTGCACAAGATGAAACCTGCGACCTGGAGTTTGCACGCAGATTTCTGCAGCAGCGTCAAGGATCAATAACCCACTGAGCTGCCATTCCACCCAGATTGCGCAGCGCGGGCCCCGTGCACGAGCGAGCAAAGGCACATACGCGTGAGAGGCGGGTCTAGCGCTTGGCGCCTTGAGTTTGGTTTAAGCACTGGTGCGAAACACTGAGAACTAGAAATAGAAAACGTACTCTAGTCAGAGTACGCTAGATAGAAGTCGACCTCGGAAGCAGTTCAACGGGTGAATGTTTAGGACAAGAAGCCCAGGTGAATAGAAAGGATGTGTGCGGGACTGTTGGAGGCACTACACGCTACCTCACGTGAATCACCACAATCTCTGCCCAGGTGAAAATACTGGCTGCGCAGAGGAAGCTCTCGCCCAGTCTCATGACACCCCCCCCCCCCCCCCCCCCCCCGGGAAGTTAGGTGACACTTCCCAGGTCTGCGTCACATCCACCTTCAGAGACCGGCGGCGGCGCAGCGAGGACTCTTGTTTTCATTGGATATAGACACGGGGTGGAGGGGGCGGCATGAAGCCCCAACCGCCAGCTGCTGAGGCGCAGAAACCTGCCGGGCTTTACGTGCAAGTCACCTTAAAGCCATAGAGAAGAGATACACGATGGGCAGTCCGGTTACTTAATAACCCCTCATCGGCCATCGCTGCCTGCACTCCGACAGATAAGCACCAATAAAAACCGCCGCCCCCGGTGCTCTCAGAAGTCCCTTTCGCGGCCTTCGTGCAAGTGTTTATTGTTACAAAAAGAGGCGTCTCGCTGTCACTGACTGTGCAGGACGCGGAGTCCACCAGAGCGTCCCGTTTCATTCACCTGAATACAGTCCTGCTTCAAGCACGTGTTGTGCGCCGACCCGAACTTCCAGTGCACTTGGCTGTGTGCACTGCACTGACGCGGCACACTCCACAGAGGTGGTCCCGCGGGTGGGTTACCTAATGTCGGACACATGAGGTGGAGGTATATTTGCACACCCGCATTTGCTAAGCTCTGTGATCCTGGGCACATTGCCATATCACACGTTGACACGGTTTCCTTATTTGCTGAAAGCGAAGCGCTTACATGCCGTCTAAACACCACTTTTGGGTGCATATGCAGATCCACGCATAAGACCATCTGCCGTTTTACGGCCAGCTCACCCTCACACACGAGTAACGAGGGTCCAATAAGCTTTTTTTCCTCAACAAAAGAATAGTACTTTCCTATTGTAGGCTTACAGCGTTTTAAGCGCCCTGAATAGCTCGAATGGTTGCCTGCAGGCGCTATCGGACTTATTTTCAGTGCATGCATAAATGGATTGATGAATACATAAAACGTGTGCCGTGGTGAACCTGATGTGAAGTCGTAACTGAAAGGAAAGCGTCGGCCATCTGGGAGGGCAGGCTGAAAGCACAGCGCCTGTACGTGCAGGGCACCGCTCGGTTAAGGAGAGGTTGCGGGAGCCACTTACTTCTCACGGTCTGTCTGAAGACTGGCTGCGAGGGCGGGATGCTCTGTCCATGGGTCACGAGTATTGAATCCAGGGCTAGAACTTTATCGACCCCCCGCCCGCAGTTCCTCTCCGAGGCCGGCTCCTTCCTCCTCGGCTCTGGCTCCAGGCTCCGCGCTTGCCTCTCCAAGGATGCCCGCCGAGCTCGCCCTGCCCCTGCAAGCTGGTCCTTTGACTACTGGCACAGAGATGGCGAAGATGATGATGGAGGGCTTCAGCTGGCCAGACTGGCAGAAAAGAGGGAGGGGTCAGGAGGGACTCAGGTCAGCACCTACTGAGGGGGCGGGGGTTCTCTCACACCTCACAGGGACACCACAGCGAGACAAACTGACAGCAAGAGGACAGGAAACTGGACAGGGTGCACAAAGGGCAGTGCGGGGTGGTGCGGTGCCCACAAGCGCTGAGAGCGGTATGCATGTGTCAGTCCCTCGCAATGCCGCTCTGTGTGTGCCAGCAGGAGGAACCGCGGCTGAGAGGGAGACGGTGAGAGCGGGCGGAGGGAGGGAGGGGGCGCGAGGAGAGAGAGAGAGAGCAGAGGCAAAGACGGGCAGAGAGATAGAACCAGAGGGACGGGGGAGGAGGAGTGGGAGACGGAGGAGGAAGGATAGAAGCACGGGAGGGGTGGAGGGTGTACGGGAGGGTGAGAGGCAGAGAGTGAGAGAGGTGAGAGAAAGAAGCAGAAAGGGAGGGGCCAGGAAGGGGTGGGGAGAAAGGGGCGGAGGGGCGCAGAAGAGTGTGTTAGGCAGACGGGGGGAGAGGAGAAGGCGAACGGGAAGAGTGAAAGGACTGGGGGAGCACAGGCTGACGGGGCAGAAGAGAGGGATGGGGACATAGAGTCGAGAAAAGAAAGGGAAGCAGACGGGGGTCAGGCAGAGGGAAAGGGGCGGGGGAGACTAGAAGGGTGAGAACGGCAGTGACAGGAGATAGGCAGGAATAGAGAGGAAGGGAGAAAGCGAAAGGGAAACAGAAAGGGGAAAGACTGGAAGGAGAGTGTGGTCAGAATTTTTTTTTTGGGGGGGGGGGCAGAGGATGGGGATGGTCTGGGGGACGGGATGGGCGTGTTGGGCTCCCACGGGGCCTGGGTGGCAGAAGAAATACAGGCCTGAGTGAAGGCATACACTCAGGGGGGGAATGGGGCTGACCGGAAGCGACGAGGCAGCACGAGGATAGATGGACTGACTAAGAAACGGGGAGAGTTGGCGTGCTCCGCAGGAGACAGGTATGGCAAGGACAGGGGTGACCATTAGAGCACAGCAATCAGCAAGGAGACCGCGTACAAATAGAGAAACACTTGAGAGTGGGCGAGAGAGAGAGAGCACCACCAGGCGAGTCCACTCCAGACGAAGAGGCGCAGCCCAGAGAGAGGCCGGCACTGAGGAGAGAGTGCAGCTGAGTCCGAGAGGAGAGACGCCGCTGCCGACAGGGGCCTTGCAGGAGGAGCTCTCTGGTCGAAGCACGAGAAGCCCCACAGAGACAGGCTGAAAGAGAGTGCAGCCGCTCGAAGACTCCGACAAAGCTGCACATGGCGCAGGAGCAAGAGCGGAGCCGAGGCTGACTCGTGAGAGACTGCCACAGAGTGTCACCTGAGAGCGGGCAGAAAATACTGCTTCACACAGGAGAGCACGGCGACTGTCAAATGAGAGGCAGCAACAGAGAGGAGAGACATGCGAATGACACAGGTAAGACTTCAACACAGAGTGTGTCTGAGACTGACAGTGGGAAGACGGAAGCGTTTAGAAGAGAGCTGACACCGAAGAGACTGTAGCAACGAAGAGAGGCTGAGGCTGACACTGAGGAGAGGGCTGAGACTGGCGCTGCAGAGACTGTAGCACTGAGGAGGGGGCTGAGACTGACACTGAAGAGACTGTAGCACTGAGGAGGGGGCTGAGACTGACGCTGCAGAGACTGTAGCACTGAGGAGGGGGCTGAGACTGACGCTGCAGAGACTGTAGCACTGAGGAGGAGGGGGCTGAGGCTGACACTGCAGAGACTGTAGCACGGAGGAGAGGGCAGAGACTGTAGCACGGAGGAGAGGGCAGAGACTGTGGCACTGAGGAGAGGGCTGAGACTGTGGCACTGAGGAGAGGGCTGAGACTGACACTGCAGAGACGGTAACCATGATGAGAGGGCTGAGACTGACAGGGCAGAGACTGCAACAAAGTAGAGATGGCAAGGGGAGAGTAAAGGGCTCGTTGCTTGCACGGGGTCGACTGCACGGCGGCGGCAGAGTGAGATGGCCCTGGGGCTGCGGTGCGAGAGATGAGAGAGGCTCCGAGGAGAGCAGAGACGGGGTCAGGGGCATGCAGAGCACCGGTGCACACATGGAGACTGATGCAGGGACAGGCAGCACCAGGGTTACAGGCAGAGTGAAACAAGATGAGTGAGTGAGACAACGAGCTGTGCAGGGTAAACATCAGCAAAGGAATTCGGTGTGAGACGGCCAGGAGCAGAAGAGTGAGACTGGGTTGGCGCGTGGCCCGCCACGACCAGAAAGAGACAGATTCACACGAGACCAGAGTTGCAGACTGAGGCAGAGGAGGGGTGCAGACTGAGGCAGAGGAGGGGTGCAGACTGAGACAGAGGACTGTCGATGCTGAGTGAGACAGATCCTGAGAGGTTCAGAGTAGGGATCAAACAGGAGAGAAGTGTTGAGGATCAGAGAGAAGCAGAGTGACGCCGAGACTGAGTGCGATGTTTGAGACGGTACCACACAGCCTGGGGGGAGAAAAGGCCAGGCAGGTGCGGGGCAAGGGGAGTTACAGTGAGAAAGTGGAGAAGAATGTGACGGGGCCGTTGGAGAGTATAGCGAGAACGGAACAATATGGTGCAAGAGAGCTGAAAACGAGTCAGGGCGAGAGGCAGTCGTGCACGCAGAGATAGACCCGGAAGGTGCAGATTTACAGATGCGGGGTGAGAAAGTGACACAGAATGAGAGGAGTCCCGCGAGAGGAAGAACCGGAGTGGAGTGTGAGGCACAAGGATGCAGCTGTGGAGTCAAACAAGACCAGAGAGGTGCAGAGAGCAACCGGAGAGAGGGTGTGACACTGGATAAGAGACGCGGCGTGAGACAGACCCAGAGACGTGCAGAATGAGATAGGACCAGAGGTTCAGAGTGAGAGAGGACTTTTGAAGTGCAGAGTGAGACAGAACTAGAGAGATGCATAATAAGACAGGACCAGAGGAGTGCAGAATGTGACAAGACCATAGGAGTGCATAATGAGACGGGACCAGTGGGGTGCAAAGTGAGAGAGGATTAGTGAGGTGGAGAGTGAGTGAGGACCCAAGTGGTGCAGATTCAGACAGAACCAGAGAGATGTAGAATGAGACAGAACCAGAGGGGTGCAGAGTGAGAGAGGACCTGTGAAGTGCAGAGTGAGACAGAACTAGAGAAATGCATAATGAGACAGGACCAGCGGAGTGCAGAATGTGACAAGACCATAGGAGTGCAGAATGAGACGGGACCAGTGGGGTGCAAAGTGAGAGAGGATTAGTGAGGTGGAGAGTGAGTGAGGACCCAAGTGGCGCAGATTCAGACAGAACCAGAGAGATGCAGAAAGAAACTGGACCAGGGGGTGCAGAATGAAACTGAAAGGGACGGGTGCATTATGAGACAGGACCAGAGGGTTGCAGAGTGTGGCCGGACCAGAGGGGTGTATAGTGAGGCCAGACCAGAGGGGTTCAGAGTGAGGCAGGGTCAGAGGGTTGCAGAGTGAGACAGGACCAGAGGGGTGCAGAGTGAGGCAGAGCCAGAGGGGTGCAGAGTGAGACGGGACCAGAGGGTTGCAGAGTGAGGCCAGACCAGAGGGGTGCAGAGTGATGCAGGACCAGAGAGGTGCATAGTGAGATAGGACCAGAGGGGTGAAGAGTGAGACAGGGCCAGTGGGGTGCAGAGTGAGGTCGTACCAGAGGGTTACAGAGTGAGGCAAGACCAGAGGGGTGCAGGGTGAGACAGGACCAGAGGGTTGCAAAGTGAGGCTAGACTAGAGGGGTGCAGAGTGAGATAGGACCAGAGGGGTGAAGAGTGAGACAGGGCCAGTGGGCTGCAGAGTGAGTTCGGACCAGATAGTTACAGAGTGAGGCAAGACCAGAGGGGTGCAGAGTGAGACAGGACCAGAGGGTTGCAAAGTGAGGCTAGACCAGAGGGATGCAGAGTGAGATAGGACCAGAGCGTTGCAAAGTGTGGCCAGACCAGAGGGGTGCAGAGTGAGGCAGGGCCAGAGGGGTGCAGAGTGAGGGCAGACCAGAGGGGTGTACAGTGAGGCAGGGCCAGAGGGGTGCAGAGTGAGGCCAGATCAGAGGGGTGTAGAGTGAGGCAGAACAAGAGAGGTGCATAGTGATACAGGACCAGAGGGTTGCAGAGTGAGGCCAGACCAGAGGGGTGCAGAGTAGGCCAGACCAGAGGGGTGTAGATTGAGACAGGACAAGAGAGATGCATAGTGAGACAGGACCAGAGGGTTGCAGAGTGAGGCCAGACCAGAGGGGTGCAGAGTGAGACAGGACAAGAGGGTTGCACAGTGAGGCCGGACCAGAGGTGTGCAGAGTGAGACAGGACCAGAGGGTTGCAGAGTGAGGCAGGACCAGAAGGGTGCAGAGTGAGGGAGGATCAGAGGGGTGCGGAGTGAGGCAGGAGCAGAGGGGTGCAGAGTGAGACAGGAGCAGAGGGGTACAGAATGAGGCATGAGGACCAGAGGAGTGCAGAGTGAGGCAGGACCAGAGGGGTGCAGAGTGAGGCAGGAGCAGAGGGGTGCAGAGTGAGGCAGGAGGACCAGAGGAGTGCAGAGTGAGACAGGGTCATAGAGGTGAAGAGTGAGGGAGGACCAGAGGGGTGCAGAGTGAGGCAGGTTAGGTGGGGTACAGAGTGAAACACAACCAGAGAGGTGCAGAGTGAAACACAGCCAGGGGGTTCAGAGTGAGGCAGGACCAGAGGGGTGCAGAGTGAAACAGGACCAGATGGGTATAGACAGGGCCAGAGGGCTGCAGGGGAAGGCAAGACAAGCATGAGACATGGTCAGGGGGTTCAGAGTGAGGCAGGACCAGAGGGGTGCAGAGTGAGGCAGGAGCAGAGGGGTGCAGAGTGAGACGGGACCAGATGGGTGTAGACAGGGCCAGAGGGCTGCAGGGGAAGGCAAGACAAGCGTGAGACATGGTCAGGGAGTTGCAGAGTGAGAAATTGTCAGGGATATGCAGGGGGGTAGGGTCAGAGAGTTGCAGAGTGAGACATAGTCAGGGAGTTGCAGAGTGAGACATTGTCAGGGAGATGCAGGGGGAGGTAGGGTCGGAGAGCTGCAGAGTGAGACATTGCCATGGAGACGCAGGGGGCGGGGGTAGGGTCGGAGAGTTGCAGAGTAAGACATGGTCAGGGAGTTGCAGAGTGAGACATTGTCAGGGATATGCAGGGGGAGGTAGGGTCGGAGAGTTGCAGAGTGAGACATGGTCAGGGAGTTGCAGAGTGAGACATTGTCAGGGAGATGCAGGGGGAGGTAGGGTCGGAGAGTTGCAGAGTGAGACATGGTCAGGGAGTTGCAGAGTGAGACATTGTCAGGGAGATGCAGGTGTTGTAGGGTCGGAGAGTTGCAGAGTGAGACATGGACAGGGAGTTGCAGAGTGAGACATTGTCAGGAAGATGCAGTGGGGTAGGGTCGGAGAGTTGCAGAGTGAGACATGGTCAGGGAGTTGCAAAGTGAGACATTGCCAGGGAGATGCAGGGGTAGGTAGGGTCGGAGAGTTGCAGAGTGAGACATGGTCAGGGAGTTGCAGAGTGAGACATTGCCAGCGAGATGGGGGGGGGGGGGTAGCGTCGGAGAGTTGCAGAGTGAGACATGGTCAGGGAGTTGCAGAGTGAGACATTGTCAGGGAGATGCAGAGGTAGGTAGGGTCGGAGAGTTGCAGAGTGAGACATGGTCAGGGAGTTGCAGAGTGAGACATTGCCAGGGGGATGGGGGGGGTCGCGTCGGAGAGTTGCAGAGTGAGACATGGTCAGGGAGTTGCAGAGTGAGACATTGCCAGGGAGATGCAGGGGGAGGTAGGGTCGGAGAGTTGCAGAGTGAGACATGGTCAGGGAGTTGCAGAGTGAGACATTGTCATGAAGATGAAGGGGGTAGGGTCGGAGAGCTGCAGAGTGAGACATGGTCAGGGAGATGCAGAGTGAGACATTGGCAGGGAGATGCAGAGGGAGGTAGGGTCGGAGAGTTGCAGAGTGAGCCATGGTCAGGGAGTTGCAGAGTGAGACATTGTCAGGGAGTTGCAGAGTGGGACATTGTCAGGAATATGCAGTGGAGTAGGGTCGGAGAGTTGCAGAGTGAGACATGGTCAGGGAGTTGCAAAGTGAGACATTGCCAGGGAGATGCAGGGGGAGGTAGGGTCGGAGAGTTGCAGAGTGAGACATGGTCAGGGAGTTGCAGAGTGAGACATTGTCATGAAGATGAAGGGGGTAGGGTCGGAGAGCTGCAGAGTGAGACATGGTCAGGGAGATGCAGAGTGAGACATTGTCAGGGAGCTGGGGGGTAGGTAGGGTCGGAGAGTTGCAGAGTGAGACATTGTCAGGGAGATGGCGGGGTTAGGGTCGGAGAGTTGCAGAGTGAGACAGGGTGCGAGCGAATTTGAGTGTGAGGTAGTGAGGGATTTTAGAGTGAGAACGAGCGACAGTCCAGGAGCTCAGCAACGGGACAGCAGTAGCTCATGGGGCCCCAGAAGGTCTCCCCTCCTTAACGACGAATAATGTTCATTTTTTCCTTAGATAAATGCAGCACACGCCTGGGTGCCGGGAAAAGCCACAGGGGCCTGCGGGAGCACCGGAACTGGGGGGTTCACCCCTTGAAGCAGCCGAAGGAACCCGCGCCATTGCTTGGAGAACATGTTTAATGGTTGGGACCGGGAGGAGGGCGTCTGTTTTAGGGGTGGGGAGGTTGAAAGAGACGGATCGGAAGCGGTAAATATGAAAGAGGACAGGGAGTCCGGCGGAGGTCGCTGGGTGGGGGCTCCCTTGACCCTCGTCTATCCTTGGTGACAGGCGCTCTGCCGCCCACTGCACTCCAGGAGAAGCTGGCAGGACCCCGCTCACAGGTAACGCGTCCTTTTACTGACACTTCCGGCTGCGCGCAGGTCACAGGGACCTTCCGTTTATGCCGATTCCTGCCCGCGTCGGTTTGAGACTGTTGGTGGCACAGTGTTACGAAAACTCTGGGACACTTGTCCCCCTGAGAGCCCATGTGTTTACCACTGACTGAGACTACTCCACCCCTATGTCTTCTGATAACTGCGCCCCTACCTACCCTCTCTCTTCTCGTCTGCCCATCCCTTTCTTAGCCCATTAGTCTACGGTAATTTAATATTTGTCTTAAAATGTTTCAACCTGTCTGGCACTATCCGTCTTGCCGCCTATCTATACCTCAACCTGTGTGTCCGTTTAACTAGCTTCCTTTCAACCGGTGTGCGCCTGCCAATCCATCCGTCTGCCTATTAATGTAACCACCCGTCCATCTGTCTATCCATGTCGGCCGTCCTGTCAGTTTCTGTCCACCCACGTCTCTCTTACTTTGAGGGTTTCATCTCAGTTCAGCTCACTGCTAGGGCCCGGTGACTGCCTCACAGCCATTGCCCGGCCCTGGGTACTGCACGCAGGAGTAGTGCTACACGTGCTCTCCTACGTCGGTGGTTCTTCTCCGACGAGGACGCTGCTCTTTCCTGTCTGTAGAGTAGGGGATATGTTGTGGGTCTTTAGACAGCACTGTAGAGTCTCGTTTATTCGTGCTGGTGCCGTAGGTGGGGATATGTCACTTATTTTCTCTCAAGCCGGGGGGCACCCTGTGCTGACGTATTAGGTGTTTGCTGATTTTCGGCCCTGCTGTGTCATTGATCGTTGCTGCTCTCGGCGCGCCTTCGCCCTCTCGCTCGGTTGTTTAGTCGGGTGCTTCCCACGGAGGGGGCTCAGCCCTGGGCTGTAAGGGGGCGCTATCCCAGGTACGCTCAGAGCATCCCCTCTGTAAAGAGCCGCCTGCCATACAGCTGCCGTGGCTTTCAATAATGCATGGGCCGCTTGAACGCGGCCAGGGAAAGCTGTTGTCTTGAATATTTCATGCGCGGGCTCGGCCTTCTCCCTGCCGAGCCGTGTTCTCTGCGGCACTGGGTGGCACCTTGTCAACAAACTTCTATAAAGCTGCGTTTATTTTCGTTGCTGGGCTGCTAGAAGGGGTTGTGCTTACCCCCGACAGCAGCTGCGAGCTTGGGCTGCAGGAAGGACAGCGCTGTGAAGACATCGAGGGGAGCCCCTTTCAAGAGAGGGGGCCTTAGCCTGGGCCGCACCTGTAAGACCTCCCCCCATTACCTGCCACCCAAACCCTGATAATGACGGAATGGGCGTGGTCGGCGCTCCCTGCCTCGAGTACAGGAGGAGGAAGATGGGTGGGTGCGCGCGCTTCCGGCGAGTGCTTCCACCCCTGCCCCGGTTCGGCTGCAGCTGCAGACCCCACGGCGGCGGAAGGAGCGTCACTGCAAGAACTAGCTGACAGGAAATGGAAAGGGCACCACGTCTGTTGTGAGAGCACTCTTACAATTCTATTGCTAGCAGTACCACTTTCTTCTTGTTACTGTTATTGCTAAACATATAATTATCGTTTTTTTCATCATAATTTTTATTTATTATTTTATCAATAATAATAATAACGATGATGATAATAAACATAATAATAAAAACGATATTAATAATAATGATAAAACATAATTATAACAACAATGGTAATAGTACGTGTAATCAAGTGCCATTCATCACACAGATTTGTAAACATGGTGTCATTCGTGACAGGGATGGAAGATCCTTCCTCGGGTATTTGCTTCGCGCTTGCCAGTGGTCGGGCATTTCCTCCCTCCGAGAGAGCCGTTACCCCCGGCGCTGGGCCCTGGAGGAGGCCGCCAAGGGCTGTCCCGGTGGAACCCCTCAGGGCTGCCCGACGGGGGGAGGGGCCGGGGTCAGCTCGGCGCTCCGTTCACTGCATTGATCGCAGGCTCCGGACTAATTGCTGCCTAGTATTATCCGATCTCCTGGCACGTGAGTGCACGCGCCCGAGCTCGTAGTGTGCACCGCGGGCACCTGCCGGGCATGACCTTCAATCCCACACTTAGGGCAGGGTTGGGAAGCTACCCTGGCTCTCAATGCGTTTGCACAGATATTCCTGAAGTGCAGACGTTTGAAAGTGCATCACAGAGCAAGGCGCCTTCACGTGTGTCACACACACTGCACCACCCTGCAGTCAGAGCAGGTCTGCAGCACACGCCGGAGGCCTGGCGGCCTCGGGGTGAAGAGCCGGCTGCAGGCATGTCACTGTGGAGCAACAGGCCTCACACTCCTCCTGACAGAAAGCACAGAATGATGTCCAGTAGGGTCGGCCTTCGCGCCCTACGCACGTCAAAATGTCGGCGTCCGGAGCAACTAGCTGTTGTGGAAACGTGCTCGCGCCTCGGCGTGTGAGCTGCGCCTCCCCAAGGCCAAAGTCCAAAGACTGCATGCCACCGGCATCAGAGCTCGAGCTTCAGACGCCGAACGTGTCCCTCTGTGGGGCAGGACTTCCTGTTTGGACTCTGACGTGGTACTTCAGGCGATGATGGGCCTAGCAGGGGAAGGAAGGAAAGGGAGGACGTGAAGGAGAGAGGGAAGAAGGGGTGGGTGGGAGGGGATAGATAGATAGATAGATAGATAGATAGATAGATAGATAGATAGATAGATAGATAGATAGATAGATAGATAGATAGATAGATAGATAGATAGATAGATAGATAGATAGATAGATAGATAGACTGTGTCTACTCTATATAGAGCAGCTTGTAAAATGTAACCCGTTTTTTCCTCTGTACTTCTTAGAACATCAGGAACACAAACGTGTGTCAGCCTGACCAAGAATACAATCAGACGCAAACTGTTAATCCATTTAATATTTTATCTACATCAATATTTGATAGGCTTCTTAAAAGAAAACAATTGGCTGTAAATTATTGAGACCGCTCTGCGGGGGCTGCCCAGATGTGTTTAATTCCATGTATTATTCACATCTGTGGAAGAATGTCATCCTGCCCTCATCAGCCTCCCTGCCCGCCCGCTGGTGACGGAGCAACGCGGTTTAGAGGAAACCGCGACTACCCACAGAGCACGGCTTTAGCCAGCGCACTGTGTGTTTTTTACAACACTTTTCTGTTTTTCTGTCTCCTTGTGAACTGAAGAGGTTATATGTTTCCCCCACACACTGCCCCCCCCCCCCCCCCGCACTCCCTTACCGGTCCATCACCAGTAGCTGCACGGCTTGCTTCCCGTGGGTACAGACTGCCAGGCTGTGGCTAGTCCGACCCCGGCTGGTCTTTAATTCGAGACGTGCAATGCACACCGAGCGGTGAGAAGGGTCCAGAAGCGGACTGCACGCGGACCGCGGGGAGCACAGAAACGAAGCGGGCAAGTCGGGGGAGAAACAGTGAAGTCGAGGACTGGCTCCTGAGGGGTGTCGGATACAGAGCACTGGGACTGTGCGATTGAATGCGCGCAGGGGCGTCAGGAAGCAAGCCAGGGTTATTGGAATGGAGGGGACACACAAACAAAGCACACAGCCCAACTCGAGTTCAGTGGCTACACATAGGGAGCCCAGAACTACTTACCGTTTTCGGGACACGAAGCAAGACGAAGCTCGATAACAGTCTGCGCCAGGAGCCACAAACAGAGCGGACACAAACTGTCCAAGCTGGAGGGCTACCCACACAGTATATAGGTGGAGGTGCCCTAACGATAGAGCTCAGAGACGTCTGGAGGCAGATGCCACACACAGACAGCACACCGACGCTCCGAGGTTTGAATGCCACACACAGAAATCACACCACTCTCTGAGGTTTGAATGCCACACAAAGAAAGCACACCGACTCTGGGGTTTGAATGCGACACACAGAAAGCACACCACTTTCTGATGTTTTTTGCCACACACAGAAAGCACACTGACTCTCTGAGGTCTGAATGCCACACACAGAAAGTACATCACTCTCTGAGGTTTGAATGCCACTCACAGAAAACACAGCGACTTTCCGAGGTTTGAATGCCACACACAGAAATCACACCACTCTCTGAGGTTTGAATGCCACACAAAGAAAGCACACCGACTCTGGGGTGTGAATGCGACACACAGAAAGCACACCACTTTCTGATGTTTTTGCCACACTGTTGCAAAGTCATCCTGTGCCCTGGGCACCCCCCCAAGTCGGTCTGCCACTAGCAATAAGGCCACCAACACACACACAGAAAGCACACTGACTCTCTGAGGTCTGAATGCCACACACAGAAAGTACACCACTCTCTGAGGTCTGAATGCCACTCACAGAAAACACAGCGACTTTCCGAGGTTTGAATGCCACTCACAGAAAGCACTCCCACACACTGTTCAGCTTCGGTGCGCATAGATGGCACACAAATAGTCTAGGGTCGGATGCGACACACACACAGCACAAAAACTGCCCAAACTCCAATGCTACACACAGAGTACAAATGCTCTCCAGGTTCACAACTCTCAAACTATATAGGGCCGGGTGCCACACGCACACAGAACAAACATACTGCCTGGAACTCGCATGCCACACACAGAGCACACAAGCTGCCTGATAGTCTAATGCCACTGTCACACACAGACAGCATACACACTGCCCAGGTCTGGGTGCCACAGAGAAGCACGCACACTCTAGGCTCGGAGCCACAAAGAGTGGGCACGTAGACTGTACCAGCTCGGATGCCACACACAGACATTGCACAGACTTTCCTCGTTCGGGTGCCACGCGAGAGCATGTACACAGGCCACACACAGAGCACGCAACCTTCCAGAAGCTTGGATGCCACACACGGAGGAAACACACATTGTCTAAGTTCAGATGCCATAGACAGAGAGCGCATGAAGTGCTTTGATTTCGAATGTCACACACGGAGGACACACAAACAGCGCTGTTTGTGCTCCAGCACACACAGTCTAAGTTCGGGTGGCAAACACAGAACACACAAGCCACACAGAACACACAAGCCGCTCTGGTTCGGATGTCACACACACAGGGGTCCCGCTATCGTTCCTGGTGCGGATGTCAAGCAGATCACACACACTGTCCTGGGTAGGAAAGGACCCTCAGGAGACACGTTGTGTCCTGGTTCCAAAGCCACATACAGTACAGGGACAGTTTGTGCACAAACTGTCCGTGTACGGAGGCACGCTGAAAAGGCACAAGAGCTTTGCCATGCCGTAGCCACAAGAAAGTGTATGGCAGTATGGCACATAAACTGTCCTGGTACTGAGTCCGAATGCTATACACAGAGGGCAGACACACTGTCCGGATGCGGACGCCACACGCGACTGCACACCTAGAGCTTCGTTTTGTGGACAGTTACCAAGACCTTGCAAACTGTCCGGTCGGAAACAGAGACCACACGAACTTCCCAGTCTTGAGGGGGTGGGGCGTGCCCCCGAAGAGCACAGGAACAGTGTACTGTTCGGACGACGGAGACAGAGTCGCGGACCAGAGCGCGCGCACAAGTGTCCATTATAGGTAGCTTCGTTCTCAGAGATGCATTGCGCATGCCGTGGGGCTTTTTAGATGCATTATCAAAAGAACCAAAATTGGTGCTCACAGTCCTACCAGAGAAGGGTGCATCACCCGCCACTGGAAAGCTAGGAGAATTCTTGTGAGAAACCTTCTGCCGTATGTGAACGAAAGCACGTAACGTGGTGGTGTCAGCTAATATAAAAATATTCTGTAGGAAAAATATGACATTTCCCAAGGAAAGTACATTTAGCCCAAATATTTAATAGTTATTTATTAATATACCGACGAGAGTTAGAAAAGTAACCTTTTATCATGTCTTATTTTAGTATTTCGTTTATCGAAAAGAATAGAAAGGTATGTCAAAAGATTCCGGGAACCCGCCGAAAGCGGTTTTCGCCGAAACGCGCATGTATATATAAATATATATCTTCTACAATTCATTGTAATGTACTGAATGCGAAATTATATATATAGATCTGTGTGTGTGTGTGTGCGTATATATATATATATATATATACACGCACAATTTCGTATTATATATATATATATATAGAGAGAGAGAGAGAGAGCGAGACTTCTTTTGTCTCTATATATACTCCTTTCTTTCCCTGCGCCGTGGTGTGCCCATACGAACACTGAATGCCTATACACGTGACAAGAAATGGACCAAAATATTTGTAAATATCACTGTCAGCTTTAAAATAAACGTGTTTAATCAGAATGAATCTTGCGTTTTCAAAGCGTTTGTCATGTTTCATCTCTGAGAATTGTTCCACTTTGAGAGGGCGCTGGTGGTTGTTTTACTCGACTCTCTAGTAGGACTGCTTTTTAAATGGATTTGACCAGAAAAAAAGGTTGTCTATCTTGACTGCCACATGTTTAGGTAAACCTTAACCTACTTACTTTTGTGTGTACCTTACGTCACTAATTTTCAGACATATCAAAGCCTGGCGTTTCGAAGTGATTACGTAGGAACAGCGTCGACTTGTAGCGTTGTTTTTCCTCTTTTGTTATTATTTTGTAGTTTGTGCAATTTTAGATTTTTACTCTCATTTCATTGTCCTGGGTGCATCATTTTGTTTTGTTGCCTTCTCTACCCTCCTGATGTTGTGACATTGCAGGGTATTGTTTCGTACCTCAAATCACACCAAAGGCACTGCAGTTTTAGAATTTCCAGTAACTTCGTTATATTGGTCGATACATTCTACTGTTGCAGGATTAGAATCCGGACACACTCCACACATCCACAGACCTCCCGAGCACAGGGCAACCCACAGACCTCCGCGAGAGCGGCGCTCCTGCCCTTGAAATGCACGGGTTACAAGTCGCATCATGGTGAATCTACGATCTTTTTTCTACATTCCCACTCATATAAAATGTGCTATAAATCCTGTGTTCGACGCCTCGCCGAGCCGTGTTTAATTTTAAAAATCGCGCGTGTTTTAAATAGGGCCCCTCGCGGGCGTGACGTGGCTGGACCTCTCCAAAGTTATCATTTTAGCTGTATGTTGCTTATAGCCAAATAACGCGCAGTTATACAGAAAACGGTTTAGTACTGTTTAATTATTCTTACATTAAAACGAATTTAAATGGCGTTTCTTGTGTACACATGTTGCAAAACGTGTCTTATAAAAACAAACGCCCTTTACAATTATTAATTGTGTGTTGTATATAAATATAAATCACGCACGAGTATTTTTAAAGCATTAGTAGAAAAGGGGAGAGATAGAGCTCGAAAGACGAAAATGCGGTAGCGAGATAATTTGTGTTAAATGTATCTGCGACACAATTTAACGTGCATTGCATCAATGTTTACTCTGCTTCAAACGGAGGCACATATTTCGTTTAACTACTCCCGTTTTTTGCCTTTTAACCGAAGCTTTCTCCATTTATAAAACAAAAAAGAACACAAATCTCATTAGTCGAACTTGACAAGATATCCGTAGGTTCCCCTGGAGTGCAAACAGAAAAAAACAAGAACAATCGCACACGAACTTAAATATACATCCACGCAACTCGCTTTCGGTTTCTCCACATCAGTCACATCCAACTTGGAGACCCCAGTTGTAGGAGTTGTACTGTAGCGATTGGAGGAGGGGGCGGCGCTCGGCGTTGTATAGGCGAGCATATAGTTAATGTGAAATATACAACATTAAAACATATTTAAGTGCTTTCGCAATAATACTTAGTTTTCCGCTCCCACCCTACTTTAATAGGGTACCAAAAACACGAAAAATAAGGGATTGTCCGAAAAAGACGTAATTTTTAGTATCTCGCTTTAGTGTGTGTTTGAAGTGAAGACAAACAGTGCAGCAGAGATGACTGTGACCCCAGGATCGCGGTGAAAAGGGGTGTCCCGTCGACGGGCTTCCTCGAGGCTTCCTGTGACGGTTGGCGTGCAGAGGGTGCCTTGAAATCCGCACGGTGCCCCCTAAACACTCCCTGACGGAGCAGGGCCGGACTGGGCACGTTTTACAGCACACCATTCCCACCGAGGGGGGGCGGGTTCCCTCTGGCAGCCTCGCTGCCCCGTGAGTGGATTTGTGGAGCAGTGACGACTAACACGTACGGCTCGTATTTTAAAGCTGCACAACCCATTGCTTTTCAGTGTATGAATTCAAATGGCGCTCTCGTGCTGTGTTAATCGGAACTGCAGGCAGTGCTAAGAATGATTCCAGTGTGTGCGTTTGCTACGAACCCTAGAAAATGCAGCCGCAAACTTCGCCCTTGTCAGCTCTGACTAGAAGGAAGTGGTTAGGGGAGGGGGTTGCTCTGCCTCCACAAGGACGTCAAGCCTGAACACTGCTCCGTCACTCAGCCACAGCTGATTGTAATGGTTGCAGGTTCAGAACAAACGGAAACTCCTAGGCATGGGGAGGGGGGCACAAGCACGGGGGCATTCAAGCTTGTAATTCACCTGATAACGTAGGTCGGTGGATTGACGTAGCGGTGTAAACACACTTAGAGGTATACTTTATTAAAACATGGAATTGTCAGTTTCATTAAATATGCTAACGCATTTTGTAAACCGTGAACCCCGTTTTTCACTCAAGAAAGACGCGGCCCCGTAGCCCCGTAGGTCAGGCGCTTGTGACACAGGTGTCGCTGTAGCGCTGTTACAACCTCGGAGCTCGCCGTGCCGCTACAGAGCTGTGTGCCTTAGGCTGCACTGGACGTGGTGGGGGGGGGGGGGGGGGGGGAGGGGGGGGGTTTGTGGTAGGAGGACACTGCCACAGGCCCCCCTGTGGCGGGAAGGCCCATCTCGTAGCCCGGAGAGTCCGCTCCCTTCCCAGCACTGGTGCCCGAGTCACTGCCCCAGAAGACACTCGGGGGAATGTACCCGGTCACCACGCCCCCGAAATAAAGGGGATATGACTGCGGAGGAAGGCGACGGCCTGTTACGGCGACAGCTAACACTACTGCGGCTATACTACTGACGAGAAAACCAATCAGTGTCCTACAATGAAGCGCGGAGGTCTCACTCGAAGCATGGGACTGTAAAGAGTAGGCGTTCACGCTACCCCATTCATTCTGTCTCCCTCGTGCAGTAAGCCGTCTTTTTTTCAATCACTCACCCACCTTCCACACACTCTCCTGTCTCTTTCACGCTCCCTTCCTCTCGTTTGCCTTCTATCTGTAGATCTATTTCCTCCTCGCCCCCCCACTCTCACTCTCTTTCTATCCCCGACTGTCACTCAATCGCTATTCAACTCCGTCACAGTCTCATTATCTCTCTCTGTCGCCTCCTCTACTTTCTCTCTCTCACTTCATCTCTCTCTTTGTATCTTCCTCTCCCCCATTTGCACGCATTCAGCATTAACAATCAGCGCTCGCTCATAAGTCATAACATATTGCAAATATTTTTTGTTGCCTACCTAATGTGTGCTTACTGTTTCCCTGCATCCGTGTATTGTATTTGCGCGTGTGTGCGCGCGCAGTGCAGATAATCTGTCCATAACGCCCTCACATACTAGAAATTAATCATAAACTGAAATATATAAACACAAAATGCAGTTTGAGACAACATCTGGTGGAGGCATACGGCGACTTCTGATCTGACACCCGAAGGTCTGAGCGAGAAGCCCATTGTTTATTAAACACGGCGAACACCCATGAAATCGACGAAGCCACGTGACCGCTCCTATGGTGCGAACGAGTGAGCTGGCAGCCCGCCATCTTTACCCTTCCAATCAATCAAACGCAAGAACAACTAAACACAAGATGTTATAGATGAATAACAGGCCCATACCCTTCCCAGGGACTGAACGGGGCCCTCGTCCTGTAGGGTGGGCTTCATGCAAGTGTTGGGGTAGACTGCCACCCACACACAGTGGGAATGTCACCCGCTGCCGCTTATGGTCTTTTAACGTTTTCTTCCTTTATTGCCATGAAAAAGAACACCTCACCTTTTGGCAGAGGGTCCATGTAACAAAGTCATCTCTGACTATGGGTAATGGTTTGTTACGTTGTGAACAGATGTGAAGAGGGCGCGGCAGTATTGCCACTCACACACTACTTGTAGCACCTTACACAAAGGCAATGCATCAATTTTAATGGGACTCACGTTTCTGTCGTGAAAGAACTTGGAACAGCAGCGCCCAATCAGGAAGGAGGGAGATGAGAGGGGATGTGATTTGATGGAGGAAGTCATCTTCCAGGCAGGAGGAAGTGACGTATGCTCCTGCCAGGTCCTATGGTTGTATACAGGTAGGTGCCACTGAAGAGGTGGCTTTATCACTAGTAGGCGACTCCCTGGGCATCCAGTCAAGTTTACTTCTGTCTTCCCACGAGGCAATGGGGAAGATGTTTTGGTCTTGGAAACAAGATTGCCGAGGGCACGAAGAAGCCACAGCAGAATCTTCAGGCTGGTGAAACAAAGACACAACTAGCATGCCCTTGACAGAGGCCAACTCACGACAAGTAGTGTACATTACACACTAAAGCCCAGAGTCCTCGATTACAGGTTGCAGACTTGCATCATTATCAAGGAAATCAGTTATCAGCCACTTTAGACTTTTATTTGAAAAAAAATCTAACAGAAAAGGTTTTAACTCAAATAACAAAGTGCCACCTAAAATTCTGAAGTTAAATGTGGTTCAGCTGTAGTGCAGTCCACGCAGTTTGGCTCTGCATGGCATCCAATGACGAAGATGAGACGTTTGAGGGGGCCCTGATCTGCTAAGACCTGAATAAAGAGATGTTTCAGTGGGTCGAAGATGAGACGTTTGAGGGGGCCCTGATCTGCTAAGACCTGAATAAAGAGATGTTTCAGTGGGTCGAAGATGAGACGTTTGAGGGGGCCCTGATCTGCTAAGACCTGAGTAAAGAGATGTTTCAGTGGGTCGAAGATGAGACGTTTGAGGGGGCCCTGATCTGCTAAGACCTGAGTAAAGAGATGTTTCAGTGGGTCGAAGATGAGACGTTTGAGGGGGCCCTGATCTGCTAAGAGCTGAGTAAAGAGATGTTTCAGTGGATGTCGCTGGCCTTGGTCCATCTCTAACATCTTGGCAGCAGGATGGGCACTTAGATTTATTGCATCAGTACTCGAGGCCTGGCCTACCCTGGAGACGCTGGAGATAGCACCAGTGAGTTCCAAGCGACACTGAATGTCAGAGAGGGTGGGGCGGGGAGGGGTTCCAGATTTGAGGTTGAAAGGATGCCAGCTATGAGTGGTAGGGCACAGCTTCACATCTCAGGACTAGCCAATGCCACTGGTGCTTACAAAATGAAAGCTTAACTTCTCTTTGGCTTTTGTCAGTGCTTTAAATAGGCAGGTCCTATCAGGTGCTGAGCTCTAGCACTCCTTTAACGTGAAAGGCGAGTTTCAGCACTTTCATTACTGGTGCAATACTTTTAATAGTGGATACTGCCACTTCCAAGCAGCAAATACTGCCACTTCCTGGCAGCAAATAGGTATTCTTCTACAGTAAGCACCTGCACTTCTATATGTTTACTTAAAGCACTGAATTTGGGGGATTGAACTGCATCGCAAGGAGAATTGAGAACAAACTTCCCAAGGATAAGCATTCACTTACAAAAAATGAACTGGCAATTCCTTGGAAACCTTTGGCCACACTTGCAGGTATTGGCAGATTGCCCTGGCAGATGCAGTGGAGTGGAATTCGACTCTCACCTTTGCTCCATCGAGAGGGACACTTCCAGTTTAAAGGCATTGGCTTTGGACGCAAGGATGTCTGTCCCACCCTCTTCCAGACACTGGTGACTTAGGTGTGTGATGGCTCAAGGGAATAGTGAGGACCATCACTGTGCCATTTAGCCTTATTTGTTGCCAGATGAGCAGTGCCGGACTGGCCTTTTATCCCACCGGGCATTTTCCAAGTGGCTGGAGCCCTTGAAGGCCGGTTTTGAAAGCCCCGGCCCTCTATCACTTTCCCTAGCTCCTGGAGGTTAATTGCAGCCATGAGAGGCTAGGAAAGAGACAAAAAGAGAGGGAGAGAAGAGGACGGTAGAGAGAACGCAACCAGAGAGGGAGAAAGGAGAGAGAGGGAGAGAGTGGGTGGCTCATTGATGACTGATGAAATATGATGAATCACCTTTTTAGGTCTTTTTAGGTCTCCTTGTTAAATCTGGATGGTGAAAAACTGAGAATTCCATAAGCTACTTTGTTTCATCGTATTAATGTAGATGTAGTGAGTTCCCTCAGGCTCTGTCTCACGGATCAAAAGATACATCAAGTTTCTCAATTTTTTGGTATTAGATGAAGCTTGATTTATGTGTGGCTTACCAGACCTTGCTTGCTTTTTGTGTGGCAGAAGCTTTCCTACTGTACCACTAGGGTCAGAATCCCACCTCTTTCTTACCAATTAATGCCAAGAAGCCTCTCATGTTTAGTGCACTTTATAAAAGCGTTTAATCATCAACACCCCCTTCCTCTTCTCCACTTCAGAAGTCTTTTTGTTTAAGACCACGTTGAAAACGTTATATAACAGCCATCAGGCATTTTTTCCTACGTGTTTTTTTGTATCTGTTTCTTTCTAGTCCTGTTCCTTGACACAGCAGAAAAGTGAATCACGGAACAGTGCCTAGAAGCTCATAATACTTCCCTTAGTCACACTTCCCTTTAGGGATTCTAGAAACTGGTAAAAACAAACTACAATCTACTGGGAGAAAGGCTTTCTGTAGAAGAGATGAACGACCCAGCTAAGTGCCACAGAAGATGTCCAGGTGCCACTGTTAAAGCTGTGCAAGAAGACATTTTGTGTGGGTGTGCTTGTAATTTGCTTTCGCATAATTACGCAAAATTACAGCAGAATTACACATAATTATGCAACATGCAAATCCCGCATTTCTTTGCTATATTTTAGCATGAAATGCTCCTTTGTGTCAATTTTTAATTTAACAAACGCATTTACACAAAAAACATCACAAAAACAGCCACTCGCGTTTTGGTGCTCCTGTCCGTTTGCGGTAAATTTTTGCTGTGAATTGCACATTCACAGTAAATTGCATATAATCACACAAAGAGGCACAATGGCGTAATTTCAACAACTTTGCTTCACTGGCTCCTGGTGGCACAGCGCATTAAGTTCAAGCACATAGCCTATAAGGCCTTGAACAACACCGGACCAATGTATCTTAAGAAGCTTTTCTCCTGGTATCACCCAGCCAGACAACTGAGTTCCTTAAATGCTGGACTTATGGAGGTTCCAAGGATCCGGGCCTTATACTGGGGAGGCCGCAGTATCTCGTACGGAATGGCAAAATTATGGAATAAATTACCATTCGCTATTAGAAATGCTGGTTCACTTATCACCTTTGGAAGGGACCTCAAAACATGGCTTTTTCAAAACTAATTGCTTCAGCTAGGGCTTCTTCTGTCTCAGCACCAAGACAGCTCTGGGTATTCGTGCGCTCAATAAGTTTTATTTACATAACATAACATTCAACCGTAACACAAAATGTCCAAAATTATGTGGATTATACCAGTGTAATTTAAATTTTGCCCAGGCCTAATTTCAAGTCGTGACTTTTATGACCTATCCCTGGCCACTTGTAAATCCCTCAGACCTGCGAGGACATACATCTTCCAACACTCAGGATATCGCACTGAAAGCGATGAATAGATAGTATCTGAGCAGATCACAACTTCTGACTAACATGCAGACATGTACTGGAGGAGAGAACCTTTGTCTTGCCAGCATGGCTAGGCCAAGGATGGGCCCTATTTCTGCAGTTCTGGAGACCCTGTGATCACCAGTAGGTGAGTCCTAGGGCCTTGAAGCACTGCTTACAGAACTCTATTTTTACTCTTGCAGTGAGATGAAGATGAAATCACCCTTGCACAAGCAGGCCTCAGACATCTGAAATATCACCCGTGACTTCAAGTGGCCAAAACGAGCCTATGCTTCAATCTGGGCCACACATTGGCCAAGACAGATTGGCTCTCCTGAAATTATCACAAAAAATCTTCAAATATTAAAGTTAGTAAAACCCAAAGAAATGTCTGGGGACTCCAGCATTAGCAGTGGTGACTGCTAACTGTATACTCCCATGTAAGATCCATAGTCTGAGCCCCTCCCACCCAAAAGTTTTCACAAAAAGAGCAAGTCCTAAGAGCGTTTAAAAACGTCCGATTGAAGATCAAGTAGAAAAGTAAAAAAAGGTAGAATGGTCAATGTCCCATTGAAATGCATAATTGTCTGACCAGTTTACAGCCTCGTGGAATAGCAAAAATTGTTACCTGTACACGGAAATAGGTTTTGCATATATGTACATTGCTGAGTTTGTCTTTGCGAAACTGTCTTTTTCCAATCCATAGAAATATGTTTCATTTTAGGTTTCCTGTGCGGTAGGCTTTCAAATACTTTCTACATAGCTTATAACTGAACCATTCAGATGTAAAGTAGATGTGCGTGGCAAATTATTATTTAAATTATGAATGCCATAAAGTAATGTCTGGGTATCGCTTCATATGCATTGCATTTCCAAGGCCTCTCCTCTGCCACCCCACTGGTGACATGTCAGCCATGTATGCATGAGTAGTGTATAATACGCAACTATAGGCTGCACTTCCGCCTGTGCATTGTACGTTACTTCGTCATGCATACTTTACGCATGCATGCGTTACATATTTTTCAAAGTGTCAGTCACACTTCGACCAGGTAAACTCTTTGTGTCTCTGTCCCTTGGGGTGTGAGACTAACTTAAACTCATCAGCAAGTACTCACTGTCTGCTCTGAGCAGAGACAAGTGAGGGGGCAGGGAGAGGAGGGCACGGAAACACGTGGCCACGTGCAGGAGGTCCCAGGGCCATGGCATTCCATCTACCTCAGAAAATCAGATGTCACTCAGACAAGGCTTCAGCGTCATTCGCGTTTCCCTCTTTCTCCATAATGTGATATTTTTGTTTAATATACAATTAAAATTTAATTTTGTGGTGAATTTCCCCTGCCATTCACCTTATATTTTACCCACAATCAAGGCACAAGCAAAGGCTGTGCATATAAAGTATTTTATTTTTGGCGCGAAACATCCACATGGGCTCTAAGCAAGAAGGCAGCCATTTTGTAAGGCGGGATTCACAAAGGCCTCCTTTATAACAGTGAATAATCTACTCTCACAAGTTTCTTCGTACCTTTAGGGTTTCTTTTTACTTTCTAGGGATTCACAGGCATCTCCAGAAGTCCGGGAAATCTGTAAATTTACAGGAGGATTCCTGCTGACCAACATTAACTCTCTAGGTGGGAAATTACACGAGGTGTGATTCAACTAAGTGGAAAATCACCATCTGTAATGCAGGCAGAAATGTGATTCGGACCTTAAACCAGTTTGTTTTCTTTTATAGGCAGAACAGAAGATCAAAAAGAGGGGGTGTCTGAGAACCATTCTCACAGAATTAAACGTGGCCCTACAACCAGGCATTCCCGTCCATTCGCCCAGGGCAGCAGCAGTTAAAGGGGCTAAAGCCCTGTTATCACAGTCTGTTGTCAACCCCACACTTTCTTAACACACCACTCCACCAACGCTTCAAAAAACATACAGGCAGATAATTGTATTTACTCTGTGGCAGTGTAAATACATGGGCGACCTAAGGTATTCTGTATTTTTCATTCTTTTCACTTTGAGGGATTTCTGAGCCCGGTTTTTCGTCATTCGTGAAAGGAGTAGATAGGATTTTCAGTAGGAGAAAGTAACTCAGGAGCCAGGGCTGCATTTATTGCATTTTAGTGAGTAAGTGAATGTATGGACTTTGGTGGACATCGCCAATGGAAATGTCCACAACGGTCCCAGATTGTGGGTGTTAGAAACATTTTTAAGGGTGACCACTTTGCCCCTATTCCTGACAGCATTCATGTTCCCACCTTGGGTCTTAATTGCAGCAGTAGAACATCTCCATTAATGGTGCAATGTCCAGCCCCCTGAGCACACTTTACAAGTTCGTAACTCCCCTTCAGCTCACTTTGAGAATCAGAATGTGGAATTTTAAAAGGAAAATGGCTTTTCTGCACAGCGAAATTACACGAAGGTTTGCTGAACATGTGCGGATCAGGCCTGTTGCCTTTACGCAGCGTTTGTGAACCTTTACGCGAATACACCCACTGCTCACGCCTTTAGCCAGCTGTGACGTTTCTTCCTGCACCTCACTGGGGGCTTTGCAATGCACATATGATCATGGAGGGGAGGGGGGTTCTGTACACAGGGCTTAGCTACTTACTACTTTCACACCCTATTTGTTTTACAACAAAAAAAAAGCATTCATCATCTGGTATTCCAGTACTGATGACAATTGTTAATAATACATTGTTCCTGTGAAGGACTTCCATATAATACCTTTCCTCTGAGAGGCAGCCATGACAGGGCAGCTGAACAATAATACTGTTGCAGAGTTCAAAGGTCAAAGTCGACAATAAAAATTGAATCCTCTCAGGAGAATAGTATTGCTTAAGGTGTGCAAGATTTAAAATAAGAGTGGAAGAGGAAATTGAAAACTGAAAATCATGGTAGACAAAAAAGAGAAGTAAGTTAGGACAGCACCACACAATCCGAGGAAGCGTCTTTAACCTTTAACCCCCACATTAAAATACGGCAAAGCGATGACCTGCACTTTCTGTGGTGCAGCTGCTTGCTTCCGAAACTCCCTCTGCGAGGAACTACAACTGCCCCCACCCTGCTGGTGCTCAGGAAAACACAAACACCCGGCTTTTCAGTAACACATCCACGCACCCTCTGACTCGAAGGCCACTCCCCGGAGGTGCAGTGTTATAAACGTATCTATCGCTTCTGTGTACTGTAGTACTGTTACCAGGTGTCTGTGTGACCCGTGCGGCGCATTGATGCCTCGGGCAACAGGGCGCTATATATAAAATGTATAATTCTATATAAATAGATTAGGAAGGGGGCAGGTGTTTCAGGCAGGAAGTAGGACGTTGATAAGGCTATACAGAATAAAAGACTGCCAGTAGATACTTAAGACAGCCTGTGCAGAGATTGCTTCCGGGTCAAGAAAGCTCTTCCTCGAGGCACTGATTGTCTCAGGATCTGATCTAGACAGGGTTATCGAGCTAGAAACAACCTTCAAATGTGAAGCTCGAGCCCAACCCCTCCTGTGAACTCCTGCGACTGTCAACACAATATAAAATAGAGTCAATTGTTGTCAAATGGCAACAGTGCAAGGCAATAAAACAGGGCCGGCTATTGGGAAGTTCTGATGAACAATGAGAGCTGTGCTTCCCTGGCCAGGATGTGAGAGGGAGGGGCCTCAGCCCCCACCCTGCACTGGGAGCAGAGCGTCTCGCTGTCTAGCAACACTGACATTCAGAAGTCAGTCAGTCCTGAATATAAAGAGCCGTAATGCCTCAGTTTCCGAGGAATACCCGCCATTATTTTGAGCAGGATAAGAATAACACCATCTCCATGAGAAATGCACCCTGGGAAGAACCCTTCTGGGGTCAGTGGGATGGTGATTGTGTCCCTGTTTGCACTAGTGACACTGAGGAGCTGCATGGAAACTGTATTTGCTCCGGTGTGGCGGGGGCACTTGCTTGGAAGCTGTCCGCTTAAATATTAAACATGTACAACGGAAGCAAAATAAGCTTAAAGCATTCGCACAATCCTACTATTTTTGCACGCACATGGCTAACTCGAGCACAAAGCATACTGCGCAGATATCTGCCCTAACACGTTTGCACACGGAATCTGCACCGTGGTGAGGGTGATCCAATTTATTAAATTCAGGTAATGGTTTATTTTTCATTTACCGCCTGCACCGGGCCAATCAGTGCACACCTTTCAAACCTCTCACACATTGAGCAATGATTCACAAGCAGGCTATGTTCTAATTGAAACTGTACACTCACACATTGTGTGATCCTGAGCACATTTCTCAGTGCCTGAGTTACCTTATCCGTCACGACAGGTATAGCTCAGAAACGGCGAACCCCACGCTTTAGGACAATATAAACATCGGGCCTTATAAGCGCCCACTCTTCAGCTGTCTTTTCTGCGTCACCTCTCGGAGCTGAAGTGACAGATAAACCACTTGTACCCTGCCCGTGCGCTGCGCCCTGCAGGTCCGTGGTTTCACCACACAGGATCCGGGGGTCAAGAACAGCAGTCCGGAGACCGCGCAGCACATTTAAAGCAGCCACAGATGACTTCAAGCGGCCCAGATGGGTTTCCGGAGATAATAATATTATTAATAATCATTAAGTTGGTGGTGACAAACAATCTGTTTCCACAGCTCTTACTACGACTCTAGTGAGGCTTCGAAGCGCTGTGAGCAGCAGGTGCTCTTGTGGCTGTATTCCCCGGCTCCACACATTTTTGCTCGCCGCCTTCTCTGGCTTTTGGCTGTCGCCTGTCTCGCGGACGGCGCGCGCTCCCCGTTATTCTGCGCCGTTTTCCCCTCAGAGAGGGGTCGTCTGCGCCGAAGTGCGCAGCTCCGAACCGCGGCCTCGGCAGTGACCGGAAAACAGGGTCTGCTCTCCGGCCCCTGAGGTGACTGACACTACTGTGCCTACAGCGAGTGACGCAAAACTGGAGCGAGCGAGGCTGGGGGAACCGAGGGGAGCGCAGGCCGCGAGAGGGAGGCGAGAAACGCCGTCTGCGCTGCAACTGGAGGAAGGGACGCGGGCATTACTGGAAGGGCAGAGAAGCGAAGCAACAGTATTCATAACACGACACCGATAACAAACTCAATAATAATAATACTAACAAGAAGAAGAATTGTCACAACGGCAATAACAATAAGAGGAATAACAAGGACTCTAAAAATATTATTGATAGTGATGATATCGAACACTAAAATTATTAATATTACTCTTACTGTAATTATTCTGTGTTTAGTTTGGAATCGCCGGGATAAATGCGCGGGATTATCGATTTACACTTTATCGTGCTCTGTGAAGGGCGCGCGCCCCGCATCATATTTCTTGCACACCAGAGCCAATAACTTGGGGTCTGCCGGTAGCGTCAAATGATTGGTGCTGGAGAAGAAGGACCCGGCTGTGGAGTCTGTGGGGCCGGAGTTGTATGGACGCCACGGTTCCAACATCCCATTGCGCGACAGATGGACACACACAGCGCAAAGCATCCACGGACCCAAACACACACAACTACACAGACCCGCACCGATTCGGACACAAGTGTACACCCGTACACCTAGTTTAAGGGGTACACACACGGATCCCACAACCAGACACACACGATCATTGACACACACATGCAGATATCCACAATAAACACAAACAGCTCTCACGCACACAGATCACTGGGGTCACGGGTGTAATCACAGCAGGCACACATAAACTGATCAGGACTTACTCTCCTTGACCTGAAACCGACATCAGCCCGTGCCGCAGGTCGGGGTTTGCCACCATGTCCTTGTGCGCGTTCAATGCCGGCGGATTCACCCCGCAGGGCGGCCTGATGGAGAGGGTGACAAGTCCGTACAGACCAGACCACCTTCACACACCTTCACACACCACGGCCTCCCTGCAGGCACCGGCGGGCCTTTCACGGAAAGTCACTTTACATCTTGCAAACGAATTCACACAAAGAAATACAAACTATGTTCCGGTTCACTATGCACTGTGCGGTGAAAAACACCCCAAGCACAGGGCTATGCCAGAAACCAACGCGCTTCAATGTAATTTCAGGAGTTTGTGAAAAAGTAGTTTAAAGCGGACACCCAATAGTCTCCTATACTCGAAGAAACACATGTAGTGAAGCCCTAGAGAAAAGTGTATGTTACTTCCAAAACAGAGCTCATGGGTAGCCCTTCTGAGGAACTGTTTTTCTGAATGATGTTTTGTAACATTTTTGAAATTCTTGGCGCTATTTATTGTAACTCTTGCATACAGTACTTCACGTGCAATAATTACACGAGAGTGTGTGTCTCCGTGCGTGTGTGAGTATGGGAGCGAATACGTTTATCAATGCGCGCCTGTTTTCATAAGCGTGTTTTTGAGTTTTTTGAGTGTCTGCGGGGGATTTTTCTCCCCGTTTTATGTCAGTTTGGGTGATTGAATGTGCGCGTTTGTAGATGTGCACGCGCGCTTAACGGTGTCTATTCGTGCATGTCTGCAAAACACACGTTTTCCTTAATTACTTCCTCCACTATGTAGTTGTGTGCCTTAATTTTGGAAGAAACGACGGCATTTCACAATGAGTCAATCTCTGTCATTTTCCTCACTTTAAAAATAAATAAAGACCCTTGCATGCAGGTATGGAGAGTTTCCATGCGAGGGGTCGTCATTATTTGTCGCCATGGTGATCAAAACAGTCATTAGACACATGTACGTAGCAAATAATAATATACGTAAGCAGCCTGGCGGTACATTACACGTCCACACATGTTTCCTCTCCACCAAGTGCCGAAAACGTGAACGTTGCCAAATGACTCACTTGTGGAACGAAGGGTTAAATTAGTGGGAAAACGACGATGTGTTCGAAGATAAGGTGATATGTATTAAAGTTAAAGAACATAATGACATGCTCCGGTCTCAAACGAAATCAATCAATCAATCTATCTATCTATCAATCAATCAATCTATCTATCTATCTATCTATCTATCTATCTATCTATCTATCTATCTATCTATCTATCTATCTATCTATCTATCTATCTATCTATCTATGCACACACACACACACATATGTGTGTGTGTGTGTATATATATATATATATATACGTATTTATATATATTGCATGCACACACATATATAATATATATTTAGCGGTAGCTGAAATTGTAAATAACTTTAACGCAAGTCTCGTGTATTTCATGTGCGTCGTGCTACAGTATTATTTGTATTTTAATATTTGTGGTATTTTTCTGCTGTGCACACGGTGGGCCTGCCTCAGGTCTGGACATCTCTAGCTACCTTTCAGTTTCCAATGCCCTGTTCCCACAAAACCATCTTCTCCCAGCGCTCCCTTTTTAAAAATCTTACTTAGGGTGCGGGAGCCGTGCCCCTTTCGTGTTCCCGTGTTCGTTGTGGGAAAAGCAGCGTCGCTGTGTCACGCAGGGAAGCCTCGCGCAGCCAGTGAATTTAAGCCTCGGAAAGTCACGAAGTGCAGTTGCGTGTGTTTCCGAAGTGCCCGTCTGACCAGTCTAAGGATAAGTGCTTGCTCTGGAACACGGTAAAAGTACAATGCCGCGCCTTCCACTGCCGGCTTTGACTCACTGCTAGCGTCAAACCCATGTCAGTTCTATGTGACGAGACTAGGTGTGTAAGTGCTGACACACTGTGACGTGAAAGATGACAAAGAAAAGAGCCATTTTTCCTTTCCTGTGCCACAGTGTGTTTGAATAAAAAGTACACATAGAAACCTGCGCGTTCACTCATACGCACACACACACGGACGCACACACAGACACACGCGCGCTCCAATAAGTTATGTTCATGAAGGTACTAAGAAAACTCCAATGCAACTTTATATTACAACACAGCAACTCAACTGACATGGCAAGTACTTCTCATTGTCGGATGGAGCAGCTTGACGGAGTAAACTACATTTCCTAATAGTAACGAGGGTCTGGGGTTTGATTTTAGCCACATGCACATATGTACATGTATGTTCGCTGTATCTGGTTAAAATCTCTCTGTTTATACCTGCCACACTTGGCTAAACTGCACGGCATACATGGCGCATACAGGTATGACGATTGTAATATGCTGTTTATTACCGGAATTGAAGGAGGGGAGGGGCTTGCTCTGGACTCCACCTCTTGTAAGCTATGCCCCACCCACACTCAATAATGTTAATAAATATAGCAATACACCAGGAAGCATGAAAACACGCGCGCGCAAACGAGCACAGCCACTGACTATAAAACCTCAGATTGCTGCCTCACAGCTTGCACGCAACCGATTCCCCAGTAATACAACTCTGCTCATAGCCAAGAGGCCTCGGCAAAGTGATTTTACCTCATTTCACAAATGTAATTCCTTGAATCTTGGTTTTGGATAAATGCCTTTTGTCAAAACCAATGCAATTTAATGGGATTTTAAGGAGTGGGATACATACCCTAAACAGAGAGGCGTCCTGAAGCTAAGACGCCTCCAGAGGCATCAGTGAATGTAAGCCACCCCTCAGAATATATAGGTTTTGAGGTTTTTTTTCTGAACAGGGAGGCTGAGGAGATGGCCTTGAGCACAGCAGGCTCTCATCCCACAGCTTGGCGGCCCTGTGTGAAAATGTTCACCCCTTAACTGGATTTTGTTCATTCAGGAAGTCTCAGCTAGCATACTCAACGAGCACAGGTTCCAACTTGGAGCATAAGGTTTACATTTCAATCACCAATAAGTCGAACAGGGTTATATGGCCTGGTATTGCAGAGTCCCCCTCCCTGAGGTTAACAACCCCCCTTTCCCCTGAGGCATAGATTAAGAGTTCAGCACACATATCTTGGAATAGGGGTTGGAGAACCCCGGCCGTATTTTATTAAAATTGCAAAATCATATTTAAAATTCAATCATTTTCAATACTGGCCTGTCGGAAGAGGAATTTCCCACTCCGGACCCTCCAGCCTACGGCCAGCAAACGCCCCCTGGAGTTCGATGAGATACCAACGTTCCCATCAGGCATCCCCATTAATAATGGGGATGCCTACTAAAAGATAGAAAAATGCCTGACCAATCATGACCTTACCGCTGACCAAGGAAACCTACACATAAAATATGACAAAATGGCGACGCCCTGCAAGAGAAAATTCGTTATAACAGCTTCAAAATACTTGACAAAATATAGCACCACCTGGAAGGGAAACAGTCAAACACCACCTGAAAGAGAAACAGTCAAGCAATCCCGCAAATGAACACTCATTGAATCTGCTGCCTCAGGGGATGGTGAGTGGGTAAAACAGACAAATTAAAATACTCCGTTTTGTGGGTGGAGTTGTGTGCGGGGTGTGGAGCGGCGAGGAAGAGACTGTCCCGCCGCTCCGTGGCTCCCTTTGAAGGGAGGTCATCCTCGCTAACCTGTTTAACAGGTACTGGCCGGATCCGGACCTGCCCTGCCTCCCAAGCCCCGGAAGAACTTGAGTGCTTCCAGGGCAGCCTTCACACTACCCAATAACAGACTTGTCCTTAGAGGCCGGGCTCCGGGCGCCGGCTGCGTCATTGGCCATCTCTAGCCCCGCCGCCCCACAAACGCATCAGGGGACTGGCACAAACCGCTATATTTGCGGCATGCCCGAGTTCCCAGTTGGCGCCTAAGTATTCACTGCGCTGTAGACCAGATAAGTGGCCTTAAACTGAACACTTTCTTTTTTTTACCGACCTCCAGTGAAGAACTCTGAGGGCAGTCGATGTGTAGGATCCAGCTGGGATGCCTCATGCCTCACATTAACCTAGCAAAACCAAAGGGGATGATGGACGGAGTGTTCAACATTGCAAGCACTGACCCCCAGTCAACTGATCTGGGTTTAATCCATCATCATTCTTTAGCTCACTCCGCCACCCCAGTTAAGACATGGCCATATGCAAATCAGTCTGACCCTGTTCCTCATGGGAACAGTCCAGGCCGAACTGCCAAGCCAAGTCTTTCCCTGGACCGGAAAAAAGCACCCTGGGATCAGTTTCTGGCTAATCAGCCGTCATCAGCCAGGCTAGATTGAATCCAGTGGCAAAGTGAGCAAGGGACCCACGTCTGGGCATACCCTGCCAACTTAGGGCAAACAAAGCAAAACCAAAGGGGATGATGGACGGAGTGTTGAACATTGCGAGCACTCACCCCCAGTCAACTGATCTGGGTTTAATCCATCATCATTCTTTAGCTCTCTCCGCCACCCTAGTTCAGACATGGCCTTATGCAAATCAGTCTGACCCTGTGCCTCATGGGAACAGTCCAGCCCGAACTGCCAAGCCATGTCTTTCCCTGGACTGGAAACAAGCATTCTGGGACCGGTTTCTGGCTAATCAGCCGTCATTAGCCAGGCTAGCTTGAATCCAGTGGCAAAGTGAGCAAGGGACACACGTCTGGGCATACCCTGCCAACTTAGGGCGAACAAAGCAAAACCAAAAGGGATGATGGACGGAGTGTTGAACATTGCAAGCACTCATCCCCAGTCAACTGATCTGGGTTTAATCCATCATCATTCTTTAGCTCACAAATCAGTCTGACCCTGTGCCTCATGGGAACAGTCCAGCCCGAACTGCCAAGCAGTTTTGTTTGGTTTTGCTTTGTCTGCCCTAAGTTGGCAGGTATGCCCAGACATGGGTCCCTTGCTCACTTTGCCACTGGATTCAAGCTAGCCTGTCTGATGACGGCTGATTAGCCTGAAACTGTTCCCAGGATGCTTGTTTCCGGTCCAGGGAAGACATGGATTGGCAGTTCGGGCTGGACTGTTCCCATGAGGCACAGGGTCAGACTGATTTGCATATGGCCATGTCTGAACTGGGGTGGCGGAGTGAGCTAAAGAATTATGATGGATTAAACCCAGATCAGTTGACTGGGGATGAGTGCTTGCAATGTTCAACACTCCGTCCATCATCCCCTTTGGTATCGCTTTGTTCGCCCTAAGTTGGCAGGGTTTGCAAAGACGTGGGTCCCTTGCTCACTTTGCCACTGGATTCAAGCTAGCCTGTCTGATGACAGCTGATTAGCCTGAAACCGGTCCCAGGATGCTTGTTTCCGGTCCAGGGAAGACATGGATTGGCAGTTCGGACTGGACTGTTCCCATGAGCCACAGGGTCAGACTGATTTACATATGGCCATGTCTGAACTGGGGTGGCGGAGTGAGCTAAAGAATTATGATGGATTAAACCCAGATCAGTTGACTGGGGGTGAGTGGTGCTTGCAATGTTCAACACTCCGTCCATCATCCCATTTTACTTTGCTTTGTTCGCCCTAAGTTGGCAGGGTATGCCCAGACGTGGGTCCCTTGCTCACTTTGCCACAGGATTCAAGCTAGCCTTGCTGATGATGGCTGATTAGCCAGAAACCGGTCCCAGGATGCTTGTTTCCGGTCCAGGGAAGACATGACTTGGGAGTTCGGGCTGGACTGTTCCCATGAGGCACAGGGTCAGACTGATTTGCATATGGCCATGTTTGAACTGGGGTGGCGTAGTGAGCTAAAGAATGATGATGGATTAAACCCAGATCAGTTGACGGGGGGTGAATGCTTGCAATGTTCAACACTCCTTCCATCATCCCCATTGGTTTTGCTTTGTTCGCCCTACGTTGGCAGGGTATGCCCAGACGTGGGTCCCTTGCTCACTTTGCCACTGGATTCAAGCTAGCCTGGCTGATTAGCTAGAAACCGGTCCCAGGATGCTTGTTTCTGGTCCAGGGAAGATATGGCTTGGCAGTTCGGGCTGGACTGTTCCCATGAGGCACAGGGGCAGACTGGCTTCATGTGGCCATGTCTGAACTGGGGTGGCAGAGTGAGCTAAAGAATGATGATGGATTAAACCCAGATCAGTTGACTGGGGGTGAGTGCTTGCAATGTTCAACACTCCGTCCATCATCCCCTTTGGTTTTGCTTTGTTCGCCTTAAGTTGGAAGGGTATGCCCAGACGTGGGTCCTTTGCTCCCTTTGCCACTGGATTCAAGCTAGCCTGGCTGATGACGGCTGATTAGCCAGAAACCGGTCCTAAGATGCTTGTTTCCGGTCCAGGGAAGACATGGCTTGGCAGTTCGGGCTGGACTGTTCCCATGAGGCACAGAGTGAGACTGATTTGCATATGGCCATCTCTGAACTGGGGTGGAGGAGTGAGCTAAAGAATGATGATGGATTAAACCCAGATCAGTTCACTGGTGGTGAGTGCTTGCAATTTTCAACGCTCCGTCCATCATCCGCTTTGGTTTTGCTTTGTTCGGCCTAAGTTGGCAGGGTTAGCCCAGACGTGGTTCCCTTGCTCACTTTGCCACTGGATTCAAGCTAGCCTGGCTGATGACAGCTGATTAGCCAGAAACTGGTCCCAGGATGCTTGTTTCTGGTCCAGGGAAGACATGGCATAGCAGTTCGAGCTGGACTGTTCCCATGAGGCACAGGGTCTGACTGATTGGCATATGGCCATGTCTGAACTGGGGTGGCGAAGTGAGCTAAAGAATGATGATGGATTAAACCCAGATCAGTTGACTGGGGGTGAGTGCTTGCAATGTTCAGTACTCCGTCCATCATCCCCAATGGTTTTGCTTTGTTCACATTAACCTGGCAGTTCAATTTTAGGCTACCTTTTGTCATTTTAACAGGTATTCCTGGAGGCCAAGATACACTGACTGGCCAAAATCCAGATCTGGGGGATGATCATGATGTGCTCAATAGTGTTGCATGAGCTTCATTGGAGAAAAGGCAAGATTTTCCATTGCATCTTTAAGAAGATGAAACAAACTTTGGCTATTTGATTAATTTGGCTCTCAAAAGATAACTCCTGGTTAATAATAGAGATTCTGCAAATCAGTGGTGCAAGAGGGGTATCTAGTTCTGCGGCCAACAAGACTGTGTCCAGCACGATTTCAGGGAGCCTTATAGCAAGAATTCAGTATGAGCACTTTTGAGTTGGAGCCAGTTGTTTCACATTAATCTTTCCACAGCACTGAGGCAATATTAGATTTCCTGGAATGTAAATGAGAATCTGAGAGTCATCAGCATAGGATAACTTTGTCAAGCTCAAAATAATAAATCAGCTTGGCTAAAGGGAAGAAGGACACCTTACACCATGTTGGACTGATGGATCAGCCCTAGGATATGCTGTTAGTAGGGCCGAGCATAACTCAAACAATTCTGTGTAGCATAATCATGTGGAATTACCTAAGGATTTCACAAGATTATGCATAATTATGCTAGAAGATTAATTCTGTGTTTAGCACTATTTCTTAGAGCAAAAATGCTCCCTAATGTCCAAAATCGACACACAAATTAATTTTTCGTTAAGATTAGCACTAAATGCAACAGAACATGAATAGCAAATGAGTAGCATTAGGGCTCGCTAAATGTGCTCTTGGAGGAGGATTTTCCTCTAACTTTCTCCCATCATTTAGTGCTATTTATTCTCCGCAAAATACACCTTTGCACCCAAAATGGATGCAAGAATGCATTTTGACCTAAGAAATACGACTAAATGCAGCAGAACATGAATATCAAGCACGAGGAGGCGCTCGCTAAAAGTGCTCTTGCAGTAGGATTTTTTCACGCACATGACTCTTAATTGTGAGAACAGGAGTAATCGCATTTTTAACGGTAATTCTTCATCTAAAAGCGATGCAGTATTATTGAAATTATTCTGATTACTCCAGTGTAATTTTAATCTGCCAAACTTAGCTACAAATAGATAATGTGATAGAGGAAGGGAAGGTGGGCAACCTGACTGCTTGTTCCCTACCAGACAGGAATAAGCCAAGCCATTTAAGCGCCTTGTCAGGGGTGCCTAATTTTGAAAGCCTTTCACCCAAGATGATATGGGACACTTTAACATAAACAGCAAAATAATCAAGCCGAATCAAAGCTATGATTGTCCTTGGTCCAGTAACAGCCTTATGTCAACCATCATCAACATGACCACTGTCTCTGTGCTGTAGTCTGGTCCAAAATCAGACTGAAAGTAATCCAGCAGATTTAGAGTTTGGAAGTGTTTGGATACCCGAGAGTTTGTGATTTTCTCTATTATTTTTGTGAAAAGAGGTAGTGGAAATAGAGAGGAAATTAGATTGCATCGTGGGCTTGGCTGAGACCTTTTTTTAAATAGAGGTACAACTTGTGCTTGTTTTCAACATGACAGGACAGTAGCTGTGTTGTGGTTAAGGTTTCATATGTGACTTTGAATAGGGGATAATGTGTGGAGGTGCTGGATCAGCTGTAGATCCAGATTTGATATCTACAAGTAGTTTGGACATAGCATGAAGCGAGATTGCTTCAAACTCACAGAAAAAACTTTGTGAGTGAGAAGTGTGTGTTCCAGATTTTTTAAAGACAGAAAGAAGAGATGGTTGCCTATGAAATGCATTGTATATGGTGAAAGAACAGAGAAAGGCCCTGCATAGTTGAAGTGGACGAGTCACCTACAACCTACAAGATTGTGGCTACTCTTTGAGTAGCTGAAATGTGGTGGGATGAGTTAGCTCTATCTATCTATCTATCTATCTATCTATCTATCTATCTATCTATCTATCTATCTATCTATCTATCTATCTATCTATCTATCTATCTATCTATCTATCTATCTATCTATCTATCTATCTATCTATCTATCTATCTATCTATCTATCTATCTATCTATCTATCTATCTATCCATCCATCCATCCATCCATCCATCCATCCATCCATCCATCCATCCATCCATCCATCCATCCATCCATCCATCCATCCATCCATCCATCCATCCATCCATCCATCCATCCATCTATCTATCTATCTATCTATCTATCTATCTATCTATCTATCTATCTATCTATCTATCTATCTATTGTTCCACTTCACAGGAACTGACATCACTGGATTTCTATTTATCCATCTGCACTGGAAGATACATCACTGGTTTATTGCCAAAACTGTTTTTACTAGAAGAAGCCAAGCAAGAGGACTCATTTACCATCGTCCATCTGCACAGGAACTGACATCACTGGATTTCCCATCAGCCATCTGCACAGGAAGTGACTTCACAGGATTTCCATCATCCATCTACATAGGAAGTGACATCAGTGGTTGCCACCAGCCCTGTCTTCAATTACTGGACGTAGCAGCTTGAACACACACAGTGGACATACGAAGCAGACGCATGCAGCGGATGCATTCAGCAGACGAGCCCCTGGCACGCCAAAGGCAGGTCCATCTGCACCTGTCCACACAGTGCCCACCACCAAGGCCCTTGGCCCTCCTTCTACCCATTTCCCCCATGCAACTACTCCACCATACACTTCTGTGCACTGAACCTCAGCTGCATTTCCCAGCACAGCTGCCACACCTCAACACAAACACTGAAGGAGTGTTCTCCTGCTCCACCTGCCATCTAAAAAGGCACCCTTCCGAATCCACCTCACTTCCATCATCAATGATGTCATTTGAGTTGTCATCAGTAATGTCATTTGAGATATCATCAGTGATGTCATTGACCATGTCATGAGTGATGTAATATGTGAGGTCATAAGCAGTGTGTTGCAGGGGTAGAGTTATACTTAGCTCAGGTAACTATAACTTCTGAATTTTTACCGGGTTTTGTACTTGTGAAATGTAAGCCTAACTATAATGTCCCTGTATACGTTGTTTTTTCAGTGAATTTCTAAGGTTTTTTAAATTCTATTTCCTAATTATATTGTCCTGTAACCTTTGTTCTTTTCAGTACATTTCTAATGTTTAAAAAAAAAACTTTTTCCTGACTGTAACCTGTAAACTTTGAAAAGGAGTGTGTGAGTAAGTGCAAGAGTGTCTCAGTGGGCGTGTGACTGAGTGTGCAAGTGTCTGAATAGGTGTGTAAGTGTCTGAATGGTCTCGGTATACCTGCATAAGTGTCTCACTGGGTGTGTGAGTGTGTATGTGAGAGTCTGACTGGGTCTGAGAATGAGTGCATGTGTGTCTTTCTGAGGGGGTGCATGAGTGTTTGAGTGAGTGTCTAAGTGGGTCTGTGAGCGGGTGCATGAGTCTCTGGGTGAGTGTATATATATATATATATATATATATATATATATATATATATATATATATACATATATATATATATATATATATATATATATATATATATATATAACTGTATTGCCGACTCCAACTTCCACACGGGCGATGAAGAGAAAGCACAAACTCCTCTTTTGGGTATGGCGAGATTTTATTGCTCACATTGTAGTCATAACGCGTTTCGACTTACACAGCAGCCTTGATCGCATGAAGAAATGTGTTTGCCATTGTTTTTTAAATACCACCTCCTAGTGTCACGTGATTCCCAATCAACATAAAAGACATACTGTGTATATACACCACATAATGTGCAAAGTAGGGCAAAACTTGTTACATTAAATATCACTTAATGTTGTAATTAATAGCTGGCGATGCTAAAATGAATAAATAGAATATTATAACCAATAAATATTAAATAAGAGATATAAATTACATTATGTCTTGAGAGAAACTTCTATTATCTTTATGGTCATAGACCTCCTTTCTAACAGCATAAATGCACAGTTTTCCAATATATCGACTGGCTGTATAACATATTGAATGGATATTGTGAATCTAGCACTGCAAAAAAAGCGATTTTCTAAAATTGCATATGTACTATATAAGAGTTATGATTGCTACTAAAATATAATAAGATCATAACAATTGTGTATATGGTCTTGGGAGACGAACCATTAATATAACAATTTTCAAATATTCATATATACCAAATAATTAGCATTATTGCAATGATATTTTATGGTAGACACTCCTACACATAAATGGTTCTATATCCCCAATGCAAGATAGTACTCATAACAACATAAATAAGGAAAACAGTAGAGCTATGTTTTATACAAATACTGCCAATTGAGTCATGCCATATAGGATATAAAGTTTTTTTGTACTGTGGAACTCTAGTTGATAAACACATCTCTCTAAATTCATTTAACATTATATTCATTTCAAATATATATATATATATATATATATATATATATATATATATATATATATATATATATATATATATATATATATATATATATATATATATATATATATATATCCAAATGAACTTTGACACTCAAGGCCGCCCAGCCTCACGGATCGGGGCCTGTTGAGGAGTGTCAATCCTCTGTATATTCCAAACGAAAAAATGCACTCCACCTCCTGGAATGCATAATCAGGCCCAACCACTGTGCTATAGTTGCAAAAGTTCTTTAATCTGGCAGCAATAGTAGCATTACGCGTTTATCCCAGATATAAATGAAATCAGGTGGTGACCGAGTCACAAGATGGCTGTCAACACTTTCTGGTTTGGTGTGTTGGCAGCCAATCAGAAGTCAGCTCGTGCTCGGTTGGATTCGCAACTCCTCCTCGGTGCTCAGATATATATATTTTGAATTTCTCTGTAACTACTGAACAGATTTACACCATTTAAAAAAAAGTTCACTTTCTGAACCAAGAGCTACCCTTTTGCCAATTTTGGTGTAATTCCGTTCAGCAGTTCGGGCTGTAGCCTGTTCCAAAATTTCCTAAGGAAATTAACATGGGGAAAGCGTGTTTTGGGACCCCTCTTTTTCTCGACCCCCGCTTGAGGAATCACCCTGAAACTTTCAAGACAGGAGCTGACTGGAGTGGGCATTAGTTTTGAAATTTTGCGATGATTCGTCAAACAACGCCAAAGATATTGGCAAAAGAAAAAATGCTTTTTGAATGGAAACAAGGTCCTAACTATAACTACATACTGGCGACCGCCAGTACGTTTTATATATATATATATATATATATACATCAGCACTCGTCACTTTATAAACACCAATGTTACAACTGTCCCATGTCATGTGATCTAGGCTCGTGCGGACCCAAAATGCATTATGGCGACTGTGCGCTAAATATAGAAGCACAAATTAACGTTATCCGTTTCCATTTGTGGGGAGAGTCCAGTGGCAAGGCGGAAGTCAAGGATATATATATATGGGGGCGTGGCCAAGCCGCAAGCTGAGATGGCCGCGCAGCGTTGAAGCTCCGCCGTCGACCCAGCGCATGCACGGATGTCCCCAGCCTGCTGACTCGGGCACTGGACGACGAACGCTGCCATTACTCCTCCTGACCCTCCGGAGCACGACGCGAGGACGATGGGGCCCCGAATGTCTCGACTGCGGCCGGCGGAGGGATTGAACCCGGCGGCCTAAGACCCCAAAATGGCGGCCTGGATCGGCGATCGGGAGCGGCGCTAGGAGCGGCGGCGGCCGGATTGGAGACAGGTACCCTGGGGGGGCTGCGAGGGGGTTTGGAGCTCCTGGGTGCGGTCTGGAGGGGGTCTGCCTTGCTCCCTGCGCTGCTGCTGGCTTGGGGCCGGCCGGGCGCTCGGCGTTGGCCCGGCGCTGCGGGCACGGCCTCGCTCGTCTTCCTCCCTTGGGCCCCTTGCTAACCCGGGCGGGGGGGCCGAGGGGGGAGCGGGACGGCCTGTTAGCGGTGGGGGGGGTCGGGGGGGACTCCGGTCTGGGCCGGGTGCCTGGGCAGCTTCTGCCCCTGTCTTCGGGCCCTCTCTGAGGGGGTCCTGTGTTCCGCGGGCTGTGCTGGCTGTCCTCCTTTACCCTATCCTCCAACACCGGGTGGAGGCCGCTGCGCCACAGCTGCTGGTGGCAACATTGTGGATTGCTCCCCTGTCCTGCCGGGGTCCCGAAGCTCCGTGAAGGCGCTCCCTTGTCCAGTTAGTGGGGGTGTCGCCGTGCGGCTTGGCCTAGACATAGCCACGGCCCTTGCCCGGAACACTGCAGAGTCGGGGCTGGACTGACGCCCCTGAGAGGGCTACGCTGTCCAAAGAGCTGTGCCGAGCGGTTGTGGATTGGGCCGCCTTGCTGAGCTGACCCTGCACAGTCTCTGGGCCACCTTTGATCTGAGGGGAGTTGGCTGGTTTCCAGTCGATCGTTTGGGGGCATGGGTTGCAAGGACCCGAAGCAGAAAACGCTGCCGTTTGAAAAGCTCGATGAGCAACCGGCGGAGAGGCGCCCCGACATGACGGCTCCGCCTGAGGGCGCGTCCGGCGGACCGGCGGCTCGTGCCTCATCCCCAGACTGGTTGCAGGAGATGAGAGCTGGGTTCAAGTCCATTGATGGTCGCTTTGACGCTCTAGATAAAATGCTGGAGACAATGGGAGCCAAGATCCAGGCCCATGACAAGCGTTTGGTTGAGGCTGAGGCCAGGATCTCAGCCATAGAAGATAGCGCCGTGCAAGAAACCAAGCGAATAGATAGAATGGAACGCATCTTGAAAGAGGTAGCCATCAAGAACGAGGACTTGGAATCGCGCAGTCGGCGCAACAACGTGCAAATTACTGGGGTCCAGGAGTCCACGGCTACGGGCAGACTGGACGTATTTGTGGAAAAACTGTTGTCAGACATTTTTGGGAGAGAATCCTTCACACCGGGCTTTGTGGTTGAGAGGGCGCACCGCTCCCTGGGACCGAGGCCTAATCCAGGGCTCTCGCCTCGCCCGCTGATTGCCCGCATCATGAACTTCCAGGACCGTGACACGGCCCTGCGTCTGGCTAGGGAGAAAGGAGATATAACCTGGCAGGGCTCGAGACTCTCGTTCTACCCTGATTTCACCGCTATGGTCCAGGAGGCCCGACGGAAGTACGTGGGGGCGAAGGCTGCGCTCCGCAATCTTGGTTTAAAGTATGGCATGCTCTACCCGGCCCGGCTGCGGGTTGAGATTGACGGCCGGGTTAGGCTCTTTCACAATCCTACTGAGGTGCAGGAATTCTGCCGCACGTACAAGCCACGCAAAAGCCCTCCCAGGGGGGATGAGGATGGGCAGTCTCCCCCACACAGTGGATCGGCGGTCAGCCAGGACTTGTTTGCAGGCTCCGGGGTCGGGTGAGATGGCGCCTACGTCCAAGCTTCGTTCCTTCTAAACTCTTGCTACATGGGGACCATGGAACACTTTTTATACAACTGTTCTGCAGTGCTGGGTTGATATTGGGTCGTTGTCACCCCACTTTGGTGGAAACCGCTGGGACTACTTTTGGTTATGATGCTCCGCTTGTTATTGTTTGATTGCAACTGGCGATGCTGTTTGGAGCTTTTCTTTTTGTTCGCAGGTCTGGGTTCGCCTCACGTTTGCGTGATCTGGCTGGGTAGGGGGTGGGGGGTAGGGGTAGGGTATTTTGATCTTATTAACATTGATTGGTGTGTGTTGAACTTCCTGATATATGAAGATACGACTGATTTCTGTTTCCCATTGCTTGCTCCGTGGTTTCAATGGCTCAAATAGGCTTGAATGAAACTCCCAGCAACCTATCGTTAATGTCTTGGAACGTCAGGGGCCTGAATAACCAGCGTAAATGCAAACAGGTGATACATTATTTGAATCGGCACCGAGTGGACATTGCTTTTATTCAAGAGACACACTTGCACTCCTCTACCAATGCCCGCTTTGCGGCGTCCTGGGGCGCACACAGATACTTTTCCAATTTCAGTAATTATGCTAGAGGTGCTGCAGTGTTGATTCATAATAGAGTCCCGTTTCATTGCCAGAAGTTTCTAGGGGACAGAGAGGGACGCTACTGCATAGTGAGAGGGTTGTTGATGGGTCACGTGGTCATTCTTGTATGTGTGTATGCTCCTAAGACTGATTCCCAGGATTTTTTCCACACGCTTGCCGCCCAGCTCGCAACCCTTGAGCCGGCCAGGCTCCTAATTGGCGGCGATTTCAACCTCTTGCTTGATGTGGGGTTGGACAGTACCTCAGGGGCCACTGACCCTAAGCCCAGGGCGCGGCGCACGCTCTTAGACCTCTGCCACCAATTTTCCCTGACTGACATTTGGCGCAGGCGCAACCTGGGCACCACTGATTACACTCACTTCTCGGGTCAACACAACACTTGGACCAGGATTGACTACTGGCTCCTTTCCCCGGGCCTGTCCCCCTGGTTTCGTACACTGAAGACTTTTTCTAGAACATGCTCAGATCATTCTCCGGTCTTACTGTGTTTGGACGTTCCACGGCCCGAAGGTTTTGAGCGACAGTGGCGATTCCCCGGGAGAGCGCTTTTAGACGACTTCTTTGTCCACGAGGTTTCCGAGGCGATTGAAGACTACTTCACGATTAACACCGGCTCAGTGGACTCTTGGGCCGTGCTCTGGGAGGGGTTTAAGGCATACATTAGGAGGATTTGCATAGCTAAACATGCTGGGGTCTTAAAGGCGTTGCGCACGACAATCACTCAGCTAGAGGTTCAGCTAGACTCGATCGACACTGAGGCGCGGCGGGCTCCGTCTGACGACGTGTTTACTAGGCGTCTGCGCCTCCTGGCCAACTACCGGGAGGCTGCGGACAGGGAGATCCTGTATCTGGGAAAATACCATACCGCACGCAGATACGGTGAGGGGGACAGACCGGGGCGCACGTTGGCGCAGGCTCTGCGACCACCGTATTATAAGTCCTTTATAGCCGAGGTTAGGGGCGAGGATGGCACACTCCGCACAACGCCCGCCGAGATTCGGGACAAATTCCTGGCCTACTTCTCGGCTTTATACACGACCAAGCAAGGCAACGCCTCGGCCTCTCGGGAGGCCTACTTACCGGAAATCGCGCTAGTATTCCTTGACAGGGGAATGCAGGAATTCATGGTGGAGCCCATAACGGTGACTGAGGTTCGAGGGGCGATTAAGGTGCTGCGGAGCTCCTCAGCCCCGGGCCTCGATGGTTTCTCCGGGGATTTTTACAAGGCCTTTTCTGATCTTCTGGCGCCCAAGCTCATTGAGGTGTATGCGGAGGCCTTGGAGCTGGAGACCCTCCCGCCTACCCTTAGTGAGGCAGTCATAGTTCTGCTCCCAAAGCCGAACAAAGACCCGGCGTTGTGTGGGTCATATAGGCCCCTCTCCTTATTAAACATCGATTATAAGATCCTTGCCAAAATAGTGGCCAACAGACTTTCCCAATTGATGGAATTTATCATAGCGCCCGCGCAATCTGGCTTTGTACCCCATCGTTCGACGTCATTAAATTTGCGGACGCTATTCACAGTATTACATAGAATAAATCCGGACACACCCGTGGCGGCGATTCTCCTCAACACCGAAAAAGCTTTCGACTCCTTAGAATGGCCTTTCTTTCTTTCCGTAATGCATCGAATGGGCATGCCAGCGGGCTTCATCGCCACCACGCGGCTCCTTTATAGTCGTCCCACGGCACGCCTGCGTATTAATGGTACACTGTCCCCCCCCATTCACTCTGACTCGCGGCACGCGACAGGGCTGTCCGCTATCGCCACTGTTGTTCATACTTGCCATGGACCCTTTAATCAGGCACTTTCAGGAACGACATCTCCACAGGGGTCTCCGGACGGACGGGTCTCCGGACGGGTCCCCTGTTGGTCTCCCTCTATGCGGACGACACCATACTGTATGTCAGAGAGCCACAGGTAAACCTTGCTCCCCTGATACAGGAAATCCTTCGCTTTGGTCGCCATTCGGGGTTGGGCATAAACTGGCATAAGTCTATAATTTTCCCGTTGACTAGCGGCACCTCCCCTTGGCAGTGTGAGTTTCCGTTGGAGTGGTGCTCCGACTCGGTACGATATTTGGGCATACATATACACCTGAGCACGGACGAAATTATCCGCCTCAACTATGGCCGCGCGATTGCGAAGCTTGAGGCACAGGTGGACGGGTGGCTGCGGCTTCCGCTCTCCATGTCAGCCAGAATAGCCATTATAAAAATGATAGTACTTCCTAAATTTTTGTATCTTTTTATTAATATCCCCATTCCCCTCACCCGGGCCTTTTTCGCCACCCTACGGTCCCATTTGATTAGACTGGTCTGGGGCGGAAAACACCCCCGGATCCGTTGGAGGGCTCTCACGCTCCCGCATGACAGGGGCGGCTTCGGAGTACCGGATTTGTATTTATACTATCTGGTCGCTCAGTGTGCACACGCCTATGCCTGGTACCACCCTGACGCACGGATCCCATTTCTTCGTCCGGAGGCGGATTTTGTTCTCCCGGGTCGCTTGTCGGCGGTATTGCCCAAGGGTGTCCCTAGGAGTCCAGTGGATATTCAAACGGTATCCACCACCAGCTGGGCCTGGAATAGACTTTCGCGCTACTTGGACCAGCCAATCATATATTCCTCTTCTCTCCCGCTTCCCAACCCAGGTTGGTTACCGGGCACTGGCGAGAAACTTGTGCAACGTACTTTAACGAAGTTTAACCTTACCAAGATTGGGGATTTATACCTGGGGGGGCACATATTCTCGGTATCGGAAGAGGCACGATTCAGCGAGGCCACGTTCATGGACAAATTCATCCTTAACCAGCTTTACTTTACGGCTAGGTCGGAAATTAAGGGATTCCCCCTCGAGCCGGCTTCCTTTGAACCCCTCACTATCCTCATTGACAAGGATACAGGGGCACACATCATTTCTAAACTGTACAGGACATGTGCTGCACTGGTTCCTTGTGCGGATGACCAGTTGCGGGCGGCATGGGAGGCGGACTTAGGTAGGCCTATTACTGACGAACAATGGTCCGCTTGCTGTAAGGTCACTAACACGATATCGCTCAATAGTCGTCATAAACACCTGCACTATAAGTTTCTCCGCCGCAGCTATATGACCCCTGATAGACTCCATTCCATTGATTCCACGCGGCCTCACACATGCTGGAAATGCGCTGCACCTCATGCTGACTTTGCACACATGACCTGGACATGTCAGAGATTGCAATCATTCTGGACACAGGTGCACAAGATCCTAGAGGAGATGTTGGGGCTTGCGCTGGTTCCCACTCCTGAGGTTGCGTTGCTGGGCTACACGGTAAATTTCCCCAAGACAGTTCGGAGGCTTGTGTCTCTGGGCTTGCTGCTAGCCAAGCGGGAAATTGCTAGGCGCTGGGGTGATAGAACAGCTCCCACGGCTAGGACGTGGCTTACGGCCTTGGCTTTCTGCAACACGAACAGCGAGATTTACTCCAGTCTCCTCCCCACCGTGGCACGTCCCAAAGATATCTGGGGCCCATATAAAACATATATCCCAAACCTGCCGAGCTCCTCACAATCGCACTCCAGCTCGGGGATAGTACCCACGGGGGTTGGATAGGCTATACAGCGGCGGAGTTACTTATTCGGGGAGGTTGTGGGGTGGATGCAGCGCTGTGGGTATCCTCACTTCGGGTCTGGAGTTGTGGGTTGCGCATGAATTGGCTAGTGAAAATATGAAGGTCGAGGGTATGGGTGGCATGGGGGAGCGTATGGAGGGTCCTTGTTCTAAGGTATTCCTGTTTGGGTTCGGACGGGTGGGATTGCTGCGATGGTTGGTGGGTCCTTGCTGCCCTGAGCCTTGCTTATGTGTGATTTATGGTCGAGGGAACGGAATTGTCGTAATGTCTCTCTCCAACTGATATCTAATGAACACACGGCCGAGATCTCTGTATTGTTTTGTTTTTCAAGCATAAATAAAGTAAAAAAAAAAAAAAGGATATATATATATATATATTATCTACTGGCGGTCGCCAGTAGATAGTTATAGTTAGGACCCTGTTTCCATAGGAAAACCGCAACATTCTATTTGGAATAACTTTGGCGCCGGTCGACGAATCCTCGCGAAATTTTCAAAATAGGTGGGGCGCTACGCTCCGCTCCTACCCTGAAAGTCTCGGGGGGATTCATCAAGCGGGGGCTGAGAAGAAAGGGGGGTCCCAAAACGCGTTTTTCCCATGCATTTTTCCATAGGACCTTTAGACACAGCTACAGCTCGAACGGCTGAACAGAGTTACTTGAAATTTGGCACAGAGGTAGTCCTCAGGTCAAGGAAGTGCCTTTTGTAGGTCTGGTGTAAATCTGTTCAGTAGTTCCTGAGAAAATAACAATTTAAATCAATATATATATCTGTGGCAGCTTACGGTGCGCTTACCGTGCGCTTACGGTAAGCTTACCGTACGCGGACGGTGCCGTGCGCGAGCGCGATTCTGATTGGCTGTTAGATCTTAGTAAACATTCGAATCGGTCGAAACCAGGAAGCGGCGGCCGCCATTTTCTCTCTCGCACTCTGAGGGGGGGGAGGAAAAACAAAGGCAAAAAACATGTAAAGGGGCTGTTTAGACAGCTCCTAACCACCTAGCCTTGATGAAGGTGTCCCCAAAGAACCCCCAAGGCCAAAAAGTCAATTTTAATTTTTTTCGAAAAATCGCCGATTACGCTTACCGTACGCGTACGGTAAAAAACTAATTAAAAAAAAAAAATGATCCATACTCTCCCCACCCCGTGTGCAAATGGTGCCCGAAGGGCACCATTTGTGCATAGCATATGTAGTTATTGAAAATTTAAAAGATTACCTTTCACAACGAAGCGCATAATATGTCCTCTATGTGCGCACGGTGCGCGAAGCGCATCGTGCGTACTTGGCCCATCCAGCGTAACGTGGGCACGCGGTGCGCGTAGCGCACCGCGTGCCCACCGTGCGTGCACGGCACTAACTGCGTAAAGTGGGCGCGCGGTGCGCAAAGCGCACCGTGCGCGCACGGAACGAACTGCGTTAAGTGGGCGCGCATGCCACGAATGGCGTAAAGTAACTTAGCATTTAAAAAACCGTACAAATTCACTGAAAAAACCATAGGTTTCACACACGTTATAGTTAGGAATTAGCATTTAAAAAACCTTGCAAATTCACTGAAAAAACCATAGGTTTCACACATGTTATAGTTAGCTGGACATTTTACTGATAAAAAACCAATGAAATTCCCCCGTTATAGTTAGTGCAGGCAACTATAACTCACTCGACCGCAATCCTCTGCTGATGACATATGTGTCTTTATGAAAAAAAAATATTTGTAATATATGTATAGCTAAAATTTAATGGAAGAAGACATGGGCAAATAAGTGTCTAAATACAGTATTAGCATCAGCAGAGGATTGCGGTCGCGTGAGTCATAGTTGCCTGCACTAACTATAACGGGGGAATTTGATTGGTTTTTTATCAGTAAAATGTCCAGCTAACTATAACATGTGTGAAACCTATGGTTTTTTCAGTGATATATATATATATATATATATATATATATATATATATATATATATATATATACCCTACGATCCCATGTATATATTTCATACCTAAAGTGCATAAAAACATGAACAAACCCCCCGGCAGACCAATCATTGCTGCTTGTGATGGTCCACTGGAGAATCTATCTAAATACATAGACTACTTTCTGCAGCCATACATGAGGAACTTAAAATCGTATATTCAGGACACGTGTGATTTTTTAAACAAAATTAACAATCTACAATGGAGCACAGATTACCTGTTAATAACCTTGGATGTGTGCTCACTATACACATGTATACGTAATAAGGATGGCTTAAGAGCAGTAGAGTATTTTCTCAGCAGTAGATCCATCGTGTATGCTCAACACACAAAAATGATTTTGGACATGTTATTATTTAGTCTTGACAACAACCTCTTCCTTTTCAATGGACAAATGTACCAACAAACGCAGGGTGTAGCCATGGGGGCCAGTTTTTCTCCCAGCTATGCTTGTATTTTCATGGGCTGGTGGGAGGAGCTGGTCCTCATGCGACAATATGACTACACCTATAACAACAATGTTATCTGTTGGTACAGATTTATTGATGATTTGTTTATTGTCTGGAGGGGAACTGAGAGGGAAGCTATCGAATTCATTGATCAGATCAATAACAATGATATTAATTTAAAATTTACTCATACCATCAGTAAACAAACAGTGTCCTTCTTAGATGTACAGATAACAGTTGAAAATAGCAGCTTAACCACTACATTATTTCGAAAACCCACTGCAGGGAACTCTATCCTCCATGCATCAAGTGCTCACCCTCCTCACCTAATTAAAAGCATTCCGTACGGGGAAATGCTACGTATTCGGAGAATATGCAGCAGTGAGGAAGAAATGAAAATCAAACAACAGGAGAGCCGTATTAGGTTCCTAGCTAGAGGATATAATGCAGGAGTGGTTGACGCAGCCATCAGAAGGTCACGTTCCAAGGCGAGAGAGGAACTTTTAATTTACAAGGCCAATCGTCCTGAGCAAAGGGTCAACACTTCCGCCCAACCGGTTAGATTGATTCTGTCATATTCTAAACAGGAAAGGCAGATCAGAAACATTATTAGGCGGAATTGGCATTTCATACAAGATGACCCGGTGATAGGAGGTAACATGCTTACTAATCCCTCCATCACTTATAGGAAAACAAAAAGTTTGGGTAAAAAATTGACAAACAACAGTCAAGATGTGACTCACTGCTGGAAAAGGTTTTTTCAAGTGTTCCACTTGCAAGGCCTGCAAATTTGGTAACAACACTAAAACATATACTACAGCATTCTCACCTAAGATCCGGGAGATTAAGCAACATCTTACGTGCAAAACAGAATTTGCAGTATATGTTTTGGAATGCAGTTGCCATCTGAAGTATATAGGGAGTACAAGATTAGCTGCACACAAGAGAATATTGCAGCACATACGAGCGATCATTAACAAAGATCAGAACTATCCAGTCGCAAGGCACTTCCAAACATTTCATGACAGTGATCCGAATCATTTAAAATATTTTGTCATAGAGGCTATCCCGGTCACCAAGAGGGGAGGGGATAGAGAAGCGAAGCTTAGGCGGCTAGAAACTCACTATATATTAGAATTTGACTGTAAGCACCCAAGAGGATTAAATGCAACTGAAGACCTCTACACCTATTTGTAATTTCCAACTATACTAGAAAAATGGATTATATCTGAAATAAGGAATCTGTGAATTATTTGCTATGTACGTTTGGCCTTGGGTATTTATAGGATATCTTATTGCTCTTATCCCAATATTTATTGTATTTTAAACTTTTTAGACTTACATTTTAGACATACGGTTTTAATATTTTATGTCTATTGTTTGTTCTGATGGTTTATAGATCAAGGTCATCTAATGATTCAGTAGCAAAAAATATTAGCTCAATCAGCCTGACTCCCCTATTAGCGTCTCTATTTGGCATGTATGCAAAAATATCAATCCCTCTTGTTTTAGATTCTGTGGCTCTTTTGAACCAATTAGCACTTTCTGCACCTTTTTCAAATTACTGAGTGCCTCATGTTTGCATTAATGAATTTACAATTTGTAAATATGGGAATTTTATGCAATGATTACTTATCAATGCATTTTTCTATTGTATTTAACATAGACGCCCTTAATACAGACAATTGTCATTAAATTGCAACCGAGGTAGCACTCAAGAAGTAGTTTATATAGATAAATGGCAAGTTGATTTTAATCATTCACTTAATTATTCTTTTTCACAATCACGCATGTAATATAACGACTGAAAATATTTCCATGAAGGATATTCATTTCTTTATCTGTATTTAAACAGTTATTTGATAAACACCATATTGATTGAGACTAGCTCTATGTGGGATATTTACCATTCTGTATTCAAACAGTTAACCGAGGGAAAGTACAAATACCATCAATGTTTTTCTAATTGTTATAATGGCCTTCATGGGCATGTATGAAATGTACTAAGGAGGTATTTTACCAATATTGTTTTTTAATTGCATTCTTGCAATCAAGTTTATTGTACATGAACTACATATGTGGATCCTCATTTATAGGATGTTAGTTCAGTCTTTCTTCACTGTTCACGTATTTCTACATGTGTGATAGGTTGGTTTTGGAAGCACTAGCACTTTAAATAATGGAAAAAATGTCTGAACATTGTCATGTGATCAAGGCCGCTTTTGACGGCTGAAACGCGTAATGGCGGACAAGGAGAAATAAAATTTTGAATTATACAACGAGGTCCACGTTTGTTCTTGTTTCTCTTGGAAGAAACGTGTGAGCGAAGGAAAGCTCATATATATATATATATATATATATATTATAAATCTATATATATATAAATATATATACATATATAATATATAGAAATATATATAACATATATATGTATGTATATATATATATATATTATCTACTGGCGGTCACCAGTAGATAGTTATAGTTAGGACCGAGTTCCCATAGGAAATCTGAAAATTCTATTTTGAATAACTTTGGCACCGGTTGACTTATCTTCGTGAAATTTTCAAAACTAATGGGGCGCTCCGCTCAGCTCCTACCCTGAAAGTCTCGGGGTGATTCGTCAAGCAGGGGCTGAGAAAAAAGGGGGGTCCCAAAACGTGTTTTCCCCATGCATTTTCTCATAGGACCTTTAGTCGAAGGTACAGCCCGAACGGCTGAACAGAATTACTTGAAATTTGGCAAAGAGGTAGTCCTCAGGTCAGGGATGTGCCTTTTGCATATAAGGTGTCAATCTGTTCAGTAGTTCCTGAGAAAATTGCAGTTAAAAGTACATAAATATCTATATACGCGCACGGTGCGAGCACCGTGCGCGAGCGTAATTCTGATTGGTGGTTAGATGTCAGTCAACATTCGAAACGGTCGAAATCAGGAAGTGTCGGACGCCATGTGTGTGGCAGTGAAAAAGAAAGGTGGAGAACGTGAAAAGGGGGCAGGGTAGAGAGTTCCTGACCCCCTAGCCTTTGTCAGGGGGTCCCTGAAGGACCCCGAAGGGTGAAAAAAACTATTTATTTTTTTTTCAAAAAATCGCGGGGTGCGCGCACGGTGCGAGCACGGTGCGCGCACGGTGAAAAACCCTTAAAAAAACATTTTAAACGAGCCATTCCATATTACAGGATACAGTCAATCTATAACTATATACATAGGTAGCTTATTGTAAAATAAATATATAAAAAATATAATAATACATACATAAATTAGCATTTAAAAAACCTTACAAATTCACTAAAAAAACCATAGGTTTCCCACATGTTATAGTTAGGAATTAGCATTTAAAAAACATTGCAAATTCACTTAAAAAACCATAGGTTTCCCACATGTTATAGTTAGGAATTAGCATTTAAAAAACCTTGCAAATTCACTGAAAAAACCATAGGTTTCACACATGTTATAGTTAGCTGGACATTTCACTCGTAAAAAAACCATTGAAATTCCCCCATTATAGTTAGTTCAGCTAAATATAACTCGCGCGACCGCAATCCACTGCTGATGACGTCACATATTACATCACTCATGACATGGTCAGTGACATCACTCATGACATGGTCAGTGACATCACTCATGACATCACTGATGACATCTCAAATGACATCTCTGATGGCATCACTGATGACATCATCCAGTGAATATGTGTCTTTCTGAAAAATAAATATTTTTTATAGATGTATATCTAAAGGTTAATGGAAGAATAAATGGGTAAATAAGTGTCTAAATGGATGGTTTTTTTTTTAAAATTAATTGTGTAACTGACTTATTAACAGTATCTTAGTGAATACAGTGATGTAATATGTGACGTCATCAGCAGTGGATTGCGGTCGCGCGAGTTATATTTAGCTGAACTAACTATAACGGGGGAATTTGAATGGTTTTTTACGAGTGAAATGTCCAGCTAACTATAACATGTGTGAAACCTATGGTTTTTTCAGTGAATTTGCAAGGTTTTTTAAATGCTAATTCCTAACTATAACGTGTGTGAAACCTATGTTTTTTTAAGTGAATATATATATATATATTTATATATATATATATATATATATATATATATATACAAACCAAGAGAAATACGGGTCCTTCCAAGATCAGTCCCTTCGCCAGGTGATGCGTCGACCGGCAGAAACCCAAGCCGGTAAATAAGTATCAAAATGTTTCTTCGAAAAACGATGCACACTCAGGAGTCCATTGCATCCACAGGTATTAATTTCAGACAATCGCTACGCGTTTCGACACACAGAGTGTCTTGATCACACGATCTCAATGGAAAATCATGACGTGTATATATTAACAAACATAGAGAAAGCACTTCCTGTTAGGTATACATTTTCGCCACGTTAGTCGGCATCCATCTTAAACTAGTTTGCATATAATGAAATGCATCACTGTTTCTTTGGTTTGCGAGTCTCTAGAAAAAGAAAATTGATTCTAACAGTAGTATAACATGTATTTCATACTCATACATGATGTGATTGTTTAAAAACTGTTGATGTTCAACATTTATATAAAACACAAAAAATCATACAACATTGCTATAAGGTTGGTACGATCGCACATTGATCAAATCTATGCATTGTGCTCGTAAACTGCAAGTGCAGAAAAATCATTCATCAGACGAAAGAAAATTCTTAAGATTAATACTGACAGTTGTATGAACTCGTATTTGTCTTTTGTCGATTGTCAATAAAGTTTATAGACAAAAGAATGAAAAAATATTTCTATATAGCGCGACAAGTGTCAAACTATTACAAGACTCCATTTGTTTTATAAGTTCAAACCAGTATTGTGCTTGCAGGCTATTGTAGCAGAATAGATGGAATGCATCTTAAGGCATACTATAATATATGCGATCTAGTGTCCAAAATATTCAGCGTTAGTAGAGTCTAAACGTAGCTTGAAAAGGCAAGTGCCCAACAAAAGCTTACTTATTATTGAGAAAAAGAAAAAGGTGAGATGGATCGTTTAAAAATTTGAACGCCACAGTGGCTATGATCCAGGCCTTTAGACGTGGTTCAAGTTAATAAATTCCAGGTAAGTGCATATGAGCGTATAAACTAGTATCAGAAAAAAGTGCTGTACATAATCAGACGTGTTTTTACTTCTCTTTGACGGTGAGTGCCCAGATGATTCTGACGAAGGAAAAGGGTAGGGTGCCCGTGAAAATTGTGCCCGCAAGTGCCAGTGAAGGGTCCCTTCCTTTCCTCCTGAAATTCAACAAGAAAAAAACGTAGGTTAAAAACACATTATATACAATATAGATATGAAGTATTCGTTGTATTAATCACAAAAAATGTTTCTGTACATACAAATTCATATTTAACACAGTTAGTAACCTAGGGATGGGGGGGTGAAAGGAAATTTCTAATCTTCCTGTAAATGACTTGCTAGTTCTTCATCAAGATTGTGCCCCCCCGGGAATCTGGTTTCTAATTCTATGATCCATTTCGATTCTTTCTTCCTAAGGGCTGCCTCTCTGTTTCCGCCCCTCTTACTTGTGTTCACCTGTTCAATAGCAAAAAATCTCAGAAGGGAGTTATTCGATTGATGTTTGGTTTCAAAATGACGAGCTACGGGGTAATGCTGATCTCTGTTAGTAATAGCACGTAAATGCTCCTGCACTCGTTTCTTAACCATGCAGGTTGTACTTCCCACATATCTTAATTTGCAAGGGCATTCTAGAACATATATTATGAAGGTGGTGCTGCATGTCAGGAATTGCTCTATTTTTCTGTTGTGTTTCGTCCCTGGGACCTCAAACTCTTTCACCATATGGCTAGATTTACACGCCCTACAGTGCCCGCACGGGTAGAAGCCTTTGAGATTGTGATTCTTTCCAGGAATTTCAGTAATATCTCCTTTAACTAAGATATCCTTTAGGCTTCTGCCTCTGCGATACGTGATCAAGGGTCTGTCTCCTATGTTCGGACCTATCACGCTGTCTGTTTTCAGGATTTTCCAGTTGTCAACTAGTATTTTTTTTAATCTTTTCAGAATCATGATTGAATGTAGTGATTACTCTGGTTTCAAATTCTTCACTCTCTGCTGGTTGTTTGGTTTCCAAGGTGCTTGATCTCGTGGTATCCTTGATTTTGTTAATTGCTCTGTTAAGAGCCCATTCCGGATACCCACGTTCTCGGAACCTTGTAAGCATTTTCTCCTGCTCATGTAAATACAACTCCTCAGTACTGCAGTTTCTCCTTGCCCTCAGTAATTCCCCGAATGGAATGCTCCATTTGAGAGCTTCCGGGTGAGCACTGAGGGCATGAAGGAGACTGTTCCCAGCTGTTTCCTTTCTGTGGAGACTACTGACTAGCTTACCTTCTTTCACTATGATGAGTGTGTCAAGAAAATCCAATTTTTCCTTACTAATGTTAGAAGTAAGTGAAATGTTGTATGGGTTAGAATTCAGTTTCTCAATGAAGATGTGTGCTTCTAATTCTGTACCCTTCCAGATGACGAACAGGTCGTCAATGTACCTGATCCACATCACTACTAAATCAAATTCAGATTTGAGATTATCGTCCTTGCGGATTTCTTCCTCCCATTTGCCTAAAAACAGATTGGCAAAACTCGGTGAAAAACAAGAACCCATAGTGGTACCGCATATTTGTTTGTATAGGTCACCATCAAACATAAAAATATTGTTAGTAAGGCATATTCTCAACATTTCAATAATCATGTTTGTGTGTTCAAGATAACATATATCCCGTTGTTGTAAGAAATGAAAACAAGCCTCTATACCTTGGTCATGGTCTATAATTGTATAGAGTGAACTTACATCCATTGTGATAAAAAAATACTCATTGACCCATTCTACATTCTCGATTCTGTTAAGAAAGTCTTTAGTGTCTTTAGTGTAGGAAGGGAGAAGTGTGACATAATCTCTTAAAAAGAAATCAATATACTTAGATATATTTTCATTCACACTTCCTATCGCAGAGACAATGGGTCTGCCTGGTGGTTTGTTTGCATTTTTGTGGACTTTGGGTAGTAAGTATATTATGGGTAGTTTAGGATAGTCCTTTTTGAGAAAACAGTACTCCGGCCAAGTCAGTAGACCATTTTCTTGCCATAGAGCCAGTTTCTCCCATGTGTCAGTGATAGTTTGGTTATATTCTGTGGTACTGCTGACAACATAAAAATTGCTATCATTGAGTTGTTTGTAGGCCTCCTCAATGTACATCTGCCTACCCCAAAGCACGATGTTGCCACCTTTGTCTGATGGTCTAATGATCACATTAGTGTCTTTGGCCAGTGTGGTGATGAAATCTCTTTGTTGTCTAGTTAAGTTAAATTTAACGTTCTTATATTTGCCCGCTCTGTGTTTTTGTTTATTCAGTTCTCTGTTTACAACTTCATGAAAAGTGTCCAATGAGTCATGGGGTAGAGCAGGGCAAAATACAGATTTGGGTTTAAAAGGGGTACATGCTGCTCTATTTGTATTGGTATATTGTGAATATACCCCATCTTCATTATTCGTTTCTATGTCACCCAAATTGTACACAGTTTGTAACATATTTGCATCACCTACAGTCAACATGGGAAGATTGCTAGCTTCATCATATACGTCTGACATGGTAGTTGGTTGCTCGTTGTTAAAGATAGAGTGCCATTTTTTTAATTTTAATTTACGAATAAATTTAAAAATGTCTACTCTGGTGTTGGTGTAATTAAATAGTTCAGTGGGACAGAACGTAAGTCCTAAACACAGTGTTGTTTTCTCATTTTGAGTCAGTGTTCTTGATGATAAATTAATGATAGTACGATTTACCATTGACAAATCCATGTTCATTTTGCTCCTCTGTAGCCCCCACGTTTGGTTCCCACTGGCTCTCTCCTTCCGTTTCCTCTGTTGCTGTTTGAGGCGTTTCTTCTTTGAGCGCCCCTGCCTCTTGTTCTTCCTCTCCCCCGATTCCGTCCTCTTTCTGTTTGATATGGCTGGGGTGTTGATTGTGATTGTTCCTTTTGTCGACGTGTTCTCAACACCCAAAACTCGTCTAAAAAAGTCGCTGGTTTGGAGGTAATTTCTACATCGGAGGTACTGCTTGTAGTTGTTGCTGACACATCAGTGTCTGTATCGCTGATCCGGTCATGATCTTGTACAGTTGTTGGAACTTCCTCAGTGATGATTTTATCTGCACGAACTCCATCCTGACTATATAGATGGTCGTATTTGGGGCTGTATGTCAAAATACGGCCGCTCTCGTAGTCACCACAGTCTCTGTGAAGTTTCCTTTGTTTACGGAACTTTATATCATCCTCATATTTCTTCAGTTTGTCTTTCAATTCGTCTTTGAATTTTTTGATGTTCTCTTGTTCAGTGCTGTTGTTAAATTCTTCATCTAGCTGTTGAAGTTCCTTCATGATGGCTTCCCGGTCTTCCAATGCATACTTCACCAGTATGCCTAGCATATTTTTCGAACTTGCCGCTGAGTTTGCTGCCCAATCATCAAGCATCTTGGGGTTGGGGGATTCGTGTGAAGGAGTAATATAAATGCGCAATCCTCGTGGTACCATGTCTTTTTCCATGTAGGCTTGTAGGGAGATTGCCTCCCACCACTTAGAGGTTTCTTGTTTTTTCAATTTTTCGTATCTTCTGAGTTTAGTATTGATCGGACTCCCCTCCGATTTATCTGCCATTGTAACATTCTTTGTGCCTCTTCCCGGTGCTCTGGCAAATAAAGTTTGTGCTTCTCTTCGCCTTGCATCCTCCTCATCCATATTGGAAAAACCGTGTATAGAACACACCGAGTTATGTGTACTTTATCATAGATTTCTACACGTCACGATTTGAAAAGAAAAATGTGCGGTTTGTGGATCTCCGCTTCTTTTAATCCCTGTGTACTGCGTTGGCTCCCCTGCCCCACGTGAGCAGTTCCTGGTGCTGAATCCAATTTGAGAGTACCGTGGATACTTGAACATGTATCGGAACAAAGTGCGAAAGTTTCCGCTACCATGAATCAGTATTCAAGTTTTCCTAGTTCCCTGCATGCTAGCATGTAAATTGAGAAAGTACAGACCAAAGGTACCGCGTCCCCGTCAACCCGGAAGTATGCTCGAACACTAGTGTACGAACGTCTCCCAGTCGGCGTTTCAGCAAACCAAGGCTCACCTTCAAAATTCGTAGCTGCAGTGTTTCACACGGTCTCATTACGATGGAAAAGTTCTTGCATTTCTTGATTCCAGCCGGCATGCGATCCCTCCAATAATAAACCAAGAGAAATACGGGTCCTTCCAAGATCAGTCCCTTCGCCAGGTGATGCGTCGACCGGCAGAAACCCAAGCCGGTAAATAAGTATCAAAATGTTTCTTCGAAAAACGATGCACACTCAGGAGTCCATTGCATCCACAGGTATTTATTTCAGACAATCGCTACGCGTTTCGACACACAGAGTGTCTTGATCACACGATCTCAATGGAAAATCATGACGTGTATATATTAACAAACATAGAGAAAGCACTTCCTGTTAGGTATACATTTTCGCCACGTTAGTCGGCATCCATCTTAAACTAGTTTGCATATAATGAAATGCATCACTGTTTCTTTGGTTTGCGAGTCTCTAGAAAAAGAAAATTGATTCTAACAGTAGTATAACATGTATTTCATACTCATACATGATGTGATTGTTTAAAAACTGTTGATGTTCAACATTTAAATAAAACACAAAAAATCATACAACATTGCTATAAGGTTGGTACGATCGCACATTGATCAAATCTATGCATTGTGCTCGTAAACTGCAAGTGCAGAAAAATCATTCATCAGACGAAAGAAAATTCTTAAGATTAATACTGACAGTTGTATGAACTCGTATTTGTCTTTTGTCGATTGTCAATAAAGTTTATAGACAAAAGAATGAAAAAATATTTCTATATAGCGCGACAAGTGTCAAACTATTACAAGACTCCATTTGTTTTATAAGTTCAAACCAGTATTGTGCTTGCAGGCTATTGTAGCAGAATAGATGGAATGCATCTTAAGGCATACTATAATATATGCGATCTAGTGTCCAAAATATTCAGCGTTAGTAGAGTCTAAACGTAGCTTGAAAAGGCAAGTGCCCAACAAAAGCTTACTTATTATTGAGAAAAAGAAAAAGGTGAGATGGATCGTTTAAAAATTTGAACGCCACAGTGGCTATGATCCAGGCCTTTAGACGTGGTTCAAGTTAATAAATTCCAGGTAAGTGCATATGAGCGTATAAACTAGTATCAGAAAAAAGTGCTGTACATAATCAGACGTGTTTTTACTTCTCTTTGACGGTGAGTGCCCAGATGATTCTGACGAAGGAAAAGGGTAGGGTGCCCGTGAAAATTGTGCCCGCAAGTGCCAGTGAAGGGTCCCTTCCTTTCCTCCTGAAATTCAACAAGAAAAAAACGTAGGTTAAAAACACATTATATACAATATAGATATGAAGTATTCGTTGTATTAATCACAAAAAATGTTTCTGTACATACAAATTCATATTTAACACAGTTAGTAACCTAGGGATGGGGGGGGGGTGAAAGGAAATTTCTAATCTTCCTGTAAATGACTTGCTAGTTCTTCATCAAGATTGTGCCCCCCCGGGAATCTGGTTTCTAATTCTATGATCCATTTCGATTCTTTCTTCCTAAGGGCTGCCTCTCTGTTTCCGCCCCTCTTACTTGTGTTCACCTGTTCAATAGCAAAAAATCTCAGGTTATAGTTAGGTGGACATTTCACTCGTAAAAAACCAATGAAATTCCCCCGTTATAGTTAGTTCAGATAACTATAACTCGCGCGACCACCACTCTATCACAAGGATGATGTCATCAGTGATGTCATGAGTGATGCCACTGACCATGTCATGAGTGATGTAATATGTGACGTCATGAGCAGGGGATTGCGGGCGCGCGAGTTATAGTTATCTGAACTAACTATAACGGGGGAATTTCATTGGTTTTTTACGAGTGAAATGTCCACCTAACTATAACCTGTGTGAAACCTATGGTTTTTTAAGTGAAAATATATATATATTCACTGAAAAAACCATAGGTTTCACATACGTTATAGTTAGGAATTAGCATTTAAAAAACCTTGCAAATTCACTGAAAAAACCATAGGTTTCACACATGTTATACTTAGCTGGAGATTTTACTCATAAAAAACCAATGAAATTCCCCCGTTATAGTTAGTGCAGGCAACTATAGCTCACGCGACCGCAAACCTCTGCTGATGCTAATACTGTATTTAGACACTTATTTGCCCATGTCTTCTTCCATTAAATTTTAGCTATACATATATTACAAATATTTTTTTTTCATAAAGACACATATGTCATCAGCAGAGGATTGCGGTCGCGTGAGTTATAGTTGCCTGCACTAACTATAACGGGGGAATTTCATTGTTTTTTTATGAGTAAAATCTCCAGCTAAGTATAACATGTGTGAAACCTATGGATTTTTCAGTGAATATATATATATGTACATATTTTATCTCCTGGTGAGTAGTTATAGTTAGGACCAACTTTTCCCATGGACAAAACATTTTTTTTGTTGCTAATTACGTTTGCACCGTTTGATGAATGTTTACGAAACATTCAACACTAGTGTACAACTTACTTGAGCTGCTGTGCAGAAATGTTTAGGGTGATTCGTGCAGAGTGGGTGGAGAAGAAGGGGTGAGGTCCCAAAATGCCTTTTCTGCATGCATTGTCTATGGGGATCTTGCAAGTTTTAGACACGACTACAGCCTGAATGTCTGAAAGGAATTGCACCATATTGGGCAGAAAGCTAGATCTTGGTCCTCAGTTTGTGCTTTTTGTGATGTGGGGTGTATCCGTTCAGTAGTTTGGGAGTTATTAAAGAAAGAAATTCTATTTTTCAGTCAATTTCTAATTTATTAATGCTGTTCCCTAACCATAACATCCCAATAACCTGTATTTTTTTCAGTGAATTTCTATGGCTTTTTTAAAGTAAAGTATAATTTCATTACTATATGTTAATCCAACTGTCACCATGCATTGCCTTTGGCCGTGAGTGGCTTAAGGTTCACTGCAAAGATTAGCCTGTGACGAGGCCTTGCAGGCAACCCCCACATGCAGCCAACCCCACGCTGCGTACCACATTTGGCTGTGTGCAATGGGGAGCTGTCTACAAAGTCTGGCTTGTGGCCACGCCTTGTGACCAACCCCCCACATGCAACCAACCCCACGCTGCACACAGCTTTTGGCCATGCAGAGTAGGGGATTGGCCACAAGGTCTTTCCTGTAGCCAGCATCCCAAATGCAGCCACCCCTGGGCCACTGGGTGGGCAGGTGTGTGTGTGGGTCTGTGAGCGGCTTTGTCACTAGCTCTATGAGTGTGTACATGGGTGTGTGAGTGTCTGAGTGAGTATGTGAGTGCCTGTGTGGGTCTGTGAATGGATGTATGAGTGGTTCTCTGTAAGTGGGTGTGTAAGTGGCTGTATGAGTGTGTAAGAGGGTGTGTAAGTGGTTTCTGGGTCTCTTACTGGGCGTGTAAGTGACTGTATGGGTAACAGAGTGGTTTTCTGAGTCTCTGAGGGGGTATGCGAATGGTTGTATGGGTGAGTGTATGGGTGTGTGATTGATTGTGTAGGTGTGTGAATGATTCTCTGGGTCTCTGAGTGGATGTATCAGTAACTGTATGGGTGTGTAAGTTGCTGTATGGATGTGCCACTGGGTGTGTGAGTGGCTGTATGAATTTGTAAATAAGTGTGTGAGTGGTTTTCTGGGTCTCTGGTTGTGTGAATGCCTGTGTGGGTGAGTGAGTGGGTGTGTCAGTAATTCTCTGGGTCTGAGTAGATGTATCAGCGAATGTATGGATGTGTGAGTGGCTGTATTATTGTGTGACTGCGTGTGTGAGTATCTGTGTGGGTGTGTGAGTAGTTATCTGGGTATCTGAATGTGTGTGAGAGTGACTGTGTGGGTGTGTGAGTTGGTGTATAAGTGGTTGTGTGGGTGTGTAAGTGGGCGTGAGTGTGTGGTGGATGTATGACTGGTTAGGTAAGTGGCTGTGTGGTGTGTGAGCGGTTGTATGGGCGTGTGCATGGTTTTGCTATATGGATGTGTGAGTGGGTATGTATGTGACTGTGTGAGTCTGTGAAAGTGGCTGTATTAGTGTGTACATGGCTGTGTGAGTAGGTGTGTGAATGCCTGTGTGGGTTTGTGAGTGGATGTGTGAGCATTTCTCTGAGTCTGTCAGTGGATGTGTGAGTTACTCTATGTGTGTGTGAGTAGGTATATGGATGCATGAGTGGGTGTGTGAGTGATTGGGTGTGTGTGTGTGTATGAGTGGGTATATGTGTTTTTTATTGGAGTCTGGATTCTCAGATCCATGTGGATTCACACGGGTGAGCCATGCTGAGCACCACTGTGGATCTGCAGATCCTCGCATGCGTGAAAAAACAATTTCCACAATTACTGCCCTGTGAGTGGTCCCTCACAGACCCCTCCACCAGATCCATGGGGTCATGATACCGCTTTACTGACCCCTTATATCATATTTCTACTTTATATTCCAAAACTACTGAATAGATTTACACCAAATTACAAAAAGAGATCTTTCTGGTCCAAGATCTAGCTTTCTGTCAAATACGGTGTAATTCCATTAAGCAGTTTGGGATGTAGTCATGTCTAAAGTCCCTATGGAAAATTGCATGAGGAAAATGTGTTTTTGAACCCCTCTTTTTTTTGACCCCTGCTCAACAAATCACCTGAAACTTTCCAGACAGCTGTGAAAGTGAGCGGCAAACAAATTACGAAAAGTTTGTGAAGATTCGTCAAATGGCGCCATAGTTATTCGCAAAACAAAAAATGCTTTTCCTATGGAAACTAGGTCCTAATTATAACTAACTACTGGCAACTGCCAGTAGATGATATATACATATATATATATTCCACTCTGTTGTCTGCCACAGATGTCGCACTCGCAAACGGGTGTCTGGTCACGCGAGGGCAATCTTGCTTTTAAATTTATGGAACATAGCGAGATGATGTTGGAATTTGTGGATTTTTGTTTGCACAACAATATTTTTATCTCTCAGGACCAACTATACAGGCAAGTTCAAGTCATGGCTATGGGCACCTGCTTCGCCACCAGCTACGCGAACTTGTGGCTGGTGATAGAGACCGGGTGGCCTGGTTGGATGTCTACGACCAATGGGTCAAAAAAATTGTTAGTTGGAGGAGATATAGCGATGATTTATTTATTATTTGGCGAGGGACGGAAGTATCAGCAAAACACTATATTTTAAGCCTGAATGGTAATAAATTAAACTTAAGGTTCACAAGTGAGATTAGTCCTTCTCAGGTCAATTTTCTTGACTTGAAAATATTTGTGTATGACAACAAGATTAATACAGCTCTGTATAGGAAACTCCCAGGGGGTAACTCAGTGTTACATGCTAAAAGCAGTCATCCCCCTAATCTGATAAAAAAAGTATCCTGTATGGGGAATTACTAAGAATTAAAAGAAGCAGCTCAAGGGAGGTGGGTTTAAAAAAGGAAGGGTAGGAAAGCATTCGAAGATTTCAAGTGGGAGGCTACCAAAAATGGATTTTGAATAGAGCTATGGCTAGAGTGGAGAAGAAAACAGGGCAGATTTGATGAAGGACGAGCTGAAAGTAAAGAACAGAGATGTAAAGAATAACTTCAGGATAATAACAAGCTTATCAAGTGTGTCAAGTCAAGTGAGAAAGATAATTCAAGGGAAATGGTGGATATTAAAATCCGACCAGATCAGACGTCAGGATCTTCCACCCCATCCTCTACTAAAATTTAGAAAGTCCCAAACCATTAGGGACCAACGAGTGGAAAGCTGCTTACCTCCGGTAAAACCGTCGGCAAATCTGCAGCAACTGCTGGGGTTTTTCCCCTGCGGTAAATGCAAAGCCTGTGCTAATAGCAATAAAGTAAGCTCCTTCAGGATCCCAGGTCTACCTGATCCCAAAAAGATAACCAAATTCATGAACTGTAATACAACATATACAGTGTATTGCTTAAGTGCCCCTGTGGACTAAGATACGTGGGGAGTATGATTCACCCCACAAAAATGCGAGGGCAATTAGCAATAAAGACTCCAGTTACTCAGTTGCACAGAAATTTAAAATTTATCACCAGAGTAATAGAAACCTCCTAAAGTTAGTTCTTTTGCGTGGATCATATACCATGCAACATTAGAGGTGGGAGCATAAATTAGGGAGATTAGAATCAAGGCATATAATAGATATACAGACAATGGCTCAACAGCGGGGAAGAGTTAGGGGTACACTTGTAGATAGTATACATCAAGAATGGGCATCAGAATAAACTGGAAGATCTGATAAGGAAAAGTAGGGACTAGACGCCAGGATTCACATATCGTATAGAGGGGACGGTGATTAATTGTTCTACATGGCCCATCCAGGGCACAACTATGTGATCACGAAATGTAAAAATGTAGTGACATAGATAATGTCCTAAACCAGATGCCCCGCACACTTGAAGATTATAAAAACTTTTATCTGATTAACCTAACGCATTGACCCTTAATTTTCTGAGAATTAGTTACTTTACATTATGATATTCTATTTGATTATCATGATTCTAATTTATGCAAGACTGGATTGTAAAATAAAATTTAACTCAAAGATCATGATTACTGAAAAACATGGTAGAGATCTATGTTTCAAGATGGTGCCGCATTTCTGCTGTTGAAAAACCTGTTTTTGATGTTAGTGCAAGAACACTTGACATAAAAGAATTAAAAATGGGGTGGCTGTCACCGACATTGAGAAAGCGCGCACCGCCGAAACGTGTCTGTGTGTACTAATTAATTCTAAACGGAGGATTTAATCTCTCCCAAGAGTGCTGGTACGATTGTGTGAGCCTGAATATATATATATATATATATATATATATATATATATATATATATATATATATATATATATATATATATATATATATATTTATATATATTCACTGAAAAAACCATAGGTTTCAGGGGCGTTATAGTTAGCTGGACATTTCCCTCATACAAAACCCTAGAATTTCCCCTGTTATAGTTAGTTCAGCTAACTATAACTTGCGCCCCTGCAATGCACTGCTGATGACGTCACATATTACATCACTCATGACATGGTCAGTGACATCACTGATGACATCACTGATGACATCTGAAATGACATTACTGATGACATCACTGATGACATCATCCAGTGAGTGTGTGTTTCTGTAAATTTTAAATATGTTTAATATATATATAGGGAAAAACCTATGGAAGAATGAGTGGGTGTATAAGTGTGTGAATGGATGATGTAGTAGGTGCGTGACTGACTGTATAAGTGAGTCATTAAACGTATCTTACTGCAGACTAGTGACTAAACTGTGTGAATGTTTGTATCTGTCTGTCTGTTGGTGTATAAGCGGCTGCATGGCTTTGTGAATAGCTATATGAGTGTCTCTATGGGTTATTGATTGGTTGTCTGAGTATCTGTTTGTGTGGGTGGGGTGTGTGTGACTCTGTGCATACATGTGTGAGTGGGTGATTCTATGGGTGCATGGTTTTAAGAGTGCATCTGTGATGGACTGCATGGTTGGGTGAGTGTATGTATGGGTGTGTTAGTGATTGAATGTATATCTCAGTGGTACATGTGTGAGTAACTACATATGTGAAAGGCAGTATATATGTGTGTAAAAGTATATAAGTGGGTATATGTGAGAGTGTGTGATTGTGAGAGTGGCTGTATGGATGAGTGTGTGCTTGTATCAGTGTTTGTATAAGAGCGTAAGAATGTGGTACTATTTTTATGAGTAAGTGAACTTGTGTTTGTATAACTGCATAGGTGAGTAAATGGGAGTGTGATTAATTATTTGCATGACTGACTAGGTGTGAGAGTACCTCTATGGATGATTGGTGGTGTGTGAGTGTCTATGTAGGTGTATAAATGCATATGATAGTCCTGTACTAAGTGACTGTAAGTATGAGTGACTGTACAGGTGAGTGAGTGGATGTGTGTGTAGATCTAAGAGTCAATGAGTGGGTATGTAGTTATTGGTATTGGAGTATCTATGGTTTTGAGAATGGACGTCTGAAAGTTTTATTGAGTATATCAAAGGGTGTGAGAAGATGCACTAATTTATCACATGGATAACGTCATCAGTGATGTCATCAGTGATGTCATTTCAGATGTCATCAGTGATGTCATCAGTGATGTCACTGACCATGTCATGAGTGATGTAATATGTGACGTCATCAGCAGTGCATTGCGGGGGCGCGAGTTATAGTTAGCTGAACTAACTATAACAGGGGAATTTCTAGGGTTTTGTATGACGGAAATGTCCAGCTAACTATAACGCCCCTGAAACCTATGGTTTTTTCAGTGAATTTCTAAGGTTTTTTAAATGCCAATCCCTAACTATAACGCCCCGAAACCTATGGTTTTTTCAGTGAATTTCAAAGGTTTTTTAAATGCTAATTCCTAACTATATCAGGCCTGAAACCTATGGTTTTTTCAGTGAATTTTAAAGGTTTTCTAAATGACAATTTTGAATGTATTAATTGTTATACTGATTTTTTTGATACTGATTTACTACATATTTTAAACTATTTATTTTTAGATATATTTTTTTTAATTACATTATATATTACATTATACATTACAATACAAAATATACTTTCTCAGAATGAATTACTTTAGTTTAAATACTTGGCAAATAGGCAACAGACTTTTAAGTACAGTAGTTACAGTTGTTGCAATGGGCAACACAATTTCAAACACAAAACAACATTGAGCTCAATGTGAATTTCTAGTTAAATGCAATTAGTTACTTTATGGATTACTTTTCTAACCACAAGACTGGATCCTAGATTCAGTCCTTGGACATCTCCTGTAAACAGTTGAGTAAAAGCGCTTTGGTTACAGTAGCGATTTTTAAGGAATATTATTGTATTTTAAAAGTTGACACTTAGAAACTTTTTCCCATAGAATCACCAATGTTATCCTCTGGCAGAAAATTCACTTAGCAGGTAAGTAGTGTTATCGTTAATTTTTCTTACTCAGTGGTGGATCCTGGATCCAGCACTGGCCAACCCCCTGTAAACAGTTGAAAGAATGTGTTTAAGTCATACAGACGATTTTTTAGGAATATTTTTAGTTTGTGAAAAAAGGCACTTAGAAACTTTTCTGGTGAAAACCACACAATGGATTCCTATGGAAGGAAATACAAGTTACTGGTAAGTACGCTTAGAATGACTTTTCAGGGTCAGTGCTGAGCTAAATGATGCAGCCCTGGGTTCTCTCCTGATAACAGGTGAGTAAATCGGAATTCGTAGTTCGGCTGATTTTAGAGGAATATTTGTACGTTTCAAAAATGGACACTTTGAAAATTTTCTGGTGAAAACCAAACAATGGATTCCTATGGAAGCAAATACAAGTTACTGGTAAGTACGCTTAGAATTACTTTTCAGGGTCAGTGCTGGGCTAAAAGATGCAGCCATGGGTTCTCTCCTGATAACAGGTGAGTAAATCGGAATTCGTAGTTCGGCTGATTTTAGAGGAATATTTGTACGTTTCATAAATGGACACTTTGAAAATTTTCTGGTGAAAACCACACAATGGATTCCTATGGAAGGAAATACAAGTTACTGGTAAGTATGCTTAGAATTACTTTTCAGGGTCAGTGTTGGACTAAAATATGCAGCCCTGGGTTCTCTCCTGATAACAGGTGAGTAAATCGGAATTCGTAGTTCGGCTGGTTTTAGAGGAATATTTGTACGTTTCAAAATTGGACACTTCGAAACTTTTCTGCTGAAAACCACACAATGGATTCCTATGGAAGGAAATACAAGTTACTGGTAAGTACCCTTAGAATGACTTTTCAGGGTCAGTGCTGAGCTAAATGATGCAGCCCTGGGTTCTCTCCTGATAACAGGTGAGTAAATCGGAATTCGTAGTTCGGCTGATTTTAGAGGAATATTTGTACGTTTCAAAAATGGACACTTTGAAAATTTTCTGGTGAAAACCAAACAATGGATTCCTATGGAAGCAAATACAAGTTACTGGTAAGTACGCTTAGAATTACTTTTCAGGGTCAGTGCTGGGCTAAAAGATGCAGCCATGGGTTCTCTCCTGATAACAGGTGAGTAAATCGGAATTCGTAGTTCGGCTGATTTTAGAGGAATATTTGTACGTTTCATAAATGGACACTTAGAAAATTTTCTGGTGAAAACCACACAATGGATTCCTATGGAAGGAAATACAAGTTACTGGTAAGTACGCTTAGAATGACTTTTCAGGGTCAGTGCTGAGCTAAATGATGCAGCCCTGGGTTCTCTCCTGATAACAGGTGAGTAAATCGGAATTCGTAGTTCGGCTGATTTTAGAGGAATATTTGTACGTTTCAAAAATGGACACTTTGAAAATTTTCTGGTGAAAACCAAACAATGGATTCCTATGGAAGCAAATACAAGTTACTGGTAAGTACGCTTAGAATTACTTTTCAGGGTCAGTGCTGGGCTAAAAGATGCAGCCATGGGTTCTCTCCTGATAACAGGTGAGTAAATCGTAATTCGTAGTTCGGCTGATTTTAGAGGAATATTTGTACGTTTCATAAATGGACACTTTGAAAATTTTCTGGTGAAAACCACACAATGGATTCCTATGGAAGGAAATACAAGTTACTGGTAAGTATGCTTAGAATTACTTTTCAGGGTCAGTGCTGGGCTAAAATATGCAGCACTGGGTTCTCTCCTGATTACAGGTGAGTAAATCGGAATTTGTAGTTCAGCTGATTTTAGAGGAATATTTGTACGTTTCAAAAATGGACACTTAGAAAATTTTCTGGTGAAAACAACACAATGGATTCCTATGGAAGGAAATACAAGTTACTGGTAAGTACGCTTAGAATTACTTTTCAGGGCCAGTGCTGGGCTAAAAGATGCAGCACTGGGTTCTCTCCTGATTACAGGTGAGTAAATTGGAATTCGTAGTTCGGCTGATTTTAGAGGAATATTTGTACAATGGTGAAGGAAGGGGGAGGGGCCTGAGGTGACGTGTGCAAACACGCCCTGTGGCGCTTTTTAAGTTGGGGAATTAATTCCTCTTCAATCCTGAGGTCCCCTGGGGGCCAACTAGCCCACCAGGTACCTCCAGTATGCCCCAGGGAGCTGCATTGCAGAGATGTATTCAGAGGCCATGCCCCTTTTTACAACACTCTGCAACACAGCTCCGTGGCGCTTACTGGAGGTACCTGGTGGGCTAGTTGGTCCCCAGGGACCCTCAGGATTGAAGAGGAATTAATTACCCAACTTAAAAAGTGCCACAGTGCGTGTTTGCACAGATCTCACCTCAGGCCCCACCCCCTACGTTCACCACTGTGCAAACGCGCCCCGTGGGGTGTTTTAAGTTGGGGGATTAAGTCCCCTTGAATTCTGAGGTCCCCTGGCGGCCAACTAGCCCACCAGGTACATCCAGTATGCGCCACGGAGCTGCCTTGCAGAGAGGTCTTCAGAGGCCACACCCCTTTTTACAACACTCTGCAACGCAGCTCCGTGGCGCTTAGTGGAGGTACCTGGTGGGCTATTTGTCCCCTAGGGGACCTCTGGATTGAAGAGGAATGAATTTCCCAACTTAAAACGCCCCACAGGGCGTGCTTGCACAGTATCACCTCAGGCCCCGCCCCCTACCTTCACCACTGTGCAAACACACCCGTGGCGCATTTTAAGTTGGGAGATTAAGTCCCCTTGAATCCTGAGGTCCCCTGGCGGCCAACTAGCCCACCAGGTACCTCCAGTAAGCGCCAGGGAGATGCGTTGCAGAGATGTGTAAAAAGGGCGTGGCCTCATTACACCTCTCTGCAATGCAGCCCCCTGGCGCATACTGGAGGTTCCTGGTGGGCTAGTTGGCCCCCAGGGACCCCCAGTATTGAAGGGGAATTTGTTCCCCCTCTGCAAACGCGCCCCCTGGGGTAAGGAGGGGGCGTGGCCTCCGGCCAGATCCTTTTTTTCCCCCCCTCTTTGTTTTTAGAAGGGGGGCTGTGTAGCCCCCCTTCTTTTTCTTTTTTTTGGCCCTGGGGACCCCATCCCCCAGGGCCAGCCCCCAATTTAGATTTTTTTATTTTTTTTTTTAAACGGGAAGGGGGCCGCGTGGCCCCCCACCCCAGGCCATAATTTGCCCCGTGGACCCCATCTCCCGGGGCATGGCCCTTTTAAAAAAAATTATTTTTTTTATGGAAGGGGGCTTAAGTTAAAGCCCCGGGGGGTGGTGGTCCCCGGGGCTGCGGGGGGGCCATGTGCCCCCCGCATATATTAACATAAGCCCCGGGGGGTGGTGGTCCCTGGGGCTGGGGGGCCCGAGGGCCCTCCATTATAAAACCATATTGCCCCCGGGACTTGGCCCCCCCAGGGGCTAAATCTAAATGAAGAGCGGGAGCCCGCGCTTCGTTTATTTTTTCGTTAGCGGGATGCACATCCCGCGATTTAAAAAATATATTTTTTTTTGGGCCTTGGGGGTCCTTGTGCAAAACGCAACAAGGGGGCAGGGTAGAAACACCCTGACCCCTTGTTGCGTTTTGCGTCTTTGTTTCTGTGCTTTCTTGTGCCTCGGTTCTACCGAGGCACAAGATGGCTGCCAACACTTCCTGATTCAGAGTGTTGGCAGCCAATTAGCATTCAGCTCGTGCTCGGGAGGGTTCGGGGAGGGAGCGTGGAGGATCCGAGGATAACTTTTTTACCTTAATTTTCTCAGGAACTACTGAACAGATTCACACCATTTATGCAAAAGGCACGAGTCTGAACTGAGGACTACCTCTTTGCCAAATTTGGTGTCATTCCGTTCAGCAGTTCGGGCTGTAGCTGCGACAACAGATGCTATGGGAAATTGCATGGGGAAAACGTGTTTTGGGACCCCCCTTTTTTCTCGGCCCCCACTTGACGAATCACCGCCAAACTTTCAGGGTAGGAGCGGAGCTGGCCAAAAGTTTGGAAAATTTTGCGAAGATTCGTCAATCGGCGCCAAAGATATTCCCGATAGAATGTTGCGACCGCCCGTAGATAATATATATATATATATATATATATATATATATATATATATATATATATATATATATATATATATATATATATTCACTGAAAAAAACATAGGTTTTACAGATGTTATAGTTAGGAATTAGCATTCAAAAACCTTTGAAATTCACCAAAAAACCATACCAGTAGTGTACCAAGCTCCATCACCACGCGAATCCTATCCGCCATATTGCTAAACTCGTAAAGGATGCGCATTTCGTCTCCGATGGATTTGAGGCACCGCGTCCCGCATAACATCATATATGTATGAGTTCCCGCCAGCTGCTACATAGGTATCCGACAGGTACGCAGTACCAAGCCACGCGTTACGTTATGTACGTGTGGGGTCGCGACCGCTGCACATTGCGTATGCGACAAGTGCACATTGCTAGGCCCTGTGTTACATCATAGACATATGGTGTCACGCCGGGTACGCCATTCCCTCATTTTTTTATGTCTCAAAACTATATCTAAATACCTTTAAACTGTATATGAGAACAAGTAATAATATAAAATATTTTAAACATTTATATATTTCAAGCTGTAATAAACTTATATTATGATAAATATATTTTCTCAAAATCTTGTCGGGTGCGGCCTCCTTGCGCCCTCGATGCGCGATTGCCATGTGACCTTAAAAAAAAGCATTTGATTAGTTCATAACATTTACCATTGTAACAGTTGGAGGACCCCACCCATTTTAATCATTCTCTCTACAGCGTTTGATGAGACACATCCCTTCTGCTTAGAGAGCTTTTTTGAAAAGTTTTTTTGCTGTCTACACATATCTTCTACTACACACAACATGCAACGATCATCTTGATCAATATTCATGGTCTGTACATCAGCCTTCCACGTGTGATGGCCATGCATCTCAAACGTTACATCAAAAATCAAATGTGTGTTACACGATGCTCCTGGTGTGTGTTTGTGCACATTATTGTGCTGCCTTTCGGCCTGAGTAATGCTGGCCCGAAGGGGTATCATCAGCCACGGGCAGAGTGCACATCCTAGATCACATGTGACAAACAGTAAACAGTAATGTATACATTTGTATTGCTGTATTCTCTGTTGTCAGGCTTTACCAGTATAGTAGTGTGGTATATGTGAGACTTTCAGATTCACGTTTGGCACGCATTGCTTGACTATAATGAACGTTATCACTATTTATGACGTAGCCTCACTGCTGATCCTCCCTCCATCCGAGCACATTCACATGTGTGCGCTTCGCGATAGCAACACTTTCAATAATACCGCACACCACTGACATGAGTGTCTGTGCATATCCAAAACCTTGACAACGACATGTGATGTTGGCCATTCAATGTTTTCGAACAGCATCTCATTAGCAATACTTGCCGCCCTCCCGGTAAAGGCTACATTAATGTAAATTGCGCATTCTGGGACGTCATATCTGCAACAGAAACACACATAAGTACACTTCCTGGCCAGACAGGAACTGAACAACGCCCAGGTCTCCGGAACTATTATTCACACCCCTACGCTCGCCTGGCATACGCAAGCTCAGCCCACTTTGCATACGTATAAATAGGTTAACGATGACGCCACATGTCCCAGTTCTTCTACACTGCCTCAGGTGATATGGCCGCATTCACCTCGCATATCACAATGCGCAATTAAAAAAGGGAACCATAAGGCGTACACCATCATCGCAATCAACAATGCACCTGAATTGTGAGCACCGCTGCCCGTCGTGTTTGGACACACAATGACAGCAGGTGAGCAGTGGGGCCTGGGTGCACAGGGGATGCAATTGTGCGCGATGCAGCAGGAGGAGTGGGGTGCATCAGCCTGGGTGCGCAGGTACAAACAAGCGATATTGCCCTGCTTAATAATGTATTCTCTGACCTCATTCAGTCACATGTCTGTCTCATTCTAAAGACCTGCTGAACTGTACTGTAGGCCTGAGCCAGCGGGCAGCGCAGCCCTACAGACACATGTTGAGCGCAGTGCTGTGGGAGGGGTGGGGTGCATCAGCCTGTGTGCACAGGTACAAACAAGCAATATTGCCCTGCTAAATAATGTGTTCTCTGACCTCATTCAGTCACATGTCTGTCTCATTTTAAGGACCTGCTGGACCGTACTGTGCTGAGTGCAGTGCTGCGGGAGGGGTGGGGTGCATCAGACTGTATGCAAAAGTGCGAACAACCGATGTTACCCTGCGTACTGATGTGATCTCTGACCTCATTCAGTCACATCTCTGTCTCATTTTAAGGACCTGCTGGACCGTACTGTAGGCCTGAGCCCGCGGGCAGCGCTGCCCTACAGACATGTGACGTTGGCTTTTGGTGCACTGTAGTAAGCTGATTACTAAGTGTACATGCACACAGGCTTGCCCCACTGCATTACACCCGTACATTATGCTTCTAGCATGCGCTCTGTTCCTTTGTATGTGAACGTTGGCATAACATATTATTATTTAACCTTGTGTATTCTCATGCGCTCCAACTCCTCTTTGAACCACGATTACCACTAACAGTTCGTACTTCAAAAAGGGAGGATGCACTCAACTGGTGCTCTCTATTAACATTGAAAGAAAACTTAATTTACCTCAAGATGTTTCCAACATTATATTTTTTCTCCCTTTTCAGACACTGGGTTAGTGGAGCCAACATGGGTGGAGCGGGTGCTCACCCCGTGATGATGCCCTGGGCATTCTGATGCCTTCCACCATGGTATCAAGACACCGTCCCCGACCGGAGACCTGCTGGGCCATCCTGATAGTGGCACCCCGGAGTTGGAGCTCGCACCAGCACGTCTTTGGACACACCGGTTGTGGCAGGTGAACAGTCAAGCCTCGGCATGCAGGAGCTGCAATTGAGCATAGAGCGGAGAAAGGGGCTGGGGTGCAGCAGCCTGGGTGCACAGGTGCAGGCAAGCAATGTTGCCATAGATAATAATGTAATCTCTGGCTTCATTCATATCTCTGTTTCATTTTAAGGACTTGCTGGACCGCACTCTTTCTCGCGGACCCCAGCGTCCCAGACAGACGGGTGACGGGAGGTGAACAGTTAGGGCTGGGTGCAGTAGGCCGGTGCCCTGTCTCCTCCTCCCTCTGTTCTTTTCACTCTCCCTCCCCTTCTCCCTTCCACCCACTCGCTCTCTGTCCCATTCTCACTTTCCTCCGTTCATTCTCACTACCTTTCTTTTTCTCCTAGACATGGCACACATACTTATGTTTCTTTTTTGTCTTGCAGGTTTTGTACGCTGCTTCCGGAGGAGTCCCCCCCACTTCTTTCATGTTTTACTGTTGTTCGAATAAACTTACATTTCCATTTATTTGTGTTGTGTTAATAAAAGCTATTTTTTTTTACCAATAAATAACTGAGTGTGTGGGTCTTCTTTTTCTGACAACACTTGTCTGTAGTTTATTGTGAAATCGGCAGTTGATAGTAGGTTATAAGGGAAATTTTGTTTAATTTTCGGGTGTACCTACCAAATATAAACCAACAGACTATTACATAAATGAAGCCTGGGTAATTGTACAACGGCAAGAGTTCTATGAGTGTATCACTTTATAACACCATGAGAACTGCCCGTGTGATTTCAGAACCAATTAGGCACTGCCTAGGGCCACCGAGGCTTCAAGGACTGGCGAGGCCCACCCTGCATATTTAAATAAAGCCACGGAGGTTGCCAATCCCCGGTCCTGAGTTGGCCTCGAAGCCCCCTGAAAAATTCGTAAACAATACCCGGGGAGGTGTCGATCCCCTAGTCTGCGAAACGTCTCTGCGCCCTCCCGTGCCTAATTTACATGTGAGATTAAGATCCCCAGTGCTGCAGAGACCCCGCAATATAATAATAGGATTGGCCCCTGGAACATTACCCACCAGTGGGATCATTTAAATGAACGGGTGAGACCCTGCTTCATTTTTTTTCCTCCATTTTTACCATCCGGTTCCGCTTTATTGAAACGATACGAGGTTTTCCTCCTCTCGCTTCAACAAGGCAAACAAGAATTTACTATCACAGGGTGCAAGCAATGCTCCCACCCTGTAATAGCAAACATAAATGTCCCACGCTTGCACACCCCGGGACATTTTATGAACTGCGCCTGGGAGGTGGCGCTCCATGGGACCATGATGCTTTGTTTAATGCATAACTACAGAATTAGTATAAACGCATACTAACACTACTTGCACACGTGTGGTACAGCAACCAGAGTGTGGTGAAGAGGCAGAGGAAGCCCAAAATCAAAAAATATAAATCCTACCAGAGGTAGGATCACATAGTTCGATCAGCCAATGACCCTGGGATGAGTAGAAACAGATTCACCAAGAAAACGGGTCTTCAGCACAACGCAAGCAAGCGCAAAATCTTGGTGAGTGCTGCCTTCTTTTCACCTTCTCCCGCTCGTCGCCAAATTTATGTAGTGAAAAGGAAGACAGCAGTGGATCCAATAAGTAGATTTATTGCAGGAAAAGAAGACAGCTTAAACAGCCACCAACAGGATCAGACACCAAGGCATCCGTCTTCTCCAGCACCGTGTACAAACTCCCCAAGATTCCCCTACATTCTAACATTACATACTGACATTATAGTATCATTACATACTAACATTGTACTATGACTTACATTGAAATAGTACACAGAGCACATCACTTTACAGCAATGAGCTCATGGTTTAATCCCCGAGTCTTCAGACCAGTAGGGGTGAGTAGTTCGCTTCCCACTCCCTGTATAGTATAAACACATACTAACACTACTTACAGTTATACTACAGCGGCCAATATGCTACAGTGCCCACAGCCCATCACTTTAAAACAATCAGCTTGGTTTGATCCTCGAGTCTTCACACCGGTAGGCATAATAATTCGCTTCCCACTTCCGGTATAGTATAAACGCAAGGTAGAGCTCAGAAGTTCACTTCCCACTCCCTGTATGGTATAAACGCCTACTAACACTACTTCCACAGGTATCTTACAAACACCATAGCACATCACTTTACAGCAATGACCTCCCAGTTTAGGCTCTAGGTTTCATACCCGACTGCACCAGCATCTCATCTCAGCACCATGTCACTCTGCGCATCACTGCACTTTCAGACCAGTAGGTGTGACTACTTTGCTTCGCACTCCCCCACAGAGGTTACAATGCTCCTATCCTCCTGATTCCTACTCTTTTTGCCCTTTTCCCCCCTTACTCGCTTCAATGGAATCACAAAATGGCGGCCAACACTTCTAGTTGCAACCGCTCGCAGCGCTCATAACCAATAAGCAGCAAGCTCGTGCTCGTAACGCCTCAGCCAATCAGATGGCAGAATTCCCAAACATTAATATCTGTAAATTTCTATATTTCTCCAAAACTACTGAACGGATTTACACCAAATAAACAAAACATGCTTTCCAGACCAAGACCCTTCTCCCTGGCAAATTTGGGGCAATTCCATTCACCTGTTCGACCTGTAGACTTGTCTAAAGTTTCCCATGGAAATGAACATGGAGAAAACATGTTTTGGGACCCCCTTTTTTCTCGGGCCCCCCCTTGATGAATCACCCCCAAATGTTCCACATAGGAGCTGATATGAACAAATAATTAGTTTGGAAAATTTCATGAAGATTCATCAATCGACGTCAAAGTTATAAGCAAAACAAAAAATGCTCTTCCTATGGCAACTTGGTCCTAACTATAACTACCTATATACATATATATATATTTATATATATTACCTACTGGCGGTCGCCAGTAGGTAGTTATAGTTAGGACCCTGTTTCCACAGGAAAACCGCAACATTCTATTTGGAATAACTTTGGCGCCGGTCGACGAATCCTCGCGAAATTTTCAAAACTAATGGGGCGCTACGCTCCGCTCCTACCCTGAAAGTCTCGGGGGGATTCGTCAAGCGGGGGCTGAGATAAAAGGGGGGTCCCACAACGCGTTTTTCCCATGCATTTTTCCATAGGACCTTTAGACACAGCTACAGCCCGAACGGCTGAACAGAGTTACTAGAAATTTGGCAGAGAGGTAGTCCTCAGGTCAAGGAAGTGCCTTTTGTAGGTCTGGTGTAAATCTGTTCAGTAGTTCCTGAGAAAATAGCATTTAAATCAATATATATATCTGAGCCAGCTTACGGAGCGCTTACCGTGCGCTTACCGTACGCGTACGGTGACGTGCGCGAGCGCGATTCTGATTGGCTGTTAGATCTTAGTAAACATTCGAATCGGTCGAAACCAGGAAGCGGCGGCCGCCATTTTCTCTCTCGCACTCTGAGGGGGTGAAGAAAAACAAAGACAAAAAACATGTAAAGGGGCTCTTTAGACAGCTCCTAACCACATAAACTAGATTAAGGTGTCCCCAAAGAACACCCAATGGCAAAAATTCAAATTTTAATTTTTTTGAAAATTCCCCGATTACGCTTACCGTACGCGTACGGTAAAAATTATATATAAAAAAAAAATATCCATACTCTCCCCACCCCGTGTCCAAATGGGGCCCGAAGGGCACCATTTGTGCATGGCATGTAATTAATAAAAAAAAATGAAAGAATCCCTTTCACAACGAAGCGCAAAATATGTCCTCCATGTGCGCACGGTGCGCAAAGCGCATCGCGCGTACATGGCCCATTTAGCGTAACGTGGGCACGCGGTGCGCGTAGCGCACCGCGTGCCCACCGAGCGTGCACGGCACTAACTGCATAAAGTGGGCGCGCGGTGCGCAAAGCGCACCGCGTGCTCACTGTGCGCGCACGGTGCGCGAACTGCGGAACGAACTGCGTTAAGTGGGCGCGCACGCAACGAATGGCGTAAAGTAACTTAGCATTTAATAAACCGTACAAATTCACTGAAAAAACCATAGGTTTCACACACGTTATACTTAGGAATTAGCATTTAAAAAACCTTGCAAATTCACTGAAAAAACCATAGGTTTCACACATGTTATAGTTAGCTGGACATTTTACTGATAAAAAACCAATGAAATTCCCCCGTTATAGTTAGTGCAGGCAACTATAACTCACGCGACCGCAATCCTCTGCTGATGACATATGTGTCTTTATGAAAAAAAAATATTTGTAATATATGTATAGCTAAAATTTAAAGAAAGAAGACATGGGCAAATAAGTGTCTAAATACAGTATTAGCATCAGCAGAGAATTGCGGTCGCGCGAGTTATAGTTGCCTGCACTAACTATAACGGGGGAATTTAATTGGTTTTTTATCAGTAAAATGTCCAGCTAACTATAACATGTGTGAAACCTATGGTTTTTTCAGTGAATATATATTCACTGAAAAAACCATAGGTTTCAGGCACGTTATAGTTAGGAATTAGCATTTAAAAAACCTTAGAAATTCACTGAAAAAAACCATAGGATTCTGGGGCGTTATAGTTAGCTGGACTTTTCACTCGTACAAAACCATTGAAATTCCCCCGTTATAGTTAGTTCAGCTACCTATAACTCGCGCGCCCGCAATGTACTGCTGATGGCGTCACATATTACATCACTCATGACATGGTCAGTGACATCACTCATGACATCACTCATGACATCTCAAATGACATCACTGATGACATCATCCAGTGAATGTATGTTTTTCTGAAAATTACATATGTTTCATATATGTATATCTCAAGGTCGAAGGAAGAATAAATGGGTATATAAGTGTCTAAATGGATGATTTGTTTTTGAAAAATTGATTGTATAACTGGCTGATTAAGTGTATTTTAGTGAATACATGGCTTAGTGAGTAATGTTTAAATATGTAAATATCTGTATCAGTCTCTCACTTTGTGTATAAGTGGCTGCATGGGGTGGTGAATAGCTACATGAGTATCTATATAGGTTATTAGTTGGTTTTTTGAGTATCAGTATGAGTGTCTGAGTGTCTGTATGGTTCGGTGGGGGTATTACGTAGTGCATAGGTGCATGAATGAGTAACTCACTGTTTGTATGTGTTGAAGACAGCATGTGTGCAGGACTGTATGGGTGGATGAGTGTGTGCATGGGTGTGTTAGTGAGTGAATGACTGTCTCAATAGTGTCTTTATGAGTAACTACATATGTTTTAAACTAGTATATGTGACTATTGGTGTATATAAGTGAGTGTATGTGAGAGTGAGAGATTGGAAGAGTTCCTGTATGAATAAGTATGTGTTTCTATAAGTAATTGTTTAAAAGACTAAGTATGTGTAAGTTTCTGTAGAAGTAAGTGTGATGGTGTGTGTATAACTGTATATGCAAGTAAATGGATGTTTGATTCTTTATTAGCATGAGTGACTATGTGTGTGAGTAACTCTATGGATGAGTGGCGTTGTGTAACAGGATGTATAGGTGTATGAGTACATATGATGAGTGAGTACATGTATGAGTGACTGTATAGGACTGTTGGTGAATGAGTGGATGTGTACGTGTATCTTAGAATTACTGAATAGGTTGTTGTAAGTGGTATTGGTATGTCCATTGTTTTGAAAATTTTAGTTTCTATTTTTGAATGTGTGTATCAAAGGTTATATTAGGGGGAGAGGAGGTCTGCCAATCTATCACAAGGATGATGTCATCAGTGATGTCATCAGTGATGTAATTTAAGATGTCATCAGTGATGTCATGAGTGATGTCACTGACCATGTCATGAGTGATGTAATATGTGACGTCATCAGCAGTGCATTGCGGGCGCGCGAGTTATAGTTAGCTGAACTAACTATAACGGGGGAATTTCAATGGTTTTGTACGAGTGAAAAGTCCAGCTAACTATAACGCCCCTGAAACCTATGGTTTTTTCAGTGAATTTCTAAGGTTTTTTAAATGCTAATTCCTAACTATAACGTGTATGAAACCTATGTTTTTTTCAGTGAATTTCAAAGGTTTTTTAAATGCTAATTTCTAACCATGCCTACAGAGATAGGACATGTGAAGAAAGAAGAAAAAACGCACAGAAAGAAAAAAAAGAAATGCAGAAAGAAGCAAAAGAAGTCCTCAAAGACGAAGAAAAGTGCAGGAAGAAGGATAACGTGCAGAAAGAACAAACAGAAGAGCAGAAAGGAGCCTTGTTGCAAAATCGTCCTGTACCCTCAACTTTTTCAGACGGATACTGGTGGTAACTGAGTCTGACTAACCAGTCCTAGAGCCAGTGCTATGTTAAAAGACACTTAGAATACAGTGAAAACACCTACATACACTAGGGAACACTATGCGTTGGGGTCCCCCTGTGATTAGCATGACCTCCTCTGTAAGCCCCTAGTATATAATAGGGCAGGGGATTAAAACTACCTCCTAAAACGCACCACAGGGTGTGTTTGCACACGTCACCTCAGGCCCCGTCCCCTCCCTTCCCCACTGTGTAAACACGCCCTGTGGCCGTTTTTAGTTGTGAGATTAAGTTCATTTGAATCCTGAGGGTCCCTAGGGTCCAACTAGCCCACTAGGTACCTCCAATAAGCGCCACAGAGCTGTGTTGCAGAGAGGTGTAAAAAGGTGGCACGGCCTGGACCACCTCTCTGCAACGCAGCTCAGTGGCGCTTACTGGAAGCACCTGGTGGGCTAGTTAGCCCCCAGGTGCCCTCAGGATTGAAGGGGAATTATTTCCCCAACTTAAAACGCACCATAGGGTGTGTTTGCACACGTCACCTCAGGCCCCATCCCCTCCCTTCCCCACTGTGTAAACACGCCCTGTGGCCGTTTTAAGTTGGGAGATTAAGTCCCCTTGAATCCTGAGGTTCCCTAGGGGCAAAATAGCCCACTAGGTACGTCCAGTAAGCGCCATTGCAGAAAGGTGTAAAAAGGGGCACGGCCTGCACCACCTCTCTGCAATGCAGAGCAGTGGCGCTTACTGGAAGCACCTGGTGGGCTAGTTGGCCCCCAGGGTCCCTCAGGATTGAAAGGGAATTATTTCCCCAACTTAAAATGCACCACAGGGCGTGTTTGCACACGTCACCTCTGGTCCCATCCCCTCCCTTCACCACTGTGTAAACGCGCCCTGTGGCCGTTCTAAGTTGCGAGATTAAGTCCCCTTGAATCCTAAGGGTCCCTAGGGTCAAACTAGCCCACTAGGTACCTCCAGTAAGCGCCACAGAGCTGCGTTGCATAGAGGTGTAAAAAGGGGCGTGGCCTCAGAACACCTGTCTGCAACGCAGCTCCCTGGCGCATACTGGAGATACCTGTTGGGCTAGTTGGCCCTCAGGGACCCTCAGTATTGAAAGGGAATTAATTCCCCAACTTACAACTGGCAGGGGGCCCGTTTGCAGAGTGCTGCAAGGAGGGCGCGTGGCCTCCGGCGCGATGCCGGTCTTTTATTTATTTTATTTTTTTAAGAAGGAGGGCTGTGTGGCCCCCCTTCTTTTTCTAATTTATTGGCCCTGTGGACCCCATCCCCCAGGGTCTGCACCCTAATTTTTTTTGTTGAAAAAAATAAATTTGGAAGGGGGCCCCGTGGCCCCCATCTGAGGGCCTTAATCGGCCCCGGGGACCCCAACCCCCGGGTCATGGCCTTTTTAAAAATATTCTTTAGGAGGGTGGCTGCGTTGCCCCCCTCCTAAAGAATTTTGGCCGCGGGGACCCCATCCTCCGGGGCCGGCCTTTGTTTTTTATTATTTTTTAAAAATATATATTCATAGAAACACCTAGGACATGCTGGACAAACCGTATGTACCTATCACCATGACGATTTGCGTGATATTCATTAAAAGGGGACTATGCATACAATGAATCCACGTGGAATGTATTTACACCGCTAGTGAAGCTCTGACGTGTCTGACGCCCTACCGTGCCTAATCCCGGCGCCCCCGCCGGTGGGTACTCTCCAAGTAGACACCCTTGTCGTTTATTTATACAAACATGGGTAGCTATTGACGGGCACATTTAATATACACGCACACCAAGGCATTCAAAGGGGATTCGACAAAAACTCGACCAAACTATGCAAGAAACCCCCCTCACGGTTAATAAAACACACATCCACCGCCGGATGTGTAATACTTTTTATTTTACTCTCTGGAAAGGAGACGCACCTCACTTGAGAGTCACAGCGTGCTCCTGGCTGAGCCCAATGCTGTGTTACACCCACCAGTGCCCGCCGAGTGCCTCACACCTCTTTGTTGTATTCCACCAGCTAGTGCGTATGCTATGACTCTCTCTAGCCCATGTGCACTGTAACACCACCCCGTGAATATGTCATGCCACACTTGCCTTTGCACGGGTTATATTGCCCCATCTAACGTGCCTTCCTCGATGCCTATGTTATAACGCACAGCGCAATGCCATACATATTACAATCTGGGATCCATATCTTTGTCACAGTGCATATGCAACGTTACACTCCCCAGCACATATTTTATATTACAACTTTAGAGACTAGTTGGTTACACAACACTGCCCTGTGCATATTACACTCCAAGGCGCATATCGCATAGCACGCGCTAGTGCCTGTGCTATCTCGCGCTCTCCAATTAACCTGTCATTGTGCACAATGTATTTCATATTATATTACACGCCCCGGTTCATCTTATATCACACTTTTTGGTGCATAGTTTATACCATATACTATATCTAGTTTTCATTTTCAATCGTGCTCTCAGGACTATGTTCTATATAACACTGTGTCCACCTACCCTTTTCACGGGCATTACATTTTGCGATGGGGGGTGGAGGGTCAGGGGGTGTTTCTGCCAAGTGAGCCCGGAGTCACAGTCACAAACGTCCTCTTCTTCCTGAATAAAAGTGAGATTAGGCTGCAAACTTGTTCATATTTTAAGTAGTTCGCACAGACACACATTTTAAAAACAATAAAGTTCCTAATACCCACCTTATCTGAACAGTTAGCTTGCTGCCCCATCCACCTCCTCCCTATCCTCTGTTGTCTGAATCCATAGACTAGCGTCCTCCCTCCTGCCATGCATGGTCTGATGTGCTGCCACTGCCTTCCATTTAGCATGATATACCAGTCCACTCCTCCTGCCCTCCATTGCCCAATTCTATGGCCCATCATTGACCTCCTGCTTAGCCTCTGTGCTTAGCTTGCTGCCCCTATTCTCCTTCCACCTGCTCTCTGATGTCTTTGTTCATGCCCCTGCTCCATCCTTTTTGCCCACCATGTTCCATGTACCTGCCACTCCTATCTACCCTGAGTGTTCTGTTGAGCTGCCACTCCCCTCCCACCTGCCTAGCATTGTCAGATGACTGTAACCTGTCCCTGCCACTTCCACCCTGCTTGTCCACATGCCATGCCCCTATCCCCTTCCCCCTGTCCTCCATGGTCCATTTTACTGCCACACCCTTCTGCCCTCCCTGGTCTGTTGTGCCGCGACTGCTCCTCCTACCTGCCCCGCGTGGTCTGTTGTGAGGCCCCTTCCCCTGAACTCTCTTGTCTGTGCCCAGGTCCCGACCCTCCCTTCTATCCTCCATGGTCCTTTGTGCATGCCCCTGCACCCTCCTTCTTGCCCATCATAGCCATTGTGCTGCCACTAACCCTCACGCTTGCCATGCATGGTCTTCTGTGCTGCCATGGCCCCTCCCACCTTCCCTGTGTGGTCAGCTAGCTGCCCTTGACCCCCTCCCACCTTCCCTCCATGGTCTGTGTGTATGCCATCATAGTCTCATTGTTGCTCTCCATGGTGTGTCTTGTTTCGAGTGCCCATCCTGCCTGACCTCCATGGTCATCTTGCTGCTCCTGCCCTGTCCCCTTGCCCCCAGCCCTCTGTTTCCATGTGCAGACCCCTATCTCCTCCCTCCTGGCTTGCCTGTTCCATTGTAATGCCCCTGATCTGTCCCTCCTGCCCTTTATGGTCTGTTATGCTGCAGCTTTCTCTCCTGTCTGTCCATTATGGTCAGCTAGCTACCATTGCCTCTTTCCCCTCTGTTCTCTGTTGTCCATGTGCATGGTCCTGTCCCCTCCCTATTGCTTTCTATGGATTGTTGTGCTGCACTCCCGTCCGCATGCGCTGTGTGGTGTATTGTGCTGCTGCAAACCCTGATGCCTGCCTTGTAGGGTCAGTTTGGTGCACCTCTCCATGTCCCTCCTGTCCTCTGTTATCCCAGTCCATGTCCCTACCCCAATTCCTCCTTCCTACCATGATCCAATGTACCATACTTGCAAACATTTTGAACTTGGTAAGAGGGAGATTTTGAAAAAAAACTGGGGTATTGATTTTCCCCTTTGAGTTACATTGAAAAAGAGGAGATTGTAGACAGTAGACAGATCAAATAAAGCCCATTTGAGCTTAAAAATATTGGACGTTTCCTGGCTGAAACGGGTCTGTTGGCATGTATGGTTGTACTACTACTGCCTCTTCCTTCTGCCCACAATGGTCTATTTTATTGCCACAGCCTGTATTGTTGGTTTGTTGCCCCTGCCCCTCTTTCCACTGCCCTCCATAGTCTGTTATGCTGCCACTGCCCTTCCTGCCTGCCTCTGCACTCTCCTACCTGCCTTCAATATTCAGAGTCCGTGCCCCTGGCCTCTGCATCTCAACAGTATCCCAATGAACAACTAGATTGCTAACATTCTATATTTATTACAAAAGTGTGGAACGCCTGACGTCATCTTGATGTAATCAAAACTGTAATACCTAGAGCATTTCCTTTAGAAATTACATATATGAGAGGGTCTTATTTGCATCAAAATTATGGTTAGTGCTCTAAACAACTAAAATGAGGACATATTTTCTGAGTTTTCAAATAGCGACAAAGAACTTTTAAATTATTTGTAATCTCTATGTTTTTTTATCCAGTTGCGCACTTGATTAAATGTTGCACTTAGGGGAGAGGATGTGGTGTTACTTCCAGAGCTGCAGACTTTGCAACTGGGGAACCAGGTTGGAGTTTCTGCTTGAGCTCAACATTCTGTGATTCTGGTCAAATCACTTAATCTCCCCATGTCTACAACCAACATGAATTTGATCTTGTGTGATGTAACCAATGCTCATGTAAAGCACTCCAATGCCTGACAAGTCTGCACTATATAAAACTGCAAATACACAAAAAATAAGTGTTTTGCACACTTCTGTCATTGGGCTACATCTGGGTGATATTTGTGCTGCATTTGGGCTCTTTTGTCTCTGGTGGCCATCTTGGGAGATTAATTTTTCTTTCTTCAGCACTAATCATGATTTCTATGGCAAAATTAACCCCCTCATTGTGTTCCTTTTTAAATTAAATGTTTTAAGTGTTACCAGTTTATTCCAATCAAGATGGCTTCATGTGTGCCATACTTTTGTCATAAGTAAGACAGTAAGCGCTCTAGCTGTTGGACATTGTGTCATTGGACTATACTAGGGCTACATCTGGGTGATAATTGGGCTACATTTGGGCTCTTTTGTCTCGGGTGGCCATCTTGGGAGATTTATTTGTTATGAAGTTTCCTAATTTCCTCATTTACTGCAGTCTCCTCATTAGGAAATACTTTCAGTTTTTTACTTTGATTCCATCAAGAAGGTTTCAGATATGTCATACATTTGCCATAAATTCTGAATGTTAGCACTCTAGTTGCTCATTAGCTCACTGTAATAAAGCTACTGCTCACCACAGAAGTCTGCTGCTGGTATTAAAAGTGCATGTTTCAGTCTGCATATCAGAATATTTTAATGAAATAGAAGAGGATTTGAGAAGTCACTCAAAATGTGCCCTAATTTTTCTTTCTGCAGCACTAATCATAATTTCTATGTCAAAATGAACCCCCTCATTTTGTTCCTTTTTAAATTAAATGTTTTAAGTGTTACCACTTCATTCCAATCAAGATGGCTTCAGGTGTGCCATACTTTTGTCATAAGTAAGACTGTTAGCGCTCTAGTTGTTCGTTATAACACTCTGGGACATTCTGTCATTGGGCTATACTAGGGCTACATCTGGGTGATAATTGGGCTACATTTGGGCTCTTTTGTCTCTGGTGGCCATCTTGGGAGATTTATTTGTTATGAAGTTTCCTAATTTCCTCATTTACTGCAGTCTCCTCATTAGGAAATACTTTCAGTTTTTTACTTTGGTTCCATCAAGAAGGCATTCAGATGTGTCACACATTTGCCATAAATTCTGAATGTTAGCACTCTAGTTGCTCATTAGATCACTGTAGTAAAGCTACTGCTCACCATGGAAGTCAGCTGCTGGTATTCAAAGTGCATGTTTCAGTCTGCATGTCAGAATATTTGTATGAAATAGAAGAGGATTTGAGAAGTCAAAATGTGCCCTAATTGTTCTTTCTGCAGCATCAATCATAATTTCTATGTCAAAATGAACCTCCTCATTGTGTTCCTTTGTAAATTAAATGTTTTAAGTGTTACCACTTTATTCCAATCAAGATGGCTTCAGGTGTGCCATACTTTTGTCATAAGTAAGACTGTTAGCGCTCTAGTTGTTCGTTAGAACACTCTGGGACATTCTGTCATTGGGTTATACTTGGGCTACATCTGGGTGATATTTGGGCTACAAATGGGCTCTTTTGTCTCTGGTGGCCATCTTGGGAGATTTTTTGTTCTGAAGTTTCCTAATTTCCTCATTTACTGCAGTCTCCTCAGAAGGAAATACTTTCAGTTTTTTACTTTGGTTCCATCAAGAAGGCATTCAGATGTGTCACACATTTGCCATAAATTCTGAATGTTAGCACTCTAGTGGCTCATTAGATCACTGTAGTAAAGCTACTGCTCACCAGGGAAGTCTGCTGCTGGTATTCAAAGTGCATGTTTCAGTCTGCATGTCAGAATATTTTTATGAAATAGAAGAGGATTTGAGAAGACAAAATGTGCCCTCATGTTTCTTTCTTTTTGCAGCACTAATCATAATATCTATGGCAAAATGAACCCCCTCATTTTGTTCTTTTGTAAATTAAATGTTTTACTTGGGCTACATCTGGGTGATATTTGTCCTACATTTGGGCTCTTTTGTCTCTGGTAGACATTTTGGGAGACTTATTTGTTCTGAAGTTTCCTAATTTCCTCATTTACTACAGTCTCCTCAGTAGGAAATACTTTCGGTTTTTTACTTTGATTTCATCAAGAAGGCATTCAGATGTGTCACACATTTGCCTTAAATTCAGAATGTTAGCACTCTAGTTGCTCATTAGATCACTGTAGTAAAGCTACTGCTCACCAGGGAAGTCTGCTGCTGGTATTGAAAGTGCATGTTTCAGTCTGCATGTCAGAATTATTTAATGAAATAGAAGATGATTTGAGAAGCCACTCAAAATGTGCCCTAATTTTTCTTTCTGCAGCACTAATCATACTTTCTATGTCAAAACGAGCCCCCTCATTTTGTTCCTTTTTAAATTAAATGTTTTAAGAGTTACCACTTTATTCCAATCAAGATGGCTTCAGGTGTGCAATACGTTTGTCATAAGTAGGACTGTTAGCGCTCTAGTTGTTCTTTAGAACACTCTGGGAAGCTGCAGTAGAACACAAAGGAATCAACTGACAGTCTCTGCCCTGTACATGTTTTACTGAGAATGTCAGACTTCATTCTCACATGACTGAGAAAGATAATGTGAATTTACAGAAATTATGCTCTCAGTTTATCTTATAGATCACCTTCCAAACCTCTGTGGGAAAAGCATGAGAAAATAGTTTTCTCTCAAATATGATTCATGATATCACAGCAGAAAGCTTTTTCACATGGTAAAATCACTTTGAACACACTACAATTCCTAAAATGAGTATGGAACCATCAATACATGATTTATAATGTAACTAAAGTCTTAAAACCTTCTATTAACTGCAATGCTTTTTAATAAGGTGCTATCATGTATATTGGTCCCAAGATGGCTGCTAACACTTCTTGGATGAGGTACTGACAGCCAATCAGATCTCACGATGAGTTGTGTGGTTAGGCTCTGCCCAGATATATCTATCTTTTTAACTCTAATTTTCTCAGGAACTACTGAACGGATTTACACCATTTAAGCAAAAGGCACGAGTCTGAACTGAGGACTACCTCTTTGCCAAATTTGGTGTAATTCCGTTCAGCAGTTCGGGCTGTAGCTGCTTCAACAGGTCCTATGGGAAAATGCATGGGGAAAACGCGTTTTGGGAGCCCCCTTTTTTCTCGGCCCCTGCTTGACAAATCACCGTGAAATTTTAAGGATAGGAGCGGACCGGAGCTGGCCAAAAGTTTGGAAAATTTCGCGAAGATTCGTCAATCGGCGCCAACGTTATTCCAAATAGAATGTTGCGGATTTCCTATGGAAAATAGGTCCTAACTATAACTACCTACTGGCGACTGCCAGTAGGTAATATATATATATATATATACATCTTAAGGAGAAAGCACCCAATACAGAGGAAACAACAGATGAAGACACCAGGGTGATCTTGACATTTAACTCTGAATCAGACAGCATCAGACACATTCTGTTACAGAATTGGAACACACTCAAAAATGACAGTAGTATAGGCCATACCATCAGAGAAAGACCAAATATCACCTACAGGCGGGGCAGGAACCTGAGAGATATACTTGTTCACAGTGACATCACTCAAGTACATGATAGGGGTATGCAGAATCTCAAAGGATTCTTTCCTTGCGGACATTGCAAAGCGTGTTCTGCCAGCACTTTTCGTAAGGAATGTACATATGGTTATAGCCACAGAGAAATTACTCAATTTCTGACATGTAGCACAACGTTTGTGATATATGTGATAGAATGTCCCTGTGGGTTATACTATATAGGGAGTACCACTCTCATGGCTAAAAAGAGAATACTGGAACACAAACGTGCTATTACTAATAAAGATCCTAAATATCCGGTAGCACGACACTATCAGGAGAAACACTTTTCCAATTCCTCTCTTTTGAAATATTTTATTTTGGAACAGATCCGGATGGATCGCAGAGGGGGAAACAGGACACTAAAACTTAGACAAAAAGAGTCTAAGTACATTGTGGACTTACAGACTAGGGCCCCTGGGGGTATGGACCAGGACGAAGAACTATCGATACATCTCAAAAAAGAGTAGTTATAGACATTTCTAACTAATTTCCTTTTGATTGTCTCTTCAATGATTTGCAGACTCCCTGAGTGTGACATTTGACCTAATGTATGTTTTTTATCTTGAAGTACCTCCTCCCCTGTAAACTAAGTGCATTAGAAACTGTTAGCTATTTTAACCTTTTAATTCTGCTTATTTTGTTTCTTTTGCAGGAGAGAAGGAAGGTACCTACTCACTACACGGGTTGCCTAACCTTTTCTTCAACATCACTTTGAAATCACTTTAGACATTTCTGTGCACTATTTATCGCAGACTGATTTTACTGGCAACATGAATTGAGAGTAACATGATGAGACTTGTTGGCCTTCAATTGAAGACTTTGTCTGTTGGGTGAGATACTAATTGCACAGTCTTTTGGAACAATACTTGGAGTGTGTTTATAAACATGAGATAGTATACACATTATTAATTGCGCACTAGGCAAAGCATTGCATCTTACTCATGGCATTTCAGTGATAAAACACAGTAGTGACAGTGATAACACCTGAGCGTACTGCACGCTGGTTGCCAATAGGCACTTAGCTTTTTCACAGTGTAGATACTGTACTTATCATTATGATGTTTATTTTGTGTTTTATCCACACAGGCTGTTACTGGTTCCACTGTATAATAATTTAGCATTTAGCTCTTTTAAATTGGGTACAGTCTCCATGTGATGATATTCGGGCTGATTTGCACTTTGCATGATATAAACGGCTGCGTAGGTGTGAGCACATTGCCACCCATTTCCCTCTGCTCTGTTCAAATACAGCGCTCCTGATGATGTTCGGGCTGATTTGTACTTTGCATGATATAAGCGGTTGCGTAGGTGTGAGCACTTTGCCACTTATTTCCCTTTGCTCCGTTTAAATGTAGCGCTCCTGTTTCTAAATTTAACTTCGACCTACACTTAGTTTCATGATGTACTACACTGAAAACATTATAACCAAGTTTGGTTTTTTCTTGTTTGTGCAATAACTACTATGACAAGTGATAATGCAATGTCAAATCCTTTTGCCTTATATTGGAATGTGATGATTTTGATACTGAGCATTAAGCACAGGTTGGAACTCCAATATGGCCGCCAAATACGAACAGTGTTTGTCCTATCTCTATGTTCTGTGCCTATGATGCGATGTCTGACAATATAAGGTGCTTGTTTGTTTTGTGCACTGTATTCACGCGATCAAGGCTGCGGATGCAGTTGAAACACGTTGTGGAATAAACCTAGTCGCATTTACTATTGAAAGTGTCGTCTTTAACCTGAGAGTGAACTTAACTTTGGATTTTGTAATTGGAGATTGCCAGCACACTCCGCTGGCGCGTACGCCACTTTCCATGGGTGCCAGCTGTTCGGAAGGGGCTTTGATGCAAAGGATATATATATATATATTATCTACTGGCGGTCGCCAGTAGATAGCTATAGTTAGGACCGTGTTTCCATAGGAAATCCGCCACATTCTATTTGGAATAACTTTGGCGCCGGTTGACGAATCCTCGCAAAATTTTCAAAATAGGTGGGGCGCTCCGCTCCGCTCCTACCCTGAAAGTCTCGGGGGGATTCGTCAAGCGGGGGCTGAGAAAAAAGGGGGGTCCCAAAACACATTTTCCCCATGCAATTCTCCATAGGGACATTTAGTCCAAGGTACAGCCCGAACGGCTGAACAGAATTACTTGACATTTGGCAGAGAGGTAGTCTTCAGCTCAGGGATGTGCCTTTTGCATATATGGAGTCAATCTGTTCAGTAGTTCCTGAGAAAATTGCAGTTAAAAGCACATACATATCTATAGGCGCGCACCGTGCGAGCACCCTAACGTGCGCGAGCGTAATTCTGATTGGTGGTTACATGTTAGTCAACGTTCGAAACGGTCGAAATCAGGAAGTGTCGGCCGCCATTTTGTTTGTTTTCAGTGCGAGAATGAAAAAGGAAGGTGGCGAACGTGAAAAGGGGGCAGGGTAGAGAGTTCCTGACCCCCTTGCCTTTGTCAGGGGGTCCCTGAAGGACCCGGAAGGCAGAAAAAAACATTTTAATTATTATTTTTTTTAAATCGCGGGGGTGCGCGCACCGTGCGCGCACGGTGAAACCCCCCCCCAAAAAAAAAAAAAAAAATTACTTTTTTTAAATACGTACTTCATTGTAAAATAAATATATAAAAAAAATAATAATACATACATAACTTAGCATTTAAAAAAACGTACAAATTCACTGAAAAAAAACATAGGTTTCACACACATTATAGTTAGGAATTAGCATTTAAAAAACCTTGCAAATTCACCTAAAAAATCATAGGTTTCACACATGTTATAGTTAGCTGGACATTTCGCTCGTAAAAAACCAATGAAATTCCCCCATTATAGTTAGTTGAGATAACTATAACTCGCGCGACCGCCACTCTATCACAAGGATGATGTCATCAGTGATGTCATGAGTGATGCCACTGACCATGTCATGAGTGATGTAATATGTGATGTCATGAGCAGAGGATTGCGGGCGCGCGAGTTATAGTTATCTCAACTAACTATAACGGGGGAATTTCATTGGTTTTTTACGAGCGAAATGTCCAGCTAACTATAACATGTGTGAAACCTATGGTTTTTTAAGTGAATATATATTGATGCACGAATCACTCCAAAATGACTTCACTTGGTTTGTCATTGAAAAACTGTCTCTATCTGTCACATAGTAACAGCTATTGCTATATGAGCCGAGATGGGTTTACAGGTTGTCAAGTACATCAATGGGACTAAACAAGGATATCCCATGGACACAACTAACACAAAGATAGGGCAGTTCACAGTAATGCATCAACGACTTATCATGTACAATACACCAAAAGACAAGCATTCAGACGGTTCAGGGAGATCTTCCTAAAACTAAGGCATGGTAATTGCAACTAGAAACTGCCACCAGCTAAAACAATTCCTACTCAGGCCATATGCAGCAGTCCAGATGGTCGAATTATAATTTACTAAAAAGGAACCAGCAGCAGCAGATTTGACATGCTTCATACAGCGTCTATCAAAATTATGGACTCACTGCCCATAATATTATATGTAACACAATATATCAAAATAAAATACATCACTAAACCAAGGAAACACCTAAATGGGATTTGGAAAGCAGCCCACAAGAGAAGCAACCTCTATACATATCATATTACATGCAACAGGTTAAACTGTGACAAATGATCAACAGTTGAAAAACCTTGGAAATCTGAGACTTATAGGAGCAGGTAGAGCATATCACAACCAAAAAACGAGGAAGAAGTAGAAGTAGTTCAGTAGATACACTCTGGACGAGTAACACAAAAGAAAACACTTGATTAACCTATAAAAAGGTACATGGAAATGAGTTGGAACTCCAACTCCCATAATCCAAGGGTTGCATAGTCGACGCATCACGAGGAGTGCCACCATTGAGCGACTCAGACGTCTTCAAAACTGAACAGATCACAGCGGTGTTCGGCAGTGGTCTGAGAACTGGTGACACACAGATGCACAAGTGGTGCTTGATCCTTGACGTAGTGAGTACAAAAAGCGTGTTGCAAAATACGAGCGGTCCAGAGCCTTATGAAGGTATGAGTGTACGCATGTATCCTGGGTGGGAGCTTCAAACTTGGGGTGAAGGTGATTTATCACGCAGTGAAATCTAAACGTGTTGTAGCACGCAAACTGTCGGGTGTCTTAACATATGTTTAAAAGTATGAGTGTAACACTGACGGGAGCCTTTGACTATACAAAGCTCTCGACGAACATGGGAGTGAATGTGATCTGTTATGTAGTAAGAACTAAACGGTCTGCCACATGCAAACCGCATGAGGTCTCAGCACGGCAATTTAGGCAGAGAGACACCAAGAAACGGGCTCTTTCCTATATCGGGTAACATTGGGGTAACCTAACGCCATAATGTGTGAATGGGCCCTTGGCGGGAGCTATGAACAGAGCTTAATACAGAGTAAAATGGGCATGATGATGGAAATAACTGGAAAAACTCATATGTGTATGTTGTGTCTACCCTTGGTGGGAGCTTCATCTACCACTACATTTGAATAGCGTGGATGGTCACAACATTCACAGATCAAGCAAAGGTATGGACAATGAATCCTCCAGCGGGGATTCAATTAATTTACGCAGGGAATCACATGCAGTGTTTATGAGTATGTACCTTGACCCATTTTTTAACTCTTAGCCTTCTTCAAAATGATGAACCCAAATCAGGCGCGCCAGATGAATCCCTCCAGGTGACTTTTGGAATAATACAATAGGATTTGGAACACAAGGAGCTCCACAGATATGAACCAAGTGGAAATATGTACCTTTTAAAACCTAATGAGATGACATATATTGTTTCTCCCCCCAGTAAGAGTGTGACTACAGGAAGGTACCACATGCCAAACATGCATGACCCATGAACAACTCATAAACAGAGTGCAAACTCCGTGTGTGTGTGTGTGAATGGTCTACTGAACACATAACCACCATGCATGGATTACACCTGAGAGGATTCCATTTTTACAATATTGAATCTGTTTTTTCATTGTTTATACAGTATTCTGTCCTACCACCCACACCAAGAGTGATAGATAATTGAATAAGACTAGAGACATTCCTATGGGATGGCACTCACCTAGTATTTTGATCATTTGCACAAATATCGTTAGGGAAGGTGTTCACAACCAGGACAGGTACTACCCAACTCCTAAAAAATCATTAAGGAAATGGGAGTATCAACACTTACCCTGAATTTAGAGTGGGACACATATGCATATAGTATTTGTACATGAATCCGTCTTCTTCCTTGTTGATATGCCCTTTTCTTTCTTAGGTATTCTCCATTGACTGAATATTGATTCAGGTGTGAGCCTTAGGCTTCACGTATGTGCATGGAATGCATGCTTAGTAAGGCAGGGATACATAACTAAGCCCTCACAAAGGTCCCAGACCCGGTTGGGCACTTTGTGTGGGCCGAAACATGTTGGCATTGACATATTAGGGTTCATTTAGAAAACTAAGTCTCAAGAAAAGCCCTACAACGCATTTTATCTATACCCCCAGTACCCTGCCAATAAAGAATTTGTTTGGGTTTACCTCGAGGTATTTTTAACTTTCTTTCTTTATCTGGATCCCTGCTTATCCAGCTGGAGATTATGTAAGAGCTCCCATATTTTTGGTTGAGTTCGCCCTAGTGGTATCATCCTATCAGGATGTGAATAGGATCCAATGATGAAGCATGTCACGATAAAGCAAATGAGGTGTCAATTTTAATATCTTTGGATAATTTGGCAGTCCTGGGAAGTAACATCCCCTTTGGATTTCATCCGTCTTCTCTTCCTTCCTTTCCACCCAGCTGTCCTACTGTGAGAATAGCGATTATTTGGGGGAATGTAACTGGGTTTGTAGAGAACACCACCCACATTGTGGTCAACAGCGATCAAGGATGTGGGATTTATCTTCTCGATGGGCCCAGTACGGTTGTATGTTGACCCACAGAAAAGTTACCATTCATCAAAAACCATTAAAACCTGAGGCAGGGAAAGGAATACATCCTTTAATAGTTAATTTGATTAAGCAAGGCATTTTAGTGCCTATAGTTTCCAGATACACAAAATGGGGAAAGCCAAAGGGTATAGGTTCGTACAAGTCCTTAGGGCCAGTAATAATATGATGATCCCAAGTTTCCATCTGGTCCCAAACCCCACCGCTATCTCTCCTGCATTCATGCCAATGCCCACTGTTTCACCAAGGTTGACCTTTGTTATGCTTTCTTTTCCATTCCGATACACGAAGAAAGTCAAAATCTCCTCTTGTACACATTCCGAGGATCCCCACATTCATGGACTGGTCTCACTCAAAGAACAACAGAGTCTCCTTCAATCTTTTCACACGAAAAATGTGGACACATTTGTTTTCCCCCGGGGGTCTACTCTAATCCAATATATTGATGATTTACCATTGACATCTGTTTCTCTAGATCAGTGCAAAAATGATTCTGTCTGTCTCCTCACCTGAATAGGATAAGAAGGGGCATAAGGCTTTAAAGCCAAAATTGCAGTTTGGCTGCCCCCAAGTGTGATACCTTGGCCTCAAGATATCCGCAGGCAAGTGCCACCTGTGCTCTGAAACAATTGAAACCATCAGTAAGTTGCCCCACCTTGTAACTGTTTCCCAGGTGCATACCTCTTTGAGAATGGTGGGGTACTGCAAACAATAGATTTTGGGTTCTGCCGCAATGGCCAAGCCTTTGCAAGAATTTATTTAAAACGATGCTTGTGACCCCCTGCAGTAGTCTGGTGAAGCAAAAAATGCATTTGCCAGCATAAAGCAGGTATTATTTCCGTGCCTGCCTTAGGGCTCCTGAATATGCCAACCTTTAACCCTATATTGTCATAAACAAAATGGATTTGCATTTGGAGTGCTGGTACAGAGCCACGGGGATCAGAAAAAACCCATAGCATGTTACTCCTTAGTTTTGGACCAGTCGTGGCTGGACTCTCACCTTGTTTATGATCTGTGGTGCTGTCGCAAATCTTGTTGAGGCCAAGTTGTGGAAAGCTGTAATTTGCCCAAAGTGAAATCAGCTAAGGCTGAAGAGCCCATTCCTCGCCAAAGAAAGCACTGTTACTGTTACTGTTTCTACAGACTCAAATTATTCATTTGGATTGATGCATGACTTTGTGCCCCATTGGATGCTAAGAGGTTTACTGACCCTAGCAGGTACAACTGTCGAAAATGGTCAATATATTCCGAATCTTGTAAATGCCCTGCAGTTTCCAAAAAAGTTGGGAGTGGTAAAATGCTCTGCTCATCAGCACCTTCATGACGATGTTTCAAGAATCAATGACCTACCCAATTCAGTTGCTAAAAATGCTGCTTTGTCTAAAATATCTGATGTTGCCATATATGTTGTGAGAACCTGTCTATTTCCTGTACCAACAATAAAAGTTTGTCTTATTTGCAGGAGTAAATCTCCTAAAATGAAAAGCAGTTCTGAAGCAAACAACAATATAAAAGAGACCCTAAGAGGGTGAGGAGAGACATCATTGGGCGTGTGATTGCAACAACATTCCTACTCCCCAGTCTCGCCAGGTTGTATCATGGAGCAGCCTACATTGGTGGACATGGCATGATACATGCTGCTGTAATCCACTGCTATGCAGAATTCCCTTCTTCCACAGCCCAAAGTTATTGCCTATTCTGTACCGCATGCCTGTCATTCAATACCGGAAAAGGTGTTAAGGCCACCTGCACTATTCACCAACCCCTTTGGGAACCCTTTGTACAGATCGAGTTTGATGTTTTGCAGCTATCTAAAAGTGCAAATAACTTGTCTTGGTACAAGTGTTTTGGTGGAAGCACACCTGTGTATACAGATTCCATTACTGTAGCTCAGCAGTTACTCAGAGATTGTATTTCTAGGTTTGTGGTGCTAAGATGAATTGGTAGTGACCAGAGCAAACACTATGTGGCAGCATGCAGGCACTAGGAATAGGCCAGCATTTCCATTGTGCCTATCATCAAGAGGCAGTGGGAAAGGTGAAAAGGAATAATGGTGCACTGCTTTTTGGGGGATGAAATGCCCTTGGATGCTGAGGATCCTCGGGGGCCAGGAACCCCTTCTGTTACCTCCAGTAAGTCCCACACAGCAGGATTGCTGAGAGGTTATTGGAGGCCATACCCCCTTTCTCCATTACTCTGCAAACGCACCTCCTGGCACAGTACAAGTTGGGGGATGAACTCCACTTTACTCCTGAGGGTCCTCGGGGGTCAACTACCCCTCCTGTTACCTCTACTAAGTTCCACACAGCAGGATTACTGAGAGGTTGTCAGAAGCCACACCCCCTTTCTCCACCACTCTGCAAATGCACATCCTGGTGCACGACTGGTGCAGAATGAAGTGCCCTTGGATGCTAAGGGTCTTTGAGGGCCAGGAACCCCTTCTGTTACCTCCAGTAAGTCCCAGACAGCGGGATTGCTAAGAGGTCTTCAGGGGCCATTCCCCCTTTCTCCACCACTCTGCAAACGCACCTCCTGGCACACTACTGGTTGGGGGATGAAGTCCTCTTGGATGCTGAGGGACCTTGGGGGCCAAGATGCTATCCTGGTACCTCCAGTACATCCTACACAGCAGGATTCCTGAGAGGTGGTCAGAGGCCCCACCCCCTTTCTCCACCACTCTGAAAATGCGACTACTACTTCAGAAACCATAGAAATTCACTACAAAAGACAAAGGTCATATGGACAATATAATTAGGAATTAGCATTTAAAAAACCTTAGAAATTCGCTGAATAAAACAAAAGTTACAGGGACGTTATAGGTAGGAAATTGAATTTAAAAAAAAATGAGAAAAAAGGTTACAGGGCTAATATCGTTAGGCTCAGGTTTTGCTCATACAAAACCAATGAAATTCAGCAGCAATAGTTAGCTGATCTAACTATAACTTGCACCCCCGCAATGCACTACTTATGACCTCACATATTACAATACTCATGACATGGTCAGTGACATCACTGATGCCATCTCAAATGATATCACTGATGAGCACTGATGACATCATCCACAGAATCACTAACATATCCACTCACATCCCATAGAACCTTTCATTCACCCACTCCCACACAACCATTCACAGACCCATACTAGTACTTCCACACCCACTCACTGATTTGCAAATATTCCCACAGATCCACTCACTCACCCATACAGCCATTCATGCACCCACTCACTCACTGATACAGCCACTGACATATCCACTCATACATCCACTCACACACTGACTCAGTCACCCATAGAGCTACTCACACACCTACTCCCTCACCCATAGAGTCAATCACACAGCCACTTGCTCACCAGTACAGATACACATACACTCACTCACTTACTCATACAGATACTAACATGTACTCACTCACCTCTACAGTCACTTACACAAGCACACACTCACCCATACAGCCACTCTCACATTCACTCACTCACCCAACCAGTAGTGTGCCAGAAGACACCTTTGCAGAGTGGTGGAAAAAAGGGGCATGGCCTCCAAAGATCTCTCAGCAATCTCCCTGTCTGGGACTTATTGGAGGTAACAAAAGGGGTTCCTGGTCCCAAGGACCCTCAGCATCCAAAGGGACTTCAACCCCAATGTGTAGTGCATCAGGAAGCATGTTTGCAGAGGGGTGGAGAAAGAGGACGGGGCCTCCGGTGACTTGCCGGGCCACACTTTTTTCATTATTTTGTATTACGGGAGATGGGCCGTGTGGCTCTACTTCCCTGGGCTGATTTGGGCCCCGGGGACCTCCTCCAGCCACTGACTCACTCATTCACTCATCCGTACAGGCAGTCACACACCCCCTCACCCACCCACACAGACACTCAGACACCCATACATGTACTCAGACACCCAATCACTCTCCCATACAGCCACTCATATACCCACTCACACACCCATACAGCCACTTAGACACCAACTGACAGACTGAGACAGACATTCACACAACCAGTCACTCGCCCATACATCTACTGAGACACCTAATCACTTACTTATGCAGTCAGTCATACACCCACTGAATCATCCATACATTCACTCATACACCCACTGATTCACCAATACACCTTGGCATATATATTTAACAATCATAAATGTTTTAACCCCTTCTGTGCCCATGACGAGATAGTCTCGTCATGGAGTGCGGTTGCGCTGTGCCCATGACGAGACTATCTCGTCATGGACCCCGCCCGCTAATACAATGCCCGGCACAGGAGGGGGAAAGGGCAGGGCACTCAAGGGGTTAAAACCACTCACAGTCACTGTATGATGTCATCAGTGATGTAATTTGAGGTGTCATTGGTGATGTCATCAGTGATGTCACTGACCATGTCATGGGTGATGTAATACATGAGGTCATAAGCAGTGCATTGTTGGGGAGCAAGTTATAGTTAGCTCATCTAACTATATTGGCTGAATTTCACTCGTTTTGTACGGGTAAAATCTGAGCATAACAATAATGTCCCTGTAACCTTTGGTTTTTTCAGTGAATATATATGTATTATATAAATGTGACCAAGGCTGCTGGGCAGTCGAAACACGTTGTGTAAATAAGCCGTTTCCTGCAATGCTGTGACTCCTTGTGCTGAATCCTGAGAGTGCGCCTACCTAACTCTTTATTGTGTATGTGTATGCATATATATATATATATATATATTCACTTAAAAAACAATAGGTTTCACACACGGTATAGTTAGGAATTAGCATTTAAAAACCTTGCAAATTCACTTAAAAAACCATAGGTTTCACACATGTTATAGTTAGCTGGACATTTCACTCGTAAAAAACCATTGAAATTCCCCCGTTATAGTTAGTTCAGATAACTATAACTCGCGCGACCACCACTCTATCACAAGGATGATGTCATCAGTGATGTCATGAGTGGTGCCACTGACCATGTCATGAGTGATGTAATATGTGATGTCATGAGCAGTGGATTGCGGGCGCGCGAGTTATAGTTATCTGAACTAACTATAACGGGGGAATTTCAATGGTTTTTTACGAGTGAAATGTCCAGCTAACTATAACATGTGTGAAACCTATGGTTTTTTAAGTGAATATATATATATGTATGTGCATATATATATGCATGTGCATATATATATATTCACTGAAAAAACCATAGGTTTCACACAAGTTATAGTTAGCTGTACATTTCACTCGTAAAAAACCAATGAAATTCCAGGTTATAGTTAGTGCAGGCAACTATAACTCACGCGACCGCAATCCTCTGCTAATGACATATGTGTCTTTATGAAAAAAAAATATTTGTAATATATGTATAACTAAAATTTAATGGAAGAAGACATGGGCAAATAAGTGTCTAAATACAGTATTAGCATCAGCAGAGGATTGCGGTTGCGTGAGTTATAGTTGCCTGCACTAACTATAACGTGGAATTTCATTGGTTTTTTACGAGTGAAATGTACAGCTAACTATAACTTGTGTGAAACCTATGGTTTTTTCAGTGAATTTGCAAGGTTTTTTAAATGCTAATTCCTAACTATAACGTGTGTGAAACCTGTGGTTTTTTCAGTGAATTTGTACGTTTTTTTAAATGCTAAGTTACTTTACGCCGTTCGTGCCGTGCGCGCCCACTTCACGCAGTTCGTTCCGTGCGCGCACGGTGCGCTTTGCGCACCGTGCGCGCACAGTGAGCACGCGGTTTGCTTCGCGCACCGCACGCCCACTTAACGCAGTTAGTGCTGTGCACGCACGGTGGGCAGGCGGTGCGCTACGCGCACCGCGTGCCCACGTTACGCTGGATGGGCCATGTATGCACGATGCCCTTCGTGCACCGTCCGCACACAGAGGACATATTATGCGCTTCGTTGTGAAAAGTTATCTATTAAATGTTCACTTGAAAAATAGGCCATGCACAAAAGGTGCCCTCTGGGCGCGTTTTGCAAACGGGGGGGGAAAATATGGATCTTGGTTTTTTTATATTTATTTTTTGCCGTACGCGTACGGTAAGCGCATTCAGCGTTTTTTCAAAAAAATTTTTTTTTTAATTCTTGGTGTTGGATGGCCTTCTGGCACACCATAACCAAGGCTAGGAGGTTAGGAGCTGTCTAGCCTGCCCCTTTTCATGATATCCAACTTTGTTTTTCCTCCCCCCCTCAGAGTGCAAGAGAGAAAATGGCGTCCGACACTTCCTGGTTTCGACCGATTCGAATATTTACTAAGATCTACCAGCCAATCAGAATCGCGCTCGCGCACGGCACCGTACGCGTACGGTAAGCTTACGGTGCGCGCTCGGAGCGCGCTTACAGATGTATATATTGATTTAAATGCTATTTTCTCAGGAACTACTGAACAGATTTACACCAGACCTACAAAAGGCACTTCCTTGACCTGAGGACTACCTCTCTGCCAAATTACAAGTAATTCTGTTTAGCCGTTCGGGCTGTAGCTGTGTCTAAAGGTCCTATGGAAAAATGCATGGGGAAAACGAGTTTTGGGACCCCCCTTTTTTCTCAGCCCCCGTTTGACAAATCCCCCCGAGACTTTCAGGGTAGAAGCGGAGCGTAGCGCCCCATTAGTTCTGAAAATTTTGCGAGGATTCGTCGACCGGCGCCAAAGTTATTCCAAATAGAATGTGACGGATTTCCTATGGAAACAGGGTCCTAACTATAACTACCTACTGGCGACCGCCAGTAGGTAATGTATGTGCATATATATGCATGTGCATATATATATATATATGTGTGCACATATATATATGCATATATATGTATATATGTATATATGTGTGTTTGTGTGTGTATATATATATATAAATTCACTTAAAAAACCATAGGTTCCACACATGTTATAGTTAGGTGGACATTTCACTGGTAAAATACCAATGAAATTCCCCCGTTATAATTAGTTCAGATAACTATAACTCGCGCGCCCGCAATCCACTGCTGATGACTTCACATATTACATCACTCATAACATGGTCAGTGGCATCACTCATGACATCACTGATGACATCATCCTTGTGATAGAGTGGCGGTCGCGCGAGTTATAGTTATCTGAACTAACTATAACGGGGGAATTTCATTGTTTTTTTACAAGTGAAATGTCCACCTAACTATAACATGTGTGAAACCTATGGTTTTTTAAGTGAATTTGCAAGGTTTTTAAATGCTAATTCCTAACTATAACGTGTGTGAAACCTATGGTTTTTTAAGTGAATTTGTACGGTTTTTTAAATGCTAAGTTATGTATGTATTATTATATTTTTTTTTAAAGGTTTTTCACCGTGCGCGCACGGTGCGCGCACCTCGCGATTTTTTTACAAAAAAATTAAAATGTTTTTTTCACCCTTCGGGGTCCTTGAGGGACCCCCTGACCAAGGCTAGGGGTCAGGAACTCTCTACCCTGCCCCCTTTTCACGTTCGCCACCTCTCTTTTTCAGTGTCACACCCAAAACAAACAAAATGGCGGCCGATACTTCCTGATTTCGACCGATTCGAACGTTGACTGACATGTAACCACCAATCAGAATTACGCTCGCGCACGTAAGGGTGCGCGCACGGTGTGCGGCTATAGATATTTATGTACTTTTAACTGCAATTTTCTTAGGAACTACTGAACAGATTGACTCCATATATGCAAAAGGCACATGCCTGACCTGAGGACTACCTCTCTGCCAAATTTCAAGTAATTCTGTTCAGCCGTTCGGGCTGTACCTTCGACTAAAGGTCCTATGGGAAAATGCATGGAGAAAACGCGTTTTGGGACCCCCCTTTTTTCTCGGCCCCCGCTTGACGAATCACCCCGAGACTTTCAGGGTAGGAGCTGAGCAGAGCGCCCCATTAGTTTTGAAAATTTCGCGAGGATTTATCAACCGGCGCCAAAGTTATTCAAAATAGAATTTTGAGATTTCCTATGGAAACGCGGTCCTAACTATAACTATCTACTGGCGACCGCCAGTAGATAATACATATAGATATATTTTTCAACCCTCTTTTGCAAGAAGAATGGAGGCGCACTCACGGGTACTTTTCACGGTGTTTCTGCTTTTATTTAATCCTTAAATCACGGGTCATCGCTTCAACCAACGCGTTTCAGTGTCCTCCGAGACCTTGATCACGGTTGATGTCTCGCATTTCATTACAAAGTATATACTTTTCTAAATACGCATCACCTGACTTCCTGTAGCCTCACAGGCGGGATTGTGGGACATGTAGTTTTCTTAAACAATATAATCTTTTTTCAAAACAATGATATCATTTTCTGTTTTCTTTCCCTTTTCCCCTTTTAGTCTTTGGTTGGATTTTAACTTGATTACTGACAAGAGTAATTTGGATGTTTATTAAATATAAATAAAGATTTTATATAAAAAGAAGGTATAAATGACAATAGTAACGATTGCCAAATATATAAAAGAGAGTTAATGATAGAAAGAAGTGCAAGACATTGAAAATATTGTTTTGATAAAGCTTTAGAAATAGCAGGAAATGGCTGAAAGCAGGCCCACCGGAGGGCGAAAGGTTAAAAATTGTACACATCCCACTAAAATATAGAATGTATTAATTTAATCAATTTGGCAAAACCTGATTAATGAAAATGAAAAAAGACAGGAGAAATGCAAATGATGATAAGATGATTATATGTTTTGAAAAAAGATGATATTGTTTAAGAAAACGACATGTCCCACAATCCCGCCTGTGAGGCTACAGGAAGTCACGTGATGCGTATTTGGAAAAGTATATACTTTGTAATGAAATGCGAGACATCAACCGTGATCAAGGTCTCGGAGGAGACTGAAACGCGTTGGTTGAAGCGATGACCCGTGATTTAAGTATTAAATAAAAGCAGAAACACTGTGAAAAGTACCTGTGAGTGCTCCTCCATTCTTCTTGCAAAAGAGGGTTGAAAAATATAAATATACGGCTTGGCTCTGTCTTGGAAGTTGCACCGCATAAGACGCGCCAAGGATTCGGCGCCATTGAGCTACATCAAAAGGATTTGTAACATAGTCGGATTGGCGAACACTGGGGAAACATTGTATCATTGAAATCCCAAGAAGGAGAACACGTTCCCGAAACCGGAGGGTGGAAAGGAACTGCGGAATCCAAAGGGAGGTAAGAAGATACACTTTGAAAGCATTTGCTGACCGGTTTGCCTGTATCGTTCTATGTCACCCGCAAATTAAGCCAATGAACAAAACAGTATTTACTGGGGGCGTAAAAGAACAGGACTACAATAGAACACATATAAGGACGGGTGCTGAATAAAGAAAGTAAAACATAGGAATATTTGTAAACGGCGAGAATAGTACAATCATCGCAGCAATGGATAAACGTGAGGCTAAAAGTAATGAGTAATGAGCTGTTAGAAACTTTTTTTGATCAGCCTGAAATAACGAGTGGGGCGGGAGATTCAAGTACAATACCAACAACAACAAAAATGGACATAAAAAATAAACTAAGGAACTGGGAGAAATTATCCAAAAAGGAAATAAATAAGTGGTGGGAAGTACTGGCATTAAAAAAATACCTGGAAGTGAACTGGGTTCCTTGAGGACTTAGAATCACCTTAATGCCGAACCACCAAGACACGAGCAATGAGTTACTGCAGGAATGGGGTGAATTTCTCCTAAATACATCAAGAGGCCTAATGGAAATATTAGTCAAACACTTGGAAATCGCCCTGAGAAAAATAAAAGATCAATTAAAGGCGATAGAAATAGACAAACTGGATTTAAATACGGAGATGATAAAAATAAAAGAGGAAATGGAAAAATAAATAGAGAAGCATGAGGAAATTGTACAAGAACGAAAACAAATAAAAATTTTGAGAGATAAAAAGGATTACTTGGAAGGGCGTATCTTTACTTTTTCACGAAAATTTGATGGTTTAAAACAACGTGATCGAACAGAAAGTGAATCAAATGTCTCAACCAGTACATCGTCTGCGGTTTCAGTGGAAAGAGGAGAAGAGAAGTTAGAGCTAGAAGGAGCAAGAATAAAGAGGTCTTTTTTAGGGGAGCAACCAGCTGCAGTTATTCAGAGGGAGAGGCAGGGGCCGGGCAAGAGGCTGCCGTGGAAACAAACAAGGAGACGAAGCAGGAAGAGAAAATCAAGAGAAAGTGGGCGCGCAAACAAGAAGCATGCGGCAGAAACAGACATGGAAGAAGAGAATGATATGGAGGATTTAAATGTGATTAACTTATCAAAAAGAGAAATAACGGAAACTGAAAAAATACTTTTGCAACAGGGTTTAAATTTTTGCCCAAGGAATAATATAGATATAGCACAAGCAAAACATAAGGAAGATCAAATTAGCAAAAGTATTCAAAGAGAATCAATTAATGCGAGAACATGCGAAAAAACATCTAAACCAACAGCGGAACTTCTTGTAAGTGATGCAACGGCCTTCTTAACTCTAGTAAATCTAGATGTGACAAATGAAGACGAAAGTGTGGAATTGGAATCAACATATATGCAGATCGGATCGGGTCTGAGTGGCTTTAAACCAAAGTCAAAATTCTATCCACATTTAGCTCCGGGAAACAAAATAGATTTGTTCCATGAGGCAGTAATACAGGAGTTGCATGAAATCAATCAAATGAAATATCATGATAATCTGAAAGAAGCCGAAAGAAAAGCCTTAAAAGTTCTAATGCTAGACGATCAGATCATACTGAAGATGGCAGACAAGGGAGGAAACATAATTATCTGGGACAAAGCAGATTATGAAAAACAAGCACATCGTCAATTGGATAATGTAGAATGTTACACCAAATTGAAAACAAATCCCACTGTAACATTCAAAGCAGAATTGGATACCAAGTTGGAAAAATGGAAGTGTGTAAATTTATTGGATGAGGATGAAGTGAAGTATTTGAAGACAGAACATCCTATAATGGCAACAATTTATTTTTTGCCAAAGGTCCACAAACATCCAACAAAACCACCCGGCAGACCCATAGTGGCCGCAAAAGGATCTTTGTATGAACCAATAACAAACTATGTAGATTATTTTTTAATGCCATTTGTTTTAAACTTGACCTCATACATAAAGGACACAAGCAACATGCTAAGACATTTGCATGACATACCATGGCAAGAATCTTACAGCTTAATCACAATGGATGTGATTTCGCTGTACACAAACATCAGGAACAACATAGAAATAACAGCATGTGAATATTTTCTCCAAAAACGAAATATCCAATATAAAAAGCATAATGACATGATCTTGGAAATGACCAAACGTTTGACATGCAATATATTTTTATTTGGTGAGGAAATCTACAACCAATCTAACAGTACAGCGATGGGATTTTCCTTTAGTCCCAGCTACGCGTGCCTAGCGATGGGCTGATGGGAGCAGCACTTTGCTTGGCACCCAGATAATGATATACATACAGAGAAGACCGTAATATGGTTACGCTTCATTGACGATGTGCTAATTATGTGGGACGGGAATGAACAAGAATTTAAAGATTATTTATCAGTCCTGAACACCACAGAGGCAGATTTCAGATTCACGTACACAATAAGTAAAGAACGTGCAACCTTTTTGGATACAGAAATATACATAAATCAAGGCAAAATCCAAACTACACTGCACCGGAAAAAAACCTCAACAAATTCCATCTTACATGCAAATAGCTTTCACCAGAATGCATTAATCCGGAGTATTCCTTACGGGGAATTTATCAGGATTCGGAGAATATGCTCAGAAGAAAGAGAATGGATCAAACATAGTAAAAGAACAGTGAAAAACTTTAAATGAAGAGGATATGCTGCGAATATAATTGAGAAAGGTTTGCAAAAATCATAGGAAAAACAAAGAGAAGAAATAATAAAGGTAAAACCTCAAAAAACTGAAGCGCCAAAAATCAGGTTTATCACTACCTATTCACAGGAAGCAAATCGATTGACTAAAATTTTAAAAAAGAATTGGAAAATCTTGAAATTGGACCAAACAGTGGCAGATATCCTAGGAGAACATCCGAATGTTACGTACAAAAGAGCTGGAAATCTAAAAGACAAATTGGTGCAGAGTCATTACTGGAAAAATAAAAATAAAAAGAAACATTGGTTGAAAGCTACAGGCTTTTTAAAATGTTCAAATTGTAAAGTGTGCCAGATCGGAAAAAATACAAAAGAAGTAGTTGGAATAAATCAGAAAGTGTGGCACATTCGGCAATTAATAAATTTCAAAACCCAGTATGTTGTATACATCATTGAATGCCCATGTTCCTTGAGATATGTGGGGAGCACAATTTGCGAAGTAAAAAAAAAACAACAAATAAAAAAAGAATCCTGGAACATGTCCGAGCAACCGTGAACAAGGATAGAAGCAATGCTATTGCGAAACATATGGAGGAAAAACATGAAAGCAACTGGAAATCTTTACGATTTCATGGAATTGAAAGTGTGGAAAAACATGTACGAGGTGGGAACCGGGAAAAAAAACTGTGACAATGTGAGTTACATTGGAATTTTGTCATTAAGAACATACACCCCACATGGCTTGAATCAAGATGAGGAGATGTATGTACATCTAGACTAAGCTACGCTCGTGTAAATAGCCTTAAAAATATAATTCACAAATAGATTAAAAAATAGTAGTGATTTCCTCTATCACCATGAAAATTGAAAAATTGGATTAATAATATGTAATAATATTTATCTAATGGGTGGCGAGGTCAACTATAGGATTTTAGTTTATTTTATGATTTTCTTCCCTTTTTTCACTTTTTCTTTTTTATTGACCCCTACTAGTATGAATATCATTTTCTATTTTCTTTCCCTTTCCCCTTTTATCCTTTGGTTGGATTTTAACTTGATTACTGACAAGAGTAATTTGGATGTTTATTAAATATAAACTAAAGATTTTATATAAAAAGAAGGTATAAATGACAATAGTAAGGATTGCCAAATATATAAAAGAGAGTTAATGATAGAAAGAAGTGCAAGACATTGAAAATATTGTTTTGATAAAGCTTTAGAAATAGCAGGAAATGGCTGAAAGCAGGCCCACCGGAGGGCTAAAGGTTAAAAATTATACACATCCCACTAAAATATAGAATGTATTAATTTACTCAATTTGGCAAAACCTGATTAATGAAAATGAAAAAAGACAGGAGAAATGCAAATGATGATAAGATGATTATATGTTTTGAAAAAAGATTATATTGTTTAAGAAAACTACATGTCCCACAATCCCGCCTGTGAGGCTACAGGAAGTCACGTGATGCGTATTTGGAAAAGTATATTCTTTTTAATGAAATGCGAGACATCAACCGTGATCAAGGTCTCAGAGGAGACTGAAACGCGTCGGTTGAAGCGATGACCCGTGATTTAAGGATTAAATAAAAGCAGAAACACCGTGAAAAGTACCCGTGAGTGCGCCTCCATTCTTCTTGCAAAAGAGGGTTGAAAAATATAAATATACTGCTTGGCTCTGCCATGGAAGCTGCACCGCATAAGACGCACCAAGGATTCGGCACCATTGAGCTACATCAAAAGGATATATATATATAAAAATATATATATATATAGCGATAGAGAACAGATCTTGCTGGAAGTGGATGAATTGGAGAAGCAAATTGCCGAGAATGATCACAAAAATAAACAGGATGAATTACGTGAAGAAATGAGGAAACGTTTGAAAGCCTACGAACAAAAGATTAAACAACGTAAACAAGATAAATTCGAAAGGGACGAAAGAGACTACTCTCAAGGTCGCATTTTAACATTTGCTAAAAGATACGATCAACCGAGAAAACAGCTTTTGAGTGATAAAAGCAAACTCGTCGTGGAACACAGAGAAACTTCGGAATCAGAAGTCACCGACATTGACCAAAGCGAGGACGAAGGAGAACGCAGAGTTTCAAAATCGATACCTAGTGCTGCCTCTATACCAGCACCTTTTTTGGAGGAATTCCAAGTCATCAGAGAAACGTGGGGCAAAGCAGGAAGAGGGAAACCCCCCGAAAGGTCACGACCAAGACAGCAGAGAGAAAACGTCGGACGAGGAGAGGTGGGTGGCACAGACAGCAACAACGCTTCGCCAAGGGTGACTCGGAGCAGAAAACAGTGGAACAAAAGGTAAATACGGACAGACTCACAGTCGTTAACTTAACATCGAGAAAATTGAGTAAGGAAGAAGAGGAAGTATTACAATTAGGCCTGAGCTTCTGTCCTACGAGACCTTCAGAATATACACAAACTAGAATTGATTTATTCAAATTCTGTAGAAAAATAAAACTATTAAAGTTTTTCAAAGGCAAAGAACGGGTCACTCAGAAACAAGTTATGGAAATACCTAGAGAAGACAATTTGACAGCAAGTGATGTAGAAACTTTGGCGGTTCTAGAGGATTTGGCAAATGAAGGAAACCCTGTATCTCTGATTTCATCATCTATGAGAAATATAAATCGGACAGGAGAAGTGCAAACTAGTCCTGGGAGTCCCTTCAAGCCGAAATCTAAATTCTGCCCACTCATGCCAGCAGACTCGATAGATGTATTTACGGATGTAGTTACAAAAGATCTTCTTAAACTCCGCAATCTCAATAGTAAAGGGAAAAGCGGAGGTAATATTACAGAACTACATAGGAAAGCAATTGCCAAATTGAAACAAGATGAAACCATCGTTTGCAAACCGTCTGATAAAGGCGGGAATGTGGTTCTTCTGACTAAAGACTATTACATCAAAGAAGCTTTGGCACAATTGAATGATGAGTTGAGCTATGTATGTGTTACCAGGAGGGTATTTAAAGAAAGTGTAAACACATACAGGTCAGTGTTGAATAAATGGTACCACAGAGGAATGCTGAACAAGGAAGAATTTGCATACTTGGAATGTAAACATCCCCTAGTACCGACCTTCTACCATCTCCCCAAACTGCATAAGAATGCTGTGCGTCCACCAGGCCGTCCAATTGTTTCGTCAATAGGAAGTCTCACGGAACACATGTCAAGGTTCGTGGATTTTTTTCTGTTTGATTTTGTCAAGGAACTTGCATCATACACAAGAGACACTAAGGAGTTTTTAACTAAGATTGAAAGTCTAGTCTGGGACGATGACATGGTCATGATAACTCTTGATATTTCAAGCCTTTATACAAGCATTGACCATCTCCAAGGACTAGAGGCAGTGAGATGGTTTCCAGGCAGAAAATCAATGAATCTAGCCGAGCACAATAATATGATTCTAGAATTTGTGGAATTCTGTCTGTGCAATAACATTTTCCTTTTTCAGGATCAATTCTTTAAACAGATACGCGGGACCGCGATGGGCACCTGCTTCGCCCCAGTTACGCAAATCTTTTCATGGGCTGGTGGGAGGAGCAGGTGGCCTGGGCAGTAACAGGTGATTCACAGTGGACCCACAGAATCCTTAGTTGGAACAGATATATAGATGACCTATTCATCATCTATAGAGGCACAATACAATCGGCCACGGAATATATTGAGATTCTCAATATGAATGACCTTAACCTTAAATTCACGGGGGAGGTCAGCACGGAGGCTGTTAATTTTTTGGATTTGAGGGTTTTCGCTGCAGGCGGAAGATTGTGCACTATGTTGCACAGGAAACCGACTGCAGGGAACTCTGTATTACATGCAGATAGTTGCCACTCAATTAAAACAATAACAAGTATTCCATATGGTGAATTACTTAGAATCAAAAGAAATTGCACACGCCCCTGTGACTATAAAGCAGCAGCTAAGGAAAGTATGAACAGATTTTTGGCGAGAGGTTATCATATGGAAACCCTTAATGAAGCCATGTCGAAAGCAGAAAAGAAACCCAGGAAAGATTTACTTATTGGCAGTACAGTAAATCTTCAAAAAGAAAAAGTAAAGATAAAAGACAGTAAAACTAACAGTCTTAGGATGATTACAGATTATTCAGGAGATGCGGCATCAATCAGAAAAATCTTTGTGAGAAATTGCCATATTCTAAGATCCGACCCAGTGATAGGGAAGGACCTACCGAAGGCACCACTACTGACCTTCAGAAGAGCGAAATCCCTTCGAACCACATTGGTTCAGAGTCATTGTAAAAGTGACAGCAAAACCTTACCGTTTGGTAAATTTACAGGATTTTATCCCTGTCTCAAATGCAGGGCTTGTAAGAATAGTCGAAAAGTACTAGATTACAGAGTGTCTGGAATGAGAGAACCAAGAAAGATAAGGAGCCTGATGAATTGTAACACAACACACACGGTATACTGTTTGTTATGTCCGTGTGGGTTGCGTTACATTGGGAGTACGATCCATCCCACAAAGATTAGAATCCTGGAACACCTCAGGGCCATACAAAATAAGGATCCCACCTATCCGGTGGCGAGGCATTTTGAGAGGTTCCATGGAAGCAACACGGATCTTCTGAGTTTCTTTTGTATGGATCAGGTACCTATAAATGTCAGAGGGGGCAACAGACAATTACAGTTACGCAGACTGGAATCACGATACATTATTGAGAACCAGACCAAAAAGCCGGGCGGTCTCAATAGTGGGGAAGAAATGGCTGTACATTTATAATGTTTTCTGGATGATAGTGATCCTACGAGTTTTGCATGGTAGGTTGACAAGATATGATCAGGACAGTTATGGAGTTATGTATTATAATATGTCTTACATTTGATATGTTGTAAAGAGAGGACCAGCCCATTCAGGGCATAATTTGTGTTTCAATGTTCAGTATTATCAATACGGTGAACACTTATGTAAGATAATACAGTTGTGGAATATAAGCCTATCCAGGGCAGTATAACAATAAGGAACGTTGTATATGATTTTGTTCATAATGTATACACAGCTATTCATTTAGCAATGGCCGACACTTTGACTGAATGAAGTCGAGTAGTCCTCTGTCTATGTTAAATCTGTGTCATGCCGGCGCCGGCCTCTATTGACAAAGGCGGCAAGCCGAAACGCGTCTGTGTGTGTATACTTTATCCAATTAAAACTTGGATTCATACGTTCCTGCGAGTGCTGGTATTTCAATATCGTGAGCTGTGGATGAAAATCCGACGCGGTGTCCGTCACCGCGCTTAAAGCACCCGATCGCGAGTGCAAGGGAACAAGGCGGAAAGTTAGAAATGTGATATATATATATATATATATATATATATATATATATATATATATATATATATATATATAAGAAATTCCACAGTGTTTAAACACAGGAACGACTTGCACTCGAGGGTTCGTTTTGCAAAAGTATTTTAGTTAGTGGCAACGCGTTTCGAGCAGACGCTCTTCTTCACAGGCCAACATTAACAATTTACAAGTCCACCATTTTAAAATGTATTAACCAAACATAAAGGACGGACCAAAACGCTTGCAATCCAAGCATAGAGTTAAACAACAGACTTACAATGATTATACAAATAAAACGCACTTTGATTCCTTCAAAGTAATAAAGAGCCAATTTTCACCATTCAAATAACACAAATTAGATTCAATAATTCCTAATTTGTATATATGCTGAATAATAAAGAGATCATCATGGCCAAGTGGCCCTTTATATATAATCCATCATACTATGAATGTAAAAAACAATTTGTATAAACAGTTATTTCTCATTCAGTCTGTTATAACATACGGGCTGCCAAATTTTTAAATACAATGATTCTATTTCATAACACTCCACATAGCTAACTCTAATTAATTCAAACCTAATAATAATCATCATGATTATGGTCCTTTCAAAAAATGTAATTTGGTGAAAAATGTATAGTTCAAAATAATTTCTTAGAATTCTAAACACAGCAACGGAGACTAAGGGGCACTCAAGGGACGACTGTACCCAATACATCAATAATATTCACAAATACTTAAATCAATATTTGCCTCATCAATCTTTTTCATCACTGAAAACAGCGTTCTATCACACTGTTGACGGAGAGAAATTCATATGCCTTTTCCAAATCTCCAATCACAATTGCGAATCATAGTAACAGGAACAGATATATATACGGCAAAACAAGGAGCCAAATGGATACTCATCCAATGTGGACAAACAGTTTCTCGTCTTCATTTAGACCAAAAGGGTTTTTGGACTCTAAGAGGATGATATACTGTGATTCCAGCACTCTCAATTGTTTCTCACGATCTCCCCCTCTGGGGTTTATCAACACCCTGTCAATACCAAAGAATGAAAAACAATTAACATCTTTGTCATGATACTTCAGCCAGTGCCTTGCAGTAGAATAATTCAGATCCACATTCTTAATTGCTCTTAAATGTTCAAGAATCCGCTTTTTTACAGGGAAAATCGTACTACCTACGTACATTTTGGCACATGGACACATTATCACATACACACAAAATTCCGTATTACAGTTCATAAATTTCTTTATGACACCTGTTTTACCTGTAGGCAATGGATATGTCTTGGTGTTTCTACTCGTACAACAGGCCTTGCACTTACCACATTTAAAGAAACCCTTTTGCTGTTGTATCCAAGTTAGTTTCTTTGAAGCCCCCATATAGCTCTTCACAAGCATATCTTTCAATGAGCGAGCTTTACGGTACGTTATCTGCGGATACGCATTCACAACTGAACCTATAACTGGGTCCTTTCTAATCAAATGCCAATGTTTATTAAGTGTATCACTTATTGCTTTGGCTTCCACACTAAATGTGGTAATCATCCTGATGTTAGTCTCACTTTTACCACTTCTAGGTATTTTCACCAGCAATGCTGCTCTATCCTGTTTCATTGCTTTCTCTTTGGCAATTGCTAGAACATCTTCAGGATAACCTCTTGCCCTGAACCTCCATAACATAGTCTCCTGTTCTCTTTCAAAGGCACGTACAGAGTTACAATTACGTTTAGCTCATAAGAGCTCCCCATATGGGATGCTCCATTTCAATTTGGGAGGATGGTGGCTCCTGGCATGTAATATACTATTACCGGCTGTTGACTTCCTATATAGCTCAGTTGTTATAACACCTTCCTCTATCTTTACAAGTACAGCAAGGAAATCCATCTCATTTTTATCACACCTGTGTGTGAAACAAAGGTTGACCTCATTGTTGTCTAGGGTTTCAAATAACCTATTAAGATCCAATTTTGATCCACCCCATATTAAAAAGATGTCGTCTATAAATCTTGTATAGAAGACAATATTTTTCGTCAAATCCTCATTCGCATCAATCCAGTTGCTCCTCTCACCATCCCATCATCATACAAGCATAACTCGGTGCAAAGCAGCTTCCCATCGCCGTGCCAAACTCTTGTTTAAACCACTTGTCTTCAAAAAGAAAAAAGTTATTGTTCAAGCAAAATACCAACATATCAAGTAACATATGAGTTTGATCATACAAGAAGATAGCTCTATCCCTGAAGAAGTGTTTACACGCACGTACACCATCAGAGTGCTTTATGCAAGTATACAAGGATACCACATCAATAGTGACAAGCCAAAAATCCTCCTGCCCTGTTATTCCCTCTATTTTATTAATTAAATCGGTACTATCCCTACAATATGAGGGAAGATTTAGAACATATGGGGAGACAAAAGCATCTAAGAAAATAGATGTGTTCTCTAAAAGACTGCCATTGGTCGAAACTATAGGCCTACCCGGGGGATTTATTTTATTCTTGTGAACCTTTGGTAGCATATAAAAACAAGGTGCTACTGGATGTTTAACAGAGAGAAATCTATATTCACACTCCTCTAATAGTCCTTTCTCCCTCCATTTCCCAAGTTTGTCATAATAGACCTTCGCTGCCAGTGTATAGTCTTCTCTACTCGATCTTATGTAGTTGCCTGAAAGGATCAATTGTCTGTTTGCTTCTTGTTTGTATAAATTGATGTCCCAAAGGACAACATTCCCACCTTTGTCCGAGGGTTTGATTATAAACCCCGGATCACTGTTTAAGGTACATAGTGCTAGTCGTTGCTCCTGTGTCAGAATATGCGCATGTCTGTTCTTAGTGTTATCCCAGACCCGCATAAAATCCCTGACAACTACCTCATGGAAAGTATCAAGATCATCATGTGGTGTATTGGGATTAAATGTGGATTTGGGTTTAAATTTGGTGGGTGCTTTCCCCCCCCCATATCCAACCCCATCTGTTTCAACACATCTCGTTCATCCTGATCACTAGTTGTTTCATCACATAATTCCGCTACACAGATTAAGTCTTCTATATCTGCTAAACAAAAATCTTTAGATATCTGGGAGCCCAAATCAGTCCCTTCAGTGCCATATTCCAAAGCACGTTTCTTTTTTTGCATGAACATTTTCAACAATTTCAATTTACGAACAAAAAGGAAAACATCAATTCTAGTTCTGCTATAATCAAAATTTGCCAGCGGGCAAAAAGTCAAACCCAAGTTCAAGTAAAGATTCCTCCGCCTTGGTTAAAATATGGGAGGACAAATTCAGAACTGTTAAATTTTTCTCACCCATCATTTCTGTTTCGATTGCCATGTTTGTCTCCCATGTGGCACTGTTTCTTTTATGTTTCCTTCCTCCCCTCCTTGTTTTTTTCCTCTTATGCTTGCGCCTCTTCCTCTTCCCTTTCCGCACAGTATTTCTGGGGGTCTTGATCTCAATGTCATATTGGTCTGTAAAAAACGATACTCTTCAAGAGGCCTGAAGGTTGGAGGCTCTACTCCTGTGGTCTCGGACAGCTCCTCCAAATCTGAATAAATCTCCGAGCCAGATTCTGATGTTATCAATTCCAGTTCCCTGTATCCTCCAATTTGTTTAAATTGTTTAATTGCACCATCATATCTTTTTCCAAATGTTAGGATCCTTCCACTAGCTTTTATATATATATATATATCTATCTATCTATATATATATATATATATATATATATATATATATATATATATATATATATATATATATATATATATATATATATATATATATATATATATATAGATAGATAGATAGATATATTACCTACTGGCGATAGCCAGTAGGTAGTTATAGTTAGGACCACGTTTCCATAGGAAAACCTCAACATTCTATTTTGAATAACTTTGGCGCCGGTCGACGAATCCTCGCGAATTTCTCAAAATAGGTGGGGCGCTACGCTCCGCTCCTACCCTGAAAGTCTCGGGGGGATTCGTCAAGCGGGGGCTGAGATAAAAGGGGGGTCCCAAAACGCGTTTTTCCCATGCATTTTTCCATAGGACCTTTAGAACGAGCTACAGCCCGAATGGCTGAACAGAATTACTCAAAATTTGGCAGAGAGGTAGTCCCTAGGTCAAGGAAGTGCCTTTTGTAGGTTTGGTGTAAATCTGTTCAGTAGATTCTGAGAAAATAGCCTTTAAATCAATATATATATCTGAGCCAGCTTACGGTACGCTTACCGTACGCTTACGGTAAGCGTACGGTGGCGTGCGCGAGCGCGATTCTGATTGGCTCTTAGATCTTAGTAAAAATTCGAATCGGCCGAAACCAGGAAGCGGCGGCCGCCATTTTGTCTCTCGCACTGAGAGAGATTTTTAAAATCGGAAGCCCAAAAACATGTAAAGGGGCTGTTTTGACAACTCCCTCCCACATAGTCATGTTGAGGGAGTCCCCAAACATCCCCCAAGTGCAAAAACGGTTTTATTTTTTTTTCGGCAATTTCGCGGGGTACGCTTACCGTACGCTTACGGTAAGCGTACGGTAAAAAAATAAAAATAAAAAAAACACTATCCACACTTACCCCACCCCCTGTGCTTTTGGTGGCCGAAGGCCACCAAATGTGCTGGGCTTATTACAATGGAAAAAAACACTATCCACACTTACCCCACCCCCTGTGCTTTTGGTGGCCGTAGGCCACCAAATGTACAGGGCTTATTATAAGGGAAAAAAACTTAGCATTTAAAAAACCGTACTAATTCACTGAAAAAACCATAGGTTTCACACACGTTATAGTTAGGAATTAGCATTTAAAAAACCTTGCAAATTCACTGAAAAAACCATAGGTTTCACACATGTTATAGTTAGTGGAAATTTTACTGATAAAAAACCAATGAAATTGCCCCGTTATAGTTAGCGCAGGCAACTATAACTCACGCGACCGCAATCCTCTGCTGATGACATATGTGTCTTTATGAAAAAAAAATATTTGTAATATATGTATAGCTAAAAATGTATGGAAGAAGACATGGGCAAATAAGTGTCTAAATACAGTATTAGCATCAGCAGAGGATTGTGGTCGCGTGAGTTATAGTTGCCTGCGCTAACTATAACGGGGCAATTTCATTGGTTTTTTATCAGTAAAATTTCCACTAACTATAACATGTGTGAAACCTATGGTTTTTTCAGTGAATATATATATATATAAAGCTCAAAGTTTCCAACTTGTTTGGGGAGCACTCCAGGGCCGGCAATGCCACGTAGACTGCTTACGAAGTGCGGCCTGACGCGTTTCGCTGTTAGCTTTCTCAAAGGCCGGTCTACTCTAATGTCCAGCAAAATGCGCAACCATTTAATTAAAAGAAGCTGCCTCCTGATAGGCTCTTCCTTCTCCCACTGCATTGAGGTATGTATAGTCTCGGTTTTTGCATTAATTAACCTTGTATAGGTGCCAGGCAAGAGGGGATTCCTAATGCTTGCCCATGATGAGCTCCATGAGCTGGTAAGTCTTAATTCCGGTACCAGTCCTCCCGAAATATGCTGGGCAGATTCTTAACTTCTCGGCCCGCTATGATTATCGCGGTGGTGCTGCGCCCGCGGCTGGAAATGCTGCGTATAGATTAAAGCTCAAAGTTTTCCAACGTGTTTGGAGAGCACTCCAGGGCCGGCAATGCCCCGTAGACTTCAACTGCTTACGAAGTGCGGCCTGACATTATTTAAAAAGCTAACGAACCCACCGCTGATATGTGGCATATGATTAGGAGGTGTTGACCTCGAAACGCGTTATGTTGTTTCCCGCCTGAAAATAAAGAATTTGAAAAGCATGATGGTGTGGCCTGTTGCATGTAGCTGAATGGTGCGTGTTTTTTGAGGAATATTGGAGGTGTCTGACACACCTGAGACAGGCCCCGACCCAAGAGGCTGTGGCGCTCCTCTTTGTCAGAAACTGCGATTGGATTTTGTTGAAAGGAGTGTCCGCCGGCTGAGATACTTGTCATGTAACAGGATGAATGGAAGGGCCCCAGTGAGAGGCCCGCCTCACCCGGTAGATGAACTTGCAATCAGCCAGGGTTTGCCAAAGGGATTTCCCTAAGCACGACGTGCTGCTCAACATTGACTTCAAGGCAAGTAACAAACCGGAGAAAAAGGGGTGGTAGTGGAATTCCTCTTTTTTCTGTGACCATTGTATGCAGCCGAAATATGGCACAAATCCGAGTAAAGGCAATCAATGCATCTTTGGGACACAGTTAAAATCGGGTGAAATTTTGCCAAAAGCATCATCGGAGAAGCAAGCATTGTAAGACATTGTTTGAGGCATTATGGGCATTGTGAAACATCTGACTTACAGAGGAATTATTTCGAATATGAATATGAAATAATATTCATCATTCCTGCTATGTGAAAGAATATATATATAAAAAAACGCGTATAATGGACTGCCTCTTTAAACCAAATACATGGACATTGGTCCTTCACCTCTTTGTCAGAAACTGCGATTGGATATATATATGTATATATATTTATGTATATATCTATTTGTATATCTATGTGTATATATATGTGTATATATATATGTGTGTATATATATATGTGTATATATATATATGTATATATATATATACATATATACATGTATATGTATATACATGTATATGTGTATATATGTATGTATGTGTGTATATATATATATATATATATATATATATATATGAAACAGTCTCGTTCACAAAGTTTCAGACAAACAAACGAGAGTGGACCCAAGATAAGTGCTCGTTTTCTATTTTATTCCTTTAGAAATATCGCCATGACGCGTTTCGACAGCTCCCTGCCTTGATCACATGACAGCGTACCTCGTGTGCTTAGTCTATTTAAAGTGACGGCATCCAATCATATAATTCATAGACATAAAAAACATCAAACAATGAATAGTTTGCAAGATGTTTCAAAAACTTGAACAATAATGGCATAAATGCTTAAAAAGTCATGAAGCTAACAATCATAGAGTATAAATATATAAATATAAATAAAACTCAGTTAACCACACCTTATTGTAAAATGCATATATATACAATAACATAATCAGAACTTAGTAATTTGCATAAATGCTTGGTTCCTAAATTATGTGTTGTAAGACCTTACCGGTTCTATTACAAATGTTAATAACTTTCAGAAATAGTTTGCTTAAATGCAAAAAAGGACCGGTATTACCTAATGTCTATTGTATTGAATGGACCCAATTTTTTAGTGCCTAAAATGTGAGAAAATTAATAAATTGTGAAAAATCTATCATACTACAAACAGCTTAGTTTTACCCTTCTTTTTCCCTTGTTTTAAAGTGCTCGTGCTATAATTGGTAAAATGTTATCCTGCCACCTTTGCCTCATTTGTTTCTGATTAATTTCATTTCAAATTTGAATTTAGAGGCAGTAAGGGGTATTTGTTGTATAAGTGTTGGGACTAGGGTCCAGGAGAATTTATAGGTTGTATTTTAGAGTAATTGATTCCCACTATTGTACTTAAAATTAATATAAATATGTATATAAATATTAAATACATAAAATGTTAATAAATACAATCCAATTACTAAAATCTACTCCATGAAAACACCTAAACATTACAGCATATAAACCGCATAAGAAGAAGAAAATACAAAGAGAATAAAAGATCGCAGTGCTCAGCATATCTGTTTGATTAAAACAAATGGGTTGCAGTAGGCATATTTTTTACAGATTATACTATTATAATTGTTCTTAGTCAAGGTAAGTATGCAGATCCTCACTAGTATTGAGGCCTCCTGGCTGCTTAGTATCCATCTCCAAAATATATTTTGTTTCAAGGCGCCTTAATTTGTGTTCACGATCCCCTCCTCTTTTTAGGGTAGGGATAGCATCAATGACAAAATATTTCAGAAATTGTAGATTACTATCATGATGCGATTTAAAGTGCCTAGCCACCGGGTAACTAGGGTCATTGTTAACGATGGCCCTTGTATGTTGTAAAATGCGTTTATGGACAGATAACTTAGTGCTGCCTATATATGATAGATTGCAACTACATTGTAGAACATAAATAGCATATTCTGTCCGACATGTCAGGTGTTGTTTTATATCAAAAGCTTTATCACTAAAAGCAGTGTGATATGAGGTTTTGTTTATACCATACTGACATGCTTTACAGCTAGAACATTTAAAGAAACCATTTCTAGCCACCAACCATCCTATTTGCTGTTGTTCTTCAGGGTTTTTTCGAACTAGTGCATTAGCCATTGAGAATAATTTTCTATAAGTTATAGCCGGATGCTTGGGGAGCAATGCTCCAATCACTGGGTCATCCTGGACTATAGGCCAATTTCGTCTAATAATGGCTCGCAACTGTTGTTCCTGTCTGGAGTAAGTTAGTATCAACCTGGTTGGTTCCTTGCCCACTTCCCCTTTATTTGTACAGGCTTTCTGGGATTTGCTTTTGACCTGTAATAGATCTTGCCTGGTGCGTTCCCTAGATTTAACTATAGCAGTATCAATAGATGCACTATTGTATCCTCTTTCTAGGAATCGCTTTTTACTTTCCAGTTGTTTCTCTTTTAAATCATAGTCCTCACTGCAAACCCTACGAATACGCAGCATCTCTCCGTATGGGATACTCTGTATTAAGTGCGGAGGGTGCGCACTAGATGCGTGCAACATAGTATTCCCTGCCGTATCCTTACGGTATAGAGATGTAGTCATATTATCATTTACTATGTTGATTTGTACATCTAAGAAGGTTATATTAGTATTGCTGACATTGGAGGTAAATTGTAAATTCACATCATTGATATTTAAAGATGCCACAAATTCGTGTGCCTCATTCTCTGATCCACTCCATATGACAAACAAATAATCTATGAATCTGAGCCAGCAAACGACATTGTTCATAAACATATGTTCATGTTTTCTCATGAGGACCAGCTCTTCCCACCAACCCATAAACAAACAGGCGTGGCTGGGGGAAAAGCTGGCCCCCATGGCAACACCCTGTATTTGTTGAAACATTTGATTTTTAAACATGAATAAGTTATTTTCCAAACAAAATGCCAGCATGTCCATCAACATTGAATTGTGTCGTGCATATTTGAGTGGTCTGTTGGCTAAAAAATATTCCACAGCTTTAAGACCATCTAAGTTTTTTATGCACGTGTATAAGGAGGAAACATCGAGAGCTATTAAGTACCATCCCTTTTGCCATTTCATGTCAGCAACTTTTCTAATGAAATCACTGGTGTCTTGTACAAATGATTTTAAACTTTTGACGTGATCCTGTAAAAAGTAATCAATATACCGTGACATATTTTCCAATAATCCATTGCAGGCCGATATTATGGGCCTGCCTGGTGGTTTGTTGATGTTCTTATGCATTTTTGGAATAAAGTACAATGATGGCCTTATGGGATGCTCTTTCTTCAAATATTTATACTCCTCCATGTTCAATAGACCCATGCTCTTCCATGCCAATAATTTGGAAAAGAGAAGATTCTGCACAGATTTGTATTTGGATGGAGAGCTCCTTCGGTAACAATCAGTGTCATTTAACTGAGAGTATGCTTCCTCCAAATATTGCTTTAATGGACATAACACAATGTTCCCTCCTTTGTCCGAATTTCTAATCACTACCTGGCTCTCCTTTTTCAATTTCTCAATAAGTTGATTATACTTTCTTTCATGATTTGTTATTTTTCTTTTGGTCTTGTTAATATTCAAAGAAAGTTTTTTCACCTGTGCCACAACTTGTTCGTTAAAGACATCCACAGAATCTCTTGGCATAATAGGAGTAAATTTCGATTGACTTTTAAAAGGTGTGTCTGGTTTAGAACTAATGTCCATTCCTGGTGATTGCCTGGTTTCATTGTGCATTTCAACAAAACTCTCATCAGATCTATTCATGTTACTGTCAGCCTCCTGTGCCAATTCTTGTATAGTTTTTAACGTCTCAAGGTCAGCAACCATTAAATCGGACATGTTATTGATGTCATTATTGGGGAGAGCACCAATTCCTGTTCCGGATATTTGAGGGCGTAAAGCATGGAACTTTTTTAATTTTAATTTGCGGATGAATTTATAAATGTCAGCCCGAGTCTGAGGGTAATCAAAGTTGGACTCGGGACAGTATGAGAGACCCAAAGAGAGCAGTTGTTCCTCTGCCCCTGTCAAATCCACCTGAGCCAAGTTGATTATAGTCATAGCTTGAGGTGCCTCGGATGGGGTCTGCATTGTACTTTTTATTTATATATATATATATCTCGCTCCAAGGTTTTCCTCTCTCCCGTCCGGGAAGAAGATAGCAGCACTCACGGGTTAGGTTGGTTACCAACTTTTATTTAGCGCTTCACAAACGCGTTTCGGGTCTTCCCTTCGTCAGTGTGTTGTATGACAGATACAGCGCGGCGCCATTTTATATACAAAAAATGCATCACATTGTCCATTACGGGCAGTAGAAAGCAAGGAAGGACTATTTACCACAGAGTTACTGTGTGCGCCATCTTTCAATATACATATATCGTATTCACACTTATTTGTTAACCAACAAAGTTTTGCCAAACAATTCCACCATTTATGCTGTGCACGTGATACGATCATGTGAGGACTACAAGATAGATGTGCAAGAAAAAAGACTCGTAGTTTTTGCCCGTTGCGATCAATGAATCGAAAACAGGATAAATACAACTTTAAGTAAAGTATAATACATTCAAGTATGACCCACATTTGCAAATCTATATTAACAATTGTATTGTGGCCTAACTTTTGTAAAACACGGTCTATTTCCTGAAAAGCGCCATACATCCAGTGGCGATTACAAAAGCCAATACACCCATGTGGGTTTGACATGTTAATTTAACCATTTCCTCTAATTCAGCCCCAGTGGGCAAAACTGATTGTATCTGGCTCATCTGATAACAAAATGCCTCACATGAATAAAAATTAAAGTGATATAAATCAGCTGATTAATTCCTTCTTGACAAAACTAATAATTCATACATTTATAATTAATACACTGTGATGTTCAAAATTTGTTAAAAACGGAAATTCCAGGAAGGGTATTTAAAGCTCTGTGAAGGCCCTATAAGTGTGTATACAGATCTTCTTCGATATTAAGGCCCATTGGTGCTTTACTGTTTAATTTCACAATGTAACGTGATTCTAGTTTTCTTAAATCTTTCTGTCTGTCACCACCTCTCACATTAGGTGGAATCGCATCAATGACAAAGTACGATAAGCCTGTCACATTACTTTCATGGCAAACTGCGAAGTGACGTGCCACCGGGTATGTTTTATCCACATTTTTGATGGCCCTTAGATGCTGAAGTATTCTTTTATGAACAGGGAGAATTGTACTGCCCACGTACCGAAGATTGCATGGGCAGCTCAGCATGTAGACGGCAAAATCCGTTTTACAATCAAACTGTCCTCTGATGTTTTTCTCAATTCTTGAGCAGCCTGTTGTGAACTTCTTTGTGTTGATACCATGCTGACATGCCTTGCACTTCACACATCTAATGAATCCATCTTGGCGTTTCAACCATGAAGTTTTAGGGGGTTGTTTGCTAGATTTCGGTGCCATGTTACTCACTAGCATTTGTTTGAATGATTTGGCTCTTCTGAACGTTATTAAGGGTTTATTTGATACGATTTGGCCCAAAATGGGGTCATTGCGTATCAAATGCCAATGTTTCGACAAGATGCTACGTACTTGCCCATGTTGTTTATTGAATGAAGTCACCAGTCTACACTCATTTGAGTCTTGTAGTTGTTTCTGTTTGCGTTTATTGGTTTCTGATGGTTGAAATAGAATTTCTTCTCTTGTTTTAAGCTTGACCTTATGGATTGCACTCTGAATGCACTCAGCGCCATACCCTCTAGATTTAAAACGGGAACATAAGGTCTGAAGTTCTATTTCCCTAGTGTCAGCTTCACTACAGTTATGGACTGTTCTTAAACATTCCCCATAGGGGATGCTCTTGATAAGATTACTGGGATGGAAACTTGCTGCATGTAGCAACGTGTTTCCTGCTGTTGGTTTTCGAAATATCTGTGTGTGTAAATGACCATTCTTCACATAGACCGTGAGGTCAAAAAAATTCACTTCATTCTTGCTTATAGTGCTTGTAAACTTTAGATTGAGATTGTTGATCTGAAGTTTTTTAACAAAATTATTGGCTGATGTTTCTGTTCCCCTCCAAATGATAAACAAATCATCAATAAAACAACTCCAATGGAGGATGCTATTGTCCCATTCCTCCTGGCACTGCTGACGGACCACCCGCTCCTCCCACCAGCCCATGTGCAGATTTGCATAGCTGGGGGCGAAGCAGGTGCCCATCGCAGTGCCACAGAGTTGGTGGAACAATTCCCCATTGAAGAGAAAAAAATTATTTTTCAGGCAATATTCCACCATGGAGCATAACATTTGACTATGAGCCCAAAGGGAAATAGGTCTTGTTCCTAAATAATATTTTATGGCATTAAGGCCATCTTGGTGTTTTATACTCGTGTAGAGCGTGGTGACATCAATAGTCATTAACAACATGTCATCTTCCCATGGTACATCATAAATGCTTTTTAAAAAATCGCCTGTGTCTTGAATAAATGAAGGGAGTAATTTTACCATGGGGCACAAAAATGAATCGACAAATCTAGACGTGTTCTCCAAACTACTCCCAATGGCCGAAATAAGTTTGCATTGCAGCATTGTAATTGGTTAGTGGGGCCTGCTTCCTGTTCCTTGATGTGCTCAAGGAGAGCAGGAACAGAAACACTGGACCCCGCCAGCGGCAAGGTAAGTTTATTTTTTATTTTTTATAATTGATCCAATGGTGACCCCCCCGTGTTCCCTCCGTGTGATCCCCCCACGTGTGATCCCCCCTAGCCCACCCCACGACCTGCGAACTATGCCGGACGCCCCTTCACTAAATACATTGAATTAGAAAAAGGTACGGTAACCCTTATTTATTTTTTTAAACAGGGTCGGTCAACTTAGAACATGCAAAAGTCACATATAGCTGAAATACAATACAGCAAGTAATGACAGACATGTTGAATCCTGGCTGGATAATCACATACAATATACTTCATAGTGAGCATCATAAATTCTGATAATTAATCTCATATTCAACTCATATCATAGATATATACTCATGGTCCCATTGTGTCTTATAATTATGTATTCAAATTTCCCTTCATAATTAGAGATCAGTTTTGTTGAAAACAGCCCAACAGTATCATGAATCAACCTATGCGAACACACCGTGTGGCATCAGAAAGCACTTCCTACTGTCACTAGTAAGCCTGGGAATAAAACTCTGCGGAGAACGCGGAGTTACCGTTCAACTCCGCACTCTGCAACGGAGGATTTTTTTGGTCCGCGTGCTCAAAATGTCATTTCACATGTGTGGGAGCGACTTGCGAAACATTCGTGATCACACACAAGATTTTCAGTGCAGTTAGGGGGCGCCCCAAGATTTGCTAGCCAGCCGCATACTCCCTGAGATTTTGTAGTCGCCAAGACGTCATTCGGGCGAGCCAGCGACTTCCGGAAGATGTTTTCTACTGTACGCGATCCCAAACACACAGGATCTACCAAGGCTGCAATCTGGGGAAGATTCTCTCCTCGAACAGCATCAAAATCTTCCCAAACAGATGATTTGGAGTAAAAAACCTCCTGAAATTGACATTTGGCTGTGTTTGTTTTGTGTACAAGGAGTCTTATTTTGTTTTTTTACTTTTTTTTCAACTGGAAGGAAGTGCCCCAGAGTCTCCAACTTCCTGTTGCTGTCCAGCAGGCTCCTGCCAGATCCTGGCAGTGCTTTGTCCATCTCTGGTCACTTTTCATTTGGATTTGGAGCTACATTGATCACTCTTTGTGTCTGCTGCATATCCCAGTGGATTTAAGAACTTTAAATTTGAGAATTCATAAGTAAGTCGAAAAATTGGTGTTGTTTGTTTGATTAGTGACAGGTACCTGGATTTTTTAAATACTTTTAATCGATTTTTAAAATGTATTGTGGTGGGTGGCCTGTTGTATCAGTAGGGGTGAAGGAAGTGACCCGATCAGTGCCACCCCGGTCAGTCGAGACCACCTCTCAGCCTTCAATACATATGAAGAGTCGGTCAGACAGTATATTTTATTCAAGTACACTCGAGCGGAGTCCAGTCTGACCAGCCTCCTAGGATTGCAGCAGAGGGACTGACTTCAGCAAACATAGAGGTACATTTTGTACGTTTCTGAACCAAGAATGTTCTGCCCACACTGGAAATCTACTAGCAGGTGCAGCTAAAACAAAGAAGTACAGTAAGACGAGTCTCAACTCTGAGACCAGGCACACATCATCTTTATAGCAAGGTCGTTCTGTTTGTCTCTATTGCTAGGCTATTGGGAGAAAACCTTTATCTATGGGAAAGGAATGAGTTAATAAGAACAGTTTATTCATTAGCAGAGCAAGGCCTAACCTTGGAGAAATTAACATTTCCATAGCCTGCTTCATGAGTCAGAGAATATGTAGTTGACGACATGATTCAAAATAGCGACTGAGCATAAAATGGTGCCGCAAATGCTAACTTAACACGAGAACAAAGCACAAACAAAATGGCAAAACATTTTCATTTAATCAGACCCTTCTTTTAGCAATCGCTAAACCATTTGATATTGTGAAGGAAAAAAGGTGTAGTATTCTGAGAAGCAAAGGACATCAACACATGGAACGATCCACATACTCAGTATTGGGAATAGAAGTAGCAAGGGATGATGTGGAATCAAATATACCCTCGTCTATCTGCATCATGTCATTAATGTCTGTTTGCAACATGATAGCAGCACTGGTATCAGGAACTGACTTCTTCAGTTTAGGGGGTGAGAACACTTATACAATAGGTGCAGAAGGTCAGGAGAAAGTGTATGCAAAGGCAACATGTGAATAAAACAACAGCAATCACAGCTGGAAACATAAGGATCTTCCAACCCCAGGATGTGAACATACTCCAGAACCACCCCGATAGATTCCAAGTACCATTTTCTTGGTGTATGTCAGAGGAGAGTCTATGCAATTTCTGTATGGCAGCATATACATTGGGGGCGTGGTCAGGTATGTACACACAACAGCTACTGCCAATGACGTGACAGGCCCCACCCCTATCTGCAAGTATGATGTCTAACACCATCCGGTTCTGCAAGGTAACTAACCTCGTAGCCTGAAGCTCAGCAGTGATGTTGGTCAATATACCAGCTGTTGTATTAATCACCCCTTCAACAACCCTTGTTAACCGATGAATATTAAGGCTGTTAGACATGGGGCCCCAAAAGGGTACAATACCCTTCATGGCATCCTCAAACTGTTGTAAGGCGGTATCTGTCTGATCTATATCCTTCGTGTCAATGACCCTTCTGACTCAGAGCAAGTAAACACTCCTACGCTGCAGCTGATGATCTTTATGGTAATTGGACAGAGATATATACACAGGGGGAAGGAGAAAAGAGAGATAACACCTGCCTGACCATCCCCTCAGGAGGCAGACATAAGCTTGGGGTCCACAGACAAAATAGGCATTAGGGGGTGGGATTAAGGGCGGACTATTGGTCGTTCTCAATCTGTATGTGGAATTGCATCTGCTCTCCTCCACCTTTATCCTCCCGGTCCCCTGGATACAGAAACTAGCTGTTGTGTTGACCACTGACACTGGTATTGGCTGGTCCTTGGTAACATTATGAGCCTGGAAAGATTGGAAATACTCAGACGTGTTAAACCCTTGGAAATCAGCCATTTCCATTTGAAACCAGGTCTCGTTCTTTACTCTTTTGTATGCGTTCATACAGGACTTTAAAAACAATTTACCAAGTGTCTCTTGTCCTGCTTTCCTATGGGGGGAACCCTGTGATGGAATTGTACATTCTGTACCAAAGTGTGAGAATCAGCGGGTGTCCTCTCCAGAGTGTAGAATTGGGGATGGGGACGTACCATACTGAGCAATTCAAACCAACCCTCGCAACTACTTATGTATGACAGTGGCATGGACAACAGATTATCACTTTTATGAGTCACTGAGGGAAGCAATCCACAAATCCAGCAATTAGTTGTATTAGACACCTCTTGAGCCTGATGCAACATTTGTATAAATACATTATCTGCATAAGACTTTCGGTGTTCTCCTTTGTGAGGGGCCAAAGTAACAAACATGTGTTCAGGAGGAATGGGTGTTGTACCAACCAAGGAATGTACAGGATACTTCTCCTCTAGAAAACAAGATATTCCAAGTATTGCTACTAGGGCAATAAAAAGTATGAACGCAAAAACTATTTTACTCGTTGTAGATCAATCCCGCACTGGACACGATGGTGCAAATGGCTGTTCCTCTTCATTAATAGGCCGACCAAATGGATGCATTATGAAGCCAAAAGGGGAATGCAGTAAAACTAGATGACAAAGGCAATTGTTTCCAGTGTGGGTCTGAGCCTCACGAGGCTCCTATTGATCATCAACGTTGGCGCTCTTGAGCACCGGCGGTGGAGCTGCTCAGTCCTAGCCCTCGTACAATCCCACGTTGTACAGGATAATCCCACCAAGGGAGCACGTGCGATCTATCCTGTCCAATGGCAGAACAATGCACCAATCTCGCCTCACCCCAAACTAACACCGTTGGTACTATGACAAAGTACACCTTGACTTGCACAGTCCATCCCTAACTAATCTGACTTCTCCTATGGAGCACCGTTCTTCAACTGAGGACGCAAATTGTACCTGGTGACACCAGGCACAGAGGGGTCAATGAAGAGGGGCTTTTTTATTGCTCGGATCTCCGGGGGGACTGCTGCATTTAGTACATCGTTATTCTCAGCATCTGTTTGGGTCCATATAAGCTGCACTTTGCTAAAGTGGATGAACTGAGGTATCTTTTCTCCCTCAGCATCCCCAGTATCATCCCTCACCCACTGGTCGTAGGGTAAGGGCAAGGGTACTCTGCGGCAGTGACTGGAAAGAATCCAATTCTTTCGGCCACGACTTTCACAGCGGTCGTGGTAGTGAGTCTGACTAACTCGGGCCCCTTCCAAAAGGGCTCCAAGCTCTTCTTCCACTGAGAATTTCAAAGCAACACCCAGTCCCCCGGCTGGATGTTATGACGGAGCCCTCTGGTTTGGGCGGAAGCGACTCTTGGATCTGTTGGTGAATAGAACGCACATTTTCAGTTAATTGGCACAGGTAATCGATCAATAAAGGGTACTCAATTACTGAGAACCTACGCGGTCGTGGGACGCCCCAGACATTCGCCGGGCGACTGAACATGACCTCGTAGAATGATAATCCTGTCCTAGAATATGAATCTTTGCCAATTTCAGTTTGTGAGTACCATTGTACTTCTCAACTAAACCTGCTGACTGGGGGTGATTCGCAACATGAAACTACTGTCTGATCTGTAGTCCCTCACAAACTAACTGAATAACCTTGGCATTGAAGTGGCTACTGTTATCACTCCAGATCAAACAGGTCAAGTGGAAGCGAGGAAATTACTGCTTCAGGAGTATCTTTGTAGTCGCAATGGCTGTATTTTCTTTGGTGGGGTAAGCCTCAACCCATTTACTGAATGCACAGACAATCACCAACACATACTTCAAATTATTGACTCTGTCCATTTCGATATAGTCCATTTGAAGGACCTCGAAAGGGAAAGTTGGAGGTGCAAAATTGCCAGGTGGTGTAGGGGTACCCGTACCAGGATTGTGCATCATGCACACCATACAATATTTCACTAAATGCGCCGCTGTCTTTGAAATTTTATCATTCTGCCATACGGGGGCTAACAACTTGCATATTCCCTTAGTGCTGATATGAGCTGGCCCGTGAGCCATAGTCACTACCGGAAGAACATATGCATATGGCAACATCCATCTCTGCTTCCCTGACTTGTCTATCCAACATCCCTCGTCATTCAAATTTGCTGTACTTTCTTGCCACACTGCTAGTTCCTCCACCGTGGCCTCACTCTGTATTTTCTTTACATTTTGAAGTGTATCCTCAAACTTGGACTCGGGCACCCACCTAGCGGAACTTGCTACAACAATTCTTTTTATCTTAGTTCGGGCTGTTTTCTTAGCTGTCTGATCTGCAAAAGCGTTCCTCTTACCCACATCGTCAGTAACTTTCTTATGGGTGCTGCACTTCACTATTGCCAACTTCTTAGGGAGTGTCAAAGCAGACAAAAGCCTATATATGAGAGGGCCGTGCTGTATTCTTGTCCCATAGGAAGTAAGGAACCCTCTCTCTGCCTAGAGTCACCCTAAATTATGCACGACCCCGAAGGCAGACTGGCTGTCAGTATAAATATTAACATCCAGTCCCTCGCTCAATTCACAGGCTGGAATAAGGGCTTGGGCCGACTGATAGGGAACTTGTGATGTCTCAAATACTGTGCGCAGTGTTGTAATAGCGTACGCAGCAGTTGTAGTGTCATCTGGTAACCTAAAGCAAGAGGCATCGACATATAGTTCCCCTTGAGTATCAGATAAGGGAACATCAGTCAGGTCTACCCGTCCTTTTGTCTCTTCTTCCGTCAGGATGATACAATCATGTATGTCAATCTCCTCATTCTCAGAAGGGAGGGGTAGTAACGTGGCTGGATTCAGAGTGGCACAGCGTTTGATCGTAATGTGCTTTTGAAAGAGCGTTCGCTTGTAACAGTTCAGAACTGCACTGGTGAGGTGCTGTGTCCTTGTCTTATTAAAAAGTGTATCCACTGCATGGGGGACCATAACTGTGAGGTCAGTATTGAGTATGAATCCCGCTGATTGTCTTATTGAGACAGCCAAAGCCACGACTGCTCTTAGACAGTTCGGGAGGGCTCGGGCGACAGGGTCAAGCACAGCAGAGAAATAAGCACACAGATGTTGCTTATCTCCAAATTTTTGTGTTAAAACAGAAATCACACAACCACCCAGCTCATGGATGTACAATACAAAGCATTTAGTGTAATTAGGGGTACCAAGCACTGGAGCTGAGCAAAGTGCAGTTTTTAATTGCTCAAAAGACTGCTGACACTTTGGTGTCCAAGGCAGGGGGTCATGCACATCTTTTAGTGTTAGCGCAAGCAGGGGCTTAGTAAGCATTGAATAGCCAGGTATCCACTGCCTGCAATAGGAAGTGATACCTATAAAAGCATGCAAGTCTTTCTGAGTTTGCGGGACAGATGTTTTAACAATGGTACTGATGCGCTCAGGGGTCAATCTCCTACCCTCCTTCAACAGTAGGTGACCTCCTGTTGACAATACTGACATTAAGAAAGGGATACTTTATTGCCATGTTGAGCTAAATGTAGCAGCAATTTGTCTGTATTGTCTCTGCAACCTTGTTCTGTATCTGAGGCGATGAGCAAGTCATCAACATACTGAAGCAATACATTACCTGTAGGGAGTGACAAGGAATCCAGCTGACCTTTCAATGCCTGACTATAAATACTTGGACTCTCTGTATAGCCTTGAGGAGCGCAACAGAATCTAAAGCTTCTACTGGAGAGGGTGAACCCGAACAGATATCTGCTTGGAATCATCGTCATGAGAGTCATAATGTCAGGGACCACCGGAAACTGGGGAATCACTATTTTGTTAATTTCACGCAAATCAATCACAAAACAATAAACATCTTCTTGATACTCAGAGGGACCCGAAGGCATCTTTTAAGAATGGGAAGAATAGGGCTATTGCAAACATTAGCAGTCATCGCCTCAAACACTCCTTTCTCAATCAAATCCTGCATAATCTTTATCAAAGCTCGCTCACCTGCCTGCAGTATCTTATACTGAGGAATACGGGGTAAAATAGCACCTTCCTTGACACAAATCAAAAAGGAGATATCTGCAACAAACTCACATCTGTGTCGCCCGTTGCCCACAATGTGGGTGGCACATCTTTAAATTCAGCAGGAAGGGGCACATCTTTGGACAGTCCAAACCCATTCAATTCTCTGCACAACTGGATGTCAACAAGAATGGTGAATCCACAGTGAAAGGACCAATAGTCAATGCAAGAGGCTTTGAAATGGGACTTACAACCGGCACACCACAAAATCCTACCAAAACATTATTATGGCCAGACAGAGTCGCCCCAGGGACCAAGGAACAAAGAAATAGAGCTGTTTGTTGCAACTGTATGCACCAAAAACTCCTTAGTCGAACTATGCACATCCGCACTAACATACGGACCTCGCTGGTCTACAGATATCAAAACTGGTCCCTCACCCTGTACCCGGCTGTCCTAGCTGTAAGACATCCCGGTCACCTCATCCGTATCGTAGTCATCATGATACTACTGTTTGCCCCGAGGGTCGTCAAAGTAGTTCTGATCAGGATGACCCTGAGATGCCACAGCATTCTGAGCCCTGTCCTGGCCACCATCTTCACGACCATGTCCACGAGACCCTCATCATCCTCGGACCGCTACCTTCTACAGAAATACGTGACACTCGCTGCGCCAGTGTCCCTCCTCCTTACAATACGCACACTGATTCAGCCCTACTGGCGTAGTATTCCTGCTAGTACGGGTCAGCTGTCGGGCTAAACCACCACGTCCTCTACCATTCCCTCGAGAAGCCTGCTGCAACAACACCTTCGTCCTCAAATCCTTGTGCTTCTTTTCAGCCTTCTCCTTATCCTCATTGTCCCTGTGCTCATAATACTGCGCAATATTCAAGACAACAGAAGGGGAAGAAGTGGACCAGGTACTCTCGGAAGCCTGTAATCGAGTTGCAATCTAAGGGAGCAAGTTTTGAAACAAATCTATTAACAAACATTCGAACGCCACCTTCAATTGACAAATCTTGTCTACTATAATCCAGGAACACACCTTCATACTGAGTGAAAAAATCAGACACACTCATCTTTCTTCTGACGAAAAGCCGAGAGCTTGTCCCAATCAACCTTTCTAGCAGGGATAAGAGAATGCATATATGTGATAATGCGGCCCGGCAAGGCAAGGCAAGAATCTCTGCTTTAGGCTTCTCACCAGGCTTCCTCTCCTGGTCCCATACTTGTATCTGATCCCAGGTACCACCCAATTCCGCAACATGATCCTGTGTGTGTACTTGTCTTCAAATAATAACCGGAACCAACAAGCCAAAGTACATTTCAATATCCTCAAGTGTCATTACTGTTGAAGAGGCTGCCTCGGTTAATTCTTTGTAATATGCAGTAGGATTTTCCCTAGGGTCAGGTAACTGAGTCTTAAGGGACAAAATCTCACTCCTTTACCATAGAGTATAAAACCACTGTTCTTGAAAATGGGCCGCTACGCCTGGTCTAGTAACCCCATTATGCTGATCCTGCAGCACTGGTATTCCAGGGTGATATATGGGGTGGACCTCCCTCATCAGAAATTTAGATACTGTCTTCGGGCTCTTCTCAAGCAGCCTACTCCGATATGCAACCAACATCGCAACATTACCAAAAACTTGACCAGGTGCAATATCAGCAACGTATACATGATCCTTAATATCATAGATAATCTGCGGTTCCGCATCATTGAAACACTGCTCCCAAAGTCCGATCAAAGTAGCCGATATGTGCTTGAGGGCATGCTGTTGTACAAAAGTCTCATAATCTTTCATCACACCTCACACATCCTCCACATAAATTGGGTTTTGGGCTCACTGCGCAGCCTGATTAGCCACTACCTGTTTCTCCACCTCCCCCATGTCAGATTGTATCAACGTTCGCCCCAATCATTCCTTAAATTTCATCCAGTCTCTATCCTCAGGGCCACATACTGGAGTCCCACCACTCTGTAATGTTGGGGAATGGAGGAACACAGTAGGAGTGATAACAGAGGTAGTGAGCATTAACGTCGCTGCTGGCTGGGTCGTGGGTGTGAGAGCTGGTGAAAGGGATGCAGAAGCAATAGGCGTTGCAGGAATGCTAACAGTCATAGTTGGCACAGACGGCGAAGACAAAGAAAGGACAGGAGGTGCCGTGGCCAAGGCAGTCTGATCAAAAGTAACAGAAGCAGAAACAGCAGGGACAGAAGAACCGGTAGCTGGGCCTGTGGGGAGGAGCGGGATATACCCTCTGTGGGGGTCGAGTATCTAGTAATAGTTCCACAAAAGCATAATTTTCTTCTTGGGCTAAATAAGATTTAGCAATCCTCAGTCAAAACCTCCTATCTTCACGTTCAATTCCTATCTCTTGCTTCTCTCTATCATGCGCTACAGCCTTCTGAGTCAATGTTTGCATTCTCCCATTCCGGGCCTCTTTCTCTGCTTTCATTTGCCTCTCTTTAGCCTCTTTTTGCCATGTTCTGAGGGAATCAAGCATAGATGGCCTACTTCTTCTTGTAAACAACTTCTCCTGTAAAAACCCAATTTTTTGTTCATCAAAAGTGCCCGCCAAGGGCCACTGCAACTCTGTGTTGTCCGTCGTATATTTGTGCCATAACGTACTAAACATAATAGGGCCACGGCCATGTTTTACATACATATCAAAATTTGGAGTGCCTTCCGGAGACACTGCCTGACTTTCTTCCAGTTGAGCATCAGCAGAACAAAGATGACAACAAGAAACTAAAAAGCGACTGAACACCGGCATTTTCAAAAGTAAGCCAAATTCGTTATGTTGTTGGGCACACTTTGTATCCAAATTGGTCCTCAGATTGTACCAAATGCAAACCAAAATCGGTCCTCAGACTGTACCAAAGACACACTAAAATGGTACCATATCCACAAGGAACCCAAACAAACTCACCTGGTGCACAAAGGTCAAACAAATGTATTCTCCACTGCCGACTCTTTCGACCAAACGGTCAAATCCAAGGGTTTCGCTGTTCAGGTCCCCAGTTGGGATGACCGCTGGGCGAAGCACCAACCGGCCAGACAGACGGGGCAGCTGCGAGTTCAGGACTCTCTTGTGCCGGGATCCCTGGTCCGCCCGTCCGACCCAACGATGACCCCGACCTCCACGCCTGTCCTCGGGTGAGGATGGGTTACCCAATGGATTCCCTGTTCGGGTGCGAACTGAAGGTAGTGACACGATGAGAGCCACCCGGGTCACTCGCGACCACCTCTCATCCTTTCATACAAATGAAGAGTCAGTCAGACAGTAGAGAATACAAACCAAGTATATTTTTTTCAGGTACACTCGAGCGGAGTCCAGTCTGACCAGCCTCCTAGGATTGCTGCAGAGGGGCTGACTTCAGCAAACATAGAGATACATTTTGTACATTTCTGAACCAAGGATGTCCCACCCATACTGGAAATTTACTAGCAGGTGCAGATAAAACAAAGAAGTACAGTAAGACGAGTCTCAACTCTGAGACCGGGCACACATTATCTTTATACCAAGGTCGTTTTGTTTGTGTCTATCGCTAGGCTATTGGGAGAAAGACTCTCTCTGTGGGAAAGGAATGAGTTAATAAGAACACTGTATTCATTAGCAGAGCAAGGCCTAACCTTGGAGAAATGAACACTTTCACAGCCTGCTTCATGAGTCAGAGAATACGTAGCTGACAACATGATTCAAAATGGCGGTGAACATAAAATGGTGCCACGAATGCTAACTTAACATGAGAACAAAGCATAAACAAAATGGGAAAACATTTTCATTTCATCAGGGGCTTGATTTTTTTGCATTTCATTTTTTTTCTTTTGTAAAGGAAACATGTTTCACAGTTTACTACATTTTCTACATGTTTTTAATACATTTGAAATTTTGATTGAATTAACTATGTGGCCTAGTCTGCCAATTGACCTCCCAGCCAGCAGACCCAGTGCTAGTCATGGGTGCATGCATGAGTTTTTGAGGTGTTTACAGCATTTAGGCCATGAATGGATTTGGATTGAAATACATTTTTTTACTTTTTGTAGTATATCACGTTTTTTCATATAAACAGTGCATAGGGCTGGGTGGGGTAATGCCTTTGAAGGATGTGTCTTGTTGTAAACATTTTTTAGCCTTGCTGAATTAATGATGTTTTATCTGTTTTACCATGCCTCCTTTGTCTGGCCAGTGTGTGTGTTTGTGTGTTTGCCATAGGCCAACATTTGCCTTTGTTCCAGATGCTATGTGGCTACTGGCCAGGGGCCATTTTGTATAGTCAGTGGACTGGCCCTAGGCCTTCATGTGCTGTTTGTCTTACAGGCCTCCTGCCTCTTGTTGTTGCTTGTGACTTGAGGTGAGTGACCATGTGGCTAGCGGCCATTTTGTAAATGCAGCCGGTGTGCTTTTGCCATAGGCCTGCATGCGTTCTTTGTTCTAGGCCTCCTGCTTCTTGTTGTGACCATGTGGCTGGTGGCCATTTTGTGCGGGCAGCCAGTGTGATTTTTTAATAGGCCTGCATTCGTTCTTGTTCTAGGCCTCCAGCTTCTTGTTGTGACAATGTGGCTGGCGGCCATTTTGTGTAGGCATATAGTGTGCCTTTGCCTTAGTCCTGCATGCGTTCTTTGTTCTAGGCCTCCTGCCTCTTGTTGTTTTGACCATGTGGGTGGCAGCTATTTTGTGGATCCAGCCAGTGTGCTTTCCCTATATGTCTGAATGTCGTCTTCTCCTTGTTCCCAATAAATGCCTTCCTGTTCAGTGCTGTTGTTGATAATCTGGCACTGGTTGGCAGCCATTTTGTGCGTCCAACCAAATTCAGCCCTTTCTGCCATAGGCTGCATAGGTGGTTGAGCAATGAGATAGCAGTTTAATAATAATTTATTATTATATATTTGAGGATAACTTTACTTCTGTATAATTATTTAAATTTTTCAATTTTTTTAAGTAATTGGTAAATTATTTTTAAATGTTATTTTTTGGGGTATAACTTAAAGGAAAACTGTTCAAATTGTTGTTTATACCGTTTGGCACTACATCTTGCATCAATCAACCCCCATGTCTGCTATATGTGCATAACAGAATTCATTCTCTAGGGATTATTCCTTCCATTGTCATTTGGCAGATGCACACCCCTCAGTGCCACATCACACATGAGTGACGTGACGTCACATGAGGCACATAAACCAAACAGTTTCATCTGTATGTTGTTGCTGTTTTTGCTCTCTCTCATTCAGTGGTCAGTCACCTTGAAAGTAAATGCTGGTGTGGTTTTCCGTTTTACGAATGAGTAGATATACACTGTATTGTTAGTTAAGTGAGTAACAGCAGTGACTGACAACACTAAATAATATTTTTTTTGTTAGTGCTAATTCAAAAGCTACAGTGCCCGTTTCACTGATGTCCTTCTTGCTTCTTTTCTTTTAGGTGCATGACAAGACAACAACAAGAGACAACAACACGTGACATCACCCACAGTACTGCCAGAAAGTAGGCTTGTGCACTGCGTGAGCGTGATGCATGACTGACGCACACATAATCAGACATCTCTTCAACTTGTGTAGCTAAGTGCCACTGCTAACTGACAGCTTCAAGATGGCCCCAAAGAAAAGTGCTAAAACTGCTACCAAGAAAGTGGCCTGTGAGAAGAAGAAGGAGCTTAACACCATCACCATTGGTATGTCGCCCCAGATGTCTTTTGGAAAACAAACAACTGTGCCTGCTGCACCAGCCTCTGGGGAGCAAGCTGGGAGCAGCACCACCAAATCAGTGGACCCACCCCAATCTAGGCCCAAGCCCATGTTTGTCACAGAGGCAGCCAGTTTAATCACAGCAACTTATCTCTATCGCAAAGTAGTTCCCAATTGTTGCAGGAAACTCAGAGAAGTGGACGAAAGAACAACAGCCACATCTGCCAATAGTGGTTCCTCCCGAAGTACGAGCAGTTCAAGAGATTGAGCTTAATGCTGAGGAAGTAGACAATCTGCTCCAGAAGATCCATTGTCTTCCAGATCTCCAGCTAGAAAAGGAGGGTTAGTGGTGTATTATCTTCATCTTCAAGCCCCCCTTCTGAGGATCTAGACACCACTTGGATCCCACCTCAGTCTGAGAGTGAGACAAGCCACAATATGACTTTAGAGTTATGGAGGCAGATGTAGAAGAGGAGGATGATGATGAACCAGTCATCATGGATGTTATCCCAGCCCCAGTGTAAACTGACATTACCCCATCTCACCTTCCTGTGGGGGGGTGTGGCAGTTGCAGCACAGATCCAACCACCGCCAGCTGACATATTTGCAAAGTCCCGGCAGCGACCTACTTTCCCAACTACATCAGTAGAGGTAGGTACTGCAGAGAGTCAAAAGTCAAAACGCCCACATACCACCAGTTCAACCAACATTAGAAGTGGCACCAGCGTCAGAAGGTGAGGTCCCCAGTTTGGGATTTCTTTTCAGTAAGACCGAAGGAGGCAAACATTGCCATAGGCTCCCCTTGCAGAGCAAGTGTTAATCATGGTAAACTTGGTACAAACTATGATACCGGGGACCAAGCAACCCATTTGAGAAAGCACCATATGATCCGTTGGGAGGCACACCTTAGCGGCCACAAAACTGCAAGTGTTGTTGGAGAAGTGGGTGAAAGCTGGCTGAGCAGGGAATCTGAATCCAATCCGATCACGGTGGAAGGAGAAGAAAAGAAATATATCTTCATTATGCAAAGCAGCCCTTTCCCCAGCAGTGCAGTAGTATCGCCCACATCAGCAACATTGCAATGGCCCAAGACTCAGGTCAAGATACCAATGCAACAGAGGACAGTGACTGCCACACTGAAAAGCGCATTGAGCCTACAACTGCCTGCTCTCAAGAAGTCACCTGCATCAATGGAATCAGGAAAGAAAAACATTCAGGCTACTATTCCTGCCATGTTTAGGCCAGAGGGGCAGTATGAATGCACCCACCCAACGGCACGTTTGTACATCGTGAAGCTGGCTAAAATGTTAGCACTGGACCTCCTTCCTTTTTCTTTTGTTGAAGGGGTGGGATTTCTTAAATTTGTGGCAGTCGTCTGCCTGAAATGGAATTTCCCAGCCGATGCTAATTTGCCAGAGTTGCTGTTCCAGCACTACATCACGGTGTGCTTGAATTGTTTGGACACGCTTTGCAGCAGAGTGCTGTCCACAGTATCCACCTGACAACAGACATGTGGACCAGTTGCCAAGTGACTGATTACATGTACATCACTGCACACTGGATCTCTTTTGTGAGGGCTAGAGAAAAAATATCAGCAGGTGTTGACACTGCTGAGATTGTTAAGGCTGCTCGGAAGCATGCAACAGTAGCGATGTTCGCAATGGAGAAATCCCATACAGCTGCAAACATTTTTGAAGACTTTAACAACAAGGTCTTTAAATGGCTGCAACTAAAGGGGCTTAAGATTGGATTTGTTGTCACGAAAAATGGCAGTAATATAGTTAAGGCCATGGCCGATGGTGGTTATTTCAGGGTCCTGTGTTTGGCGCACTGCATCAACATCATTATACAGGACTTTCTCAAAAAATAAGACCAAGTAAGCAACCTACTATCCATCTGCCGAAGAATCTACACTTATTTCAGCCATTAATTTACAGCCCAGAAACAGCTGGGGGTCATTCAGCGTGATAATAGAATGCCTGTTAAAGCACTCATACAGGAGGTACCAACACACTGGAACTCAACTTATTAGATGGTTGAATGCCTGTTTGAGCAGTACAGACTTATCAATGAATATGTCAAGCAAAGAGGTGATGCAGCTGTAAAAGGCATGATCATTGAGATGGACCAATGGGGCCTAGTCAAATGCCTGACAGAGAGGCTGTTTCCTTTTGAAGTGTTCACACGGGAAGTCGGCAAAGAGACTACAATACCATGGGCAAAGCTATCCCATTGTTGCACATGCTACAGTAACAGCTAAAGGAGGTGTTTGCAATGTACGCAGGTGTGGAGGGAAAAAAAGATGCATATGACTAGGAGGAGAACTTAATCCTTCGCTTGTCTCCTAATACAAAGGTGCAAAGAGACATTGTGTCCTCCAAACATTACATTTGTGCCACAATCCTTGATTCACGATACAAACTATTACTGTCCACTTTCATTCCTTTTTCAGATGGGATGTTAGAAAATACAGAACATGGATAGCTGAGCAAGGCAGTGAGCTAGAAAAAGAATGGCAGCAAACTAGAGGTCCACTGGTCCAGGGCACAAGTTCTGTGGGGCAGCTTTCAAGTTGAGAGCCTGAGGGCAGTGCTATTGGCTCACAGCAGCCAAAACCAATGACAAGAACACCATCAACAACACCAAGACCAGGAGCATCAGGCCCTAAATCTGCACATGAGTGGCTTCTACTGGCAGGACTTAAGTCCAGTGCAGAGGCGAAGAAATTAGAGGTCAAACAAAGTGGTGTACCAGCAATGAACATTGAGCAGATGGTCCAGGCCTATCTGGATGACACAACAGAGGTCTACCTTGATCAAAAACCATTGGTGTATTGGTATGGGAAGAGGTGCCAATGGTCAGTGCTCAGCAGTCTGGCAATAAAATATCTGGCTTGTCCTGTAGCCAGGGTCTCGCCTGAGTGTGTTTTCAGTACTGCTGGTGTCGTTGTCCACAGTGAGAAGGACCAGTCTCTCACCCCAAAATGTGGAGAGATTAACCATGATCAAAATGAGTCAGAACTTTATACCACAAGATAACGCAATACCTGAAATGCCTCAGGAGGAAGATGACGGAGACTCAGGCCATGGAAGTAGTGTGTTAGATGACCTACTTCTGGGCAAACAACCGGAGTTTGAGGACAAGCTCTACTCCCATGACTACTAGGCTTTCTTTCTTTGAGGCCGCCCCCAAAAATATGTATGGAGATTATATATATATATATATATATATGAATATATATATATATATATTTAGCTAGGAAACATTATTTACTTTATTATTTGCGAATGTCTGACTGGCTGATTGACCAATTCATCCCAACCGACTTACTCAGACACATTTTTATTTCTGGATTGGAGTCGCAACTGTGTGCTGGCAGTGAAGAAGCCCCGAATTGCCCTCCAAAGCCATTTCCCTCAAGCTTTTGAATTATCATTGTCAAGGCAAGACATTGTATGTGTTAATGAATTTTTATACCATAAGCCTGTCATTCATGCCTACGAAAATACAAAATGTCATGTGACACTAAGGGTCTAAAAACATGGATTCGCATCACCATGGTGACCGAAACGTATAATGACTAGTTGGTGCGAGTAATAAAGCAGAAAATAAGCACATATTCTGTTGGAGTCTGTGCCCATCTGTCCAAGGAGAGTGGATGAATGTTGGGAAGTATCATGGCATAAGATTGACAGAAGTTGTCTGCTTCTGGTTCATGGATCCCCTCCCCGGAAGAGGTCGAGCAGAGTTCAGCCTGATAGTTAGAGGAACACACAGTAAGGAGACGGACACAGCAGCCCCCTGTCACAAGCTATATCAATGAACCATTCTGAGTGGCAGTGAGAGCGAAGTCAGAGGACTCACTCGATACAGCAGAGCCAGCGGTGAGTAATAATAGCACTGTGCAGGTGGGGAGGTGTGTGACAATAGTAGACCAACTCGGCGGCCAATGAATTAGCCCCCGCTGGGCTCGCAAAATACAACATGTCGGAAGACGCGCTGCTTGAGAGAGAGGCAGTAGCAGAGGAACTATTTGGCAATCTGCTAACTAACATGGAAGATAGGAATCATATCGTGGAGGGTCATTAAATCCAAACAAAGACTTTGACACCAAGACCCTGCTCAAAAACCTAGAGAGAAAGATGCATAGTGAGATGACAAATTGGTGGGAACAAAAGTCACTACAGAAATACGAGGAGGTGGGGAGAGTACCGCATGAGTTACGTATTATAGTCCCACCAAGCTTTTGAAATCCAAACCTCAGAATGCTTAATGAGTGTGCAGAAAGCAACTTGGAAGCCTCTATGAGGCTGGTGAAAATCTTAATAAAATATGCTCAAATTGATCGTGAAGAACTGCTCAAAGAGATCAAAAAATAAATGTTGAATTAGATAAATCTGACAACAAAGACTACGTGTTAAAAACGAGAAATGAAATGAAAATAAGACTGAAAAAGCATGAAGGTACTATTAAAACAAGGAAGGCATTTAAATTTAATCGTGATAAAGTAGATTACAAAACAGGGCAACAATTCACATTTTCAAGATAATTTGCCAATGCAAAACGTCAAAGACTGATAACAACAAAATTCATCAGGGCAAAGTGTGAGAGGCATCAACATTAGGGAGACATATGGGTCCACCTCTGACCTCCGTTCCGTGTTGAGTGAGACAGAATCAAAGGACGGAGGTATAACGACCAATGGTGCAGCCACGGACATGGGGAGACTAACTCTGGCTGAAGAGCTCGATTTTTTTAAGGATGGACTGCAGGCAAACGCTAAGGCCGCGGAATCCTCTGCGAGCACTCGAAAAAGGAGAAACGAAAGAAGAAGGCAATGGAGGAACTTCAGCAACGCCAAGAAACAAAAGGCAACAATGGCGGAGGAAGTAACCCAGACCGATAGTACGGTCATAAACCTGTCAGACATAACACTAAGTAAAGCAGAGGTCCAACTTTTATTGTTAGGACTATCCTTTTGCCCTGAAAGTAATTTTAATTATGGGCATACAAGAGTGGATATTTTTAAGTTCATCCGGAAACTGAAGCTCACCAAATACTTCACAATTAAGGAAGGACTCAATCAGAAAAACAAAGGATCCCAAAATACGGATGCCAATCATGACCATCTACAAGTATCAGATGCCAATACTCTACTGACAATGCATGAGCTAGCCAATGAGGAGACAAATGATAGAGATTAGTATAAACTCGACTCAAGCAAGATTACAGGATCTAGGCATCAACACATCAGCAGCTGCGAGTAGTCCATTTAAACCAAACTCTATGCCCATAATGCCAAGAGACGCCATAGATATAGTCCACGATCGAGTTATGGACGATTTGTGAAAAAATTGTACTATAAGAACAGACAACATGTTACAAAACAAAGATATCGACAACAACATAACAAACTAATGAAAAAACTGAAAGACAACAAAGATGTTGTGATAAATAAGTCTGATAAAGGCGGGAATATAGTGCTGTAGCCAAAGCAACAATAAATAACAGAGGCATATAGGCAATTGGACAATGAAAAAGAGAAGGCCTGATCACCAAGGAGGAATTTGCTTTTCTGCATTATGAACATCCTATACTTCCGGTTATATCCTTTATACCTAAAATACATAAAGGAACCGCCCGATACCTGGAAGACCGATTATCTCTGCTAAACGTGGTCTCTTTGAAAGTATAGCACAATATGTAGATTTGTTCCTGCAGGAATATGTGCAACAACTGCTGTCCTTCATAAAAGTCACTGGGGACTTTCTAATGAAACTACAGGAAACACATTGGAACGATGAATATATCCTTATCACATTAAACATAACATCACTATATACAAGTATAGATCACCAAGTGGTGTTAAATGCAGTACAATACTTTTTGAACAAACGATCTATTGATATGTTGAAGCATAACAAAATTCTGCTGGATCTAATCAGGTAGTGCCTATGCAATAACTTCTTCCTGTTAGGGAAGGACATTTTCCAACAGGTGAGAGGGGTGGCTATGGGAGCCTGCTTCTCCCCCAGCTATGCTTGTCTTCATGTAGGCTGGTGGGAGGAGCAGGTTCTCAGGAAGGAACACTCTCATTTGTATGATAGGCACGTAATTAATTTGATGAGGTTCATCGACAATATTTTTATAGTATGGCAAGGTACTAAAGAAAGTGCAGAGAGCTTTGTTGAAGGTATTAATAATAACCAATCCAATTTAGAATTTACCGCACACATTGATGAACACTCAGTTGATTTCCTTGATGTTAAAGTATACACGGCAGAAAGCAAATTAGAAACAACATTAGACAGCAAAGGTACTGCAGACAATTCAACGTACATTCCAATTGCTTCCACCCCAGGCACTTCATTAACAGCATTCCCTACAAGGGATTTTTATGATTAAGGAGAATTTGTAGTTCCGAAAGAGATTTAGAGAAATGCCAACAGGAAACGAGGGCTAGATTTTTGCAGAGAGGTTACAACAACAAAACACTCAATCAGGCGAAAGTCAAATCTAATACTATTCCAAGAGGAAACTTGCTGGTTAAGAACAACAACACGCCGAATGTAATACAACAAAGCACTAAGGAAAGAGAGACTGAAGGCCCCAACCTCATGTTAATAACAACATTTAGCCGGCAAGAAAACAAAGTCAGGGCAATTATCAATAAGAACTGGCCTATAGTTCTAACTGATGCTATTATTGCCCAGAAAATCCCCAAAAAGTCTACCCTAACATTTCGGCGTCCCTTATCAAAGAGGACAACATTGGTTAGAAAAAGACCAGAGATAAGCACAGCTACCACTTGGCTAGCCCCCAGAAAAGGTTTCTTTAGGTGTAGTTCCTGTAGGGAATGTAAATTTGGGGTAAACACCACCCATTACACTACCCTTTCAGCTTGGAACAAGTACCACTAAGGGAAAACTACAACTACCGCACAGACTATGCAGTGTATGTGCTTGAGTGTACCCGCAGGTTACGCTATGTGGGGAGTACGAAGCATCAGGCGTATGTAAGAATACCCTGTAGCCAGACATTGTAAAGCAGTACATAACGCTGAGCTTAAATGTCTCATCTACTTTGTCATTGGAGCTATACCACCGCTCAGAAGGGGTGGTAATAGAGAAAAGCTACTTAAAAGATTGGAGTCTAGGATGATCTTAGAATTAGACTCAAAGTTCCCAACAGGTTTGAATAACAGCAAAGATTTTCACAATGTTTTATAAACATATATATATATATATATTTATAATTTTTTATCTTTTTAGATGTATATTTATATTTATATATTTTTTGTATACATTTTAATCTTTTTAGATGTGTATATATATATATATTCACTGAAAAAACCATAGGTTTCAGGGGTGTTATAGTTAGCTGGACTTTTCACTTGTACAAAACCATTGAAATTCCCCCGTTATAGTTAGTTCAGCTAACTATAACTCGCGCGCCCGCAATGCACTGCTGATGACGTCACATACTACATCACTCATGACATGGTCAGTGACATCACTCATGACATCACTGATGACATCTCAAATGACATCACTGATGACATCACTGATGACATCATCCAGTGAATGTGTGTTTTTCTGAAAATTAAATATGTTTTATATATGTATATCTCAAGGTCGATGGAAGAATAAATGGGTATATAAGTGTCTAAATGGATGATTTGTTTTTGAAAAATTGATTGTGTAACTGACTGATTAAGTGTATCATAGTGAATACATGGCTTAGTGAGTAATGTTTAAATATGTAAATATCTGTATCAGTCTCTCACTTTGTGTATAAGTGGCTGCATGGGTTGGTGAGTAGCTACATGGGTGTCTATATAGGTTATTAGTTGGTTTTTTGAGTATCAGTCTGAGTGTCTGCATGGTTCGGTGGGGGGTATTACGTAGTGCATAGGTGCATGAATGAGTGACTCACTGTTTGTATGTGTTGAACACAGCATGTGTGCAGGACTGTATGGGTGGATGAGTGTGTGTATGGGTGTGTTAGTGAGTGAATGACTGTCTCAATAGTGTCTTTATGAGTAACTACATATGTTTTAAACTAGTATATGTGACTATTGGTGTATATATGTGAGTATATGTGAGAGTGAGAGATTGAAAGAGTTCCTGTATGAATAAGTATGTGTTTCTATAAGTGATTGTTTAAAAGACTAAGTATGTGTAAGTTTCCGTAGAAGTAAGTATGGTGGTGTGTGTATAACTGTATATGCAAGTAAATGTATGTTTGATTCTTTATTAGCATGAGTGACTATGTGTGTGAGTAACTCTATGGATGAGTGGCATTGTGTAACAGGATGTATAGGTGTATGAGTACATATGATGAGTGAGTACATGTATGAGTGACTGTATAGGACTGTTGGTGAATGAGTGGATGTGTATGTGGATCTTAGAATTACTGAAGAGGTTGTTGTAACTGGTATTGGTATGTCCATTGTTTTGAAAATTTTAGTCTCTATTTTTGAATGTGTGTATCAAAGGTTATATTAGGGTGAGAGGAGGTCTGCCACTCTATCACAAGGATGATGTCATCAGTGATGTCATCAGTGATGTCATTTGAGATGTCATCAGTGATGTCATGAGTGATGTCACTGACCATGTCATGAGTGATGTAATATGTGACGTCATCAGCAGTGCATTGCGGGCGCGCGAGTTATAGTTAGCTGAACTAACTATAACGGGGGAATTTCAATGGTTTTGTACAAGTGAAAAGTCCAGCTAACTATAACACCCCTGAAACCTATGGTTTTTTCAGTGAATTTCTGAGGTTTTTTAAATGCTAATTCCTAACTATAACGTGCCTGAAACCTATGGTTTTTTCTGTGAATTTCAAAGGTTTTTTAAATGCTAATTTCTAACTATGCCTACAGAGATAGGACATGTGAAGAAAGAAGAAAAAATGCACAGAAAGAAACAAAAGAAGTGCAGAAAGAAGCAACAGAAGTCCTCAAATACGAAGATAAGTGCAGGAAGAAGGATAACGTGCAGAAAGAACAAAAAGAAGAGCAGAAAGAAGCCTTGTTGCAAAATCATCCTGTACCCTCAACTTTTTCAGACGGATACTGGTGGTAACTGAGTCTGACTAACCAGTCCTAGAGCCAGTGCTATGTTAAAAGACACTTAGAATACAGTGAAAACACCTACATACACTAGGGAACATTATGCGTTGGGGTCCCCCTGTGATTAGCATGACCTCCTCTGTAAGCCCCTAGTGTATAATAGGGCATGGGGATTAAAACTACCTCTTAAAACAGGCCACAGGGCGTTTTTGCACACGTTAACTCAGGCCCCGTCCCCTCCCTTCACCACTGTGTAAACACGCCCTGTGTCCATTTTTAGTTGGGAGATTAAGTTCATTTGAATCCTGAGGGTCCCTAGGGTCCAACTAGCCCACTAGGTACCTCCAGTAAGTGCCACAGAGCTGCGTTGCAGAGAGGTGTAAAAAGTGGCACGGCCTGGACCACCTCTCTGCAATGCAGCTCAGTGGCGCTTACTGGAAGCACTTGGTGGGCTAGTTAGCCCCCAGGGGCCCTCAGTATTGAAGGGAAATTATATCCCCAATTTAAAACGTGCCATAGTGCGTGTTTGCACACGTCACCTCAGGCCCCGTCCCCTCCCTTCACCACTGTGTAAATGCGCCCTGTGGCTGTTCTAAGTTGAGAGATTAAGTCCCCCTGAATCCTAAGGGTCCCTAGGGTCAAACTAGACCACTAGGTACCTCCAGTAAGCGCCACAGAGCTGCGTTGCAGAGAGGTGTAAAAAGGGGCTTGGCCTCAGAACACCTGGCTGCAGCGCAGCTCCCTGGCGCATACTGGAGATGCCTGTTGGGGGCGCATTTGCAGAGTGCTGCACGGAGGGGGCATGGCCTCCGGCACGATGCCAGTCTTTTATTTATTTTAGTTTTTTAAGAAGGGGGGCTGTTTGGTTCCCCTTCTTATTCTAATTTATTGGCCCTGATGACCCCATCCCCCAGGGCCAGTCTCCTAATTATATTTTTTTGACCCCAATCCCCAGGGCCGGCCACTGTTTTTTATTATTTTTAAAAAATATATATTTATAGACACACCTAGGACATGCTGGACAAACCGTACGTACCTATCACCATGACGATTTGCGTGATATTCATTAAAAGGCGACTATGCATGCAATGAATCCACGTGGAATGTATTTACACCACTAGTGAAGCTCTGACATGTCTGATGCCCTACCGTGCCTAATCCTGGTAGACACCCTTGTCGTTTATTTATACAAACATGGGTAGCTATTGACGGGCACATTTAATACACATGCACACCAAGCCATTCAAAGGGGATTCGACAAAAATTCGACCAAAACTATGCAAGAAACCCCCCTCACGGTTAATAAAACACACATCCACTGCCGGATGTGTAATACTTTTTATTTTACTCTCTGGAAAGGGAACGAACATCACTTGAGAGTCACAGCGTGCTCCTGACAGAGCCCAATGCTGTGTTACACCCACCATTGCCTGCCGAGTGCCACAAACCTCTGTGTTGTATTCCACTAGCTAGTGCATATGCTATGACACTCTCTAGCCCATGTGCACTGTAACACCACCCCGTGAATATGTCATGCCACACTTGTCTTCGCCTTTCTCGATGCCTATGTTATAACGCACAGTGCTATGCCATACATATTACAATCTGGGATCCATATCTTTGTCACAGTGCATATGCAACGTTACACTCCCCAGCACATATTTTACATTACAACTTTAGAGACTAGTTAGGTTACACAACACTGCCCTGTGCATATTACACTCCAAGGCGCATATCGCATAGCACGCGCTAGTGCCTGTGCTATCTTGCGCTCTCCAATGAATCTGTCATTGCGCACAATGTATTGCATATTATATTTCACGCCCGGTTCATCTTATATCACACTTTTTGGTGCATAGTTTATACCATACACTATATCTAGTTTTCATTTTCAATCGTGCTCTCAGGACTATGTTCTATATAACACTGTGTTCACCTACCCTTTTCACGGGCATTACCTTTTGCGATAGGGGGTGGAGGGTCAGGGGGTGTTTCTGCCAAGTGAGCCCGGAGTCACAGTCACAAACGTCCTCTTCTTCCTGAATAAAAGTGAGATTATGCTGCATACTTGTTCATATTTTAAGTAGTTCGCACAGACACAATGTTTTAAAAACAATAAAGTTCCTAATACCCGCCTTCTCTGAACAGTTAGCTTGCTGCCCCATCCCCTTCCTCCCTATCCTCTGTTGTGTGAATCCATGGACTAGCCTCCTCCCTCCTGCCATGCATGGTCTGATGTGCTGCCACTGCCCTCAATTTAGTATGATGTACCAGTCCACTCCTCCTGCCCTCCATTGCCCAATTCTATGCCCCATCATTGACCTCCTGCTTAAACTCTGTGCTTAGCTTGCTGCCCCTATTCTCCTTCCCCCTGCCCTCCGATGTCTTTGTGCATGCCCCTGCTCCATCCTTTTTGCCCACCATGTCCCATGGACCTGCCACTCCTATCTACTCTGAGTGTTCTGTTGAGCTGCCACTCCCCTCCCACCTGCCTAGCATTGTCAGATGACTGTAACCTGTCCCTGCCACCTCCACCCTGCCTGTCCACATGCCATGCCCCTATCCTCTTCCTCCTGTCCTACATGGTCCATTGTACTGCCACACCCTTCTGCCCTCCCTGGTCTGTTGTGCTGCAACTGCTCCTCCTGCCTGCCCCGTGTGGTCTGTTGTGAGGTCCCTTCCCCTGAACTTTCTTGTCTGTGCACAGGTCCTGACCCTTCCTTCTATCCTCCATCGTCCTTTGTGCATGCCCCTCCACCCTCCTTCTTGCCCATCATAGCCATTGTGCTGCCACTAACCCTCCCACTTGCCATGCATGGTCTTCTGTGCTGCCATGGCCCCTCCCACCTTCCCTGTGTGGTCAGTTAGCTGCCCCTGACCCCCTCCCACCTTCCCGCCATGGTCTGTGTGTATGCCATCACAGTCTCACTGTTGCTCTTCATAGTGTGTCTTGCTTCTAGTGCCCATCCTGCCTGACCTCCATGGCTATCTTGCTGCTCCTGCCCTGCCCCCTTGCCCCCAGCCCTACTCCCTCCCTCCTGGCTTGTCTGTTCCATTGTAATGCCCCTGATCCGTCCCTCCTGCCCTTTATGGTCTGTTATACTGCAGCTTTCTCTCCTGTCTGTCCATTATGGTCAGCTAGCTACCATTGCCTCTTGCCCCTCTGTTCTCTGTTGTCCATGTGCATGGTCCTGTCCCCTCCCTCTTGCTTTCTATGGATTGTTGTGCTGCACTTCCGTCCTGCATGCCCTGTGTGGTGTATTGTGCTGCTGCAAACCCTGATGCCTGCCCTGCAGGGTCAGTTTGGTGCACCTCTCCATGTCCCTCCTGTCCTCTGTTATCCAAGTCCATGTCCCTATCCCATTTCCTTCCATGATCCAATGTACCATACTTGCGAACATTTTGAACTTGGTAAGAGGGAGATTTTGAAAAAAAACTGGGGTATTGATTTTCCCCTTTGAGTTACATTGAAAAAGAGGATATTGTAGACAGGAGACAGATCAAATAAAGCCCATTTGAGCTTAAAAACATTGGACGTTTCCTGGCTGAATCGGGTCTGTTGGCATGTATGGTTGTACTACCATTGCCTCTTCCTTCTGCCCACAATGGTCTATTACATTGCCACAGCCTTGAAGGAGGGTAGATTTTGTATCACAGGGGGCCCCTGGCCCGTTCTGTCCACACCTGAAGTATGAGACCCTTGTCCTTGCCCTGCCAGCTGCATTTGTAGGCCGTATTAAATTGACCAGCGGGTCCTGTGTTGCTATATATGTATCCTGAGACATCCTTACCACTCAGCCAGCATAAAACCCCTGTGTAGGCCCTTCTGTTCAATATGTAGGCCTCTTTGTTAAATTGACCATAGCTCTGCAATTTTAGTGTATAGCAGTCTGAAGGCAGGTCTGCGAGGCCTTCTGATCCAAACTAGTAGCCCCCACCCTACCCGAGTGCTCCGTGCTCGGTATCAAAGTTCAACATCCCCCTGAAGCTGTCGACATACAGTAGGCTGCATCCTGGACTGGTACTTGCTTCCTGGGCAGGTTTCCCGCTTTTAAGGAAGTGGCAACCGCAGAGCGTCAAGTTAGGAGAACTGAGGAGATTTTATACATGAATATATTGAATTCCCGTACAATACCCATTATTTTCTGCTTGCTCTATGGAACTTACGATAAGCGATTGGCCTGAGAGACTGACCTTTTCACCCAGTCCATTGTCAGCATTAAGAGGGTAAATGACGAAATGTCTGGTAAAATCTGCAGACGAAGCTTTTGGGTAGCATACGTAGGTAGATGTAGCGTGCAAAGGAGCCCACAAAATGATATAAAAAGGGAGCACCCACAGATATCGACGGACTACCTCGCCGTCTGTATGTAGGTTAACAGGCAGTGCAGGTTTTCCCCAAGAGCTGGGAGCTCTTGTCTTCCTTTGCTTAAAATGTCTTGCTCTGCTTTGCTTGAAGTATCTTATTCTATTTTACCTATATGAAATGTCATGTTATGTTTAACCATTGTTCTCTTTACTTTTGCATTTAAAAGATTTTGTATTGTAATTGCAGGAATGCTTGCTCTAAGAGTAAACATGAGTGTTCCTAGGTAACATTTTCCTTGGTGTAACTTGTTTCTCATGATGCATTTATAGATGTGTTTTCTCTCTCTCTCTGTCAGTACATTAATTGAGATACAGAGAATATTATGACAGCTGTATGATTATCTGGATTCTGTATGTTGTACTTTATGTCTCTATTCTGCGGTTTCTTTGAAGTTGCATCTTCTCATTAAACTGCCATTGTATTCTGCCTCCAATTCCACGTCTCATATGTCTGTTTTCTTCATTTTTGGAGCAAGCGTTCCTAGGCACCCCGGCTCAAATTAAGGTGCCCCTTTTGTCCCTGACTCACTCTCCTGCTTAGTTCTGTGGTGGCTCCCGGGGATCTGGGGACCGCCCCTAGCTTCCTTGACCCGTAATAGATCTTCCCTCCAACAGCCTCTCTTGCAAGTCCTGTATTGTTGGTTTGTTGCCCCTGCCCCCCTTTCCACTTCCCTCCATAGTCTGTTGTGCTTCCACGGCCCTTCCTGCCTGCTCAGTGTGGTTAAATTGTTGCCTTTGCACCCTCCTACCTGCCTTCAATTTTCAGAGTCCGTGCCCCTGGCCTCTGCCTCTCAACAGTATCCTAATGAACAACTAGATTGCTAACATTCTATATTTATTACAAAAGTGTGGAACGCCTGACATCATCTTGATGTAATCAAAACTGTAATACCTAGAGCATTTCCTTTAGAAATTACATATATGAGAGGGTCTTATAGGCATCAAAATTATGGTTAGTGCTCTAAAAGACTAAAATAAGGACATATTTTCTGAGTTTTCAAATAGCGACAAAGCACTTTTAAATTATTTGTTATCTTTATGTTTTTTTATCCAGTTGACCACTTGATTAAATGTTGCACTTAGGGGAGAGGATGTGGTGTTACTTCCAGAACTGCAGACTTTGCAACTGGGGAACCAGGTTGAAGTTTCTGCTTCAGCTCCACATTCTGTGATTCTGGTCAAATCACTTAGTCTCCCCATGTCTACAACCAAAATGAATTTGTTCTTGTGTGATGTAACCAATGCTCATGTAAAGCACTCCAATACCTGACAAGTCTGCACTATATAACACTGCAAAAACACAAAATAATAAGTGTTTTGCACACTTCTGTCATTGGGCTATATTTGGGCTACATCTGGGTGATTTTGGGCTACATTTGGGCTCTTTTGTCTCCGGTGGCCATCTTGGGAGATTTATTTGTTATGAAGTTTCCTAATTTCCTCATGTACTGCAGTCTCCTCAGTAGGAAATGCTTTCAGTTTTTTACTTTGATTCCATCATGAAGGTATTCAGATATGTCACACATTTGCCATAAATTCTGAATGTTAGCACTCTAGTTGCTCATTAGATCACTGTAGTAAAACTACTGCACCATGGAAGTCTGCTCCTGGTATTAAAAGTGCATGTTTCAGTCTGCATGTCAGAATTTTTTAATGAAATAGAAGAGGATTTGAGAAGTCACTCAAAATGTGCCCTCATTTTCTTTCTTCAGCATTAATCATAATTTCTATGGCAAAATGAACCTCCTCATTGTGTTCCTTTTTAAATTAAATGTTTTAAGTGTAACCAGTTTATTCCAATCAAGATGGCTTCAGGTGTGCCTTACTTTTGTCATAATGAAGACAGTAAGCGCTCTAGTTGTTTTTAAGAACATTCTGGGACATTCTGTCATTGGGCTATACTTGGGCTACACCTGGGTGATATTTGGGCTACATTTGGGCTCTTTTGTCTCTGGTGGCCATCTTGGGAGACTTATTTGTTATGAAGTTTCCTAATTTCCTCATTTACTGCAGTCTCCTCAGTAGGAAATATTTTCAGTTTTTTACTTTGATTCCATCAAGAAGGCATTCAGATGTGTCACACATTTGTCATAAATTCAGAATGTTAGCACTCTTTTTGCTCATTAGATCACTGTAGTAAAGCTACTGCTCACCAGGGAAAACTGCTGCTGGTATTGAAAGTGCATGTTTCAGTCTGCATGTCAGAATTTTTTAATGAAATAGAAGAGGATTTGAGAAGTCACTCAAAATGTGCCCTAATTTTTCTTTCTGCAGCACTAATCATACTTTTTATGGAAAAATGAACCCCCTCATTTTGTTCCTTTTTAAATTAAATGTTTTAAGAGTTACCACTTTAATCCAAGCAAGATGGCTTCAGGTGTGCCATACGTTTATCATAAGTAGGACTGTTACCGCTCTAGTAGTTCTTTGGAACACTCTGGGAAGCTGCAGTAGAACACAAAGGAATCAACTGACAGTCTCTGCCCTTGTTGGATGTACATGTTTTACTGAGAATGTCAGACTTCATTCTCACATGACTGAGAAAGATAATGTGAATTTACAGAAAATAAGCTCTCAGTTTAGCCTATAGATCACCTTCCAAACCTCTGTGGTAAAAGCATGAGAAAATATTTTTCTCTCAATCATGATATCCCAGCAGAAGGCTTTTTCACATGGTGAAATCACCTTAGAACATACCACAATTCCTAAAATGAGTATGGTACCATCAACAAATGATTTATAATGTAACTAAAGTCTTAAAACCTTCTATTAACTGCAATGCTTTTTAATGAGGTGCTATCATGTATATTGGTCCCAAGATGGCTGCCAACACTTCTTGGATGAAGTGCTGACAGCCAATCAGATCTCAGGATGAGATGTGTGGTTAGGCTCCGCCCACATATATATATGCTTTTAAATGCTATTTTCTCAGGAAATACTGAACAGATTTACACCAGACCTGCAAAAGGCACTTCCTTGACCTTATGGCTACCTCTCTGCCAAATTTCAAGTAATTCTGTTCAGCCGTTCGGGCTGTAGCTGTGTCTAAAGGTCCTATGGAAAAATGCATGGGGAAAACGCGTTTTGGGACCCCCCTTTTTTCTCGGCCCCTGCTTGACGAATCCCCCCGAGACTTTCAGGGTAGGAGCGGAGCGTAGCGCCCCACCTATTTTGAAAATTTCGCGAGGATTCGTCGACCGGCGCCAAAGTTATTCCAAATAGAATGTTGCGGATTTCCTATGGAAACAGGGTCCTAACTATAACTACCTACTGGCGACCGCCAGTAGGTAATATATATATGTGTGTGTGCAACTTGTATATTTTAGCTGGTATAGATTAGAGTAAGGGTGCAACACTAATGTTTTACATGTAGTATGTACCTATGTTTCATGCAGTTTATGGTTAGGTCCTGACGTACCATATCTACTAGTTCACCATAGAATTTAGAAACCAAAAAATTAGGGTACAGTTTGTACCCTCCAATAGAAAATAAAAAAAGAGAAAATCAAAAAAGAGAGGGTTTCTTGAAAGCCATGGTTAAGCTGAACCTCATTGTTTTTACCTGTTTGTAAATATATAATTTATATGATTAGCACTTTATGAGAGTAGGCACTTAGAACATTGGGTAGCACAATGCACCTAGTAATGACTAGTTGGTGCGAGTAATATAGCAGACAATACGCACATATTCTGTTGGAGTCCACGCCCATCTGTCCCAGGAGAGTGGATGAATGCTGGGAAGTATTGTGGCTGATATATACATATATAATATATATATATATATATATATATATATATATATATATATATATATATATATATATATATATATATATATATATATATATATATATAATTGCTCGGGGGTTTGTCACACATGCAGGAAGCACTCACTCCACAGCTGCGAAGGTTCAACCCCAAAACCTTTAATCATAGGTATGGACGGCATGCAGTATGTCGGAAGGTTCAAACAGTTACTTCTTCCGCCGTACGCGTTTCGAATTCCTTCTTCCTCAGCGGCATTGAACGAAATGGCGTGTACTCCCTCGGCTGCAAAGTTTCTATATAAAACACGCCCCTCAATAGGCTGCCCATATGGGACTGTGTGTGATGCAGTCTGGGAGTTCGAGTTCAACAATCCTGTATGGAAACACTTTCTTATCTGTTCGACCTGTCCAGGCTCTGTATGCGCCCCCGCATGTGCCTCCGTCCTAATCCAACACAGATTAACCAAAGTGAGATAGGTAAAATTACTTTTCCCTTGGCCCCCAATGATCGTGGGGTGGTGCTTTCCTGACGGCTGGACCGCCGCCAATTATAATTGCTCGGGGGTTTGTCACACATGCAGGAAGCACTCCACAGCTGCGAAGGTTCAACCCCAAAACCTTTATATTTATATATTTCGTCTGTTGTTTTGGATATTGTCGTTACCGGCATGCTCCGCCGGGGTGTGCGCCACCTTTCTTGGGTCCCAGCAATTCCGGAAGGAGCAACTGACTTGTGTGGATATAAATATATATATATATATATATATATATATATATATATATATATATATATATATATATATATTATATATATATATATATATATACTTATATATATATATATATATATATATATATATATATATATATATATATATATATATATATATATATATATATATATATATATATAGATAGATATATATTTTACCTACTGGCAGCCCCAGTAGGTATTTATAGTTAGGACCTTGTTTCTATTCAAAAAGCGTTTTTTCTTTTGCCAATATCTTTGGCGCAGTTTGACGAATCTTCATAAAAGTTTCAAAACTAATGGCCTGTTCCGGTCAGCTCCTGTCTTGAAAGATTTGGGGTAATTCGTCAAGCGGGGTCCGAGAAAAATGGGGGATCCCATAACACATTTTCCCCATGTTAATTTCCATAGGAATTTTGAAACAGGCCGAACTGCTGAACAGAATTACACCAAATTTAGCAAAAAGTTAGCCCTTGGTTAAGAAAAATACCTTTTTTTTTAAAACAATGGTGTATATCCGTTCGGTAGTTCCTGAGAAATTGAAAAAAAGAAAAATATCAATATCTGAGCACCGAGGAGGAGTCGCGAACCCTCCTGGGCATGAGCTTCACTCTGAATGGCTGCCAACACTCCAAACAAGGAAGTGTTGGCAGCCATCTTGTGACTCGGTAATGGGGTCTCAAGAAAAAAGGGGAAAAGAGAAAAATGAAGAAAAGGGGGCAGGGTAGAAACACCCTGACTTCCTAGGCCTGCTCAGGGGGGTCCCACAAGGACCTCCAGGGCCAAAAAAAGCATTTTCTTTTTTAAACGACTGAATTCACGCTGGATGAGCGAACCCGGCGTAAACAAACAAAAAAAACACACCCTACCAGTCCTTAGGGACTAATATAGTTGCAGAGACTAGGGTGAGAGGAAAAGTGAGGGTACTGCATAACTATTGTTGTGTCACACTATCGCCAGATTTAAAAAACTGGCTGCAGGTGTGTGGCAAAGGAAATAGTGTGAAGTAAAAGAGTAACCCACCAAAACAGATTTTAAATCATATGTACAACCATAACATTTTTATTTCCCTAACAAATAAACCAGAAAACGCACAATACCAGGCCCACCCCTCTCCGTAACCCCAACCAATGTCCAAAGTAAAGAAAGTTCAAATAATTGTCCAAACAAATATCCATAAATAAATATGCCAGAACACCAGGATTTCCATAACTCCCACATTCCCACCCTCCCCACAAGTCTCACCCACCAACCAAAAGATTTTAAAAAGGGGCAAGAGAGACCTAGCTGCGGGCTAGGGACTTCCTCTCCAATTGGTCGAACTGCTCCTCTATTCTGGCTTTCTCAGGAGCATGTGGCACTGAAAGGCTCTATAGAATGTATAGGGGGAGCAGCAGTGGTTGATGAATGGCAGAGGGTGGCTGCCTGACCACGGTGCCGTACAACCGGCGGCACTTGGGCCTGGCTGAGGCTCGGGGCATTGGAGGTTGCTGGTGTTGCTGCCAACGCCTTCTCCTCCTCAGCAACCAGCCTCTGGTATTCAGCCCTGATGGCCTCCAGCTTCCTTTGCCTGATCCTGGCTGCAATCTACTGCCTGTTGGATTGTCAGCCTGAGGATAATGGTGGATTGGCAAGAGTAACTATATCAAGAAAGAAAAAAGACAAATTGTAACCAATACTCTTAGCAAAACAGTAACACATCAAATGATATAGACATTCAGCCATGCTGCTTCTGAGTTTTCTCTTCTTGTTGCAATCCTCATGCAGTTTAACTTTTCTTCTTGACTCTTCAAAATAATTTTTGCTTTTCAATCTACAGGCCCTAGCCTTTACCCTGCACCGTAATGGAAAATCACTGTAACATACTCACACTTACCTTACCGAATTGCATCCGCCAAGCACCCAAGATTGACGGACAGTCCAAGAGGAATGCAGATGAAACTCTCAATTTGGCAATGCAGTATCTTTTTTTCTCTTTAATCATTACAACTGTGTGTGTTGTTTATGTTTGTTTACTTGACTCCTACAGAAACGTTAATTTTATTTTATATCTTGCATAGCTCGATACAACAGTTACAGAATATAATGTAACTTGGGGTCTCTCTGGGGGCAGACGGACAGTTTGATTTGGTTTACCTGTACTAGTACTCATCATCATGCATGTATTTCCTTTTCCTGCCATAACAGATTTATGTTGGTTGGCTGCCAAGATGAATGTTGCCCTTGTGTAGTGTTTGTCTTTGACAAACCTTTCCCTCAAATCCCCCTTCCCATCCATTCATCGAACCCCTAACCCTCTTTCCCCGGGCTGTGTGATTTATTGAGGTGTGACTAAATTAAATTTACACCACTAATTGATCATACACTTTGTGGGGTGGATGTGGTGAAAGCAACACCAACTCAAGGCAGGGCGAGGATCTTCTTCTGCTCTAAGTATAGCCCAAACTGGCAATATTATATATATATATATATATATATATATATATATATATATTAGATTGCCCTCCCATGCACAGTACTCGACATTCAATTTCTTTCAGAGGAACATAATCCATCATAATAATTTCCAGCATCATCATCCTTCAGCACTAAAGGTTACACTTATCCACTTCATAGATTGAGTCAACTTCAGCTTGTAACTTGTACTAGCCCACCATTCTTATTATTTATTTTACTTTAACATTGCTTATCATGGTTTTTCATTTGACAAGCTTCTTCTTGTGTACTACTAGTCGTACTCTAGTCTCCCTCTGGTGACTGTCTCATTTTTTTGGCAAAGCTTTCATATAAAATGGCATTCATTCAGTAACTTTTTATTCAATTTAATTAGTTCCCTGCGATGAGTGTTCCTCAATCCTACAGTTTGAGTTTGGCTAGGAGGGAGTGGAGCCTCACTTCTGGATCTGGTGCTTTTACTAGTATTCAACTTGTCCGCTAGAATGCTGCTACTGTCTATTGCCACCAAAATGGCACCATGGGAAACCATGCAGCCATTGCTTTGCTAAACCACAGGTAAGAGCAGAACTGTGGGGATTCATTCTTGAGGTACAATAAATAATCTATATACTATGGAAATTCACACACCCACACACCCTACCAGTCCTTAGGGACTAATATAGTTGCAGAGACTAGGGTGAGAGGAAAAGTGAGGGTACTGCATAACTATTGTTGTGTCACACTATCGCCAGATTTAAAAAACTGGCTGCAGGTCTGTGGCAAAGGAAATAGTGTGAAGTAAAAGAGTAACCCACCAAAACAGATTTTAAATCATATGTACAACCATAACATTTTTATTTCCCTAACATATAAACCAGAAAACGCACAATACCAGGCCCACCCCTCTCCGTAACCCCAACCAATGTCCAAAGTAAAGAAAGTCCAAATAATTGTCCAAACAAATATCCATAAATAAATATGCCAGAACACCAGGATTTCCATAACTCCCACATTCCCACCCTCCCCACAAGTCTCACCCACCAACCAAAAGATTTTAAAAAGGGGCAAGAGAGACCTAGCTGCGGGCTAGGGACTTCCTCTCCAATTGGTCGAACTGCTCCTCTATTCTGGCTTTCTCAGGAGCATGTGGCACTGAAAGGCTCTATAGAATGTATAGGGGGAGCAGCAGTGGTTGATGAATGGCAGAGGGTGGCTGCCTGACCACGGTGCCGTACAACCGGCGGCACTTGGGCCTGGCTGAGGCTCGGGGCATTGGAGGTTGCTGGTGTTGCTGCCAACGCCTTCTCCTCCTCAGCAACCAGCCTCTGGTATTCAGCCCTGATGGCCTCCAGCTTCCTTTGCCTGATCCTGGCTGCAATCTACTGCCTGTTGGATTGTCAGCCTGAGGATAATGGTGGATTGGCAAGAGTAACTATATCAAGAAAGAAAAAAGACAAATTGTAACCAATACTCTTAGCAAAACAGTAACACATCAAATGATATAGTGGCACAGTAGCACTAGCAGTACATAACATTTGCTGGTATCCTCGATTCCTCTGCCCATTCGATTTTGATGTGATTAGAGTTTCAAGAATCAAGCACCATGGAGTATACAGTATTCTTCTTCTCTCTCGTCTAGCTAAATTAATGTAGGCATACCAGCTCAGCTTGCGCCCTCAACAGACGTACTTGTGTGCCGTTATACTTTGCTACTGTCTGCAGGCGGGCTGCTGTACCACACAATTATCTCTTTTCCTATTATGGTCATGCTCTGTTAAATCAAATGCTCACTTTCACTTTCACCCTGGCTACAACAAGGCACATAAATAGTTACTAATATATGAATCATATATGGCACAACTTTGGTCACTACTATTGTAACCATGCAGCCGATAGACCACCCATGGCTGACACTGGCGAAATACCATGGGTAGGTAGTGGGCCTCGGATGGAGGCGATTGATGATGATGGGTAGGAAGGGGTACATAATATATGTTGTGCTTGAAAACTACTGTAAGTCAAGGGAGTAGTCTGAAATACACCCTCGCTCAAACCTTTGAATCAAAAACCTTGATAAAAAAACATTACTTGTTTGCTGTTCTTCCCAGGGATTTTTCCATTTTTTACTGCCTTTTTCTTCTAGCATTATTTTTATTCTTAACCTTTGGCTTTGCTACTCAGTCACTGTTTAAGTCTTAAATTCTCTTCATCCAGTCTTCACCATGAATACTAGTAACATCCATCCATTCAAACATGGCCATCATTCTCAATAAACCTTTCACCAACATACATGTATCATTTTAACCACCCATGTGTTCTTGCTGTGACCCATCAAACTGCCTGGAGGATTCATTTTACCCATAAACTTTCACCCACGCAGGCAGGCAACATTTTATTCACCTTTCACCCATCCGTCACCCACCCACCCATGCATGCATCCTGTCAGCCACCTATATGCATCCTTTCACCTATGCATCCTTTTCTGCCAGTAGTATTACATTCCATCTGTCCTTCCTCCTTCCATCCTTCTTTCCAGTCAACCCATCAAGGTCTGACTCTTCTTCATGAAACTATCTCTGCTGAGTTAAAGATAGAAGAGGCCATTAGTTACTCAACTCCCGCTGTATATGCTAATGCTGTTCCAAAAGCCTCTCACAACAACCTGTAAAGGACTGAACTGAGTGGCTAGAGCTAATGGTAATTCTGAGTTTTTGAAAAGAAATAAGAGTGGCCAACTGGCTGGATAAACGTACATAAAGTATTTTTGGTTGACAAATGTATGGTGCCATCCTCCTCCTCATACTTCCTTCCAGTCATGGTGCACAGTAATCAGTTCACCATCTGCTGCTAATAATACTAGGCCTAGGTAAGAAGAAGAAGACACAACTTTGGGGTGACCATGGCCACTCTCTTGTTTTACTGATTGAGCATGAGAAAGTAAAAGAAAGCCTTCTCATCTCAACAAACATGCATAGAATACCTGACTTGGGCATGCATTCTGTACAGCAGAGTAGTAGTACTAGTAGAGTAGTAAGGACCAATTGGTTTTCTGAGTCTTACAGTACCACCACTAGGCAGGCCAGAAAATATATATGGGGAGAGGGAAAGCTGACTGAAAAACCAGAAGAAAGGAAGCTATAGACATACTAGTATAGACAGAGGCAGTTTGAGGTAAAATACAGACACTAGAAATATAAAATAACTTAGTAACTAGGATAATGTAGGGAAAACAAGATTTTTTAAATAGATAGATCAAAGAGTATTTGGGAAAAAAATTATATTAGGAAACCGCTTGAAAATAGTTAAATTTAGGGATCAGTAAAAGTTAGGAAAAATATTAACAGCAGGAAGACTTACTGGGGCCAGCAGAGCCATCTTCATGGGATGCACCTCCTGCTCTCTCACCCTCCTCAGATGACCTCTTGCCCCTGGATGCTGATGTAAGACATCATTAAAGACACAAGAAATAATAAGTGGTTAATAAATAATCTCTCCAAAAACATTTTTTGGACAGGAAACGCAATTGCCATAACATTGAACTTTCCTAAACCATATCAGCTAATAGTAGACTTATATCGAGAACCATCCTATCGATTCCACATTTCATAAACCTTCCTAGCCCGCCTATTCCAAAGCCTTTGGAATAAATTGCAAGGAATGATATTTGCTTCTAAGTTCCAATCTCATTCAAAATCATTCTCAACCCCCTTTGATGGGCAAATTCACAAAGTCTGCATTTTGCCATTAAATGCATAGATGGGCGCATGCATACACCAAATTGGATGGTTGCTTGTCACTGTACAAGCTACAAAAAGGTTCTAATAAGAACTGAAGAGAGAGGACGCGTGCTGCTAAATTACTAATACAAACTACCACTATCTTTGCATGGAAGGTGGCTTTTCTTTGCCGACTTTTTAGTGGCACGGGTCTCTACCATGATGCTTGGGAGGGGGGCAGGAAAGAAAATGTAGAATGTAAATAAAAATTAAACGAGAAGGAAGGAAGTAAAAAAAAAGAATTAGGAAGCAAGTAATAAAGAAAAACAGTACAAAACACACTAGAAAACAGATGAAATATAAAATAAATGCAAAATATACACTTAAGAAGACTGAGAGAAAGATAATAAATAAAAAGATCAGAAAAAAAAAGTTTTGGGAAAGAATGATTGAAAAGATTTAGGGAGGATTGAAAGGTAGGCCCCAGCACCATAACTAAGAATAAAACAAGATGGCCATGCTCATGCGCAACCGCATGGTGCAGTTCACGAGATATTTTCCCTGAATATGCAATCTGCATTGCCGCACGGCAGAAATGTCATGCAAACGGGTGGGACAAGCAACTCCATCAGGTCGCGGAACTCCGTCTAGCACTGCAGACGTTTTTACTGTTTCACGGAGTTCCGTGTAGTGTTGCTACGCGAACTCTGCCCAGGCTTAGTCACTAATGTTTCATTGAAAACAGGTCTCACAAGTGGGCCTTCATATTATGGGCATGATTCAAGGTAGTGCATTATCAATTTATACAAACATGTGGCATGCAGTGTTATATCATGGTTACTGTGCATTACATTTCTCAATTCAATATTAACTCACTTGGCCCAAAGACACCGGACCTACCTCTAGGCACCACCGCACCCGGGATACCGACGCTGTTTGTTCCCCTCGCCGCCACTCACCACCGTTGGCCGCAGCTGGGGGGGAACTACAGCTCCCGGCATTCTCTGTTTACGGACCGGACTTCCTGGCGGACACCAGCGCGCCCGGAGGCGCTATTTCAGCAGAGGCTCCCTCGGTGGAGCGGGGGGGCAACTCACTTGGCCCAAAGACACCGGACCTACCTCTAGGCACCACCGCACCCGGGATACCGACGCTGTTTGTTCCCCTCGCCGCCACTCACCACCGTTGGCCGCAGCTGGGGGGGAACTACAGCTCCCGGCATTCTCTGTTTACGGACCGGACTTCCTGGCGGACACCAGCGCGCCCGGAGGCGCTATTTCAGCAGAGGCTCCCTCGGTGGAGCGGGGGGGCAACTCACTTGGCCCAAAGACACCGGACCTACCTCTAGGCACCACCGCACCCGGGATACCGACGCTGTTTGTTCCCCTCGCCGCCACTCACCACCGTTGGCCGCAGCTGGGGGGGAACTACAGCTCCCGGCATTCTCTGTTTACGGACCGGACTTCCTGGCGGACACCAGCGCACCCGGAGGCGCTATTTCAGCAGAGGCTCCCTCGGTGGAGCGGGGGGGCAACTCACTTGGCCCAAAGACACCGGACCTACCTCTAGGCACCACCGCACCCGGGATTCCGACGCTGTTTGTTCCCCTCGCCGCCACTCACCACCGTTGGCCGCAGCTGGGGGGGAACTACAGCTCCCGGCATTCTCTGTTTACGGACCGGACTTCCTGGCGGACACCAGCGCGCCCGGAGGCGCTATTTCAGCAGAGGCTCCCTCCGCGTCGCGGGACGCGCGCGGACGGCGCCGGGCTGAGCCCGGGCAGAGGGCGGGCCATCTGTGGCCGTCCGGGGCAGGAGGAGGCAGGGCAGGGCCACGTCCCTGTCATCCGAGCATTGAGGTCAGTGTGTTCCATCACCAACATTGGGTGCTACATCGCCTGAAGGTACAACTTTGTGCTGCGTTTGTGGGGACTTTTGCCATACTTGTAGTGTACTTTGCTGATATATCATCTAGCGGGACGGGTCCAGAGCCATAATGGGTAAAAGGAAAATGACGGACGCTAATGGCAGCGTGGCCAAAAGAAACAAGGCCCGTAAATCTACTAAGAAACTTATTCCATCTTCTACCTTACAACGTATTGAATCCTTAGTCGACGATTGTACCACGCTCCTGGACCCTGATTTAACTATTGTGTCCTTGTCTCCGTCTCCTTTACCTGCTAGTAACCCCTGCTCAGGCCCCGTTACTATCCCCCAAATGTTCACAAAGAAAACTGCCCCACCTTCCTCTATTTTACAAATATCAACAGCTCTGGATAGTACCCAAAACCACACTACTACTCTTGGATCAACTACCGAAGTTTCAAGCTCTTGTGTTTCTGTGGTCAACAGGGCACCTCTTGAGCCCACTGTCATTCTGTGTAAAAACCGCTTTGAGGTCTTATCTGACTTGGGCAATGACTCTGCAGACTGTTGTGACATTGCTTCTAGCTTACCAATATCTGCCGTTTCAGACCTTCCCGGGGACGGAGTTCTTGCTCCTGGATCGCCCCCGCATATGGACAGCCAACAATGGGTGTCTGTTGCAGACTCAGCGCCGGGTCTACTTATGGAAACCATTAATGCACTAAAACTTGAAATTAGTGACCTAAAAGCGCTAGTTAAGGAATTATTATTAGAAGTTAAAAGACCTCTTATACAGCCTCCGCAACCACCAATTGTACCAACAAGCATTGTTCACTACCCCCACGCTCCATGCACTTTTTCTTCTACCACTACTGACTCTAGTGTAATCACGCCCACTCAACCGCCAGTCCCACCTTACCAAGCTAGTTTAAACTCTATACCATCTACCAGAGCTGGGACTGGCTTATCCATCTCTAATAAAAGAATGCACTCAACGTTGCATGACAATGTCACAACTAATCAGTGTCATCTTTCTTCAAAACCTGCAGCCCCCAACCCACTCTGTAAATCCTCCGCAATGCAAAATCATAGGGTCAATTCCCAGCCCATTGTCCATATGGTGGGAGTCCCCAAGAGTAATAGGTATGAGTGTGAAGAATCTTTAAAGAACAAAGTTACGCATTGGATCCGCCACACTAGAGGTTGTCGATCTGTCATCAGAGATGACCTCCTGAGGGCTCGCAGACTAAGATCCAATAATTCCCCAACGGACACGATTGAATTGACTTTAGCTAATCATTACTTAGCTGAGGGCCTCATTGCACTAGAGTATAGATCATCCTCCTCTGACTCCTCTTCCATTCAGTTCAAACATCCTTCGACATTGAGCCATGCCCCTGTGGGGTGGAGTAGCGGGTTACCTTATCAAAGGCTCGAGGGAACATCCTTACTTGGACAAATTGACTGACTAACAACTGTGTCCCATACGTCCCCACCTCCTACTGAAGCAACCCAAGTTGCTCTTATCCCCAACCATAGATTGACCTCCTTAACATCATCATCCATCATTCTCAACGGGGATAGGGGGAAAGGAGCGCTAACTAGGGTTGTTCCAACTTTGATCTCATCGGACCCCGCCATTTCCCCCTCTTCAGTACCAAACACGACCCTTAAAATTATCTCGTGGAACATTGCGGGTCTGAAAGCTAAACTTTCACTCCCCGAATGGAATAGGTTTATAGCCACGTACGATGTCTGTATATTTCAAGAGACCTGGAGTGTCACACCCTTATTTAAATCAGGTTTTTCTTGCTATTGCGTCCCTGCGGTCACTACTGGCCGTGGACGCCCCTCGGGGGGGACTTATAATATGGATTAATATAGCCCTTTCCTGCAGAGCCAGACATGTACAATGTCCGTCTCCAGACGTGCTGCATTTAACCCTGAATGGGTTGAAAGGGGGACCAACTATTGAGCTTTTTAACATCTACATTAGGGGTACCCAAGGAGGATCTAAGTCCCCTACTGTCACTATCTTAGAAGAGGAATTTTCCTCTTGCCCCCCGAATTCATTTATTCTGGCTGCCGGAGACCTGAACTGTACTTTTGAACCCCTTGCCACTGAAGACATTTTGGATGTTGCAGAGGAAGACACTAGGTGGGGTATACCCTCCCTTTCTGTCCCCCCAGTAACGAGATGGTCACCAGTAGTAATTCAATTGAATGCTCTGGTTATGGAATATGGGCTGAGAGCTGCTAATGGCCGACTTCCTTCCGACCTCCATGCAGCCTCTACTTTCAACAGAATCTCTAGCCCATCAAGAATCGATTATATTCTAATTGACCGAAGACTCTGGCATTATGCAGTGGATATGGTTATTGTCCCTACCATTGACAGTGACCATAACCCCCTTTGCCTGACTCTAAAGAGCCTATGGACCCCTGATCAATCAACCTCTGATCATCGTCCGACATTGCTTACAAGAGATGTTATTCCATCTAACTGTAAAAGATATCTCAAATGGCCCAAAGTTGCAGTTGACACCCAAAAACTGTCCACTATTAAAGAAATACTGCTATTAAAAACGGCTGAACTTAGGCAAGCCTGTGAAGGTGTTAATGAGAAATCAAGGGCCGTGTCTATTCATGCAGACACCATTGAGTCAATTGGGTCTCTTTTTACATCTCTTTCCTCTAACAACTCCCACAAACACAAAACACCCGGTTCTTGGTTCAACTCAGAGTGCAGATCCAGTAGAAAAATGCTTGTATCCGCTATCAAAACTAAGGATTGCATCCTAATCAAGAATGCTAGGTCTACATATAGGAAGGCTGTTGACAACGCAAAGCGTATATGGGAAGAATCTCATTGGCTGGCCTTAAAAGATGCCAGCCTAGCAAGGGATGGGACCACATTTTGGAACCTTTGTAGATTCTCCCAAGGTCAAGAACCTGATACAATTCCTAACCACATTACCAATGACGAGTGGTTTACTCATTTTTCGACACTTTACTTGGATGACAGCGCACAAAGTACCGGCGCTTTTTCTGTTATTGCTCCCACAGACCTAACCCCGCCTGACAATGATCCCTTTACTGAAACAGAAGTCGTGTCTGCTATTAATAGATTGGTCCCAGCTAAAGCTGCAGGCCCAGATGGCCTACCTGGAGACTTGTTCCGCTCTGACCCCAAATCTTGGGCTGTCTATTTTACAATCCTACTTAATGCCCTTCTTAAGGGATTACCCATCCCGAGTCTTGGAGGGGGGCGGAGGTCATACCCATATTTAAGAAGGGTTCCAGGGAGGACCCTGCTAACTACCGGCCAATAAGCCTCATTGACGTTAGTCAGAAGGTGGTTGGCAGGGTCCTGCTGGAGCGAATTCTATTATGGGTCACTGACAATGACATCTTATCACACTATCAGGCTGGGTTCAGGCCATTCACGGGCACGATTGACCAGGTCTTTAGGCTCCTATTGCTATACTGGAAAACTGTGCAGATTGGTAAGGGCAATCTCCACCTAGCCTTTATCGATCTGAAGTCGGCCTTCGACCTGGTCCCCCGTGACCGTCTATGGTCTGTCCTTTATGACTTGGGTCTTCCGCCTTATATCCTCGACCTCCTGGTACGCCTCCATGAGGGGAATTTTGCCAGGGTGAGATGGGGTAGTCAAGCGCAGCGCACCGATAAGATCCCAGTCAGCAGAGGAGTCCGCCAGGGCTGTGTACTAGCGCCCACTCTTTTCTCCCTTTTTGCGAACGGAGTGGTGAAATTTCTGCTAGAAGTCCCGGCGGACGCTCCTGTTTTGGCGGGGGAAAAAGTCCCCACTCTTTTATTTGCTGACGATACCCTGCTACTGTCTGAGACACCAGCAGGGTTACAGAAGCTTTTAGACAGATTTTACTTGTTTTGTTCAATGAGAGGTCTGGTCATTAACACTTCCAAAACTAAGCTCCTCTCTTTTAAATCTCGTAAATCATCTAGTGTATCTATTTTTTCTGATGGAGTCCCCCTAGAATATGTCAAATTATTCGACTATCTAGGTATTAGGATCTCTGACAATATGAGCTGGAAGCCCCACATCCATAAAATGCTGCTCAATCATAAGCGGGCTGCGGGGGTAATTGCTAAAGAACATCGCTCCTCGAGGAGCAAGCCAATTACTCCCGCATTAATGATCTATCAGGCCAAAGCATTAGGTTCGGCTATGTATGGAGCCGAACTGTGGGGGTTCGAAAACACAGGTGAACTTACTTTGTCCGAGAACAAATTCCTAAGAGAACTAGTATCAATGCCTAGGGGCACTCCTTTGAAACCTTTTTTTAGTGACTTGGGTAGGCGTTCATTTAAAGACATCGCTAGGCTGCGCCCCCTCCTATTTTGGGCTCGCTTATGGCGTACCCCGGAGTTGAAACAATATACTGAGGGCTTGAGAGAAATAAGGAATACATCTGGCTCCCAAAAAATAAGCTGGCTACGTAATATCAAAAAATTTCTTATCCAGCTTGGCTTCAACGACCTTTGGGAACACGGAGCCTCTGTGAGTAAGGTTGACATCAAAAAAGCTTATTGGGCTTGGATCGACAATCGGGATCTTAGTAGCCCTAATCCTGGAAGACTAACTGAAGCTTATTATACCTTCAAGCAGACAGTTAACTTTGAGCCCTTCCTCGAGTTTATATCAAAACCCAGGGACAGAGCATTGTATTTTTACTTTAGACTTGAGACCCTCCCTACTCGCGAATTTACTAGCAAATGGAAGCCTCCCTATCAGACCCCTGCCACTTGCCCGATATGCCCTGAAAAGGTCGAAAGTATAGCGCACATTATGTTTGAATGCCCAGTGTATAGTAATCCAAGAAAACGATGGTTAGCCCCTGCCTGTCGTCTCCTGGGCATTTCGAACTATCGAGTTGCCTTACGTATTCTTCGTTCCGACACAAGTTTGGTGTTAGTTTGTGCTGTGGCAAAATTCCTGGGCTGGTCCTGGATTATCAGAAACAAACTTAATAACTGCACTAGTTGACATAATGAATTGCTTTTTTTATATGTCTTTTTAAATCACAGTTTTAAATCACAGTTTTAAATTTGTATTTTTAATATGTCTTTTAAACCAGTCAATAAGCCATTATCAGGAATTTGCTGTAAAATGTGTTCCCTAATGAACTCCTATTTTTATCATGCTTTTCTTGTATATGCTTTTATGATAATTTTTATCGAAATAAAGCTTTTTGACTTGACTTGACTATTTAGTGCTAAAGCAATATGTTAAAATGTTCAAAACATATCCTAATGTAACATTACATGATCACACACTTTGTGCTCACCCCTCATGGCACGTCTGGGCATCTGCTGATGTCACATGATTTAAAGCTAAAGTCCACCTTTAATCCCACCCTTCCCCTGATGAGATAGATACTTTTGAAACTCTAGTTACTAAAGACTGTAAAAAGATGGCCAAGGTGTAATTTTGATAAACTGACTAAAAATGAAACATTGACCATGAGGATGTTACAGGATGATGAAAACATTGTCATCCATCAGTAGCAATATTGTGGTCCTTTCACAGAAGCGTACTAACAGGAGGGCATGCGGCAGCTAAGCAGCGTAGAATGTTATGAGCTGGTTTCTAAGGGTGAAATTGAAACATATATTAAGAAATAATATGACATGGTTGTAGCATGGAGGGAGCAGGAACTTACTGAGCAGGAAGAGTATTCCTTTCTACTCAATAAATTCTCTTGAACAGCACTACTCTATCTATTACTCAAATTGCATAAAACTCTATCCATGCCTCCATGTAGACATATTGTATAATTTTTTGGATCTCTGCTGGAGGCTACATCTAAGAACATTGACTATTTCTTGTGTCATTTTGTATTATCCCTGCCTTTGTATATAAAGGACAGTAGGGACTCCCTGCGTAGGATATATGATATCCTTTCGAAAAGTGATTACTTGTTGATTACTTTAGATATGAGTAGCCTTTATACCAGTACCAGTCAAAAAGATGGAATGCAGGCCTGTAGATAATTCCTGAGGGCACATTAACTCTCACTGTTATTTCACACTGAAATGGTACTGAGCATGATGGAGTTGTGTCTAGAGAACAATTATTTTGTCTTCAATAACAAACTGTATAGAAAAATACAAGGTACAGTGATGGGCACCTGCTTTGCTCCCAGCTACAGCAATCTCATGATGGGGTAGTGGGAGCAGTATGTGTCTGAGGCTCTGGAGGAATGTAACTCTCACGTGGTATTGTGATTACATTATATAGACGACCTGTTCCTGGTATGGAAAGGTGAGAAGTAACAGGTATCTTATTTCATGTCTTAATAACAATAACACATACAATCTGAGATTTGAAGGAAGCATCAGTGAGAAAAGTATGGAATTCCTAGATGTGAAAGTTGAAGTTGATGGTAATAGCTTGATATCAAAACTGCTTAGTAAAAGCATGGCAGGGAACAAGCTACTGCATGCTGGAAGTAGTTATCCCATGAGTTTGATGAATAGTAGTTCTTATGGTGATTACCTGTGGGCTCACAAGAATTGTAGTTAAGAGACTCCTTTTCTAGATGAATGCAAGGCAATGACTAGGAGATTTAGAGAAGGGGGCTGCCTGGAGTCGATGCTTGAGAGTGCATTGGAGAAGTAACACAACATATGTAAAAACAGTCTTCTAGCACTCAAGCAGGTGTCTACCTTTAATGTTCCCACAGTAACTATATTTATCATTATATTTAGTAATAAAGCTAGAGAAGTCAGAAAAACACAGAATAAATATGGGGAGGTACTGAGAACCAAAAACAGATTTCCTGAACAGCCACCCTAACATTATGTTCAAGAAAGGGTCATCCCGTAGAGGCAAACTTTGCAACAATGAGATTACAGCATCTAGGAACAAGCCAGGCATATTAGCTGAAGGTTACTATACCTGCCTGCAAATATAGTGAGAATATGAATCAATACTTTTCCCCGTTGAGTAACTCAACTAATCACACTGACAAACATCTCACATGCCAATCTGACTTCTGTGTATATGCTTTGGTTTGTGCCTGTAAAAAACTGTACATGGGGAGTACAATACACCCTGTGAAAAAGTGTGCGCTAGAGCACATGAGAGCGATTAAGAATGGGGATAAACTGTTTCCTGTGGCTTGTCATTTTGGAGACAAACACAAAGGAAACAGGGACTTACTTGAGTTTTTTGCCTTGGATAGAGAACCAATTTCCATGAGCGGGGGAAATGCTTTACGAAAACTGAGACAGCTTGATTCAAGTATATACTTAAATTAGATACCAAGGATCTGAATGGCCTTAACTTTGATGAGGAAATGGGGGCATGGCCAAGATGGTGACCACACAAGTCACATAGCGAGAGGCTCTGTGGCCCTTGGAATCATATATATCATATTGCCTCATCACTGCATCACCCAACTGTCTAAACAGTTGTCAGATGCGAACCTTAACAGGTCGTGGACACCTTAGTCCCACCCGATGCATTCCCTGATGCAGTGGGGACTGGTCGATTAGGAAGTGCGGCCTGCGGCCTCTGGTGGAAGAGTGCATTTCTGAAGAGGGCTGCGGCTCAGTGTGCCTGGATGGTGGGACAACCCTTGGGGATCCCACAGGGGAGGAGTCCCCTCACATGAACGTTACTGGTGCACCTCTCTGGAAGGAGACAACGATCTCTGCTACACCTGGCCATGCCAGCCTCTCTACATCGGGCGTGACCGCACAGCGACTGAGGCGCTAGAAGAATTGCTGCTGCCGCCTCACTTTAAGGCAGTAAGAGGACACTACCATGGCATCGTGCTTGCCTGTGTGAGTGACTCGTATGGGGACCCCACATTCATGCCTATGGACACTTGTCCTCCCACCCTCCATGGAGACTAGGGTGCCCACCGCAACGCTGTCCCCTCCATTAAGCTCTCCTTTCATCCCCTGCTCTGAATGGTTATGCTGGTTGCCTCGGTTTGTGAACACTCACAGCTTTTTCCATAGTGGGGGCCTCTATGGCGCAGCCATAAGCATTACAGCAGGGTACAGGATGGGGTCCTGTCCCTTGCCTTGTTCTGCAGGCCTGCATTAACACCTTCATACTGTAAACTGAGACCAGGATGATTTTATGCCCAGTCATTGTACCGCTGCTAAATTTCACCATTGTAACTGCACATCTGGCTGTTTGGGACACGGCAGCCGGTTGGAGGGATAGGTGTGTTTACTGCATATTATTTCATGGACCCCAGGTGCTAGAGTGCCTCTCCTCCGCCTCTTCAAGACTCCTTGGATCAATGAGCTGTACCACACCTTGGGTTGTAAATAACTGTCAGCACACATCGATTTGGGAACAGAGAATTCCCGAGACCATCCCACAGCATTGCTCACTGCCGTATTGATCTGCCAGTATGGTCCACCCCAAACAGTATAGAACGACAACAGTACCACCTGGTGCCCTGAGCAGCGACACGGAGGGGGAGAGACTGCACCCTCTGGAGTAGTCACTGGAGAGCAAATTAGCAGCTCACTCAAGCAGATTCGATGAGATCCTCTCAGCCATGTTGGACATGAAACCTACCCTGGCACCAAAGATCGAGGCCCTGTGGATCGATATGGGCATCATGAGAGAAGACCATAAGAAGTTGAAGGAGCACATCAAAACAGCAAAATCTGCTCTAACCTCCCTCGGTCTGTCGGTCTGTCACAGTAGCACACACATTTAGGTCCTGCAGGAAGAGGCAGCATACCTCTGACAACGTGTGGAACACCACGAAGGCAGGTCCCGTTGCAATAACGTACAAATAGTGGTCCTCCCGGAACATGTTGAGGTGCCCAGTATGGATGTCTACATCAAAGACTGGTTCTCGACAAAAATCATGCATGGCAAACATTCCACCTTCTTCTTTGTGGAGCGTGCCCAGAGGATGCCAGGCAGATCACTCCCTCCAGGGGCTCCCCTGAGACCAGTGGTCAGCCACCTGTTCAGCTAGAGAGGCAGGGATCACAACCTGTGGAAGGAGGAGAACTCTAAACAGTCCTGGCTCCTGCAGGTAAGGGCGGTGGGGCAGTGGGGTGGGGCGGGTGGGGCACGGGGGTACGCGACACATGACAGAATAGGATTTATTTATTTATTTTATTTTTCCTATTCTGTCATTTGTCAACTCCCCCCGCACCCTGCTTCGCAGTCCCCAGGCCCACCGTGATTACCTGCAGGAGCCGCAACTGCTCCCAAGTTAATATTTCCCAGACTACACCCTGGAGGTGCAGAGCTGGAGGTCCTCCTTTCTGGCCATGAAAAAATGCCTCTGAGAGCATGACATCAAGTCTGCCCTCCAGTTCCCTGCAACACTCCGGATCATGAATGGTAACAGTGCCACCCTCTGCGCCACCCCAGAGGAGGCATGGTCCTGCCTTGAATACAAGGGCATTGCAATCTCACCCTTGGAGAATTTTGATTCCTCTGCTTAGTGGAGGGTGCAGAGACGCCACAGACCTCGCAACAAATGCTATCCGGTTGGCCCAATGAAGGAGCAGGCTACCAAAGAAAGGTTGAAGGTCGCAGAGGTGGGGAAGCGCATAGCAACCCCATCCCCCGATGGCTAAATTGCAGGGAGTCACGAGGATGAAACACTGGATACTTTCTTAACTTTGGTAGACGCATTGCTTGGAGTTGTCCCTGTAGTAACTCCTCAAACTGCCAAGGAAATAATATATGAGCACACACGCACTCGGGGTTGATCTGACCTACATTGTGTTCTTGTGTGCACTATGCGGGGTGGAAGATGTAACACTGTTGTGGTGGTTGAGGGCTGTGAGTTCCTTGTACATGGATACTGTTACTGATATATTGCCACTACCCCAACTATGGATAGTGATACAGAAATTACCTAGTTTATAGCCTTGTTCTTTTTTGCATTTGAGTGCTATTGGCTGGACATTCATTGGTGTACCAGCCTGGGAGGGGGTGTTCACTGTCAATCTCATGTTTTCATTTTACTCTATTAAGCATTGCTTTTTTTCTTTTTTCTTGCTACAATGTTTGTACAGGTATGTGGTCTGCTGGGCTTGGAGGGGCAGTTGTGTTGGCGAGGCAGGGGATTTGTCGGGCGGAGCTAGAGATGTTCCCCCCTTTTTTTACTGCACATTGATTGGCTATACAAGGTGGTAGATCTGTGTCGCAATTTCTGGTAGTGACCTGGAATGTTTGGGCTAGTGGGTTATGTAAAGCAATATCATGTACAGCAATACTTACGCAGGTGCAAAATCCATGTATCACTTCTCTAAGAGACCCATCTCACTGTCCCAGACCTCTGGAACATGCACAGATGATGGCAGGGGACATTGGTGAGGAGCACCTATTCCCGATATGCTAGAGACTCCCTCGTATGGCAGCACCAGGGGTACAGCTGGAGCTGATGCATAGTAAGATAGATCTAGAGGGGAGATATGTGGTTCCTGAGGGGATCCTGAATGACTTCCCTGTATCATTAGTTTACTTATATACCCCCAACACCAATCACGCCCTTTTCTTGTGATCCCTCACCCCAGTGCTGATGCATAATGCACTAGTGCCCTGCTACTGCAGTGGAGACTTTAACAGAGTCCCAGACCTAGGGCCGAGAGCGCTCACGCCCGCCAATACCTTGTGCTCAATCCACAGCTCTTACTCACCACTGTCATACAGCTTCCACTTTCTCAATGGTAACTGTGCATTTGTGAGACAACATAGATGGTGGCAGGCTGATTCTATGCACCCCCTCAAGATATGTTAGCCTATATTCCTGCTAGCTGACTGTGCCTCCATAAGGACCCCTAATCCTAAGAGGGTAATGAAAGGATGTGGCAATCTCAGAACATGACAACCCTTACTCACCAAGGAATCGTGGTAACAGATCTAGAACCTCAGTTACTCGTGCACACCCAGATAGGCACAGAAGAAATACATGAAGATGCATTTCAATATTTATTGAACCATTGTGATTCTTGTAAAAACATATGCACTTCAATGATTAATAGACAGAAGCAGGTGAAAGTGATTAGCAATATGAGAACACTGAAGAGGATAAGCAATTCCACAATTGTGCTAAAACAGTGCAGATATGCTGGTATATCAGTACTGTGTATAGCTGTGGTACTCATAGTATGGTCCGCGGGCGGCCAGCGGCCCGGCAGACCTTCCTTGGCGGCCCGCGGACCTAGCAGGTAATGTACCAATGAACTAGTTAACCATCAGTTGAGGCACACATAAGCACAAACATTTTTTTTATAAAAACAGGATGGATGTTCAAAGTCCACAATACGCTCCACAGTTTTCATTGAATTTTCGTTCTTTATTGTTCTTTCTTGTCATGCCCATGAATCAATACAACACAAAACAGCCAACACGTGTTTCGTCCATCAGGACTTTTTCAAGGCTGTAGACAAATATATACAAATATACAATTACAAACCTAAAAAGGAACACAATTCACAGAATTTAATCATTAAAAAAAGGCAATATTTACACTAAAAATCTTCCACATAAACTAGTGTTTATACATTTGCGCTATGCCAGTTATTACCATTGACACTATATAATAATAGAGGGCTTGTGTCCGAGGGTTATTAAGAATAATAATCTCCTGTGAAAACTTCAACATCGAATTGCAGAAAACCACCACCAACAAGAGTCACCATGTCCATGCAAAAGTGAGACCCATGCTGAAAACTTTAGGAAGGCACCGTGTGCACGAATAATTTTTACAAGGATCCAACATCGTTTGAAGCTACTATCTCATCTAGTGCGTATTCAACCAGAGGTTGGGCCACTCCTTCGTCCCTTCCTCAGCCTCAATGGTGACTAGGTCCTTGTCCCATCACAATGGGTCCTCTCCTTGTGGAACAAATAATCGTATTTATCGGCTTAACATAAATATATATGTGCCGAAGTCAACAGATAATGATACACCTATCAACAAAGAGAAGATTTCACTTAGGATAATCAACATCTCTGTCTAAATCTAGCATTATTTTCCATCTCTTAAGCCCACATTGGCAGCCAACAAAAACTGACAGTCGTTAAATTTCTATCAACTCCTACTAATCAACCCCTTTTAAATCCAGTATCCCTCATTATTATGATTATAAAGATAGTGCATTAACAATTACATGTTAAAACACCTATCTACGAAAAACATTGTGCTGTGTGTAAGTGGCACCTAACAATACAGACCAAAAGCAGCCCCAGAGCTCTTACCTTATCTACTACGGAATTAGATGGAAGTCATGAACATCCTTATTTTATGCCTCATATGTCGACCACTGTGTCAACATAGAACTCCGTGGACATCCTTATTTCAGCTGCAAAAAAACCTCGAGTCCCCCAGATTAGGGCTCACTCACATACAAGTTGCCAGACAGGTCATGATACACCTAAAAGTAATCAAGATATAAGAGTCGTATAAAAACGGCTTACCTATGTTTTAAAAGACACATAGTATACTCGTCAAGCACTAATTACGAACCCAATCGTATTGTTACGCGAGCCATAACCTTTACTTGATAATCACGTGAGAAATTCCCCATATTCATGTCCTCATCCGATCATTATTTATTTTTTATTTTTCATATGTACATAAATAAATGTACCGGTAAGGCAGAGGATAATTGAAGAGATAAATCCCCATGTCACCACGCTACAACCGTGGTCCTTTTCTCACCCCTAATAACGATGTTGATCAAAAACCGCCTTGCTTAAAATGTAAACCACACATTACCCCATGGACCCACCATGTACCTGAGACTCATACAATTGCTTAAAAATAATGTCATACCTGTAAACGTGACCCGTAACAGCGTCTCAACTCCAACGTTCGAAACCAACGAATGCCTCAACTTGCGGCATTTCACCCTTTAAAAAACGTACGTGCGTATAGAAACAGAAAGAGGACTGAGTGTCTACTACTAAAACATGCCATTTTGGATCAGTCCCGGAGTGTTTCCCGTGCAAGACGCGGCATAAGCATAGATTGTATTCCGCCAATTTACAAAAATTCTAAAAATAGGAAAGGCAATTACTTCTAGTCATCATTTAAAAGCTGATCACAATGCATACTCACTCTGAGGTGAGAAAATCGCCACATACAGCAATCTAGAGTGAAACCTTTTGGCTAATGAGCACGCAATTACCCTGTGTATATCTAACCCTCCTAATACTGAGCGGGACATAATGCCCCCACATATCACCGTGTGTTAGTACGTTTGGATCCACATACGGTCCCAATGAACCGAAGACAGTTATGATAATTTTACGAAACAGAAAAACAAAATCTCCAGTTTTCCCAGTGCATTTAAGAATGATACTCTCAGTAACAATCAGGGTGTATAATAATACTGAGAAACAAAGAGAGTCAAAGTGATTATAGATATTCTTTACCCCAAGTATCACCAATGTTCAACCAATGCAGTCATTCATTTTTACACATGTATTTTTATTTGGCCAACCACTGTTGTTTGTCAAGTGTTCATTTTGTAGTTTTTTGTTACCTTCTGATCCACTTGTCTACAAAAAAGTATACAGTTCCCTATCAATGTTTAATCCTAGATCAACTGCTCTCCATCTGATTAACCATTTGCTTTCTAACTGTCTTAACATAGCGCAAATGTATAAACACTAGTTTATGTGGAAGATTTTTATTGTAAATATTGCCTTTTTTAATGATTAAATTCTGTGAATTGTGTTCCTTTTTAGGTTTGTAATTGTATATTTCTATATATTTGTCTACAGCCTTGAAAAAGTCCTGATGGACGAAACACGTGTCGGCTGTTTTGTGTTGTATTGATTCATGGGCATGACAAGAAAGTACAATAAAGAACGAAAATTCAATGAAAACTGTGGAGCGTATTGTGGACTTTGAACATCCATCCTGTTTTTATAAAACAAAATGTTGTGCTTATGTGTGCCTCAACTGATGGTTAACTAGTGTGTGGACTCCAGTAGGGTATCCTTTGGTTTCCCTACTGGTCTGTTGTTTCTCCCAAAAGCAGAGGGAGAGTCTTGGTTCGAGAGCACCATATTGTCACCAAAAGAAAAGTCTTTTTACTACAAATGTGAGGGTACGATAATAATATTATGGATGTGCATGTGAATTTCTGGCAGACTGCTGCTGAGCTTCGTGTGTGCAAAAATGTACCAATGAACCCCCAGCTTTTCGCGATTTTACAGTGAAATTAGGCAAGGAGCGCAATTGCTGCAATTAAATGCGGATGCCACGAAAAATACTGTAGTGTTTGTTCCTGCTCAGTAGTGCATCTAAGCATGCCTAAGCCGATGTTATCTCTTTATTACACAAAGAAATTAAAGCAGAGGTGACTCAGGAAGTAAACAAACTTAATATTTTGTGTTGTGGAATGCCTAATAATTATTGGAAAGCACGTCTGCTTTATGCAAGTGATTCAGTTTTTAGTTGTCTTTACCAAAACGCTCTGTATCAACGTGTAGCAGGTTTTGAAGATGATTGTATTGGTGAAAGGATGCAAGTTAATGCTGCTAAGTCGTGATTGCCAGCCCAGATAAAAATCTAAGAAAGGATTTTATGCAATAACTAAAACTTAGAACTGATGGAGAAATTCCATACTCTTGCTTTTCGAATTTGCACCATATGACACGCACTCAAACTATTTTCTCAAACAAAGCCAGGTAAAGAGTAGGCCTGGGCAAAATTTCCGTTCAGTTTGCGGAATTTGCGATAATTTGGCATTTCCGCGTTCCGCGGAGAGCGCGGAAATGTCAAAATTTCCGCATTCCGCAGCTTTGCGATAATTTGGTTCTTGCTCGCGCTGTAAAATAATACATTCTCGCGCCCGCGCGATCGCCTTACCTGAATCCCCGCGTTCGTCGACAAGTTTTCCCGATCCGGTCGCGTTCTCCATGAGATGTTGTATTGTTTTAGCCATTTGCGCTGTCTCGTGAAAGTTCGCGCCCGCAGTGACGTCATGCGTCGCGCGATCACGTCTTTCTTCTCGCGATCACGCACCGCGAGAAGAGTGAAAACAAGATGGCCGCGTCCGCAAGCAACCGCATGGGTAAGTTGGCGAGCCGCGAACACGCAGAAAATACCGCGAACGGGCGGGAAAAAAACTTCCGCATCTTCGCGATATTTCCGCGTGTTTGCGGAGATTTTAAACATTTTCTCGATAATTTGCGGAAGTCGCTTTCGCAAATTCCGCCCACCCCTAGTAAAGAGGAACACTGAAACAAATAGTACTGTTGTCCAACCAGTTATGGAATTAGGAACAAACTGGTTTCTTTTTAATGTGTTTATTGTGTTTGTGTAGAGCTAGTGCAGACCAAATATCACTTCAGACTGATTTATCTTTTTGGCTGTATGTATTGCAGAATCAAATTTTGGAGAACATTTTTCTTACAAATATAATACATTTTCAAAAGTTAAAAAAAAATAGTGACATGAAAAGGAAATGCATAGTTTCAGAAAATATTATTATGAGATCGTATATTTTTTTCCTTGGATGCATTTCCCTGAGTTAAAGTACAACATACCAAGATAGTCTGTTTCCAAAACGTTCTGTGACAGCATCACTGACACATGCCTTTGACTCCCCGGATGGACTTTGCTGTACTTTGACACATTGCGGCTGCTGGAGGGGCACTGGGGAAAAGCGCATAGCATTTCAACCAAGCAAACTGCGTGACATTGCCCCTTTTCCACACAGGGGTGGGAGAGAGTCAGGAGAGTGTTGACAGGAGAACATCCCAGAGAATAGAGAGAAAAGACCAGTTGAGCCTAATCGCCTCAGCCAAGAACTTAAAAACAAAGTGTAATCACAAACAAGCCCAATTCAAGTTTTTTTAAATGTATAAATTATTTTATTAAAGTTATGTGATATATATAAATACAATAGTAATGTTAAAAATACAAAGATGTATTGCTGGTTCATAACGGAGGGCATTAACCTCCACAGACCCCCAATTACACACCGCTCTCTGCCATGCAGCTAGTATTGGAGTGGTGGAGGCTCTCCATTGTAGTGTAAGTGTCAGTTTGGCCAGTAAGTGGGCTAACCCAGTAAAATGAGTGTACACTGAGCATTTCTCCTTGTGCTTAAAAATACAGTCTAGTAATGTTTTGAAAATGCAGTGTTTTTTTTTTACTTTAGCCACGCCCCCACTTGCCCTATCCCCCACTGACCCCCCTCTACTGGTGTGGCCGTCAGCCACAAAACATACTGTAATTTTGGCCCCCACCACCATGGTGTATAGTGTACTTCTACTATGCTCTCCCTAACCTAGTTGCCTAAGGTCAGTGATCTGCCAAAATCCCCTACTGGATGATCTAACTCCCCATTACCTGATGGTAAGTATATGCGGATCCCTGTCTTGGTCACAAGTTGGACATCCCTCCTCACAGAGGGTAAACAGGAATCAGCTGGGCTGAGACTTAGACCACAGTGACCTTGCATTGACAGCAGAGTGCTCCTCTGATTTGAACACAGAAATGCGTATGTGGATATAATCCATGCTTCTGTGTAGAGGCTTCAGCCAGGCTGTTAATATTTATCTTCTTATGATAGCTATGTCGTTTAACGGACGATAAACAAACAACATTTACACCGTGAACTTTATCCCCTGTACTGAATGTTCAAGGTGTCGTGATAATGTTTCGATGAAGTGGAAATGTAAGCAAATGTTTTTTCTAATGAAGAAATTTTATGGACATTGTCCGAGTGTAATAGTGATTTAAATAGGCTCATACAGGGCACAATTGTGACAAATTATGGTATGCGCATGTTGAGAGTGAGTACAATAGCCCATACAGGACACAATGTTTGAAATGAGGCATGATCAATGGCCTATTTTCGGGCGATAATGAATAAGTGACGTCTTGCAAACATAGCAAGATTGGTGGTTCAATTTGGATTAGTAGAAGTAGCAAGGCGTAATGGTGCATATACATGCATGTTTTACCACATTGTGGCGGTATACTGTTAGTAAGGTGAAAACTAACAATTGTGTTTAAAAATGAAATTTCCCTTTTAAACCACCAGGGCATCTCGATCACTAGTAAATACTTGTTATGAGTGTATACTGCAACATTGTATAGTATTATTACCCTGTGACGACAAATATGCACATAGTGAAATGTTAAAAACCACTCTAGCATGGAGTGGAAGAATATTTTTCTCACTTGACTTACGATGCCTGACCTTCAATTAAGGTCAAATGTGTATGAAGAGGATAAAACGTGGCGTCCGTCAACACTGCGGAGGGTGTACCGCTGAAAGGCGTTTGTTCGTTTATTTTCTGTGCCTATAAATCCTGACTTGGATTATACCTCCAGTGAGTGCTCGTAACAGTCTTTATATATATATATATATATATATATATATCACCAAACCTTCCTCCAAGCACGAAAGAAGAAAGGGACACAGCGGGGCTCGTCTGGACTCTTTATTCACAAGAATTCGGCATGACCGGTTTCGGCGCACAGCCTTTATCAAATGCCTCAGTCCATTGAAAAGAAACCCCTTTGAATGTTCAAGAAGCTCCTCCCACCAAAATGGTGAAGGGCCTAGCTGTAACTCGTTGTGCTGATTTTCTGTAGTCCCGTGCCACGAACCACCAGTCCCATCATGCACCTGATAGAAGTTTTTCGAGCTGCAGCAGAGTTCTTTAAGGATATACTGGGAGAATAAGAGTCCTTGGAACCCCTACTTCCCGCCTTTCTCATCAAGCGGCACCTCAGCTGGAGACACAACTATCATGAATGTGCCTCTCCACACAGTGTTGAACCACGATTCAGTGGCAGCAATTCGGTAACACCAGGTGAGTAGGGGGTCATGGATTTTCCGATACCTCGGACACAACTTTAGCTTCCACTCGTAGTTTCCACTTGCCGGTGTATTCCATGACCACATCAAGGAAGGGACCCTTTAAGCGCACCACAGGCTGTGCGCAAAATATCACCAAACCTTCCTCCAAGCACGAAAGAAGAAAGGGACACAGCGGGGCTCGTCTGGACTCTTTATTCACAAGAATTCGGCATGACCGGTTTCGGCGCACAGCCTTTATCAAATGCCTCAGTCCATTGAAAAGAAACCCCTTTGAATGTTCAAGAAGCTCCTCCCACCAAAATGGTGAAGGGCCTAGCTGTAACTCGTTGTGCTGATTTTCTGTAGTCCCGTGCCACGAACCACCAGTCCCATCATGCACCTGATAGAAGTTTTTCGAGCTGCAGCAGAGTTCTTTAACGGATATACTGGGAGAATAAGAGTCCTTGGAACCCCTACTTCCCGCCTTTCTCATCAAGCGGCACCTCAGCTGGAGACACAACTATCATGAATGTGCCTCTCCACACAGTGTTGAACCACGATTCAGTGGCAGCAATTCGGTAACACCAGGTGAGTAGGGGGTCATGGATTTTCCGATACCTCGGACACAACTTTAGCTTCCACTCGTAGTTTCCACTTGCCGGTGTATTCCATGACCACATCAAGGAAGGGACCCTTTAAGCGCACCACAGGCTGTGCGCAAAATATCACCAAACCTTCCTCCAAGCACGAAAGAAGAAAGGGACACAGCGGGGCTCGTCTGGACTCTTTATTCACAAGAATTCGGCATGACCGGTTTCGGCGCACAGCCTTTATCAAATGCCTCAGTCCATTGAAAAGAAACCCCTTTGAATGTTCAAGAAGCTCCTCCCACCAAAATGGTGAAGGGCCTAGCTGTAACTCGTTGTGCTGATTTTCTGTAGTCCCGTGCCACGAACCACCAGTCCCATCATGCACCTGATAGAAGTTTTTCGAGCTGCAGCAGAGTTCTTTAACGGATATACTGGGAGAATAAGAGTCCTTGGAACCCCTACTTCCCGCCTTTCTCATCAAGCGGCACCTCAGCTGGAGACACAACTATCATGAATGTGCCTCTCCACACAGTGTTGAACCACGATTCAGTGGCAGCAATTCGGTAACACCAGGTGAGTAGGGGGTCATGGATTTTCCGATACCTCGGACACAACTTTAGCTTCCACTCGTAGTTTCCACTTGCCGGTGTATTCCATGACCACATCAAGGAAGGGACCCTTTAAGCGCACCACAGGCTGTGCGCAAAATATCACCAAACCTTCCTCCAAGCACGAAAGAAGAAAGGGACACAGCGGGGCTCGTCTGGACTCTTTATTCACAAGAATTCGGCATGACCGGTTTCGGCGCACAGCCTTTATCAAATGCCTCAGTCCATTGAAAAGAAACCCCTTTGAATGTTCAAGAAGCTCCTCCCATATATATATATATATTCACTTAAAAAACCATAGGTTTCACACAAGTTATAGTTAGCTGTACATTTCACTCGTAAAAAACCAATGAAATTCCACGTTATAGTTAGATCAGGTAACTATAACTCGCGCGCCCGCAATGCACTGCTGATGACGTCACATATTAGATCACTTATGACATGGTCAGTGACATCACTCATGACATCAATGATGACATCTGAAATGACACATTGTGCATTGCGGTCGCGCAAGTTATAGTTACTTGATCTAACTATAACGTGGAATTTCATTGGTTTTTTACGAGTGAAAAACCATTGAATTTTTGCGCGCACGGTGCGCTTCGCGCACCGTGCGCGCGGTGTGGGCATTCGGTGCGCTTCACGCACTGAGCGCCCACGTTGCGCATTTCGTACCGTGCACGCCTCTCCATTTTTTACAAAATATCAATTGTTTTTTTCTCCCTTGGGGGTCCTTAGATTTATATATTAAATTTGATTGTTAATTCTATTTTTTTTTTATTTTTTTACCGCACTCCGCGATTTATTTTTAAAATTATTAAATTTATTTTTCATACTTTTTGGTCCTTCGTGAACCCCCTGACGAACGCTGGGGGTCTGCAACTCTCTTCGTTGCCCCCTTTTCATGTTATCAACCTTTGTTTTTCAGTGCGAGAGACAGAAAATGGCGGCCGATACTTTCTGATTTCGACCGATTCGAATGTTTACAGTCATGTAACCACCAATCAGAATTGAGCTCGCGCACGGCACCGTACGCGTACGGTAAGCTTACCGTACGCGCTCGGAGCGTGCCTATAGATATATATATTGATTTAAATGCTATTTTCTTGCTTCAGTGAGCTGACATGCCGTTGGTGCAAAATAAAGTTAAATGATACCGCAGTGGGTTAGTGATGTCAACCTCAATACTTCGCTGCAAAGAATGCAGCGAAGTATTGAGGTTGACATCACTAACCCACTGCGGTATCATTTAACTTTATTTTGCACCAACGGCATGTCAGCTCACTGAAGCAAGAAACGGCACTACTAAGACCAGAAAGCCACGGGAGTGGCTACGCCCACTCTGGGCGGGGAAAGCAAGATAAAACATCGCCAAAATTGCCGTGCCTTTGAATTTGCAAGTCCACGCCTCTGAGGAAGTGTATCACACGAAACGCGTCAGGCTCTGGACGAATACTTTGTGCTGTTCCAGCCGAAATCCTCGCAGCATCCTTCAATAAATGATGGTTTGGCATAAACTCACCTGTAGTGCGGCTTTCTCTTCAACAGGCAAACTTTGCTGTAGATGTTAGTGGCCCCGCCTGAGCCACGGAGAACGCCCTGATGCAGTTTGCATTCCTGCAGCGACGCCAACCGACGCCGCTGCTGATGGAGCAGGTGCCTGTTGTTGAAGGGCAAAGAATGCAGCGAAGTATTGAGGTTGACATCACTAACCCACTGCGGTATCATTTAACTTTATTTTGCACCAACGGCATGTCAGCTCACTGAAGCAAGAAACGGCACTACTAAGACCAGAAAGCCACGGGAGTGGCTACGCCCACTCTGGGCGGGGAAAGCAAGATAAAACATCGCCAAAATTGCCGTGCCTTTGAATTTGCAAGTCCACGCCTCTGAGGAAGTGTATCACACGAAACGCGTCAGGCTCTGGACGAATACTTTGTGCTGTTCCAGCCGAAATCCTCGCAGCATCCTTCAATAAATGATGGTTTGGCATAAACTCACCTGTAGTGCGGCTTTCTCTTCAACAGGCAAACTTTGCTGTAGATATATATATATATATATATATATATAAATATATATACACATACATACAATCGTGTTGCATTCCTTAACCTCCAGAGCGGCGAGAAGGAATACACGAACTCCTCTATATATATATATATATATATAGATAGCCACTTAAAATACGCAAAGTTTAAAAAGGCAATCATATTGTTTGAAGCCAAAGCATTCAGAAAGCCATACCTTAAGATATAAAAGCAAATATAAATCAATTTTTAAAAGGTATGCGATTTAAAAGGAATTTAGAATGCAAAACAAATAGGCCACATTGAAAATTTTACACCAATTGAAACTGCCAGGTTGTATATCTGTTCTGAGAGGTGGTCGAAACATTTCTGTTCCCAGCAACCGCAGACGATGATCTCAGAGGCACACCTCAGAGCAGGTTTATGAAGTAGAAGTGTTCCCATCCTACCCCCACAACAGCAGCTGAAGGAGTAACCACAGCCAGTAGGGAATCTGCAGAACCAGAGCCAAGATCCAATTCACCAGGAGCAGAAGCATCCCAGGAAGGATTGCAGAATGACTTCAGAAGCAATGGCAAATGTAGGGGACACAGATACAAATGGGTCTTTAGGGGGTGCACCAGTACTTCTATGACCAGAGGCTGATTCAGTTGCGTTCTTAAGCATAAGTTCAAGGCACACTCAAAAGTACATAGCAGACAGCATAATACAGGCTGCACGCGGTGTAGCCACACAGGTTGAAAACACAAGAACCAGTTCTCATTTCCTGAAGCAAGGGTGCACCAAAGCATTGTACCATGTATTCACAGCTCAGGAGCACATGTGGTAGTGCCAGTTCCATTTGATCTTGAAGCAGGAAACCCATTGCAGATCAGAAAAAAATAAAAAAAATAAACCGACAAGCAGGACCAGCAGAAGACCTCCAAAGATGCTTCCAAGTACGGAGTGTATAAATGATGGAATGACGCAGAAGACTCTCTGAAAGGTACTAACCAAACCAGAGCCTATGTTCTAATGACAGTATGCTACCCCCGCATTACAAGGCATGTTAAAAATGCAGCACCGGGCTTCCCACATGCAGGTATCAGAAGCTTGGCACAGCCTACAACCCACATCTCGAGAATATTCTTTTCACTGGGTTCCATGATTTGCACACTAGGATTGAACTTTTTTACTACAGTCCAGAGGCACTAACGAGGGTTACCTGCACTGAATATCTGAGACACAATTCTTTGACCACTGCCCCTTACAACTCTAACTATCGTGGGACCAGGGGCGCTCACATATACCTTCATGGAGGCTCCCCACGGAGGCGCAGCATGACGAGGCCTTCCACGCTACCATATTAGAACACATCACCACATATTTTAATGATAATGAATGCACGGCATTACACACCTGCTTGGAATAGGATGCGTTCAAATTGGTCCTTCATAGACACGCTATTAAGATGCTCTATGGTGCTAAGTTAGTGCTGCGCAGGGAGCTCCACTATTTGGAAGCGGACATACAGAGATATGAATGGATGATACCGGATGACCATACAGTGGCTGCTCCCTTAACGCGGGCACGGCTCGCTCATGAGATGACCCTAGACCAATATGGCAAATTGGATTACAATGATTACCTAACAAGAAAATATGTAGAAGGCAAAAAGGCAGGTAGGCTTTGGCCTGGCTCCTCCGATCTGATTCTCCTCAGGTCCCTATCAGTGCTATCCGCAGTCAGAAGGGGGCAATGCTTAATACACAAGAAGCCATCAATGATGCTTTTCGATCTTATTATACCAAACTGTTCACAGCCTGAGGCAGGTAGATGTAAATCTCATTAGATCCTTTCAAAACACCACATACCTACCACACGTACAGGCAACCCAACAGACAGATCTTGAAGCACCCCTTCCAGAAACCAACATTTTGGATGCGATAAAACAAAGAGCACATGGTAAGACTCCTGGGGCAGATGGTTGGGCGATTGAATTCTTTTCCACTTTTCAATCTCAACTCACCCATTACTTGCTGGAAGTATTTGACTCTGCCTAGTCTGTAGGTATATTCCCTACCTCACTCCGGGAAAGAGGTATAGGTTGTCCTGCCTAAGCCTGATAGGGTCGTCCTATTGATAGGATCTTATCGTCCCCTCTCCTTATTAAACTTGGACTATAAGATGCTTGGTAGGGTGCTGGCTAACCGACTGATCCCCGTTATACAACATGTAATACATCCAGATCCTGAACCTGCAACAACTGTTCATGATAATGGATTGGGTGCGATCCACGGGCATGCACCCTTAGGTTGCATCGCTGGATATTGAAAAGGTGTTCAATACCCTGAGGTGGGTATATTTGAAGAAAGTCCTCATAAGAATGGGAGCAGACCCCCATTTCCTTAAATGGATTATCTACTATATAATACGCCTCTCGCCCGGGTGAAAACTGGAAGCATTATGTCTGACACATTTAATAATGAACGTGGCACCCGCCAGGGCTGCTCTTCAGCCGCATAATTTTAGCATTGAGCATGGAGCCACTTGCATGTGCATTCTGGGCACGAGCTGTGGATTGGGGATTCAGAGTTGGCACATAATCTTGTTGTACACTGACGATGCTCTAGTGTACCTCAGGGAGGATGCTGTAGTACTTCCCCACTTAATGGAGCTTCTATGAAAGTTCGGAGAAGCTTCTGGACTGCAGGTGAACTGGGATAAATCCCATCTCTTCTCCTTCATGGCCTCGACTGAGGAGCAGTGGAGAGAATTCCCACATACCCCACTCCTCTAGACATGCCACTCCTTTAAATACTTAGGTATCTAAGTATATCACTCTAATATCCCTCCCATCCAGACTAACCTACCACTCTCCCTAGCTGTTAGGATTGTAATTTCCAAGATGTTAACGCACCCCAGGTTACTGTATTTTTTCTCTACAATCCCCATTCAACTACCTTCCAGACTATTTGCAGACCTGTACTCTTTCCTGACCCCCTCTACCCCTTATCAATGCCGCTGGACCCTAGGGATGGGGTCCCTAGGGACGAATTCAGCCTGGCGAGGGAGGCCATACAAACCCCCTCCCCTAAAATATAAATATTTCAACACTAGGGACCTGGTTCACCTGGGGGGGCCTTAAAAAAAACAAGCACAGGAGAGTGCACTTTTTTTCTACTTTGACACAGATTTCCTGATTCTCCGTAAATTTACTGCACATTTTAGAAAAAGGTTTTTGGCCCTAGGTGGGGTCCCTCTATGACTCCACCACCAGCATAGGGGGTCAGGGTATTCATACCCTAGACCCTTGTGTCTTGTTTTATATTTTTTCTTAGGACTCAAGCCGAGTCCTGAGTCCTATAATGACTACCACTACTTCCTAGTTGAAGTGGTGGCAGTCAATCAGAACTCAGTTAGACATCTGTTGGTTCAGCATACTCTCCACGTCTCTAGATATACATAAAGCTTTTTCTTTAATTACTCCAAAACTACTGAACATATTTACTCCAAATTACAAAAAACACTCTTTCTGGACCAAGGTCTAGCTTTCTGCCAAAGTTGATGTAATTTTGTTCAGCCATTCAGACTGTAGTCATGTCTAAAATCCCTATGGGAAATAGCATGGGGAAAACGATTTTTGGGACCCACTTTTTCTCAGCCCTTGCTTCACGAATCACCCAAAACTTTCCAGACAGCAGCTGAATTGACTGGCAAACTAGTTTTGAAAAGTTTGTGAAGATTAGTCAAACGGTGGCAAAGCTATTACTTAAAGAAATAATGCTTTTCCTATGGAAACTAGGCCCTAACCATATCTACCGACTGGAGACCGCCAGTAGGTAGTCATAATTTGGACCTAGTTTCCACAGGAAAGCGGTTTTTAGTTTTTAAAGGAGATTTTATTGAAATTCATTTACAACATAATAACAATAAAGCATCATATGAAACTCATCTCAAGTAAAGAAATAGAACGTCATAACTAAAAGAGAGAAATAAAAGATAAAAAAGAAACAGGGGAAAGAGATAGAAGGGAGAAAGGCAGAAAGCACCATCAAATAAAGCAAAAACAGTTGCAATAAAAATATAATCATTGTCATACAAAATTATACAAAGAATAAAGAAATGGATCAGACATACAAAAACTCCTCCAATAAAGATATACAAAATAGCTATAAATTAAGCAATAAAAATATGTACATGAAACCATCAGGAATGTCATCATGGAGGTTTGGGAAAGCGGTTTTAATTTGCATATAATGCTCCAGAAAAAGTGGCCCGCTTTGTGTAGTTCTGCTTGGAAAGTTTTTAAGTGATCCGTCAAGTGGGGCTGGGTAAGAGGGGGGTAAAAACATGTCTGTTTCCCATGCAATTCCCACAGGGATTTTGAACATGACTGCAGCACAAACAGCTGGACGGAATAACAGAATTACACCAAATTTGGTAGAGGTTGCTCTTGGTCCAGAAACAGCCCTTTTTGTGATTTGGAGTAAATCCATTCAGTAGTTGCGGAGTTATTAAAGGAAAAACAAAATTGTACATCCAGAGACGCAGACCCTTCGTGGATCCCCCGCGGAGGATCCGCGAAGTCACACACCACCAGCAATTTCGTGATTGGCTGACCACAACCTGACCAGGAGGTTGTGGATGCCATTTTAAGTATTGAGGAATGGTCCTGGGGTCTTAAAATGTATCTGTCACATATTTAGAGGGGACAGGGTAGAGGTACCCTGACTGCATGGAGGTAGAGGAGTGTCAGAGGGGCCAATGTTTGGTATGAAATTTAGTTATATCATTATTTTCCCACTTCAGGAATCCGCGGATCCCCCGCGAGGCTCACTGTGGCCATTCGTATAAATCCACAATGGATTTGTAAATCTTAATGCTCTTTGATACAAAAACACTTTTAGACCCACTCAGACACCCACATAGATACTCTCAAGCCCATTTACAGACCCACACAATCAGTTGCGTACCCATTCACAGACCTATGCAGGCAGTCACTCATCTACTCACAGATCCATGCAGGCACTCTCAGACACACTTGCATAGGCACTCACACACCCACTCACAGACCTATGCAGGCATGGACACACCCACTCACAGACCGAAGCAGGCACTCACAAACCCACTCACATTCACACATAGGCACTAACACATCTACTCACAGACCCACACAGGCACTCACACACCGACTCACAGTTCTAAGCTGGCACTTCACACCTACTCAGAGTGCAACACAGGCAGTCACACACCCACTCTCAGACCCATGCAGCCACTCATAAACCCACTCACAGACTGATGCAGGCACTCAAACACCTATTCACAGACCCACTCAGGCACTCACATACCTACTGACAGATTGACACAGCCACCCACACTCCCACTCATAGACCCACACAGACACTCTTACAACCACCTACTCCCAGATCCACACAGCCACTCACACACCTACTCACAGACCACTAAGGCAGTCTAACACCTACTCACAGACCCACACAGCCACTCACACACCCACTCACAGATCCATGCAGGCACTGACAGACCCATTCACAGACCAACATAGGCACTCACAGACCCATACAGGTACTCACACACCTATTCACAAACCCATACAGGCACTCAGAGACCCACTCACATACCCACATAGGCAATTACATATCCACTTACAGACACACACAGCCACTCACACACTCACTCACTCACAGACCCACAAATGCACTCTCATACCCACTGACATAACCACACAGGCACTCACAGATCCACTGACAGGGCCATGCAGGCACTCACAAATCCACTTAAAAATCCATGCAGGCATTGACAGTCCTACTCACACATCCACACTAATACTCACAGACCCACTCACAGATCTATGCAAGTACTCACACAACCACTCACAGACCCATGCAGATACTTAAACATCTACTTACAGACCCATAGAGGCACTCTCATATCCACTCACTGATGCACCAAGGCATGCACACACCCACTCACAGTTCTATGCTGGTACTTTCACACCCACTCAGAGTCCCACACAGTCAGTCACACACCCTCTCAAATACCCATGCAATTACTCAGACACCCACTCACAGACACACCCAGGCACTCAAAGCACCACTCATCAACTCACACACCCACTCACAGACCTATGCAGGCACTCATAGAGACACTCATATACCAATGCAGGTAGTCGCACACCTACTCACAGACCCATGCATTCATTTTGACACACACTTACCGGCCCACGCAGGCTCTCACACAACCACTCACAGAGCTATGCAGGCACTAACAGACCCACTCAAAGAGCCACACAGAAACTCACATACCTACTAACACACACACATATAACCCCACTCATATACCCACTCACAGACCCATACAGCCACTCACACACCCACTTACAGACCCTTACAGATCCACTCACAGACCCATACAGACAATCACACATCCACCCAGCTAATTATACACCCACTCACAGACTCATACAGCCATTCACATGCCCACTCACTGACCCACAAAACCACTCACACACCCACTCCCACACCCTTACAACTACTCACACACCCGCACAGACACTCACACACCCAGTCACCGACCCATACAGGTACTCACACACCCACTCACAGACCCATACAGACATTCATACACCCACTCACAGACCCATACAGCAACTCACACACCCACTCACCACAGACCCATACAGCCACTTACGCATCCACTTATACACATGTTACCACTCACACACCTACCGACAGACTAATACAATTCATCACACACATATTCACAGACCCATACAGCCACACACATACCCACTCACCAACCCACACAGACACTTACACATCCATTCTCAAAGGCTAGATGTTAGAGTTAAGAAATAAAATTTTAAAAAAGTAGAAGTTCACTAAAAAAACCAAAGGTTGCAGGGATGTTATAGTTAGGAAATAATACTAAAAATCCCATTGAAATTCACTGGGAAAAAAACAAAGGTTTTAGGGTTGTTATAGTTAGGCTCAGATTTCACATGCACAAAACCATACAAATTTAGCGGTAATAGTTACCTCAGGTAACTATAACATACGCCCTGCAATGCACTGCTTATGACCTCACATATTAAATCACTCATGACATGGTCAGTGCCATTACTAATGACATCACTGATGATATCTCAAATTACATATTTGATGATATCATCCGCATAACCATTCGCACAACCACACAAACACTCAGACACTCATACAGCTACACAACCACTCATGTACCCACTCATAGATCCATACAGCCACTCACACACCCAGTCACACACCCATGCAACCACTCACACACCCACTTACAGATCCATTCAACCACTCACACACCCACTCACTCACCCACACAACCAATCACACACCCCCTCTCATAACCACGTAACCACTCACACACCCACACAACCACTCCCACATTCACAAACCCACACACACAATCACCCACACACCCACTCACACACCCATACAACCACTTACACACCCATACAACCACTCACACACAGAAAGCCCCAAACTAACCCATTCTCAGACCCATATAGCCAATCACATACCCACTGACAGACCTATACAGCCACTCACACACCCACTGACAGATCCATACAGCCACTCACACATCCACTCACACATCCATACTGCCACTGAGACACCCACTCACACAGTGACACCAATAGTCACATAGCCATTTATGCAATAGCTTAGTGTATATCTGTAAGTCTCAGAAACATTTTCAAAACACTTACACTCACTTATGATGTCATCAATGTTATCATCAGTAATGCCATTGCTTTTCTTCATTTCAGGTTGGCTTGGTTGGTATTTTACCAATTCAAAGCTGTAATAATGTGCCTATAGTGGTAAAATACCTTTGTCATTTTACAGCTCGGTGTGAATGGCACTAGACTGATCCTATGCTTAAAGACTTTGATAGAAAAGCAGACATTTGAGGTGAGCAAATTTAGAGTGTTGCTGGTGTTGTAGGGTGCTCTTTACAGGAGCTGCTCTCCATCTAAACTTGGGACCTAACCAGAGTTCTCTGCTTCTTTTTTTGCATAATTGATGCATCACTCTATGCCTGAAAGGGTATTGTTTTGACTTATACTGGATGCTCCCTTGTGTCTTGACAAAGCTAAACCTCTTTGAAAAGCTATAATGATAGTGAAACACAACTCAGGGATTGGTTTTATTCATTTCAGGTTGGCTTGGTTGGTATTTTACCAATTCACAGCTGTAATACTGTGCCTGGAATTGTTAAAGACTTTTGCCATTTTACAGGTTGGTGTGGATGGCACTGTGCTAATCCTATGCTTAAAGACTTTGCTGTAGAAATGGCAAAAAACTTTGACCCTTTCTATCTCAGCGTGGATGGCACTTTGCTAATCCCATGCTTAAAGACTGTGATAGGAAAGCAGACATTTGCGGTTAGCAAATTTTGAGTGTCACTGGTGTTGTAGGGTGCTCCATACAGGAACTGTTCTTCACCTAAACTTGGGAACTACCCAGAGTTCTCTCCTTTTTTTGTATAATTGATGTGTCACTCTATGCCCGAAAGGGTATTGTTTTGACTTGTACTGGGTGCTCCCTTGTGTCTCAACAAATCTAAACCTCTCTGAAAAGCTATAATGATAGCGAAATATATCTCATGGGTTACTTTTATTAATTTTACATTGGCTTCATTGGTATTTTACCAATTCAAAGCTGTAATACTGTGCCTGAGTGGTAAAAGGCTTTTGCCATTTTACAGCTCGGCGTGGATGGCACTGTGCTAATCCTATGCTTAAAGACTTTGCTGTAGAAATGGCAAAAGACTTTGTCCCTTTCTATCTCAGCATGGATGGCACTGTGCTAATTCTATGCTTAAAGATTTTGATGGAAAATCAGACATTTGCGGTAGGTACACAATTTGCACACACAAAACCATAGAAATTCAGCAATTATAGTTAGAGTTATCTCAAGAAACTATAACTCGTGCCCTAAGGAAATTATGACGCACATCCCGTCATGCACAATTTTCTCATCAATAATTTTACAGCAAATGTTGCACTGATATTATCAATGATGTCAGAGAAGATGTCATGAGTTATGTAATATGTAGAGTAACTAACAGTGCATGGAGAGGGCGTGAGTTATAGTTACCTTAGGGCATGAGTTATAGTTTCATGAGATAACTCTAACTGCTGAATTTCTATGGTTTTGTGTGTGAAAATTGGGAATCTAACTATAACGTCCCTGTAACCTTTGTTTTTTTATCAAATTTCTATGGTTTTATCAATTCTATTTCCTAACTATAACTACCCAGTAACCGTTGTTTTTTCAGTGAATTTCTAAGGCTTTTTAAATTTAGCGGGGGGTTGGACACAGAGCCTGGATGTGGCCAGGTCCTGTGGCCAACCCCTATATGCAGTCGACACGGTCTCTCATGATATTCTGGGAGAAAGGCTTGCAAATAGTGCCATCACCCACAAGGCACTGGCCTGGCTAATATTCTTTCTGAAAGATAGGTGACAAATAGTAACATTAGGAAGCTACAATTCTACAGAAAAACATTTACCATTCCTGAGTCCAACTCTTTTTAATCTCTACATGTTACCACTACTCACTCTCATTGCCTCATTTGACATTAAATCCATCTCATACGCGGATGACAATCAGCTAATTCTCCCCCTTGACAAAAAGTCTACAGCAGCTGAGGAAAACTTTTGCCATTGTCTAGCCACAGTCATGGATTGGATGAAACTCAACCATCTCAAATGTAATAGTAAAAAAACTGAAATCATGCTGGTCAGAAAAAACAATCTCTTTAAGGCCACACAATGGTGGCCACCGACCAATGCCCCACCGCCCAACTCAGTAGACACTGTGAGGAACCTAGGGATCAGATTTGATCCCACACATTCTTTCCGTTAGCAAGCACTCGCGGTGGCTGGAACATGTTTCCACACGATAAGAATTCTTAGAAAATTCTTTGAGCTACTTCCGGTCAATGCAAGGAAAGCAGTCGCAGCAGCACTAATTCTATCACGTCTGGACTATTGCAACAGTCTGTACGCAGGTGTCAAAAAAGCTGCTCTGAAAAGATTACAAGTGGTCCAGAATGCGGCAGCCAGGCTGGTTCTCAAACTACCCAAGGGGTCCTCTATAGCGGAGGCACTCAAAACCTTGCACTGGCTGTCTATACATAAAAGAATCCTTTTCAAAATTTTAACTATCACTTTCAAGGCCATCAGGAAAACAGTGCCCAAATACCTACAGTCCAGAATCAGATCCTACGACACCCAACGACTCTTGCGGTCCTTCTCAAAAAACCTCTTAGAACCTCCCCCCTTTCATCACATATCCAGAGGGGGAAAGTCAATGGCCGTCCTGGGAACTAAAGCCTGGAACAGTCTGCTCATCCAGCTGAGATTGGTGCAATCTGAAAAAATGTTTAAAAAACCTGGATCTTTGCTGCCCCAGAGCATACTGTACTATCTCTCATCTGATCATGTCCCTGCAATTGTGCTCGCGTAGTCTCTCTCCACCTCAGAGCTACTAGTCTTTCCTCTAGCGCAAGATGCTCCTTAGATTGAATGTAGCGCTTTATAAAATGCCCTTATTCATTCATCCCCACTGCATGCACGGCCTGTGGCCAGGCCCTGCAGCTGACCCCCCCACATACATCCAAGCTCATGCTGCACATGCTCTTTGGCCCCTGCAGACACCAAATGTAGCCAACTCCACCTCGCACACGGCCAAAGGGGATTGGCTGCAGGGCCTAGCCAGTGGCCAGGCCCCCTGGCCAACCCTCTAATGGCAGACAACCTTGAAGGGGGCATACAGCCCCCCTACCCAAGCTGATTTCGGCACTGGGACCTCATCTCCCTGAGCCCACCACATTTTTAGGGGAGGGGATATGTGGCCCCCCTCCCCAAGCATTATTTTGGCCCCAGGGACCGCATCTCCTGAGGCCCAGCTTTATTATAAATTGAGAGGGTGGCATGCAGCCCCCCTCCCTGGGCCAATGTCTGACCCTGAGGATCCCAACTCCTAGGCCCAGCCATATCTAGAAGGGGGAAGGGAGCATGTGGCCCCCTCTGTTGGCCATATTTTGGCCCCAGGGGACCCCAGCTCCCAAGGCCCGGCCTTACTGTATACGGTGAGGGGGCACATAGCAAATGATGGGTGCCCTGGAGCCCACCCAAGGCACCCACTGCCTCTTTGTTGGAGGATAAGGGGGCAGCCCCAATGCCCCCCTGGCGCCAGCCGACTCCCCGCCTCCAGCAGAAGTCGACATTACTCCCACCCACAGGGGGCAGCTAAAAATGCTGCTCCCAGTGGGCGGGAACAATATTTTCATCTATTTCCCTGCCCGCTTCACAGCTGGCAGGTAAACAGATGTAAAGTCCACTCCCAGCAGGCATGAGCAGTTTTAATGATCCCACCTGCTGGGAACAGACTAAGGGCCTGATCTAGATTTAAGCCGTACTTCTGCCGTCCGTCCGGGGTGGCAGCTTAAAGTACCCCATTGAGTTGATGGTATTCTGCCTGCCCTATTTAGATGTATGCTGGTTGAACCACCACCACGGTGGTCTCCTCTGCTGGCTTACAGTGCTACATCATCATAATGCTGGCGGTATTGTGCCGAGCCTATTTAGATGTTCCCATAGTGCTGACAGTATCCTAGCAGAGGTTTGCTGATGGAGTGAGTCCCTGGAGGAGTGGAGTGGAGACTGGTAAGTACTAGTTATTATTGTGTCAATACACATATGTTTCATGTATACATCCAAAACATATGTAGGCAATGTGTTTTGGCTCCTTGTGTTACATATTGCATGCCACACACACACTATTGAAAGCACACCCATAGGCATCACAAGCACAATACCCATAATCAACACAACCAACACAACAACAATTTTTTGTTCAAGTGTTAATACAGGTGTGTTCAATTTACTAGATAAGTAGGAAGATGAACCCTACTTCATTACGCATAAGAAAAATATTGTATGTAAGAGCAATGCAAAAATACATAAGACTATAGCAATTGTCAACACACAAGTCATTGTAGGACAATTGTACAATTAGCTTACCTTAGGTCCTGGCAACAACTGAGTCGTTCGGCATTGTGGTGGAGTCGGAGCAGCAAAGGAGGGACCTGGACGATAGGGTTCAAGATGGAAACAGAAGTAGGAAACAGTAAAAAGGGTAAGTTCTTACCTCATTTTCTTCTATTCCACCAACTCAATGTAGGAGCTATACCGCAACAGTTGCCTTGATGGAAAAGAACATCGTGATTAGCTCGGTGGTAATCTTGGCTGGACTCCCACCGTCAGCCGCTTCTGCCTATGACGCTGTCGACATGGATGAAGATTCTTGGCGGAGTCGGCGTGACCCTGGCGGTCTTTTTTCTATGGACCTGTCAAAGTCTAAATGGGGCAGACGGACCACCAAGTAAGCGGGTGGTGAATCCGTCAAAGAAGTGGCAGCGGGACCATTACCACCAAATCTAAATAAGACACTTAGTGTTTGCTCTCGCTTGGTGGGAGCATTAAAATTGATCCCGCCAAGCTAGAGCAAACACAGTTTTCCTTGCCTAGACCTGTGCGGGCAGGGACGCTGCTATGTTCCACAGTTGGGCACCCCGGGAAATAGCTGGAGTCAGCCCTGGGGGATGGGATCCCCAGGGCCATTAATGGCTCCTGGAGGGTTTGCTGCGCTGACCCCCTCCCCATTACAATTACTGCCAGGTCCTGGGCATATGGAGGCCCAGGGGCTGAAATCATCCCGTGAGGGGGGCTGCATGTCCCCCTCCCCTGTGTGTTTTTACTTTGGCTGGGCCCTTCGGGATGGTGTCCCTGGGTTGAAATCAGCCCGGGGAGGGGAGTCGAATGGCCCCCCTTCCCATTACAATTACGGCTGCCCTGTGAAATAGGGTCCTCGTGGCCAAACTCACCCTGTGGAGGGGTCTGCGTGTCCTCCTCTCCCCTGTTTTTTACTTCAACCGGACCCCGGGGAATGTGGTCCCCAGGGCGGAAATCGGCCTGGCGAGGCAGGCCATGTGCAGTACCCTCCCTTCATTAGATTTATTAATCCACCCCCAGGTACTGACCCGCCCATGGGCAAGAATTGGATCGAGTGTGGGAGCCCCGGCATATTCCTTTTTTTTAAATTTTACCATGGATTCACAAATTCTCCACGAATTTGGGGTGAAATTAGAAAATAATAATTTGGGGACTGCACCATCAGGCCTAGGGGGTCTGGGCATTCCTACCCTGCCCCCTTTTTGGTTTTGCTTGCATTTTTTTGGAGCCTCGGGTAGAGTCCTGAGTCCCAAGATGGCTGTCAACACTTCCTGTTTGAAGAGCTGGCAGCCAATCAGATCTCACCTCGGTTCCACATAGGATTCACGTCCCTAGATATCTATAAATCTTTTTTCTTTAATAACTTCAACCATACTGTACAGATTTAAACCAAATTTCAAAAAGCACTCTTTCTGGACCAAGATCTAGCTTTCTATCAAATTTGGTGAAATTCTGTCCAGCAGTTTGGGCTGTAGTTGTGTCTGAAATCCGTATGGGTAATTGCATGGACAAAACACGTTTTGGGACATCTGCAGGGTTAGCATCCTAAGAGAATGGGTCGAGGTGTACACCAACTTATATACAACCAACCAGACAAAATCATTATCTTTGTTTTGAGCAATAAACTAAGAGCCTGATTTAGAGTTCGATGGACGGGTTGATTTACAGGTAGGCGGTTCTGTGGTTCTGCGGTGTGAACCATGCCGTTTGAAATATATATGTATAAATACACCGGCATGCTCTTCATGTATTTCATGTGGAAATAGAAAATACATGATTTAAGTATTTAAATAAAAACTACCTTTATTTAAACCAAATAACCGTGAGATAAAAGCACTAAAAATAGAGACAGATTCTTGTTAAAGGACAAGTTTCTCATGATGGTTTGGGTGGGCCACTTGAGTTCCTTAGGTAAGGCGAGCCTACACCACCTCAAGATCATTGGGCTTATTCCCAACCTCATACATCGTACTTCACATGTCCGATGTTTCAAAGCAAGCAAACATCTTTGCAAAAAAGTGATATAAGCTGGGAATGCTGGCATGTTGCACGTAAAGGTATGTCGGCCCCAGGAGTGGCTGTGAGAGAAGTGAATGAGCCAGCACCGAGGATTGGGTCGGGTGGTGAAGTATCCGGAGCTACAAAAATTGGCAGGGGGGTTAGACAGGGGTGTGTTTTAGCACCCCTGCTGTTTATCATCTATATCAATGGCATAGCAAAGGTATTAAAACAAGTAACTAGAGATGTACCAATTATCCAGGGGCATCCTTTGCCAGTTTTATTATACGCAGACGATGCGGTCCTCATGGGCCGCACCCCTAATGCCCTCCGCATGCTTGTGGAAAATTTTGTCCATCATATGGAGGGCCTAGATCTGCGTGTAAATTTAAAAAAATCTTTTGTCATGTCATGTGGACCTGGGAAACGGAAACTCAATACCATTCATATTGGGCCTGACAAATTAGATTCCGTAAATTCTTTTATATATTTAGGGGTGGCTTTCGCTGCGAACAGCTCATGGAGTGGGCATTCTGCCCACGCCATGAGCAAGTTCTCGAAGGCCATCAATTCAATATTGAGTCTTCCACGCCCTAAGAAATTAGGTGCTACCAGCGCTATTCTAAAATTTTTTAGATTACAGTGCATCCCTGTTGCCACCTACGGGGCTGAAGTTTGGGCCTCCGCTAAAAACCCTGGTATTCAACGCGAAGAGACCCGCTTCTGTAGGAAAGTACTGGGTGCCCCAATCTCGTCTTCCGAATTCATCTGTCACAAAGAGCTAAATCTCCCTTACATCTGCGATTTTATTAGAACCAGACCAGCTTTATTTTGGCTGAGAATCTGGAGGAACAACGCAGCCTCTCTAACACAAGATATAATTAAAGATTGCCTCAAATGTGATCACGGCTTATCAATCCCATGGCTTGCTGGAGTTTCAAAAACATTAAGCGCCGTGAACAGAGGCGATCTCTTCTCTGATCCTTCCAGAATTGGATGTAAAGATAAGGTAGAGGTTAAACAAGCACTATATGCACTTTTTGAGACAGAAAGGATGGAAAGGGAAATATCTAAATCCACCATTGTTAGATACATGGAGAACGACTTGTGCAGGCAACCCCTTCCACTTTACCTTACCCTTCCTATGTCTAGCTGGGAAAGGTCTCTGTTATTTCGTCTAAGGGCAGGCTCCATAAAATTTTTGTTGGGTTTCCCTTTGGGTTATAACCATTCTACTGAATATAATCCTTGTCCCTGTGACGGTACCAGTACGCAGAATGATCTGCATTTTTTATTTTTCTGTAAATTTTATTTAAAATATATCAACTGGTTTTTAACACCTTATTTTAGAAAACAAAGACCCTTACTCTGGAGGAGTCCCGTCTAATGTTACTCTCCCTGGACACGGAGGAACTGACTTTTCGCACTAGCACCTTCTTAAGTCTAATAATACGTGTACGTAAAACGATGGAAAACCCTTGAAAGATTGCTGCTTTAGTTCTTTTTAATCTTTATGCAATTGTATTTTGTAATATTGTAATAATGAATTGTTTTTATGTGTGTACTTTTATGAATTTAAGTAATTCGAATAAAGGTCTTTTGAATTGAATTGAATTGAATGTGGAAATAGAAAATACATGATTTAAGTATTTAAATAAAAGCTACCTTTATTTAAACCAAATAACCGTGAGATAAAAGCACTAAAAATAGAGACAGATTCTTGCTAAAGGACAAGTTTCTCATGGTGGTTTGGGTGGGCCACTTGAGTTCCTTAGGTAAGGCGAGCCTACACCACCTCAAGATCATTGGGCTTATTTCCAACCTCATACATCGTACTTCACATGCCCGATGTTTCAAAGCAAGCAAATATCTTTGCAAAAGAGTGATATAAGCTGGGAATGCTGGCATGTTTAAAGGTATGTCGGCCCCAGGAGTGTCTGCGAGACGTGAATGAGCCAGCACCGAGATAAAGGCCTGCGCCGTGACCCAGTGCAGCTAATCTGCTGTCAATGTTTGTTGCGCCAAATGAGCCGCATTCTTGGCTTTCCTGAGGTCAGGAAGCTTTCTCCCTTTGTTGGACATAAACAGAGAGCATCATCAGCCTCTAATGTGAGGTTTACCGAGGCATTGACCACCGTGGCGTGTCCTTGTACAAGGACAGCAAACAGTCTCAGTGCGATGCAATGAGTTTACCATCCGCGGAGGCCGAGGGCCAGCATCCGGGGGTTAATGGTTAGCTTGGGCTTCCTCGAGACTCTTTAGATTGTTGGGCTTTGCAAAGTCAAACTTTGGGAGGGAATGTACTCAAAAATATTCTTTTCATTGACGCATCTGCTCGACGCCATTGCAGCTAAATACCACAGAATGAGTCTTCCTTCGGGATTTATTTAGTTATTTTTATTTATTTTATGATTTATTTTTATTTATTGTGTGATTGTAAGTGACCAGCACACTGGCAGACGTGGCATGCCAGCCACTCTTACATTATACAAAATCTTGGACATGGATTAACATTCTTTCTCCCTTCAATGCTCCCAGGTTCAAGGTCCCTGGTGGCTCTTCCCACAGTGTAGTGTAGTTTGCTAGTGTAGGGCTCTTGAGAGGAGCAAGCCCTCCCTCCCCTTACTGCTCTCCTCACGGGCCTTCATCGTGCCCCACACTTCATTGCACAAAAGAACATTTTTGTCCTCCAAATGACAAAATAGCTCAGAAGGTCGAGTGTTTGCTGCCCATCCCTGTGCCTTACATGTACGTCTCATGCAGGTCTCAGTCTTAAACCCTGAAATGACCTCATGAACCTTAATAGGCAGTGTTATGGCCTGTCCCAATGGTATCCCTTTAATAACCCTCTGAAGTGTGAGAGGCCTGACGGTGCCAGTGCGTCTCTCATACTTCAGAGGGTTATTAAATGGATACCACTGCGACAGGCCATGATAACAAAGACTATTAAGGTTCATGAGGTCATTTCAGTTTGTGGTATGTGCTACAGACTATTCACTATTAATCGTGTAAATGACCTATTTAGGAGAGTTTAAGTTAAGCATAGTTAAAAAGAAGACATACCACCTTATTCCCAATGTATTCGTTTATGTGCGGTTTTTATAGATGCTCTTTTGTTCTGGGTGGGCTCACAGAGGTAAACAACGTGGGCTGGATTCACCAGAAAACGTAAAAGAACAGGTGGAGATTTAGATCTGCCGTAAGGAATTCATCAGCTGCCCCAATTTCCATTAGAATGCCTGGAGAGCTAACTATACTGGGCGCAGGTTTTTACTCATACACCTATGAATGTGAGTGACCATCCTCCCGGCTCCTATTCCCACTGCCAATAAAGTTCTTCAGGGGAATGGAGCCCCCCTCCCTTGTAACTGCATGTGTACTTTTGTATTTTCCCCTCGTCTAACCCCTTTTTTCCTGCCCGGGAACCCTTTCCCCTACACACCCAGGACATCCGGGAGTGATATCTCCCACCTTCCCATCCTGGAAGGGGAGTATCTCTGACCATTTCCAGGAGACAGCGATCGCACCTGAGTTGCGTGAACACTTTTGTGGGACAAACTCCCTCGGCGGAATGGGTTTGGCCCCAAAGCACGCGATGACATAAGCCATAACCATAAGTGCATTTTTGGGCGAGTACAAGGTCATCCCACAAGACCTGGGGCTTATAACTGCTGCAGTGCCACGTGCATTGCTTTATCTATAACCCAGCACCAGCGGCCCTTGGGAGAGCGGCGAAGCAGCAGCCGAGTCTGCTTCTTGCCTCACTCCTGCCATCTGCCAGACATGGGCTCTTTTAGCACTTAGGTTTAGCACTTAGGCTGAGAACATAGGTTAAGACTAGAACGAGGATGCACCAGAGAAATCAGTAACCAGGAGCAAAGCAATCAGGAGCAAAGGCTTATTATTATTGCTAGACGATAGTTTTTCGTTTTTTAATAAGTAAAGAGAGCGACTCATTGCAATAAGTTGCAATGAGTCGCTAATTGGATATTACAAGATATAAATCCATTTACAACTCATAATTCGCCTTTAGTGCAATGCAATATTAGATTTTACACTTGCAAGGCCTCTATTCTTCCTCACAACAGATTTTATATGTGTACAAAACCCATTGATTCATTCGGTTCATAATCCTTTCTCCCGTCTGGATCAATTACGGTTTCAACCACCTACTCCTTCTTTGACGGTAAGACGGCATGAAAGCGACCCATGTATTACGTATTCCATTGCCAATAAAGTGAAAATGCACAGCTGCTGTAGAGTAGGAACTGTCTTGGAACTGTCTTGCAACTTTCTTACAAGCCAAACAGGATATAGCATCCACCTGGACGAGTCAAACAGCTAGGGTAATTCATTTGGTTGTGTTCATTCAAAATCCAGTTCAAAACCACTCTTTGGGCCCGATTCACAGAACTAACTTAAGACAAAATCCTAAACTTACTACCATTTTGGTATTCACAGAATGCACTTACTACTTTTGGTATTCACAGAATCGATTTACGACTACTAACTTTACGTCCGCACTCGGGCCGGAAATTCCGGCCCGGAGGCGGAGCTTCCAGCCCATAGGCGGGGCTTCCGGGCCGGAGGCGGAGCTTCCAGCCCGGAGGTGGAGATTTTGGCCATGGCTAAATCTCCGCCACTGGCCGGAATCCCCACCTTGGGCCGGAAGCTCCGCCTCCGGGCCAGAAGCCCCGCCTCCAGGACGGAAGCTCCGCCTCCGGGCCGGAATTTCCGTCCCGAGTGCGGACGTAAAGTTAGCAGTCGTAAATCCATTCTGTGAATACCAAAAGTAGTAAGTGCATTCTGTGAATACCAAAAGTAGTAAGTGCATTCTGTGAATACCAAAAGTAGTAAGTTTAGGATTTTGTCTTAAGTTAATTCTGTGAATCGGGCCCTTTGAGTTTACAATATCAAAATCTTGTTCGTATAAGCTTCATTAAGTCAACAGTATTGACCCTGGACAGTAAGGGCCCGATTCACAGAATTAACTTAAGACAAAATCCTAAACGTACTACTTTTGGTATTCAAAGAATGCACTTACTGCTTTTGGTATTCACAGAATGCACTTACTACTTTTGGTATTCACAGAATGGATTTACGACTACTAACTTTACGTCCGCACTCGGGCCGGAATATCCGGCCCGGAGGCGGGGCTTCCGACCCGGAGGCGGAGCTTCCGGCCCAGAGGCGGAGCTTCCGGCCCGGAGGCGGAGTTTCCGGCCCAGAGGTGGGCCTTCTGGGTCGGAGGCGGAGCTTCCGGCCCAGAGGTGGAGATTTTGGTCATGGCTAAATCTCCGCCACTGGCCGGAATCCCCACCTCCGGGCCGGAAGCTCCGCCTCCAGGTCGGAAGCTCCGCCTCCGGGCCGGAATTTCCAGCCCGAGTGCGGACGTAAAGTTAGTAGTCGTAAATCCATTCTGTGAATACCAAAAGTAGTAAGTGCATTCTGTGAATACCAAAATGGTAGTAAGTTTAGTATTTTGTCTTAAGTTGGTTCTGTGAATCGGGCCCAGAACCTGTGTGACCATAAGTAAGTCCTTACGGTGAATGTAGTTGAAATATACCGGCGTGAGGTACACCAGGGCAATCAAGGAGAACTCCAACATCCATGGCCCGGGGTTACTGCACCATTTGTTCTAGGTTCATTACATTTAAAAGAGTGAAGTTATCCTCCATCCCTGTCCTATGTTCTCATTCACCTGGTGGCCGCATTAGAGCACAATCTGGCCAAATTTCGCGTGGAGCGATAAAGCCGGTGCAGCACAGCAGGCACAGACCAATTTTTAAGATACTCATTTTCACTGACAGCAAAGCTAACCTTGCAATTAAAGGGTTTCAAATTTGTTGCCTTGAATTTGAAATGCATTTTTCAGTGTGTTTTTTTCACCTGTTGTGATCACTTTGTGTTTAGGATAAATTACTCTTTACATTCTTCTTCATGCAGGATACGTCATCACTAGCTATTACATCGTTGGAAAGTGAAGTATCATGTGGTGTGGGGCAGCGGCGACTCCTCCCCATTGGCTCAGAGCCAGCAGCTGAAAAAGAAAACTATATTTTACTATTGTTTTACTTTTCAGCTGCTGGCTTTGAGCCAGTGTGTGCACGGGGTGGCAGGGCTGGGCCATCCGAGCGAGGAGGAGGAGGAGAGGTAAATGCACGTCAGTTTAGCCAGCCATTTCAAGCCGGCCAAACTGACATGCACACTTAGGTTTCTCCACCTCGGCTGTATGTTACAGCAAGGTTGGAGAAACAGCACAGTGCCTGAGCAAGTGCTGATCCAGCCTGCTCAGGCCAATCCCCACGCTGCTTTCATGCTTGAGAGCAGAGTGGGGATTGGATGGGGAGTCCGTTGCTGTCCCAGGGACTGCTGGGACCAGGAAAAGAGGAGCGTGAGGTAGCCAGCAGCACCAGGTAAGTCTTGTTTTTTAAGTTTGTTATTATTAATTCCCCGCATGCTGCCTGCTGGCCCGCTCTTCCCCCTCACACCCCACCAATCTCACTGGTCTTCATCTCTGCCGAACACCACTGGTGTGGGGGTCAGACCTCACCATACAATACTGTCATAATACCCCAAAGATGGTCCTTGGATTAGTACTAATAAATCCTTAGCTCAGTCCTGGTAGTGTGGTAAAGAGCAGTCAAGCTTTACTAGCAGAACATGTGTTAAGCATTTCAGAGTGCCAACATGGACACTAAGTGATTGACACGGCTCAAGAGAAATCTGACACCAACTTATAAAAATAGAGCGTATTTCTATCTTAATTTAGACACCAAAACAAAGGGAATAGCATACATGTAACTGGAGGTATAGATTTTTGAAACAATATTAAATCAGTGCAAAATAATATATGAAAAAGATAACATTTCAGTCAATGGTAAAATCCACTAGTGACATTCGGTCACTTGCAGGTCGAGTTACGTGCAACCCTTACAAGGTTAAGGCCCTGTGGGCCCCTGGACCAGGCCACGACAGTCAGATCAATTTTACCTAGCCCATGGAGTCTGGGTGCCGAGTTGCCCTGGCTGTCCTTGGTGACCAACCGAAGCCACAGGAATTCTGGTTTTACTGCTTACACGGTGTTGCAAGAAACAGAATTAAAAAACACAACAGACACACAGATACTAATGTCAGATGAATGTTGCACGGTGTTCCCTGTAGATACAGCTTTGAGTGTGGGGGATTTTCAAGTGGAAATTCACTTGGTCCTGGGGAGTGCGGTAGCATCCTGAAACTTTGGCGCAGGTGAGACTACAACTCCCACAATGCACTGGACCACCTAAATTTGGGCGAGCCCATGGAGGGCCCGATGGCCAGCAATTCTTCGAATCCGGTGAGTGTTTTTGCCGGCAGTTTGCAGGGGACTAGTGCCACTAGTCTAGAGAAGTCTGAGGGTGCTTCAGGCTTCCACAGTGGTCATTCTCTTCGAGAGTGCTGAGTTTTAACCAAGGACGAGGGTCGTTCAATCAGTTCCAAGTCTGTTGCCACAAGGACAAAGGATTACTCCTTTGCTTTGGTGCTGTGGGCAAAGTCCTGTTGTCAGCAACACGGGTCTCCTCTTGGTCCTTTCTTGAAGCAAGTAGTTCAGATCTGAGGTTGTGGTGTTGGGGGGGTCCCCTGAATCTTAGATTTAGTGGAGTTAGGGGCGTAGGAGCTAGCAGCCAATGGGCAGCTAGTCCCTGCAGCTAATCTGCCCCTGAGGTGACCACATCCGAGGGGCTAGGTCACCGTTTCTTCCCAGAACCCTCTATTCTGCCTTTCCTAAAGGTGGCAGAAATCAAATTGTAGTGTACAGACCAGGCTGTTCACCCTGGAGATGTGGCTAGACTTCTGGGGATGTACACCTCCTTGCATAGCGAAATTCCCGCCTGCCCGGGTGCAAATGTGCTTGGGGCAGTGGTGGGCCTTTTTCTCCACTGGTAGTCAGCCAAGATGTATATCAGAGGTGGTGAAGCCTTTGAAGCTCACCGCCTTGATGTGCCACTTCACTAGCTTGCTTGGGAGGAGGGAGATGTGACCACTTTCCTGCCCAAGCCTTTGTGCCTACCTCCTGGGAGTGATGACACTGCCTAGCAGGGAGTCAGACTCCTGTCTTGGCAGCAGCAGGTGCAAAAAAACATGGCTGGTCATCCTGAGCAAAGTAAGGCTGGGGCAACCAAGTGAGCAACCTCTAAGATCGCCATCTGGGTGCATGCCACGTCATCGAGGGCATGAGAACATCAGTTTGAGGAACCTGGCACCGGACCATGCCCTCATTTTAAGAACTGTATTTAAGATTATAAGATCACCCCAGGAACCCGGTGCAGCATTGCAACATCAGTTCCGGAAATGAGTTCAGTCTGTGGTCTCTCTGTGAACTTAGAGTCAGGCTGTGATGCCACACTGGGAAAATAAAGTCAGATTGTCATATTACCGCAGCACTCGCTTTCTCTACTAAACTATTTGAAAATGTTCACCTCAGAAAGTGATGTCAGGATTGCCTTTCAAGCCCTCGTACTCTTGCCTCTGAATGATGGCAAAGCCCACCCTGCTCCATTGCCTCCAAGACTCCATATTAACCCACTCCATCCCGCGCCATACAGCACGTCTCATTAGGGGCTTGAAAAAATGTGGCCACATCATCTTCATCCCAGTGGACCTCTCCTGCTCCCTATGCTGGTGTGCGCCATTTTCAAAACCATTTGCATCATTTAAAGAGTCACCACAATTGGCAACTCTGCCTATTTGGTTGACAAAAGCACCACCTCTGGTAGCTTCCTGCAGAACAAATATGGCACCATTAGACATGAGAGGAAGAAGTGCAGCGAAGAAAAACAAGGCAGCAGGTCTTGTCTAACTGTACTCTCATGATGTAGAATGATATTTACATATCCATCAGGACCATCCCAATTCTGCTTAAATTTAGGAAAGCGCTAAAGGCGCACCTCTTCAAATTACACCCCATCACACAGTGTAGTACCAGTCCACTTAAGCATTCAGACCCCAGCTACCCATCCAATCACTTATTGACTGTGTCTCTGAGCACATACGGCGCTCCACTGTCTTTTGGCTAGATCTGGTCTATACAAATACATCTGATGTACATACAAATAAACACATACATCTGGTGACAGAGTATTGTAATTGTATTGTAATAGCATTTATAGAGCGCTTACTACATCTGACGAGGGGTCAAGTTACACGCTACTCCAGAGCCCATAAATGATTAGTGGTGAATTAGTATAGTGAAATATGAAAGGAATTTGAGTGGTGGATATGTTCGTCAGTTATCTGGATTGAGAAGGATAGCGGAGGGATAGAAAAGGGAAAATGGTTTGCATTTATATAGCGCTTGCTGCCCCTGATGAGCTGTTTAAGCTCTTTTTCAGTGAGTATGTCAGTAATGCAAGAACCTAAAGTAAGGCTGTGATAAAATCCCAGTTGCCCTTCAAGTCTGATATCACTCTGGGAACCTGGCACCAAACTATGGCATCACTATAGGAACCGGATGTCAGATTGTGGCAGAAATCCGAAAAAGTGATATCAGCCCTTACTCATTGCTTCTCTCTGAACACCTATTTCTGCTTTTTAACTATGCAAGGCTTTATTTCTCTTGCAAACTCTTCTTGCTTGCTTTCTTTCCTGAAGATCATCAAGGTTCAATGTTATCTTGAAGGCGATCTGACGTTGCGACTTCACTTCCCTGAACCGGAAATGACCTCACAAATACATGATAAAGAAAGGAAGCAGTGGAGGAAAATATAAGCTTTGCATATTTTTTAAACGAGCACTAATGCGATTTTTTTTTTAAAAAAGTCAATAAGTAAAGGAACTAAATCAAACGAACTCAGACTACTCTGTAAAAAACCTGAAAGACCCAATATACTTCACACAAAAAAAACAGAAATGAAAACCCGAAATTCAAACAGATGTTACCTGGGAAAAAAGTTACGCTCAGAATTTCTGTGTGGTCATTGTACAAAACGTCTGTTTTGAAGGCATCTAGGGCTGGTTCAAATTTGTGCATTATTTGGCGGCAGACGTGTGCTGTGTCGCCCGCCACTATGGCCAACCGTTTCCTGTTGAAGGAACCGCCTGCCTCTACCTCCCTCCCCAGTCACTCCTACCTCACCTTCTGCAGCCAGGGAGCCCCGAAGTGAGCCCGGCAAGCGGCTGACGCAGGGGATCTCTGCACTCTGTCATCCAGCGCAAGTATTTGACAGTCACAATTAGCTATAAATACGTCTATGGGTTTTGTATACGAGATACCGGCTCGCCTTAGCCTTAAGCGTAGAATCTGGCAAGTTTCACGCAGGGGGGAACTGTAAACACTATCGAAACCTTATTGTGAGGGATTTTGTTCAAATTAAGTCCGCCGCTCCAAGTGAGTCATTAATAATAACACTGCACGGGTAAACAGTGCTCGCAATCATCTCTGCTTCTCGGACTCGAAGCTGACTGAATGGCACAGCTGTTTCTGCGCCGGGTCTGTGTTTTGTTTCAACGAGGAGGAAGCAGCCGTAACCAGAAGCACGGTTCGGCTCCTAGAAAAACAGGGACACCCACATTGCGACAATGGGCGGCCAATCACGACTGTCACCTGGCGACATTGCCGTATGAAGTACGTGCATTCGCTGCAGTGGGGACGTCTGTAATGACGCCATGTCGGTGTCTGTGCATCATACCCTTCCTGTGGCGCGTGCTTCTGATCAGTCCCCAGAGAAAATGCACGCTTTTTGTTATTGTGTGCTGTAGGTTATACGCGCACATTCATAAAAATACGGTACTCACACCATTTATCAAATTCAAACTCAGTTAAATAAAGACAAGCCAGCTGTGAAGCCCACTTGCAATAACTGTGCTCATTGCTGAACTCAAGAAGCACACTTTCACCCACCCTTACCGGCCAGTCACGTATCTGATGCCTGTATTCCCAGGTGCATAGTTACAGTAATACTTCTGTTATTGGCACATTTAGTCTTTCTCAATAAGGAGACCTCAATCAGACTGCACCAAAGTATACATGTTTATGTTATACATATCTAGGATCATTATTAGCATACGTTGGTGCAGTCGGATTTGGACCTCTTTTCATTGATGTATGGATACTAGATTCCCTTCCCATGAGGTTTAACAGATTGAAAAGTTTGATGGAAAAGGATTCTTGAAATGTAAGACTATAAGATCTTTTTGAAAGGGTTAGAAAGGGGTTGATCAGAAGTCACTGTACTCATTCGAAGTATTTCAGCCCTGAAAAAGCAACAGTATCATGAAACACATGTTGGCTGTGTTGATTATAGAACAATATTTTGAGGAGCGATATTGCTATCATGTTTTGGGATGTGTTAACTGATGTGCAAAATGGAATAAAGGTGTATTCATTGAACATCATGGACTGAATATTTCGAGGAAGGAGTTCTTTTCTCAGAACGTAAAGACTTAATGTTCCTATGGACACCACACTGGTTGGGTTACCAGTGATCTGAGAGTAGGCACTGGGTTAATTTTCCTGTTAGTCAAATTAATTACCTTAGCAGAGAAAAATCATGTTTAATAGCTTTCATCCTGAGGAAACTGCAGCATAAGAGACAACAGCCAGAGCCACTTCTATATTGATTTGTTACCCCAAAGAGTGAGGCACGGTTTATGTGTGGCAGCCTGTGCAGTGGCACCTCCTTCATCGGTGAAAAGCAGTGGAATACATGGGACCCTGAGGTGACGTGAGAGGGTGCGGGGCTCATATGCCATGCAAAGATCAGCACCTCTGTGGCCGCAAGAGGAGTAAGTGCAACAACACTGGGCCCAAAGGACGAGTCAACGCTCAGCACATCCCTTAATCAAGGCCGGCGCTCTGGTCAAGCCTTGTACTTACAGCTACTGTGGAGACTGTATGTTTGATGTGAGTGCCTGGAGGACCGCAGTTCTCTTATTGTAGACCCCAGTTCATAGCGAGAGCCCACAGAACTCAGAAAATGGCATGGCGGACAAGAGTCACCACTGAATCTGGAGCACTAATGCATGGGTTCTGCTCCTTGGTCTGCTGTTTTTATATTAGGCCAAGCCACCTAGATAATTGCAGTGACTCCAGTCCCTAACAGACGGGTCAGGCAGACCCCTTGTGACACTTGTGCCATTGCTGACGCGTCCTGTTCACATGCCTAAGTTGCTAAAAACAAGAGGTCTGCAGCACACTATGGGATCCAACACTAATAGCCAGGAATACAACTGAATAACTATGCATAATAATCACATATTGTAAAGAAGTTCCACCCCAAATAAAGACATGCAGCAAAGCTACCGCCTTAATCTCCATACGAAAAAGCTTGGAAGAAACGGAAGGTAACATGTTGTTCTGCGGGACAGCTGCGGTGACAAAAAGACTAGGGTTTTTTTTTTTTTTACTGGACATACCTCTCACAAAACTGGAAGTCTACAAACTTCATGACGGTAAAAAAAGACTGTTCACAATGCAAGCTCAACTTTGATTGCAAAAAATCCACCAGGAGATGGGGTGGGTGTGATTTGCCAGAGAGATCAGACCAGCAGCTGGATCCTGTTACCAACAAGGATGATCTATGTACCATATTGCGATATATGAAGCAAATTCTCCAAACTAGAGATGATAAACTAGATTCTTTAAACTTCTGTACAAATTGTATGTCTAAGAAACTAGACAAACATGCTTCGAGATTGGATATGGTTGAGAGAAGAGTATCAGAGGTGGAAGACAATGCTATAGTGAGTATGGACGCACAATCTGAGATTGAAATGGAACTTGCACTGACTAAAGCCAAGAATGAGGACGTGGAGGCTAGATAATGCAGTAACAATATTGAGGACTGTACGAGTTTCCGAGTCTGCCCCAAATGGAATCCTGAAACCTTCATAGAAAAGCTACTGAGTGACCCATTTGGAAGAGAGACTTTCCTGGAACTCTTTTGTAGAACGTGCACACTTCTCTCTGGTGCCAACACTGATCCCAGGATTTAGACCTAGACCCATTATCATCAGATTGCTTAATTATAGAGACTGAGAGGCAGCACTGAGAAGGGCACGTGAATTACTCAGTCTGAGACACTCTGGGTCAGACATTTCACTGTACAAGATTTTATCTTGCTGGTACAAGAAGCAGCTAGGAAACTGTTTTGGCCCATCAAGAATAAGTTCCAGCTACAAAACATGGAATATGGCATGCTGTACTCTGCCTGACCTTGTGGAAAGGTGGGAGACAGGTATCAAACATTCAATGACCCACAACAGGTAACGAAAATGCTAAAGAAAGTCCTAATCATACACGTTGTAGAGAAGGGAAGAGAAGAGAAAGTGACAACTCCCTCTGAAAGAGACAGTAATGACTGATGGATGATTAAGGTCCTGTTTGTCCTTCAAGTTAACCTAGGACCCAACGGTAAACTACTGATTGCCTGTGCTGCTGTTTGAGATTAACAGACATAACCATTTTAAGTACAACATCTGACTGTTTATTGATACTGTCTGTCAGTTTAGAACTGTTTGCATGTGGTGATCTTAAATTGGTGTTAATAGTGACGATACAACAAAAGTTCTGTGGGGAGGGGTTTTATCAATCTAGCACCTTTTTTACACCAGCGAATTGACAAACGTATATGATGAGAGCATTGGGTCATACTCTTAAACATGGCCACCACTACATTGAGGAAGGGGTAAAAGGGTTCCTGTGCTTTTCCCAAGACAATAATCACCACACTGTCTCTTTGCGGGACCATTAATGTATTTGGAATAGAACAGAGAGGGATTAGAGTCACTGCATAGTTGGGATTACACTGTGGGAGGCGGTGGCATCTTAATGTGGGAAAATTGCTTTGGAGACTTTCCAATGCCAGCTGCAGTGATCCTTGCACTCATAACTAGATCTTATATCTGAACACAATCAGAGGGCAGGATGAATGCCTAAAGGCAAAGGACTAAAGACAAGTAAAGCTACGCTCAGATTATTATCATGGAATGTGAGTAGGCTCAATGACCACGGAAAGGTGAGAAACTTAATAGCCTATTTGAAACAACATACTATCGATATTGCATTCATGCAAGAAATGCATCTTCGTAATAGACAGTTGGTAGCCTTATTCGTAAATTTTAGGGCTCGAGTTGTGTATTCCTATGGAGTTCCAACACCCGGGGGTGCTTATGTGGATTATGAGGCATCTGTGATGCAAATTCTGTATTCACTTGCTGCATCAGATGTCAGATATTTGGTGGTTCTTGGTGAGATAGGGGAAAATGAACGATGTTGGTATCCAACCAGGTTTATTACAGCGGGGAAACCCAGTATACCCCCGAGGAACTGGGTACTGTAAACTACCAGACAAATATGTTCCTGGAGAATTTATTTCAACTTAATCGTATTCTTTATGTTAGTCAAAATGATCCAATAGCATGAGCACAACATTCATAAATAAGAACCAATGATGTAGTGTTATTAGCATTCATGTATATTTTTCTAAAAATGTCATCAAGAGTGCATCGTATCTACTTTACAACATCATAATCCAATGATCATTTTGTTGAATCAGCAGTACAAAAGAACAACACGCTGACGCCCCCTGGTCATCCTCATCTGTCCGCTCATTCAAACTTTCAGGATCTGAAGGAAAGCAATAATCCTACTAACTATATGGATACTTCATCACATTATAGTTCTGGATCAAGGACTTAAAACACCATCCGGTGTAATTAAATGTCGCTAGAGAGGACAAAAAGTCGGCATTTCGGTCTCGGATGGAAATTAGGTCCGCAAGACCACCCTCAGGACCCAGTGTTGCAATTGAATCAAACCTTATGGTACTTGCTGCCAAAATAGGTCCAAGTCTAGCAACAGGGATCCACAGATGCCCTACACATCACAAGAAAGGAGTGTTTTTCATATACCAGGAACTTTCATGTGAATCACCGGTTTATCGCAATGTCGGACTCGACTGATATTTTTATAATCAGATATGAATGTTGTTTCACGTCGGGTTAAAACATCCAGAACCTCTGAGTATGCTTGCTAGTTTTCATGATTCAAGAAGGCATGGAAGCCATGATATGCAAGGTTTTATATTTGCACATTTCCACAAACTGCAACCTCGTTTTCAAACCTGTCAAATGGAAACAGGATTTTAAAAGAATAACTAGCCCAGGATTGTATTTATGAATTATTTTGCCCCCCAACCCCCCCCAAAGAATGCCTTGCACTTCTCCAGGGAGAAAATCCTGCCACCTGCTCATTAGATGTTTTGGTTGAAAGTAGCATGTTTCTGTCATGTGATTAGTTTATGTTGGCTTGCATTAAATGCCAGCACATATATAGTGGTCTAAATGTTATGTATTTCAGATGCACCAACTGTACTTTTTCTAGTGGGGTAGTAGAGTGTCGTAGACTGGATTTATTGTCGTAGAGTGGAGTAGGCGAAGTAGAGTGTCGCAGAGTTCAGTAGAGGGGAGTAGAGTTCAATGGTTCAGTGGCAGAGAGCGGAGTACCGTAGCGAGGACCGCTGTAGAGTGGAGTGGGATGGAATAGGGTGGAATAGATTGAGTTAGTGGGGTGGATTGGAGTAGATTGGGGTGTAATGAATTGGGATAGAATGCGCTGGAGTGGAGTGTGGTGGATTGGAGTGGATGGACTGGATGGGGTGGATTGGAGTGGGGTGGGGTGGATTGAAATGGTGTGAGGTGGATTTGGAGTGGGGCGGATTAGATTGGTTTGGAGTGTGGTGGATTGGATTGTGGTGGATTGGATTAGAGTAGGGTGGGAAGGAGTGGGGTGAATTAGACTTGAGTGGAGAGGGTGGATTGGACTGGACTGGAAGAGGTTGGATTGGAGTGGGGTGGGGTGAATTGGACTGGAGTGTGGTGGGCTGGATGGATTGGATTGAGTCAGGTGGACTGAACTGTGGCAGGTGGATTGCATTGAGGTAGAGGGGGGTGGACAAGACTGCAATAGAGTGGGGTGGCTTTCAGTGGGGTGGACTGGATGGGGTAGATTCGATTGGAGTGGGATGAGTTGAGATGGGGTGGGATGGATTGGATTGGAGTAAGGTGGATTGGAGTGGATTGGAGTGGAGTGGGGTGGATTGGAGTGAGGCAGACTGGAGTGAGGTGGATTGGAGTGGAGTGGACTGGAGTGTGATAAAATGGACTACGGTGGAATGGAGTAGGGTGACTTGGACTGGCATGGGGTGGGGTGGATTGGAGTGGATTGGAGTGGAGTGGGGTGGGGTGGATGGGATTGGGGTGGGGTGGATTGGATTGGGGCAGATTATTTTGGATTGGTGTGGCCAGACTGGCGTGGTGCAGATTGGAGTGGGGCAAATTGTTTTGGATCAGATCTGATTGAAGTGAGGCAGATTGTTTTGGATTGGGGTGGTGCAGATTGGAGTGGGGGCAGATTGTTTTGGATTCCAGTGGGGCATATTGGAAGGAGGCAGATTGTTTTGGGTTGGAATGGGGCAGATTGTTTTGGACTGGAGTGGGGCTGAGTGTTGTGGGGCAGATTGGAGTGGGACATATTGTTTTGGATTGGAGTGAGGTGGATTGATTGGAGTGGGGTGGATTGAGGAGGGAGTGGGGTGGATTGGATTGGGCTAGAGTGGATCGGTGTGGGTGGATTGGATTGGAGTTGGTGGATTGTGGTGGATTGAAGTCGGGTGAATTGGAGTGGGGCAGATTGTTTTGGATTCCAGTGGGGCAGATTGGAAGGGGACAGATTGTTTTGGGTTGGAGTGGGGCAGATTGTTTTGGACTGGAGTGGGGCAGAGTGCTGTGGGGCAGATTGGAGTGGGACATATTGTTTTGGATTGGAGTGAGGTGGATTCATTGGAGTGGGGTGGATTGAGGAAGGAGTGGGGTGGATTGGATTGGGCTAGAGTGGACTGGTGTGGGTGGATTGGAGTGGGTGGATTGTGGTGGATTGGAATGGGGTGAATTGGGATGGAGAGGGTGGATTTGGGTGAGGTGGTTTGAATTGGAGAGGGGTGAATTGGAGGGGATAGATTGGAGTAGGGCAGTTTGAAGTGGGGCAAATTGGAATGGGGCAGATTAGAGTAGGGCAGATTGGAGTGGACAGATTGTTTTGGATAGAGTGGAGCAGATTGTTTTCAAATGGGGCTAATTGTTTTGGATTAAAGTCAGGCAGATTGTTTTAGATTGGAATGGGGCAGATTGTTTTGGACTGGAGTGGGACCAATTGTTTTAGATTGGAGTGGGGCAGATTGGAGTGCAAAAGATTGGAGTGTGGCAGATGGTTTTGAATTGGAATGGAGCAGATTGTTTTGGATTGGAGTAAGGCAAATTAGAGTGGGGCAGATTTGAGTCGGTGGGTTGGGAGGATTGGAGCATGGTGGGTTGGAGTGGATTGGATTGGGGTGAGTGGTTTGGATTGGAGTGGGGTGGATTGGATTGGTCTGGGGTGGATTGGATTTAGTGGTGTGGATTGGTGTGGGTTGAAGTAGGGTGGTTTGGAGTGGGGTGTGCTTCACGATTATGTTTTAAGAGCATCATTTCAGAAATCCACATAAGAAAGAAACAATGTCACTTTGCAATAAAATAATCCTTATTTTTTTAGAACAGTGTCCATGAGCAAAAACAAAAGAAAATATGAGTGCAATGTGAGACAAAAATACTTGGCAAAATAAAAGACACTTAGAAAAAGATCTTTGCAATTGTGTTTGTCCTGCTGGGCTCGCTTTGCGGTTACATGCCTTCTGTTTGCACGGCACTAAAAGTTAAACAGAACAAAATAGTACCTCAATCACATTGGGCGCAGCAGACAGGCACTGATTCAGTTAAATCAATCAGTGCTTGGTCCCTGCTGGGAATCACAACGCGGTCGTTACAATGACCGCGTTGTGATTCCACATACCATGACTCCGCAAGTCGGAACAACGACTTGCGGAGGCGGGGGGGATGTGTTGGATTTAAAATCCAACACCTTCCCTAGTGTCCGCACAGACTGGAGTCGGAATAGTAAATTATACTATTCCAACATCCAGCGCCCCCCCTCCGCAAGTTGTTGTTCCGACTTGCGGAGTAATGGTATGCGGAATCAAAACGAGGTCGTTGTAACGACCACGTTGTGATTCCCTGCGGGGAAAAAGGCGGCGGGATGACGACATAGATTCCTGCTCCACAGAGAGGAACGGAAAGGATATTAGGCCTGTCATGAACAATTAAAAGGCTGTAAAGAAGATGGTTAACAACAGGCGGCCTCCAAGCCCTTTTATCTATACAACGGTGTCTCGCAAACAAGATGCATGCACTACCGCATGCTCTTGACGGCAGGACCCTAAAAAGAAGGAGTGAAGAAGGTGACTTAGAGAGAGGAGAAAGAGTAACAAGGAAGAGGCCATGATAGCAGGATCTTTTCAAGATAACACATTGCCAAAGGTAGAGTCTAAATTAAATGATCTCTTAGCTAGGGTCCAAACCGACAGTCATTGACTGTACAGCTATGAATTACCAATGCAGTTTGCATTTCATGATTTTAATCTCCTGATCTGGAAACCATACCAGGCATTCAAGACATGATCCAACAGGCCCACTTTGAGGGAGGCGTTTGCAGGTGTAGCAAGGGATCCTGTTACCACTCATCCAATAAACCTTACATTCTGTGCAATTCCCCCTTTGCCAACAAGGTCCAAAAAATGCAGACATTCTCTATCACCCCGTCTATCCCACCCCCGCATATAGGTTTTAAATGTATGGCCGGCATCCGTTTTTCTACAGAATCACTTTTAAATCCACCATGTTAAGAAATGACCTAAAGCACGTGGTGCTCTCTAGATAGTTCCTGTATCAATAACTATTTTCTACATTTTGTTTTATTCTATATTTTCATACATTAATTATAAGCCTTGTATGGCTTTGACGTTCTTTCATGACTGAAAAAGTACTTTCATAAAAATGTTTAAATAAATAATACGTGTTTTTGTACAAGCAGCAGAGAAAACTAAACCAGGCGACAGGCACCCGTAGCAGTAGCTGACTAAAGATTATCACAGACTCATTTTTCTTAACAATTTGATTAAATTGTGCAAAAACGGGTAGTTCAGGTAAGTATTTTACACCACTTGCTTCCTGAAAAGATACTTGTAACTCTTCTGCCCTCATTTTGCCCCCACATCATATGCTCACACAGCTTATGACCCTATATCATCAGCCACAAAGCACATATATATTTCTTTACAAATACTTGTTCCTGTTAATACTGTGCAAGCGACAACCAAGCATTTTATTGATAAAATAAAAGAGCTCTATTTTGGTGCATACAAAGGTCACTCCATACTCTCAAGAGGCACACAGTTTTTCTTTTATATGATATGTTACAAGACATATACCCTGTAGGGGTCCACATTATGTTCACATACTTGTAGTTATCAGGGAGGCAGATTTATTAAGATTTTGCGTCAGTGGTTGCGACACTTTTGTGGTGTAACCCCGACGCAAAATAATTTTTGTTGTTTACAAAGCCATGCAAAGCCACTTTACTTGGCTTTGCGTTGTTTAGTAAGTACAAAGCAAATCAAGGCAGCGCATAGCACTGCCCCACATTACCTTAATTGGGTGGAGCACATTCCCATACATCCACCCATGGATTTTGGCGCATTCTCAGATTTAAAAAGACTTGTAAACCTGGGAATGTGTCAAAAAGCTACGCCTTCCCCAGTGAGGCACAACTAGGGGAAATATCGTTATTTCTCCTCGTTTTTTCCTTCTTTCCACGTGTGCCGCGTTCCACAGCACACATAGAAAGAGAAAAGCACCATTAAGGATTGTTTTTGTGCAGAAAGCTGCCTCTTCTTGCACAAAAACAATTCTGCCTGTAACCCAGGCACCCTCGTAGTGAATGCGTTCGTGCTAGGCAGCACACAGTGCACCAGTGCTAGGAGATAGCAGAAATACACCATATAATAGTAGATATGGCACATTTCTGCTAGCTCCTTTCATGCAATGTAGCATAGCAACTTTATTGCTACCCTGCATTGCATGAAGAATTAGTAAATATGCCCCCAGGTCACTAGAGCAAGCATGCTGGAGTTCAATTTCATTATAAAAATGTTGCCGGACACTAGGGAGGAAGCGAGACTTGAGCTCAGAATGTCCACCTTCACCACCTCGATTGATGCCTGGTTTCTTAGCTCCTCTCTTGTGCACTAACTCGACAAGAATATTTCAGAGACAGAAGAAGGGTCGAGGAGAAAGAAAACCGAAGGCTTAAAAAGAAAAGACAAAATGAGGGAAAACTGACACGCAGCTGTATGTCAAAGCGTGTGTTCATACAAATGTGTCTTGTGAACCTTTTGCTCTTAAAGTATCCAAAATAGCATTACTGCAACTATTTTGCAATTTGACTTCTTTTGTTATGACGTATTTTTGATTTTTCAAACTCTTCTAGCTTTGTAATTTTTGTAATTTGTTGTTGGTAATGTACCTACAATGGCTTAGTTCTCCAAGTGCATCCACATGGAATTGTTTTTTATCTCATGGAAGAAGGTCTAGGTGTGATGTTATGTTGCATGAATATGTGTGCCTTCTTCCTAGTATAAGGGGCTTTCTCGTAGGAGGACACTTTGTTTAGTAAGAGGAGATGTGATCTAGTAGAAAAAGGAGATGCCAGTACAGTGCCAAAAGGTGTGATTCAGCAGGACTATGCCTGATCTAAACACGAAGAGTCAGACTCTACCTCGAGTAGATATGTTCTAATAAACATAGGATGTCATATAGTAGAAGGATGAGTGATCTAATGGCAGAAGGTATAGACATGATACGGCTTTGCCTATTAGAAGCCACAGTCTAGTAGAGGCAATCTGACATTGTAGAGGAAAAGGATGAGATTTGGGATAAAGAAATGTGATCTAGCCAGCAGGTGTCACTAATAGAACAAATCATGATCCAGGAGGCTTAAGTTTGATTGAGTGCGGAGGCCATTTGAGGCTTGTTTGAAAGTCGTGTGGTTTAAAGAACGGAGGTGTTCAGGTTGGAAATGTTATGATCTAGCAGGAGTAGAACAGCAGGTATGAAGGGACTGATTCAGTAATTAGATATGACATATTTGTGGGTGAGTAGTTTAGATTAAGACATGTCGTTTAGTGGGGAAAGAGTCTGGTGGTGATGAGTAATGATAACCAGTCAAAACTAATCAATTTCCCTTAGGATATGTTTGAAAGTAGACCAAATTACAAATCATGCACCATTCATCCAAAATTCAACCAATATCTCCAAGAAGTACTGTTCAACTTCATAACACAGTATAAAGTTTTATTATTAAAAACTGTTGGAAATCTTATTAAAAACACCCTCAATATTGCAATAAATATGTGCAAAACAAAATTGGCCATACAGTAGTATGTTCTATATGCAAATTTAAAGCCACATTAAATTATTCGAAGATCAAATAAGCCATTCTAAAAAAACTAACAATAAAATTCTTATTATTACAATTTACAATGGGAGAATGCCATAGACATTAATTTTTGTCATTGAGACCCACTAATCGAACAGGATATCATTGGTCAAACCACCACTGTGAAAAAGTCTCTTGTTCTACCAAGGTAGAGTCGATTACAGCATAGAAAAATCTGCATTGACACGTTTCGATGGGTTCAAATGATCCAGCCACCTTCTTCAGGAAAATAATTGATGTCTCGCACAGCTTGAAATCTATCATGAAAACATTTTTATAAAAAGCAAAACAAAAACCAATTTCAGAAATAATGAAATCTCAACATTGTAAGACAAAATGCAGTTATATACTTGGCATTGCTTCCTACTTGCACATTAGAATATATTATTTAGGTGCCGATTCGGATCCTGGAGAAACCGGGTACGAACCGTCGGTCGGAGCGTTTTCTCCGTCCGACTCGTACCCGGGAAATAAACATTACAAACATGCAAGGACGATTCCCACGGAAACACCATTTCCGTACGAATCGTAAAAACCACCGACCGACGAAAAAATACATACCAATGTGATCCGAGACAGCGCCGACGTGACGTCGGGACGCATTCAGGCTGCAGTTCACGAACGAGGAAGTACGATCCGCACCGACGTCACCCCGCACGGATAAAATTCTCCGCCTGCCAAAAACTGCCGGGAAATCAGGACGACGCGCACAAGGAGCACCTGTACGCGACGGACAGCCATGGACCCGAACCTACGTGTCATCCCAGCCCTCATAGCAGTCCACCTGCTCTACAGGCACCGATGCAGACGCCGCAGAAGGTCAGAACAACACCCAGGGGCAAAGGGGGAGGCAGGGGCAGGACACATAACCCCCACCCAAGTCACAAATTACACATGCCCTGGACATACCTGACCTGCAGGACCTGGTCACCTCGAGGGGGTGGGGGCGTGTCCAGCAACGCAAGCGTCCGCCACAACGGAAGTGGATGTTGACGCGAACCGGCAACACAACAATACCGGTACGTACCGTACCCAGGCCTTAAGAGTGTGGGTACGGGTCGTACCACGCCCACCACTACGTCACCCCAACAATGGCGGTACGGCCCGTACCCACGTTCTAAAGGCCAGGGTACGGGCCGTACCAGCATTGTTGGGGTGATGCAGGGGTACGCGTGGTACGACCCGTACCCACGCTCTGAAGGGCTGGGTACGGTGCGTACCCCTACGGTACCCCATTGGGGGTCTGCACCGTACCCAGGCCTTCAGAGCGTTGGTACGGGTTGTACCACGCGTACCCCTACATCACCCCAACAATGCTGGTACGGCCTGTACCTAGGCCTTAAGAACGTGGGTACGGGCCGTGCCGCCATTGTTGGGGTGATGTAGGGGTGGGCGTGGTATGACCCGTACCAACACTCTGAAGGCCTGGGTACGGTGCAGACCCCCAATGGGGTGCCGTAGGGGTACGCACCGTACCCAGCCCTTCAGAGCGTGGGTACGGGTCGTACCACGCGTACCCTTACATCACCCCAACAATGCTGGTACGGCCCATACCCAGGCCTTTAGAACGTGGGTACGGGCCGTACCGCCATTGTTGGGGTGACGTAGTGGTGGGCATCGTACGACCCGTACCCACGCTCTTAAGGCCTGGGTACGGTACGTACCCAGGCCTGCAAATCGTGGGTACCGGAATGTACGGAGCGTACCCCCACCCGTGTATGAATGGAGCGTACCCCCACCCATGTATGAATGTAGCGTACCCACATCCCACCAGTGTATGTACGGAGCGTACCCACACCCGTGTATGAATGGAGCGCACCCACACCCGTGTATGAATGGAGCGTACCCACACCCCACCAGTGTATGTACGGAGCGTACCCACACCCGTGTATGAATGGAGCGCACCCACACCCGTATATGAATGGAGCGTACCCACACCCCACCAGTGTATGTACGGAGCGTACCCCCACCCGTGTATGAATGGAGCATACCCACACCCCACCAGTGTATGGACGGAGCGTACCCACACCCGTGTACGAATGGAGCGCACCCACACCCGTGTATGAATGGAGCGTACCCACACCCCACCAGTGTATGTACGGAGCGTACCCCCACCCGTGTATGAATGGAGCGTACCCACACCCGTGTATGTCCCGACCGTACATGCCCAGACATAGGAGGGGTGGGTGCAGAGTCCTCCCAGCAGTGCCCAGACATAGGAGGGGTGTGTGCAGAGTCCTCCCAGCAGTGCCCAGACATATGAGGGGTGTGTGCCTATCACTCCCAGCAGTGCCCAGACACAGGAGGGGTGGGTGCAGAGTCCTCCCAGCAGTGCCCAGACACAGGAGAGGTGGGGGCAGAGTCCTCCCAGCAGTGCACAGACACAGGAGGGGTGTGTGCAGAGTCCTCCCAGCAGTGCCCAGACATAGGAGGGGTGTGTGCAGAGTCCTACCAGCAGTGCCCAGACACAGGAGGGGTGTGTGCAGAGTCCTCCCAGCAGTGCCCAGACACAGGAGGGGTGTGTGCAGAGTCCTCCCAGCAGTGCCCAGACACAGGAGGGGTGTGTGCAGAGTCCTCCCAGCAGTGCCCAGGCACAGGATGGGTGTGTGCAGAGTCCTCCCAGCAGTGCCCAGACATAGGAGGGGTGTGTGCAGAGTCCTCCCAGCAGTGCCCAGACACAGGAGGGGTGTGTGCCTATCACTCCCAGCAGTGCCCAGACACAGGAGGGGTGTGTGCCTATCACTCCCAGCAGTGCCCAGACACAGGAGGGGTGTGTGCAGAGTCCTCCCAGCAGTGCCCAGACACAGGAGGGGTGTGTGCATATCACTCCCAGCTGTGCCCAGACACAGGAGGGGTGTGTACAGAGTCCTCCCAGCACTGCCCAGACATAGGAGGGGTGGGTGCCTATCACTCCCAGCAGTGCCCAGACACAGGAGGGGTGTGTGCAGAGTCCTCCCAGCAGTGCCCAGACATAGGAGGGGTGTGTGCAGAGTCCTCCCAGCAGTGCCCAGACACAGGAGGGGTGTGTGCAGAGTCCTCCCAGCAGTGCCCAGACATAGGAGGGGTGTGTGCAGAGTCCTCCCAGCAGTGCCCAGACATAGGAGGGTTGGGTGCCTATCACTCCCAGCAGTGCCCAGACACAGGAGGGGTGTGTGCAGAGTTCTCCCAGCAGTGCCCAGACATAGGAGGGGTGTGTGCAGAGTCCTCCCAGCAGTGCCCAGACACAGGAGGGGTGTGTGCAGAGTCCTCCCAGCAGTGCCCAGACATAGGAGGGGTGTGTGCAGAGTCCTCCCAGCAGTGCCCAGACACAGGAGCGGTGGGTGCCTATCACTCCCAGCAGTGCCCAGACACAGGAGGGGTGTGTGCCTATCACTCCCAGCAGTGCCCAGACACAGGAGGGGTGTGTATAGAGTCCTCCCAGCAGTGCCCAGACACAGGAGGGGTGTGTGCCTATCACTCCCAGCAGTGCCCAGACACAGGAGGGGTGTGTGCAGAGTCCTCCCAGCAGTGCCCATGGAAAAAAAGGGTGCAGTACCCACAGATACAATGCCCACAATAGTCAGTCAGGTGCTCAAAGACCCTGCAGAACACGTAACATGTGTGCGAGGCTGGGAATACACACATGCATAGTGTGTAAAAGGGAACATGTCCACAAGAAGTAACTTCAATATACTCCACACACAAGTACAGTGACCACCAAGGAGGCCACAAATGATGCAGGTGGAGACATTGCCCAGCATGCATGGCCAAAGTAGAACGGATCCGTCATACACCAAGGATATGTAGACACAGCTCAGCACAACATTTAGGAAACACCCTGCAGGGAAGATGTCAGGGTCCACAGAGGAAGGGACACACCTTGGGACAATGTCACCATGCAGTAAGAGCATACATGAACAAAGTTATTTGGCAAATACCTTGTGATGGCACACAGATACCAGGGTCCATCCCATGAGCAGCACACCACTACATTTGCCAGACACCTAACACATTCTCCCCACCCCAAACATGAAGCAGCACCACCAACAGCAATACCAGAAAAGCAGTAGTGTGCAAAGGGAAAAAAACATAGCTTTATTCAGCATAAAAAAACGATTTGTAATTAAAAGTTGAATATGTACAAGGCCCATAGGGCAGTCCATAGTCCAATTCCTGGTGGGGGACACATAGGGACGCGTGTCCCCTAGCTTGCCTGCACAGTTCATACCTCCTTTGCTTCCACAGGGGGGGGGGCATCATGTGGGGGAAGGACCAGGCACCGCAGGGACAGGAGGGGCAAGGGTAGGTGTTGTGGGTGCAGGGACGGAGGACTCCACCACAGGGGGTGGGGCAGCGCCAAGTGTGGAGGTCAGAATGGCGCTGCACACGGTTGCAAGGTCCCCCAGCATCTCCCCTGCACCCGAAGGAACCACAGGCCCCAAGGAGGGGGGGGGTCGGAGGGATGGGTCGCAGCGCTACTGGGGGAGGGTGTGGACAGGGGGGGGACTCAACCACCCTGACCGGGGACTCCTTTGACCGCTTGCGGGGTGGTGTCACTTTGGGGCTCAGGGACAGAGCGGCCATGAAGGAGTCTTTGGTGGAATCCTGGCCAGGAGAGCTGAGGGGAGTGGATTTGGAGGTAGTGGGTTGTGATGAATGTGGACTCCCACTGTGGCTGCATGTCTTCCGTTTGCCCCCCGACCCAGTGGGTGTGCCTACTTCACCCTGTGTGTGAGTGACAGGAGGTGTGCGCTTGGCCTTCCCCGGTGGTGTGGTGCCTGTGTCTGGTGGGGTGCGTGCATGGCTACGTCTGGGTGTGCTCTGGACAGGCATGGGAGTGGGAAGTGTGGATGGTGCAGGGGTAGGCGGGGGATGTAGCGCTGCAGGAGACCCACTGCTGCAGTCAGTGTCGAGTCAATGGACCTCAGCAACTGGCGTTGGTCAGACGGCGCAGCTGAGATGCCCTCCATGTATGCCTCCATCTGGGTGAGCACTCGTGTGTGGCCATGGAGGACATTAAGCATCGCAGTCTGACCAACCTGCAACTGGCGCAGGATGTCCACAGACTCGGCATTGGCGGCAGCAGTGGAGACAGGCGCAGGGGGTGCGGTGCCTGGCAAGAAGGAGACACGTGGTGACCTAGCACGGCGGGAAGGGACCAGAGCAAGTGGGAGGCCGGTGATGGGAATCGAGGGGGCGGGTAGAGATCGAGTGCTGCTGTCAGCTGTGGGAGCAGCCTCCGCGCCCTCTGGGAGATCAGCCTCGGACCCGTCAGCGTCATAGTCGGTGGTGTTACTGGACAGGTCCTCCGCCTCACTCCCCTCGGCCTCCGTGCCACTCGATGCGCCAGACAAGACAGCACTGCTGCCACTGGTGCCTGCTCCCTCCTCACGGTCCGTACCAGTGTCTCCCTCGGAGTCCCCCAACGATGCTGTGGGCAAGGTGAAGAGACAGGAAATGATCAGACACCTGTATACATATGTCACATGAGTCAAATCGACATAGGTCACAGTGCATAGCCTGAAAAGCAACATGAGTAACATCTACAACACAAGGTACATATGTAGGCCCTGCAACACCCAGCTGGTTGACCCACCATGCCACTGAGAAACAATGGAGAGCATGACCCAACAGCAAATTACTTGATATCAAATAGGACAGAGGAGCCAGGCTCTGGGGACAATCGTGCACAGCATCTGTACCACACAGCGTTGACAAAAAAGGGATGAGCAGGAACCATGTCTATTAACGTTTTGCACATGCTGCAAAGCCAATACATTAAAACATGCACAACATGACTGGGTCACTGCACCTTGAGTACGCCATAGTGATACGGTCTGTATCACTATGGCGTACGCATACGCCAGCACTCCCATACTGATACGGACCCTACACACGCGTGTATGGTCCGTATCACTGTGGCGTACGCATACGCCAGCACTCCCATAGTGATAGGGACCCTACACACGCGTGTACGGTCCGTATCACTGTGGCGTACGCATTCGCCAGCACTCCCATAGTGATAGGGACCCTACACACGCGTGTACGGTCCGTATCACTGTGGAGTACGCATACGCCAGCACTCCCATAGTGATAGGGACCCTACACACGCGTGTACGGTCCGTATCACTGTGGCGTACGCATACGCCAGCACTCTCATAGTGATAGGGACCCTACACACGCGTGTACGGTCCGTATCACTGTGGCGTACGCATACGCCAGCACTCCCATAGTGATAGTGACCCTACACACGCGTGTACGGTCCGTATCACTGTGGCGTACGCATTCGCCAGCACTCCCATAGTGATAGGGACCCTACACACGCCCTCAGAGCGTATGTACGGTGCGTTTCACACCTGACAGTGGTGACAGGCGGCACACAGAAAGGAATTGAGCTGTCATACTTGGCCAAGGCTGGACATCAAGGCATTGTCTGTGCAGTACTACATGTGTCGGGCACAGGTGGGTCAGGCTGTGATGTGGCACTATACTCCTGAGGTGTGAAGCTAATTAAAGTATTATGAGCTGTGTACACATGTCATGTGTGATGGTGCCCTATGTGCCACACATCCCCTTCACTCCTGTGACATGTGTGCATGTAGTACAGACTTGTTGAGCCATGCGTCACTGGCATGGCACAGTCACCGACACCCGCAAATGTCCCCTGATGCCAGGTACACAGAATATTACCCCTGACAAGTGAATGCCCGCGTTGCACGCTGTAACTATGTCATGTGTGTGTCATGTGTTCCCATAGGTTTGCTGTAGGTGTTTGGTCAAATGCATCTGCAGTTGCTGCAACCAACATGTGTCTGTGTGTAGATGGGCATGGCACACTGTTACGCACACCAGCACACATGTGTAATCCGACGTAAGGTGTGTATGTATGCATCGACACGGAGTTTCAAAACAAGGACATATCTGCATACTCTCAATGTATGTGTGATCAGTCTTGACTTGTAATCCTTCATGGCAAGTTGTGTGGTCTGTCCTTTTTCTATGACATGTGACCTGTGCCTCTAGTGTTCCGCAACCTGTCTGTACAATAAACATCCTTCTTCTGCACATATTTGGATGTCTGTAACTCCTGTAATGTGTCTGCCTGCTCACTTACACTGGCCCACAGCTAGTTTCATGGCATGGCATATTGAGGTTGAGAATCAACGTATGTAGCTGGCTCTTGGTAGGAGTGTCACCTGCCTGGCATACGTGTCCAGGGCATATTGCACAGACCTGACTCTGTATGTAGCATATGTGTATTGCCTGTTGAGCATGTGCTCAGTACATTGACATTGGTGGTGTACTGTACTCACTCTTCGTTGTCCCTTCTAATTCACAGCAGGGCTCCGCCTCTCCCTCGACCAATTCCGGACTTGGCTGACCTGAGGGAACATGACTGTATACGCCGCTACCGCTTCCCCCAACGTTTGATTGAGGACTTGACGACACGGCTGGCACCACACCTCCAACCGCTACACAGGTATCCTACTGCACTGACACCCAAGATGAAGGTGATGGCAGCCCTACATTTCTTTGCCACGGGTACCTTTCAACATACCATTGCCCATGTCGGTGGCATGTCCCAAACCATGTTCAGCCGTGTTCTGCATGATTTTTTAGAGGCCATGTTGGATCACCTGGATGAGTTCATAAAATTCCCAACTCCTGAGCAGTTGACAGGTGTCAAGCGTGAGTTCTATGCCCTGGGAGGGATGCCCCATGTCATTGGGTCCATAGATGGAACACATGTGGCTTTGGTACCACCACTGGCACAGGAGGTAGCGTATAGGAACCGCAAGCATTACCACTCCATTAATGCCCTTGTGGTGTGTCTTGCCAACATGGTGATTTCACATGTCTGTGCTCGTTTTCCAGGATCAGCACACGATGCCTACATCATGAGGCGTAGCAGGGTGCCTGAAATGATGCAGTAGCTGCACAACGAACGAGCATGTATTGTTGGTGGGTATACTCTGGCAGTCCTGTATTTAACGTCATCTTCCTATCTTACTGCTTCTCCTGACCCACTGTTGTCCATGATGTTTCCATGTAGGGGACACTGGCTATCCCAACATGCCATGGCTGATCACACCTCTCCGCAACCCCAGCACGGCTGCCGATCACCGCTACAACAACGCCCATGGGCGGACCAGGCGAGTGATAGAGAGGACGTTTGGCCTCCTGAAGAGCCGATTCCGTTGCCTCCACAAGACCGGTGGCGCACTCCCATATGCACCGGTGAAGGTCTGCAAGATCTTCCTTGTGTGCTGCATGCTGCACAACATGGCAGTGGAGAAAGCTGTGCAACTCATCCTGGATCCAGATGAGCAGGACCATCCACCCGTGGAGGATGAAGGGCTTGGTCACGAGGCAAGTGATGTGGAGGAGAAGGAGGCGGTAGAGGACATCCGGAGTCAGCTCATACGCAACTTCTTTGCTTAGTGGTGAGTTCCAGTGTCTGAGTGGGCACGCATTGGGCCGTGTGTGGCATGTGTTGCAATGTGTGTGTCCATCTGCATGTCTGCCAAGTGAGTCAGAGGTGTGTTTGGATGTGTCACTCGAGTGATGGTGCAATAGAAGAATGTTTTTCCAGAGTCATCATTGTCACCTAGCATGTTGACAACCTTATACGTGTCGAGTACATGCACATGCATGCGGATGTGCTTCTTTTGGCTGACTTCTGGTGTGTCTCTCATCCACAGGTACTTCCGCATGCTGTCTGCTGGTGGCATTGTTGTGCTCCTGCTATTCCTCATGAACACAGCAACATGTGCTGAATCAGCGTTACATGCACGGACAAGTTTGAAAATCTCCTTAGGGTAAGGGATGCAGCACGGCTTTTTGGGAGTGGTATTTGTTTTGAATGTGTGTGCACTGCTCCTGTTCATGTTTGGATACTTTACATACATGTAGAATCACCATGGGGCACATGACATGGAGCTGAATTCACCTGAATTGATGGTCAGACTTGGTGACAGTCATCTGTAATGGGATTGTGGATTGTGATGAAGCCATCAATGTGTGTAACACTGCCCTCGGAAACATACGGGTTGCACCGGGTTGACATGGTGTGTGAATTCCCCATTAGGGGCTCAATGGTGTATAGTAGGGGTGGGCGGAATTTGCGTAATCGCGTTACGCAAATCTCTGCGAAACGGTAAAAAATCTCCGCGAACACGCAGAAATTCCGCGAACACGCGGAACAGCTTCTTTGCCATGCTGTTTTCCTGTTCACAATCGCTGTTTGCGTGCTCGGGGAGAAATATCTCGCGAACACGCATTCTGAGAACGCGAACAAGCAAAAAATGTCACGAAGTTGCGAAAAGCAGATTTTTGGGCAATTTCGCGTTCTCCGCGGAACGCGAAATTACCCAAATTCCGCAAATTCCGTGAGCGGAACGGAATTTGCCACCCAGGCCTAGTGTATAACAGCCTCTCCGTGAGCAGCAGGGGGTGTTTAGCTGTAACCCGTCACTTGTGTGCCAGTGCTATGGATTTCCAGCATCTGTGGTGCAAAGGGGGGTGCCAGTGTTGGTCCCACGTGTTCATCCACATGACCTGTGTATGTGTTGACAGAGTTGCATTAGCATTCCGACACACATGACTAATAAAGGTTACCCTCTGCCTCCAAGGTGCCTCATCTCTGTCAATAGTGGTCTGTTGCCACTGTGCATGCGGCATGTCTGGCATTGTTCTCAGAGATGGTGCATATGAGTCTATGTGTAGAGTAGCAAGATGCAAGCTGTTTGTCAGGGATTAGATTCTGTATTGTGCATGATGTCCATGGCTGTGTAGGTATTGTGGCATGTCAGTCTCCACGACGGCCACTGTGCCGCATGTGAATCCATTGTGTGTGTGTGTGCCATGTTGAACCAGACATTCCTTCCTTGACATACACCTTTTGCATAGTTCCTTCCTGAGATCCTTGTCTTTGCGTGCTACTTGTGGCATTGTTTTCTTGACATGGCGCATGCTGCTGCAGGCCCTGCAGCAAGGGCACCCAGTGTCCACGCAAACGAGCTGGTGTTCATCATGGATTGCTTGCTGACATGTGCTATGCTGATCAGCAGCATCTGTGCCTCATGCGGCAGCACACTCTGCATTATGCACAAGATCCCCAGTTCCATCAACCTCAAGGCAAGAGGGAGACCATCCCCCAGGTCACAACTACGACATCCGTGTCTAATCCTACCCTGCACTCTACGGACATGTGCGTTACAAATCCCATGATACTTGTCCACATCCAGGGTACATCTGCACAGCTCTGCTACTACATCCGGCGACCAGGCCACATCAACGTCCAACAGAGATGGGGGGAGTGGATCACTGCCAGCTGCAGGATGACCTTCTCAATCCACGCACACACTCAGGATGCAGCCCACAACCACAACACAACCTTGTGGCACTGTGATCCAACACCCAATTGTGCCATCTCCATGCATCCAACCTTGGCCTGCCCACCATTCTCCACATCCACCTGACTCAAGCATGCAGGACATGGTTCTGCCACGTGTCTACACATACCTGGGACTCCCACCCCAGGACACTCCACATGATCCCTGACCTCTGCGCATGACTGTTGCTCTTCTAAATAGGTCTGTAGGCACAGTTGTGCGGGCACCCCCTCAGCTGGTTGGGCCCATCAAGGGTGAGTATGGTGCTCCATGTCTGTCTGGGATGATACATTGTGACCCATGTGTGTCCTGTGCCAGACTCAGACCCCAGGGTATGGATGGTTGGAGTTACTACTGAAATCAGGCATGGTTTGACTTTACAACACACACAGGTAGTGGAATAATGCTAAATGACGGCATCATCTGGTGATTGTGAAGATTTTTATTTGTGGTGGGGCACGTGTTTGAGGGGATGACAAGAGGTGCTTGGCGGGAGAGTAGAATCCAAAGTTCACAGGGGGAGTTGGTATCCTTGCCATTGAAAGTCATCAGAGTCTATGCCACAGTCTTTGTCTACATTGGTCAGACAGTGACCAGCAAGGCCATGTGGAAGAGAATGTCATTTGCTGATGTGCTGCTGTTGGGCCAGAGGGCCAGGTGACCTGGGAGATGGTGATGTTCCGCTGACTCTCACAGTCTTTTGCGTGGATGACCCACCCTCCTGCGGGGACCCTCAGAAGCAGGCCGTGACGATGCTTGTGATGCTCCGTCGGATGAATCCTCCTCCTCCTGATCCCTCCCTGTGGGTGGTGATGTTCTTCGCCTGGTGGCACAGGGAGGGTTGCCCATGTTTTCGGCAATCCAACGGAGTACACGGGTCATTTTCGTTTGCACCACCACGAGCTCAGCCTGTCTTGCCTCCATCCGTCCTTGGTGTCGCTGTTGACAGGCATGTTGCTCGGCCTGCAGGGTCTTCATCTCCTCGAGGGTCCCCTTGATGTCTGTGAGGGTGGACGCAATCTGGACCATGCCCCTGGCATCACGCCGCTATGAGTCGAGGATGTTGCTGACGTGTGACATTACCGGTTCCTGAGCCAACTGGTCAGGTTCGCGCCTCCGCCGTCCTCCACTCCCACCACCCCTGCCCACTTGCACCTGGCCTGCCGTTGTGGGCACATCGGGTCTCCGGGACCCCTGAGGGATGGCATTTGCGGTGTCGCCTGCCTCCTCCTGGGTGCCCGGGGAACCTTGTCCCTCCTGGACAGACTGACTGTGTTGTTGTGTGCGGGCAGGGCTCCTGGGTGTCTCCTGGGACGTGGCAGGAATGGGGGTGGTGGTTGGCACAGTTGTACCTGATGCAGGTGCTGCAGGTGGTTGGACACCAGAGGGGCCAGGTTGGTCTGGGTCATCCACGGAGTGGTGAGAGTCATCGCTGCAGGTGGGGTCCTCTTCACGCAGAGCCTGGTCCTGTGAGTCTTCCCCCCCAGTGTTAGGGGGAGATCGACGACGTTGACCTGTGTGTGAGAGAGACAGTGTTAATTGTGTTACATGCGACATCCTTGTTTCATTCATTTTTGAGTTGGCACAGTTCCTCTGGGTGGTTTGATTTGGCTAGCATTCCTCTCACAGTGCACTTGTGCATGGGTATGTCCCTTGGGCACAGCTTTCAAGACTTTACCTATGTGTGACACAATCTTAGTTGATGCATCTTTTGGGAACGCAGTCAGCAGTGTAGTGAGCGGGCGTAGCAAGCCATGCAGAGCCGCCTTACGTGTTGCACTGTACGTGGCCAAATGGTGTTTTTTCCATGCTATTTGAGGATGCAGGTAGGTAAATTAACCATTTGTGACAGGGTTCTGACAAACACAGTGGGTGGGTATACTGGGTGTAAGGTTATGTTTGTGCCTGCAGCACGGATGTACTCGTGCACAGATTGACACATGGCCCAGTGTTTATCAAAGGTTGAAGGGGGGGTTCACGCACTGCCAAACCTTGTCTACATGCACACAGTCCACCTGCTGACGAGCGGACATGGCCACACCACCCAAGGGTTATTTGGTCTTCCTCTGTCTCCCTTTCTCCCTCCCTCTGTCAGCCTCCTCCCACTGTCCCTCTCCCTCTGTCTCCCTTTCTCACTCCCTCTGTCAGCCTCCTCCCTCTGTCCGTCTCCCTTTCTCCCTCCCTCTGTCAGCCTCCTCCCTCTGTCCGTCTCCCTCTGTCTCCCTTTCTCCCTCCCCCTGTCAGCCTCCTCCCACTGTCCATCTCCCTCTGTCTCCCTTTCTCACTCCCTCTGTCAGCCTCCTCCCTCTGTCCATCTCCCTTTCTCCCTCCCTCTGTCAGCCTCCTCCCTCTGTCCGTCTCCCTCTGTCAGCCTCCTCCCACTGTCCGTCTCCCTCTGTCTCCCTTTCTCACTCCCTCTGTCAGCCTCCTCCCTCTGTCCGTCTCCCTTTCTCCCTCCCTCTGTCAGGCTCTCCCTCTGTCCGTCTCCCTTTCTCCCTCCCTCTGTCAGCCTCCTCCCACTGTCCCTCTCCCTCTGTCTCCCTTTCTCACTCCCTCTGTCAGCCTCATCCCTCTGTCCGTCTCCCTTTCTCCCTCCCTCTGTCAGCCTCCTCCCTCTGTCCGTCTCCCTCTGTCTCCCTTGCTCCCTCCCCCTGTCAGCCTCCTCCCACTGTCCATCTCCCTCTGTCTCCCTTTCTCACTCCCTCTGTCAGCCTCCTCCGTCTGTCCATCTCCCTTTCTCCCTCCCTCTGTCAGCCTCCTCCCTCTGTCCTTCTCCCTCTGTCTCCCTTTCTCCCTCCCTCTGTCAGCCTCCTCCCACTGTCCGTCTCCCTCTGTCTCCCTTTCTCACTCCCTCTGTCAGCCTCCTCCCTCTGTCCGTCTTCCTTTCTCCCTCCCTCTGTCAGCCTCCTCCCTCTGTCCATCTCCCTTTCTCCCTCCCTCTGTCAGCCTCCTCCCTCTGTCCTTCTCCCTCTGTCTCCCTTTCTCCCTCCCTCTGTCAGCCTCCTCCCTCTGTCCTTCTCCCTCTGTCTCCCTTTCTCCCTCCCTCTGACAGCCTCCTCCCACTGTCCATCTCCCTCTGTCTCCCTTTCTCCCTCCCTCTGTCAGCCTCCTCCCTCTGTCCGTCTCCCTCTGTCTCCCTTTCTCCCTCCCTCTGTCAGCCTCCTCCCACTGTCCCTCTCCCTCTGTCTCCCTTTCTCCCTCCCTCTGTCAGCCTCCTCCCACTGTCCGTCTCCCTCTGTCTCCCTTTCTCCCTCCCTCTGTCAGCCTCCTCCCACTGTCCATCTCCCTCTGTCTCCCTTTCTCCCTCCCTCTGTCAGCCTCCTCCCTCTGTCCGTCTCCCTTTCTCCCTCCCTCTGTCAGCCTCCTCCCACTTTCCATCTCCCTTTCTCCCTCCCTCTGTCAGCCTCCTCCCACTGTCCATCTTCCTTTCCGCCCCCTCTGTCAGCCTCCTCCCACTGTCCATCTCCCTCTGTCTCCCTTTCTCCCTCCCTCTGTCAGCCTCCTCCCTCCCTCTGTCTGTCTCCCTGTGTCCACCTCTGTCTCTGTCCCTCTCTCTGCCCCTCTCCCTCCCTCTGTGTGTCACCCTCTGTCACCTCAGCCCAGCTTCCTGGGCACACACAGTTTGCAGGTCTTTCAAAGGCCATTGGCTTAATCATGTGGGTTTGTTTCTTCTCTGCGGGCACCCATTGGGCGGAGTGTCTGAGTCTGCGCTGCTGCTGTGGCGGTGTGTGCTGACACTCTTTCAGAGTGATGCGTCTTCATTAGCTGCTGTTATGTGCAAATTGTGCCTTCATACCCATGTCGTCCTGCAACGCGGCCACCATTAGCAGGCAAAACAGTACTGTGTGGGGACACACTGTTTGTATGGCTGTGCCCTAAGCCATATGGGCTGAGGGCATTGTTGTGTGCTTCAGAGTTGCTCTATGTTAGTTTCGAGGCCCACCCTCCCGGCATCGGGGACATCCTGTCTTGTGTTGGTGTTTTGTGTGGCCTGTGACTTGGCATGGCCTTGCTTGGGGCATGGGGCATGGAGGCGCTAGTGGCATGTGTGTGTTTTTGGAGTGTGGTTGTGTACGGTGCAGGCTTTGGGGGGGTTGCGTGCATGATTGGTATTTTGGTTGTGTATGGCGTTCCCCCCATGTGAGGTGAGTTGTTTGTGTACTCACCAGGCTCTCGGACTCCTTCTACTCCGTCTACTCCCACCGGCGGCAGGGTGGCCATCACCTTCTCCTCCCAGGGATGGTAGTGTACCGGTCTGCGGGGCGGCCCTCCTCCAGTGATGTTGGCCTGGTTGTGCTCATCCGTCATTTTGCGGCGGACCGTCCTCCGCAGATCGTACCACCTGGCTTGGCACTCATGCCTGGTCCTTCTGGTGGACCCAACAGCATTCACAGAATTGACTATCCTCTCCCACATGGCAGATTTTTCGGATATGCTGGTCCGTCTGACCAATGTTCCAAAGAGCTGTGGCTCGACAAGGACCTCCAGCTCCTCCTTTGTGAACTTTGGATTCTTGTTAGTGGGCATGGTGTGGGGTGTGGGTGTGGATGGTTGTGGGGGTGTGGGTGTGGATGGTTGTGGGTGTGTGAGTGTGGTTGTGCAGGTGTGTGTGTGTGAATGTGATGAGGGGGTGTTTGTGATGGTGGTTGTGTGAAGGAGTGCAAGTGTAAGGTGTATTGATGTATGTAGTATGGTGCAGTGCGTTGTCTCTGTGGTCTGGCAGTAGGGGATCTGTTGCAAAGGATCATGGTTTGTGTGTGCTGGGCCTTTTTATTGGTCCATTTGTGGGTGTGGCTGTGTTTGAACTTTGGGTGGGTGTGTTATAAGGAGTGGTAGTGGTTTGGGCCTCTGTTTAGCTGTTTGTCAGTTGCAGGTCAGTGTATAGGATGTATTTGGGCTTGTTGGATATGTTTTGTGGTGTTGTGTGCTTTGAATTGACTCTCCTTGTGTTTTTTTGGTTTGTCCTGGTTCAGTACGAGTGTTTTTTGCGTCTGTACGGTGCGTACATGGGCCATGTTGTTGTACAGTGCTGTCCTTTGCTATGGCTTAGTAGGACTCGTACATGCGCGATGTTGGGTGAGGGTGCTGGTGTGTGGGCCTGGGGTAGGGTGCGTACAGACACGGGCAGGGTGTTGGTCCGCACCGTCCATCGGTGGTGGTGTTTCGCACCGTACATACAGGGGGGGCTGGGTGTAGGGTCCGTACATACACTGGTGGGGTGTGGGTACAGTCCGTACATACACGGGTGGGGGTACACTCCATACATACATGGGTGGGGAGTTGGTACACTCCATGCATACACGGGTGGGGGTACGGTCCATACATACACGGGTGGGGGTACGGTCCGTACATACACGGGTGGGGGTACTGTCCGTACATACACTGGTGGGGTGTGGGTACGGTCCGTACATACACGGGTGGGGGTACGCTCCATACATACACGGGTGGGGAGTTGGTATGCTCCATGCATACACGGGTGGGGGTACGGTCCGTACATACACGGGTGGGGGTATGCTCCATACATACACTGGTGGGGTGTGGGTACGGTCCGTACATACATGGGTGGGGAGTTGGTACGCTCCATGCATACACGGGTGGGGGTACGGTCCGTACATACACGGGTGGGGGTACGCTCCATGCATACACTGGTGGGGTGTGGGTACGGTCCATACAGACACGGGTGGGGGTACGCTCCATACATACACGGGTGGGGAGTTGGTACGCTCCATGCATACACGGGTGGGGGTACAGTCCGTACATACACGGGTGGGGGTACGGTCCATACATACACTGGTGGGGTGTGGGTACGGTCCGTACATACACGGGTGGGGGTACGGTCCGTACATACACGGGTGGGGGTACGGTCCATACATACACTGGTGGGGTGTGGGTATGGTCCGTACATACACGGGTGGGGGTACGGTCCGTACATACACAGGTGGGGTGTTGGTACGCTCCATGCATACACGGGTGGGGGTACGGTCCGTACATACACGGGTGGGGGTACGGTCCGTACATACACTGGTGGGGTGTGGGTACGGTCCGTACATACACGGGTGGGGGTACGGTCCGTACATACATGGGTGGGGAGTTGGTACGCTCCATGCATACATGGGTGGGGGTACGCTCCATACATACACTGGTGGGGGTTCGGCGCGTACATCCGCAGCCGGGGGGCGTTTTGCGCATACATGCGGGAGATGGGGGGGGGTCGGCGCGTACATACGAGGGCTGGGGGGTGTTCTGCGCGTACATACGGGGTCTGGGTTGGGGTGTTCAGCGCGTATGCGGGCACATGTCTCCATGGTTGCTATAGGAGTTCGGTCCGTACGGTGTTTTCTCCATCCAGTTGTAAAATCGAAAGGACGGGAGTGATCGTACTTAAGCGGTCGGACTTCATTTTTCTGATTCGTACGGTAAATCGTCCGGGGATGTGTCGGACACATTTTCCGACCCGAGGACGTGTGGGGAAATTTTCCCAATGCGATTCGTATGGACTTTTTCCCATGCGAATCGTACTTGGCAGTTTGTACGCTACTTGTACAATTCGTACGGTAAAAAATCCGGATACGATTCGTACGGGGAAAATGTTTCCAGGATCGGAATCGACCCTTTAGTATCTAGAAGGTGTGAAAATTTGCACTTATACTAACTCCCTTTTTATACAAATACATCTTTTGTTATACAAATTAAAACTATTTAAAAAGTGACTTGGTGATATTGGAGATAAACAAACTCATGATAACCCATACACATCTTGTTAACACACACCAAGCATGATCGATTCATTCTTTTTACACCCCACTCAACTATGTGAAGATATGGGGATTGACTCACCAGCAATATAGGTGTAGTATCTATCAAATGTTGCTTCTTGTTAGCTGGCTCCTCGGGTTTACATACCACCCCTGAGGTTCTCCAACGATCCCATCAATATAAGGATCTTAATGGTAAGCTGAGGGAGGGCAAACATTATAATTACAGCTGACTAAATGTCATAAAAATCCCATCCCTTATTCCCACTGGATGTGAAAGGGAATCCAATTACCTTGTTATTTCATGCGGTTCTTTTCCGTGTTATGTGTGGGAATAAACAATCACAGCCACTCATTTGTTCCAGCTTACGTTTAGATCAATTAACTTCTCAAGGTCCCGAAAGGTGCCTGTGAATGTCAAAGAACAATATTCTTTGACCCGCAATCAATCTCAATTCATTGCTCAAACGAAGTACCTACACTGTATTAGTAAGTATAATTACTAACGGGAATTGCAAACCCACTGCCTCCAGTCTAGAACAATACAAAAAATGTGGGACCAAAACCGCTCCCATGTACCCGATTTCTACATCCTTGTAATCATAAGGAGTGAATGGTAAGACTCTTATATAATGAAAGTCTAAAACATTGCTTAAAATAAGAGACCAGAAAGAAGGTTCCCGCAACATTCTCTGTGTGCATCAACCAACAGTGGCAAAGCTATTTCCTATATGCAACTTCCTCTACTCAGACTCCTAACTACAAACATTCCCCCAACTCACTGGGAAAGGGGCTGCATCCAATCCTCAAACGGTGACCATCCGTCTCACGTCCAAAATACGAGACACAAGGGATCCTGGGTCTTTATGCATCTGTGACGCATACGTCACGTGATAGTCTTGGAAAAGGTCTCGGCGCTTCCACAAACACTGGTGCTGCCATCTTGGAATTGGCTGCCTTTGTTCGTACGTGAATCACTTACACTGTCAAAATGGCCTATTTGTGTCACATGATGGCCTATTTATATCACATAAATGGGATTTATAATGTCCATGGTATATAGTTTGATAAATAACCCATTTACCATATGGGGTCCAATACTTAAAGGCATCTCTTCACCCGACGTCGGGGTGGAAAAACAAATTATTAATGGAGTGTCCACCATATTGGAACATCTGTCCCAGAGAAAAACCAAAGGAAACCTGTTCTATTAAAGTATACACAGGGACCCACTAAATAGCAAGTACCTTCATTTTCCAAATTTTTACCTGATACTAAGAACAGGGCTCAAATGACTCCACAGCCATAGAAGTTTGCTAAGGGAACTAGTGTCTTTCTATGATTGTTCTATATAGAGAAATTATCTCCGACCAGATAAAGAACACCTACTTACAAATTCCCGTCTATCAGAAAAATATTGGTTGAATTTATGATGAATGGTGCATGATTTGTAATTTCGTCTTCTTTCAAACATACCCAAAGGGTAATTGTTTACTTTTGACTGGTTGTCAGTTTGACGCCCTGTGCCTTTGGTTAAGGGGGGCCCCACTCCTGTTGTTTTAAATACGGTGATGAGTAATGGTCTGGAGAGAATGAGTGGTGTCCAAGTGGGAAAAGGTGCAGTCCAGTGGATGGAAGCAAAGTGTAGTGAGGGTAAGAGCGGTTTATTAGGTGGGGCGTGATCTAGTAGGAGAAGTTGAGGAGGAGTGCGATTCAATGTGGTTTAGTTGAAAGAGGTGTGTTCTATTGGAATGATGTGGTCTACAGGGACGAACTTCGCCATACTGAAATGAGGAGCTGCCTGGTGGAATACAGATGTGACATATGGTCTAGTGGGCTGAGGTGAGTTAGTGTGTTGTGAGGTGTGCCCCCTGGAGTATGGTCAATGAATGTTGGGAGGCGTTAGATTTTTTTTTCATTGATTTTTCTAACATTTCATTTAGATCAAGCAGTGTCCCTGACAAATTGAAGCAGCCATTTCTAAATCCTATAGGTCCCATGGATGGAAGAAGTTATTGACCAATGTTTAAAATACCCTCAATTTAGAAGCATGTTGGAGTAGAGAAAATATTAGGGTAGTGCCAATTTAGAATGAGGCCAAAAAGGGGGGGAGAAACTGCTGGATGAAGGTGACCCAGTTTACCAGATCCATCTGTAGCCTTCAAACCCCTCGACCTCAAAACCAAGACAGATTAAGGGAAGTGGTGAAAGTGTCGGGGGCAGCAGCAAACTGCTTTGCCTCCTTCTTAGAGAAAAATAGGGACAGACTGTGTATCGATAAGGCGTGATCTCTATCAAAACAAGTACAATTAGGTGTCCCTCCAGGAAACTGTATTTCTACTTTGTTATTGATGTCAGTGGTGAACCATTACAGGAGCTAGTGAGTGAAATGATACAAACCTCTCTTTCATTTATTTATTAAAACATTTATTAAGCGCTACTGTTACCCGAAGGTGTCCTGGCGCTGTGTGAGATCTTGCCCAAGGCTCAAAGCAGTGGAGTGGTCAGATTATCCTGTAAACAGCCACGTTTTTAAGGCTTTTCGAAAAGCCAGTAAGCTGGTCGTACCTCTGAGGTACAGTGGGAGATTATTCCAAGCCTTGGCTGCATTCACTACAAAACTTCTTCCACCCTAGGTGGCCTTTTTCACCAATGGCACATAAACCAGCTTAGCATCAGATGAGTGCAGTGATCTGATTGGTATGTACCAATGCAGCCGCTCTTTTAAATAAGCTGGCCCCGTCCCATGAAGTGTTTTGTGGACCAAACAGATTATGAGACATAAGTGGCTTTTCTTCTTTCTGTGAATCCTCAGTGGCTCTTCCCCTTACTAAAGACCATGGACTGACAGGAGAACGGCAGTGGGGAACGTTTATAAAAGTCAAATAGTGCATGTATAATAGCTGGCTGAGTCTTAAAGAAAACAAAACTGAGTTCTTGGGTGGTTAGTCAAAATATCGAGTTTTTAATATCGACCTACAATAATATCGAGTTGTTAATATCGTAGGGACAGAATATCGAAGTCAAGAATATCGTTGGACAGAATATCGACCCCAAGGTAAGTAATATCGATGTAAATAATATCGAAGTACTTAATATCGATGTAAGTAATATCGTAAGCAAAAATATCGATGTCAATAATATCGATATTTATATGTATTTTATTTGTATGTTAAAGATTATTGTAATGTATTTTAATACATTTAAAAATAAATGTTTAGAGATTAATAATTATTTTAAAGTAAATTTAGCGTTTTAGTATCAGAGCGGGTTGTGGGTTTATAGAGGAATAGGGTGGGAAGCAATTTAATTATAATTAATGAATTAATATGTTTTGTTTAATTGGTATTTATGATTAATTAATTGTTAATTAAATTATTAATTGTAAATTAATTTTATTAATTGGTTAATTATATTAGTTATAATTAGTTTATTATTAATATTTATTTATTGTGATTGTTAATTTATTTATTGTTAATTAATAATTAATTGGTGATTTATTTTTATTAAGTGATTAATTGATAATTAAATTAATTATGTAAATTTATATGTGTAGTGGGTTGTGGGTTTATAGGGGAATAGGGTGGGATGTAATTAAATTAAAATAAGTAATGATATGGTTTTTTTATTTGTATTTATTATTGATTAATAGTTAATTATTAATTGGTAATTCATTGTTATTAGTTAGTTAAATATAGTAAATATAAATAATTTATTATTTCATTTTATTTGTTGTTATTGCTAATTAATGTATTGTTAATTAATAATTAATTTGTGATTAATTGTAATTTGTTAGTTAATATGTATTAACTAGTAAATTAATAACTATATTAATTATAAAGAATATATTATTAATTGTAAATAATAGATAAATTGATAGTTAAATTTATTGTGTTTTTTGTATGTGTAGTGTGTTGTGTGTTAAAGGGGGAATTGTGTGGGATGTAATTTAATGTTATTTATTAAAATATTTAGTTTAAATTATTTGTATTTATTAATAATTATTTTGTAAAGTAATTATTAATATGCAATTTGTTAATAACAAATTATTTAATTGGTTATTATGTTCATTGAACCCCTACGCTATCCAGTGCTTTCCCAACTGTTTCACTATCTGGAGGGGGAATAGTAATTTGTACCCCTACGCTATCCAGCGCTTTCCCTACTGTTGCACTCTCTGGAGTGGGAATAGTAATTTTTACCCCTACGCTATCCAGCGCTTTCCCTACTGTTTCACTTACTGGAGTGGGAATAGTAATTTGTACCCCTACGCTATCCAGCGCTTTCCCTACTGTTCCACTCTCTGGAGTGGGAATAGTAATTTTTACCCCTACGCTATGCAATGCTTTCCCTACTGTTGCACTCACTGGAGTGGGAATAGTAATTTTTACCCCTACGCTTTCCCTACTGTTGGACTCACTGGAGTGGGAATAGTAATTTTTACCCCTATGCTATCCACTGGTTTCCCTACTGTTGCATTCTCTGGAGTTGGAATAGTAATTTTTTCCCCTACGCTATCCAATGCTTTCCCTATTGTTGCCCTCTCTGGAGTGGGAATAGTAATTTTTACCCTTACGCTATCCAACACTTTCCCTACTGTTGCACTCTCTGGAGTTGGAATAGTAATTTTTACCCCTACGCTATCCAACGCTTTCCCTACTGTTGCACTCTTTGGAGTTGGAATAGTAATTTTTACCCCTACGCTATCCAAAGCTTTCCCTACTGTTGCACTCTCTGGAGTTGGAATAGTTATTTTTACCCCTATGCTATCCAAGACTTTCCCTACTGTTACACTCCCTGTAGTGGAAATAGTAATTTTTAGCCCTACGCTATCCAACATTTCCCTTACTGTTTTTTTTTGTTGGAGTTGGAGTAGTAGTTTTATTTTCTCTGATATTTAATATGTTTTATATTATTTCAGCTAATGTAATATATCATTAATAATAAAAAATATTCAAATTAATTTTTTTTATTTATTTGCTATATGTAATTATTTAATATTTATTAATGTTATTGTTTTATGTGTATAGATGTATTCGTAATTTTTTTACAAAATTAATAATTTATACGTTACTAAAATAATAATTAAAACTAATTATTAAGTAAGTATATATATTATATATTATATGTATATGTTTAATTAATGTTTTTATTAAATTATATATATTAATTATTAATTTTAAATATTATAAAATATATTTAATTATGTTTATTTTATCTATAAGTATTATTTGGTTTATTTTACATATATTTTTAAACTAAAAAAAAAACGATATTTTTTACTAACGATATTTTTGACATCGATATTTAATTATCGATATTTTTGTAGTTACCATGTTGTAGATAGGATGTCGATATTCTTGATATCGATATTTTTGTTCCGATATTTTTGTAGGTCGATATTGTGACCTTCGATATTTAGTCAGTGATCCGAGTTCTTGTTATTAGGCTCTGAACACATCCTCAGCACGGTTAAAAAAAATGTAACTTTTTTCCCTTCCTACTCCTCCAAGAAGAAACCCTCTTCACAGAGCTATGATGAGTCGAATGAATAGCACTGTTGTGGCAGCAACCTATCACCTAAAATGACTCTGAAGTGTGCAACCACTGCCTCGAAATAGAGTAAGCATAGAAAGAGCCGTGTTTGGACCAAAACTAGAGCAATGATTTCCATTTTTATAGCTACACCAAAGGGGTACAAAAAGAAACAGCAAGTAATACAAAATGCTGCATAAATGGTGGTCGCCCATCTCTTAAAAGAGAATAACTTAGGAACCTATGCTGGCTCTCTGTTGAAATGATAAAATATACGGATATAATGTTTTTATTATTCAAGTCTCCCATCGATCACAATATGTGGGTGATCTGTTGTTCATGCTGTTTCCTTCCTTTCTTACATTTAAGCCCTGGTGTAGTCTCCCACAAACTGGCATCATTTCCTGAAGAGTGCGATTGAACCTGAAAGTGGATGCGCTGTTTTCTTGCACGTTACCTGTAAAATCCTTTTCTTTACAATTTTGAAACTAGCTGTTGTTGACAATGATTTTTTTCTCACAGCGATTTAAAACGGGAAAGAAACTCTGATTTTTGAGAGAATTAAGCTGTGTTTGTGAGAACAAAAAAACTTCACAACTTTGTAAATCTCTAGTAAAATGTTTAACTTTAACCTTGACCCACAAATGGACTCACGGAAGACACCTAAGTATTTAAGAACCAGAATCTAAATTTACCACCTGGAAAGTCTACTTAGAAGTAAGGGCAAAAATCCGGAAACTAAAGAACTAATATAGGAAGACAATGGCTCTTCTCTCAGGCATGTGCATTGTGAACCAAGCTGCCCGAATGAAACAAGATTGAATGGAAAACTCATGCATATAAATAAATTGCATAAAGATACTGCTTTTCTGTACAGATTCTTAGAGTCGGTAGAGAGGAATCTTCCATGTATTGATGCCCCATCGTTGTCAGTTGCATTTATCAAACTGATTTAATTGATTGATTGATTTCCTGGGAGAAAGTGTAGTCTAGATGAAAAACATATGATCTAACATGAAGTGCAGGTGTGGTATTTAAAAGTGAAATATGATTTAGTGTGAGTCCTTGATATAAAGAGAGACCATGCACTCAACACCATACTCCCAATCGGCATACCCTTGGACCCTACCGATATCCAGCCACTTTCCCCCACCTGCTGGGCGTGGCACAGACTCCAGAGGCTGCTGGGGTTGGGACAACTCTATTCTCCCACCCTGCCACTTGCCCTCAACCGTTGGCTCCCCCCCTTTATGGAAGGCATCGTTCGGAACACACTGATACACTATGAACTACATACTGCAGGAGACTTATTTCAGGGCAGCCATGCTATATCTTGGACAGATGACACATGCTTTACTGACGCTATGCAAATAGGTATGTTTATTCTCCATTGTGTACAAAGTGCAATGCGTGCCAGGGTTCCATCCTACCCTATTGCCCCGATGGATTTCTCTCCGCTCACACATCTCATAGGGGACGCGGTGGGAGTCACCTGGTCTCTAAGCTGTTTAACATGTGTTTAGCGCTCCAGCCCACGTCGGGCGGCCACCTGCGAGGGCCGCAGACTTAGGTTGACCTCTTCTAGACGATACTTGGTATTTTTGTTGCCAGCAAATCAAATTAATATCCCCTAATGACACACATAAATGGAAACATTTTAAGTTTCTTTGATGCACCTACATTGCACCCAGCATTATGGCTACGATAGACCCTCTCTGTCCTTCTAGTTGTCCCAGGTGTCACTTGGAAGACGCTGGATTCTCCCATCTGGCGTGGGCCTGCATACCCATTTGTAATTATTGCACAGCAATTTTTACGCAGGTTTCCCAGATGGTGGAGATGACCCTGATTCTGGGTCCATTGGTGGCGCTGCTGGGATATGTTCGTAACGTCCCTAAGAATGTCCGCAGCTTCACGGCGATAGCTTCATTATTGGCTAAGTGTGAGGTTGCAATCTGCTGGGGGAGCAGTCCGTGTCCCACTTCTGCCACACGGCTCATAAGTCTTATTTTTCGCGACACCACCAGTGAACTATATGCTTCATTGCAACTGCTTACATCCCGCCCACGGGGCGTCTGGCAACCCCTGCACATGTATCATCAGCGACGGGCACATGATGGAACGGACTGACTTTCTTTATTGCCCTGACATGGCTGGGCCACCAAGGTGGCCTGTATGTGCCCACCTCTCATGGCTTTGTAACGTTTGAATCTAGTTGTATCCGCCATGTTATACTGTTTAAGGGACCCATGCACAGACGCCATCGCAATAAGTTGTGTAGCATGCACTGTTCAATCTATGCCTTGCCTTCCTTATTCTTATTTCTGCTCTTATTCCCTTTATTGTCTTTTTTTGCATTCTTCATCCTTCTGTATACATGGACAAGTCGTACGTACCATTGCTATACGTATACTGTTGTGCTGAAATTGCTGTGATGAGGTCTGTACTGTTTGAAAACCGCAAATATATACATATTTTTAAAAAGAGTCTCCGATATAATACATTGAGAAGAGGCATGGTCCATCCTTCTTGGTGGGACTCAATAAAGAAAAAGTGTTGGCTTGTATAAGGTGGTGTGGCCTAATGTAAGGTTTTGTAGTTTAGTGGGATGAGGTGGAGTCAGTTGCATTGAAGCATGGTGTTGTAGCATGACCTGTGGGCTGATGGGATAGAATATGGCCTAGAGGAGTGAAATGTGCTCTTGTGGGAAGAGGTGTGGACTACCTGGGCGAGATATGCTCTAGTGTTAGAATGTGTTGCTCAGTCGAGGGATTGTGCCCGTACTGGGACAGGTGTAATCTTATTCTTTCAAGAAGTAAAACCGACAGTCACCTGACACAAGGTGGAATATGGTTTTGTGTGCCCACTAAACACTCAGAAAAGTAAGCAGGAGTGGTTTGTGCTACAGTATAAAAGTTCCTGTCCCTGAAATGTAAGTATCTTTCCGGCTGGCTCAACACTTTGATGTATTTTTGATGCTACTGGAAATGTGACCAAAGTGTTGTAATTTTAACCATCAGCGAGGCAGGGTGGCAATTACCAACAGCAGTATTTAGCGGCAGTGGTTACTACATACCACTTGTGGTAATATATAATTGAAATGTGTCCGAGGTTAAAATGAAGCAAAGTTGCAACCTTTATTTCCTTATTGATTGAGGCTGCAGTCTTTTATTGGGAGGAAGAAAGGTGAAAAGGTGTGGCTTAATGGAAGAATACGTGATTTGTTGGACGCAGCTTTGATTAAGTGGGAATCGACTCATGGGAGGAGCTGTAGTCTTAAACAAGAGGTGTGGTGTAATGGAAGGGGGGCGCTATAAGGAGGTATGGTCAAGTGTGCTTTTGGGAACAGAACTGGTCTAGTGAGAATCCATATTGTTTAACAGGATTAAGTATGACCAAGTGCAAAGAGTTGAGATCTAAGCGAAGAAGATTTAGTGTAGTGGGAGAAAGCCTCATTTAAATTATGGTAAGTTCGTCTTACAAAACTGGATAACGTCTGATGAGTTGAGGATTGGTAATTTTGATGAAGAATTGTCGAAGGAAAGGGGATCTAGTAGGAATCGCTGTGTCAGGCTGGAATTGGTGTTCTCTCTTGTGAGACAGTGTTTAATGGGACGGGCCTTTCGCCAGAAAAGTATTAACAGCGCGGATAAACTAGCTGGGGAGTCTTGCTGTACTGGAAAATAGGGTCTCTTCTGTCCTGGAAGAGCGACATGTTGCATACATATGAGGAGTTAGAACCTGGTATGTTGGAGTGGGAAGGAATGTGCCTGTTGGTGGGGTGTAGTTGGAGGAACAGTGGGTGGAAGAAGCGTGGTCTAGAGAAGGAGCGTAATAGCAGGACTGCGTTAGAGTCCAGTATGACTCTACCATAGATGTAGTGGTGTAAAAAGGATATATGCTAGGTAGGCGGCATATAGACAGAATATCGGAAACAGTAACATCGTGGAACAAAATATCGTATCAAGAATACTGAGGACACAAATATCGTGAAGGTTAGTAGCTCTATGTGTAAGCAAACTTATACTATAAATAACTCCACCTCTATGTACCTTGATGATATATATAGTTAAGAATTGTAAATCTATACTTACCTATGTGCACTTCTTGTCCCTATATTTGAGTCCTCCATATTATTGACATGACATTCTGTCCACACGGTATTTCTGTTTGCGATATTCTGTCAGTGATCCAGTTAGGAATTAGGAACTATGGTTCTTTGGTGAGAACTGGGGTAGAGCCATCTAAGGCATAGAATAAAGAGGTGTAAAGTCACATTCTGAATTCTCACAGTGGATGAAGTTTCTGTGTTTCGATGATGTTGCTGTGATATCTTAACTCACCGAACCGCTGCTTCAAAGTGCACCACTGGGACAGACAATAATATATTTCACGATTCTTTACAAAAATGAAATCTGAATGTGGCAGTTTACTAATTCACACAAGTGCAGAGTGCAAATCTGTAGGAATATGCACAGGTTTCTAGGAGTACACCAGAAAGCCAGTAGTAGCCTCGAACATCCCCCTCTGCACCACAGACAACAGAAGTGTTCATTTGCTATTTTCAAACGGGTAAGTGGTTTTCTCCTACCCTTAATGGAAGTAAATCTCCAACTGTTTCCTGGATGGGAAGGGTCATGAAAAAATTGCCAATCCTGCACTGGAACGCTCAGTAGCCAACTCTAGGAGTGGAGATGAGCAAACAAACACAATCATGTCAGTAAATCAGTGTATGAGTGTGAAAACATCTTTTGTAAATTGCAAAAGTGTTTTTATACCCTTAAAAGCACATTTGTACCTGTAAGCGGAGGTTACACGTGCCAATAGCTTTATCAATTGGATCCACGGAGTTAAAGGAAGCGAAAATATGATTGCTTAAACAGCTAGGACGGCCCCCCAGAGCTCAATTTGTAAAAAAAAAAAAACAAATGCTAGGGCCTGCCTCAGGAGACCACTGCAGCTTGCCCCCCCACCCCCCCATTGCCACTACCAACGCTGCCAATAACAGCATCAAACAAGGTACTAGCTAGCCATCACACTCTTTTAAGTTTGACAAGGCAGACTATTCCAGGCCACCAAAGCTATAGGAGTGGATTGAGTGGTAGGTAGTAGTCATTTTTGTGTATTGAATTAATAAACAACTGTTGTTGTGCTCATCTCTAAATTAGACAAACGGCGCCAACATGTGGCAGACTGTCTGTCATAAGTGCTACTTTTAAAAATCAAGCGCCCTGGTGCCAAGCACCGGAAACCACCCGCTCAAATTAAGCATTACCAGGACCATGTAGGTAGCACTACGGTTTAGTCAGAAAGAACAGATCGCTACCTTTATACCATGACAGTCTGAACTCCTTCTAACCCAAAGATACAAAAAAAATTTTTTTTTAAAGTTAATATCAATAAATCTCTCAAAACAAAGTGTGTGTTATACGTTGTTGCTCTCAGTTGGGTTTGACAAAGGACAGATTGATTTCAGATTTTTTTGGTTGAGACAAGTAGAAGTAAAACATAGCTAAAATGTCATCTTTGATTTGGCCGTACGAGGAATCAAGTTTTGTTGAAGAATTTTCAACCTCAAAACAGAAAGCTGGGGGCAATTAAGGCCTTGGCATCCGGCGATTGTTAGCATTGGCTTTACCTGCATGTGGCAGCATTCACTGTGTGGATGCCACTTAGGTGACATTGAGATAGTAATCGCCAGACGAAGAAAACAGATTATACTAATACAATACTGACACACTCTCCAGAACTGATTTTTAAAACAAATAAGATTTCCGATTCCTGAATTTAAGTGTGCTCTATGGTTAGATGTCGACCTCATACGACCTTTGACATTTCATTCCTGATATTTCGATTTGTGTGCATTCATCCAAAGCAGCTAGTTCTCCTGAAGCTGAGAGATGTCGACCAACTGGGTTGGGACAATGAGGGTCACTGGACATGCGAATGACTTTCTCCCATCTCCGCTGGCCTTAGGTGAGCAAGCCTGCGAAAATTCCGTTTCTTTCCTGCAAAGAGATATGTCACCATTCAGCACCTTAGGCCTCGCAGCCCATGCCAGTGCCAGGGCGGTATATGACTGACCTTTACCACATTGCTACTTTTAGGACATTGCTGCTGGCGCTGCTCCAGTAAATTGAGAGTCCAGCGCCAAAATATGCCTAAAATAGAGAGAGAGGAAGGTTGTGCTGCGGTTCACAGAAAGAAGAGAGACACAAAAAAATGAGGGAAGTAGCAGGAAGGGTGAGAAAATATGCAAGGAGAAAAGAGAGGAGAAGCAGATATAACTAAAAACAAGCGATGGGAGAATAGAGGCAGGAAGGAGATATGGAGGTGAAAGACTTAGATTTGGTGTAGACAGAGAACGGGAGGCAGAAAGAAGAAAAAAACATGAGCCATGGAGGTGAGATAGAAAGAGGGAGTAAGAAACGGGAGCCGGGTATAAGGGGGAATTGAGGATGGATGAAAGAAAAGGAGAGTGACTATTAGCAAGTAGAAGAAAAAGTAAGAGGGAGGAAGATAGGGATAGGATCTAAAATCGGCAACAAGCAAAATGGAATTGAAATAAGTATGCTGGAGAAAAAGAGGGAAGGAGATGACAGACAGAGACACAGAGATCGAAAGTAGCAAACACAAGATGAAGATGTTAAAGAAAATGGGAAAGAGTTAGAGAGGACTTCGAGATCAAAGAGAGATTGGAAGAGGGGGGGAATGAACGGAGATAAAACAGAGGAGAAAGACAAGGAGAACTGGATGCAAGAAGCCAAAGGGAGAAGAAGGACATAGAGGGGATCAAGGCTGAAGAGGAAACAGTTGGAATGGGAGATAGTAGATAAGGCCTAGTGAGGATAAGAAGCAAGAGAGAAAGTGAACGTTGATAGGGCATTGAGGGTGCATGAAAGGGAAAAAGATGAGTGGAGAAAGAGAAGACTAGAAGTAGACTGAGTTAATCAGATACCATAAGGGATGCATAGTTTTCTTTACAACCACAAGTGCCGTGGCACCCTGTAGTCTGTGGTAGGAGGGGCCTACTGCACCCCAATTATGACAGTCTATATTGAGCAAGGTGCAGAGGGACTCATTTTCTTAAGGTATGTTGTGTAATGTTATGTTATGTTGATTTGAATTGCCTACTAATCACCCATGAGGGTATCCAGGTGCTTGGGCAGGTGTGTAGGTATCTAGGCACTTGGACAGGTGTAAAGGTGTGTGGTCCCCTAAGTGTTTATGCAGAGAGCCAGGTTTTCAGGGGGGGGGGGCTCTTATGTGTTGAGGCAGGTTGCTCCATATTTTGGGAGCAATGTAAGGAAAACAGCGACCTCCTGCCTTGCTCTTGTGGATGCAGGGAGTTTGTGCAAGTGAGAGTGAGGCAAAGCGTAGGTGTTTGATGGGCTGGTGAAAGTGTATGCAGCTCTTCAGGTATGCTGGCTAATGTTGTGTAGGGCTTTGTATGTGTGCTCGAGAAGTTTGAATTGACTGCACTAGTGAATGGGCAGCCAGTGAAGCTTCTTGTGGTCTGAGGTACCGTATGATTTGGGTGCAGTGTGGAGGGTCGAGTATGAGCCTTGCAATGGCGTTTTGGATGGTCTGGAGTCTATGTAGGGGCTGTTTGGAGATTCCGGCATATAGAGCTTGCCATAGTCCAACCTGCTGGTGATGAGTGCTTGCGTGATCGTCAGTGGCAGTCATTTGAAGATCTTTCGCATCATGTGTATGATGTTCAAGCAGGAGGTGCTCACTGCGTTGACTTGACTTGTCATCTAGGATGATTCCTAGATTTCTTGCATGGTCTATGGGAGTGAATGTTGTTCCTTGCTCCGACGGCACCAGGTGAAGTTCCACTGAGGAGATCTGGCTGCCTAAGACCAGTACTCCTGTCTTGTCTGAGTTAAGCCTTAGGCAGTTGGCTTGTATCCAGTGTGCTACAATGGTCATGCAGTTGCTGAAGTTGGTTCTGGTGGTGGTTGTCTTGTCCGTCAAGATAACAATGAGTTGGGTAGCATCTGCTTAGGGAATGATGGTAATGTCTTGTGATCAGATGATGTTGGCAAGCGTTGTCATGTATATGTTGAAAAGGATGGGGCTGAGGGATGATACCTGTGGGACTTCACATATCAGGTTCTTGGTCTCTGATGTGAAGGGTGACAGACTGACCCTTTGGATTCTTCCTGTAAGGAATGAGCAAATTGATTTGAGTGGAGATCCATCCTTGTATGCCAACCTCATGGAGTATTCTAATGGGTGTATTGTGGGAGAGAGTGTTGAAGGCCATGGGGAGTTTGAGCAGGATGAGGGATGCGGTTTCTTCTTGATTCAGGATGGTTTGAATGTCATCGGTGGCCGTGATGAGTTCTGTTTTGGTGTTGTCATTCTTCCTAAATCCTGATTGTTTTTTATCTAGAAGCTGGTGAAGCTCGAGGAGCGTTGTGAGTTCCATGTTGATTACCTTGTCAATCACTTTGGCTGGATAGGAGAGCAGGAAGATGGGTCAAGAAGTTGCTCAATTTATTTGAGTCGTCTGCAGGCTTCTTGAGGGCTTGTTGATTTCTGCAAGTTTCCATTTATCTGGGAAAGTGGCAGACATGATGGAGGTGTAAAGAATGTGGGTCAGGGTGGTGCGGATTGGTGATGTTCCCAAGTTGTAGATGTGGTGGGGGAATTGGTCCGTTGGGGACCCTGAGTGGGTAGTCCACATGATTGACACTGTGTCTTTTCTGGTGAGGGTTGTTCATTCAGTCAGGTGGCTGTCTTGGTTGGTAGTGGCTACCTTGGCGATGAGTTCTCTGGGGTCACATTGGTGTGAGAAGTTGCTGTAGATGTTTGCACTTGTGCTGTAAAAGAAGTTGGATAGGTTGTTGCAGATTTGTTGGGAGGTTGTAATGTTGTTGACGGTGGGTGGTGGACGGTGAAGTCCTTGACAATTGAGAATATCTCTTTGCAGCTGTTGGAGCTTTCTTCAATGCGATACACTAGTGCTTTTTTCTTGATGTCTCTTATTTGCTGGTGATAGCACCTGAGTGGTCCTGTTGGTGGTATCGTGGCTGGCTTTCCATTTCCGTTCAAGCTGCTTACAGTATCTTGGAGGTCTTCTATGTACCAGATGGCCTGCCTGTTGGGTCTACTTTGCTTGTTGGGTTTGATGGGTGTGTGGGAGTCTGGTCAGCTCTTGACGCAGTTTTTGTACTTGTTGATGGGTATGGAATGCTGATGCTGGCTGGGATGTTGATATGAGGTGTGTTGATTTGAAATTGGATGATGGAGTGGTCGGTCCATGTGAGTGGGCGTAGTGGATTTATATTTGATGCTGTTGCTGGTGGTGAAGATGGGGTCCAGTGTATCTCTTGCAGTGTGTCTTGGTTCTGAGACAAGCTGGGTGAGTCCAATGTTGTCCAGGCTTTCGATAAGAGCTGTGGAGCAGAGGTTGTTTCTGTTTTTGAAGTGGAAGCTGAGATTGCTGAGGACTATATAGGTTCTGGAGACCTCTGACTTTCCTGGTCAGTTTCACTGCTCTCCACCCACGCAGCTCCACTGTTGAAGGACTGCCCTTGAGCCTGAACTCCTTGCCAGGTAGGTGTTTGAGGCCCTCCTCCACCCGCAGGCTCCTGCCTGCACCACATCCTGGTGGTCTAGTGGAAGAGCACCCTGCTTTTCTGCTATTCCACTCTGTTTTGTGTCCTCTGTTCTCTTTTCTCATTTTGCCTCTATTTTCTCTTTTTTCTCTTTTGCCTCTTTTTCTTGTTTGCCTCCTTCTCTTTTGCATCTTTTCTCTTTTGCCCCTTTTTGCTCCCTCTACCCGCGCCACCTGCCGCTGCTGCCCCCGTGGCTCCTCTCCCCAGCATGTCGCTCCTGCTCCTGCCTCCCAGCTGATTGCCCTCCCCCCGACCCTGAAGGAAGTGACCCGAAATGGGCCACCCCGGTCACTGGCGACCACCTCTCGGCCTTCTCAGAAATGAATAGTCGGGACAACAGTGGAGAATACAATCTAACTCCTTTATTAGTAAGTACACTGCAGTGGAGTCCGGTCTGACCAGCCTCATGGGAAAACTGTCGAGGGACTGACTTCAAAACACTTGGTAACACAGAATAAGCATTCCAACACCTCCCAAGTCCTGCCCCTGGTGGAAAAATGCAGCTTGGGCAAGGGCTGAACAAAGAAGGAGCAGAAGGATGAGCTACCACCTACAGAATGGGTACACGTTATCAGGCTCCCAAGGTCGTCTTGCTCGGTCTCAGCTCTCTCTAGTGTGGAAGCATAACAATGATCAGGAATAGGCATGCAAAAGCAGAATAAGCTATTCATTAGTACATCTGGGGTTCAACCTTGAATACGATAAGAGGAAATAACTGAACAACAGCTTTCTGCTGAGGCAAGCAGAGAGGGGCACAGAGACCAGGTTTCGATCACAGTGCAACATGGAGGTTACATGGCAGAAAATGGCATCTCAGATGCTAACTTTAACCCGCACAAAGTTAGAAGGGACTGGTCACACACATTTGCAATAGCGGTCAATACAAAATAGCTACATGAATGCTAACATAACACAGTATACAGTATAAATGATGGGGCAATGACGCATTCAGTTCTAACAGACCCCTACTTAATGACGGCTTGTGCGTGGCGGCATAGCTGTCGTTACAAAGGTATGTCAAGGACAAGCCCATCTGCGCCCGTCCGTGACTAGCGCTAGGGACCCTGGTCCCCTGCTGTTACGACCACAGCACCCTCCACTCTCTCATCCCCGGACGCAACAACTGGCAGCTCTCGACGCCGAGCAACACCCAAGGCCCGATCTCCTGCCAACACTGCTGCCGCACCTTCACCCACCTCCAGACCCAAGCAGCAGAACCCAGCCCACCGGATGCCAGCGCACACAAACCACTGAACCGCATCCTCCTTAACTTGCGCTCCTTGCACAGACACGGCATAGAAATCTGGGACCTCCTCAACAACCACACATCCAACATTGCCTTCCTCACAGAGACATGGACCAACGCCAGCTCTGGACCCAACATCACAACCAACGCCTCCGACGGATACAAGACCCTGAGGAAAGACCGCTCCACCCACCCAGGAGGAGGCCTTGCCATCATCCACAAAAGCTCCCACTGCACGACAACCACTGTCTCGGACGACGTCTCCCCCCCCGTGGAACACATCCACTTCTAGATCAAAACCAACCCCAGACTGACACTCTAAGGAACTCTCGTCTACAGACCGCCTTGCCCCCGTGCCACATTCACCAACATCATCACTGACCTCATCGCACCCCACGCCTTCACAGACTACATACCACTCTGAGACCTAAACTCCACCTGGACAACCACGACGAGCCAAACACCGCTGCTCTCTCAAAGAACCTCACCAACATAGGACAGAAGCAACTTGTCTCCACCCCCCACTCACACAGCAGGACACAAACTCAACCCAATCTTCATAGGAGGAAACAGCATCTTCTTCAGCCACACCATGAAACTGCTCTGGAATGACACCACTGCATCCATTTCTCTTTTACAAAACCCACTGCTCACAAGCACACACACCACCCCCCACACAGAATCTGAAACAAAGACTCCGAAGAACACCTCACCTACACACAACCCCCAACTACGACAGACACCAACACATCGGCAAGCAACCTCCACGAATGGATCGCCAACTTCACCAATACACTCGCCTCCTTCAGAAGACTACAAGATGACACAACAAGAAAGCAAACTGGTTCACCAGGGCACTCCAAGAATCCAAGCGCTCCTGCTGACGACTGGAAAAGATGCGGAGAAACAACAAAACTCCAGAAACACGCACTGCCTTCAAAACAGCCACCACGGCACACCATCAACTCATCAAATCCACAATGAATTCCCTCTAAGACAGAATCCTCTCCATTGCCCACAACTCCAAGGAACTCTTCTCCACCATACTGGAATTTGGTAAACCCAACAGTGAAACAAGACGTTCCTTCCTCCCAAGACCTCTCTAACAGACTCAACTCGCCAAAGTCATCCCCCTCCTAAAGAAACCCTGAGCAGACCCGACGGAGCTCAAGAACTTCAGGCCCATCTCGCTGCTTCCTTTCTCAGCCAAGGTCATCGAAAAGGCCGTCAACTCCCTGCTAGCATACTTCATCGTAGCCTACATCATCCTAGACACCTCCCACTCTGGATTCCACAGCAACCACAGCACCAAGACCACCCTCCTCGCCGCCACAGATGACATCCGCGCCCTCCTCGACCAAGGCCAAATGGCAGCCCTCATCCTCCTGGACCTATCAGCAGCCTTTGACACCGTCTCCCACAGCACATTAGCCACCAGACTCCTTGATGCCAGCATCCAAGAAAAGGCCCTAGACTGGATACGCTCATTCCTCACTGGTAGAATACATAGAATAAGACTCCCACCCTTCCTCTCAGAACCGACAGAGACCAGAGGCTGAGTACCCCAAGGATCCTCCCTCAGCCCCACCCTCTTCAAGGTCTACATTGCCCGCCTTGCAACCATCATCAGAAACAACTGGGCTCAACATCGTCTCCTACGCCGATGATACCCACTCATCATTTCCCTCACCAAGGAACCCAACATCACCAGGCACAACTTCCAAGAAGGGATAAAAGCTGTCGCAAACTGGATGAAGAACAGCTGCCTGAAATTCAACTCAGAGAAAACAGAAGTCCTCATCCTCGGCACACCCACTTCCAAATGGAATGACATCTGGTGGCCCCCCACCCTTGGAAACCCACCCACCCCAACAGACCATGCATGTAACCTCGGCATCATACTTGACTCATCGCTCACTATGAATCGCCAGATCAACGCTGTCTCCTCCACATACTTCAACACCCTCCACATACTACGTAAAACATTCAAATGGATACCCTCCAACTCCAGGAAAACAGTCACTCACACCCTCATCACCAGCAGACTGGACTACGGCAATGCCCTTCATGCTGGAATCAACAAAAAACTCCTCCACAAACTTCCATCCATCCAGAATGCCGCAGCCAGACTAATCCTCGATATGCCAAGGCACAACCACATTACCCAACACCTCCATGACCTCCACTGGCTCCCTGTCAAACGAAGAATAACTTTGAAGCTGCTCACAAACACCTACAAGGCCTTCCACAACATCGGACCACAATACCCCAACAACCGCCTCTCCTTCCGTGCACCCAAGAGAAACCTCCACTCAGCCGACCTCTCCCTAGCCACTGTCACACGCTTCTACAGGAACAGAGTGGGTGGAAGCTCCTTCTCCTACCTTGCAGCCAAGACCTGGAATGAGCTCCCCCTTCACCTCCGGAGAAGCCCGACACTGCACCAATTCAGGAAAGACCTCAAGACCTGGCACTTCGAATGACTCCAACGATGTTGCACACCTCGAGCACCTTGAGACCCTAACAGGTGAGTAGTGCGCTTTACAAACCCCTGATTGGTTGATTGATTGATTGATTGATTGATTGATTGTGAGCAGGGCGAAGCCAGTGATAAGGTTGGTAAAGGTCACTTGCGGTCTGGGTGGTCGGTCGGCCAGGGTTCTGTCCAGGGTGAAATGTTCAGAGATTTGCAGCTTGCAGAGCAGATGTTCCGTGAATGCAGTGGTGTTCTCTGTGGATGTTGTGTATTTGATGGATTCCTTGAAGAGAATTTTGAGTCCTCTTCCTGGCTTGTGAAGACTGTCCTGTGGAGTGATCTTGCAGTCCACTGGGATTGCCATGGCAATGTCAGGATTTGATGGGTTGAGCAAAGTCTCTGTGATGAAGAGGATGTCTGTGCAGTTCTGTTTAGCAGGTCCCATATTTTGGTTGTGTGTTTGCTAAGTGAGCGTGTGTTGAGAAGCATGCATTCAAGTGAATGTTGACGTGACGTGACATGATATGAGGGTGTGCTGTGGAGTGTGGCATTGTGTGGGTGTGTTGGAGGCATTGTTGGTGCTTGTGTGGAGTATGTGTTGGAAGAGTATGCTGAGGGTGTTTTTAATTTTTGTATGGGGTGTATGAGTGGGTGGCTGCCGGAGAACCAGCAGTGGGTGCAAGTGAAAGCTCCTACGGTGGTGTGAGGTGTGTTGTGGCAGAAGTTGGGGAACAGCATCCAGGGTCGAGTGACCTAAGCAGTGCTGTGGGGTAATGCTAGATTCTTTGAGTGCATTAAGGTCTCTAACACCCTTGCTCTTCCACTGAAGAAGAGTTCAACAAGTAATATAAACCATCAGTTCTAAAACCACAATCATGCTCGGCTCATGAAACATTGCTTACAAAATTCCAAGACAAGATCTTTCTCACTCTCGATAAAGTGGCTTGCTGCGAACTTAGAAAGCAAAAGAATAATATAAAAGCTACCTTCAAATGGTTTAATAGCGACTTGGCAGAAATGAAAATAAAAAGATGAAATCTGGGATGTTTATAGTGACCTGTATATATAAATTAGACAAACTTGCCTATAGACACAAAACAAGCCTAGCTTAAAAAACATATCAGCACAACTCTGCATCATAAAAAAGAGATCGTCAACATTTTTCATGAAATTTCTAAACTTGAAGGACAGAATCATTCTCCCAACACCCCCCAACTGTGCAAAGGCGTTATTTTTTTTTTAACACAAACATTTCTAAAATCCATAAATGCATCATTAGCAACACAATGCAATTATTAGTATCTCCCTGACCCCACGTTTCCAATATGCTCCTTTAAAGTCTAAGATGTCAGAAGAGGGAGTGGCACATCTGGCCTTGAAAAGCAAAGCCTCCACCCTCCCAGTAGGTATATGCCCAAATGCATTCATAAAGAATGTTCTGCAGTCCCCCACAGTTGACTTTACAAGTATGGCCAAATGCTTCTCTTCTAGGTGAAAAAGTGCCTGATTCCTCGAAATATGTAATCAACATCCACATCATCATTAAGAAACTGACTGCAGGGGGCGTGGTCAGGGCACATGGAGGTGGTCGTATAGAAGCACCTGAGGCCTGTGGAGGCTGAAATGCTGATTCCCTGGGGGCCCTCATTGGACCAATACATGGAGTGGGTGGGACGCCACAGTCGTGCCCCAGACAATTCGAGTGCGGCTGGCCACAGCCCTCTCTGAATGGCCACAGCCACATAGGTGGATGCAGCAGGAGAGCCGGACGTGAGAATTATTTATTTAGAAATCTGTTTATTGAGTTTTGAAAGGTATACATCAAATCATGAAACAGGATAATGTGCAGCGACATTTAACTCATAGTTAAGTATTCATACTGGCATACAAATTACTGTAAGGATGGGTGCACCTCTCGATTCCTTATCACAATGAAGGCCCCCGCGACAGTGACTTTAACCATTGAGCCGCTATACATCCCGGAGCCTTACCCCACAAGGGGTGACCCTAAGGTGAAAGTTTTACTATTGCACCCAATCTCCCCTAGCATTTCTCCATAAACAGATAACAGATTTATATAGCAATAACCGGGACTAAACAGTTGGGTAACTATCACCCCTGCAAAACAACAACAATGATAACAGCAGCAGTGTCCGGCTTTTGTCCAAGTATCATTCACCCAACACCCCTCGGGTCGCCCCCTCCCCCAACCCCGCACCTCCTTTTCAAGTCGCTGTACAGACTGCGCTGCATTTGTTCTTATGCCTCGCCACTCTGACTAGATCTATGTCGCCGTGTGGCATGGCACTCTGCCGGACAGACCAATTCCCCACCACCCGGAGCGGCTCCCTCGGCGCGCCCCCAACAGTCCTCTGCGGCATCCGCCCCCAACTGCAGCATGGTCTGTAACAACACCTCCCACTGGGCCGCTATGGGTGTCATCCTAAGACCCAGTGTTTCCTCCCTCCGGAGGGCCACGCCCTCCGCCCTAGCCCAGACCAGGAAGGAGCCGTGCCATGCCCTCGTGTGTGGAGGGGCAGCCGCCCTCCAATGTTTGGTAAGAAGCCGCTTCACCACCACAATCCCCAGGTCTATGAATCTAGAGGTGACTTTTGTGGAGGGTGTTCTGTGGAAAAGGTGTAATAAGTAGGCTGACCACTCGAATGGAATATCACGACCTGAGCACTCGCAGAGCGCCTCCCGTATTGCCTGCCAGTAGGCGCTTAGCACAGGGCAGCTCCACAGCATATGGATCAGGCCAACATCCAGTTCCGCACAGCGGGGGCAGCATGCATCCGCACGGTGGAAGTATCTATTAATAGAGGCGGGCGTGAGATATGCTCTGTGTAAGATGAAGAACTGTATTTGGCAGAAGCGCATGTTCCTGGGAACTCTCTTCGGGCCCTGCAGCACCCCATCCCATTCCTTGTCAGTAATGGGTCGATCTAAATCTGCCTCCCACTTACCACGCAGCGGTGCCAAACTCAGCGCTGTGTGTGTTTGCAGCGACGCTGCGAACCATTTAACCAGGTGTCTCCCCCGCCCCATAACATGAAGGTATTGTACCATTAAATGTTGCTCTGGCTCCTCCCTTAGGTCTCCCCAACAGCCCGCGAGCGTCGCCTTTAGGGCCCGGTGGTGGAGAAAGTGGCCCGGAGCTAGCCCCGTCTCTTCCGCCAGGGCAGTAAATGAAAGAAGAGTCCCATCTCGGTAGAGGTCCCCTAAGGTGTGAACGTCGGCCGCACTCCAGTCCTCTAGTTCCAAAGCACTAAGCACCCCCTGCCCTCTAGGGGAGCCCTTGAGCGGTATAGACGGGGCGTAAGGGGTCCTAGACCGGGTAAGATGGAGACACCGGCGATAGAATTTGTAGGCCACCGCTAGTAGCAAAGGCTCAGGCCTCGCCACCCCCGCAGCCGGATGAAAGAGCCCAAGGATGTCAGCCAGTGAAAGAGGGGGGGCGGCCGCAGTCGCGGTATCCTTGCGGCCTCTGTCTGCCAGCCAGCGGGCTATCCATTGAAGCTGCGCAGCCAGATAGTAGTGTTCGAAACACGACATTGCAAGTCCCCCCTGGCCAGTGGGGAGGTATAGTTTGGGCAACGCGACCCTGTGACGCGTGGCACCCCACAAGAAGTCCCAGAGGGACCGTGCCAATCCTGCGAAGAAGGACGCCGGGACATAAACAGGCAGGTTGGCGAAATAGTATAGAAGACGGGGCAAAATCACCATTTTAACTAATGCTATTCGGCCGGTGACCGAAAGTGGAAGTGTACCCCAGGACTTCATCTGATCCCGGACTGCAGATACGGCTCTACCCAAGTTGCCCTTCACCAGATCCGCCGGTTGGCGGTATATTTGGATACCCAGATAGCGAAAGGTGTCCGGTCGTCACTGCACCCGTACTCCCCCCAAGGCGATAACTTGGATCCTGGGTGTCCGCCCCAAACGCATAGAGGCAAGACTTAGTGGCATTCACCCAAAGACCCGAGAGCGCCTCGAATTCCAGCAGGATGCGCTCCAGGTCGACAGGAACGTGAGACACGTCCCTAACGAAGACCAGCAGGTCGTCCGCATAAAGTGACACTTGGTGTGTCGCATCACCTATTGGAATACCGCCAGTCAGTTCCCTGCGAAGTGTAGCCGCCAGCAGCTGCATCGCGAGCGCAAACAGAAGGGGCGAAAGCGGACACCCCTGCCTGGTGCCGCGGCCAATAGGGATGGCATCAGATATGCACGACCCAGTTCTCACTCTCACTGTGGGATCCTTGTACAGTAGGGCTGCGAGCTGAAGGAAGCCGAGGCCCAACCCAAAGTGTGACAATGCCGCCAGCAAATATCCCCACTCCAGACAGTCAAAGGCCTTTTCAAGGTCTAAAACTAGGCAGCCCGCCCTGGGCCACTGCAGGACACCGTCTGCCGCCACTCGAAAAAACCGCCGCTAGTTAAGAGAGGTACTGCGCTTAGGTACAAAGCCATTTTGGTCTACATGCACCAGCGCCGGTACCACTGGCGCCAGGCGCTCCGCCAACACCTTCGCCAGGATTTTATAATCCGTATTAAGCAGGGCGAGGGGACGGTAAGACCCCAGCTGGGTGGGATCCCGCCCGGGCTTGAGCAGAGAAACCAGATAGGCCTCTTGCATTGAACCGGGTAAGGTACGCTCCTCAAGGGCAGCCAGATAAAGAGTATGCAGATTGGGTATCAGTGTTTCCCGATAGGTTTTATGATATTTCGCCGGGAGCCCGTCGGGGCCCGGAGCCTTCCCGGTGGCCAGAGAGGTAACCGCATCCGTGATCTCATCCGCGGTGAGGGGGCTCTCGAGTGACTCCTGGTGCTCATCTGGGACCGTGGGACCGGTGACACTGATGGCCCTGGACTCTGAAAAAACATTTGACTCAGTGGAATGCTCGTACTTGTTGGCAATCCTGGAGAAGATGGGCTTTGGCCTGTCCTTCCTGAGATGAGTCAAGCAATTGTACTGTGAGCCCTCAACTTGAGTCAGGGTCAATGGAACACTCTCAAAAGAATTCAGATTGGGAAGAGGCACACGGAAGGGATGTCCCCTAACCCCACTGTTGTTCACAGTGGAAATTGAGCCATTGTCGACCGGGATAAAGAGAGATGCATTGATCGGCGGCCTGAAGTGGGGCCTGGACTGGGAGAACATGATTTCGCTCTACGCAAATGACGTCCTACTGTACCTAGCAGACCCAAAGAGTTTGGTCTGGAGAATCCTGCAGACCCTAGAGGTGTTTGGTAGATACGCTGGCACTCACATTAATTGGAGTAAATCAGTCACCTTCCCATTAACCACCTGGGCGCCTCACAGGGTTTGGGCCTGCACTCTACAATGGGATAAGAGAGGCATTAAATTATTGGGCATTTATGTAACTGTGCGGGGGAAGTTGAAGGCCTATAGAAGATATTTAGAGCACTGGAGGAAGCTGCCCCTCTCCATGCTAGGCAGGGCTGCACTATACAAAATTATATACTTGTCCAAGTAACACTCCAGAACAGCCCATTCAAGGTAATGGCCTGCTTCTTCGGTGAGGTGAAAGCGTGCGACAAGACTGTTGCTCTGGAATGGGGTGGGGGTGTACCCAAAATAGCTTTGAACTCCTTGACCAGGAAAACCATTTGATGGGGATGCATTCCCAACCTGACTCTATACTACTGGGTGACCAAACTGCTGGTAGTGAATGACTGGGCATTCACATCGTAACAGGAACCCTCACTGATAGCAGACAGGAGAGCTATGGAGCCAAGAGGCTGCCTGTGGGACAGGTGGGATATCTCACATGTCTGCCACCACGGCCTCGGTGTTTAAGTTCTGGTGAAGGGCAACAAACCTGCTGGTTTGGAAGGGAAAGGTGATGTTGGAGATGCCCCTTTGGGAATCAGAAATGCCGAAGGGACTGCAAAAAGTGGAGAGACATGGGAAATGGGATATCATGGCATCTCAGAACTCTGGGACATCTGGCGTGAAAAGGACACAATTCCATTTGCGGAACTCTGGCAACAATTAGAGCTAACTGTGGGCCAATTTCTCCAGTACCTACAAGTACAACACATACTCTGGGACTCTACTAAACGAGGTGCTGGAGGAGATTCCGCTGGAAATTAGATTACTGTGATCCCACTACATAAGCACGCATATTCAAAAAATGTAATCCACTGTCCACACCAACAGTTTACCCCCGGCCTTGATGCAATTAGGACTAGTTGGGATTAAGACTTGGGGATGTTGCAGGATGGTGCACGGGGAGGTTTGCAGATACCACAGGTAAGTGGCCATACTGGCAGGGTTCCAGCTACAACAACTAAAAATTACCTCAGAAGAGATGAAAGCCACCATAGACAGAGGAATTGATGCAGCTTTGATCCTGCGGGATCTCTCGGCTGCATTTGATATAGTCAATCATGTTTTATTGACTGACCATCTCCACTCCTTAGGCATCAGGAGAACAGCACTTGCTCTTCTGAAATCATTCCTATTAGAGAGAGAACAATTCTTTATTATGGACAGCTTTACATCTAGTTCATTTTCTTTACCATGTGGGGTACCTCATGGCTTGTCCCTGAGCACCACCGTTTTTAATCTTTAAGTTATTCCTTTGTCCAGACTCATTATAACGTTTGGGTTCACGTGGTGAGCTACGCAGATGACATCCAGATTGTGGTTTCAGTATCAGTATCCGAGAATTCTGCAAGTAGATTCCACAGCTACATGTTGCAGATTAGCAACTGGATGTCCAATAATTGTTTAAAATTGAACTCCAGAAAAACTGAAGTACTCCTGTTGGGTAATGATTCTTCATTGCTGTTCTCCAGCTTGGTGGCCACAGGAATTAGGAGTCCTACCAACACCAGTCTCTAAAGTGAAAATCCTGGGTTTCGTTTTCGATGACAAATTGTCATTTGAAAAGCAAATCAGTGCTGTGACCACTTCATCATTTTTTGGCTTAAAGATCTTGATGAAGGTCTTTTTATTTATTCTGCAAGATTTGCAGAAGTTGGTTGTTACTGCCCTTGTGCTCTCGAAACTGGACTATTGCAACGCCTTATACATCAAAATACAGCAGAAACTATTAACCAAATGCAAATCTTGTAGAATCCTTAAGCACACATGATGCTTGGAATTCCCAAGCATCAATCAGCATCACAGACTTTAGTCAGGCTTCATTGGTTACACATCTGAAAGCGCATTGATTTTAATGCCCTCTGTGTTGCCCTTTAAAGCTTTGCATGGCTCAGGTATGGACTATCTAAAGCAGAACTTTACTTGGTACATTCCATCTAAGACTCTGCGATCCTCTACAGCCTATAACATTATCATCCCTTAATTCAAAAGAACCTATTGGGGCGGTAGAGGTTTTCTACACCATACGGCTATGTGGTGGAATTCTCTCCCACTACAGCTGAAGAAATGCACAGGCCTCCTTCCATTTAGAAACACCTTCAAACCATGGCTTTTTAATCAACAGGGTTTCTCTTAATCATCTAGGTTTATGACTAATCTCTTGTTTTCTTTCCTTTTGCTTTTCCGTCTGTTGCTGGCAGCGCCAAAATGCCTTCGGGTAGAACCGCGATATACAAAATATGGCTGAAAAGTTCTCTAATACACACAATGGGGTACTGCCCTGTGATAAGGGAATACTGGAGAGGGGTAAGTTGCAAGGTATCCCAGGTTGTTCATAGTTTACTGGACCCGTCACCCACCTAATGATGTTGGGAATAAGATTGGAACGCACCTTGGATAGGTATGCCCTAGGATTTTGCAATGTGGCATCGATGGTGGAAAGGAGAGACATTATCCGATACTGAGGGGTGGGCACAATCCTGAAAGTGGGGGACTGGGAGAGGAAGTTGAACTGGTGGAAGAGAGGCGAGAAGTTGATTTACCAAGCCAGAGGATGCCCCTGCAAATTTGATAAAGTGTGGGGCCCAGGCGAGAAGAAGGAAAAGGCTCAGTGGCAGGCAACTAGACAGGGAACTGGGGTATTGCACCAGGAGCAAATCCCATAGGAAGCCCTAAGGCTGTTAGGCTCCCTTACGGGAATTTGATAAGTTGGTAGCAGGAGTATATAGCACCTATTTTACAGTTTTGTTATTTGTCAGTTGATGGTAAAACTCAATAAACAGTTATTTAAAAAAAAAAAAGAAACTGACTGAAGAGCTACAGTTCCCCCTCCACTTAGTGCACATTCTTATGCAAATATTAACAAGAGGGGTTTATAGAGCGATTAAAATTACTAATTTACTACATATACATGGGCACCTACAGAAGATTTGCAGGCTCTGTTAATAAGCCTACTAGTCTTTCAGTCTAGATCATATATATTTTTCTATTAGTTTATATAAGTGTAGTAAAACGTTCTGGACCTTAGCCTAACATATGACAGATGAGTCATTTTGTCCAAACCATTTAAAAGAATTCCTTTAGGGGGTGGTATAGAAAAAGAGGGGTCACCTTAGTCTTGAAGAAAGCCAGTTGAAGTTGATAAACAGTAGGTAGGAGCTGAAACATGTTGACCTGCTACAGGCAGCTATCATAAGTAATACCACACATCCCACACCTAACACATTTTTAATCTTGTAAGAAAGAGAGCAAATTAAGTACCTTGTCATGGGCCCTACCTCAATGCGGTTTAATTTTCTTCATTCATCCATAAAAACGCTGTAACAAAAGATCTCTGGATGAGTCCACCTCACACCAATTAGTGCTGGTGAAAGAGTGTCTCTTATGATAAAGCATGCCACCTGGTGTTTTTGTGAGGGATTGCATTCTTTTAAAAAGAAAATCATTTTGAGAAAATTTCGTACAAAGGAATTTTCCAAAGATTTTTTTTTTATACTGCAGATCTTTGTGATCTTCTAGTAATCACAAAAGCGAAATGCAAAGTATCACATTGATTAGAAATTACATTTCTCATTACGGGAGCCTACCGATCCCATGCCTACCATATGCAACCAAAGTTTGAAAATAAATGTCTCCAGAGAAGTGTAAGAGTATGTGGATCTGAACTTGCCCATCTCGAGACACAGAGCCATCATTGGATAAACTCATAGAGGAACCCCTCATTACCCAAGTGGCTCAGATCTTCCTTCATCTCTCTGAAGCCCATGACAAGGTCAAGTACTCTAGAATGGACTGGTGTTTCAGTGATGGTCTAAATGGATTCATTTGTTTCTTCAGAAGTGCATCTTTATTCCTTCATTTCCTTCTCTATAAAGTCATCCACTCTTAATTCGGCCTCCAATGTGGATTATCCTTCCCATACAGGTCAGAAAACTAAACTAGAGACCATTTTCAACTCAGATCTTAGCTTCACCCAACAAATCAATTCTATGGTCTAGGAAACTAACTTTAAAGTCTCAGCCCTGTGGAAAGAAAATACACCCAGTCCTTCAAACCAATGGCCACATAAAGCTTACATTTGCTTTGGTTATGACATGATTAAACTACTGCTACACTGCCTATCCTGGCACTCTAAAATGTCTCATTTGAAGATTACAATGACTGTAAAACCAGGCTGGCAGAAGATCTATACATTTAGAGGGATGGGGCCACATCAAGCCGGCACCAAAAACACTCTACTGGCTCCCTTTACAGTTAAGGATTAGTTTAAAATATTATGCCATTCACAGAGCATCCTGGGGAAAAGGCACTGCTTATCTTTAGAAAATGGCATGCATCTGTGCTCCATTAATGAACTTCGATAATCTTTGGCTCACCTGATCAAGCAATATTATTTTAAGAGACTAAAGCATGTAGGAAGTTCTCTGCTCTCTATTACATATAGAAATGTGTTACCTTGAGTTAAGGATATTCTTGGAAAATAAGCTTTTCAAGCATGAAATAAATTAACTCTATAATTGCTTTAAGAGTGTCAGAAGAATGCCAATTTTAGGTTCTGACAATGCATCCAGGTGGACTCTGAATCCCTGAATGCCCTTGTGGTACTCTGAATTGGCTTAGGTGATGGCAAGTGCCATATATTAACCAAGGCTAATAAATAAAGAAGTGGACATTGATGTTGTGGAAGTAAATGATGCTAGCAAGAGGGATAATGTATTCATTGAAGAAGACCAGGCTCAGTAAGGGTCCTTGTGATATTTCAAAGATGAGCTCACATGGCACTAGTGCTAGTTAAGGTGTACTGGCAGATGGCATGGTTGAACTTTGTGTTCTTAGCCAAGTGCCTGTGGGGCACAGCTGCAGATTGTGCCCATTTAGTAATGAGACCAAGGAATAGGCATGAGGCATTACTAAAAGCCACACACTGTGCTCAACAGCAGCTGTGTTTGGATGTGGGTCATGCTTAGTTGGTATAATTGTTAGGAATAGTGGGCGATGGGTGTGGCCAGAGCCATGGCTAGTGGCTAAGACAAACTTAATTGTTGGTCAAAATATGCGGCTGAAGATCAATTAAGTTGTCCAGTAACATCTTGGTAGAGCCACAGGCCTTAACCAGTGGGTCAGACAGCAAAGTTATGTAGCATTGTAACAGGTAACAGAGTGACTAAGTGCAAGACAAGGCTAAAACCCTTCTGGGCAATGTCAACACAGACATTTGGGCAGAAGCAACAGCCTAACTACTGGATTTGGGGGATTGGACACAGGTGCTGATGAAGGTCACATACTGTGCCCAGTATACACTCAGTACATTCAATAGCAGGGCAAGCAACTGATGGTGGTGGTATCAGACATCATAAATTATTTAATTAAAATTTGAAAAACATTCACTAAAAACATAAACTATGGCTAGATACACGTATATTACAAATAGGCAGAAAAATTCCCAGAATACACTTCAGTTGAGTAGATGTTATGGTTATGACCCCCAAACATAAATCATTGAACCGGTTGGAAATAACTATGTTGTCACTGTGGTGTTTTACTTTAATATCGACTCAAGAATATCCTTAAACTACAACATACAAGTAGTTGGTATCCAGAAAACGATGGGACACAATATAAAAATAAGAATGTTGTGTTTTATATTTCGTAAGGAATAACAATAGTGAGAAAATCTTTTGATTAACTATCTTTGTATGTAATTATTTTTTGTGTGTTTTATTATGTGTACATTTGGGTTTGGCTGTTATTTTTTTAAAATTATATATAAATATATATTTTTTAAATTTACTGTAATATATTTTTGTGGTAAAATATATATATATTTTTTTATTTTGTTGAATTTGTTTATTTTTTTAGCATAATTTGTAGGCTGAAGGTTTGTAGAGAATAGGGTAGGAATTGCATCATAATAAAAAAAAATTACATTTTGGTTCCCATTCCGATCCTGTAAAACCCGGGTACGAATGGTCGTACGGAGCGTTTTCTCCGTGCGACTCGTACCCGGGAATTCCACCTTACAAACCAGGAAGTACGATTCGTACAGTAATACCATTTCTGTACGTATCGTAAAAAACACTGTACGGCTAAAAAATACATACAATTCTGATCCTGGACAGCGCGTACGCGACGTCCGCACGGAGTCAGGCAGCGTTTTACGGACCAGCAAGTACGATTCATACCTACAACACTCCGCACGGCTATATTTTTATGGGAGCCAAAAAGTGCCGGAAAAGCTAAGTACGCTGCGATGCACGACGAAAAGGGGGCCCGGTACGCAAAGTACACGCCATCTCCCACATCGCACGTGTCATCATGTACGGTGCGTACCCCAACATTGCATATGTACGGACCGTACCCCCCCACCCCGTATGTACGGACTGTACCCCCCACCCCCCTGTATGTACGGACCGTACCCCCCACCCGTGTATGTCCGCACCATATCCCAGGCGTACCCCAATCCTCACGTATGTATGGACCGTACATACGCGAGGATTGGGGTACGCCTGGGGTACGGTGCGGACATACGTGGGTGGGGGGTACGGTCCGTACATACGGGGGGTTGTGGGGTACGGTGCGGATGTACGTGGGAGGGGTGGGAGGCTGGGGGGGCCGTACGACTCGTACCCCGGGCACAAGTGTACTCGGGGTAGGTGTCGTACAAAGCTCGCTCTGTACAGGGCCTTTTCCATGCCCTTGTGTTTTCGGACGGGCGGTACGGATCGTACTTGCGCGCTCGGACTTCAGTTTTACGATTTGTATGTAAAACTGTCCGGGGACGTCTCGTAGACTTTTCCCGAAGCGATTTGTATGTATTTTTCACGTACGAATCGTACTTCGCCGTTTGTACGGGACTTGTACGATTCGTACGTAAAAAAATACGGATACGAGTCGTACGGTAATTTGTTTTAACAGATCGGAATCGGCACCCAAATGTTTAATTAATAGGTCATTAATAGATCATTATTTTATTACTTTTTTATTTAGTTTAGATCAATTAATTACGATAATGCTGCTTAAAATAAATTCCACTAGGTTGTTTGTTTTTTTAGAGGAATGTAGTGGGAAGCATTTTACATTTACTAAAAAATCTATATTTGTCAATACAATAATTTTTATAAATATCAATTTCCATGTGTAAATTAATTAATGTTTGCATTAATGTAAGAAATGTATGAGTTTAATGGTTTAATGAGAAAATATGAAATATGTTTTAATACAAATTAATATTGCATAATGTAATAAGAACACATTATTTTGCACATTATAATTATTATATAACTAAGTAAAATAAATTAATTTTTTATTACAAATATTTTATTATTATTATTTTTTTTAATTGAAAAGGTCTGCTCTTCGGCAGAGACATGGTCTCATTTGCTGTGGGCAATCCGTGCAGCAATTTGTGTGTCTGCCATGTTATGTACTTCAAGGGCCTGATTCACAAAGGGACTCCGCACTCGCGATGGAGGCCCAGCACTAGTGGTGGAGTCTCTGTCCTTCCAGCGAAATCGCCGTAATGAGATTCCACCCCGAGTGCAGAGACTCTCCCAAGACTACGGGGCCTCTGCCATGAGTGCGGAGGCCCCATTGTGAATCAGGTCCATGATCTTTAAACTGGTTCTGTTTTACTATCTGTTATCTATTTTGGTTTTAACTACATTGGTTAAAGTACTATTTACGTATATTTATTTATGTATTACCTTGTATGAAAGACACTAATAGTTTGCTGCCATCTTTTTTTTATAATTTTTGCCTTTTAAAGTTTTATTTCGTGTTCAAATATATTATTTTGTTTGTTTCTGTATTGCATTTGATATGTAAAATAATGTTATATCAGTCAATATGTTGGTTATCAATATTTATGTTGCTTTTACATTTGCTTTAATGTTTACTCAATGTTTAGCAAGTATATATTTTTTTCTACATTGGTGGTTTTCTCAAGTCATGAATGACAATATTTTTGTAATTAATATTTTTGTTATTTTCCAAGGAGTTCAATAACGTTGATGTTATGGTTATTAGTATTTGTAATTATATTTTTGCACCACAACATTTTTCTGGTCGATGTTGCTACACAACTGCCACTGTTTTACCAGTTGTCTGTAATTGAAATCTAGGATGATATTTGGTCAGGACGGCGGTGTTTGGTGATAGAAAAAGTTGTATCGCAAACCTTAAGACACATGACTGAAACCCTCCTTTAGGCTTTGGGCCTGCAGACCTCATTGGTGAACCATCCATCATATTTTGGCACCACTGCTTGTCTGACAGGCATCCCTAAGACATCAAAGCAACTGCGAAAGTGTTTTCTGAGCAGGCACTTTCTTTGTTGCGCCCACTCTGTAAAGTTTTTGTTTTTCAATGATAGTCTTCCAAAGCTGGAGCTTGTTCTTACAAAAATGGTTTTGTCACACGTTGAATTTTCACCCTGTGAGAGGGGGCTATTGAGTGATATCCCTGATTGGAACTGAGAGGCCTGTCATGGATATTGTGTCTTGTCCCTAAATAGGATGGTTGACAATCCCTATGATGTGGTGGCCTATTGGCAGACAGGCCAAGGGTTTCAAACAGCAGAGTCAGGTGAGACTATGCTGACTGAACTTCGGGGTTTCCCCAACTTATAAACAGGACAGGGGAACTGTCAGTTTGGCGGGCTTCAATTTTGCTAGATGCACTTCACCTGTCAAACCTTAAATCATGGCTTGAATCTTGTGCCAAACAAACCACATGCTTACATTCTTTAACCATAATGCAAGCATGTATACTTACATATCAGACAGTTAATATTGTTTTTGACAAGGTCCTTAGAATCTGATGAAAGACATATAGATAGAAATATAGATGGGCAGTGGTCAATAATGTGGTTGTTTTCAATGGAGTGGTATTAAGTAACATCAAATAGAGAATAGGAGAGATGCTCAAGTTTTCTAAAATGTTACTTGAAAATCCTATAGTAAAAAACTCCATGTAATTGATAACTACCCAGATTGAATTATATGTTGTGTATAGTACCCTAATCTTCTCCAAAAGCTTAGATGAGCAACACAGGGGTAGAGGTGTCACAGGTGAGCTATGCACAACATAGCTTAACATGCCTCAGACCCCTAATATATTGCCTAACCACCTGCCATCCTCTAGTAATCCCTCCCTTTCCCCACTAAACCCAAAAACATAAATAGCATTTTCCATCAGGAAGACCCTCTCATCCTTCTCCTTCACTGAATTAAAAACGGGATAGCTTGCTCCCTTACCACCAAGTGAAACATTTATTTCTATTTTCACCAGCTGAAAATCCTTGTATCCTTCTACGCTCCCCATCCATCCTTGTTAATACCCCATGCCATAAATACGTAGCTAGTATTCTAACAACAGTGGTTGAGGGAAAACATTTCTTGAACAAAAATTATTCTTAAACCACAACACACATAACAGTAAATTAAAAACTGTGAAATAAGGTACCCACAACAATTATACAAAAAGCATTTATAATTAGAAAAATACTCCAAAAACACAAAACATTTTTACAACATTCAACTGGTGCTCACAAGGTTACACAAACCATACATAATAAGAAACAAGTGACAGTGTAAACAAAAATAATGGCAGAGGGGGAATTAGCACAAAAAAGTGAATCAAATGACAGAAAACAACTAATTTGCCAAAGGAAGGCATCAACGGAGTTTCGACCTCTGTAAGTTTATTAGGTCATCATCAGGGCAAGGAACATTGGGAGCAACCATCTGAATCAATTTCTAAGTACTTAAAATCTATCCAAAGGAAAAACCAATCATAAACAACTGTCCACGGTCCCAAGTAGGAAATAAATCACTAGCACCTGGTACAAATAACAATAAGGGACCTACTCTAGGTTACAGTCACCTTGCAGCATAAAGCTGGATACTTCTCTCAATAGTGTGGCAAGAGCAGCATGTAAATCAGCTCTTCTCTCCTGATGGATAATTAATCCTGTCTCTTGCGTGTCTCCGCATCAATCCGAATAAATAAGTAGCTGGCAGTTTGGCAGTCATCCTGCCACCCTCAGAAAAACTCTCCCTTCCACACCTGCTGTATAAAAAAAAAACTGGCGTCCAGACACCCTTTCATCTAGCAATGTTACTAGCCACCACCCCACTACTTCCCGTTACAAAATTCGCATCTGGCATCCTGCCACGTTCACCCACTACTATTAATGGCTTCCTTCCTTCTCTTAACCCGAAACTGTGGTTCCCGCTCTCACATCAAAAACAGAGTGTCAGAACCATGCTGGGATTGGCTGCATTAGAGCAGCATGTTAGTGCTGCCTCTATTTGATTTTTAACATATGCCTGCACACACCCCTGGCTAATAGTGAAGATGGAGGCTGGTGGTGTAAGAGTGCCACTTGCATTTTACCACTCCTTTGGGTCTCACGCCGCTTCAATCTCAAAGGTGGACTTCTTCTCAGAATCCATTAGGTAGGATTGTATTTGCATTCTTTTGATCTCCTAAAGCCTATTTTTTAAATATCTGTTAAAAGGTTTTTATTACTTAAGAGAATGAGTCCTGTACCTTAATTGATCTCCGTCCTTTCACCAAAGTACACAATTCGAATATATAAAAACAGATCTTCATTCATTAGTTATGTGGGGGATTTAATATTTTATGCAGGTACTATTCTCTCAAAACATAGCTCAACCACACGCAATGTGATTTCCTTTTACTCAAAACCTCAAACACAATCCGTTTAATCGTTCTAGATAGACTAGCTGATGAAATGGGTTAAAATGTTTCAGAAAATAAATCAATATGTGAACCTACTGACTAGAGTGAAACTGTTGTGCAATCTTCAAACGTCTTCAGGCATCTCACTACAAGTAATTTAGCATTACTAGGAAATCTGAAAAGTGTAAGATATGGGACTAGGTATAATAAAATGAACACCATCCAGAGTGTATAGTCTACCTGTTAAGTCCAATACTTTTGGTCACTGGCTTACAAGAGATCAAACAAAGCAGCAAAGTTTATTTTACTGTGAATTTTTTCCTGGACTGATCATTGTTAACCAACCAGACTTTCAAAACCTCAAAGTCACTAAATTAACTTGAGCTCAACGCAATGGTAGCTATTGCACAGAGCAGACAGGCATCATTTAGAACTATGTGCGAAGTATTTATGCAGTACCATAACAGAAACAAGGTGAAAACACCAAGCAATAAAATAGAATTCAAACTGAATTAGAAAAATGTATGAAAATGTACTAAACAAAATGAAGAAAAAAAACAATAAGGGGAACCGAAGAGATGAATTTTTAAAAGTTTAAGAAAAAAATAGCATCAAAAAGCAAAAAGCATCAATGATAATTAATGGTTGTGGTAGACCATCACCTACGCACGATTTGAGACCTACCGCAATGGAGTGCGGGTCAGATGCACAAGCCAGGTTCACCTTCATCAAAGACTTTATCTCTTTACTTAGATTTTTATGTCCCAATCAACTACAGGAGTACACTCCTAAGACCCCTACCAACTCAGGGGAAGCACTTTGAGACTTGCAGGGTGTCAAGAAGAGGAAAATAGCAGGGTCCAGCCCAGGCCCTGTTGCTACTGGTTAGCTCAGTACTTCTTGAAAAAATGCCTCTTGCAACTTGTTGTCTCCCTATACTCACACAGGACGACAGCCAACCGACCCTTGGAGTCTACTTCTTTTATCTGGATACATGAGGGAGCAGGTCCAGTCATGTGGGACTCATCTCAGGTCACAGACAACAGGTCCAGTCCTCTTCTAATCTTATGCATGCCCAGAAAGTGTTCTTAAGTGGATGCTTGGAGATGGTACATTTGTGCCTGACACTAGCTAAACACTCCCAGGCCCTGAACTACTTTTGCAGTAGTTCCTATTTGCCTTACTGCAAAGAGGCCCAAACTTAACTTAAACTTGGGCTCTGAGGGATTGGGGTGTGTGAGAATTGTACTACGGTAATCCTAGTGTCCTCTCATACATAACACTAAAATCCAGTTTGAAGCAGGACAAACCTAGAGACAGAAGTCTGGAAAGCAGAGTACTTCAGGAACCAGAAAGGGGATGCACAAAAACTGTCTTGGCATCCTGTTCTCTCTCTTCAAAGTGTGCCCCAACTGTTACATGGGGCTTAACAGACCTGAAAAACAGGATTTGACACTGTGCTGTTAAAAGGCGGCCTACACCACAAACCCTGTATTTTCTATTGCGCCCACAGGAGTCAGCCTATTCTTTGCTCCTGTCATTCAAACTAATTCAAGGCTTGAACACAGGCTAAGAGCTGACAGAAGATTCTGCTAATTAGCCTTCTGACTGTTCAGGCTTGTAAAGGGTAACATTCTAAAAGTTACTTTTCCTTAATGTTTATTAAAAATCCAACTCCACCATTGAATTGGATTTTTAGTAGCTATTATAAATAGTTAGAAAAGATTTATCTAAATGGTCCCTCCCCAGAGTTACCAGTTTTAGTATTTTAATCTCTTCTGCGGTTTCCTACATAGGAGAGCTAGGCCTGCTATAGTGAAATTAGCTTTTGTCACTGTAGAGATAAGGTAACATTAATTCTCTATATGTACCACTGTTAAATACCATCAATGCACCCTGCCTAAAGGGCTACAAGGTCTACATAAGGCTGACATACTAATATTTAAAGGGAAGGATGTTATCAGTCAAAAGGGCTAATTTAACAGGTTGCATTGCAGGTTTATACATCAGCTGGCAGGCTACAATCGTAGGACTGAATTCATGTTTGCACTGCCATTGTAGTGGCTCGTATAATATGTGCTGCAGTCCAGAAGTGGTACAAAAGGGGGGTGGTGATGGACGGAGCATCAGAACCAATCAAACACTCACACCCAGTCAACAGATCTGGGTTTGATCCATCACCGTTCTTTAGCCCACTCTGCCACCCCAGTTCAGACATGGCCATATGCAAATCAGTCTGACCCTGTGCCTCATGGGAACAGTCCATCCCGAACTGCCAAGCCATGTCTTCCCTGGACCGGAAACAAGCTTCCTAGGACCGGTTTCTGGCATTTCAGCCGTCTTCAGCCAGGCTTGCTTGAATCCAGTGGCAAAGTGAGCAAGGGACTCACGTCTGAGCATACCCTGCCAACTTATGGCGAGCAAAGCGGTACAAAAGGGGGTGGTGATGGACGGAGCATCAGAACCAATCAAACACTCACACCCAGTCAACAGATCTGGGTTTGATCCATCACCGTTCTTTAGCCCACTCTGCCACCCCAGTTCAGACATGGCCATATGCAAATCAGTCTGACCCTGTGCCTCATGGGAACAGTGCATCCCGAACTGCCAAGCCATGTCTTCCCTGGACCGGAAACAAGCTTCCTAGGACCGGTTTCTGGCATTTCAGCCGTCTTCAGCCAGGCTTGCTAGAATCCAGTGGCAAAGTGAGCAAGGGACTCACGTCTGAGCATACCCTGCCAACTTATGGCGAGCAAAGCGGTACAAAAGGGGGTGGTGATGGACGGAGCATCAGAACCAATCAAACACTCACACCCAGTCAACAGATCTGGGTTTGATCCATCACCGTTCTTTAGCCCACTCTGCCACCCCAGTTCAGACATGGCCATATGCAAATCAGTCTGACCCTGTGCCTCATGGGAACAGTCCATCCCGAACTGCCAAGCCATGTCTTCCCTGGACCGGAAACAAGCTTCCTAGGACCGGTTTCTGGCATTTCAGCCGTCTTCAGCCAGGCTTGCTTGAATCCAGTGGCAAAGTGAGCAAGGGACTCACGTCTGAGCATACCCTGCCAACTTATGGCGAGCAAAGCGGTACAAAAGGGGGTGGTGATGGACGGAGCATCAGAACCAATCAAACACTCACACCCAGTCAACAGATCTGGGTTTGATCCATCACCGTTCTTTAGCCCACTCTGCCACCCCAGTTCAGACATGGCCATATGCAAATCAGTCTGACCCTGTGCCTCATGGGAACAGTTCATCCCGAACTGCCAAGCCATGTCTTCCCTGGACCGGAAACAAGCTTCCTAGGACCGGTTTCTGGCATTTCAGCCGTTTTCAGCCAGGCTTGCTTGAATCCAGTGGCAAAGTGAGCAAGGGACTCACGTCTGAGCATACCCTGCCAACTTATGGCGAGCAAAGCAGTACAAAAGGGGGTGGTGGTGGACGGAGCATCAAAACCAATCAAACACTCACACCCAGTCAACAGATCTGGGTTTGATCCATCACCGTTCTTTAGCCCACTCTGCCACCCCAGTTCAGACATGGCCATATGCAAATCAGTCTGACCCTGTGCCTCATGGGAACAGTCCATCCCGAACTGCCAAGCCATGTCTTCCCTGGACCGGAAACAAGCTTCCTAGGACCGGTTTCTGGCATTTCAGCCGTCTTCAGCCAGGCTTGCTTGAATCCAGTGGCAAAGTGAGCAAGGGACTCACGTCTGAGCAGCCCAAGAACGGTGATGGATCAAACCCAGATGAGATTGCATATGGCCATGTCTGAACTGGGGTGGCAGAGTGGGCTAAAGAACGGTGATGGATCAAACCCAGATCTGTTGACTGGGTGTGAGTGTTTGATTGGTTCTGATGCTCTGTCCATCACCACCCCCTTTTGTACCGCTTTGTTCGCCATAAGTTGGCAGGGTATGCTCAGACGTGAGTCCCTTGCTCACTTTGCCACTGGATTCAAGCAAGCCTGGCTGAAGACGGCTGAAATGCCAGAAACCGGTCCTAGGAAGCTTATTTCTGGTCCAGGGAAGGCATGGCTTAGCAGTTTGGGCTGGACTGTTCCCATGAAGCACAGGGTCAGATTGATTTGCATATGGCCATGTCTGAACTGGGGTGGCAGAGTGGGCTAAAGAACGGTGATGGATCAAACCCAGATCTGTTGACTGGGTGTGAGTGTTTGATTGGTTCTGATGCTCCGTCCATCACCACCCCCTTTTGTACCGCTTTGTTCGCCATAAGTTGGCAGGGTATGCTCAGACGTGAGTCCCTTGCTCACTTTGCCACTGGATTCAAGCAAGCCTGGCTGAAGACGGCTGAAATGCCAGAAACCGGTCCTAGGAAGCTTATTTCTGGTCCAGGGAAGGCATGGCTTAGCAGTTTGGGCTGGACTGTTCCCATGAAGCACAGGGTCAGATTGATTTGCATATGGCCATGTCTGAACTGGGGTGGCAGAGTGGGCTAAAGAACGGTGATGGATCAAACCCAGATCTGTTGACTGGGTGTGAGTGTTTGATTGGTTCTGATGCTCCGTCCATCACCACCCCCTTTTGTACCGCTTTGTTCGCCATAAGTTGGCAGGGTATGCTCAGACGTGAGTCCCTTTCTCACTTTGCCACTGGATTCAAGCAACCCTGGCTGAAGACGGCTGAAATGCCAGAAACCGGTCCTAGGAAGCCTATTTCTGGTCCAGGGAAGGCATGGCTTAGGAGTTTGGGCTGGACTGTTCCCATGAAGCACAGGGTCAGATTGATTTGCATATGGCCATGTCTGAACTGGGGTGGCAGAGTGGGCTAAAGAATGGTGATGGATCAAACCCAGATCTGTTGACTGGGTGTGAGTGTTTGATTGGTTCTGATGCTCCGTCCATCACCACCCCCTTTTGTACCGCAGTCCAGAAGTGGCATTTAACTTACAGGTCCTGTGTGCATTTTCTTTTTACACCATATACTAGCGACTTTTAGGTAAGTTAAAGTGCCAAGCATGAATAATCCAATTTAACCATGGTTAAAGGGGTAGCACAGGCGCTTTACTGCTGGTTAGCAGGTGTAAAAAGCACAGAATTCTAAAACCAGGAAAAATATAGGCTCTAGCAAAAGGTAAACAATCCGGCTGACTATGCAGAAGAGGTGAATTTCTTACACCCTTTAAGAACTTGCAGATGAGGTACTGTTAACCGACTAGGGCAATGAAAATTGGGAAATATCCCAATGAAATAGATGATGTGTGAGCATCAATAGTACGAAGCTCTAGCCCCACAGGTCAGGAAGTTCAAAATGTGAGCGATGTCGTATTCCAATGGATCAAAATCCCATTCACCATTACATTGTCTCCACTACCCCGAATACAGTTTGTGAGTATTGGCTAATCATGATTGGTTACTTAAGAAGGTAGCCCGCTCTGAAAGGCTAAAGTTTTGCCAGCATCCACTGAAAAGTGCAACACCATTAGATGCAGGGAATTCTATAGCACCAAGGCATGAGGATGATCCAGATGACCTTGAAGGAGAGATGAGAACAAAGGAAGATGTATGGGTAAACCATGGGAAAAGTACAGAAAAGCTCCAACAGAAATGGAAACTAGGCCTATACCCCCAAAGCATGGTCACCAAAATTAGGTTTTAACATTGTTGTCTGAACTGGGAGGCCACTCTGACAAATCATAACAAATGCTAAAAATGTATACTTCTGATCTATCACCCAGCCTTGCAGGGAGACATCCATTCCTCAGGCCAATTTGACAATTGTGACAGAATGTAAACAAGTACATGATGCATGAACGCTATATAGACATCAGTTGGGATAATAGAAGAGGATACATACTGGAATCACTGGAATCCCTTAGAGATCAGATGATCCAGTGTGTCATCACATTTGTCGAATATTGGAGGCGTTCTGCTGTGACTGGGAGAGAACTGCCTAGGCATCATTGCCAAAATTGGTTCACTATCTCCTCTAGACTTTGGACTTTGTCGCCCCCAGTCGATTTTTATATTGGGCTGCTTATATTTTACCAATTATAATGCATATAGAGCAATTAGAATGATCCTTGCAAACAGTCATAGGGATATCTGTTGGCATAACAGTAAAAAAACTTCTCGCCATTGATAAGAAACACGAACTGTTGTAGTTAAGGTATTATCTAATGCAGGGGAAGAAAGGAAGAAGGAGCTTCATACATAATGATTATTAGACTTGTCATCCTTAGGGTGGTCTTCCTCCAAACGTTTTGAATTAAATGCTACTTGTGGGCCTGCAGCACTTATTGTGCTACCCACTTAAGTAGCCTTTTAAACATAGCTCAGGCCTGCCATTGCTGCCTGAGTGTGCAGTTTAAACTGCCATTTCAACTTGGCAAAGTAAACCTTTTGTCAGGCCTAAACCTTCATTTTTAGGCCGAGCCTAGCAGGGCGCATGCCTTGTTCTGCGAGGCAAGGTGTTCCCTATGTCAGCTTTGACCACGCCCATCACTTGTAATTGTCTTCTTGTAGTGCTCCTCGTAAAATCTTGCTGTTCTATTGTCCCTTTGTTGTAGTTTTCCCGCCTTTTGGCTGTTTGTTTCTGCCCTGGCGACTGACCCCGTTACATGGATCAGTTCACTTTTCACCACTTATGCACGTTTAGTGCACTACTTTTTTTGCTTCAGCTTTCTCCCTGTCCTTAAACCACCTACCGCGCATTGCTGCCTTTCATGTTTTTGTTGGCACCCCCAGCCAGTATGCATCTCTTGGCACTCGGCACCTTTGTTAACTTTTCACGCATATTTGTCTTTGAAACCTAGTAAGGTTATACCAATGCTCACTAAACACCGCAGACCTTCTCCTCCCTCGCCCTTTGGAATTTAATTATCTGTCTTGGGGGTCTATTATGATGTAGGGCGGTTCGTCACCGCCATGCGGGTGGTGGCGATCCACCCTACATCATACCCTGCCCGCCACCCATTTCCCCCGCCATATTAGTATGGCGGGGGAGACCGTGGCGGACGGAAAGACGTCTGCCAGTTTTCCGCCAGTCACACAGGTGACCGGGTGGAAAAGGGGCCTGATATGGTGGCGGTGTGTGCTAGACACCACCATCCATATTAGGAAGGCAGCGGGAAGAAGCCTTTCTGTGGTGGCGTTGCCGCCATGGAAAGGCATGCGGTTTCTACCTTAGGGGGCTGTTGCTGGCCCCCAGGATGTTTGGGGGGTGGGGGGACATGGGGGGTACCTATGGTACTCCCCTTGCATGGACGACGTGGCAGGCACCACGCGGTGCCTGCCAAGTTGTGCATGCAAATGCGCACATGCCTTTTTTGTATTGCGACGGGTGCTGCTGACAGCACCGCCCGCCGCAATACAAAAAATGCGGGATGCGCCCGCCAGTGTGGCGGGTGCATCCTAATTGTACATGCGGGACCACCGCACCCTTAGTGGGCGGTCCCATTTCCCGGTCCGCCCGCCATCATAATAGACCCCTTAGTTTCTCCCATGCTGTCTCTCAAGCATGGCACTTAAAGTATGCACATTATAAAAAAAAAATCATAGGAACCACTGAAGGTCTGCAGTGGCCTGGGCGGGGGCACATAATCCCCCAAACTGACCCCCGAACACACAGACCTTAGTGTGTGGTCCGTCTAATACTCTTCTGGCTCTGGGCTGCAACATGCCTGCTTCTCATCCAAGCAATTTTAGGGACTTTAAATTATAGTCCAAAACCGCATTGGCTGCGCCGCCCCATTTACCTTTTCAGATACTGTTTACATCCCCATGCCATCTCTCGCTGCTACTTCACCTATTCTCCCCTTTGTCCACCCCTCCTTCCCCTCCTCAGTCATTGCTAGTTTTGTTGAGGTAAATTTTCTCCAGAACAGTCTCTGTGCACGTGTCTGTTCCTTGTGTATATATGCCACTAGACCGATTTTGGCAGATGACTCCTGATTTTTGTAAGCAAGACCGGCTTTGTATTAGCTCTCCCCAGCCTAAAGTAGAAGTTTCCTGCTGCAGGGAGCACACCCTGTAACATGGCTGAGGGGGTTAAAGTGTCCGATGCAGAAATCTGTGTGAAACTTGCGAGTCACGTGGGCCTGCTCCAGTAAAGTGGTTCACTTATAGAATATCAATGCTAAAAACATCGATGTTCTAAATATCGAAAATAAAAATAATCTACTACAAAAATATCGACTCCCATAACTTAACAGGTAAGTACAAAAATATCAAAGTAAAAAATATAGATGTAAAAAATATTGATTAAAAAATATATATGAAATAAAATATGATATATGAAATATATTACATATTAATATTATTATGAACAAAATAAATGAAATGTAATATACATTTCAATTAAATATAAAAAATTAATTTAATTAAAAAATTAAAAAAATATAAACACACTTACATAATAATGTCTACATATACATATATTCACTTTAAAATAATTGTTTATATACTATCTTTATTACATTTTTAAATGTTTACATTATATAAAAATTAAATATATATATCAATAATTTAAAATTTAAAAAATCTATAATAAATTAAAACATTAAATTATTTAAAAAAATTAAAACTTACATTTTACAATACAATACATGCAACAGTAGGGAAAATGTTGGATAGTGGAATAATTAAATTTACTATTCCAACTTCAGTGTGTGCTACAGTAGGGAAAGTGTTGGACAGCGGAGAGGTAAAAATTAATATTCCCACTCCAGTAAGAGCAACAGTATGGGAAAATGTTGGATAGCGGAGAAGAAAAAATTACTATTCCCACTCCAAAGAGTGCAACAGTGGGGAAAGTGTTGGATAGGGGAGGGGGAAAATTGACTATTCCCATTGCAGTGAGTGCAAAAGTAGAGTAAGTGTTAGATAGTGGAGGAATTACATTTATTGTTCTAATTCCAGTGTGTGCACCAATAGGGAAAATGTTGGAGAGCGGAGGGGTAAAAATTACTATCCCCACTCCAGTTAGTGCAACAGTAGGGAAAATGTTGGATAGCAGAGGGGCAAAAATGACTATTCCCACTCCAAACCGTGCAAGAGTAGGGAAAGTGTTGGATAGCGGAGGGGTAAAAATTTCTATTCCCACTCCAGTGACTGCAACAGTAGGGAAAGTGCTGGATAGCGGAGGGGCAAAAATTACTATCTCCACTCCAGGGAGTGCAACAGTAGGGAAAGTATTGGATAGCAGAGGGGCAAACATTACTATTCCCACTCCAGTGAGTGCAACAGTAGGGAAAGTGCTGGATAGCGGAGGGGTAAAAACTATATTTCCCTCTCCAGTAAGTGCATCAGAAGGGAATGTGCAGGATAGCAGAGGGGTAAAAATTACTATTCCCACTTCAGTGAGTGCAATATTAGGGAAAGTGTTAGATAGCAGAGAAACAAAAATTACTAATAACATTTAAACAATTGATTTTTTTTAAATCATAAAAATAAGCAATATTGAAAATATATACGATTAAATATATTAAACATATAAAAAGAACATATATTATACTATTAATTACATAAAACAAAAAGCTACAAATATGATATAAAATAAATTAATAAATATTGGACAATATTATTTAAAAGAAGAAAATATTAACAAACAAAATCTTTTTTTAAAACATAAATGTATTTATTTAATTTCCTACTGTATAACACCACACCAGTAAAAAAAGCTTCACAATTTTTAATTATTTCCATAATTAACATAATTATTAATCAATTAACACAATATTAATAATAAAAAGATAATAAACATTCATTGAGTACACATGCTTTAACACTATAATATCCACAACACACACATACAATTAATTTCACATTTACCATTATTATTACTAATTAATTCATTTACATTTATTAACAACTAATTAATAATTCATCAATTAAAAATAAATTACTTCCCACCGTTTACACCTATAAACACCACAACACACACCTAAAATTAATTACACAATTACCATAATTAATTGCCAATTAATTAATCAAATTAATTAACAAATTATTAATTAATTCATAATAAATTACTTTACAGATTTAACACTATATAAATCTCAATTAAACAAATGTTAATAAATACAAAATATTCAATACATTTAATATAATTAAATTACTTCCCACCCTATTCCCCTATAAACCCACAACCCGCTACAAAAATAAAAACGCAAAATACAACAAAAAAAATGAATAACTACTAAAATTTCAACACATATAATAAAAATACAAACAATTCTTAAACAAAAAAATACATCATATACGTATGAAATATATACTAAAAAAGATAACATTAATACAAAATTGATATTTCTAACAACTATATTTTTGCAAATGATATTAAACTCTTCAATATCACTTACTTAAAATCAATATTCTTGAACATGAAAATGTGTCTGTCGATATTCCTGACCCACGATATTTATAACTCGATATTTGTGCAAATCGTTATTTTAGACTCGATATTCTGTCTCTGTACCATGTTTAGTCCGTATTTATTATGCTCATTGAATGTGGGCCCTGGCACCGTCTTAACCATACCACCTTGTCGTACACAGGCTGTCTGGTGATAGCTGGGGGTAGCATTGGCATGAGAGTCCAGGAAAAGGGGACCTGCAGGCACTGTTTGATTAACCAAGCTAAAGACCAACGTGTAAATAAAAAAGAGCAGCCTTAATTGAGACGGCCTACCATCTCTTTCTTCAGAGCTGCTCAGGGCTCCATGTTATGTGTTACTCCTGACCCAATCCTGTTTTTTTTATTCCCCGTCAATTTGTAATGACTGGCTTGTAGTTGCAAGCTTCCCTGTGTAATTTGGGACTACAAGTCCCAGAATGCAAAGTGGTGTTTGATGAAAGTCAGGCCTCATTGGTGTTGTCACACATTATGGATCACTTATCACCTTTGCATCTCATCTCTCCCACCTGGCACTTTCCTTCTCACACAAACTCTCTCTCTTCCTTTCTGTTTTCCTCTACTTTTCTCTCTTCCTCCGTCTTCCCCTCTCAGTTAATTGACTCTTTCTCTTTCACTGGATTTTCTTCCACCTGTCTGTTTCCCTTTTTTCCCCTGCGAACCACTCTCGTTTCCTATAGGCCCACTGTCTTGATGAGGGTGACCAGGCCATCTGTTTCTTTTTCTGGGACTTGTGTTTTTTTTACTTTTCTTGTTATTAGTGTGGCCTGCAAGTTCCAGCATGTGATCTTTGCAAAATACCTGGATTCCTGAAACTCTGTATCTTAGCTTAGATGCGTTGTACACATGCCTCTCTCATTCTTTATAATGTGTGTGATTGGACCACCTACCTCCCTTCTCGCTTACAGCTTTCTCACCACTGTATCTCCCAGTCTATCAGCCTCACTTTTATTGGTTGCTGTGCAGCTCGCTCCACAGCGTCCCTTACCCTTACCCTAGCTCCAAGCTTTCTTCCTCAGTCAGCTGTTTTCTCCCTCTAATCATCCTGCTGTCTCTTCCATATTTCTACCACTTCTCCCTGTGACTTCCCTTCCCTCTCTCTTTCTATCTTACCACTTGTTTCCTTCACTTTATTAAGTCTCTTTTCTGCTGTCCCGCACATCTCTTTAACTGTGGTGCTATCTCTCTCTCTCTTCTTGCTCGCCCACAAGCCTGTCTCTGTCACTGTCCCACCTTTCTGGCCCACCTCTGTCTCTCAGACCTTCCACTACAAATAATGTTTCCTGAGGCAAGGATGTATTACTGAATCAGGCTGCAAGACCCAGTGTGTAGTAATTGTACAGCTCTTCAATCCCTGATGGCACAGCATACAGGATAATGTGCTGCATGGCTAAACACTTATAAGGTCCCAAAGGGGAGACCTATTGGCTATGCCAATGCTTGTTTATATATATGTTACCGCCAGGGTAGACCCAAAACAGCCCATTGGGCAGGGTGCAGTTCATTCAAAAAGATTGGAATGTACTTTTAACTTTTACATGTCTTGATAGTTAAAAAAAATTAAGTTCATTTTTTACTACTGCAAGGCATGCCTCTTTCACTAGATATCATTGGGTTAACTTATTACATGGAATAAGTGATATATTTTAATTGGGAGCAGGTAGAAATATTGAGTTTGGTGTCTTAAGCATTGTAATTTAAAACCCTCTTTAATGGTAAAGTAAGATTTTAACTCACAATTCTGAAAATGCCACATTTAGAAAGCTGGCATTTTCCTGTACCAACTATTTGGTGCCTGCAGCCTCTTTCCTGGGCCACGTGATGAGATGTAGCTGACAATTGGTCATTGTATATTGCTCCCAGACGGAGTGAAAAAGGAGAATAGATGTTGGCAGGATGGGCCATCTCTGACTTGATGAGGGGGAGGAGTTGTCACCCTCCACACTTGCATAACACAAAGGTTCTACCTGAGCACACTCACAAAGGGTTTGACACTAGTCTATTGTGATCCCAGACAATCTGAGGCCCGGGCAGGGAGGCAGGAAATTCCAATCAACTCTGGAAGTGGAATCTCAATCAATCTTCTCCTACTTCTAAGTGGGCACCTTGTATAAATGTTAGACCCTCATACTCAACTCTTCAGGACACCTCTGGATCTGTGGAAGACTCAGAACTACTACTTCTCTGATGCCCTGATGCTTGAGTGTAAAGACTGGACCTGCATCTTGAACCCAGGAGCACCAGAGTGACTCGAAGGGCCAGTCGGCTAGCCTCCTGATAAAAGCCTCGGAGACAGAAAAGGCCTGAACCACCTTGAACCACTCACCTGGACTCTGTCTGCCGTAAGTCCTACCCCCCAAGTGGTAACACTCAAGTCCGGGATCCTTGGAAGAGGGCCTGCGAGTGCTCTGCACATCCCCAACACAGGACCTCAAATTGCAGCCCACAGGTTACTCGGAATTACTGCTGCACGACGAATCCTCAATGCATGCCATTGCATTGCAAGCACGTCTTTGACAGTCTCCTCGATAATGACACGGGACTCTGCATCATAGCCCCACAGTTTCTTTCAAACTGTTGGTGCGCAAGTATCTTTGACGCAGGACTATGTACTGTAAGACTCTCATCAATGGCATCCTCGATGACGATGCAGAACTTCACATCACAGCCTTACAGCTTTCTCAGAAACAGTGCTGGGCAACACATCTTGACACGGAATCTCACAGTGCTCTGCAAACCAGGATTTAAGGTACTTTTGTTCAGCAGGACTAACTCAGTCCTAGTAGCCGGCCTATGTGCCATCGTTTTCAGCCTGAACTTGTGACTTTGCCCTGGTCCAGCATGACCCGATAACTACAGTTGGCGCTTTGTGCTTCTAGGCACTATTTTCACATAAATCTTTAGAAATGCATATCTCATGTTCTACTGATTGCATTTTTGTCGTTTTCGTATCAAATAATGTTTACTTTATTTTTTAAATTGGTGTGGGAGTTTTCTAGTGTTCTGTTTTTACTTTATTACTCCTTGAAGCACTGGATAAATACTTTACATATTGCCTATAAATTAAGCCTGACTACTTTGTGCCAAGCTACCGGAGAGTTATGCACAGGTTAATTTGGGGTTTGCTATGACTTCACCCTAACAGAAATTGTAGTTGCTGCTTGAGTAGGGTTTCACCCTCCTCAACCAGTAACCTAACCATAATTATGACATCAAAGTATATAATAAAGAAACTCAATTTCCCATCATTACCTCTGTCACTGTCTTCATCAGTTTGGTGAAGCACCATGGGTGATGACAGACAAAATGGAAAGGCATTAAATTCAGAGGCTTGTTCCAATCATTGAAAATGGATACATTTCATATTTAGAGGATGGATAGGGATTAACAAGTAACTGGCCTTTACTTTCAAATTGACCACCCTGTAATTTTCCTGCAAAACTTTGGGAGGGACGTAAATAACAATCATCTTAAAATATCTGTAAATTAGCCATCTGTTGAATTGATGGAGGTTGATTATTAGTCTGACATTTCTTCCCTTTTACTCCACCCAAAATGTGTAGCTTTAAAAGCCCAAGAATGGCAGAAAAAAAGGTAGATACTCCTTTCTGGAAGTGAGCAATTATTTCTTGATCCACTGTTATTTCCTCTGAGGATAAAAAAGGAATCTGTTAAGGAAGCCCTGGCTGACTTGAGGAGCCATAAAACCAGATGTGAAAGCCCTCCTTGTTTCCACAGCCGACACCTCTTGAGAGCTCTTTTGCCAATTGTGAATAAAGTCTTTTGTCATGCCTCCTCTTTTATCTTACCCTAATGGGCAAGATAAAAGACAAGTAAAAGGGAAAAAAGTTACCTAAAAATCTTAGGTTGGAATTGGAAGTTCCTCTGGAGGACCCTTCATGGTATTTGCCGGGCCCATCATTGAAATTAGAGCAAAAGAAATTACCAAAGCATTTCTGGTCTGACCAGCATCAGCCTGTCCTACCCTCTGAGCATTTTGGAATTTGTATCCTGCTGTAAGAAGTGTCTTCCAGTGTGGCCCATGCCATGACCAGCCCGTTCAAAAAGGTTGTAAATAAATGCTCTCTTGAAGTAAAGTTGGCCCATAACAATATTAATGAAATTGGCAAGCTTCTTTACAAAGTGCTCTCCTAAAAGAAAATCATTCGTAATATGACCTGCTTCAGATGTGGTGAGTGCTCCATGTTTAGAGTCAAGGCTAAGAATGATGAAATAGCATCTCTCAAAGAAGTTGTATTACCTAATAAGCTTATGGTTCATGCATGGGGAGAGGAGTTGGCCTGACAGCTAGGCCGGTCGACTTTGGATCTAGGGAACTGGGTTCGAGTCTCGGCAATGACGCTGAACATCCTGTGATTCTGGGCAAATCACTTAGGGGCATATTATCAAGCCAGGCGATAAAATTATCGCCGCTTTAGCGGCAGAAAACTGCAGCTAAAACGGCGATAATGGGCTTGATAATATGCTCTATGGAATTCCAATTGCAGCCCATGTTAGACGTGAAGGACATCTAACCTGAGCTTCAATTGGAATTCCATAGAGCATATTATGAAGCCCATTATCGCCGTTTTAGCGGCAGTTTTCTGCCGCTAAAGCGGCGATAATTTTATCGCCTGGCTTGATAATATGCCCCTTAATCTCACCGTGCCTAACAAAAATGAATGTGTCCTCATGTAATGGAACTGGAGCTATGTAAAGCGCTCTGATTCCCGATTTGGAACAAGTTCACGTAAAAAAAAAAGCTGATGCTTTGATAATGCTAAGGTTGACTGCAACTCCTTCCTCCTTTGCATAGACCGCCGTTTTCAACCTTTTGATCCATGGAACTACCACATCTAATAAAATAAATGTCTGATCTTCTAGCATCACTCTATCTCAAACCTTTCTATGAAAGTAATATGTTTGGGTCTATTTTTGTGTGGCCACCACTTCCCCTCCAAAGAAGATCTGACGCATTCCACCAGAAGGCAATTGCCTACTTCATTATCAAATGATCTGTGGAGGCAAGATTATACATAAAGAGCCACCGTATGGGATATAGACCATTCAGATGAACTTAAACAGCAATGGGTACTGGAGTTTGGAAGGATTCTCTTGAGGATCAGGAGCACCTGTGTCTTTAACTTATTTATGACCAGTCAACGTAGGATGCCAAGGACTTTGGTCCTCACAGGTAGCAGAATGATCAGAATCTGTGTTCTGGGGGCCTAAGTCTGAAGGAGGGTTGCAATATCTCCACCAGCAGGGAAAGAAGATGTTCTGAATCTCCTATAAGAGCACGCTAAGAAGGCCATGGTTCTTTCTGAAAGGTGTCAAATTGAGGGCACTATCTGCTACCCGTTGGACTTAGTATGAGGTGGCTGTAAGGTTTGTACAAGGGTGCACAATGTACCTTTAGAACAAGTCGTCCTCTTCCATCCTGGGGAGGGATGACAGTGGTACAACAGCAGATATTGCCTTTAGATGGCGACAACAGGCCTGAAAGTGTGCACTGTACTGATTATTGGGCAGTGCTCTTAATAGCCACTAAAAAGTCTTGCTCCGAAATATTGGAGGTAATTTTCTTCTGACTGATTTCCGTATTGTGAGATATTAAGTGGCCTTGGTCTGACATTTTGCATGAATGATGTAATACACATGAACTCAAAAGAGTAATTATTGTTACAGCTCCTCTGCAATGTGGTCCGGATCAACGAGGTAATTAGACGGGTAGGTGACAGAGTAGAGTTTAGCCCATGAGTAAAGAAATAGCAGAAGTTAGCACAAGGCCATGTTCCCGGACGTGCACTGCTGAAGTAAGTGCTCCATCAGCCCACCACCAACTGAAATGGCAACTGGCGCTAAAGTAGAAATACGATTGCACCAACCAGGCTGGGCAGCCATACTGGCTGTCTGGAGGCGTTTTGTAGTGGTGCAGGGACACACTGATTAATTTGAAATAGTCTGAATTGTCACACTTGTAGGAGTGCGATGGTTAGGTGTTATGTTAGTACTGCCTTTGGCAGCGGCAGTAGGGTACGAGTGGTGCAGGCTGCAGTGGCCTTCAAAGAAGGCCACTGCAAATTAAGCACAGGGAGCAAAAGATTCAGAAACCTGACAGAAACCCCTGAGCGTTGAGAGCACGTACAGCCTCTGAAGTGAGAAAGCTAAAGGAGAGAAAACACACAGCTCCAAAGGTACAGGAGGAGAAAATAAAATGGCCCTTGTCGGGATGCAAGCAACTAAGAAAAAGGCCAGACTGGATAACTCACGAAAGGAAATGGACTCCCTTCTTGTTGATTGGTTGTTTCGTGTCCCAGGTCTCATCCTTCTTCTCACTATCCTTATGGGGATTGTAGTTCACCTTCTGTCCTGATATAGAATTCACTGAGGCATAACAAATTATAGAGAGAGCTCCGAGGTTTGGCGTTTGTGCGCCTATGAATCAAATTATTCACAATGCACTTTGCTGACATGTGAAAATCTGACTTCAGCAACAAGTAAAATACAAAATGCCCAATTTGCCTACTGATTAATCCTATCTGCCATTTAATGTCATTGTGGTTAGAAAGTTACAGATCAATAGATATATTTGGTGACCTATGTTCATACATTAGAAAAAACAGTCACAGAGCTGGAGTAATTATGTGGAATGTTTGCATTGAATATGGAAAAAAAGAGGAACATCCTTGTGAGATGTTTTCACTTATTGTGCTGAAACTGTAACTAACTAATAGACCTTTTTCGTTTGAGCATTTTTCAGCAGAAGGTTTTTCGCAGGTCCTATTAGTGCAACATATATTGAGAGAAACAGAATGTACTCTGTAACCTTAACAAAGCTCACATTTTATGAACTTCACTCAGTTCCACCTGCAGAAAAATGTGTTTATTTATTTTTCTATTTCGTTATCTATTTCTTATGTAAAAAGGGAGCATTTCCACAAGAAATGCTAAACAAAGCAAAACAAACCTCAGCATAATGTCGTAGGCAACTTTTGAATTAAACATACAGAAGAATCATGAATGGTTAACTGTGAATTTGGAAAAAAAACTTACAAAAGACTCGAGCACCACTAAGTGCACTAGTGAAACATTAGTTTACCCTCCCCTATTGTCATGTGGTGTTTGATAACCAAAAAGAAACTCATTTATGAAGGTGAAAGACTGATGATCAAATCAACACCATGCATTACAATCCTAGGGAAGACCTACATCCGTCCCCGGCGACAGCGGTCAATGCAGAGTCTGACTCTGCTGCTGAAGAGGGAGGCCTAGGCATGCTTATCCCATGCTTTATGCACCACTGAGGGGTCTAGTCTGACCCTGTTGCACTACCCAGACACTCCCAAAAGATTCCAATGTACTGAGCAACAACATAGGCCAATCTAAAATACTCTCCTACATGCCAGGTTTCCGAGAGCTGTTAAAAGACTCCAATAACTGGATAATGCTAGTTGTTCTCACTTTCAGTTTCTGCGTGTCCATGATCAAAGGCGTCCTTGGAGTTCTCCTTTCCAGCTGACTTCACTTTCCTTCACTTCATCTTGGTTTACGTAGCGTTAAGGATTACTAGGGGCTCTGTTGTCCTGTTCTCTCCAAGGAGATTTAGATGATTTACTAGAAGTGTTTTTTTTCAACCCTTCTCACTAACAAATGCTTGGGCGTAAAATTTGTATTGGCCCAACTTGGAACAGACGAGAGTTTTTTCTAGCCCGTGCAAAATTTCAATTTTCCTGACTAAAGCATTTAGGAACAGAAGTTTGCTATTCTTTCATTAAACACTATCCGGTTCTAGCAGAGGAGTCCTGTCAAAGCCAATGAGCAGATCTGATCTTTAGGAAGAGCAGGTGTGCCCTGTGAATGTGTCAGGAACCTTTTCCGCTACTTATGAAAAGGAAACCTTGACATTCAAGAATGGTCAGCATTTACTCACTATGTTTTAAGACTGCCTGCCTTTCTTAGATTGGCCTGCACAGGATAATAGTAGTGTATTGACATCAGCACTGACTTTGTTGTTGAATTGAATTTATATTCACACATTCAGCTTTTGGACATGGTCCATTCGTATGATGACCTAGGTATGCTGTCATGAAACGGTGAGGAAGCTGTCAGCCCTTGGAGTGGAGGAGCGTCGCCCCCCTAAAATGCCCCCGAGCCAGGAGGTGAAAAATAAAATGGTAAATCATCATTACCATTTTTTTTCTCCATCCTAGCAGCATCCTCCGGTCCTGAATGAGCGTCAGGACGGAGGCGGGCCGCTGCTAAATAACAGCAGCGGGGATTAGGAGGAGGGTGGGTTGTATTCAGGGACATCAGGCATGTCTTGCGGGTGGCGGGGCGTGAGAGGGTTATGGGGGAGCCGCGCGGGGGGACTATAAAAAAAGATAAATAAACGTACCTTGCCGCTGGGTCCCGCGTCCCTGCTCCTGCTCTCCTTGTAGAACTCAAGGAACAGGAAGCACAGCAGCCCCCACTGACCAATCACAATGCTCCAATGCAGCATTGTGATTGGTAAGCACCCAGGCTCCCCTGACCAATCACAACGCTGCAATGCAGCACTGTAATTGGCTTTGAGCGTCCTGTTTCGACACTCAACCAGGGAATGGGGGCCTGGGCATGTTTCCCATGCAGGCTGTAATGCAGCCTGCATGGAGAACGAGGAAAGTGCACATGACTGGTTTGGGCGGCCCGAGAGGTCATTGTGCCCTTAGGAGTGGCCAAACCACTCTTCCCCTGACCTGCTCCGAAAGCAGAGCAGCCAGCCCGCCCGCTCACCCACAAAGCAGCAGGAGGCATAAAATGATAATAACGCAAAGTTATTATCATTTTATGTTCCTACTATATACGCACTGATTAAAACCAGTGGGGTGATGCTCCTCCGTAATAGCGGAGGAGCTGCCACTGGTTGTATGTGCACTTTTCAAACTGCGCATGTCTTTTTAGCTCGCCGTCTTGCGATGGTCAGCCAGACATTCGCACTTTGAAACCTCTAACCCAGCTGTCTTAAGACAGCTGGGTTAGAGCAACTGCAACTGCAGGCCTTCATAGTGCTGTGGAGCCCCGAGACAGGCCACTCCCTCCAATCAGAGTGCTGCTTTCATGCTGGTGAGAGCAGCACCCTGATTGGTCAAGAGAGTTTCCTGGTGGCCAGGCTGCAGTGCAGCAGGGTCCAGAGTGGGGGGTCCTGTTGTCAGGTAAGTGTTTCTTTTAATATATTTTAAGTTTATATTTGTGCGTCCCCCCTTTCCATTGATGCTAGCCGCCACTGGAAGCTGCATCTCATTGCACAAAGTAAAATCAATTCAAAATACAAACATAAATTGAAAGATGACCACAGGCTATGATGGTATTCACCGTGGTGGGTGCTGAGACACTCAGGTTGGAGTGCTGGGGCCTTTCATTTTACTGGGCCATTCCATACCTTCTTGCTTCAGAGGTCGAGGCCTCCTGTTCACAACATTAAATGCAGCAAAGGTATTGCACCTCTTACTTGAAGCAAAGCCTCGAGACCGTGCCAGACTCCCTTTTGTGGCGACAAACGCCCTCGGCCCTTCTAGATGCAGAATGAGTTTGGCTTCTCTGGCATTTTCAATTGCATGAAGTGTAAGTATGGGTGTCAGTGCTACGTGGAGCCCTGAGCTGTGTAGTGGGCTCAATTACTATCGGTTTGAGATTCAGTCCAAATATAATTTCTAGATAAATATCAAGAAATCCAATCCTGGGGGAGGAAGTCCTGCAATGTTGCAGTCTGTGGTGTCTAATATATTGTAAATCAAGATGCGTGCTTGTGTATATGTCTATGAAGCTGCACAGTGTGCAATGTGCTATTTGTTACTGTTATTGATTATGGGGAGATGGCATGGCTCATAAGAGACTGCATCCTCTAGGGGGCCGAGTGCTCCATCGCTCCCTCAACAATGATAACAAATAGCATGTTATACTTTGCAGATCTGCATGCATGGATCATTCGATGCTATTTTTCAATTGCATGCTTTACAGACACCAATCTTAGCTTTCCCGAAGCACAAACTCATTGCACAGCCCATAGTGTGAGAAGTGAAGATCAAGAGAATGATGACAAACAAAATCCACAAGCTGAAGTACCTCTGTAGTATAAACATGGGATTTAAGCATTGTATTGCAGTAATGCTGGAATCTCTGTTCATTATTAGACGTGCTTTAAAGAGCACATTTTATATTGACATATTTATTTTCATTAGCATTGTGATTTTATGTGTTGCTAGTATTTTCTTTTTTCTTTTTTCTAAAGTCATGAGCATTGCATTTGATGAGTGAGTTATAGTTTCAATATCTGTTGTGTAAGTTATGGATTGTGGCGCTAACCATAACTTGCAAATGTCTGTGTTTTTCTATGAGTGAATTTCAGAGTTAAAAAAAAAACATATGTGAAATGACAAAACCTAACCACAGCTTAAATTTAGTTATGTTTCTCAGCGGATTTCTGTTACTTTTTGATGACATGCTACATCCAACTTCTATTAAAAAAAAAAACCTCTCTAGCGTAAGCCTTGGAAGGCCATGAGCCACAGGCCACGTGTCCTACAGATACAAAAAAAAACGGTGTGGGGGGGGGGGGGGGAATTAAAAGGGCTTTCAAATGCCCCTCGAGTGGATATATCGTTTTAAAGCCCAAAGAGTTGTGGGATTTGGAAGGCCGAATTTCTGACTCCCGAATCACTGACCTCTAAAATGGCAGCTGATCTGAGAATGGGTCAGAGTTAAAACTGGGGTTTAAAATTCTGTGATTTGATAATATCTTAACTGCTGTATCATGGACAGTATGAAAAATGACAGAACCTTAGCATGTTTACCTTATCCCTAGTATATAGATCTTCATGCAAATCTATCAACAAGGAGCACAATTGACAGCGGTCAAAATAGTGGTCATTAGCTATTAATTTGCTAATTTACAGCAGACTGCCAGCATCAGGTGTACATAACCTTTAGCATGGGTTGACCTCAGTGTCTGGCGTACAGCCTGAGTAGAGTAGAGAGCAATGATTTGTCTGGCAGTTAAATTGGGAGCTGCTGCTCTTTGACTACCCTTTAAGTGAACTTGATGACTTTGCATGAAACTCCAAGTATCATAAGTAAGCGAAACATCAATCATAGGTGTCTGATAAGTGTTGTGTAGATCTGTAAAACTGTGCCAATCTTAATAGAAAATCACAGTTGTTGAGCCCCCTCTCATGTAACTATTCCCTTCCTTCTCAGATCTGCCTTAAACCTGAGATGCCTGCACTGGGTTTAATGTGCTAAGAGCCTGACAAATTTCCTGCAGATTTATTACAGCACAGAAAAGTTATTAGCACATGAACTTGTTCGCCCCCTTTTAACTTGGTCCCCATCTTGACAGATCTGCACTAAACGTGCCATAGCCACAGGGGATTAAACATAGTAAATATTTGCCAGACTTCATGTGGATTCCTCACATGATACAATAGTTGTTAGCAAATTAGTACCTTTTCGACTCCCGTTTTAAAAGTGCCACCCTTTATGAATCTGCACAAATTAAAAAATACAAAGAATAAGATAAATATGTTAAGCATCTGGCATATTTCTTGCAAATTCATCGAACAGTTTTACAGTTATGGCAAATTTAACATAAAGCTTTCCATCTGTCAAGATATCTGTTCAATTGAACCTCTCTATGCATAACCTGCTTTGTAAATGCTGATTTATCAAAAAATAATGAACAGGATTTCACCAAACTAAGAAAAGCACAATCTTTGAGTAAAATTATAATTTTGTGCCACGTGTTTTATAATTCCAATCAAGCTATTTTTGTCTGTTTCGGAGAGCAGCTAACCCTATTGAAACTAAAATTGCACTTTTTAGGTCTTGCCTGAGCCAGCGCATGCGCTGCGCTGGCAAGACTTTTAGTAAGTGGGCTTCAGAAAATGCTACCACACACTTTTGCTTGTGGCCTAGACCTTGCGGTTACGCGCACGGCATGCGCTTATGAGCAGAGGCGCCATCTGGCTTTCCTCTCTCATCAGCAGCGCATGTCTTGTTGATGTTATCTGGGGGGGCGTGCCTGGTATCTTCAACCCTGTCACTTTCACGGCCGCGCGGCCGCGTCACTTTGTCATGGCTAATTAAACTTTCAGCGCGCCACTAACGGGAAGCTGCATTCCTCTTCACATCTCTTCACGTCTCTCTGGCCGGGTCCATCTGGCTGTTGCCAGCCCCTTTCCTCCTCCCTCCACCCAAACAAAACGAAGTGGGTTACGCTGCGCTGCGCTGAGGTGATGCAAGAGAGAGAAAGAAGCCGTTCGCCCCGTCACTCTCTTTCATGCACTTCGACACCATCTGATCGCAGGAAGCCAGGCTGGACTCTCTCCATTTCTTCTCCCGGCTGAAGGGAAACATTGTACTGCGCCACTATCACGGTCATGCGGCCGCGTCACTATCACGGCTGCGCGGCATATTTTTTTTTCTCCTCACGTCTCTCTGGCCGGGGTCCGTCTGGCTGTTGCCAGCCCCTTTCCACCTCCCTCCACCCAGACAAAACTAAGTGGGTTACGCTGTGCCGATGTGATGCAAGAGAGAGAAAGAAGCCGTTCGCCCCCTCACTCTCTTTCATGCACTTCGACGCCATCTGATCGCAGGAAGCCAGGCTGGACTCTCTCCATTTTCCCTCCCGGCTGAAGGGAAACATTGTGAAGCTGCCTTCAGTGGGAGGGCCTTTCACGCTGCTACGTAGGAGGATAAAAATAACCATCATATTTAAGCCGAAAGAGAAATCCCAGAACAGACACAGTGCCTGGTCAGCGACTGTGGCACCAGGTCCTTAGCGCAGGCACTCACTCACGCAAGCAGTAACTGCACAATATGTAAACTCACACGTCCTCAGTCAGAGGATGTGCCGTAAAGGCTTGAGCTGCTGACTTTAGAAGAGGGAAGCTAGGTTCCAGACTCAGTGTCAGCTCAACATTCTGTGATTCTGGGCATACCACTTTATCTCTCCGCACTTAAAAAACCTAATTTATTGTGTCCTTGATTAATGTAAGTGACTGGTGATAAAATAAAGCCTCCCAATAACTTATGGTCAAGTTTGTGCCTGTAACATTAGCGAAAAGAAGCGTACAAGGCGCTATACAACTGTGTGAAGCACAAAATGATAAATAACCAGGCACACAGTTTTGTAAAACTTAAAGAAAGGAAGTCATTAGGGCGTCCTGTCTGCTTAATTTTAGGAAGGACCTAAACTTTTAAAGACATCTTGCAGCAGACCTGTAAAAATACAATGTGCAAAAATACGGCAAATACCCTTCAAAATATATATTTTTTTAAAACTTTATTTACATTCAGAACCGTCTCACCTTAGTACATAAGATGATGTCAGTGCATTAAGTATTTTTTTTTTTAAGTTCAAAAGATCTTTATTGGAGAAATAGAGGTGTCAAAACATGAGGAAAGAAGACTAAAATATCACAGCAGTATAATAGATAAGATAAACATGTCTGTAAAAATACACATAAAATTGAGAGATAACAAATGATTGAGGCTATATGACAAAAGCAATACTGGAAACAATATGCAATAAAATGAGTTACAAAAAATACAAAGGAACAAAAAGGTCTATCAGGGAGGCTTGAAAACCTCTTGTTGAGAGGGAGGCAAATGAGAAGAGCGCTTAGCACAAAAATCGAGGTACAAAGTCACAGGTAGCCAAAGATCATGTCGTTATTTAGCCAGATTAAGGGGATAAATAAAAATGGTATCTAACCTGTGGTTATGGCATATGTTGTACCACCATGCTCTAAAAGAGATATTAGCAACATTTTTCCAATTTACAGTAATTTGTTGGAATGCGACAGCTAACAACAGGTCAACAATCTGGGCATTAAAATCAACATCGGCCCAGCAAGAAGAGAGGCTTCCTAGAAAGACATTAACAAGGGAGAAGGGAAATGCAGTGTGAAATATGGCATTAATCTGAGCCTAAACTTGTTTCCAAAAGTTGTACACGGCAGTACATGAGAAAAGCATATGAAAAAGAGTAGCCTTGGGTGTCGAGCAGGACCAACAGTGGTCAGGGATTAGAGGAAACTTCTTATTGAGCATATGGGGTGAAAAAAGAAGTCTGTTATAGACAAAGAAAAGGGTTTGCGTGAGGGAGGCAGCCCTGGAAGATTTGCGGAGTTTGGTCCACACCTTATCCCATAGAGAAGTGGGCCAAGAGACATCAAAGTCAGATTCCCATTGTTCCTCTACCTTGGATTTTGGCCTGGGGGTAAGAGTCTTATGAAATGAGTGGTAAATAAAGGAGGCAGTATTGTGAGTACGGAGCAGGGAATGAAGGCGTAGAGTAGGGTTGGAGGAAACTGGTTGGGCGGGAGAGTTAAAGAGTTGGGTATAGGTGGACATAACTGCCTTCTTGAGCAGGAGGTATTTACGAGCAAAGGAGGAGGGGAGATTGAAATTACGGCAAAGAGCGGAGAAAGGTAAAAAATCAGGGCCAGAGAAAAGGTGGGAAACCCAGATCAATCCTTTTTGTCTCCAAGATTTCCAATAAAAGGGCTTATGATTAATGAGGATGCTATTATTGTGCCAAATGATGGTATTGAGAAATTCAGCTACAGAAGAAGGAGGGCTTGGGGAAGTGGAAAGAAGAAGCTTGGCAGTGAACTTGTGGATGGGAGTGAGAGTGAGCTGGGGTTTACGAGAAAATGAGAGATATTCAGCGAAAGTAAAGGGTGATAAAGAAAGACGCTCAATAACAAGCCATAGAGGTGGAGATTCAGCAGGATCTCGTAACCAAAGGGAAGCTTGTCGTAGAAGGAAAGCTTTATGATAAGAGGAAAAATCTGGAAAATTGACCCCACCTTCTGGTTTGGGGAGTTGTAGTCTGAGCAAGTACATACGGGCTCTTTTACCAGACTAGAGGAAAGAAGAAAGGATAGTGTTGATTTTCCTAAAAAATTTAGCTGGAATAGGAACTGGTATATTAGAAATAGTGTAAAGAACTATTGGAGAGAGCATCATTTTAATCGTGTCAAGGCAGCCCCACCAGGAAAGGTAAAGCGGGTGCCACCTGGAAGTGAGGTCAGACAGTCTCTGAGTACACTTGCTAAGGCATAACGAGACAGTGTCTGAAAGGGAGGGGTAATGTGCAGACCAAGATATTTGATATGTGAGGAACTCCAAGTGAAATTGGACGTAGCAAAATCAGGTTTGAAGGTAAATTTTGTGAGGGGTAAGATTTCACACTTGTCGTTGTTGAGCTTATACCCGGAAATTTGGGAGTACTCGTGAACTTCAGTAAGGAATGCAGGAATGGAGATGACAGGGTTGGAAATAAAGAGAAGGATGTCATCTGCATAAGCAGCAAGTTTAATGCTTGTCTGAGAAAAATGGAAACCGTGTATATTAGGATTTTGGCGGAGCTTTGAGAGGAAGGGTTCTAAGGCCAAATTGAAGAGGAAAGGGGAAAGTGGACAACCCTGACGGACTCCTCTACCCAAATTAAAAAAAGGAGAGACTAGGCCATTAGCACAGACCGCCGCTCTAGGATTAGAGTAAAGGAAAGAAACAAAAGAAATAAATTTAGGACCAAACCCAAACCATCTGAGGGCGGAAAAAAGAAAAGTCCATTCTACCCTGTCAAACGCTTTTTCTGCATCCAAGGCAATTGCTGCTAATGAGTCTTGGAATCGTGAGGATTTAGACAGGACATTAAACAAAAGTCTAGTGTTATCCGTAATGAAACGACCCTTAACAAATCCAGACTGCTCGGGGCCTAATAATTCAGGAAGAAAGGGGTCTAATCTTATGGCGAGGGATTTAGCATAGATTTTGTAATCAATGTTAACTAAAGAGATTGGTCTATAATTCTTGTAAAATTGGGTATCTTTTCCTTCTTTGGGTATTATGCATATGTGGGCGTCAGAAAAAGTGCCAGAGGAGGTGCCGCTAAGGGCAAAAGAATCAATGAGAGAATGTAATCTGGGTAGAAGTAATTTAGAGAATTGCAAATAAAATTCAACTGTGAATCCATCCGGACCCGGGGCTTTATCTTTCTTAAGTGTCTGAAGTGCAGTGTGTAGTTCGAGATTAGAGATGGGTGTTTCAAGAATAGATAAATCAACAGGGAAATTGGGGGGAGCCTGAATGCTAGAGAAGAAAGTAGCGAAGGATTGGGGAGTAGGATGGGTTTCAGAAGAGTAAAGCGTAGCATAGAAGCGTGAAAATTCTTCTAGAATATCAGCATCTGTGCGCCTTAAAACAAGATTAGCATCAAAAACAGACTCAATATTCAATTTACGTTGCTTAGCTTTTAAATAATTGGCTAAAACCTTCCCCGCTTTGTTCTTACCCCCATACAATTTTGAACTAGATTTCAACAGATATAACGAAGCATCATCAGTGGATTGTTTATTAAATTGCATCTTTGCTTCAATGAGAGCAGTCAAACTTTCCTGCGAGTGGGAGGTATAAAAAGAGTGCTCAAATTGTTTGATTGTAAGGAGAGGATCATTAGTACGCTTGCGGGCATTTTTACGCTTTTTGGCCACAAAATCAATGATGAAACCTCTGGCTGCAGCTTTGTAAGTGTCCCAAATAACATGCTTGGGGAGATTGGGCGTGTCATTAATGGCAAAAAACTCTGTGGTGAATTCAACAAAGGAGGTTGTGAACTTGGGATCAAGAAGGAGAGCATTATTAAAGCGCCATCGCTTTGGCCCAGTAGACTTGGGCAAGACGTCAATATTAACCAAAACGGGGGCATGATCAGAAAACAAAATGAGGCCAATATCGGCATGAGTGAGGGACTGAGAAATGTGATGGGAAAGAAAAATGTAATCAATGCGGGACTGCGATTGGTGGGATGGGGAATAAAAGGTAAACTCCCTAGTTGTAGGATAGCATAAACGCCAGGCATCAACAAGTTTGTGTTGGGATACTGCTTGAACAAACAATTAGTGAGATTTATTGGGGATATAAGATGCTTTGGAATGCCTGTCTAAAAAAGGGTCATGAGGTAAGTTACAATCTCCTGCCATAATAAAATTATCGTCAACGTACTCAGAAATACGGGAAGCCATTGTGCGCCAAAAGGCCGGGTCACCACCAGTAGGTGCATAAATGTTGAAAAGGGAGATGGGAGTGCCTTTCGAGGAAAGTTTGACATATAACCATCTGCCCTCGGGATCTGATTCAGAAGATAAGAGAGAGTGAGAGAGAGATTTACGAACTAGAACAGCCACACCATTTCTTTTGCCATCCCCAGGAGCAGAGAAAACATCACCAACCCAACCCCTCCTGAGTTTAGCAGCTTCAACCACAGACAAATGTGTTTCTTGCAAAAAGGCGATGTCTACATTCAGCTTGGCAAGATGAGAGAGAATTTTTTGCCTCTTAATGGGAGAGTGAAGACCTTTAACATTCCAGGATACAATACGTATTTACATTAAAGATTATTAAAAGAATAATGCAAAGAGAGAATAAAGCATTGACAAAAAGCCTCGCGAAAAATACAGAACATAGGAGAGAGAAAGAGCAAAAAGGAATAGAGAAGAAATAGAATGGATAGGAGCAAGAAGAGTGAGAGAAAATTAAGAGAAACCAAAAAGATGGGGAGAACCAAGATGTTATTAAAATCAGTGAAATGATAGAGTAAAGTCCAAAGATAATAATAAGAGTGCAATAAAAGAGAAAAAAGAGCATGTACAATAAGACTAATAAAGAAGTATGTTGAGAGAGAAAACAACCAAAGAGAAAAGAGAATGGGTGTAAGTCAAAGGAGAGATGAAGTAATAAGGAAATAAAATGTAGAATGAGAAAGAAGCATGATCGAGGGAGCCAATAAAAGGTAAGAAAAAACGAGGAAAGAGAGAGAGAGAGGAAAAAGGTTGTGGAAAAGGTATTGACACCATTAAAACTGAGAACATGAAGGGAAAAATCAAGGTCAATAGAAATAGAACAAAAATAAACATATAATAAAGGATATGGGGGATACTTACAAGGCGTAGGTTAGGGGAGGTACGGTCAGGAACAGGAACATGTAGAGACGCACGTGGATATGAGGGGAGGGAGGTAAGGCCAACTGGAGAAGGCAGGACACTCGGGTCAATGAGGCGTCCAACCAGAGGAAACAGGGTGGAACGTGGAACATTGAACTACAAGGGGAGAAAAATAACAGGGTTAGACAACGGCAAATGGCATAGACATAAGACAAGCATTGGATATGGCAAACCTAGAAATTATGACATAAATAGCAAACATTTCAGTGAAAAATATAAACTCAGCAAGAGAACAATTGAGTGAGAGAAATCAACGTTCAACTGAAGCTGGAGCAGCATAATACAGCATCAATAAGAGTCACGGTGGGAGAGAAGAAGAAGGCCCAGAAAGCTCCATGGCATGCTGACTGCAAGAGTTCAGGAAACTCCGAAGTCGCGTAGGGTCTTCATATGTCGTAGTTTTATTATTGTAGGTGACTTTGAATAAACAAGGGTGGAAGAGACCATATCGGGCGCCAAGTGAGCGAAGGTCAGGTCTCATATCCAAGAAAGCCTTGCGTCGGTTTGCGGTAGCTCTGGCATAGTCTTGCGCAAAAAACAAGGTGGAACCCGACCATGTAAGACGAGGAGAGGCTCTGGCTGCTGAGAGAACTATCAGCAGATCTGTGTATTCCAGGAAATACATTATTACACCTGTGGGTTTCACTGGCACAGATAAAGAGGAGGAAACACGACCCAGCCTTTGGGCACGCTGGATGTTGAGCGATGTGTCTTCGGGCACGTGTAAAAGCTTGGGAAGGAATGACTTAAAAAAATTGACAGGGTCACTCCCCTTGCATCCTTTAATCAGGCCATAAAGGCGAAGGTTGTTGCGCCTATTTCGATTTTCCAAGTCCTCCACCTGCTTCTGGAGAGAGGAAACCTGTGCATGCAAATGGGTGGCTTTGGCAGCAGATTCTTGAAGAGAAGAGACATCACGCTCCACTGACGACACTCTTTCATCCATTGAAGTCCAATTGTCAGTGAGGACCTGCAACTTAGCGTTGGTTTCTTCCATAAAAGGGCGCAAGGCCCGTATCTCTTCAAGGAGTAACTCCATCGAGATGGTCGTAGAGGATTTGGGAGGTGAAGGTGGATCTTTTTTCAGCCTCTTAGACATCGTTTTTGCTGAGGGCTGTGAAGAGGCTTCTATATGCGACGTCATCTCATCGACAGACAGAGACTGGGAGGCTTCAAAATGGGCCAGTTCCGTGAAAAGCTTGGAATTCTTAATATAATTGCGTCTATGGGCCTTGGTGAAACAATCAGCCATCAACACGTCTATGAAGCGCAAATATACCAGGAACAACTAAAAAAACTGAAAGCGAAAGAGGCATTTTACGCAGTCCAAAGAACTTGAAAAATAACAGAGAGGCAGTTAAAAAGGGTTGGCAAAAAAAAAAAAAAAAAAAATGCCAGGCCAGAGAGAGCAAAAATGCCAAGAGCCATGAAAAGCAGAAAGAAATCTCAAAATGGCTGCCGGGTTTGAAGAGAACAAGAAACGTCCATTGAATCAGGAAAAAGCCATGAAAATAAAAAGAAAGTCACCTAAAAGTGCTTGGTTGAAACTGCTGTATCGCCTGCACTGCCGTGAATAACACCAACATAATTAAAGTTCCAGGAATTCAATGCGCACTGGACGCATTGCAGAGGAGATCCCGGTCCTTCAAGAAACAAAATGGCGGTCGCGGCCGTTTCAGAGTCGCGACCGGGACAAAAAGGACAGCAACGCTGAAAGAAATGCCGTCACGGCGGCAAAAGTAAGCTCAGGGCATGCTCGCTGTCCTTATACACCAGAGGCTCCCCTTCGGTGTTCGCGAGTGATGCATGAACCTCCAGCTAATCCCCGGTCTGACGGAGCGCTACTCCGGCACCGCCATTCCCCTCGGGCGCTTAGCCACGCCCCCTGCATTAAGTATTTTTGTAGAGTGATAGTTTTCAAACATGCATTTAGAAACATTCTTGCCCCCCCACCGACAACAATGCCAATAGTGAGATGTCAGTTGTTATGTGCACCCTTTGCATACATTCCAGCAGACCAGATTCAGGTAGGAGAATCGCAATATTTTAAGCCCAAAATGGCTTTACTTTGAGGGTCTCCTGCTAAAATCTCCTACTCTTCAATGTATGTCGATGGGGAAAATCGGCCCCTCACTCCCCACTGATTTATTTTTGCAAAATCGCCCTCTTACTACATTCAACATGTTGCCATGTATGCCTTTGGGTGGCCTGGGTTGCTCTTGTACATGAGCCACATTATGGTTTATGAAATCAAACACAGGAGAAGGTTTTGTACAGCACACATCCTGAAGTCATCTATTTTGAGGTTTATATGTGATAATGAAGAACACGCATTGGCATAGCCAATAGGTCTCGCCTTTGGAACCTTATAAGTATTTAGTTATGCAGTACAATATCCTTGGTACAACAACATCAACTGTTGCATAGCTAAAAACTTATAAGGTCCCAAATGCGAGACCCATTGGCTATGCCAATGCTTGTCTCTATTCCCACGCTTCATGGATCTGCATGAAACTTGCCATAAAGCACTCAACATGAATGAACAATTTTTGGAGAAAGTTTCGTGGAAATTCTTTGAACATCTCACAAATTATTAAAAAACAGAACATGCTTTTTCTATGAAAACTCTGACTCTGTTAGAACTACAATGATGATATTGAGTCCTGAAAATAAATAAGAAATGGCACATAATGGGGGAAGGTGAACACACTATTCCTTAGATGAAGTTTAAAATGTATATATATATATATATATATATATATATATATATATATATATATATTACCTACTGGCGGTCGCCAGTAGGTAGTTATAGTTAGGACCACGTTTCCATAGGAAATCCGCAACATTCTATTTTGAATAACTTTTGCGCCGGTCGACGAATCCTTGCGAAGTTTTCAAAATAGGTGGGGCGCTACGCTCCGCTCCTACCCTGAAAGTCTCGGGGGGATTCATCAAGCGGGGGCTGAGATAAAAGGGGGGTCCCAAAACGCGTTTTTCCCATGCATTTTTCCATAGGACCTTTAGACACAGCTACAGCCCGAACGGCTGAACAGAATTACTTGAAATTTGGCAGAGAGGTAGTCCTCAGGAAGTGCCTTTTGTAGGTGTGCGCACGGAACGAACTGCGTTAAGTGGGCGCGCACGCCACGAATGGCGTAAAGTAACTTAGCATTTAAAAAAACGTACACATTCACTGAAAAAACCATAGGTTTCACACACGTTATAGTTAGGAATTAGCATTTAAAAAACCTTGCAAATTCACTGAAAAAACCATAGGTTTCACACATGTTATAGTTAGCGGAAATTTTACTGATAAAAAACCATTGAAATTCCCCCGTTATAGTTAGTGCAGGCAACTATAATTCACGCGGCTGCAATCCTCTGCTGATGACATATGTGTCTTTATGAAAAAAAAATATTTGTAATATATGTATAGCTAAAATTTAATGGAAGAAGACATGGGCAAATAAGTGTCTAAATACAGTATTAGCATCAGCAGAGGATTGCGGTCGCGTGAGTTATAGTTGCCTGCACTAACTATAACGGGGGAATTTCAATGGTTTTTTATCAGTAAAATGTCCAGCTAACTATAACATGTGTGAAACCTATGGTTTTTTCACTGAATTTGCAAGGTTTTTTAAATGCTAATTCCTAACTATAACGTGTGTGAAACCTATGGTTTTTTCAGTGAATATATATATATATATATATATATATATATATATATATATACATATATATATATTATCTACTGGCGGTCGCCAGTAGATAGTTATAGTTAGGACCAAGTTTCCATAGGAAATCTGAAAATTCTATTTTGAATAACTTTGGCGCCGGTTGACTTATCTTCGTGAAATTTTCAAAACTAATGGGGTGCTCCGCTCAGCTCCTACCCTAAAAGTCTTGGGGTGATTCGTCAAGCGGGGGCTGAGAAAAAAGGGGGGTCCCAAAATGCGTTTTCCCCATGCATTTTTCCATAGGACCTTTAGTCGAAGGTACAGCCCGAACGGCTGAACAGAATTATTTGAAATTTGGCAAAGAGGTAGTCCTCAGGTCAGGCATGTGCCTTTTGCTTACATGGTGTAAATCCGTTCAGTAGTTCCTGAGACAATCAAAAGTAAAATCACATATATATCTGGGCGGAGCCTAACCACACATCTCATCGTGAGATCTGATTGGCTGTCAGCACTTCATCCAAGAAGTGTTGGCAGCCATCCTGGGACCAATATACATGATAGCACCTCATTAAAAAGCATTGCAGTTAATAGAAGGTTTTAAGACTTTAGTTACATTATAAATCATTTGTTGATGGTACCATACTCATTTTAGGGATTGTGGTGTGTTATAAGGTGATTTAAAAAAAGCCTTCTGCTGTGATATCATGAATCATGTTTGAGAGAAAACTATTTTCTCATGCTTTTCCCACAGAGGTTTGGAAGGTGATCTATAAGCTAACTGAGAGCATATTTTCTGTAAATTCACATTATCTTTCTCAGTCATGTGAGAATGAAGTCTGACATTCTCAGTAAAACATGTACATCCAACAAGGGCAGAGACGGTCAGTTGATTCCTTTGTGTTCTACTGCATCGTGTCAGAGTGTTCTAAAGAACAACTAGAGCGCTAACAGTCCTACTTATGACAAACGTATGGCACACCTGAAGCCATCTTGGTTGGAATAAAGTGGTAATTCTTATTTAAAAAGGAAGAAAATGAGGGGGTTCATTTTGCCATAGAAAGTATGATTAGTGCTGCAGAAAGAAAAATTAGGGCACATTTTGAGGGACTTCTCAAATCCTCTTCTATTTCATTAAAAAATTCTGACATGCAGACTGAAACATGCACTTTCAATACCAGCAACAGACTTCCCTGGTGAGCAGTAGCTTTACTACAGTGATCTAATAAGCAACTAGAGTTCTGAATTTATGGCAAATTTGTGACACATCTGAATGCCTTCTTGATGGAATCAAAGTAAAAAACTGAAAGTATTTCCTACTGAGGAGACTGAAGTAAATGAGGAAATTAGGAAACATCATAACAAATAAGTCTCCCAAAATGGCCACCAGAGACCAAAGAGCCCAAATGTAGCCCAAATATCACCCAGATGTAGCCCAAGTATAGCCCAATGACAGAATGTCCCAGACTGTTCTTACGAACAACTAGAACGCTAACAGTCTTACTTATGACAAAAGTATGGCACACCTGAAGCCATTTTGAATGGAATAAAGTGGTAACACTTAAAACATTTAATTTACAAAGGAACACAATGAGGGGATTCATTTTGCCATAGAAATTATGATTAGTGCTGCAGAAAGAAAAATTAGGGCACATTTTGACTTCTCAAATCCTCGTCTATGTCATAAAACAATTCTGACATGCAGACTGAAACATGCACTTTGAATACCAGCAGCAGACTTCCCTGGTGAGCAGTAGCTTTACTACAGTGATCTAATGAGCAACTAGAGTGCTAACATTCAGAATTTATGGCAAATGTGTGACACATCTGAATGCCTTCTTGATGGAACCAAGTAAAAAACTGAACATATTTCCTACTGAGGAGACTGCAGTAAATGAGGAAATTAGGAAACTTCATAACAAATAAATCTCCCAAGATGGCCACCAGAGACAAAAGAGCCCAAATGTAGCCCAAATATCACCCAGATGTAGCCCAAGTATAGCCCAATGACAGAATGTCCCAGAGTGTTCTAACGAACAACTAGAGCACTAACAGTCTTACTTATGACAAAAGTATGGCACAACTGAAGCCGTCTTGATTGGAATAAAGTGGTAACACTTAAAACATTTAATTTACAAAGGAACAAAATGAGGGGGTTCATTTTGCCATAGAAAGTATGATTAGTTCTGCAGAAAGAAAAATTAGGGCACATTTTGACTTCTCAAATCCTCTTCTATTTCATAAACAAATTCTGACATGCAGACTGAAACATGCACTTTGAATACCAGCAGCAGACTTCCCTGGTGCGCAGTAGCTTTACTACAGTGATCTAATGAGCAACTAGAGTGCTGACATTCAGAATGTATGGCAAATGTGTGACACATCTGAATGCCTTCTTGATGGAACCAAAATAAAAAACTGAAAGTATTCCCACTGAGGAGACTGCAGTAAATGAGGAAATTAGGAAACTTCATAACAAATAAATCTCCCAAGATGGCCACCAGAGACAAAAGAGCCCACATGCAGCCCAAATATCACCCAGATGTAGCCCAAGTATAGCCTAATGACAGAATGTCCCAGAGTGTTCTAACGAACAACTAGAGCACTAACAGTCTTACTTATGACAAAAGTATGGCACAACTGAAGCCGTCTTGATTGGAATAAAGTGGTAACACTTAAAACATTTAATTTACAAAGGAACAAAATGAGGGGGTTCATTTTGCCATAGAAAGTATGATTAGTTCTGCAGAAAGAAAAATTAGGGCACATTTTGACTTCTCAAATCCTCTTCTATTTCATAAACAAATTCTGACATGCAGACTGAAACATGCACTTTGAATACCAGCAGCAGACTTCCCTGGTGCGCAGTAGCTTTACTACAGTGATCTAATGAGCAACTAGAGTGCTGACATTCAGAATGTATGGCAAATGTGTGACACATCTGAATGCCTTCTTGATGGAACCAAAATAAAAAACTGAAAGTATTCCCACTGAGGAGACTGCAGTAAATGAGGAAATTAGGAAACTTCATAACAAATAAATCTCCCAAGATGGCCACCAGAGACAAAAGAGCCCACATGCAGCCCAAATATCACCCAGATGTAGCCCAAGTATAGCCTAATGACAGAATGTCCCAGAGTGTTCTTAAAAACAACTAGAGCGCTTACTGTCTTACTTACGACAAAAGTATGGCATACCTGAAGCCATCTTGATTGGAATAAACTGGTAACACTTAAAACATTTAATTTAAAAAGGAACACAATGAGGGGGTTCATTTTGCCATAGAAAGTATGATTAGTGCTGAAGAAATTAAAATTAGGGCACATTTTGAGTGACTTCTCAAATCCTCTTCTATTTCATTAAAAAATTCTGATATGCAGACTGAAACATGCCCTTTTAATACCAGCAGCAGACTTCCGTGGTGAGCAGTAGCTATACTACAGTGATCTAATGAGCAACTAGAGTGCTAACATTCAGAATTTATGGCAAATGTGTGACATATCTGAATACCTTCTTGATGGAATAAAAGTAAAAAACTGAAAGCATTTCCTACTGAGGAGACTGCAGTAAATGAGGAAATTAGGAAACTTCATAACAAATAAATCTCCCAAGATGGCCACCAGACACAAAAGAGCCTAAATGCAGCACAAATATCACCCAGATGTAAGCCACATGTAGCCCAATGACAGAAGTGTGCAAAACACTTATTTTTGTGTATTTGCAGTTTTATATAGTGCAGACTTGTCAGGTATTGGAATGCTTTACACGAGCATTGGTTACATCACACAAGATCAAATTCATTTTGGTTGTAGACATGAGGAGATTAAGTGATTTGACCACAATCACAGAATGTTGAGCTGAAGCAGAAACTCCAACCTGGTTCCCCAGTTGCAAAGTCTGCAGCTCTGGAAGTAACACCACATCCTCTCGCCAAGGTGCAACATTTAATCAAGTGGTCAACTTGATAAAAAACATAAAGATTACAAATAATTTAAAAGTTCTTTGTCGCTATTTGAAAACTCACAAAATATTTCCTCATTTTAGTTTTTTAGAGCACTAACCGTAATTTTGATGCAAATAAGACCCTCTTATATATGTAATTTCTAAAGGAAATACTCTAGGTATTACAGTTTTGATTACATCAAGATGACGTCAGGCGTTCCACACTTTTGTAATAAATATAGAATGTTAGCAATCTAGTTGTTCATTGGGATACTGTTGAGAGGCAGAGGCCAGGGGCACGGACTCTGAAAATTGAAGGCAGGTAGGAGAGTGCAGAGGCAACAATTTGACCACACTGAGCAGGCAGGAAGGGCAGTGGCAGCACAACAGACTATGGAGGGCAGTGGAAAGGGGGGCAGGGGCAAGAAACCAACAATACAGGACTGGCAAGAGAGGCTGTGGCAATATAATAGACTTTTGTGGGCAGAAGGAAGAGGCAGTGGTAGTACAACCATACATGCCAACAGACCCATTTCAGCCAGGAAATGTCCAATGTTTTTAAGCTCAAATGGGCTTTATTTGATCTGTCTCCTGTCTACAATCTCCTCTTTTTCAATGTAAATCAAAGGGGAAAATCAATACCCCAGTTTTTTTTCAAAATCTCCCTCTTACCAAGTTCAAAATATTCGCAAGTATGGTACATTGAATCATGGTAGGCAGGAGGAATTGGGGTAGGGACATGGACTCGGATAACAGAGGACAGGAGGGACATGGAGAGGTGCACCAAACTGACCCTACAGGGCAGACATCAGGGTTTTCAGCAGCACAATACACCACACAGCGCATGCGGGACGGGAGTGCAGCACAATAATCCATAGAAAGCAATAGGGAGGGGACAGGACCATGCACATGGACAACAGAGAACAGATGGGAAAGAGGCAATGGTAGCTAGCTGACCATAATGGACAGACCGGAGAGAAAGCTGCAGCATAACTGACCATAAAGGGCAGGAGGGACGGATCAGGGGCATTACAATGGAACAGACAAGCCAGGAGGGAGGGAATAGGGGGTCTGCAAATGGAAACAGAGGGCTGGGGGCAAGGTGGCAGGGCAGGAGCAGCAAGATGACCATGGAGGTCAGGCAGGAAGGGCACTAGAAACAAGACACACCATGGAGAGCAACAATGAGACTATGGTGGCATACACACAGACCGTGGAGGGAAGGTGGGAGGGGGTCAGGGGCAGCTAGCTGACCACACAGGGAAGGTGGGAGGGGCCATGGCAGCACAGAAGACCATGCATGGCAAGCGGGATGGTTAGTGGCAGCACAATGGCTATGATGGGCAAGAAGGAGGGTGTAGGGGCATGCACAAAGGACCATGGAGGATAGAAGGGAGGGTCAGGACCTGGGCACAGACAAGAGAGTCCAGGGGAAGGGGCCTCACAACAGACCACGTGGGGCAGGCAGGAGGAGCAGTTGCAGCAGAACAGATCAGGGAGGGCAGAAGGGTGGGGCAGAAAAATGGACCATGGAGGACAGGAGGAAGGGGATAGGGGCATGGCATGTGGACAGGCAGGGTGGAGGTGGCAGGGACAGGTTACAGTCATCTGACAATGCTTGGCAGGTGGGAGGGGAGTGGCAGCTCAACAGAACACTCAGAGTAGATAGGAGTGGCAGGTCCATGGAACATAGTGGGCAAAAAGGATGGAGCAGGGGCATGCACAAAGACATCGGAGGGCAGAGGGAAAGAGAATAGGGGCAGCAAGCTAAGCACAAAGGCTAAGCAGGAGGTCAATGATGGGCCATAGAATTGGGCAATGGAGGGCAGGAGGAGTGGACTGGTACATCATGCTAAATGGAGGGCAGTGGCAGCACATCAGACCATGCATGGCAGGAGGGAGGAGGCTAGTCCATGGATTCAGACAACAGAGGATAGGGAGGAGGTGGATGGGGCAGCAAGCTAACTGTTCAGAGAAGGTGGGTATTAGGAACTTTATTGCTTTTAAAATGTGTGTCTGTGCGAACTACTTAAAATATGAACAAGTATGCAGCATAATCTCACTTTTATTCAGGAAGAAGAGGACGTTTGTGACTGTGACTCCGGGCTCACTTGGCAGAAACACCCCCTGACCCTCCACCCCCATCGCAAAATGTAATGCCCGTGAAAAGTGTAGGTGGACACAGTGTTATATAGAACATAGTCCTGAGAGCACGATTGAAAATGAAAACTAGATGTAGTATATGGTATAAACTATGCACCAAAAAGTGTGATATAAGACGAACCGGGGCATGAAATATAATATGCAATACAATGTGCGCAATGACAGATTCATTGGAGAGCACGAGATAGCACAGGCACTAGCGCGTGCTATGCGATATGCGCCTTGTAGTGTAATATGCACAGGGCAGTGTTGTGTAACATAACTAGTCTCTAAAGTTGTAATATAAAATATGTGCTGGTGAGTGTAACGTTGCATATGCACTGTGACAAAGATATGGATCCCAGATTGTAATATGTATGGCATAGCGCTGTGTGTTATAACATACACATCGAGGAAGGCACGTTAGATGGGGCAATATAACCCGTGCGAAGGCAAGTGTGGCATGACATATTCACGGGTGGTGTTACAGTGCACATGGGCTAGAGAGTGTCATAGCCTACGCACTAGCTGGTGGAATACAACACAGAGGTGTGAGGCAATCGGCGGGCACTGGTGGGTGTAACACAGCATTGGGCTCAGCCAGGAGCACGCTGTGACTCTCAAGTGAGGTTTGTCTCCTTTCCAGAGAGTAAAATAAAAAGTATTACACATCCGGCGGTCGATGTGTTTTTTATTAACTGTGAGGGAGGTTTCTTGCATAGTTTTGTCGATTTTTGGCGAATCCCCTTTGAATGGCTTGGTGTGCGTGTATATTAAATGTGCCCGTCAATAGCTACCCATGTTTGTACAAATAAACGACAAGGGTGTCTACTTGGAGAGTACCCACCGGCGGGGGCGCCGGGATTAGGCACGGTAGGGCGTCAGACACGTCAGAGCTTCACTAGCGGTGTAAATACATTCCATGTGGATTCATTCTATGCATAGTCGCCTTTTAATGAATATCACGCAAATCGTCATGGTGATAGGTACATACGGTTTGTCCAGCATGTCCTAGGTGTTTCTATAAATATAAATATTTTTAAAATAATAAAAAACAAAGGCCGGCCCCGGGGGATGGGGTCCCCGGAGCCATAAATGCCCTGAGGAGGGGGGCAACGCAGCCCCCTCCTAAAGAATTTAAATTAAAAAAAAGGCCATGACCTGGGGGTTGGGGTCCCCGGGGCCGATTAAGGCCTTGGGAGGGCCAAATTAATTGTTTTCAACAAAAAAAATTAGGGTGCAGGCCCAGGGGGATGGGGTCCCCAGGGTCAGTAAATTAGAAAAAGAAGGGGGGCCACACAGCCCTCCTTCTTAAAAAAATAAAATAAATAAAAGACCAGCATTGCGCTGGAGGCCACGCCCCCTCCTTGCAACACTCTGCAAACGCGCCCCCTGGCCAGTTGTAAGTTGGGGAATTAATTCCCCTTCAATACTGAGGGTCCCTGAGGGCCAACTAGCCCAACAGGTATCTCCAGTGTGCGCCCGGGAGCTGCGTTGCAGACAGGTGTTCTGAGGCCATGCCCCTTTTTACACCTCTATGCAACACAGCTCTGTGGCGCTTACTGGAGGTACCTAGTGGGCTAGTTTGACCCTAGGGACCCTTAGGATTCAAGGTGACTTAATCTCTCAACTTAGAACGGCCACAGGGCGCGTTTACACAGTGGTGAAGGGAGGGGACGGGGCCTGAGGTGACGTGTGCAAACACACCCTGTGGCACGTTTTAAGTTGGGGAAATAATTCCCTTTCAATCCTGAGGGACCCTGGGGGCCAACTAGCCCACCAGGTGCCTCCAGTAAGCGCCACTGCTCTGCGTTGCAGAGAGGTGGTGCAGGCCGTGCCCCTTTTTACACCTCTCTGCAATGGCGCTTACTGGACGTACCTAGTGGGCTATTTTGCCCCTAGGGATCCTCAGGATTCAAGGGGACTTAATCTCCCAACTTAAAAAACGGCCACAGGGCATGTTTACACAGTGGGGAAGGAAGGGGACGGGGCCTGAGGTGACGTGTGCAAACACGACCTATGGCGCGTTTTAAGTTGGGGAAATAATTCCCCTTCAATCCTGAGGGCCCCTGGGGGCTAATTAGTCCACCAGGTGCTTCCAGAAAGCGCCACTGAGCTGCGTTGCAGAGAGGTGGTCCAGGACGTGCCACTTTTTACACCTCTCTGCAACGCAGGTCTGTGGCGCATACTGGAGGTACCTAGTGGGCTAGTTGGACCCTAGGGACCCTCAGGATTCAAATGAACTTAATCTCCCAACTAAAAACGGCCACAGGGCTTGTTTACACAGTGGTGAAGGGAGGGGACGGGGCCTGAGTTAACGTGTGCAAACAAGCCCTGTGGCGCGTTTTAAGTTGGGGAAATAATTCCCCTTCAATCCTGAGGGACCCTGGGGGCCAACTAGCCCACCAGGTGCTTCCAGTAAGCACCACTTCGCTGCGTTGCAGAGAGGTGGTCTAGGCTGTGCCCCTTTTTACATCTCTCTGCAACGCAGCTCTGTGGCGCTTACTGGAGGTACCTAGTGGTCTAGTTGGACCCTAGGGACCCTCAGGATTCAAGGGGACTTAATCTCCCAACTTAAAACGGCCACAGGACGTGTTTACACAGTGGGGAAGTGAGGGGAAGGGGCCTGAGGTGACGTGTGCAAACAGGCCCTGTGGCACGTTTTAAGAGGTAGTTTTAATCCCCTGCCCTATTATATACTAGGGGCTTACAGAGGAGGTCATGTTGATCACACGGGGACCCCAACGCATACTGTTCCCTAGTGTATGTAGGTGTTTTCACTGTATTGTGAGTGTCTTTTAACATAGCACTGGCTCTAGGACTGGTTAGTCAGACTCAGTTACCACCACTATCCGTCTGAAAAAGTTGAGGGTACAGGATGATTTTGCAACAAGGCTTCTTTCTGCTCTTCTGTTTGTTCTTTCTGCACGTTATCCTTCTTCCTTCACTTTTCTTCGTCTTTGAGGGCTTCTGTTGCTTCTTTCTGCATTTTTTTTTCTTTCTGTGCGTTTTATCTTCTTTCTTCACATGTCCTATCTCTGTAGGCATAGTTAGAAATTAGCATTTAAAAAACCTTTGAAATTGACTGAAAAAACCATAGGTTTCAGGCACGTTATAGTTAGGAATTAGCATTTAAAAAACCTTAGAAATTCACTGAAAAAACCATAGGTTTCAGGGGCGTTATAGTTAGCTGGACTTTTCACTCGTACAAAACCATTGAAATTCCCCCGTTATAGTTAGTTCAGCTAACTATAACTCGCGCGCCCGCAATGCACTGCTGATGACGTCACATATTACATCACTCATGACATGGTCAGTGACATCACTCATGACATCACTGATGACATCTCAAATGACATCACTAATGACATCACTCATGACATCATCCTTGTGATAGAGTGGCAGACCTTCTCTTCCCCTAATAGAACCTTTGATACACACATTCAAAAATAGAAACTACAATGTTCAAAACAATGGACATACCAATACCAGTTACAACAACCTATTCAGTAATTCTAAGATCCACATACACATCCACTCATTCACCAACAGTCCTATACAGTCACTCATACATGTACTCACTCATCATATGTACTCACACACCTATACATCCTGTTACACAACGCCACTCATCCATAGAGTTACTCACACACATAGTCACTCATGCTAATAAAGAATCAAACATCCATTTACTTGCATATACAGTTATACACACACCACCACACTTACCTCTACAGAAACTTACACATACTTAGTCTTTTAAACAATCACTTATAGAAACACATACTTATTCATACAGGAAATCTTTCAATCTCTCACTCTCACATATACTCACTTATATACACCAATAGTCACATATACTAGTTTAAAACATATGTAGTTACTCATAAAGACACTATTGAGACAGTCTATCACTCACTAACACACCCATGCACACACTCACCCACCCATACAGTCCTGCACACATGCTGTCTTCAACACATTCAAACAGTGAGTCACTCATTCATGCACCTATGCACCAAGTAATACCCCCCACCGAACCATACAGACACTCAGACACTCATAATGATACTCAAAAAACCAACTAATAACCTATATAGACACTCATGTAGCTACTCACCAACCCATGCAGCCAATTATACACAAAGTGAGAGACTGATACAGGTATTTACATATTTAAACATTACTCACTAAGCAATGTATTCACTAAGATACACTTAATCAGTCAGTTACACAATCAATTTTTCAAAAACAAATCATCCATTTAGACACGTATATACCCATTTATTCTTCCATCGACCTTGAGATATACATATATAAAACATATGTAATTTTCAGAAAAACACACATTCACTGGATGATGTCATGAGTGATGTCATTTCAGATGTCATCAGTGATGTCATGAGTGATGTCACTGACCATGTCATGAGTGATGTAATATGTGACGTCATCAGCAGTGCATTGCAGGCGCGCGAGTTATAGTTAGCTGAACTAACTATAACGGGGGAATTTCAATGGTTTTGTATGAGTGAAAAGTCCAGCTAACTATAACGCCCCTGAAACCTATGGTTTTTTCAGTGAATATATATATATATATATATATATATATATATATATATATATATCACCTACTGGCAGTCGCAACATTCCCTTTGGAATAACGTTGGTGCCAATTGACGAATCTTCGCGAAATTTTCCAAACTTTTGGCCAGCTCCAGTCCGCTCCTATCCTGAAAATTTCACGGTGATTCGTCAAGCGGGGGCCGAGAAAAAAGGGGAGTCCCAAAATGCATTTTCCTCATGCATTTTCCCATATGACCTGTTGACGCAACTACAGCCCGAAATGCTGAACGGAATTACACCATATTTGGTAAAAAGGTAGTCCTCAGTTCAGACTCATGCCTTTTGCTTAAATGGTGTAAATCCGTTCAGTAGTTCCTGAGACAATTAGAGTTAAAAAGATAGATATATCTGGGCGGAGCCTAACCACACATCTCATCGTGAGATCTGATTGGCTGTCAGTACTTCATCCAAGAAGTGTTGGCTGCCATCTTGGGACCAATATACATGATAGCACCTCATTAAAAAGCATTGCAGTTAATAGAAGGTTTTAAGACTTTAGTTACATTATAAATCATTTGCTGATGGTACCATACTCATTTTAGGAATTGCAGTGTGTTCTAAGGTGATTTTACCATGTGAAAAAGCCTTCTGCTGTGATATCATGAATCATGTTTGAGAGAAAACTATTTTCTCATGCTTTTCCCACAGAGGTTTGGAAGGTGATCCATAAGCTAAACTGAGAGCATATTTTCTGTAAATTCAAATTATCTTTCTCAGTCATGTGAGAATGAAGTCTGACATTCTCAGTAAAACATGTACATCCAACAAGGGCAGAGACTATCAGTTGATTCCTTTGTGTTCTACTGCAGCTTCCCAGAGTGTTCTAAAGAACAACTAGAGCGCTAACAGTCCTACTTATGACAAACTTATTTCACACCTGAAGCCATCTTGATTGGAATAAAGTGGTAACTCTTAAAACATTTAATTTAAAAAGGAACAAAATGAGGGGGTTCATTTTGCCATAGAAAGTATGATTAGTGCTGCAGAAAGAAAAATTAGGGCACATTTTGAGTGACTTCTCAAATCCTCTTCTATTTCATTAAAAAATTCTGACATGCAGACTGAAACATGCACTTTCAATACCAGCAGCAGACTTCCCTGGTGAGCAGTAGCTTTACTACAGTGATCTAATGAGTGCTGACATTCAGAATTTATGGCAAATGTGTGACACATCTGAATGCTTTCTTGATGGAACCAAGTAAAAAACTGAAAGTATTTCCTACTGAGGAGACTGTAGTAAATGAGGAAATTAGGAAAATTCATAACAAATAAGTCTCCCAAAATGGCCACCAAGAGACAAATGAGCCCAAATGTAGCACAAATATCACCCAGATGTAGCCCAAGTATAGCCCAATGACAGAATGTCCCAGAGTGCTCTAACGAACAACTAGAGCGCTAACAGTCTTACTTATGACAAAAGTGTGGCACACCTGAAGCCATCTCGATTGGAATAAAGTGGTAACACTTAAAACATTGAATTTACAAAGGGACAAAATGAGGGGGTTCATTTTGCCATAGAAATTATGATTAGTGCTGCAGAAAGAAAAATTAGGGCACATTTTGACTTCTCAAATCCACTTCTATTTCATAAAAAAATTCTGACATGCAGATTGAAACATGCACATTGAATACCAGCTGCAGACTTCCCTGGTGCGCAGTAGCTTTACTACAGTGATCTAATGAGCAACTAGAGTGCTAACATTCAGAATGTATGGCAAATGTGTGACACATCTGAATGCCTTCTTGATGGAACCAAGTAAAATACTGAAAGTATTTCCTACTGAGGAGACTGCAGTAAATGAGGAAATTAGGAAAATTCATAACAAATAAATCTCCCAAGATGGCCACCAGAGACAAAAGAGCCCAAATGTAGCCAAAATATCACCCAGATGTCGCCCAAGTATAGCCCAATGACAGAATGTCCCAGAGTGTTCTAGCGAACAACTAGAGTGCTAACAGTCTTACTTATGACAAAAGTATGGCACACCTGAAGCCATCTTGATTGGAATAAAGTGGAAACACTTAAAACATTTAATTTACAAAGGAACAAAATGAGGGGGTTCATTTTTCCATAGAAATTATGATTAATACTGCAGAAAGAAAAATTAGGGCACATGTTGACTTCTCAAATCCTCTTATATTTCATAAAAAAATTCTGACATGCAGACTGAAACATGCACTTTGAATACCAGCAGCAGACATCCCTGGTGAGCAGTAGCTTTACTACAGTGATCTAATGAGCAACTAGAGTGCTAACATTCAGAATTTATGGCAAATGTGTGACACATCTGAATGCCTTCTTGATGGAACCAAAGTAAAAAACTGAAAGTATTTCCTACTGAGAAGACTGCAGTAAATGAGGAAATTAGGAAAATGAGACAAAAGAGCCCAAATGCAGCACAAATATCACCCAGATGTAGCCCACATGTAGCCCAATGACAGAAGTGTGCAAAACACTTATTTGTTGTGTATTTGCAGTTTTATATAGTGCAGACTTGTCAGGTATTGGAGCATTGGTTACATCACACAAGATCAAATTCATTTTGGTTGTAGACATGGGGAGATTAAGTGATTTGACCAGAATCACAGAATGTTGAGCTGAAGCAGAAACTCCAACCTGGTTCCCCAGTTGCAAAGTCTGCAGCTCTTGAAGTAACACCACATCCTCTCCCCTAAGTGCAACATTTAATAAAGTGGTCAACTGGATAAAAAAACATAAAGATTACAAATAATTTAAAATTTCTTTGTCGCTATTTGAAAACTCAGGAAATATGTCCTCATTTTAGTTGTTTAGAGCACTAACCATAATTTTGATGCAAATAAGACCCTCTCATATATGTAATTTCTAAAGGAAATGCTAAAGGTATTACAGTTTTGATTACATCAAGATGACGTCAGGCGTGCCACACTTTTGTAATAAGTATAGAATGTTAGCAATCTAGTTGTTCATTGGGATACTGTTGAGAGGCAGAGGCGAAGGGCACAGACTCTGAAAATTGAAGGCAGGTAGGAGAGTGCAGAGGCAACAATTTGACCACACTGGGCAGGCAGGAATGGCAGTGGCAGCACAACAGACTATGGAGGGCAGTGGAAAGGGGGGCAGGGGCAACAAACCAACAATACAGGACTGGCAGGAGAGGCTGTGGCAATATAATAGACCATTGTGGGCAGAAGGAAGAGGCAGTGGTAGTACAACCATACATGCCAACAGACCCGTTTCAGCCAGGAAACGTCCAATGTTTTTCAGACTCAAATGGGCTTTATTTTATCTGTCTCCTGTCTACAATTACCTCTTTTTCCATGTAACTCAAAGGGGAAAATCAATACCCCAGTTTTTTTCAAAATCTCCCTCTTACCAAGTTCAAAATGTTCGCAAGTATGGTACATTCGATCATGGTAGGCAGGAGGAATTGGGGTAGGGACATGGACTCGGATAACAGAGGACAAGAGGGACATGGAGAGGTGCACCAAACTGACCCTACAGGGCAGGCATCAGGGTTTGCAGCAGCACAATACACCACACAGGGCATGCGGGATGGGAGTGCAGCACAACAATCCATAGAAAGCAATAGGGAGGGGACAGGACCATGCACATGGACAACAGAGAACAGAGGGGAAAGAGGCAATGGTAGCAAGCTGACCATAAAGGGCAGGAGGGACGGATCAGGGGCATTACAATGGAACAGACAAGCCAGGAGGGAGGGAATAGGGATCTGCACATGGAAACAGACGGCTGGGGGCAAGGGGGCAGGGCAGAAGCAGCAAGATGACCATGGAGGTCAGGCAGGATGGGCACTAGAAACAAGACACACCATGGAAAGCAACAGTGAGACTATGATGGCATACACACAGACCATGGAAGGAAGGTGGGAGGGGGTCAGGGGCATCTAGCTGACCACACAGGAAAGGTGGGAGGGGCCATGGCAGCACAGAAGACCATGCATGGAAAGCGGGAGGGTTAGTGGCAGCACAATGACTATGATGGGCAAGAAGGAGGGTGCAGGGGCATGTACAAAGGAACATGGAGGATAGAAGGGAGGGTCAGGACCTGGGCACAGACAAGAGAGTTCAGGTGAAGGGGCCTCACAACAGACCCCGCGGGGCAGGCAGGAAGAGCAGTTGCAGCACAACAGACCAGGGAGGGCAGAAGGGAGTGGCAGTAAAATGGACCATGGAGGACAGGAGGAAGGGGATAGGGGCATGGCATGTGGACAGGCAGGGTGGGGGTGGCAGGGACAGGTTACAGTCATCTGACAATGCTAGGCAGGTGGGAGGGGAGTTGCAGCTCAACAGAACACTCAGAGAAGATAGGAGTGGCAGGTTCATGGAACATGGTTTGCAAAAAGGGTGGAGCAGGGGCATGCACAAAGACATCGGAGGGCAGGGGGAAGGAGAATAGGGGCAGCAAGCTAAGCTCAGAGGCTAAGCAGGAGGTCAATGATGGGCCATATAATTCGGCAATGGAGGACAGGAGGAGTGGACTGGTACATCATGCTAAATGGAGGGCAGTGGCAGCACATCAGACCATGCATGGCAGGAGGGAGGAGGCTAGTCCATGGATTCAGACAACAGAGGATAGGGAGGAGGTGGATGGGGCAACAAACTAACTGTTCAGAGAAGGTGGGTATTAGGAACTTTATTGTTTTTAAAATGTATGTCTGTGCGAACTACTTAAAATATGAACAAGTATGCAGCATAATCTCACTTTTATTCAGGAAGAAGAGGACATTTGTGACTGTGACTCCAGGATCACTTTGCAGAAACACCCCCTGACCCTCCACCCCCCATCGCAAAATGTAATGCCCGTGAAAAGGGTAGGTGGATGCAGTGTTATATAGAACATAGTACTGAGAGCATGATTGAAAATGAAAACTAGATAGTATATGGTATAAAATATGCACCAAAAAGTGTAATATAAGATGAACCGGGGCGTGAAATATAATATGCAATACATTGTGCGCAATGACAGATTCATTGAAGAGCGCGAGATAGCACAGGCACTAACGCGTGCTACGCGATATGCGCCTTGGAGTGTAATATGCACAGGGCAGTGTTGTGTAACCTAACTAGTCTCTAATGTTGTAATATAAAATATGTGCTGGGGAGTGTAACGTTGCATATGCACTGTGACAAAGATATGGATCCCAGATTGTAATATGTATGGCATAGCTCTGTGCGTTATAACATAGGCATCGAGGAAGGCACGTTAGATGGGGCAATATAACCCGTGCGAAGGCAATTGTGGCACGAAATATTCACGGGGTGGTGTTACAGTGCACATGGGCTAGAGAGTGTCATAGCATACGCACTAGCTGGTGGAATACAATACAGAGGTGTGTGGCACTCGGCGGGCACTGGTGGATGTAACACAGCATTGGGCTCAGCCAGGAGCACGCTGTGACTCTCAAGTGAGGTTTGTCTCCTTTCCAGAGAGTAAAATAAAAAGTATTGCACATCTGGCGGTGGATGTGTGTTTTATTAACCGTGAGGGGGGTTTCTTGCATAGTTTGGTCGAATTTTTGTCGAATCCCCTTTGAATGGCTTGGTGTGCGTGTCTATTAAATGTGCCCGTCAATAGCTACCCATGTTTGTATAAATAAACGACAAGGGTGTCTACTTGGAGAGTACCCAGCGGCGGGGCGCCGGGATTAGGCACGGTAGGGCGTCAGACACATCAGAGCTTCACTAATGGTGTAAATACATTCCACGTGGATTCATTGTATGCATAGTCACCTTTTAATGAATATCACGCAAATCGTCATGGTGATAGGTACATACGGTTTGTCCAGCATGTCCTAGGTGTTTCTATAAATATATATTTTTAAAAAATAATAAAAAACAAAGGCCTGCCCCGGGGGATGGGGTCCCCGGGGCCATAAGTGGCCTTAGGAGGGGGGCAACGCAGCCCCCCTCCTAAAGATTTTTTTTTTTAAAAAGGCCATGACCCGGGGGTTGGAGTCCCCGGGGCCGATTAAGGCCTTGGGAGGGGGGCCACGCGGCCCCCTTCCAAATTAATTTTTTTCAACAAAAAAAATTTGGGTGCAGGCCCCAGGGCCCATAAATTAGAAAAAGAAGGGGGGCCACACAGCCCTCCGTCTTAAAAAAATAAAATAAATAAAAGACCGGCATTGCGCCGGTGGCCACGCCCCCTCCTTGCAGCACTCTGCAAATGCACCCCCTGGCCAGTTGTAAGTTGGGGAATTAATTCCCCTTCAATACTGAGGGTCCCTGAGGGCCAACTAGCCCAACAGGTATCTCCAGTATGCGCCAGGGAGCTGCGTTGCAGACAGGTGTTCTGAGGCCATGCCCCTTTTTACACCTCTATGCAACGCAGCTCTGTGGCGCTTACTGGAGGTACCTAGTGGGCTAGTTTGACCCTAGGGACCCTTAGGATTCAAGGAGACTTAATATCTCAACTTAGAATGGCCACAGGGTGCGTTTACACAGTGGTGTAGGGAGGGGACGGGGCCTGAGGTGATATGTGCAAACACGCCCTGTGGTGCGTTTTAAGTTGGGGAAATAATTCCCTTTCAATCCTGAGGGACACTGGGGATCAACTAGCCCAGCAGGTGCTTCCAGTAAGCGCCACTGCTCTGCGTTGCAGAGAGGTGGTGCAGGCCGGGCCCCTTTTTACACCTCTCTGCAATGGCGCTTACTGGACATACCTAGTGGGCTATTTTGCCCCTAGGGACCCTCAGGATTCAAGGGGACTTAATCTCCCAACTTAAAACGGCCACAGGGTGTGTTTACACAGTGGGGAAGGGAGGGGACGAGGCCTGAGGTGACGTGTGCAAAGAGGCCCTATGGCGCGTTTTAATTTGGGGAAATAAATCCCCTTCAATCCTGAGGGCCCCTGGGGGCTAACTACCCCACCAGGTGCTTCCAGTAAGCGCCACTGAGCTGCCTTGCAGAGAGGTGGTCCAGGCCATGCCACTTTTTACACCTCTATGCAACGCAGCTCTGTGGCGCTTACTGGAGGTACCTAGTGGGCTAGTTGGACCTTAGGGACCCTCAGGATTCAAATGAACTTAATCTCCCAACTAAAAATGGCCACAGGGTGTGTTTAAACAGTGGTGAAGGGATGGGACGAGGCCTGAGTTAACGTGTGCAAACATACCCTGTGGCGCGTTTTAAGTTGGGGAAATAATTCCCCTTCAATCCTGAGGGACCCTGGGGGCCAACTAGCCCACCAGGTGCTTCCAGTAAGCGGCACTGCGCTGCGTTGCAGAGGGGTGGTCTAGGCCGTGCCTCTTTTTACATCTCTCTGCAATGCAGCTCTGTGGTGCTTACTGGAGGTACCTAGTGGTCTAGTTGGACCCAAGGAACCCTCAGGATTCAAGGGGACCTAATCTCCCAACTTAAAATAGCCACAGGGGGTGTTTACACAGTGGGGAAGGGAGGGGACGGGGCCTGAGGTGATGTGTGCAAAAACGCCCTGTGGCGCATTTTAAGAGGTAATTTTAATCCCGTGCCCTAATATATACTAGGGGCTTACAGAGGAGGTCATGCTAATCACAGGGGGACCCCAACGCATAGTGTTCCCTAGTGTATGTAGGTGTTTTCACGGTATTCTGAGTGTCTTTTAACATAGCACTGGCTCTAGGACCGGTTAGTCAGACTCAGTTACCACCAGTCTCCGTCTGAAAAAGTTGAGGGTACAGGATGATTTTGTAACACGGCTTCTTTCTGCTCTTCTGTTTGTTCTTTCTGCACGTTATCCTTCTTCCTGCACTTTTCTTCGTCTTTGAGGACTTCTGTTGCTTCTTTCTGCATTTCTTTTGTTTCTTTCTGTGCGTTTTTTCCTCTTTCTTCACATGTCCTCTCTCTATAGGCATAGTTAGAAATTAGCATTTAAAAAACCTTTGAAATTCTCTGTAAAAACCATAGGTTTCAGGCACGTTATAGTTAGGAATTAGCATTTAAAAAACCTTAGAAATTCTCTGAAAAAACCATAGGTTTCAGGGGCGTTATAGTTAGCTGGACTTTTTACTCGTACAAAACCATTGAAATTCCCCCGTTATAGTTAGTTCAGCCAACTATAACTCGCGCGCCCGCAATGCACTGCTGATGATGTCACATATTACATCACTCATGACATGGTCAGCGACATCACTGATGACATCACTGATGACATCTGAAATGACATCACTGATGACATCACTGATGACATGATCCTGGTGATAGAGTGGCAGACCTCCTCTCCCCCTAATATAACCTTTGATACACACATTCAAAAATAGAAACTAAAATTTTCAAAACAATGGACATACCAATACCAGTTACAACAACCTATTCAGTAATTCTAAGATCCAAATACACATCCACTCATTCACCAACAGTCCTATACAGTCACTCATACATGTACTCACTCATCATATGTACTCATATACCTATACATCATGTTAGACAACGCCACTCATCCATAGAGTTACTCACACACATAGTCACTCATGCTAATAAAGAATCAAACATCCATTTACTTGCATATACACTTATACACACACCACCACACTTACTTCCACGGAACCGTACACATACTTAGTCTTTTAAACAATCACTTATAGAAACACACACTTATTCATACAGGAACTCTTCCAATCTCTCACTCTCACATATACTCACTTATATACACCAATAGTCACATATACTAGTTTAAAACATATGTAGTTACTCATAAAGACACTATTGAGACAGTCATTCACTCACTAACACACCCATGCACACACTCATCCACCCATACAGTCCTGCACACATGCTGTCTTCAACACATACAAACAGTGAGTCACTCATTCATGCACATATGCACTACGTAATACCCCCACTGAACCATACAGACACTCAGACACTCATACTGATACTCAAAAAACCAACTAATAACCTATATAGACACTCATGTAGCTACTCACCAACCCATGCAGCCACTTATACACAAAGTGAGAGACTGATACAGGTATTTACATATTTAAACATTACTCACTAAGCAATGTATTCACTAAGATACACTTAATCAGTCAGTTATACAATCAATTTTTCAAAAACAAATCATCCATTTAGACACTTATATACCCATTTATTCTTTCATCGACCTTGAGATATACATATATAAAACATATGTAATTTTCAGAAAAACACACATTCACTGGATGATGTCATCAGTGATGTCATTTGAGATGTCATCACTGATGTCATGAGTGATGTCACTGACTATGTCATGAGTGATGTAATATGTGACGTCATCAGCAGTGCATTGCAGGCGCTCAGGCTATAGTTAGCTGAACTAACTATAACGGGGGAATTTCAAAGGTTTTGTACGAGTGAAAAGTCCAGCTAACTATAACGTCCCTGAAACCTATGGTTTTTTCAGTGAATTTTTAAGGTTTTATAAATGCTAATTCCTAACTATAACGTGTCTGAAAACTATGTTTTTTTCAGTGAATATATATATATATATATATATATATATATATATTACCTACTGGCGGTCGCCAGTAGGTAGTTATAGTTAGGACCCTGTTTCCATAGGAAAACCGCAACATTCTATTTGGAATAACTTTGGCGCCGGTCGACGAATCCTCGCGAAATTTTCAAAACTAATGGGGTGCTACACTCCGCTCCTACCCTGAAAGTCTCGGGGGGATTCGTCAAGCGGGGGCTGAGAAAAAAGGGGGGTCCCAAAACGCGTTTTTCCCATGCATTTTTCCATAGGACCTTTAGACACAGCTACAGCCCGAACGGCTGAACAGAGTTACTTGAAATTTGGCAGAGAGGTAGTCTACAGGTCAAGGAAGTGCCTTTTGTAGGTCTGGTGTAAATCTGTTCAGTAGTTCCTGAGAAAATAGCATTTAAATCAATATATATATCTGTGGCAGCTTACGGTGCGCTTACCGTGCGCTTACGGTAAGCTTACCGTACGCGTACGGTGCCGTGCGCGAGCGCGATTCTGATTGGCTGTTAGATCTTAGTAAACATTCGAATCGGTCGAAATCAGGAAGCGGCGGCCACCATTTTCTCTCTCGCACTCTGAGATGGGGAGGAAAAACAAAGGTTGAAAACATATTAAGGGGCAGATTAGACAGCTCCTCACCACCTAACCTTGATTAAGGTGTCCCAAAAGAACCCCCAAGGCCAAAAATTCATTTTTATATTTTTTCGCAAAAACGGCGATTACGCTTACCGTACTCGTACGGTAAAAATTAATAAAAAAAAAAAAATATCCACATTTTCCCACCCCCGTGTGCAAAAGGTGCCCGGAGGGTACCTTTTGTTCATGGCATACCAATAAACGGAGCAATTAATAGTTTACCTTTCACAACGAAGCGCATAATATGTCCTCCGTGTGCGGACGGTGCGCGAAGCGCATCGTGCGTACATGGCCCATCCAGCGTAACATGGGCACGCGGTGCGCGTAGCGCACCGCGTGCCCACCGTGCGTGCACGGCACTAACTGCGTAAAGTGGGTGCGTGGTGCGCGAAGCGCACCGCGTGCTCACTGTGTGCGCACGGTGCGCAAAGCGCACCGTGCGCGCACGGAACGAACTGCGTTAAGTGGGCAAGCGCACGCCACGAACGGCGTAAAGTAACTTAGCATTTAAAAAAACGTACAAATTCACTGAAAAAACCATAGGTTTCACACACGTTATAGTTAGGAATTAGCATTTAAAAAACCTTGCAAATTCACTGAAAAAACCATAGGTTTCGCACATGTTATAGTTAGCTGGACATTTTACTCATAAAAAACCAATGAAATTCCCCCGTTATAGTTAGTGCAGGCAACTATAACTCACGCGACCGCAATCCTCTGCTGATGACATATGTGTCTATATGAAAAAAAAATATTTGTAATATATGTATAGCTAAAATTTAATGGAAGAAGACATGGGCAAATAAGTGTCTAAATACAGTATTAGCATCAGCAGAGGATTGCGGTCGCGTGAGTTATAGTTGCCTGCACTAACTATAATGGGGGAATTTCATTGGTTTTTTATGAGTAAAATGTCCAGCTAACTATAACATGTGTGAAACCTATGGTTTTTTCAGTGAATATATATATATATATATGTATATATATATATATATATAACATGTGTGAAACCTATGGTTTTTTTCACTGAATTTGCAAGGTTTTTTAAATGCTAATTCCTAACTATAACGTGTGTGAAACCTATGGTTTTTTCAGTGAATTTGTACGGTTTTTTAAATGCTAAGTTACTTTACGCCATTCGTGGCGTGCGCGCCCACTTAACGCAGTTCGTTCCGTGCGCGCACGGTGCGCTTCGCGCACCGCGCGCCCACTTTACGCAGTTAGTGCCGTGCGTGCACAGTGGACACGCGGTGCGCTACGCGCACATAGTGCTCACGTTACGCTAGATGGGCCATGTACGCACGATGCGCTTCGCGCACCGTGCGCACATGGAGGACATATGATGCGCTTCGTTGTGAAAGGTAATATTTTAATTTTTCGTAACTTTTATATGCCATGCACAAATGGTGCCCTTCGGCCACCATTTGCACATGGGGTGTGGAGAGTATGGATAATTTTTTTTTTTTTATTAATTTTTACCGTACGGGTACGGTAAGCGTAATCGGCGAAATTATCGAAAAAATTAAAATTCCGTTTTTGGCCTTGGGGGGTCTTTGAGGACTCCCTCAACATGGATGGGTGCTTAGGAGCTGTCTAAACAGCTCCTTTACATGTTTTTGCCCTTTGTTTTTTAACCCCCTCTCAGACTGCGAGAGAGAAAATGGCAGCCGCCGCTTCCTGGTTTCGACCGATTCGAATGTTTACTAAGATCTAACAGCCAATCAGAATCGCGCTCGCGCACGGCGGCGTGCACGTACGGTAAGCGCACCGTAAGCGCACCGTAAGCTGGCTCAGATATATATATTGATTTAAAGGCTATTTTCTCAGAATCTACTGAACAGATTTACACCAAACCTACAAAAGGCACTTCCTTGACCTGTAGACTACCTCTCTGCCAAAGTTTAAGGAACTCTGTTCAGCCGTTCGGGCTGTGGCTGTGTCTAAAGGTCCTATGGAAAAATGCATGGGAAAAACGCGTTTTGGGACCCCCCTTTTATCTCAGCCACCGCTTGACGAATCCCCCCGAGACTTTCAGGGTAGGAGCGGAGCGTAGCGCCCCATTAGTTTTGAAAATTTCGCGAGGATTCGTCGACCGGTGCCAAAGTTATTCCAAATAGAATGTTGCGGTTTTCCTATGGAAACAGGGTCCTAACTATAACTACCTACTGGTGACCGCCAGTAGGTAATATATATATATATGTTTTCAATAGTTACCCCTTCAGGTGAAGGGCACACTCGGGATCACTCCTCATTACAGGTAGGTTTTTCAGCCACAACCTCTTAACTTTGGCCAACGCGTCTCGGGCAGATACGCCCTTCTTCATGGGCCGTAGGTAAAGATGACGACAAGAAAGCACTGCCAGTGAAATCCCTCTTTTATTTTACCAATCAGCATGTTAGATATCACCCAATACATTCTGGGACTGGTAGTGCGAAAAATAGCTACCCATGTGGGCGTCGTCAAAGTCACTCCTTAAAACAATCAAAGTGGGATTACAATGTGCTGTCCGCCTCAATGTACAATATATTTGGCATCTCCTGCTCCACTCAAACTGTGCAATCCAAACAGCAAGCAGACCCGCGTGGTCTTGGGGATGGAACTCCGATGTGGCAGCGGCCACACAGGAATTGCCTCTTCCGTATATATATATATTACCTACTGGCAGTCACCAGTAGGTAGTTATAGTTAGGACCTATTTTCCATAGGAAATCCGCAACATTCTATTTCGAATAACGTTGGCGCCGCTTAACGAATCTTCGCGAAATTTTCCAAACTTTTGGCCAGCTCCGGTCCACTCCTATCCTGAATATTTCACAGTGATTCGTCAAGCGGGGCCGAGAAAAAAGGGGGGTCCCAAAACGCGTTTTCCCCATGCATTTTCCCATAGGACCTGTTGACCCAGCTACAGCCCGAACTGCTGAATGGAATTACACCAAATTTGGCAAAGAGGTAGTCCTCAGTTCAGACTCACGCCTTTTGCTTAAATGGTGTAAATCCGTTCAGTAGTTCCTGAGAAAATGAGAGTTAAAAAGATAGATATATCTTGGCAGAGCCTAACCACACATCTCATCGTGAGATCTGATTGGCTGTCAGTACTTCATCCAAGAAGTGTTGGCAGCCATCTTGGGACCAATATACATGATAGCACCTAATTAAAAAGCATTCCAGTTAACAGAAGGTTTTAAGACTTTAGTTACATTATAAATCATTTGTTGATGGTACCATACTCATTTTAGGAATTGTGGTGTGTTCTAAGGTGATTTTACCATGTGAAAAATCCTTCTGCTGTGATATCATGACTCATGTTTGAGAGAAAACTATTTTCTCATGCTTTTCCCACAGAGGTTTGGAAGGTGATCCATAAGCTAAACTGAGAGCATATTTTATGTAAATTCAAATTATCTTTCTCAGTCATGTGAGAATGAAGTCTGAAATTCTCAGTAAAACATGTACATCCAACAAGGGCAGAGACTGTCAGTTGATTCCTTTGTGTACTACTGCAGCTTCCCGGAGTATTCTAAAGAACAACTAGCGCGCCAACAGTCCTACTTATGACAAACGTATTGCACACCTGAAGGCATCTTGAATGGAATAAAGTGGTAACTCTTAAAACATTTAATTTAAAAAGGAACAAAATGAGGGGGTTCATTTTGCCATAGAAAGTATGATTAGTGCTGCAGAAAGAAAAATTAGGGCACATTTTGAGTGACTTCTCAAATCTTCTTCTATTTCATTAAAACATTCTGACATGCAGACTGAAACATGCCCTTTCAATACCAGCAGCAGACTTCCCTGGTGAGCAGTAGCTTTACTACAGTGATCTAATAAGCAACTAGAGTGCTAACATTCTGAATTTATGGCAAATGTGTGACACATCTGAATGCCTTCTTGATGGAATCAAAGTAAAAACCTGAAAGTATTTCCTACTGAGGAGACTGTAGTAAATGAGGAAATGAGGAAATTTCATAACAAATAAGTCTCCCAAAACGGCCACCAGAGACAAAAGAGCCCAAATATAGCACAACTAACACACAGATGTATCCCAAGTATAGCCCACTGACAGAATGTCACAGAGTGTTCTAACGAACAACTAGAGCGCTAACAGTCTTACTTATGACAAAAGTATGGCACACCTGAAGCCATCTTGATTGGAATAAAGTGGTAACACTTAAAACATTTAATTTAAAAAGGAACAAAATGAGGGGGTTTATTTTGCCATAGAAATTATGATTAGTGCTGCAGAAAGAAAAATTAGGGCACATTTTGACTTCTCAAATCCTCTTCTATTTTATAAAAAGAATTCTTGCATGCAGACTGAAACATGCACTTTGAATACCAGCAGCAGACTTCCCTGGTGAGCAGTAGCTTTACTATAGTGATCTAATGAGCAACTAGAGTGCTAACATTCAGAATTTATGGCAAATGTGTGACACATCTGAATGTCTTCTTGATGGAACCAAACTAAAAAACTGAAAGTATGTCCTACTGAGGAGACTGCAGTAAATGAGGAAATTGGGAAACTTCATAACAAATAAATCTCCCAAGATGGCCACCAGAGACAAAAGAGCCCAAATGCAGCACAAATATCACCCAGATGTAGCCCACATGTAGCCCAATGACAGAAGTGTGCAAAACACTTTTTTTTTGTGTATTTGCAGTTTTATATAGTGCAGACTTGTCAGGTATTGGAGTGCTTTACATGAGCATTGGTTACATCACACAAGATCAAATTCATTTTCGTTGTAGACATGGGGAGATTAAGTGATTTGACCAGAATCACAGAATGTTGAGCTGAAGCAGAAACTCCAACCTGGTTCCCCAGTTGCAAAGTCTACAGCTCTGGAACTAACACCACATCCTCTCCCCTAAGTGCAACATTTAATCAAGTGGTCAACTGCATAAAAAAATATAAAGATTACAAATAATTTAAAAGTTCTTTGTCGCTATTTGAAAACTCCGAAAATATGTCTTCATTTTAGTTTTTTAGAGCACTAACCATAATTTTGATGCAAAAAAGACCCTCTCATATATGTAATTTCTAAAGGAAATGCTCTAGGTATTACAGTTTTGATTACATCAAGATGACGTCAGGCGTTCCACACTTTTGTAATAAATATAGAATGTTAGCAATCTAGTTGTTCATTGGGATACTGTTGAGAGGCAGAGGCCAGGGGCACGGACTCTGAAAATTGAAGGCAGGTAGGAGAGTGCAGAGGCAACAATTTGACCACACTGGGCAGGCAGGAAGGGCAGTGGCAGCACAACAGACCATGGAGGGCAGTAAAAAGGGGGGCTGGGGCAACAAACCAACAATACAGGACTGGCAAGAGAGGCTGTGGCAATATAATAGACCATTGTGCGCAGAAGGAAGAGGCAGTGGTAGTACAACCATACATGCCAACAGACCCGTTTCAGCCAGGAAACGTCCAAAGTTTTTAAGCTCAAATGGGCTTTATTTGATCTGTCTCCTGTCTACAATCTCCTCTTTTTCAATGTAACTCAAAGGGGAAACAGGCACGTTATAGTTAGCTGGACTTTTCACTCGTACAAAACCATTGAAATTCCCCCATTATAGTTAGTTCAGCTAACTATAACCCGCGCGCCCGCAATGCACTGCTGATGACGTCACATATTACATCACTCATGACATGGTCAGTGACATCACTCATGACATCACTGATGACATCTCAAATGACATCACTGATGACATCACTGATGACATCATCCTTGTGATAGAGTGGCAGACCTCCTCTCCCCCTAATATAACCTTTGGTACAGACATTCAAAAATAGAAACTAACATTTTCAAAACAATGGACATACCAATACCAGTTACAACAACCTATTCAGTAATTCTAAGAACCACATACACATCCACTCATTCACCAACAGTCCTATACAGTCCCTCATACATGTACTCACTCATCATATGTACTCATACACCTATACATCCTGTTACACAACGCCACTCATCCATAGATTTACTCACACACATAGTTACTCATGCTAATAAAGAATCAAACATCCATTTACTTGCATATACAGTTATACACACACCACCACACTTACTTCTACAGAAACTTACACATTCTTAGTCTTTTAAACAATCACTTATAGAAACACATACTTATTCATACAGGAACTCTTCCAATCTCTCACTCTCACATATACTCACTTATATACAGAAATAGTCAGATATACTAGTTTAAAACATATGTAGTTACTCATAAAGACACTATTGAGACAGTCATTCACTCACTAACACACCCATGCACACACTCATCCACCCATACAGTCCTGCACACATGCTGTCTTCAACACATACAAACAGTGAGTCACTCATTCATGCACCTATGCACTATGTAATACCCCCACCGAACCATACAGACACTCAGACACTCATACTGATACTCAAAAACCAACTAATAACCTATATAGACACTCATGTAGCTACTCACCAACCCATGCAGCCACTTATACACAAAGTGAGAGACTGATACAGGTATTTACATATTTAAACATTACTCACTAAGCAATGTATTCACTAAGATACACTTAATCAGTCAGTTATACAATCAATTTTTCAAAAACAAATCATCCATTTAGACACTTATATACCCATTTATTCTTCCATCAACCTTGAGATATACATATATAAAACATACGTAATTTTCAGAAAAACACACATTCACCAGATGATGTCATCAGTGATGTAATTTGAGATGTCATCAGTGATGTCATGAGTGATGTCACTGACCTTGTCATGAGTGATGTAATATGTGACGTCATCAGCAGTGCATTGTGGGCGCGCGAGTTATAGTTAGCTGAACTAACTATAACAGGGGAATTTCAATGGTTTTGTACGAGTGAAAAGTCCAGCTAACTATAACGCCCCTGAAACCTATGGTTTTTTCAGTGAATTTTTAAGGTTTTTTAAATGCTAATTCCTAACTATAACGTGCCTGAAACCTATGGTTTTTTCAGTGAATATATATATATATATTCACCAAACAAAAGAATTACTCACACTCCAGGAGTTTTGTATCAAAACTTTTTACTTCAGTGTGATACAGCCACCACCATCAAGTCATCTCCTAACCAATGCGTTTCGACCACTCTGGTCTTGATCACGGTTAGTGATGATCCACATGTGGCCATTATGATGCATTCTGGGAAGTTTGGTTTTCCTATGCAAAAGCATTTAAATTTGTGACAGTATATACAGTGCACAGTCATTATGCTTACAATTTAGTGTTATGAATCCTTATTTATTCTACAGGCCACATTTAGGGTCTATATTTACACAAATACCCAAGTTGCCATTATGATGCATTCTGGGAAATGTGGTTCTATTATGCAACAGGTGACAGTATTTACACTGCACATTTTTCGTATTTACAATGTATTTTTCGTGAATCCATGTTTGTTATACTGGCTACATTAGTAATGGCTTAGTGCCTGAGTCATCGTATGTTCACCCGAATGTTAGCTTTTTTTACTAACACTTCTTTATTTTTACCGGCTTAGTGCCATTGGACTCATTTTTCAATTGAGACCAGTACTGTTTACAAGAGTACTCTGCAAGTGCTTCATTGATGGTCAATGTCTCCATTCATTCTCCTGATACGTGCCCTTTCTTTCATTCCTGTGACATTACACAGTCAAATAACATATTCTTATTTGACCAACAACTCTACTGCCAAGTGTGCGGCACTGCCATGGGCCTGTCATTTTCACCCAGCTATGTGAATCTCACAATGGGATGGTGGGAAAAAGAAAGAGCATGGAGTGAAAATATGTACACAGAAAAAATCATACTGTGGCTAAGATTCATTGATGATCTTTTTATAATCTGGAGTGGTACAACGAAGGATTTCAGCCAATATGTGGAAAAGCTCAACATCAATACTGAAGGCCTACAATTTACATATAATTCCAGCAAAACAAGAATACAATTCCTTGACAGTGAAGTATATCAGGAAGATGACAAACTAAAAGCGACAACATACCGCAAACCGACTGCCACAAACAGCATACTCCATGGCTCAAGCTTTCACCCAAAACCACTTATCAAAAGCATACCATACGGTGAATTTTTGCGCATGAAATGAAACTGTTCTGATGAGAAAGAACTGGAAAAGGAAATGGACGAAACAACAATAAAATTTCTAGAAAGAGGATACAAACCAATAGATGTAAGACTTGGGAGAAGGAAAGCAGAACAGATGCCCAGAGAACAGACCTTACAAACCATGATCAGAAGAACGAGAGTTCAAATATAAGGATGATTCTATCATACAGCAAAGAAAATCATGCCATATCTGAAATAATGATCAAGCATTGGCACATACTGTTGAAAGATCCGGATATGAAGAAAATATTAAAAGACAAACCAAGCATAACATACAAAAGGACACCATTGATCAAAGACAAAATTGTGCATAGCTATTTTACAAAACCAACGACAAAAACATGGCTAACAGACCTACAAATGGGCTTCAAAAAATGCAAAAAGTGCAAAGCGTGCAAAATTGGAGAAAACAAAAAAGAAATCACCGACCCAAAAGGAAGAAGATACACAATAAAGGAAAGAATCAACTGTGAAAGTACATATACCGTATTCATGTTGGAATGCAACTGTGGATGCAGATACATTGGAAGCACGATCTGCCAACTCAAAAAGAGAATTCTAGAGCATAGTCGGGCAATCCAAAATGATGATCTAACATACGCCATGAGCAAACACATGAAAGCACACCAGAACCACGGATGGCACCAAATGAAATACTGGGGTTTGGCGACAATTCCGTCAAATATCAGAGGAGGCGACAGAACCAGAAAACTGAGACAATTAGAATCAAGACTGATTATCAGGTTTCAAACAAAACAGCCGATCGGATTGAATGGGGACGAAGAACTTCATGTACACCTGTAAATACTCACCAGAAACACTATTGCCATAATTGAAAAATGTCACGGGAATGAAAGAAAGGGCACGTATCAGGAGAATGATTGGAGAAATTGACCATCAATGAAGCACTTGCAGAGTACTCTTGTAAACAGTACTGGTCTCAATTGAAAAATGAGTCCAATGGCACTAAGCGGGTAAAAATAAAGAAGTGTTAGTAAAAATAGCTAACATTCAGGTGAACATACAATGACTCAGGCACTAAGCCATTACTAATGTAGCCAGTATAATAAACATGGATTCATGAAAAATACATTGTAAATACGAAAAATGTGCGGTGTAAATACTGTCACCTGTTGCATAATAGAACCACATTTCCCATAATGCATCATAATGGCAACATGGGTATTTGTGTAAATATAGACCCTAAATGTAGCCTGTAGAACAAATAAGGCTACATAACACTAAATTTTAAGCATAATGACTGTGCACTGTAAATACTGTCACAAATTTAAAAGCTTTTGCATAGGAAAACCAAACTTCCCAGAATGCATCATAATGGCTACATGGGCAATTTTGCATATAAGACCAAAAATGTGGATCACCACTAACCGTGATCAAGACCAGAGTGGTCGAAACACGTTGGTTAGGAGAGGACTTGATGGTGGTGGCTGTATCATACTGAAGTGAAAGGTCTTGATATAAAACTCCTAGAGTGCGAGTACTTCTTTTGTTTGGTGAAAATACAGTCTGCAGATCTCAATCTCTTATCTGCACTACTCGCACCAGTCGTGAGCGCGCTGACAAAAAGGGATCGTTTGAAATATATATATATATTTGGTTGTAGGAGTCACGGGCTGGTGTACACAGTCAAAGGCTGCATGCAACAAGAGTTTAAAGCTTGTGGAGGGTTGGGTGCAGGGCCTGACAGCAGACCCGGCCCAGAGGCCAACCCCCCTACTGCGCACACCCAACAAATGTGTGCAGTGGGCTGGTTGGCCTCCCAGCAGACACTCCACTCTACAACACTGTACATCACTTTATGGCTCTGCACTGTATGGCACTCTATGACACTCTATGCCACGTCACTCCACTCCATTGTAAAATACGCTACTCCACTCTACGACATGGCACTCTATGCTCCTACATTGTATGGCACTGTGTTGCACTGTATGGCACTGTGTTGCACTGTACGACACTCTATGACATGGCACTCCACTCCACTCTTTGACATACCACTCCAAAATTATGACATAACACTTACCTCTATGCCACTTCTCTAAACAAAAAACTCTACTGTACTCTATGCCTCTCCAGTCTATGGCACTCTCCTCCACTCTATGAGACACCACGCCACCTCACAACATGCCATTCAACACCACTCGAGTCTATGACACACCACCCTATGCCACTCCACTCAATAACACTCTACTCACTCTATGTCACTCTACAACACTCAATGACCCTCCACCTGATAACAATTCACTCAATGACACACCACTTGACAAAATGCCACTCAACGAGACTCCACTCTACGATACTCCACTCTACGACACTCTACTCCACTTTTTGACACTCTATGACACTGTACTTCACTTTAAACACATCAGCTATCACTGTAGTATTGTATTATAAACTTCCCATGTAGCATCAAACCACCATAAGGCTCATGTTTAACTTACAAAACTCTTACATTTTGTTTCCATTTTAATTACAATGTTGTATTTCTGATACCTGAAAAAATATGCTTCATATTGGTGCAAGCTCTTTATTTTTTTAGATATCTTCTTTTTCTGTTCTTTAGAATTTTTTCTGGAAGTTTTGGTTTATTACAAAGGTGAACATAACCACCCAACAAAAAAACTCAAAGAAAGCGCCAAAAACGTACGCCTTCCCAGGGGACGCGGAAGGGAGGCACAATGAGGAGAAATATCTTTATTTGTCTTTGTTTTTCCTTTTTCTATGTGTGCTGAATTCTGCAGCACACATAGAAAGAGGAAAAAGCCTCTTGTGATAGTTTTTGTGCAGGAAGGTTTTCCTTGCTGCACAAAAAAATCATCCCCACAATGCAGGCACCCTTATTGCAAAGGTGCTTGCGTTGGTGCACGGTAACCCTTTGTGCACAAGCACAGAGGAGAAGGACACAAATGTGCCGTATTTGATAGATATGGCACATTCTTGCCCTTTTCTTTTGCTGTAGACAGTGCAGCAGGAAGGCCTGAGGCACTTCCCAACAGCAAACACTCATAAATGAGGCCCTAGGATGTTGGGGAGGACACTGGTGAGCCATGACGCGCTCCAGGTCTATAGTGAGATCTCTAGCTCCCGCAACAAACACAGTAGGCACAGGAAACATTATGTTGCAGCATTGCAATCGTGCTCTTCAATTTGTCTATTTTGTCACAACAGATGGACTGGCACAGAGACACAGAGGTACCAGGAGCAGGTACTCTAGGTGTGGGTTCAAGATAGTGGGAGCCTTTTCTGTCCCTTAGGCTCTGATCAGGAGGCCAGCCAACTAGCCCTTCGGGTCACTTTGGATGTCCTGGGTTCAAGTAGTATAACAGGACTCCAACAGCAGGGAAGGCCTCTGAGGGTTCAAGGCAGGCTGCAAGCAGCAGAGCAGTTCTTCCAGGTCCAGAAGATCAGTCTTCTGAAGTACACAGCAGGCCACAGCAACAGGCAGTTCTCTGAGAGCCCTTCCACAGGTCCAGAAAGTGAACTGAAGAGTGTGTCTAAGGGTCTTATTTTAATACCTGGTGCCTTCTTTGAAGTAGAAGAAGTTTCTAGAGGTTTCCATTTGAAGTGCTTGGAATTTTCATGCTCCCTTGCCCAGGCTCCTGCCTGGCTACAAGTACAATAAGGTAGCGTGAAGTCCTTTGTGTGAAAACAGGGCACAGCCTATTGATTTGCAAGTGAAGCTGTGTTCAGCTCCAACCCTATCCTACCAGTGATGGCCCAACCAGGCACACCTACCTTCTCTATTGCATGCCTGTGTGAGATGAATATACAAAGTCCAACTGTCAACTACACCCATTCATGAGACCCAGGAACAGGTTGCAAGCACAAAATAGCTAGGGAAGGAAAATGCAACTTTCAAAAAAATGTATTTCCAAAATTGTGACTTAAAATCAAACATTACCATTAAAGAGGATTTTAAATTACATTTTCTTAGACACCAAAAACAAATGTCCTACTTGCTCCCAATCAAACGTTAGTATGTATTAAATTTAATAAAGCATTACAATGGTATCCTAAGGGATATTTAGACCTCACAGTAGTGAAAAACACATTTAGGAGTTTTTCACTAGCAGGACATGTAAAACCTAAAAGTACATGTCCAGCCTTTTAATTACAATGCACCCTGCACTATGAACTACCTAGGGCCTACTTTGTATGCAATAAAAGGGACGTTTAAGGCTTGGCAAGGGAGTTAATTTGACAAGTCAAATTGGAATTTTAAAACTGCATACCAGCTGCCATGACAGACCTGGACATGTTTTAGACACTATCAAGATAGGCCTGATCTTTCCACTCCTAAAAGAAACCACACAAGACTCAGATTTATTTGCCAGCTTCTTCCCCATCACTCACCTACTCTTCATAGGCAAACTTATTAAAAAAGCAGTCTATCCTGAACTCCAAGATCACACAAATGCTAACCACCTCCAGCATAATTACTAATCTGGCTTCAGATCACCCTGCAGCATGTAGATTACTAGTTTACACATTTTAGACAATGCCCTGCTGACCATTGATTAAGATGACCCTCGTGTATTGCTGGACCTCTCAGATGCTTTTATTAACACAGTTGACTATCCCACCCTCACCAACACCCTGAAGTCTCGAATAGGATTCCCTAGAAATATAATTCACTGGTTCTCCTCTCACCTTTCCAACTGACACCAGTTCATTCACATGAGCACCACCATTCACCTGTGGAGTCCCCCAGAGTTCCATACTGCCATCTGTCATCTTCAACCTCTACATAAAGCCTCTTGAGACTCTAAAGATACCAGCATCACAATTCATCAAGATGCTCCTCCAGATATCTAACACCGCTTGCACCTCATCCAGACCTGGATGTTCAGCACCCAGAAGCAAGAAATAGTACAAACCTGGCTCAAGTTCATGAATCTTGATGGCTACACCCTCAACTGTCCCTTAATGTCAAGTCACTTGGATTCACCCAGTACATCAACCTCACCATCAATAAATACATTGATGAAATACTAAGATGGCCTGGTACAATCTCTCCCTTCTAAGGAAAGTAAAACCATTTATTCTGGAAAGCCAGAACAGAATGCTGTTTTTAGTCCTAGAACTCTTACATCAGTATGGTGGTAGTGCTCTGCTCCCAGGTCTCACAGACGCAGATTAGCCCCCTTTCAGGGCACCCTAAATGCCACAGCACATCTCAACCATGGCCTGGAAGATTATGATCACATCATGCTCATCATGATGAAACTCCGTTGGCACCCCTTGCTGGCCTGCACAATCCACAAAACTAGCTGCATCATTTACAAAAGCCATCATATCTAGTACCCCAGCTTATCTTGCAGACAAAAATTTTGAGGACTGTTCTATTTAACACCTTTTTAAGTTGCATGCATGGCCTCATTGAAGGATCGCCAGCTTGAAGTGGTTGAGGGGCTTGCATGTGTCAGTGACCTAGAGAGCTAAGCTGACAGGAGCTTACTCTCTTGGCAGGGTTTCCTCAGCTGGGCACGTCAAAGGGTAGAGACCAGACAAAGTGCGATCTACTAGTCCTCCATGCTGGAGCTTGGGCACAAGTCTATCAATCTTCTCCCATAGAAACATTTCTTACAGAAAAACCAGAAAGAACCAATAAATCATCTGGGCAGGAGTGACTTCCAGACTCTCTGCCATGAGACGTAAAGGATTGACAGTAGTCAAAGCTGCAAGGAAACTACTGACAGGACAGAAGTTCTAAGTGCCAAGTGCATGACCAGAATCGGACATATGCACTATCTATGACAAAAGAAAGCTGGTTCAAGCAACACCTGAGATAAGGTGCTACAACCTACACATCCTGGAGGTCAACGATAGCAGGTGGACTGGATCTGGCAGAATGAAAACCGCCACAGAAGAGACAACACTGTACTCTGGAAGGGACAATGGTTAACATCAAAAAGGAGTAGCCATCATCCAGAGCAAGGGGACAGAAAAATTACTTGTTTAGTGGAAACCCAGCAACACCACCATTATCCAGTGCTATGCTCCTACAAATGATGCAGCGAAACAGTCAAGGTCATGTTCTACCAACAAATGCAAGCTAAGTTTGAAGCTCTGCCTAATCAAGACTTGAAGATTGGGATGGGTACTTGAATGCTAAAGTGTGAAATGATGACATGAATCATGACAGAGCCATGGGATAGGACGTTTGTCAAACAATGAACAACAATCGAGAAAGACTTGGAATTTTGCACCGCAACTGATCTGGTCATAGGAGAGTCTCTCCTCCCTCACTGTGATATTCACCAACTAACTTGGCCCTCACCCAGTGGCTGAGACAGAAACCATATTGACCACCTGATAAGCAGCATTTGGAGATGCTCAGTGTAAGATGTCGGTGTGAGGAGGGGAACGCACGCCAGCAGTGATCACCATCTTGTGATCACTCTTGTGAAGCTGAAGCTCAGAGAAAGAGAATGCAAAACAGCAGACAACAGCTCTTTGATGTTGTAAAATTTCAGACCCCACGACCAAGAAGGCATTCACCTTATAAATCAAAAACAGATTCCAACTCCTGGCAGGAACAGCTCACCAGATGCAAGCAAGAGAGCATGGACACCATGAGAAAAAGATGGAGATGGAAGAGAACAAGGATCCATTACAAGAACAGTTCTCCCCAGGACCCCAGAAGCCACACAGAAGAGAGACAGGCCAAAGAATGTCTGGAGGTGAAATGTGGAAACAGAAATGAAGACCCTAAATCACAGGTGGGGCATCATATAGAAACTTTCCCATGACAGACAGAAGTAGATGTCCTTCGTTGCTGCCCTACGTACCTATCAGTATAACGGGCAGTAAGTAAGTAAAAGATTAAAGGCTTTCTTTGTCCTTTCTCTAGCAACACCAGACTACAAAGGGAAACTGTCACCTTCCTCAAAGTCTCCCATAGGACAAATCTGATCTATCAACCACCTCTTACATGAATAATTGGCTGTGTTTGGACTCCACAGGCAATGTGAGCTAGGCTCATTCATGTCAACAAAGCAACATGTTTTACTTTTTGACTTCTGTAACTTACCAGTTAATCTACTGGAAGCCAAGGACCCCCACCTAAGCAATCTAATTAATTTGAATCTATCTCACAACAATATAAAAAAAATACAGACACATCTATACACCAAGCCATTGCCAAATCTGGAAATATTTCATTCAAATCATAAAAAATACAAAAATTAGAAGTTACATTTTATTGATAATGTTGTAACGTTTCAATATTTCATTTATAAAAGACACTCTAGCATATCACTTTTAATTTGTTTAATTATTTAATTTTCTAAATAGTCGTGGACCCCCTGAATATGTGTCGTAGACCCCCAGGGGTCTGCAAACTATAGGTTGAGAACTGCTGCAATAAAGGATACTACAAATGCAGCAATGGATGTAAAAGGCATTAGTTGACAGTCTGTTTCACTTTCAAAGTGTTGATTTGCATATCATTGAATATGATATATGGTAATAGCTTGCCTTAATTGAGTACCTTTGTATACCCTGCATTAAAAGAACAGTAATAGCTGGCAAAAAGCACAGTGAGCACATCTGCTTCAAAGTAGGGGTCCTGTGTCCACCTCAACAGCGGAGTTCGATTCATCCTAAAACAAGATTTGAGGTTTCTCTTCAGGCCTGTGGTTCCGAAAGGCTGTTAGGATGAGGCAGTAATTCAATTAGCCTCATCGGAAGAGGCACAGGTTTGTAGGAAAACAATCCACATTTCCGATTGGCAGTGGGGCTGGTTATACAAGCAGGAGGGTTTTGTGGGGGGGCCTCACACAAGAACATACTTATACACACACATATACATGCACACTCACTCAAACCCCCATACATTCACAAGCTTCCATGCATACACCCACCATTCACAAGCAAACACACATCCAATTGCAGAATGCATGCATAAATATATTTACATTCATACATACATACATGCATGCATGCAGCAGACATGAAAACAAAAACACAGTTTAACTGCTGCAGCAGTGATTTCGGGTGGTGGTAGGAATCCCTTGAGGTTCTTGTGGGGTTGTGACTGGCTCCTCCTCTCATTGGCTGACAATGGGTCAGCTAATGAGAGGAGACAACAGCCCCTACCTCGTCACAGATGGGATGGGGGTCAATGAGGAGGAGGCGGCAGTTCCTACCCTGTCACAGATGGGAAAGGAAAAGTGCAAGTTGCTTATGCCACCCTACTCTGTAATGAGCATCATGATAGACACTCAGGCGCCAATTCACAAAGGTAATCTGAGACAAAAGTCTAACTTTACGACTTTTGGTATTCACAGAGATAATTTACGAGTCGTATCTATATGTCCGCAGTCGGCCTGGAATCTCCGCACCCGGACCGTACTCTCCGCCCCCGGCCCGTACTCTCCGGTAGGCCTTGGCTAAATTTCCGTTCCGCTCGCGGAAATTGCGATAATTTGACATTTTCGCGTTCCGAGGAGAGCGCGAAAATGTCAAAATTTCTGCATTCCTCAGCTTAGCGATAATTTGTTTCTTGCTCGCGCTGTAAAATAATACATTCTCGCGCGTTCGCTGACAAGTTTTCCAGATCCGGTCGCGTTCTCCACGAGATGTTGGATTGTTGGTAGCCATTTGCGCTGTCTCGCGACAGTTTGCGCCCGCAGTAATGTCATTGGTCACGCGATCACGTCTTTCTTCTCGCGATCATTCACCGCGAGAAGAGTGAAAACAAGATGGCCGCGCCCGCGAGCAACCGCATGGGTAAGTTGGCGAGCCGCGACCACTCTAAAATACCGCGAACGGGTGGGAAAAAAACTTCTGCATCTTCGCGATATTTCCGCGTGTTTGCGGAGATTTTTAACATTTTCGCGATAATTTGCGAAAGTCACTTTCGCAAATTCCGCCCACCACTACTCTCCGGCTCAGGCCACACTCTCTGGCTTGGGCCGGATGAAGTGTAATCAATGGGCCAGAATGTAATTTTTACAAAAGGGAACATTAGAAACATGTGATAAATGGTGGAGGAGGTCATAAAAAAACTGTTTGGGCAAGGAAAAGGGTGTTGCCAGACACTACATCATATCCCAGAAAGTTTGCTCATTTGCATCATGGTACAATTTGCGCTCCCCTTAGTGTTGATTGTAGTGTTGGCACTACAGTCAACACTGAGGGGAATACAAAGTGTGCACTGCGTGTACTATGATGCAAAGGAGCAAACGTTTCTGGGATATAATGTACTGTCTGGCCACATCCTTTTCCCTGCCCAAACTGATTTTTGTGACCTCCTCTACCATTTATCACACGTTCCTAATGCTCCCTTTTGTAAAAATTGCATTCTGGCCCATTGATTACACTTCATTCGGCCCTAGCCGGAGAGTACAGCCCAGGTGTGGAGTGTACAGCCCGGGTGCAGAGATTCCAGCCTAACTGCAGACGTAAAGATACGACTCGTAAATGATCTCTGTGAATACCAAAAGTTGTAATTATTGTTCCTCTCTCTTTTAGTGTTGCTTTTCTGGATAGAGAAATCCCATAAATATGCAGGCGTAGAGTAAATGCATCCCAAGTGGGACCTGCTACATTAAGCAGAATGCCATCCCATCTAAATGAATCCTTATCAATGACTGACATTCGATTGAGTTAATTTAAATTTAGATTACATTTTGGGGGGGACTTCCTTAGCACTCCCTTAAAACATGTATTTGTACATTTGAATGTATGGTGTCTGAGTAGTAGAACCATTAGAAGGTTGAGTGCAATTGTATTTATACCACAGAAATAATGTCTTTGCGGCCGAGTAGAGCCAATACTGCTCTTGTTGAATGTTCTCCTACGCTACTCTTAAGGCTGCTGGACCAAGCGTGGCACCAGCTTGCCCATGCTAAAGGCCAGCCCTGTGTAGGATATTGATCAGCCATGCGCTCGGCTCTATCACTGTTGCGCAATGCACATTGTGAGCCCAATTGCAGCCACTCCTAGGTCAAACAAATGCATCTGAGTACTAGAAAAGATCCAGGAATCAAGCAAGCTGATATAAAATTGAGTGCACTGTCTCTTTAAGCAAAATAGCTAACTAATAGTCGCAGCTATGGAAACAGCAGGATTGAGGTTGGAGGTAATCAAATACATTTCTGGGAACCAATTTTACTCATGAATTTCATTCCATTTGTCAATCAGAACTTAAACTCGCGAGATATGGCTTAATAAGTCCCAGATCTCTGAAAACAAAGCTGGAAATAACTAAAAATAGATGAGTGGCTCAATTGTGTTTGGTTGTGAGCAATAAAACGTTGGATTTCAGGCTGTTTGTCTGGTTACCATCCACTGTTGTGCCCCTCCCATACAAAGCAAAGGAAGGCCTGCCAGCATCCCCATATGTTATTTCATCCTGTTTCCCCTCGTTCATGCCCTGGTAATAGAGCCAAGTCCATCCTCTTTGATTGCAGAAGGGCTGAGTCTGGACTTGAATCATATTCAGTGTTGTTGTCATGTTGCATTTGCTCTGTTACAAAATGTTAATAATATTTGTCAATATACATATATCCAGCGTCCTGGTGCTGTAGAAGCAACATAACAGGTGTTCAAAGGAAAAGAGCCTTAACACATCTTTAATGCTTTATTGATTAAACAGTAAAGTATTTAGGCTTTTACAGTATCTGAGTAAAGAAGTAAGCATGCCAGGTCTTACAGGGAGCTTTTATTTGTTATCCAGTGGCTGAGAGGCAGGAGAAATGAGAGAACATATGCCTTGGCATCTAGATTTACAACAGCAGTTGGGTATCAACTCACGTGACAAAGGTACCAGCCTTTACATCACATGATTAAGGGTCTAACCATGTGATCTAAAATGTGAACATTGCAAGGTCTTGAATCTGAGGATTCGTGAAGTCTAGAATGTGGGAAGCCACAATATATGGGCTTCGATCTAGAAGCAAGCGACAAGGCCAGGGCTTGAAGGAGTCATGGGTCTATGATGTCAGTAGTCACCCGGTATTAAGTCTAAAGAGTCACAGGATATGGGATGTGAGAAGTCATGAGGTCTAGGGTCTGATGAGTTACAGGATCTAAAACGAGAGGAGTAAGAGGTTGTGGGTACTGAAGAGTTATGAGTCTAGGACATACGGAGTCACCGGTAATAGGGTCTGAAGTTTCACAGGATCTAAGTTGTATGAAATCGCAGGGTCTGATTGACAAAGGCAACTTGCACTTTTGAGTAAGTTTACAACTTTCAGTATTTATAAACTGAACTTTTGTTGTAACTTAAACCTATATAGTAACTTACACTTTTGTAATGCGTCCAGCACCACACATGGCCAACCACTGGTACTACAACAACATTCTATAGAAAGTTATGGAGGTAGGGACTTAAAATAAAACTCCATAGATAATAATGTTAAATTAAATTATTTACATAGTTAAAAATATAGCTATATTGTAGTAAACAAATACCTCCTCAAGTGGCTGTTTCAACTCTAGTTTATTTCGGGTCAGAAGTAGAGCAGCTAGCACAGCCCACAATCTCAACTGTCACTGGCAGCACCGCCTAACCGCCTGGTGTTCTCCCCATAGAATGTATTGATGTCATGATGGTCCCACCCTAGCTAAGACTGCTAAGTACATAAATATAAATTAATGTTTAAAAAATAGTACATATTTATTATTTAACTATAAAATATTTAATAACCTATTTTAAATTTAAAAAAACTCTGTAACTGAACTGGAAAAACTGAATTACCAATGTAGACTTTATAGGCACACAGACAGTACCTTATAAATAGACCTCTGTCATTTTCTTGATGCAGCAGATTAGTTCAATTTATACAGAGACAGAAACTGGATGAGGAAAATAAAGATGATAGAAAGGAGAATAACTACAATCTACTCTCTAACCTCCAATGGGTGATCAGACGATTGAGGAACTGTTGATTGTGGTACTGTAAAAAATAGAACAAGCAAGTAATATCCAAGAACAAAGGGAGGGAAAAACCATGCAGAGTAGTATACCTCATCATAAGTTCTTGTCAGTGGTGAGAAAATACTCATCACTGTGCCTTTAATTAAATTAGGACTTTCTTACATTAAAACTCGGAAAATCCAGATTTTAAGTCAAAACATGAGGGTCCTATTATGCTTTATAAAACAAATTAATAACAGATTAGACTTGCGCAATTGGCTCACAGCAGAAAGCTTTAAAATTAGATGCTGAAGATCAATCAGACGCTCTCAGATCTGGCCAGCAGGCCTTTGAAGCCATAGCCTCTCTGGAAGAATGGGCTAAAAATTACGAAATATCAATGCAGGCTTGTGTCATAATCCATTTAACTCACTTGATTAAAGTAGCTGTTAACACACTAGAATGGGGATTTATACGAGAAATAAGCAGCTCACTAGTAGACGTTCTGAAAGAGGAAGTGATGACTCGTGTTTTATTAAACATCTTAAAGCACAGTGATCTGGATGGTCTGAAAATCAGGCTTCTAAAATTGCTGAGGTCAATGTTTTAATTATTCTACTAATAGAGAAGAAGTTTTGTGAGGCAGTAGACTGACTCGCCGACAGATCCTCGGCTTTGATATCTAACACTCTTTTGAAAATAACATTGTCATCTCTGCTGCTAATTCTTTCAGTGACAGAGTAGCATTATCAGACCATGATATTAACAAATTCAGAATTCAATTAACAGCCACAAAATAATTATACTTGGAAGTAGGAAGTATACTTAATCTACTGCCATGGAATAAATAGTAAATCGTAGGACACTCTAAAATTGGTTTTCCTGGAATGTAATGATGATGTAATGATATGGCAAACCTGTTAATCTTTACCTTCTTGTAAGACTTGAATGCAAACACTAAATGGCTTGGGAAATTGGCTTTTGGAGAAATGTCTGACAAAACAAGATTTGAGGTTGAATCCAGACATCAGTGATCCCAAGCTAACCTACTTGACTTATAGCTGTTGTCCTGGGGCCCAGCTTTAATGATGAATCAGGCTCTCATGAGAAAGCCCTAGGATTGACTTTCCTTGCCATCAACTGGAGTTAGCATGAATGAACAAGTCTGTAATTCTGACCTTGCGGGTCTTGTAAAATGTGAGGAAAACTAGGGAGAAGAATTGGAATGTCTATCAACATTTGTAATAGAGCCAGAAACCAAATTTGTCAAAGAAGTCACTATAAATAAAGGAGTTAACTTTCACCCTGATTTTGTAGAGACAATGAGAAATCATGAGAACTGGAGGAAAAGATTAAGGAAGCTTCTGATTCCACAACCGAAAAAAATCATATGTTGTTATTGCTAACTCATCCGGTCTCCAACTATAGAACCGGGGAAGTTGGGTATCAGACTGGTGCCAAAATTATTTATTAAGTAAGGACCTCAATCCTTCTGAAGGTGCTGAAACATTGAAATATAAAATTGCCTTTTTCTGAAATAGGGGGAATACCAGTCTGCTATTGTACTGATACATTGTGGAAGATATTTGGCCATTGCTGAGATGTGACGCTGAAGACAGTGCTCCCAATCTTTTTCACCAGATTGTCTACGATCTTGGAACGAGTACCCTCAGATGATTGATATCTCTTACTGTTGTGAGGTTGTTTCTCCTGTGAAGGATGGAACACTGTGCATGCTTTTTGTGTGAATGTTGGATCACAAAGGAGCCTCTAAAAAGCTCTATATAATTTATGTATATAGACAACTCCCTCTGAGAGTATGCACAACCAGTCAAGAACTGACCATATCGAGTACACGACCCTAACAAACTTGGGTCTCATTCTAATAGGAGTGCTTGGCCAGAACTGAAAATTGATCTTCCATTTCAAGCATAGAGGTGATCTAACCAAAAGTATGCCCCTTGTTTTGTTTCTATATCAGCTCAGACCTCATCTTAGGTGTTACATTTTCAACCTTTGAAGAGGCCAATAATGAAGTGGACCTGGAAACACTGCTTGATTTGATGAATCCAAAAGACTTACTATTTGTTGCCAGTTGTCAAAGGAAGATAAGCGAACACGTCAATAACTGCCAATGTATTTTATGGAGAAAGTCGGAAGCTTTATATATAAGCCATTTAGTATAATATTGCATCTGTCGTAAATTGGCCCTTTTCAGTAGGGATAAATTAAACGTATTGATCTGATCCAAGGCTAAAATGGATATCTAGAGGCCTTCTTTAGATTGCCATTTTTTTGTGCTAGCCCATACAGTTTATCTGCCCCCTGACTACCTAGGAGAGAAGCCCAGCTGCTGATTGTTTCGCGGATTTTAGATTCTAACAACTGTTCCGCGAGCTCCCTTGTTTCAATTATGTGTATTTGATTTAGTTCCTGAAAGAAATGTTTTATCCTATTAGAAGACCATTGCATGATTTTTTAAAAGTGTTTAATATCAGGCTCTACTTCGTTCCAATTTTTCCAATTCACAACGAAAAAGTCCCCTATTTTTCCATAATCATGACTCATCCATTTTAACATTCCAATTTTATCTGTCAAAGGATCCTCCCCTATAGATATATAGATATATATATGATAGCAGTGTTACTCCATTAATACTGGGAATCGCATAGAGCAAAACATGTTGTTGTTTACGCTTAATATTTCCTTGTAGTGTTTAATATCTAACCTTTTTGGAGGTTTTCGTTAAAAGCATAATATCAATAATATCATATTCTTGATGGATTACATCTAAAAAGAAATTATCATGCCTATTAATATTTAAAGACTTGGTTGATCTATATGCGAAGTGTGCAAAATTTGCGAAGTGATATCATTTCAGATCAGGAAGGACTAGACCGCCTTCATTAACTGGTTTATACAGTACATCTAAAGCTAATCTTAATATCTTGTTTGCCCATAAAAAAGTAGAAAACATACCTTGCATTTCTTTAAAAAAAAATGTCATTTGTATTGTGTCAGGAATGGCTAAAAATATGAAATAGAAAAAGCGTCTAAAGGAAAAGACGTCCTCACTTAGCACTCCAAATGCGACGATACACTCGTCTGAGTAATGAAGGTAACATCGATGTAATTCAATTAGATAAAGTATTTAATCCATGATGAATAATTCATGTATGATAATCCTCATACATCATCTTGTTTTTCCAAATAAAGATGTGGTTCACATATGTATAATTCATACAGTAAGAAAAATATTCAGAATTCCCCGATGCATTTCGGGACTGGCCCTTCGTCAGGGGGATTTTCCTAAACAAAAATGAGAAATAGGAAAGTAGGCTGAAGTCCAAGCGTAACGGAATGCATAGAAAAACACGTGACTGCAAAATGTTAGTAAAGGGTGCGAGAACTCGCAGAATCACTGGAAGTAATCAAACACGTGATGCTTGTGCTCGGTGCTAAAAGTAGACAAGAAGCTAGTGCCAGTTAAATAAGGAAACGTGACGAAAACATTGCGGGACGGCGTCCAAAGTTTTGAGAATAATGAAGGTTTATCCATTCCTAAGTTGTTACTGTGCCGGTGAGGCAATGTGATAAAATAATCAAAAAGTGAATGGGACTGGAATTCGTGAGTTCAGAGCGACAATACCCTTAGCCTCAGCGATGTGTGGAAATTATGTGCTCGTATCAGGGCGTGCTAAAGTTAGATAAAAGTGACAGTGAATAGAGTACACAGCTACGTAGACTGAAGATATGGAGTATTTCCACAAACCTGTGAGCACCGTGATGATGTGCGCGGAACCACACCAGAAGTAGTTAGAAACGCGTGAGTTTGGCACCGGAAATATAAAAAGAAAGACCCGGAAGTGATAGTCGGCATGAGGAAGAAATAGAAAACATACTTTGAAACGCGTTCAGAATGCACTCAGATAAGGAAAAAAGACGAAAAGAAATTAAAAACAAGGGATTCAGTGTTTACAAATTGCAAATAAACAAAAACTAGAGAATGCAACCAATGTATCTGGTGAATACTCATATTACTAATACATACACTAAATTTAAAATAACGTATTCGCCAAATTGCGCGAGGGGAAAAAAAGCAGGAAAGAATGAAGAAAGGAAGGGGAAAAATACTAAGAAACGAAGAATGAAAATAAACGTGTTAATAATGAAAATTAGGGAGAGCGTCAATTAGATAGAACACAGATTAGAAATGCAACACTTATAGATAACAGCTAAATTCAAGCCGTTCATTTAGTCCCCTGGGGTGCACAGAATTAAGTCTGTTTATCCAAAATAGTTCACGTTGTAAGAGGAAGCGACTGTTGTCTAGCTATGGTATAAGGTGAAGTGCATGAGTTCGAGTAAGAATACTTTGAGATCATCATCTTTGTCAGTGTTGAGCATGATCTTGAATCACTATGTTGTTGAGTTAAATGAGAAAATCCGTAGTGTCTTTTAAATACGTGGACATGTTTTGTACTGCTGGCTGAAGATGTCGATCAATGTATTTTCCGATGGGCTCATGGATGGAATTAGTACAAAACATGTCCACGTATTTTTAAAAGACACTAAGGATTTTCTCATTAAACTCAACAACATAGTGATTCAAGATCATGCTCAACTAATTCTATGTACTATAGACGTTAAGTCTCTGTATACTTCTATCCCACATGACTTGGGAATACAGGCAATGGAATCATTTTTGATCAACACTGACAAAGATGATGATCTCAAAGTATTCTTACTCGAACTCATGCACTTCACCTTATACCATAGCTATTTCATTTGGAACAACTACTATACACAACTATCCGGTACATCTATGGGAAATTGCGCAGCTGCTGCGTATGCAAATCTTTTTATGCATCGATTTGAGCTTGATTACATCTTATCCCAGGAATCATGGTTGAAGAATCTGGTGATTTTTTACAGACACATTGACGACATTTTTCTAATTTGGAAGGGAACCCAATCCGAACTACTTGCACACATCACACAACTGAACTCCATCAACGATCGCATTCAATTCACTCATGAAATCAACAAAAATCACATCTCCTTCCTGGATGTTGACATTATGATACAGAACATTCAATTGGTCACTTCTGTGTTTACAAAAACAACTGATCGCAACAACTTGTTAAATTTTTTCAGTTTCCACCAAAAATCTCTCAAAAGGCATCTTCCTTATTCCCAACTCTTGAGGATTAAACGCATTTCATCCACTGAAGAGATTTTCCAAGAGCAAAGTCGTCAACTTATTGACAAATTCAAAAAAAGATCATACCCAGCCTCTATCCTTCATGACGCAGTCAACAGAGCTAAAACCAAGAATCGCACTAACGTACTCCAAAAACAGATTCCTAGTGATTCTACAGATTCACGATTGGTTTTCGTATCCAAATTTTCTACCAAAAGCACAGAAATCAAGAAAGCCATTCGGAAATACTGGCCGTTACTACAAACTGAACCAGACTTCAAAGGTATTTTTAACCAACTTCCTATTTTTGCCTACCAAAGAACATGGAATTTACAACAACTACTCAACAAGTGCCCTCCAGAATCTGACAAAATGTATAAAGGCACTATCCCTTGTTTAAACTGCGGTAGCTGCAATAACATCATTAAGGGTACTACTCTTATGATTCCCACCAAAGGCACACCCATTAAACTCAAAGTCACGGCCACTTGTGACACAAACAACGTTGTGTACTTACTGAAATGCCCATGTGGACTTCCATACGTGGGAAAGACTGAAAGGAAAATTAAGAATCGCCTTACAGAACACAAAAGTAACATACGAACCAAGAATACCAAGTCAACAGTGGCAAATCATTTTCTGGAGTTCAATCACAATTGCAGCCAACTCAGGTTTATGATCTTGGAACAGGTTCCTGCACAACGAGGGAGAGACAACAGTCGCTTCCTCTTACAACGTGAACTATTTTGGATAAACTGACTTAATTCTGTGCACCCCAGGGGACTAAATGAACGGCTTGAATTTAGCTGTTATCTATAAGTGTTGCATTTCTAAGCTGTGTTCTATCTAATTGACGCTCTCTCTAATTTTCATTATTAACACGTTTATTTTCATTCTTCGTTTCTTAGTATTTTTCCCGTTCCTTTCTTCATTCTTTCCTGCTTTTTTTCCCCTCGCGCAATATGGCGAATACGTTATTTTAAATTTAGTGTATGTATTAGTAATATGAGTATTCACCAGATACATTGGTTGCATTATCTAATTTTTGTTTATTTGTAATCACCAAATCCCTTGCTTTTAATTTCTTTTCGTCTTTTTTCCTTATCTGAGTGCATTCTGAACGCGTTTCAAAGTATGTTTTCTATTTCTTCCTCATGCCGACTATCACTTCCGGGTCTTTCTTTTTATATTTCCGGTGTCAAACTCACGCGTGTCTAACTACTTCTGGTGTGGTTCCGCGCACATCATCACGGTGCTCACAGGTATGTGGAAATACTCCATATCTTCAGTCTACGTAGCTGTGTACTCTATTCACTGTCACTTTTATCTAACTTTAGCACGTCCTGATACAAGCACATAATTTCCACACATCGCTGAGGTTATGGGTATTGTCGCTCTAAACTCACGAATTCCAGTCCCATTCACTTTTTGATTATTTTATCACATTGCCTCACCGGCACAGTAACGACTTAGGAATGGATAAACCTTCATTATTCTCAAAACTTTGGACGCCGTCCCACAATGTTTTCGTCACGTTTCCTTATTTAACTGGCACTAGCTTCTTGTATACTTTTAGCACCGAGCACAAACATCACGTGTTTGATTACTTCCAGTGATTCTGCGAGTTCTCGCACCCTTTACTAACATTTTGCAGTCACGTGTTTTTCTATGCATTCCGTTACGCTTGGACATCAGCCTACTTTCCTATTTCTCATTTTTGTTTAGGAAAATCCCCCTGACGAAGGGCCAGTCCCGAAATGCATCGGGGAATTCTGAATATTTTTCTTACTGTATGAATTATACATATGTGAACCACATCTTTATTTGGAAAAACAAGATGATTTATGAGGATTATCATACATGAATTATTCATCATGGATTAAATACTTTATCTAATTGAATTACATCGATGTTACCTTCATTACTCAGACGAGTGTATCGTCGCATTTGGAGTGCTAAGTGAGGACGTCTTTTCCTTTAGACGCTTTTTCTTGCTCGTTGACACACACCTCTTGAGATTAGGAGGTGGTACTCACAAGCACCATAAAAAACTTTGCAAGGATTACTTTATTATTGAACTTCTATTACCAGCGAGTGCAACCGTTTCTTTCATTCTTTAGTCATAAAAATATGAAATGACATAAAGGTAAAATCGATAATACAAACAATAGCATCCCGGCCCACTATTGAAAGGCACAATCGTTCCATTTTGCGAACAGCCCCTTTGTCTTATTGATTAGAGGAACATAGTTGAAAACATGCAGGTAATTTACATTTTGAGAAACATATATACCAAGATACCTCTTGGGTCTAGCGTTGACCAGTGGGCCTAATTCAGTTAGTTAAGTGTCAAAAGAAGTCTTACAAAGCAAGACCTCTGTCTTTGATTTATTTATTTTATACCTTCCAATTAACTGGTACTCCTGAAAAATACCAAATATTTATTTTTGAACTTCTAAGTCAGGCTTTAAAACAGACTAACATCATCAGCATAAAGATTGATATTTGACATTCCTGGCATCAGAGATGTCGAACTGCTGATTGAACGAATGGCTATAGCCATAGGCTCTATAAAAAGAGCAAAACGTAATGGCCACAGAGTACAGCCCTGTCTTGTTCCTATGTTAACTTTACAAACACCAATATTATTTACATTAATAATTATTTGTGCAGAAGCCCCTTTAAAAAACTTAGCGATCATACAAATAAGTTCAGTAGGAAAATCTACCTCAGTTAAAATATACAAAAGGCTCTCACAACAAACCAAATTGAAAGCCTTCTCGGCATCTACTAACATAATCTGAGCTGAAATTTTATTTTGATTAAAATAGTCTAAAGATACAACTAAAAAACTGATGTTAAAAGATAATTGTCGCCCTGCAACGAATCCACATTGGTCTGAATGTATAATTGACGCTACACATTTATTTATTTCATTTGCCAATAACTTGCCTATAATTTTATAATCGATGTTAAGAGGCTTATGGGCCTGTATGAATTCACATCCTCCTTGCCTTTGTTCTTTTTCAAAAAGCTGACTACTACTGCCGTACGGAAGGAGGGTGGTATCTCTCCACCCTGCAAGATAATGATTAACCAGCGCTACTAGTTCAGGATTTAATAATGAACAACATTTTTTTTATTCCGCAGGTAACCCATCTTCTCCACATGCTTTACCATTTGCCAGGAATTGCACGACATCATCTATATCTTTTAAAATAACACGGGTGACGATATTCTTACTTTGACTTGCCTGCAATTTTGGAATGGGGAATCTACTTTGGAAGTCCTTTAATTTTGACGTATCTATCTCTTATCTTCCTCAACAGACTGTTTCATAATATTTGAAAAACTCATTCTGTATTTGTTCTTCATTTGTAATGCTAATTTTTGTAACTTTATCTACCGGAGCGGTAATTCTGTTCTGTCCCTGTCCTATCTTTTGTTTGCCAAGCTAAAAATTTGCCAGAAAACTCAGTTTCCTCTCAAACCTTTTGAAGATATGCGGAATTAGCCACATACACTTTAGCATAGTTATAATCTTGTATAGCCTTTCGCTTTAACACTAATGTTTATTTATTTTCAATAGTTTATATATTGTTCATTTGCACATCTGACTTCTAATTCTGCTCTATGTGCATTTTGACAGCGTCTAGCTGAATTATCTTTGGTACTTTTATAACCACGAATAGTATCTTTGAAGGCCTCCCAGACACTTTTTACCTTATCTGTATTTCTGTTCAGGTGAAAAAAAATTCTATTTCATTTTGGGTTGCCTTACACAAATCTTCATCCTCGAGGTGGATTCTATTGAATGACCATTTAGAAGATTACTTACACACCCCAACTCCAGATACCTCCAACTTTACTAAAGCATGATAAGGAAAGCTATTTTGGATGTATGAACAATTACCTAAACTTAAATTACGAGAAGTTGAAAAGTAATCCAATCTTGAGGCTGTTTATATTTGGCTAAAAAATATGAATATTCCCTTTTATTAGAAAATTCTGTCCGCCATTTAGCTATCAAATCTGATTTTTGCATGCATTTCCCAAGCACCATTTTCATGCGTGGTTTATACTGTTTCCACACCCCAGAAGATGACTCCAATACCGGATCCCGCAAAAGATTAAAATCACCCCCTAATATTATGGTTCCAGGGATTTGAAATAATGCATGATAAAGATCCGATAAAGGTGTAGGATTGTCTTTGCCTGGAGAATATATTGTGGCCATAGCTAGCCTGCTATTATTCCTTAAACTGCTAACCAGGCCCCATCTTCCATCTTTGTCAACTTGAAAATAGGTGGTCTGAAAAGGGAACAATCTATTAACAAAATTTGCTATCCCTCTATGAGCCACGCTCGCTGATGAAAAATATCTGCTGCCTGCCCACTGTCTAAACATACTACATGTAGACTTATAAAAAGCTATCATCAGAAAAAGTAATAATCAAAGTGCAATTTTTATACATTTTGTAATACCTGCTGGTGCTTGTCATACAGTAAATAGATTAACTAATAAAGTGCCTATACAAACAGCAAGAAAAGTGACAGTTCAGAGCAAGATACCACATAAAGTGCATGGCAGTTTCAGTAATAATGTTACTTCATATATTTAAAAAAAAAAGAAGGATTTTTTTCAACGGAATTACCTCTCTTCTCTTATGTTGATTTATACCTTTACCAAGAATAATGTACTTGTATCAACATTTAGATGAACTATCCGATTTTCCCCCCTGCAATCACCCTATGCCCTACCCCTAATCCAACCTTCCCCACCTTTGTCCACCCCGCCCCCCCCGCAACAATTGTGGGAGAATAGCCCACAATACCTCCTACCCCTGTTTAGTACCCTGGGTGCCATTACACTGCACCCACCGTTGTGCGCTTACCACTCCCGGAGCGATCGTGGTCTTCCAGGCCCCAGCCGCCCGCCCCAGATAACATTAATACTCATACACATATTCAGCAGCAGCACCTACAGCCTATAGCCTAAGTATATCTAAGAAATATCTACACAATTATAACCTAAATTCTATCGTTCATCGTTCATCATTGTGGAGTATTATAATAAACTAGATATCTTCTGTAATACTTTGTGTGCTTTTAATATTTTTTTCCAATAGGTGAAATTTGCCGTTTGCAAGAACCTTTAACTTCGATGTTACAGGATGCTTCCAAAAGACTTTCACCAGCGTACTACGGACGGAGCCGCCATCGCGTCCGCATCCCCGTCTCGGCCCTTCTCCACTTCCGGGCCGTGACCGGGCGAACGCACTAGCAGTGACGCATATGGGTAGCGTCCTGCCTTTCCCTTATGCATGTTCCTTGTACTCTGTAAACTGTAACCTCCTACGCATCACAACAACATGATGCGTGTCGAAACAAGGTCACAGGATCACACTTTTAATCTGAGTAACTTCTGCACCCCTCCAGAGTTACCGATGCCTCCTGGGTGGGTAATTCCAGAAGGGTACCAGGCTATTTTGCTCTCGGCTTGGGACCTGATTGTGAGTAGTGCAGTTCCACCTGGAGCAGTAACTCTGGGTGAGATGTCATCACTCACACTCGCCCCTTGCAGTGTCTTCCAGTGTGGAATACACAGTTTCCTCTCAAACCTTTTGAAGATATGCGGAATTAGCCACATACACTTTAGCATAGTTATAATCTTGTATAGCCTTTCGCTTTAACACTAATGTTTATTTATTTTCAATAGTTTATATATTGTTCATTTGCACATCTGACTTCTAATTCTGCTCTATGTGCATTTTGACAGCGTCTAGCTGAATTATCTTTGGTACTTTTATAACCACGAATAGTATCTTTGAAGGCCTCCCAGACACTTTTTACCTTATCTGTATTTCTGTTCAGGTGAAAAAAAATTCTATTTCATTTTGGGTTGCCTTACACAAATCTTCATCCTCGAGGTGGATTCCAGACCGGGTAAGATCACAAACTACGGGCCTGATATTTCTGGAACCAGCCACAGTGGCCCTGGTTTCACAGGATGTAGAAGTGTAGGGGCATATCAACAGCAACCGGCGATAATTATCGCTGAGCGCACTTAGCGCTCGGATAATTATCGCCGGCTAGCGCCGATTTTTATCGCTGAGTTAGCGTGCTAATAACAACGCTTATCTCATCAGCGATAAAAATCCTAGCGCTAACTGGCTAACGTGAGATTATCGCTGGAAACCCAGCGATAATCTCACGTTAGCTAGTTGAGAGGGACTCACAAACTTAGCCATGATATCCACCTTCCATAGGATATCATGGCTAAGTCAGTCCTGAAGCAGGTGTTAGGAAAGTAGCGATAACAGGTGTTATCGCTACTTTTCCTGACGCTATGCTACATAGCGTGGGGCTTGATGATAGGAGAAATGTCACTTAGCGACATTTCTCCTATCATGTCAGGTCAGGAACGCCCACTTTGCATCTCATTAGAGATGCAAAGCTGGGCGTTAGACATCCCCACGCTAAAGCAAGGTTTCACGCGTTAGCATGGCCTTGCTAATATAGCGATAAAATTATCGCCGCTTTTCGGCCGAAAACGGCCGCTAAAGCGGCGATAATTTTTTATCGCCTCGTTGTAAATATGCCCCGTAGTCACTAAAACTGTGGTAGAAGCCGTGGCAGCAGCTCAGAGCAGATGCTCGGAACAGCCTGTGTCAGAAGGACAGCCCCAGGAACTGGCTAGCAGGGATTTAATGCAAATCCCCTTCTCCACCCAAAGATACACATTAGGGGATCAGAAAAGGCTCCCCCGTCCTAAAACTCATCTGTATGTTTCTTATGTCTAGAGACATGATCCCCCTATGAAACAAACTGACCCCATGCCTGGAAATTCCCGTGTACCTCCAAATAAATATTAGATAATCTTGGACTTAATGACTACATCCAAAGAAAGACAGAAACACAGGTAGGTAGGTGGTCAGACAGACAGAAGAATAGACAGACACACAGATAGACAGACAGACAGACAGACAGACAGACAGACAGACAGACAGACAGACAGACAGACAGACAGACAGACAGACAGATAGATAGATAGATAGATAGATAGATAGATAGATAGATAGATAGATAGATAGATAGATAGATAGATAGATAGATAGATAGATAGATAGATAGATAGATAGATAGATAGATAGATAGATAGATAGATTTGTATTTACTTTAATGACTTGATGTTATTCATCTTACTCGTTCAGCTGCATTCCTGTTAAAAGCAGGACACAGCCAAACCAGCAGAAAATACCAAGAAACTGCAATAATGGGCACTCACAATAAACTATGATTACAAGAACATTACCCGCAGGTTGCTAAATTGTAGCAGTCCCTTTATTTTTAACTTCTCTACAATCTGCTCACCATTATTAAGGATGCTGGGACACCATGGGAGATTTCCAAGTGCCAGAGAGTAATTACATACATTAGGCAAAGATATTTTTCATCTTGGGGTCAAAACAGCACCTAGATAACAGCTATTCAAGTGGCGACATGGGAAGCGTATATTTTAGCGCAATTGCACTTCTCTTATACTATCTAATACTCACGTGGTGTTTCTTTCTCAACTTCTGTGAAACTGACCCTTCAAGGAGCGCTGTTGCCGCTTTCGTCTTTCAGGAACACGATTTTCCTTTTTGCTTTAAAGAGCATTAAAACAATGCATTGAAGGACCGACAATACGTGCAATCTTCGCTGAAAACGGGGAGATCTTTTATGGCGGTTGTTCGTGTTGTAATTTTATTTCTTTCTGGGAGTGGAGGGGGCGCCGAAGGTAGGGAGGGTGGACGGACAAGGGGGGTAGCAGCGTTAGCCCTCTTAGAAACTTCTGCAGACATTATTAAGGATGCTGAATATACGGGGGACAGATGGCGACGAAGTGACAGAGACACAGACATCTGCTTTTTGTACCCCTGTCATTTGTCGTTTCTGTTTTTCCACGTTTGAACACCGAGATGGGCATTAGCAGCAACTTTTCTTTTGTTCCAGCTTTGCTGCTCTTTAGCGTTAATAATATTAGTAGTAACGAGTTTTAGCCATTCATTCAAGACAAAAGATGGAGAAAAGGAAAGGTTTGACCCAAGTGCATTAAGGGTTTAGTAAAGCACAGCCACATTTTAACCCAGCCCCCGTCGGCAGTAATTTACTGTCATCAGCAGTGTGCCGAACTTTGTGGAATGCACTTCATAGTTAGGGCTCCCAGTTTGATGGTATTTTTTAAAAAAAACATTTCCTTCTCTATTTATTCATATTTATTTTTGGGCCATCTTATCAGTATTCTATATTTATTTTTTGTTTATTGAATGCATGATATGTGAAATCGTATATTTCCACCTGCATTTAAAACGTGCACTCGTACTTTGATGCCTGTTGAGTTTTTAGCAAATTAAGGAGCCAAATATAACAACGCAATACATCCACAAGTAAATGCAGACAGCAAACACATTGTTTTATGTCTATATTTATCTGTAAAAACCAGCAACAGCTGAAAACTGGGAACCTTAATCATAATCAGCTAGTGCCTAAAACAAACAGGGAGCAGCTTCAAATCGCTCTAAGCCAATAGACCCTGAGACCTATAGGCAATGGACGGTATTCTCCCCATTGCTTCAGTTTGCACTGTGAGGGCTTAAACATTATCTCCAGAATGTAGAAATATTGCTTACCATCCCGCCAACACCAGCTTCCTCTGAAAGTAACAAATGTTGTATTGTAGTCATTTGCCATTCAACAAAGTCTCTAAAATCAAATTTGTGAATCTGAAGATTGCCACATATGGTGGATATGACATTTCAGAGGTTAGGGAAGTTATGGATTTAGGTCTGGACCTACCACCGGACCCTAACTAAGCGGTCCTATTATGACAGATATAGGTGCATCAATGAGGCAGTGTGGGGAAATGTGTATATTGCTGCTGCATGTCTTGCAAAAGATATGTGAAAGTATGTAGGACTTTACTTCGGGGCTTTGCAAATTTACTAAATGATGCTGGTATTAAATCACGGAAACGTTGGATTTCTAAGAAGATGTAGGCTGTGCTGGTGAGGATGAAGAAGTTGGATTCAAAGTGCTTTAGACTGCCAAAGCTTCAAAGCACTTAACCCACCAACTGTGGGGTTGTGGCCCTATACACTGGAAAAATCAGTGACAAGATATCCAGGCCTTCAAGTTCGAGCAAAAGTAGATCAATTTGTGCATTGAATGGATTAGGCAAATGTGGGACTCCATGTATGGGATTGGGGAAGTGAGGGCATTACAGCAGCCTCTGCCACAAATTTGCACTGACCAGATATCTCACTTTAATGCTTATTCAGATACAAAAGCAAGGCACGTGCGTGTGGAAGACAAACAGCTTTTGGGAAAGGAAGGCCTTTTTTTTATTTTTTTTTTTTATTTTACAGAGTTTTATACAGCGCGAACTTGACCCGAATCAGGTATCAGAGCGCTTTACATAGCACCAGTTGCATTACATGAGGACATATTCATTTGTTGTTGTTAGGCACAGGGAGATTAAGTGATTTGCCCAGAATCACAGGACGTTCAGCGTCATTGCCGAGACTCGAACCCAGTGGCCAGTTCCCCATATTCGAGGTTAACCGCCCTAGCCGTTAGGCCAACTCCTCTCCCCCTTATTTGCTTGTTGACAATCTTGGGCAAAACCTCTGAGCTCTTGAGAAGTAGAAAAAAAGTCAAAACAATTCGAGGCTTTGTTATGTAAGCAACTCAATTTCCACCTCTCGTTCTTGGCTTTTATCTTATTTGTGATAACAGGGAACATTGATTAAGGAAGAGTCTGCACAATTTTTTTACCACTTTTGTTGGCTCACTGCTTTCCTTCAAACAAACGGGCCTGCATCTGTCCCGTGCACAATGGTTTAGATCCTCTGATAACATAACACCTACACCAGCAATGGGGAAAGCCATTCAAAGAAGGCAGTCTCATCGGGACGTAACACTCAAGACATGGCACCTACAAAGAAGAAACCCCGCAATAACCTGGAAGGAAACAAAAGGACATGTTCCTAACAAGCTCACTGTTCTCTCCCTTACCTGAAGCCCGATTGAAGACAACAAAACAAACATAATTGCCAACAGGTTATCAGTAAAGCACTCAAACATGCACTCAAAAAGGATCAAGACAAAACGCCACTTAAACTGGAGCATCATCGCATGTAACATCAAGGCAAGCACCAGCAGGATGTCATGGTCAAAATATTAACAGCAAAAGAAGCTGTGAAGAAAAGTGCTTTTTTCAGATGCCTTTTAATCCTCTATTATGAATAACATAATTTCTGTGTAAACCCTGGTCGAAGTAGTGTGTCAGTTCATATCTTGCTTTTTACATTTATATCCCATAGTTTCTCATGGAGAAAAAAGCTATTTTGTGAGTGAGTCTAAACTGTTACTATGTGTTTATCTATGAAGGAATATTTCACAAGATTCAAACGGTATTCCTGTAGGGCATGACCATCACCGAGCCCTGTGCATACACACATTTTAGGTGCTCACATGACTTGTCTTTTAACCCCTGACCTCAGTTACATTAGGGGAGACCTGTGGAAAAATATAGGCTTTCTAGAAGTAACAGATTGGTTGCTCCTAACAACAATCTATTTTTCCTTATTGACCCACCCCCGAAATGGCATCACTATGCTGGTAGTGTAGAAATCTGACAGAACTTCAAGGACACATGTACCACCGGTCAGATGTATCCTTTCAACTTTAAGACTTCAATCATGGCTGTTTAACAATGATGGAGAACAGAAAAAGTTTTATAGTGACTTAGGGCCTGATCTAGAGCAATAGGAACAGGCCATCCATCAGGCCAGTGATTATCTGCCCTCCTTTATAGGATTTGGTCTGACAGACTGATATCCTTCATGAAGGAGGAAGGACTGTCGCCTGTCCTTCAGCCCTTTGCCGTAAGTCCAGCCCCTTCACTGCCGTCAGACACCACTTTATCAACATTATATGGTGGACATCCAATCGTCATATTTAGAAATGTCTGCCATCAGAGTGGGACAGAGGGACCCACACAATGGGAGACCGCTGTCCCAGTTGGGGTTTGCAACAGTGGATGCATGGATTAACCCTGATGGATGCATCCATCAAGACACACCAGATCAAAATCAAGTCACCAATAACAGTTGCAGCTCCTACTACACAGGGACCTCTTTAAACCACCACAAGCCATTTACCCCTCACACCACAAAGCACTAGCATTAGAGGGCCTTAAAAAAAGTGCTTAACATGTGTGGAAAAAGACAACCTAGATTCTTAGAAAATGAGAAAACTGTGATAGTAAATTAGATAATTAGGGTTGAGCTCCAGTTGTTTGGATCACAGGTCCATACAACAACCATGTGCCAGAGAAGGGAAATGTGGGCCAGAATTGTGAATAAGGTGAATGTTGTCTTCAACATCATCGGTGTCAAATCTCAAATCTGTTTCCGTAAGAGCGATAGGAATGGTGCAAATCAATTTCACAGTTTTCACCCACCACCAAGCCCGTTCAACGTAGGTCAAAGCTAATTGAGATTGAATGGGGGAAGAGGAGAAGGGAAGAGAAAGAATATAGGTCCCACAGAGTCAGAGCATAGAGGTATGTGGTGCTCAGATATTCTCTATACGCCTCCTGAGTATAAATAAGCGAGTAGAGGAATCAGTGGATTTTTAAACCTTTATATACAATACAACTGTTCTGACATGAACCACTACATGTATAGAAATACCTGAATAAATCTCGTCTTCCGTTTTATAGGTGAGTGACTCCATACACTGGAGTAGTATACAATCTATGAAAATAAAGGAAGAGTATAGGTGTAAGTAAAGACCGGATATCTTGAAAACTATAGTTCTCATTTACATTTTTGTAGTTATATGCATACCTAATGCTTTTCTGTAGCAAGTGACAATGAAAGGCCTTACTGCAGACGTGAACTGCAGCAAATGTAGAATATCCAAAGGCTGGAATATATATATATATATATATATATATATATATATATATATATATATATATATATATATATATATATATATATATATATATGTATATGTATATATATATATATATATGAATAAACAAAGTGCCCGTAGCATTTGAGAAGCACTCAACAGGTCTCTGCCCTCCGGGCTTCCAGATCAGCATGCCTTTTCTGCATCACAAAACATTAAAACGCCCGACGCGTTTCAGGGAAACCTCCCCTTCCTCATGGGCTGCTGTAGAAAGACACTCGATTTTACACCATAAACATTTCGACCTTTTATTAAGACAAGCCCCCTAGTGGGCGTATACTAAGTGCATCGTTCATCATGGTTTGCTGGGACTTGTGGTCCGATATGGTGCAAGTTAAATGTTCCCTTACGGTACTGACACAGGTGTTACTGGAGCTTGGAAGCTTGAGACATCTCGTTTGAAGTACCCGCCCCTGGACTCGTGAATGAGTGCCTCAACCAATCGTAGAGGGACACTCTATTTTAAAAGGTGAACAGTGAATGACTCTATGTTAGAAGGCATCTGAGGAAGGCGACTACGCTGAAATGCATCATGCCGATCATTGCACTGCAAATAAAGGAGCTAATTCAACTTACCTGCGTGGGCTCAAGTCCTTTTCTGATGGGGAGGGACATTGGTTCTGATGTTTGGTGCTCGCCACGAGCACGTCGAGCCCCGATCCTCAAGAGTCCGGCGATTTGTGGAACTTTTGGTTTTGCCTCAAAGCGCTTGGGGAAGCGCCGGATCGCCACACTCAGCAGCGATGTGTTAAGCCAGGACCCGCTGGGCCATGACTACTTGGCTACACCCATGCTCACTGTAGTGGTGGGTGTCAAGACCCGTTGTTGTGAACTGCGGCTGGATAAAGGAGTAGAATTTTCGTTCCTACACTACAAGACCCATGATTCAGAGGTGCAGCTGCAGGCACCGCCCACTTGGGAAGTACTGACACAGGTGTTACTGCAGCTTGGAAGCTTGAGACATCTCGTTTGAAGTACCCGCCCCTGGACTCGTGAATGAGTGCCTCAACCAATCGTAGAGGGACACTCTATTTTAAAAGGTGAACAGTGAATGACTCTATGTTAGAAGGCATCTGAGGAAGGCGACTACGCTGAAATGCATCATGCCGATCATTGCACTGCAAATAAAGGAGCTAATTCAACTTACCTGCGTGGGCTCAAGTCCTTTTCTGATGGGGAGGGACATTGGTTCTGATATATATATATATATGTATATGTATATATATATATATATATGAATAAACAAAGTGCCCGTAGCATTTGAGAAGCACTCAACAGGTCTCTGCCCTCCGGGCTTCCAGATCAGCATGCCTTTTCTGCATCACAAAACATTAAAACGCCCGACGCGTTTCAGGGAAACCTCCCCTTCCTCATGGGCTGCTGTAGAAAGACACTCGATTTTACACCATAAACATTTCGACCTTTTATTAAGACAAGCCCCCTAGTGGGCGTATACTAAGTGCATCGTTCATCATGGTTTGCTGGGACTTGTGGTCCGATATGGTGCAAGTTAAATGTTCCCTTACGGTAAGGTCGAGTGTTCTTTCAAAAATAATGCATTGTCTTTTAGTCTTTTAATTACCTTGAGTAGGCTGTGTAGCAGGCAGGCGCGCTGTATTTAATTTAGAGTCCTGTGCTCCAAAAGTTCCAAGCTGTTTGGAACTCAAAGCCTCGTACTGCTGACAAAGACATCCTCGTATCAGCAGGCGATGGTGCCTTCTCCACGGCTGGGGTCGCCGTGTAGTAATCTGAATAAACAAAGTGCCCGTAGCATTTGAGAAGCACTCAATAGGTCTCTGCCCTCCGGGCTTCCAGATCAGCAGGCCTTTTCTGCATCACAAAACATTAAAACGCCCGACGCGTTTCAGGGAAACCTCCCCTTCCTCATGGGCTGCTGTAGAAAGACACTCGATTTTACACCATAAACATTTCGACCTTTTATTAAGACAAGCCCCCTAGTGGGCATATACTAAGTGCATCGTCCATCATGATTTGCTGAGACTTGTGGTCCGATATGGTGCAAGTTAAATGTTCCCTTACGGTAAGGTCGAGTGTTCTTTCAAAAATAATGCATTGTCTTTTAATTACCTTGAGTAGGCTGTGTAGCAGGCAGGCGCGCTGTATTTAATTTAGAGTCCTGTGCTCCAAAAGTTCCAAGCTGTTTGGAACTCAAAGCCTCGTACTGCTGACAAAGACATCCACGTATCAGCAGGCGATGGTGCCTTCTCCACGGCTGGGGCCGCCGTGTAGTAATCTGAATAAACAAAGTGCCCGTAGCATTTGAGAAGCACTCAACAGGTCTCTGCCCTCCGGGCTTCCAGATCAGCATGCCTTTTCTGCATCACAAAACATTAAAACGCCCGACGCGTTTCAGGGAAACCTCCCCTTCCTCATGGGCTGCTGTAGAAAGACACTCGATTTTACACCATAAACATTTCGACCTTTTATTAAGACAAGCCCCCTAGTGGGCGTATACTAAGTGCATCGTCCATCATGGTTTGCTGAGACTTGTGGTCCGATATGGTGCAAGTTAAATGTTCCCTTACGGTAAGGTCGAGTGTTCTTTCAAAAATAATGCATTGTCTTTTAGTCTTTTAATTACCTTGAGTAGGCTGTGTAGCAGGCAGGCGCGCTGTATTTAATTTAGAGTCCTGTGCTCCAAAAGTTCCAAGCTGTTTGGAACTCAAAGCCTCGTACTGCTGACAAAGACATCCTCGTATCAGCAGGCGATGGTGCCTTCTCCACGTCTGGGGCTGCCGTGTAGTAATCTGAATAAACAAAGTGCCCGTAGCATTTGAGAAGCACTCAACAGGTCTCTGCCCTCCGGGCTTCCAGATCAGCATGCCTTTTCTGCATCACAAAACATTAAAACGCCCGACGCGTTTCAGGGAAACCTCCCCTTCCTCATGGGCTGCTGTAGAAAGACACTCGATTTTACACCATAAACATTTCGACCTTTTATTAAGACAAGCCCCCTAGTAGGCGTATACTAAGTGCATCGTCCATCATGGTTTGCTGGGACTTGTGGTCCGATATGGTGCAAGTTAAATGTTCCCTTACGGTAAGGTCGAGTGTTCTTTCAAAAATAATGCATTGTCTTTTAGTCTTTTAATTACCTTGAGTAGGCTGTGTAGCAGGCAGGCGCGCTGTATTTAATTTAGAGTCCTGTGCTCCAAAAGTTCCAAGCTGTTTGGAACTCAAAGCCTCGTACTGCTGACAAAGACATCCTCATATCAGCAGGCGATGGTGCCTTCTCCACGGCTGGGGCCGCCGTGTAGCAATCTGAATAAACAAAGTGCCCGTAGCATTTGAGAAGCACTCTACAGGTCTCTGCCCTCCGGGCTTCCAGATCAGCATGCCTTTTCTGCATCACAAAACATTAAACGCCCGACGCGTTTCAGAGAAACCTCCCCTTCCTCATGGGCTGCTGTAGAAAGACACTCGATTTTACACCATAAACATTTCGACCTTTTATTAAGACAAGCCCCCTAGTGGGCGTATACTAAGTGCATCGTCCATCATGGTTTGCTGAGACTTGTGGTCCGATATGGTGCAAGTTAAATGTTCCCTTACGGTAAGGTCGAGTGTTCTTTCAAAAATAATGCATTGTCTTTTAGTCTTTTAATTACCTTGAGTAGGCTGTGTAGCAGGCAGGCGCGCTGTATTTAATTTAGAGTCCTGTGCTCCAAAAGTTCCAAGCTGTTTGGAACTCAAAGCCTCGTACTGCTGACAAAGACATCCTCGTATCAGCAGGCGATGGTGCCTCCTCCACGGCTGGGGCCGCCGTGTAGTAATCTGAATAAACAAAGTGCCCGTAGCATTTGAGAAGCACTCAACAGGTCTCTGCCCTCCGGGCTTCCAGATCAGCATGCCTGTTCTGCATCACAAAACATTAAACGCCCGACGCGTTTCAGAGAAACCTCCCCTTCCTCATGGGCTGCTGTAGAAAGACACTCGATTTTACACCATAAACATTTCGACCTTTTATTAAGACAAGCCCCCTAGTGGGCGTATACTAAGTGCATCGTTCATCATGGTTTGCTGGGACTTGTGGTCCGATATGGTGCAAGTTAAATGTTCCCTTACGGTACTGACACAGGTGTTACTGGAGCTTGGAAGCTTGAGACATCTCGTTTGAAGTACCCGCCCCTGGACTCGTGAATGAGTGCCTCAACCAATCGTAGAGGGACACTCTATTTTAAAAGGTGAACAGTGAATGACTCTATGTTAGAAGGCATCTGAGGAAGGCGACTACGCTGAAATGCATCATGCCGATCATTGCACTGCAAATAAAGGAGCTAATTCAACTTACCTGCGTGGGCTCAAGTCCTTTTCTGATGGGGAGGGACATTGGTTCTGATGTTTGGTGCTCGCCACGAGCACGTCGAGCCCCGATCCTCAAGAGTCCGGCGATTTGTGGAACTTTTGGTTTTGCCTCAAAGCGCTTGGGGAAGCGCCGGATCGCCACACTCAGCAGCGATGTGTTAAGCCAGGACCCGCTGGGCCATCACTACTTGGCTACACCCATGCTCACTGTAGTGGTGGGTGTCAAGACCCGTTGTTGTGAACTGCGGCTGGATAAAGGAGTAGAATTTTCGTTCCTACACTACAAGACCCATGATTCAGAGGTGCAGCTGCAGGCACCGCCCACTTGGGAAGTACTGACACAGGTGTTACTGCAGCTTGGAAGCTTGAGACATCTCGTTTGAAGTACCCGCCCCTGGACTCGTGAATGAGTGCCTCAACCAATCGTAGAGGGACACTCTATTTTAAAAGGTGAACAGTGAATGACTCTATGTTAGAAGGCATCTGAGGAAGGCGACTACGCTGAAATGCATCATGCCGATCATTGCACTGCAAATAAAGGAGCTAATTCAACTTACCTGCGTGGGCTCAAGTCCTTTTCTGATGGGGAGGGACATTGGTTCTGATATATATATATATATGTATATGTATATATATATATATATATGAATAAACAAAGTGCCCGTAGCATTTGAGAAGCACTCAACAGGTCTCTGCCCTCCGGGCTTCCAGATCAGCATGCCTTTTCTGCATCACAAAACATTAAAACGCCCGACGCGTTTCAGGGAAACCTCCCCTTCCTCATGGGCTGCTGTAGAAAGACACTCGATTTTACACCATAAACATTTCGACCTTTTATTAAGACAAGCCTCCTAGTGGGCGTATACTAAGTGCATCGTTCATCATGGTTTGCTGGGACTTGTGGTCCGATATGGTGCAAGTTAAATGTTCCCTTACGGTAAGGTCGAGTGTTCTTTCAAAAATAATGCATTGTCTTTTAGTCTTTTAATTACCTTGAGTAGGCTGTGTAGCAGGCAGGCGCGCTGTATTTAATTTAGAGTCCTGTGCTCCAAAAGTTCCAAGCTGTTTGGAACTCAAAGCCTAGTACTGCTGACAAAGACATCCTCGTATCAGCAGGCGATGGTGCCTTCTCCACGGCTGGGGTCGCCGTGTAGTAATCTGAATAAACAAAGTGCCCGTAGCATTTGAGAAGCACTCAACAGGTCTCTGCCCTCCGGGCTTCCAGATCAGCAGGCCTTTTCTGCATCACAAAACATTAAAACGCCCGACGCGTTTCAGGGAAACCTCCCCTTCCTCATGGGCTGCTGTAGAAAGACACTCGATTTTACACCATAAACATTTCGACCTTTTATTAAGACAAGCCCCCTAGTGGGCATATACTAAGTGCATCGTCCATCATGATTTGCTGAGACTTGTGGTCCGATATGGTGCAAGTTAAATGTTCCCTTACGGTAAGGTCGAGTGTTCTTTCAAAAATAATGCATTGTCTTTTAGTCTTTTAATTACCTTGAGTAGGTTGTGTAGCAGGCAGGCGCGCTGTATTTAATTTAGAGTCCTGTGCTCCAAAAGTTCCAAGCTGTTTGGAACTCAAAGCCTCGTACTGCTGACAAAGACATCCACGTATCAGCAGGCGATGGTGCCTTCTCCACGGCTGGGGCCGCCGTGTAGTAATCTGAATAAACAAAGTGCCCGTAGCATTTGAGAAGCACTCAACAGGTCTCTGCCCTCCGGGCTTCCAGATCAGCATGCCTTTTCTGCATCACAAAACATTAAAACGCCCGACACGTTTCAGGGAAACCTCCCCTTCCTCATGGGCTGCTGTAGAAAGACACTCGATTTTACACCATAAACATTTCGACCTTTTATTAAGACAAGCCCCCTAGTGGGCGTATACTAAGTGCATCGTCCATCATGGTTTGCTGAGACTTGTGGTCCGATATGGTGCAAGTTAAATGTTCCCTTACGGTAAGGTCGAGTGTTCTTTCAAAAATAATGCATTGTCTTTTAGTCTTTTAATTACCTTGAGTAGGCTGTGTAGCAGGCAGGCGCGCTGTATTTAATTTAGAGTCCTGTGCTCCAAAAGTTCCAAGCTGTTTGGAACTCAAAGCCTCGTACTGCTGACAAAGACATCCTCGTATCAGCAGGCGATGGTGCCTTCTCCACGGCTGGGGCTGCCGTGTAGTAATCTGAATAAACAAAGTGCCCGTAGCATTTGAGAAGCACTCAACAGGTCTCTGCCCTCCGGGCTTCCAGATCAGCATGCCTTTTCTGCATCACAAAACATTAAAACGCCCGACGCGTTTCAGGGAAACCTCCCCTTCCTCATGGGCTGCTGTAGAAAGACACTCGATTTTACACCATAAACATTTCGACCTTTTATTAAGACAAGCCCCCTAGTAGGCGTATACTAAGTGCATCGTCCATCATGGTTTGCTGGGACTTGTGGTCCGATATGGTGCAAGTTAAATGTTCCCTTACGGTAAGGTCGAGTGTTCTTTCAAAAATAATGCATTGTCTTTTAGTCTTTTAATTACCTTGAGTAGGCTGTGTAGCAGGCAGGCGCGCTGTATTTAATTTAGAGTCCTGTGCTCCAAAAGTTCCAAGCTGTTTGGAACTCAAAGCCTCGTACTGCTGACAAAGACATCCTCATATCAGCAGGCGATGGTGCCTTCTCCACGGCTGGGGCCGCCGTGTAGCAATCTGAATAAACAAAGTGCCCGTAGCATTTGAGAAGCACTCAACAGGTCTCTGCCCTCCGGGCTTCCAGATCAGCATGCCTTTTCTGCATCACAAAACATTAAACGCCCGACGCGTTTCAGAGAAACCTCCCCTTCCTCATGGGCTGCTGTAGAAAGACACTCGATTTTACACCATAAACATTTCGACCTTTTATTAAGACAAGCCCCCTAGTGGGCGTATACTAAGTGCATCGTCCATCATGGTTTGCTGAGACTTGTGGTCCGATATGGTGCAAGTTAAATGTTCCCTTACGGTAAGGTCGAGTGTTCTTTCAAAAATAATGCATTGTCTTTTAGTCTTTTAATTACCTTGAGTAGGCTGTGTAGCAGGCAGGCGCGCTGTATTTAATTTAGAGTCCTGTGCTCCAAAAGTTCCAAGCTGTTTGGAACTCAAAGCCTCGTACTGCTGACAAAGACATCCTCGTATCAGCAGGCGATGGTGCCTTCTCCACGGCTGGGGCCGCCGTGTAGTAATCTGAATAAACAAAGTGCCCGTAGCATTTGAGAAGCACTCAACAGGTCTCTGCCCTCCGGGCTTCCAGATCAGCATGCCTGTTCTGCATCACAAAACATTAAACGCCCGACGCGTTTCAGGGAAACCTCCCCTTCCTCATGGGCTGCTGTAGAAACACACTCGATTTTACACCATAAACATTTCGACCTTTTATTAAGACAAGCCCCCTAGTGGGCGTATACTAAGTGCATCGTCCATCATGGTTTGCTGGGACTTGTGGTCCGATATGGTGCAAGTTAAATGTTCCCTTACGGTAAGGTCGAGTGTTCTTTCAAAAATAATGCATTGTATTTTAGTCTTTTAATTACCTTGAGTAGGCTGTGTAGCAGGCAGGCGCGCTGTATTTAATTTAGAGTCCTGTGCTCCAAAAGTTCCAAGCTGTTTGGAACTCAAAGCCTCGTACTGCTGACAAAGACATCCTCATATCAGCAGGCGATGGTGCCTTCTCCACGGCTGGGGCCGCCGTGTAGTAATCTGAATAAACAAAGTGCCCGTAGCATTTGAGAAGCACTCAACAGGTCTCTGCCCTCCGGGCTTCCAGATCAGCATGCCTTTTCTGCATCACAAAACATTAAACGCCTGACGCGTTTCAGGGAAACCTCCCCTTCCTCATGGGCTGCTGTAGAAATACACTCGATCTTACACCATAAACATTTCGACCTTTTATTAAGACAAGCCCCCTAGTGGGCGTATACTAAGTGCATCGTCCATCATGGTTTGCTGAGACTTGTGGTCCGATATGGTGCAAGTTAAATGTTCCCTTACGGTAAGGTCGAGTGTTCTTTCAAAAATAATGCATTGTATTTTAGTCTTTTAATTACCTTGAGTAGGTTGTGTAGCAGGCAGGCGCGCTGTATTTAATTTAGAGTCCTGTGCTCCAAAAGTTCCAAGCTGTTTGGAACTCAAAGCCTCGTACTGCTGACAAAGACATCCTCGTATCAGCAGGCGATAGTGCCTTCTCCACGGCTGGGGCCGCCGTGTAGTAATCTGAATAAACAAAGTGCCCGTAGCATTTGAGAAGCACTCAACAGGTCTCTGCCCTCCGGGCTTCCAGATCAGCATGCCTTTTCTGCATCACAAAACATTAAACGCCCAACGCGTTTCAGGGAAACCTCCCCTTCCTCATGGGCTGCTGTAGAAAGACACTCGATTTTACACCATAAACATTTCGACCTTTTATTAAGACAAGCCCCCTAGTGGGCGTATACTAAGTGCATCGTCCATCATGGTTTGCTGAGGCTTGTGGTCCAATATGGTGCAAGTTAAATGTTCCCTTACGGTAAGGTCGAGTGTTCTTTCAAAAATAATGCATTGTCTTTTAGTCTTTTAATTACCTTGAGTAGGCTGTGTAGCAGGCAGGCGCGCTGTATTTAATTTAGAGTCCTGTGCTCCAAAAGTTCCAAGCTGTTTGGAACTCAAAGCCTCGTACTGCTGACAAAGACATCCTCATATCAGCAGGCGATGGTGCCTTCTCCACGGCTGGGGCCGCCGTGTAGTAATCTGAATAAACAAAGTGCCCATAGCATTTGAGAAGCACTCAACAGGTCTCTGCCCTCCGGGCTTCCAGATCAGCATGCCTTTTCTGCATCACAAAACATTAAACGCCTGACGCGTTTCAGGGAAACCTCCCCTTCCTCATGGGCTGCTGTAGAAAGACACTCGATCTTACACCATAAACATTTCGACCTTTTATTAAGACAAGCCCCCTAGTGGGCGTATACTAAGTGCATCGTCCATCATGGTTTGCTGAGACTTGTGGTCCGATATGGTGCAAGTTAAATGTTCCCTTACGGTAAGGTCGAGTGTTCTTTCAAAAATAATGCATTGTCTTTTAGTCTTTTAATTACCTTGAGTAGGCTGTGTAGCAGGCAGGCGCGCTGTATTTAATTTAGAGTCCTGTGCTCCAAAAATTCCAAGCTGTTTGGAACTCAAAGCCTCGTACTGCTGACAAAGACATCCTCGTATCAGCAGGCGATAGTGCCTTCTCCACGGCTGGGGCCGCCGTGTAGTAATCTGAATAAACAAAGTGCCCGTAGCATTTGAGAAGCACTCAACAGGTCTCTGCCCTCCGGGCTTCCAGATCAGCATGCCTTTTCTGCATCACAAAACATTAAACGCCCAACGCGTTTCAGGGAAACCTCCCCTTCCTCATGGGCTGCTGTAGAAAGACACTCGATTTTACACCATAAACATTTCGACCTTTTATTAAGACAAGCCCCCTAGTGGGCGTATACTAAGTGCATCGTCCATCATGGTTTGCTGAGGCTTGTGGTCCAATATGGTGCAAGTTAAATGTTCCCTTACGGTAAGGTCGAGTGTTCTTTCAAAAATAATGCATTGTCTTTTAGTCTTTTAATTACCTTGAGTAGGCTGTGTAGCAGGCAGGCGCGCTGTATTTAATTTAGAGTCCTGTGCTCCAAAAGTTCCAAGCTGTTTGGAACTCAAAGCCTCGTACTGCTGACAAAGACATCCTCGTATCAGCAGGCGATGGTGCCTTCTCCACGGCTGGGTCCGCCGTGTAGTAATCTGAATAAACAAAGTGCCCGTAGCATTTGAGAAGCACTCAACAGGTCTCTGCCCTCCGGGCTTCCAGATCAGCATGCCTTTTCTGCATCACAAAACATTAAACGCCCGACGCGTTTCAGGGAAACCTCCCCTTCCTCATGGGCTGCTGTAGAAAGACACTCGATTTTACACCATAAACATTTCGACCTTTTATTAAGACAAGCCCCCTAGTGGGCGTATACTAAGTGCATCGTCCATCATGGTTTGCTGAGACTTGTGGTCCGATATGGTGCAAGTTAAATGTTCCCTTACGGTAAGGTCGAGTGTTCTTTCAAAAATAATGCATTGTCTTTTAGTCTTTTAATTACCTTGAGTAGGCTGTGTAGCAGGCAGGCGCGCTGTATTTAATTTAGAGTCCTGTGCTCCAAAAGTTCCAAGCCGTTTGGAACTCAAAGCCTCGTACTGCTGACAAAGACATCCTCGTATCAGCAGGCGATGGTGCCTTCTCCACGGCTGGGGCTGCCGTGTAGTAATCTGAATAAACAAAGTGCCCGTAGCATTTGAGAAGCACTCAACAGGTCTCTGCCCTCCGGGCTTCCAGATCAGCATGCCTTTTCTGCATCACAAAACATTAAAACGCCCGACGCGTTTCAGGGAAACCTCCCCTTCCTCATGGGCTGCTGTAGAAAGACACTCGATTTTACACCATAAACATTTCGACCTTTTATTAAGACAAGCCCCCTAGTGGGCGTATACTAAGTGCATCGTCCATCATGGTTTGCTGGGACTTGTGGTCCGATATGGTGCAAGTTAAATGTTCCCTTACGGTAAGGTCGAGTGTTCTTTCAAAAATAATGCATTGTCTTTTAGTCTTTTAATTACCTTGAGTAGGCTGTGTAGCAGGCAGGCGCGCTGTATTTAATTTAGAGTCCTGTGCTCCAAAAGTTCCAAGCTGTTTGGAACTCAAAGCCTCGTACTGCTGACAAAGACATCCTCATATCAGCAGGCGATGGTGCCTTCTCCACGGCTGGGGCCGCCGTGTAGTAATCTGAATAAACAAAGTGCCCGTAGCATTTGAGAAGCACTCAACAGGTCTCTGCCCTCCGGGCTTCCAGATCAGCATGCCTTTTCTGCATCACAAAACATTAAAACGCCCGACGCGTTTCAGGGAAACCTCCCCTTCCTCATGGGCTGCTGTAGAAAGACACTCGATTTTACACCATAAACATTTCGACCTTTTATTAAGACAAGCCCCCTAGTGGGCGTATACTAAGTGCATCGTCCATCATGGTTTGCTGGGACTTGTGGTCCGATATGGTGCAAGTTAAATGTTCCCTTACGGTAAGGTCGAGTGTTCTTTCAAAAATAATGCATTGTCTTTTAGTCTTTTAATTACCTTGAGTAGGCTGTGTAGCAGGCAGGCGCGCTGTATTTAATTTAGAGTCCTTTGGCTCCAAAAGTTCCAAGCTGTTTGGAACTCAAAGCCTCGTACTGCTGACAAAGACATCTTCATATCAGCAGGCGATGGTGCCTTCTCCACGGCTGGGGCCGCCGTGTAGTAATCTGAATAAACAAAGTGCCCGTAGCATTTGAGAAGCACTCAACAGGTCTCTGCCCTCCGGGCTTCCAGATCAGCATGCCTTTTCTGCATCACAAAACATTAAACGCCCGACGCGTTTCAGAGAAACCTCCCCTTCCTCATGGGCTGCTGTAGAAAGACACTCGATTTTACACCATAAACATTTCGACCTTTTATTAAGACAAGCCCCCTAGTGGGCGTATACTAAGTGCATCGTCCATCCTGGTTTGCTGAGACTTGTGGTCTGATATGGTGCAAGTTAAATGTTCCCTTACGGTAAGGTCGAGTGTTCTTTCAAAAATAATGCATTGTCTTTTAGTCTTTTAATTACCTTGAGTAGGCTGTGTAGCAGGCAGGCGCGCTGTATTTAATTTAGAGTCCTGTGCTCCAAAAGTTCCAAGCTGTTTGGAACTCAAAGCCTCGTACTGCTGACAAAGACATCCTCGTATCAGCAGGCGATGGTGCCTTCTCCACGGCTGGGGCCGCCGTGTAGTAATCTGAATAAACAAAGTGCCCGTAGCATTTGAGAAGCACTCAACAGGTCTCTGCCCTCCGGGCTTCCAGATCAGCATGCCTTTTCTGCATCACAAAACATTAAACGCCCGATGCGTTTCAGGGAAACCTCCCCTTCCTCATGGGCTGCTGTAGAAAGACACTCGATTTTACACCATAAACATTTCGACCTTTTATTAAGACAAGCCCCCTAGTGGGCGTATACTAAGTGCATCGTCCATCATGGTTTGCTGGGACTTGTGGTCCGATATGGTGCAAGTTAAATGTTCCCTTACGGTAAGGTCGAGTGTTCTTTCAAAAATAATGCATTGTCTTTTAGTCTTTTAATTACCTTGAGTAGGCTGTGTAGCAGGCAGGCGCGCTGTATTTAATTTAGAGTCCTGTGCTCCAAAAGTTCCAAGCTGTTTGGAACTCAAAGCCTCGTACTGCTGACAAAGACATCCTCATATCAGCAGGCGATGGTGCCTTCTCCACGGCTGGGGCCGCCGTGTAGTAATCTGAATAAACAAAGTGCCCGTAGCATTTGAGAAGCACTCAACAGGTCTCTGCCCTCCGGGCTTCCAGATCAGCATGCCTTTTCTGCATCACAAAACATTAAACGCCTGACGCGTTTCAGGGAAACCTCCCCTTCCTCATGGGCTGCTGTAGAAATACACTCGATCTTACACCATAAACATTTCGACCTTTTATTAAGACAAGCCCCCTAGTGGGCGTATACTAAGTGCATCGTCCATCATGGTTTGCTGAGACTTGTGGTCCGATATGGTGCAAGTTAAATGTTCCCTTACGGTAAGGTCGAGTGTTCTTTCAAAAATAATGCATTGTCTTTTAGTCTTTTAATTACCTTGAGTAGGTTGTGTAGCAGGCAGGCGCGCTGTATTTAATTTAGAGTCCTGTGCTCCAAAAGTTCCAAGCTGTTTGGAACTCAAAGCCTCGTACTGCTGACAAAGACATCCTCATATCAGCAGGCGATGGTGCCTTCTCCACGGCTGGGGCCGCCGTGTAGTAATCTGAATAAACAAAGTGCCCGTAGCATTTGAGAAGCACTCAACAGGTCTCTGCCCTCCGGGCTTCCAGATCAGCATGCCTTTTCTGCATCACAAAACATTAAACGCCCAACGCGTTTCAGGGAAACCTCCCCTTCCTCATGGGCTGCTGTAGAAAGACACTCGATTTTACACCATAAACATTTCGACCTTTTATTAAGACAAGCCCCCTAGTGGGCGTATACTAAGTGCATCGTCCATCATGGTTTGCTGAGGCTTGTGGTCCGATATGGTGCAAGTTAAATGTTCCCTTACGGTAAGGTCGAGTGTTCTTTCAAAAATAATGCATTGTCTTTTAGTCTTTTAATTACCTTGAGTAGGTTGTGTAGCAGGCAGGCGCGCTGTATTTAATTTAGAGTCCTGTGCTCCAAAAGTTCCAAGCTGTTTGGAACTCAAAGCCTCGTACTGCTGACAAAGACATCCTCGTATCAGCAGGCGATAGTGCCTTCTCCACGGCTGGGGCCGCCGTGTAGTAATCTGAATAAACAAAGTGCCCGTAGCATTTGAGAAGCACTCAACAGGTCTCTGCCCTCCGGGCTTCCAGATCAGCATGCCTTTTCTGCATCACAAAACATTAAACGCCCAACGCGTTTCAGGGAAACCTCCCCTTCCTCATGGGCTGCTGTAGAAAGACACTCGATTTTACACCATAAACATTTCGACCTTTTATTAAGACAAGCCCCCTAGTGGGCGTATACTAAGTGCATCGTCCATCATGGTTTGCTGAGGCTTGTGGTCCAATATGGTGCAAGTTAAATGTTCCCTTACGGTAAGGTCGAGTGTTCTTTCAAAAATAATGCATTGTCTTTTAGTCTTTTAATTACCTTGAGTAGGCTGTGTAGCAGGCAGGCGCGCTGTATTTAATTTAGAGTCCTGTGCTCCAAAAGTTCCAAGCTGTTTGGAACTCAAAGCCTCGTACTGCTGACAAAGACATCCTCATATCAGCAGGCGATGGTGCCTTCTCCACGGCTGGGGCCGCCGTGTAGTAATCTGAATAAACAAAGTGCCCATAGCATTTGAGAAGCACTCAACAGGTCTCTGCCCTCCGGGCTTCCAGATCAGCATGCCTTTTCTGCATCACAAAACATTAAACGCCTGACGCGTTTCAGGGAAACCTCCCCTTCCTCATGGGCTGCTGTAGAAAGACACTCGATCTTACACCATAAACATTTCGACCTTTTATTAAGACAAGCCCCCTAGTGGGCGTATACTAAGTGCATCGTCCATCATGGTTTGCTGAGACTTGTGGTCCGATATGGTGCAAGTTAAATGTTCCCTTACGGTAAGGTCGAGTGTTCTTTCAAAAATAATGCATTGTCTTTTAGTCTTTTAATTACCTTGAGTAGGCTGTGTAGCAGGCAGGCGCGCTGTATTTAATTTAGAGTCCTGTGCTCCAAAAATTCCAAGCTGTTTGGAACTCAAAGCCTCGTACTGCTGACAAAGACATCCTCGTATCAGCAGGCGATAGTGCCTTCTCCACGGCTGGGGCCGCCGTGTAGTAATCTGAATAAACAAAGTGCCCGTAGCATTTGAGAAGCACTCAACAGGTCTCTGCCCTCCGGGCTTCCAGATCAGCATGCCTTTTCTGCATCACAAAACATTAAACGCCCAACGCGTTTCAGGGAAACCTCCCCTTCCTCATGGGCTGCTGTAGAAAGACACTCGATTTTACACCATAAACATTTCGACCTTTTATTAAGACAAGCCCCCTAGTGGGCGTATACTAAGTGCATCGTCCATCATGGTTTACTGAGGCTTGTGGTCCAATATGGTGCAAGTTAAATGTTCCCTTACGGTAAGGTCGAGTGTTCTTTCAAAAATAATGCATTGTCTTTTAGTCTTTTAATTACCTTGAGTAGGCTGTGTAGCAGGCAGGCGCGCTGTATTTAATTTAGAGTCCTGTGCTCCAAAAGTTCCAAGCTGTTTGGAACTCAAAGCCTCGTACTGCTGACAAAGACATCCTCGTATCAGCAGGCGATGGTGCCTTCTCCACGGCTGGGTCCGCCGTGTAGTAATCTGAATAAACAAAGTGCCCGTAGCATTTGAGAAGCACTCAACAGGTCTCTGCCCTCCGGGCTTCCAGATCAGCATGCCTTTTCTGCATCACAAAACATTAAACGCCCGACGCGTTTCAGGGAAACCTCCCCTTCCTCATGGGCTGCTGTAGAAAGACACTCGATTTTACACCATAAACATTTCGACCTTTTATTAAGACAAGCCCCCTAGTGGGCGTATACTAAGTGCATCGTCCATCATGGTTTGCTGAGACTTGTGGTCCAATATGGTGCAAGTTAAATGTTCCCTTACGGTAAGGTCGAGTGTTCTTTCAAAAATAATGCATTGTCTTTTAGTCTTTTAATTACCTTGAGTAGGCTGTGTAGCAGGCAGGCGCGCTGTATTTAATTTAGAGTCCTGTGCTCCAAAAGTTCCAAGCCGTTTGGAACTCAAAGCCTCGTACTGCTGACAAAGACATCCTCGTATCAGCAGGCGATGGTGCCTTCTCCACGGCTGGGGCTGCCGTGTAGTAATCTGAATAAACAAAGTGCCCGTAGCATTTGAGAAGCACTCAACAGGTCTCTGCCCTCCGGGCTTCCAGATCAGCATGCCTTTTCTGCATCACAAAACATTAAAACGCCCGACGCGTTTCAGGGAAACCTCCCCTTCCTCATGGGCTGCTGTAGAAAGACACTCGATTTTACACCATAAACATTTCGACCTTTTATTAAGACAAGCCCCCTAGTGGGCGTATACTAAGTGCATCGTCCATCATGGTTTGCTGGGACTTGTGGTCCGATATGGTGCAAGTTAAATGTTCCCTTACGGTAAGGTCGAGTGTTCTTTCAAAAATAATGCATTGTCTTTTAGTCTTTTAATTACCTTGAGTAGGCTGTGTAGCAGGCAGGCGCGCTGTATTTAATTTAGAGTCCTGTGCTCCAAAAGTTCCAAGCTGTTTGGAACTCAAAGCCTCGTACTGCTGACAAAGACATCCTCATATCAGCAGGCGATGGTGCCTTCTCCACGGCTGGGGCCGCCGTGTAGTAATCTGAATAAACAAAGTGCCCGTAGCATTTGAGAAGCACTCAACAGGTCTCTGCCCTCCGGGCTTCCAGATCAGCATGCCTTTTCTGCATCACAAAACATTAAAACGCCCGACGCGTTTCAGGGAAACCTCCCCTTCCTCATGGGCTGCTGTAGAAAGACACTCGATTTTACACCATAAACATTTCGACCTTTTATTAAGACAAGCCCCCTAGTGGGCGTATACTAAGTGCATCGTCCATCATGGTTTGCTGGGACTTGTGGTCCGATATGGTGCAAGTTAAATGTTCCCTTACGGTAAGGTCGAGTGTTCTTTCAAAAATAATGCATTGTCTTTTAGTCTTTTAATTACCTTGAGTAGGCTGTGTAGCAGGCAGGCGCGCTGTATTTAATTTAGAGTCCTGTGCTCCAAAAGTTCCAAGCTGTTTGGAACTCAAAGCCTCGTACTGCTGACAAAGACATCCTCGTATCAGCAGGCGATGGTGCCTTCTCCACGGCTGGGGCCGCCGTGTAGTAATCTGAATAAACAAAGTGCCCGTAGCATTTGAGAAGCACTCAACAGGTCTCTGCCCTCCGGGCTTCCAGATCAGCATGCCTTTTCTGCATCACAAAACATTAAACGCCCGATGCGTTTCAGGGAAACCTCCCCTTCCTCATGGGCTGCTGTAGAAAGACACTCGATTTTACACCATAAACATTTCGACCTTTTATTAAGACAAGCCCCCTAGTGGGCGTATACTAAGTGCATCGTCCATCATGGTTTGCTGGGACTTGTGGTCCGATATGGTGCAAGTTAAATGTTCCCTTACGGTAAGGTCGAGTGTTCTTTCAAAAATAATGCATTGTCTTTTAGTCTTTTAATTACCTTGAGTAGGCTGTGTAGCAGGCAGGCGCGCTGTATTTAATTTAGAGTCCTGTGCTCCAAAAGTTCCAAGCTGTTTGGAACTCAAAGCCTCGTACTGCTGACAAAGACATCCTCATATCAGCAGGCGATGGTGCCTTCTCCACGGCTGGGGCCGCCGTGTAGTAATCTGAATAAACAAAGTGCCCGTAGCATTTGAGAAGCACTCAACAGGTCTCTGCCCTCCGGGCTTCCAGATCAGCATGCCTTTTCTGCATCACAAAACATTAAACGCCTGACGCATTTCAGGGAAACCTCCCCTTCCTCATGGGCTGCTGTAGAAAGACACTCGATCTTACACCATAAACATTTCGACCTTTTATTAAGAAAAGCCCCCTAGTGGGCGTATACTAAGTGCATCGTCCATCCTGGTTTGCTGAGACTTGTGGTCCGATATGGTGCAAGTTAAATGTTCCCTTACGGTAAGGTCGAGTGTTCTTTCAAAAATAATGCATTGTCTTTTAGTCTTTTAATTACCTTGAGTAGGCTGTGTAGCAGGCAGGCGCGCTGTATTTAATTTAGAGTCCTGTGCTCCAAAAGTTCCAAGCTGTTTGGAACTCAAAGCCTCGTACTGCTGACAAAGACATCCTCGTATCAGCAGGCGATAGTGCCTTCTCCACGGTTGGGGCCGCCGTGTAGTAATCTGAATAAACAAAGTGCCCGTAGCATTTGAGAAGCACTCAACAGGTCTCTGCCCTCCGGGCTTCCAGATCAGCATGCCTTTTCTGCATCACAAAACATTAAACGCCCAACGCGTTTCAGGGAAACCTCCCCTTCCTCATGGGCTGCTGTAGAAAGACACTCGATTTTACACCATAAACATTTCGACCTTTTATTAAGACAAGCCCCCTAGTGGGCGTATACTAAGTGCATCGTCCATCATGGTTTGCTGAGGCTTGTGGTCCAATATGGTGCAAGTTAAATGTTCCCTTACGGTAAGGTCGAGTGTTCTTTCAAAAATATTGCATTGTCTTTTAGTCTTTTAATTACCTTGAGTAGGCTGTGTAGCAGGCAGGCGCGCTGTATTTAATTTAGAGTCCTGTGCTCCAAAAGTTCCAAGCTGTTTGGAACTCAAAGCCTCGTACTGCTGACAAAGACATCCTCGTATCAGCAGGCGATGGTGCCTTCTCCACGGCTGGGGCCGCCGTGTAGTAATCTGAATAAACAAAGTGCCCGTAGCATTTGAGAAGCACTCAACAGGTCTCTGCCCTCCGGGCTTCCAGATCAGCATGCCTTTTCTGCATCACAAAACATTAAACGCCCGACGCGTTTCAGGGAAACCTCCCCTTCCTCATGGGCTGCTGTAGAAAGACACTCGATTTTACACCATAAACATTTCGACCTTTTATTAAGACAAGCCCCCTAGTGGGCGTATACTAAGTGCATCGTCCATCATGGTTTGCTGAGACTTGTGGTCCGATATGGTGCAAGTTAAATGTTCCCTTACGGTAAGGTCGAGTGTTCTTTCAAAAATAATGCATTGTCTTTTAGTCTTTTAATTACCTTGAGTAGGCTGTGTAGCAGGCAGGCGCGCTGTATTTAATTTAGAGTCCTGTGCTCCAAAAGTTCCAAGCTGTTTGGAACTCAAAGCCTCGTACTGCTGACAAAGACATCCTCGTATCAGCAGGCGATGGTGCCTTCTCCACGGCTGGGGCTGCCGTGTAGTAATCTGAATAAACAAAGTGCCCGTAGCATTTGAGAAGCACTCAACAGGTCTCTGCCCTCCGGGCTTCCAGATCAGCATGCCTTTTCTGCATCACAAAACATTAAAACGCCCGACGCGTTTCAGGGAAACCTCCCCTTCCTCATGGGCTGCTGTAGAAAGACACTCGATTTTACACCATAAACATTTCGACCTTTTATTAAGACAAGCCCCCTAGTGGGCGTATACTAAGTGCATCGTCCATCATGGTTTGCTGAGACTTGTGGTCCGATATGGTGCAAGTTAAATGTTCCCTTACGGTAAGGTCGAGTGTTCTTTCAAAAATAATGCATTGTCTTTTAGTCTTTTAATTACCTTGAGTAGGCTGTGTAGCAGGCAGGCGCGCTGTATTTAATTTAGAGTCCTGTGCTCCAAAAGTTCCAAGCTGTTTGGAACTCAAAGCCTCGTACTGCTGACAAAGACATCCTCATATCAGCAGGCGATGGTGCCTTCTCCACGGCTGGGGCCGCCGTGTAGTAATCTGAATAAACAAAGTGCCCGTAGCATTTGAGAAGCACTCAACAGGTCTCTGCCCTCCGGGCTTCCAGATCAGCATGCCTTTTCTGCATCACAAAACATTAAACGCCCGACGCGTTTCAGAGAAACCTCCCCTTCCTCATGGGCTGCTGTAGAAAGACACTCGATTTTACACCATAAACATTTCGACCTTTTATTAAGACAAGCCCCCTAGTGGGCGTATACTAAGTGCATCGTCCATCATGGTTTGCTGAGACTTGTGGTCCGATATGGTGCAAGTTAAATGTTCCCTTACGGTAAGGTCGAGTGTTCTTTCAAAAATAATGCATTGTCTTTTAGTCTTTTAATTACCTTGAGTAGGCTGTGTAGCAGGCAGGCGCGCTGTATTTAATTTAGAGTCCTGTGCTCCAAAAGTTCCAAGCTGTTTGGAACTCAAAGCCTCGTACTGCTGACAAAGACATACTCGTATCAGCAGGCGATGGTGCCTTCTCCACGGCTGGGGCCGCCGTGTAGTAATCTGAATAAACAAAGTGCCCATAGCATTTGAGAAGCACTCAACAGGTCTCTGCCCTCCGGGCTTCCAGATCAGCATGCCTGTTCTGCATCACAAAATATTAAACGCCCGACGCGTTTCAGGGAAACCTCCCCTTCCTCATGGGCTGCTGTAGAAAGACACTCGATTTTACACTATAAACATTTCGACCTTTTATTAAGACAAGCCCCCTAGTGGGCGTATACTAAGTGCATCGTCCATCATGGTTTGCTGGGACTTGTGGTCCGATATGGTGCAAGTTAAATGTTCCCTTACGGTAAGGTCGAGTGTTCTTTCAAAAATAATGCATTGTCTTTTAGTCTTTTAATTACCTTGAGTAGGCTGTGTAGCAGGCAGGCGCGCTGTATTTAATTTAGAGTCCTGTGCTCCAAAAGTTCCAAGCTGTTTGGAACTCAAAGCCTCGTACTGCTGACAAAGACATCCTCATATCAGCAGGCGATGGTGCCTTCTCCACGGCTGGGGCCGCCGTGTAGTAATCTGAATAAACAAAGTGCCCGTAGCATTTGAGAAGCACTCAACAGGTCTCTGCCCTCCGGGCTTCCAGATCAGCATGCCTTTTCTGCATCACAAAACATTAAACGACTGACGCGTTTCAGGGAAACCTCCCCTTCCTCATGGGCTGCTGTAGAAAGACACTCGATTTTACACCATAAACATTTCGACCTTTTATTAAGACAAGCCCCCTAGTGGGCGTATACTAAGTGCATCGTCCATCATGGTTTGCTGAGACTTGTGGTCCGATATGGTGCAAGTTAAATGTTCCCTTACGGTAAGGTCGAGTGTTCTTTCAAAAATAATGCATTGTCTTTTAGTCTTTTAATTACCTTGAGTAGGCTGTGTAGCAGGCAGGCGCGCTGTATTTAATTTAGAGTCCTGTGCTCCAAAAGTTCCAAGCTGTTTGGAACTCAAAGCCTCGTACTGCTGACAAAGACATCCTCGTATCAGCAGGCGATAGTGCCTTCTCCACGGCTGGGGCCGCCGTGTAGTAATCTGAATAAACAAAGTGCCCGTAGCATTTGAGAAGCACTCAACAGGTCTCTGCCCTCCGGGCTTCCAGATCAGCATGCCTTTTCTGCATCACAAAACATTAAACGCCCAACGCGTTTCAGGGAAACCTCCCCTTCCTCATGGGCTCCTGTAGAAAGACACTCGATTTTACACCATAAACATTTCGACCTTTTATTAAGACAAGCCCCCTAGTGGGCGTATACTAAGTGCATCGTCCATCATGGTTTGCTGAGACTTGTGGTCCGATATGGTGCAAGTTAAATGTTCCCTTACGGTAAGGTCGAGTGTTCTTTCAAAAATAATGCATTGTCTTTTAGTCTTTTAATTACCTTGAGTAGGCTGTGTAGCAGGCAGGCGCGCTGTATTTAATTTAGAGTCCTGTGCTCCAAAAGTTCCAAGCTGTTTGGAACTCAAAGCCTCGTACTGCTGACAAAGACATCCTCGTATCAGCAGGCGATGGTGCCTTCTCCACGGCTGGGTCCGCCGTGTAGTAATCTGAATAAACAAAGTGCCCGTAGCATTTGAGAAGCACTCAACAGGTCTCTGCCCTCCGGGCTTCCAGATCAGCATGCCTTTTCTGCATCACAAAACATTAAACGCCCGACGCGTTTCAGGGAAACCTCCCCTTCCTCATGGGCTGCTGTAGAAAGACACTCGATTTTACACCATAAACATTTCGACCTTTTATTAAGACAAGCCCCCTAGTGGGCGTATACTAAGTGCATCGTCCATCATGGTTTGCTGAGACTTGTGGTCCGATATGGTGCAAGTTAAATGTTCCCTTACGGTAAGGTCGAGTGTTCTTTCAAAAATAATGCATTGTCTTTTAGTCTTTTAATTACCTTGAGTAGGCTGTGTAGCAGGCAGGCGCGCTGTATTTAATTTAGAGTCCTGTGCTCCAAAAGTTCCAAGCTGTTTGGAACTCAAAGCCTCGTACTGCTGACAAAGACATCCTCGTATCAGCAGGCGATAGTGCCTTCTCCACGGCTGGGGCCGCCGTGTAGTAATCTGAATAAACAAAGTGCCCGTAGCATTTGAGAAGCACTCAACAGGTCTCTGCCCTCCGGGCTTCCAGATCAGCATGCCTTTTCTGCATCACAAAACATTAAACGCCCGACGCGTTTCAGGGAAACCTCCCCTTCCTCATGGGCTGCTGTAGAAAGACACTCGATTTTACACCATAAACATTTCGACCTTTTATTAAGACAAGCCCCCTAGTGGGCGTATACTAAGTGCATCGTCCATCATGGTTTGCTGAGACTTGTGGTCCGATATGGTGCAAGATAAATGTTCCCTTACGGTAAGGTCGAGTGTTCTTTCAAAAATAATGCATTGTCTTTTAGTCTTTTAATTACCTTGAGTAGGCTGTGTAGCAGGCAGGCGCGCTGTATTTAATTTAGAGTCCTGTGCTCCAAAAGTTCCAAGCTGTTTGGAACTCAAAGCCTCGTACTGCTGACAAAGACATCCTCGTATCAGCAGGCGATGGTGCCTTCTCCACGGCTGGGGCTGCCGTGTAGTAATCTGAATAAACAAAGTGCCCGTAGCATTTGAGAAGCACTCAACAGGTCTCTGCCCTCCGGGCTTCCAGATCAGCATGCCTTTTCTGCATCACAAAACATTAAAACGCCCGACGCGTTTCAGGGAAACCTCCCCTTCCTCATGGGCTGCTGTAGAAAGACACTCGATTTTACACCATAAACATTTCGACCTTTTATTAAGACAAGCCCCCTAGTGGGCGTATACTAAGTGCATCGTCCATCATGGTTTGCTGGGACTTGTGGTCCGATATGGTGCAAGTTAAATGTTCCCTTACGGTAAGGTCGAGTGTTCTTTCAAAAATAATGCATTGTCTTTTAGTCTTTTAATTACCTTGAGTAGGCTGTGTAGCAGGCAGGCGCGCTGTATTTAATTTAGAGTCCTTTGGCTCCAAAAGTTCCAAGCTGTTTGGAACTCAAAGCCTCGTACTGCTGACAAAGACATCTTCATATCAGCAGGCGATGGTGCCTTCTCCACGGCTGGGGCCGCCGTGTAGTAATCTGAATAAACAAAGTGCCCGTAGCATTTGAGAAGCACTCAACAGGTCTCTGCCCTCCGGGCTTCCAGATCAGCATGCCTTTTCTGCATCACAAAACATTAAACGCCCGACGCGTTTCAGAGAAACCTCCCCTTCCTCATGGGCTGCTGTAGAAAGACACTCGATTTTACACCATAAACATTTCGACCTTTTATTAAGACAAGCCCCCTAGTGGGCGTATACTAAGTGCATCGTCCATCCTGGTTTGCTGAGACTTGTGGTCCGATATGGTGCAAGTTAAATGTTCCCTTACGGTAAGGTCGAGTGTTCTTTCAAAAATAATGCATTGTCTTTTAGTCTTTTAATTACCTTGAGTAGGCTGTGTAGCAGGCAGGCGCGCTGTATTTAATTTAGAGTCCTGTGCTCCAAAAGTTCCAAGCTGTTTGGAACTCAAAGCCTCGTACTGCTGACAAAGACATCCTCGTATCAGCAGGTGATGGTGCCTTCTCCACGGCTGGGGCCGCCGTGTAGTAATCTGAATAAACAAAGTGCCCGTAGCATTTGAGAAGCACTCAACAGGTCTCTGCCCTCCGGGCTTCCAGATCAGCATGCCTTTTCTGCATCACAAAACATTAAACGCCCGATGCGTTTCAGGGAAACCTCCCCTCCCTCATGGGCTGCTGTAGAAAGACACTCGATTTTACACCATAAACATTTCGACCTTTTATTAAGACAAGCCCCCTAGTGGGCGTATACTAAGTGCATCGTCCATCATGGTTTGCTGGGACTTGTGGTCCGATATGGTGCAAGTTAAATGTTCCCTTACGGTAAGGTCGAGTGTTCTTTCAAAAATAATGCATTGTCTTTTAGTCTTTTAATTACCTTGAGTAGGCTGTGTAGCAGGCAGGCGCGCTGTATTTAATTTAGAGTCCTGTGCTCCAAAAGTTCCAAGCTGTTTGGAACTCAAAGCCTCGTACTGCTGACAAAGACATCCTCATATCAGCAGGCGATGGTGCCTTCTCCACGGCTGGGGCCGCCGTGTAGTAATCTGAATAAACAAAGTGCCCGTAGCATTTGAGAAGCACTCAACAGGTCTCTGCCCTCCGGGCTTCCAGATCAGCATGCCTTTTCTGCATCACAAAACATTAAACGCCTGACGCATTTCAGGGAAACCTCCCCTTCCTCATGGGCTGCTGTAGAAAGACACTCGATCTTACACCATAAACATTTCGACCTTTTATTAAGAAAAGCCCCCTAGTGGGCGTATACTAAGTGCATCGTCCATCCTGGTTTGCTGAGACTTGTGGTCCGATATGGTGCAAGTTAAATGTTCCCTTACGGTAAGGTCGAGTGTTCTTTCAAAAATAATGCATTGTCTTTTAGTCTTTTAATTACCTTGAGTAGGCTGTGTAGCAGGCAGGCGCGCTGTATTTAATTTAGAGTCCTGTGCTCCAAAAGTTCCAAGCTGTTTGGAACTCAAAGCCTCGTACTGCTGACAAAGACATCCTCGTATCAGCAGGCGATAGTGCCTTCTCCACGGTTGGGGCCGCCGTGTAGTAATCTGAATAAACAAAGTGCCCGTAGCATTTGAGAAGCACTCAACAGGTCTCTGCCCTCCGGGCTTCCAGATCAGCATGCCTTTTCTGCATCACAAAACATTAAACGCCCAACGCGTTTCAGGGAAACCTCCCCTTCCTCATGGGCTGCTGTAGAAAGACACTCGATTTTACACCATAAACATTTCGACCTTTTATTAAGACAAGCCCCCTAGTGGGCGTATACTAAGTGCATCGTCCATCATGGTTTGCTGAGGCTTGTGGTCCAATATGGTGCAAGTTAAATGTTCCCTTACGGTAAGGTCGAGTGTTCTTTCAAAAATAATGCATTGTCTTTTAGTCTTTTAATTACCTTGAGTAGGCTGTGTAGCAGGCAGGCGCGCTGTATTTAATTTAGAGTCCTGTGCTCCAAAAGTTCCAAGCTGTTTGGAACTCAAAGCCTCGTACTGCTGACAAAGACATCCTCGTATCAGCAGGCGATGGTGCCTTCTCCACGGCTGGGGCCGCCGTGTAGTAATCTGAATAAACAAAGTGCCCGTAGCATTTGAGAAGCACTCAACAGGTCTCTGCCCTCCGGGCTTCCAGATCAGCATGCCTTTTCTGCATCACAAAACATTAAACGCCCGACGCGTTTCAGGGAAACCTCCCCTTCCTCATGGGCTGCTGTAGAAAGACACTCGATTTTACACCATAAACATTTCGACCTTTTATTAAGACAAGCCCCCTAGTGGGCGTATACTAAGTGCATCGTCCATCATGGTTTGCTGAGACTTGTGGTCCGATATGGTGCAAGTTAAATGTTCCCTTACGGTAAGGTCGAGTGTTCTTTCAAAAATAATGCATTGTCTTTTAGTCTTTTAATTACCTTGAGTAGGCTGTGTAGCAGGCAGGCGCGCTGTATTTAATTTAGAGTCCTGTGCTCCAAAAGTTCCAAGCTGTTTGGAACTCAAAGCCTCGTACTGCTGACAAAGACATCCTCGTATCAGCAGGCGATGGTGCCTTCTCCACGGCTGGGGCTGCCGTGTAGTAATCTGAATAAACAAAGTGCCCGTAGCATTTGAGAAGCACTTAACAGGTCTCTGCCCTCCGGGCTTCCAGATCAGCATGCCTTTTCTGCATCACAAAACATTAAACGCCCAACGCGTTTCAGGGAAACCTCCCCTTCCTCATGGGCTGCTGTAGAAAGACACTCGATTTTACACCATAAACATTTCGACCTTTTATTAAGACAAGCCCCCTAGTGGGCGTATACTAAGTGCATCGTCCATCATGGTTTGCTGAGGCTTGTGGTCCAATATGGTGCAAGTTAAATGTTCCCTTACGGTAAGGTCGAGTGTTCTTTCAAAAATAATGCATTGTCTTTTAGTCTTTTAATTACCTTGAGTAGGCTGTGTAGCAGGCAGGCGCGCTGTATTTAATTTAGAGTCCTGTGCTCCAAAAGTTCCAAGCTGTTTGGAACTCAAAGCCTCGTACTGCTGACAAAGACATCCTCGTATCAGCAGGCGATGGTGCCTTCTCCACGGCTGGGGCCGCCGTGTAGTAATCTGAATAAACAAAGTGCCCGTAGCATTTGAGAAGCACTCAACAGGTCTCTGCCCTCCGGGCTTCCAGATCAGCATGCCTTTTCTGCATCACAAAACATTAAACGCCCGACGCGTTTCAGGGAAACCTCCCCTTCCTCATGGGCTGCTGTAGAAAGACACTCGATTTTACACCATAAACATTTCGACCTTTTATTAAGACAAGCCCCCTAGTGGGCGTATACTAAGTGCATCGTCCATCATGGTTTGCTGAGACTTGTGGTCCGATATGGTGCAAGTTAAATGTTCCCTTACGGTAAGGTCGAGTGTTCTTTCAAAAATAATGCATTGTCTTTTAGTCTTTTAATTACCTTGAGTAGGCTGTGTAGCAGGCAGGCGCGCTGTATTTAATTTAGAGTCCTGTGCTCCAAAAGTTCCAAGCTGTTTGGAACTCAAAGCCTCGTACTGCTGACAAAGACATCCTCGTATCAGCAGGCGATGGTGCCTTCTCCACGGCTGGGGCTGCCGTGTAGTAATCTGAATAAACAAAGTGCCCGTAGCATTTGAGAAGCACTCAACAGGTCTCTGCCCTCCGGGCTTCCAGATCAGCATGCCTTTTCTGCATCACAAAACATTAAAACGCCCGACGCGTTTCAGGGAAACCTCCCCTTCCTCATGGGCTGCTGTAGAAAGACACTCGATTTTACACCATAAACATTTCGACCTTTTATTAAGACAAGCCCCCTAGTGGGCGTATACTAAGTGCATCGTCCATCATGGTTTGCTGGGACTTGTGGTCCGATATGGTGCAAGTTAAATGTTCCCTTACGGTAAGGTCGAGTGTTCTTTCAAAAATAATGCATTGTCTTTTAGTCTTTTAATTACCTTGAGTAGGCTGTGTAGCAGGCAGGCGCGCTGTATTTAATTTAGAGTCCTGTGCTCCAAAAGTTCCAAGCTGTTTGGAACTCAAAGCCTCGTACTGCTGACAAAGACATCCTCATATCAGCAGGCGATGGTGCCTTCTCCACGGCTGGGGCCGCTGTGTAGTAATCTGAATAAACAAAGTGCCCGTAGCATTTGAGAAGCACTCAACAGGTCTCTGCCCTCCGGGCTTCCAGATCAGCATGCCTTTTCTGCATCACAAAACATTAAACGCCCGACGCGTTTCAGGGAAACCTCCCCTTCCTCATGGGCTGCTGTAGAAAGACACTCGATTTTACACCATAAACATTTCGACCTTTTATTAAGACAAGCCCCCTAGTGGGCGTATACTAAGTGCATCGTCCATCATGGTTTGCTGAGACTTGTGGTCCGATATGGTGCAAGTTAAATGTTCCCTTACGGTAAGGTCGAGTGTTCTTTCAAAAATAATGCATTGTCTTTTAGTCTTTTAATTACCTTGAGTAGGCTGTGTAGCAGGCAGGCGCGCTGTATTTAATTTAGAGTCCTGTGCTCCAAAAGTTCCAAGCTGTTTGGAACTCAAAGCCTCGTACTGCTGACAAAGACATCCTCATATCAGCAGGCGATGGTGCCTTCTCCACGGCTGGGGCCGCCGTGTAGTAATCTGAATAAACAAAGTGCCCGTAGCATTTGAGAAGCACTCAACAGGTCTCTGCCCTCCGGGCTTCCAGATCAGCATGCCTTTTCTGCATCACAAAACATTAAACGCCCGACGCGTTTCAGAGAAACCTCCCCTTCCTCATGGGCTGCTGTAGAAAGACACTCGATTTTACACCATAAACATTTCGACCTTTTATTAAGACAAGCCCCCTAGTGGGCGTATACTAAGTGCATCGTCCATCATGGTTTGCTGAGACTTGTGGTCCGATATGGTGCAAGTTAAATGTTCCCTTACGGTAAGGTCGAGTGTTCTTTCAAAAATAATGCATTGTCTTTTAGTCTTTTAATTACCTTGAGTAGGCTGTGTAGCAGGCAGGCGCGCTGTATTTAATTTAGAGTCCTGTGCTCCAAAAGTTCCAAGCTGTTTGGAACTCAAAGCCTCGTACTGCTGACAAAGACATACTCGTATCAGCAGGCGATGGTGCCTTCTCCACGGCTGGGGCCGCCGTGTAGTAATCTGAATAAACAAAGTGCCCATAGCATTTGAGAAGCACTCAACAGGTCTCTGCCCTCCGGGCTTCCAGATCAGCATGCCTGTTCTGCATCACAAAATATTAAACGCCCGACGCGTTTCAGGGAAACCTCCCCTTCCTCATGGGCTGCTGTAGAAAGACACTCGATTTTACACCATAAACATTTCGACCTTTTATTAAGACAAGCCCCCTAGTGGGCGTATACTAAGTGCATCGTCCATCATGGTTTGCTGGGACTTGTGGTCCGATATGGTGCAAGTTAAATGTTCCCTTACGGTAAGGTCGAGTGTTCTTTCAAAAATAATGCATTGTCTTTTAGTCTTTTAATTACCTTGAGTAGGCTGTGTAGCAGGCAGGCGCGCTGTATTTAATTTAGAGTCCTGTGCTCCAAAAGTTCCAAGCTGTTTGGAACTCAAAGCCTCGTACTGCTGACAAAGACATCCTCATATCAGCAGGCGATGGTGCCTTCTCCACGGCTGGGGCCGCCGTGTAGTAATCTGAATAAACAAAGTGCCCGTAGCATTTGAGAAGCACTCAACAGGTCTCTGCCCTCCGGGCTTCCAGATCAGCATGCCTTTTCTGCATCACAAAACATTAAACGACTGACGCGTTTCAGGGAAACCTCCCCTTCCTCATGGGCTGCTGTAGAAAGACACTCGATTTTACACCATAAACATTTCGACCTTTTATTAAGACAAGCCCCCTAGTGGGCGTATACTAAGTGCATCGTCCATCATGGTTTGCTGAGACTTGTGGTCCGATATGGTGCAAGTTAAATGTTCCCTTACGGTAAGGTCGAGTGTTCTTTCAAAAATAATGCATTGTCTTTTAGTCTTTTAATTACCTTGAGTAGGCTGTGTAGCAGGCAGGCGCGCTGTATTTAATTTAGAGTCCTGTGCTCCAAAAGTTCCAAGCTGTTTGGAACTCAAAGCCTCGTACTGCTGACAAAGACATCCTCGTATCAGCAGGCGATAGTGCCTTCTCCACGGCTGGGGCCGCCGTGTAGTAATCTGAATAAACAAAGTGCCCGTAGCATTTGAGAAGCACTCAACAGGTCTCTGCCCTCCGGGCTTCCAGATCAGCATGCCTTTTCTGCATCACAAAACATTAAACGCCCAACGCGTTTCAGGGAAACCTCCCCTTCCTCATGGGCTCCTGTAGAAAGACACTCGATTTTACACCATAAACATTTCGACCTTTTATTAAGACAAGCCCCCTAGTGGGCGTATACTAAGTGCATCGTCCATCATGGTTTGCTGAGACTTGTGGTCCGATATGGTGCAAGTTAAATGTTCCCTTACGGTAAGGTCGAGTGTTCTTTCAAAAATAATGCATTGTCTTTTAGTCTTTTAATTACCTTGAGTAGGCTGTGTAGCAGGCAGGCGCGCTGTATTTAATTTAGAGTCCTGTGCTCCAAAAGTTCCAAGCTGTTTGGAACTCAAAGCCTCGTACTGCTGACAAAGACATCCTCGTATCAGCAGGCGATGGTGCCTTCTCCACGGCTGGGTCCGCCGTGTAGTAATCTGAATAAACAAAGTGCCCGTAGCATTTGAGAAGCACTCAACAGGTCTCTGCCCTCCGGGATTCCAGATCAGCATGCCTTTTCTGCATCACAAAACATTAAACGCCCGACGCGTTTCAGGGAAACCTCCCCTTCCTCATGGGCTGCTGTAGAAAGACACTCGATTTTACACCATAAACATTTTGACCTTTTATTAAGACAAGCCCCCTAGTGGGCGTATACTAAGTGCATCGTCCATCATGGTTTGCTGAGACTTGTGGTCCGATATGGTGCAAGTTAAATGTTCCCTTACGGTAAGGTCGAGTGTTCTTTCAAAAATAATGCATTGTCTTTTAGTCTTTTAATTACCTTGAGTAGGCTGTGTAGCAGGCAGGCGCGCTGTATTTAATTTAGAGTCCTGTGCTCCAAAAGTTCCAAGCTGTTTGGAACTCAAAGCCTCGTACTGCTGACAAAGACATCCTCGTATCAGCAGGCGATAGTGCCTTCTCCACGGCTGGGGCCGCCGTGTAGTAATCTGAATAAACAAAGTGCCCGTAGCATTTGAGAAGCACTCAACAGGTCTCTGCCCTCCGGGCTTCCAGATCAGCATGCCTTTTCTGCATCACAAAACATTAAACGCCCGACGCGTTTCAGGGAAACCTCCCCTTCCTCATGGGCTGCTGTAGAAAGACACTCGATTTTACACCATAAACATTTCGACCTTTTATTAAGACAAGCCCCCTAGTGGGCGTATACTAAGTGCATCGTCCATCATGGTTTGCTGAGACTTGTGGTCCGATATGGTGCAAGTTAAATGTTCCCTTACGGTAAGGTCGAGTGTTCTTTCAAAAATAATGCATTGTCTTTTAGTCTTTTAATTACCTTGAGTAGGCTGTGTAGCAGGCAGGCGCGCTGTATTTAATTTAGAGTCCTGTGCTCCAAAAGTTCCAAGCTGTTTGGAACTCAAAGCCTCGTACTGCTGACAAAGACATCCTCGTATCAGCAGGCGATGGTGCCTTCTCCACGGCTGGGGCTGCCGTGTAGTAATCTGAATAAACAAAGTGCCCGTAGCATTTGAGAAGCACTCAACAGGTCTCTGCCCTCCGGGCTTCCAGATCAGCATGCCTTTTCTGCATCACAAAACATTAAAACGCCCGACGCGTTTCAGGGAAACCTCCCCTTCCTCATGGGCTGCTGTAGAAAGACACTCGATTTTACACCATAAACATTTCGACCTTTTATTAAGACAATCCTCTGCTGATGACATATGTGTCTTTATGAAAAAAAAATATTTGTAATATATGTATAGCTAAAATTTAATGGAAGAAGACATGGGCAAATAAGTGTCTAAATACAGTATTAGCATCAGCAGAGGATTGCGGTCGCGTGAGTTATAGTTGCCTGCACTAACTATAACGGGGGAATTTCATTGGTTTTTATGAGTAAAATGTCCAGCTAACTATAACATGTGTGAAACCTATGGTTTTTTCAGTGAATTTGCAAGGTTTTTTAAATGCTAATTCCTAACTATAACGTGTGTGAAACCTATGGTTTTTTCAGTGAATTTGCACAGTTTTTAAAATGCTAAGTTATGTATTTATTATTTATTTATTTATTTATTTTTAAGGTTTTTCACCATGCGTGTACCGTGCGCGCACGTTACGCCCACGTTACGCCGTTCGCGTAATTTTCCCGTTTCTACTGTGCGTGCACGGTAAGCACACTCTGCGATTTTTTGTAAAAATATTAAAATTATTTATGGCCCTTGGGGGTCCTTTGGGGACCCCCTGACAATGGCTAGGGGGTCAGGAACTGTCCACCCTGCCCCCTTTTCATGTTCTCCACGTTTATTTTTCCCCTCCCTCGGACTGCGAGAGACAAAATGGCGGCCGACACTTCCTGGTTTCGACCGATTCGAATGTTTATTAAGATCTAACAACCAATCAGAATTGCGCTGGCGCACGGCAGGGTGCGCTTACCGTACGCGTACGGTGCGCGCCTATGGATATATATATGCTTTTAAATGCTATTTTCTCAGAAAATACTGAACAGATTTACACCAGACCTGCAAAAGGCACATCCCTGACCTGAGGACTACCTCTCTGCCAAATTTCAAGGTTTTCTGTTCAGCCGTTCGGGCTGTAGCGCGGACTAAAGGTCCTATGGGAAAATACATGAGGAAAACGCGTTTTGGGACCCCCCCTTTTTCTCAGCCCCGCTTGACGAATTCACCCGAGACTTTCAGGGAAGTAGCGGAGCGGAGCGCCCCACCTATTTTGAAAATTTCGTGAGGATTCGTCAATCGACGCAAAAGTTATTCCAAATAGAATGTTGCGGATTTCCTATGGAAACACGGTCCTAACTATAACTATCTACTGGCGACCGCCAGTAGATAATATATATATATATATATATTTATGTACATATTACCTACTGGCAGCCGCCAGTAGGTAGATATAGTTAGGACCTATTTTCCATAGGAAATCCGCAACATTCTATTTGGAATAACTTTGGCGCCGATTGACGAATCTTCACAAAATGTTCCAAACTTTTGGCCAGCTCCGGTCCGCTCCTATCCTGAAAGTTTCACGGTGATACAACAAGCGGGGGCCAAAAAAAAAGGGGGGTCCCAAAACGCGTTTTCCCCATGCATTTTCCCATTGGACGTTTAGCTGCAGCTACAGCCCGAACTGCTAAACGGAATTACACCAAATTTGGCAAAGAGGTAGTCCTCAGTTCAGACTCGTACTTTTACTTAAATGGTGTAAATCCGTTTGGTAGTTCCTGAGAAAATTAGAGTTAAAAGTACATATATATCTATGGCCTCAGAGGATCCGCGCACCCTCCCGATCACAAGCTGAATTTTAATTGGCTGCCAACACTCTGAATCAACACTCTGAATCAGGAAGTGTTGGCAGCCAGAACCGAGGCACAAGAAACCCCTTAAAAAAGGTGCAAAACGCAAAAAGGGGGCAGGGTAGAAATACCCTGACCCCCTAGGCCTGCTCAGGGGGTTCCACAAGGACCCCCAAGGCCCCAAAAAATAAAAACAAAAAAAAAAAAAACGGAGGATGCGCGCTGAGTGCGCGCATCCTGCCGATAGAAAAAGAATTCGCATATTTCCTACATATGCTAATTTGCCCCCGGGGGCTCAAATCCCGGGTGCATATTGAAAAAGGAGTGGGGGGGTCCCAATCCCCCCACACTGCCCCGGGGACCGCCACCCCCTGGGGCACTAACATAAACTAGGCGGGGGGCTCATGGCCCCCTGCAGTCCCGGGGACCGCCAACCCCTGGGGCTTCTTAAAAATGGGTGGGGGGGCTCTCAGGCCCCCCCAACCCCGGGGACCGCCATCCCCGGGGCAACTTTAAAATAGGTGGGGGGGCTCTCAGGCTCCCCCAGCCCCGCGGACCACCATCCCCCAGGGCTTGTTTAAAATGGCTGCTGGGGCTCTCAGGCCCCCCCAGCCCCGGGGACCGCCACCCCCGGGTCAACTTTAAAATGTGGGAGGGGGCCACGTGGCCCCCCTCCTGGAGCCTTGTACAGGCCCTGGGGACCACCACCCCCCAGGGCCGGCTCCTGCAGTGTCCCGGGGTGCCCACCCCCGGGACACTGCTGTTTGCAATGGCAGGGCGGGAACCTCGTGCCAATTTTTTTTTTTTAAATGGCCGGCCCCGGGGGATGGGGTCCCCGGCGCCTTAACCTTAAGTGGCCAGAGGAGGGGGGCTACGCAGCCCCCCTACAAAAAAAGATGAAAAAAGTTGGGCATGCCCCGGGGGATGGGGTCCCCGGGGCGTGGAATTGCCACGGAAGGGGGCCCCCTTCCCGTAAATTATTTTTGGAAATTTGAATTTGGGGTGAGGCCCTGGGGGATGGGGTCCCCAGGGCCACAAAATAGTAAAAGGAAGGGGGGCCACACAGCCCCCCTTTAAAATAAAAAAAATAAAAAACAAGAAGCGATCGTCCCTAGGCCCCGCCCCCTCACAAGCACACATTGATTCCCCTTCAATACTGGGGGTCCCTGGGGGCCAACTAGCCCACCAGGTACCTCCAGTAAGCGCCACAGGGCTGCGTTGCAGAGAGGTGTTCCAGGCCACGCCCTATTTACACCTCTGTGCAACGCAGACTTGTGGCGCTTACTGGAGGTACCTGGTGGGCTAGTTGGACCCCAGATACCCTCAGAATTCAAAGGGACTTAATCCCCCAACTTAAAACGTGCCACGGGGCGCATTTGCACAATGGTGAAGGTAGGGGACGGGGCCTGAGGTTATATGTGTGCAAACACGCCCTGTGGCGCGTTTTAAGTTGGGGAATCAATTCCTCTTCAATCCTGAGGTCGCCTGGGGGTCAACTAGCCCACCAGGTACCTCCAGTAAGTGCCACGGAGCTGCATTGCAGAGTGTTGTAAAAAGGGGCGTGGCCTCTGAACACCTCTCTGCAACCCAGCTCCCTGGCGCATACTGGAGGTACCTGGTGGACTAGTCGGCCCCCAGGGGACCTCAGGATTGAGGAGGAATTAATTCCCCAACTTAAAACGCGCCACAGGGCGTGTTTGCACACATATCACCTCAGGCCCCACCCCTTCCTTCACAATTGTGCAAATATTCCTCTAAAATCAGCCGAACTACGAATTCCGATTTACTCACCTGTTATCAGGAGAGAACCCAGGGCTGCATCTTTTAGCCCAGTACTGACCCTGAAAAGTAATTCTAAGCGTACTTACCAGTAACTTGTATTTCCTTCCATAGGAATCCATTGTGTGGTTTTCAGCAGAAAAGTTTTTAAGTGTCTATTTTCACAAACTAAAAATATTCCTAAAAAATCATCTGTATGACTTAAACACATTCTTTCAACTGTTTATAGGAGATTCACCAGTGCTGGATCCAGGATCCAACACTGAGTAAGAAAAGGTAACGATAACACTACTTACCTGCTAAGTGAATCTTCTGCCATAGGATAACATTGGTGATTCTATGTGAAAAAAATTCTAAGTGTCAACTTTTAAAATACAATAATATTCCTTAAAAATCACGACTGTAACCAAAACGCTTTTACTCAACTGTTTACAGGAGATGTCCAAGGACTGAATCTAGGATCCAGTCCTGTGGTTAGAAAAGTAATCCATAAAGTAACTAATTGCATTTGACTAGAAATTCATATTGAGCTCAATGTTGCATTGAGTTTGAAATTGTGTTGCCCATTGCAACAACTGTAACTACTGTACTTAAAAGTCTATTGCCCATTTGCAAAGTATTTAATCTAAAGTAATTCATTCTGAGACAGTATATTTTGTATTGTAATGTATAATGTAATTATAATGTAATTTTAAAAAAAGAAATCTAAAAATAAATAGTTTAAAAAATGTAGTAAATCAGTATCAAAAAAATCAGTATAACAATTAATACATTAAAAATTGTCATTTACAAAACCTTTGAAATTCACTGAAAAAACCATAGGCTTCAGGCCTGATATAGTTAGGAATTAGCATTTAAAAAACCTTTGAAATTCACTGAAAAAACCATAGGTTTCAGGCATGATATAGTTAGGAATTAGCATTTAAAAAACCTTTGAAATTCACTGAAAAAACCATAGTTTTCAGGCCTGATATAGTTAGGAATTATCATTTAAAAAACCTTAGAAATTCCCTGAAAAAACAATAGGTTTTAGGGGTGTTATAGTTAGCTGGACATTTCACTCGAACAAAACCATTGAAATTCCTCCGATATAGTTAGTTGTACTAACTACATCTCGCGCGCCCGCAATCTACTGCTGATGATGTCACATATTACATCATTCATGACATGGTCAGTGACATCACTGATGACATCTCAAATGACATCAATGATGACATCACTGATGACATCATCCACGTGACAATCAGATACACCTCATCAGACACTAGTATAACCTTTCATCACTCACTGTAAAATACAAAGTACCAGATTTAAAACCATTGACACACCAATACAAGTTTCTAAACACCCACTCAGTGATTTCTAGATCTATAGACACATCTAATCACTTACCTATAGATTCACTCATACATGCTGTCAATGATCAATAGAACAGTATCAAATAAACTTATACACCTATATCGACATTACACACCAGCACACATCCTAATCACTTATGAAGTCATCCTACTAACTTATGCAAACAATGGATCATACTTACTTTTACTTAGCTATACATTTATAAAAACACCACTTCATCTATTCATATAGATAATAACTCATACTTAGTGTGTTATAAAAACACTATTACAAGTATACAGTTATCCATACAGTCACTCATACAATCACTGACTCTTTTGTATACTTATTTCTATACAACAACTGACACATACACTGGCTTTTATTTTTCTAGTTTGTTGGATATGTACCATTGAGACATATATTTGCTCATCACCACACCCATAAAGATATTCACTCACCCAAACACATGTTATAACATGTAGTTTTAACTTCATATACCTACTGAATCAACTATTCACACATCTTTGGCCTGTCACACCCCCCACCGAACCACACACATTCACTCTCCCATACAAATACTCAGTTAACTAATCAATAACTAATATAGACTTTCACGTAGCTAGTAACCAACTGGTGCAGCAGTTTACAGAACAACTGACAAAGTGATATAGATATTCACACAGTTTAGTCAATATCCAATATATTTAGTGAGACACTATAAATTAGTCAAGTAGACAGTCAATCACACTGCTACTAAATCCTCCATCCAGATATTTATATTTATATATCCACTCATTCTTCAATGCAAATTGCTATATATTTATAATACATATTTAAATAACGAACCAAACCACATTCACTGGATGATGTCATCAGTGATGTCATCAGTGATGTCATTTTAGATGTCATCAGTGATGTCACTGACCATGTCATGAATGATGTAATATGTGACATCATCAGCAGTGGATTGCGGGCGCGCAAGATGTAGTTAGTACAACTAACTATAGAGGAATTTCAATGGTTTTGTTCGAGTGAAATGTCCAGCTAACTATAACACCCCTAAAACCAATTGTTTTTTCAGTGAATTTCTAAGGTTTTTCAAATGCTAATTCCTAACTATATCAGGCCTGAAACTTATGGTTTTTTCAGTGAATTTCAAAGGATTTTTAAATGCTAATTCCTAAGTATATCAGGCCTGAAACCTACGTTTTTTCAGTGAATATATATATATATATATATATCTCAGTCTCTCAGACTAAGAAAGAGCGCACTCACTCGTAGATTTTTATGTAAACGACTTTATTTTTCTTGCCAAGCCCAACGCGTTTCACCTCTTCCAGAGGCTTGATCATGGGATGAGATCACATGACAAGTACGTTTCTTTTATGTTTAGCACACATTCACTTCCTGTTCTATTTTATCTAGTGCATTGTGGTTAGTGAAGTATTTTAAAGTGATATATATTAAGTGCTTGCTGTCAAGTGAAATTAAAAACTGTTGCCACGCATGCAGATCTATGACAGTTATATTTCTAGTACTTTGGTGTACTTTTTCCTTTCTTGTCATCCATCGTTGATCGCCTTTTTTGTTATACAATCCTCTATTACATTTTCATTTTCATTCTTTAACTGCGCGGTGTACAGAGGGGCTTCTGGGACTCATAGGAAATACTGTGTACTAAAAGAAACAACACTTGCCATGGAAGGAAGAGAAGCCAAACGCATAGCAGAAATGCCAAATTTGTTTACAGCCTCAATCAAACCTCGGATAGAAAGGGGAGAGGTAACAATACCCAACAACAATAAAGATAAACTAAGATACTGGGAATGGTTATCAAAAAAAGAAATAAATAAATGGTGGGAGTTGCTAACTCTTCAAAAATATGTAGAAGTGAAGAGGATTCCAAAGGGTCTATGCCTAACACTGATGCCGAGCCACCAAGATACCAGCGGCGAACTTCTACAAGAATGGGGGGAATATCTATTAGACTCCCCAATAGGTCTGATAATTATTCTCATCAAATACATCGATAAAACCCTGAAAGAGATAAGAAAAGAACTACAAAGTGTGGAAGAAGAAATAGAAAAACTAACTCTCACAGAAGAACAACAAAAATTAAAATCAGATATCCTCAAAAATCTGGATAAACACGAAGAACGAGTAAAACTAAGGAAACAAGTGAAATTCCAGAGGGACAAAGCAGATTTTGAGGAGGGGAGAATTTTCACCTTCGGTAAACAATATGAGATGAGAAAAAACAAATCTCAACTTGAAGCATCTGCTCAAGAAACATCCAGCTTTGACTCTCTATCTAGCATAGATTCAAGTGAAGGAGAAATTAACACTCTCCAAACCGTAGAAATGGGAAAAAAGACCAACTTTTTAATGGAAAGGCATATGGCATTGGAACAACAAAACACAAACAAATAAACAAAAAGAGGCAGAGGAAGAGGCTGGAATTGGGGAGGAAGAGGAAAACCAGAAGAGGCCAGAGAGGACAGGGGAGAGGCAAAGGCCAATGTATGATCGAGAGACAGATTGAGACAACTGCGGAAGTAGAAACAATAAATTGGATCACTAAAGAATTAAACATAATCAACCTGTCATCACAAACCAAGACTCCCCAAGAAAACAAAGTCCTTAGAAAAGGCTTAAATTTCTGCCCCACGTCACATCTAAATATAGCAGAGACAAGAATAGACTTGTACAAATACACAAGGAAGTTGAAACTTGCAAGAAAAAGAAGCCATATCAGAACTGCAAAAAACAATACCCATGGAAGGGGCTAGTGAAATTGGGCTCAAACTGAAATCTAAATTCTACCCAGTCTTACCCCCTGGGGATAAAATAGACGTATTTTATGAAGCAATAATGGAAGAACTTTATAGAATAACACCGAACAGGAGTAAGAACAACTTGAATGTAAAACAAAAGGAGACATTAAAAAATTTGCAAGACGACAAAACGATTGAAATAAAACCGGCAGACAAAGGCGGAAATATTGTTATTCTTAACAAAATTGACTATATCGAAGAAGTAAAACGCCAACTGTCAGATGGGGAATGTTATGCACTATTAAATAAAGATCCGACAATAGAACTACAAAGTAAACTAAACAAGCTTCTCACAGACTGGCGACAAAAGGGCCTGATTGATGAAGATGAATACAGATATCTTGACAAGAAACATCCGACATTACCAACTTTCTATTGCCTTCCAAAAGTGCATAAAAATCGAGAAAAACCGCCGGGCAGACCCATAGTCTCCGCGAATAACTCTTTACTGGAACCAATATCCAACTATACCGATCATTTTTTGTCACCCCTAGTGAAAGACCTCAAATCTTATCTAAAAGACATAACAGACTTACTGAAGAAATTAGAGAAAGTGAAATGGAGATCAGGCTAAAAATTAATGACAATGGATGTGGTATCATTATATACCAACATTGAACATTCTATTGGAATAGAAGCCTGTAAATATTATTTGGGAAAACGCAACATACAGTACAAAGAACACAATGAGCTGTTGAATGAAATGATTTCACTGTGTCTAACTAACAACATTTTCCTTTTTAACAAACAGATCTATAGACAGACAAGGGGATGTGCAATGGGATTTTCGTTCTCACCAAATTATGCGAACCTCACAATGGGTTGGTTCGAACAAAATCTAGCATGGAATACTGCAAATTATGAGTGGAGAGAGAAAATCATACAATGGCTGAGATTCATAGATGATCTCTTGATTATTTGGAACGGGACCAAAGAAGAGTTTATTAGATATTTTGATAAACTGAACGATTCCTCAGCTAAATTGAAGTTCACATATGACATAAGCTCAGAAAGAGTCATATTCCTAGATACAGAAATATACATAGAGAATTACTCTTTACAGACCATGTTGCACAGAAAAAGCACTGCAACAAATGCCACACTACATGGGGAGAGCTTCCACAATGAAAATCTGAAGTGGAGCATCCCATATGGGGAGTTTCTAAGACTCAAACGAAACTGCTCTAATAACCAAGAGTTTCTCAGGAATAGTAGAGATGCAAGTAATCGCTTCCTTGCTCGAAAATATCCAAAGAAGGTAGTCATCAAAAGCCTGGACAGAGTGCTGATACAAGATCGTAATACCATCTTACAACAGAAAAAAGAAATGATCATAAAATCAGACTGATTACGACATACAGTGCAGAGAACAAAAAACTGATCAAAATAATCAGAAAACACTGGGGTATTTTAAAATTGGACACAACAATGGCGGACATTATAGGAGACCATCCAGAAATATCATATAAAAGAGCTAGAAACATCGGGGACCAAATTGTCCACAGCCACTTCCAAGATGCTCCTAAAAAAACATGGCTACAAAGGGAATGCTTCTGGCCATGTAAACAGTGCAAGGTCTGCAAAATTGCTACTCCGTTGAAGGAAGTGAGCATCAAAAAGGGCATGACCTGGAAGATACGACAACATCTTACATACAAAAGCTCTTAGGTGATATACATGATTGAATGTCCCTGCCATAAAAGATACATAGGAAGCACAATTTTTGAAGTCAAAAAACGCATCCTAGAACATGTTCGAGCCACGACTCACAAAGATCGAACAAATGCAGTGGCGAGACACATGGAGAAGTTTCACAACGGTGATTGGGAAGCCATGAGATATTGGGCTTTGGAACAGATACCAACATCAGAAAGAGGAGGGGATCGACTGAAAATCCTCCGACAAAAAGAATCTAAACATATTCTCACCTTTAGAACGCGGGATCCAAGAGGCTTGAATCAGAGTGAGGAACTGTATGTTCACTTATAAACAAAGGATATTCATCCCCCTTGTAACTATATAAAGCTCGGAATGTTATGCTCACCAGAGAGCAAAAAAGAGCAAAATAAGAAAAGAGGATGACAGACTTCTGAACTGATAAAGTTAAAGAATTAAAATGAAAATGTAATAGAGGATTGTATAACAAAAATGGCGATCAACGATGCATGACAAGAAAAGAAAAAGCACACCAAAGTACTAGAAATAGAACTGTCATAGATCTGCATGCGTGGCAACAGTTTTTAATTTCAATTGACAGCAAGCACTTAATATATATCACTTTAAAATACTTCACTAACCACAATGCACTAGATAAAATAGAACAGGAAGGGAATGCGTGCTAAACATAAAAAAAACGTACTTGTCATGTGATCTCATCCCGTGATCAAGCCTCTGGAAGAGGTGAAATGCGTTGGGCTTGGCAAGAAAAATAAAGCCGTTTACATAAAAATCTACGAGTGAGTGCGCTCTTTCTTAGTCTGAGAGACTGAGAGACTAAGTCTGGTGTATAGATATCGGCTGGATCCTGACGAAGAGATACGCACCGCGCTACATGAGGAGCGCCAATGTCGAAAGAGGATCCAATTTTGATTTTGATATATATATATATATATATATATATATATATATATATATATATAGATCTATCTTATCTATATATATATTCACTTAAAAAACCATAGGTTTCACACGTTATAGTTAGGTGGATATTTCACTCGTAATAAAACAATGAAATTCCCCCGTTATAGTTACTTCGTATAACTATAACTCGTGCACCCGCAATCCTCTGCTCATGACGTCACATATTACATCACTCATGACATAGTCAGTGGCATCACTCTTGACATCACTGATGACATCATCCTTGTGATAGAGTGGCGGTCGCGCGAGTTATAGTTATCTGAAGTAACTATAACGGGGGAATTTCATTGTTTTTTTACGAGTGAAATATCCACCTAACTTTAACATGTGTGAAACCTATGTTTTTTTCAGTGAATTTGTATGATTTTTTAAATGCTAAGTTATATATGTATTAGTATTTTTTTTATATATTTATTTTTCAATAAACTACGTATTAAAATTGTAAAAAAAAAATTTTTATGGTTTTTCACCATGCGCGCACGGTGCGCACACCCCCGCGATTTAAAAAAACAAAAAATGTAAATGTTTTTTTCCGGCTTCAGGGTCCTTGAGGGACCCCCTGACAAAGGCTAGGGGGTCAGGAACTCTCTACCCTGCCCCCTTTTCACGTTCGCCACCTTCCTTTTCCACTCTCGCACTGAAAACAAACAAAATGGCGGCCGACACTTCCTGATTTCGACCAATTCGAACGTTGACTGACATGTAACAACCAATCAGAATTACGCTCGCGCACGTTAGGGTGCGCGCACGGTGCGCGCACGGTGCGCGGCTATAGATATGTATGTGCTTTTTACTGCAATTTTCTCTGGAACTACTGAACAGATTGACTCCATATATGCAAAAGGCACATCCCTGACCTGAGGACTACCTCTCTGCCAAATTTCAAGTAATTCTGTTCAGCTGTTCGGGCTGTACCTTCGACTAAAGGTCCTATGGGAAAATGCATGGGGAAAACGCGTTTTGGGACCACCCTTTTTTCTCGGCCCCCGCTTGACGAATCCCCCCGAGACTTTCAGGGTAGGAGCTGAGCGGAGCGCCCCATTAGTTTTGAAAATTTCACGAAGATTCGTCAAACGGCGCCAAAGTTATTCAAAATAGAATTTTGAGATTTCCTATGGAAACACGGTCCTAACTATAACTATCTACTGGCGACCGCCAGTAGATAATATATACATATATATGTATAGATAGATCTATATATATAAACTTTTTTTTAATACACACAATGTCCTCTTTTATATTCTTATTTCATAAAGAAAAAAAGTCAGAAATAATAATTACACGAGAAATGTGTTGAGCCTTATAGTAGTCCTAGTACTTATTTCTGAGAATGGCAGAAACAAGAAACTAATATTTCTTACTGAAATTTGTCTTTCAGAAAGATCACCCCTGTGACACAAAAGTAGATTTTGATAGACAAATGTGTATATCAGATAAGTATCTCCACATATAGTAGAAATCTTTACATTAGCGCAGTGCACTCTATCACCATTTATTTGAAGACTTCGATTCTTTAACAAAAAAAATTTCCTTTCTGCAGGCAACCATGCCAGCGTAGCCAGAGCAGGTCGCAGGAATTGGAGGACACCAAGAAGACCGAAGAGAAAGCTGATAAACAGCAACACAGCTGAAGGCATTGAACAAGACGTGAGGTGACCCGGAAAGGTAAGGTAAATTATTGTTATAAAGAACAATTGTAGCCATGATGTATACATAAGTAGAGGTTTATTTAAGCTTAGATGAAGGATGGTAGTTACAGGATGGTAGATCATCAGTTAAGTAATCCAGGCCCCACCAGGAGCAGCATCCTTGCTGCTCAGCCCACAGTCTCCAACTGTCTCTCTCACACAAAATCAGGCACAACAACATTCTGCTCACTCATCCACATTCTAACAGTCCACATCCACATCACATTCATACTGGCTGAGCAGCAGGGAAAGGAAATCAAGGTACAACACATCCCCTTCCCTTGGGAACACAATACATAACAAAGGTTACAACATTACACCGTAAAAGTACATTAAAAAAGAAATATGCATTAAAGATCATACAGTTATAATTACAACATTAAAGAGAAGAAAACAAAGTGCAAATGATAACTGCAAATGTAAGAGAACAGCAGAAAGGAATTTAAAAGAGAAGTATGCAATTAACACGTGAAAACTCCAGATGTACAAGAACAAAGAAAGGAAAAGATCAAACACTTCCCAACAATATTAATGGATAATGAAAATTAGACAGTGGTAACATTGTGCAAGACTGGGGGAATGGAGGACACTAAAGAAGTGTAAATCCCTAACCACTCACCCCCTTCTACACACCACAGATTCTATAGGAAACATTTAGCAGTGGTAAAATTATACAGGACTGGGAGAGTGGGGGACATCAAAGAGATGTAAATACAACACCGCTCACCCCCTCCTTACTCCACACATTCTCAACCATAGTTAATTACGAGTGAGAGGTGTATGACCTCTGAACAAAATCCTAGGTGAGACCAAAGTATAGGGTATACGACCCATCGCACAGGGCACAAAACTGTAAATCTATCTGTTGGATCTGTATATAGTTATCTCCATTTATACATTGCATATTTATCTTGTATTGTACTTTTATGGTGCAATGTTGTAAACTTCTTTATTTAGTGTGTTCCCAACGGAAGGGGTTATGTTGTACCTTGATTTCCTTTCCCTGCTGCTCAGCCAGTATTAATGTGATGTGGATGTGGAATGTTAGAATGTTGACGAGAGAGCAGAATGTTGGAGTTCCTGGTTGTGTGAGAGAGAGACAGTTGAAGACTGTGGGCTGAGCAGCAAGGATGCTGATCCTGGTGGGGCCTTGGATTATCTTAACTGCCATCCTGTAACTACCATCTTCCATCCCAGCATAAATAAACCTTTACTCATGTTTATACCTCATGGCTACATCTGGAGTTTCTACAATTCATCTTTGTAACAACTGTCCAACCGTCTCTCTCACACACAACCAGGCACTCCAACATTCTGCTCTCTCTTCAACATTCTAACATTCCACATCCACATCACATTCATACTGGCTGAGCAGCAGGGAAAGGAAATCAAGGTACAACAGTGATCCTATGGCCAGAGATTGCAGTCGCGAAGACCAGAATGCTAAGCAATCTCCTACCGAGGGAGGATGGCCTTTATGCCTGAAGTGCTCCACCCCTGCTGCATCTGAGACCAGGAGCACGGTAGGCACGACGGTCTTCTCCCCCCAAGAACCCCCCCTGCGGGTTTGGGCATGTGAAGGAACCGCCTGTGACAGAACCGCAGCGGACGAGGAGCATGGAGGTGGTCTTCTGTGTGTAATGTGTGTTACAAAAGTCAGAACAAAAGGAGAGTGTATGATACTGCACGTCAATATCTGGATTGTGCTTCACAAGCCTAGAAATTCCAAGTATAGCTGGAAATTGAAATGATTGAATCAAATCAAAGCTGCACACTCCACATGAGAATTTTGCGTAATATTATCTAACCTAAGAGTGAGTGCTTGTGTTTCCTTCTGTAAGTTCCCAATCATGTGGGCTAAATCTGCGAGAGTGTCATTGTGCTCCTCCACTCAGGTTGAAATTTGAAGTGGGCTTATCGTTTTGTCAAATCTCACTTGTGTTTCTGCAGAGTGATAGGAAGGGCACAAAACAACTTCCCAACTTTCACACACCACCAGGGCTGCCCAATATAGGGCAAAGCTAATCAAGGTGGAATGGGGGAAGAGGAGATGGGAAGAGAAAGAACATAGGTCCCACGGAGTCAGAGCAGGAAGGTACATGGTGCCCAGATATTTTCTATACGCCCCCTGATAATAAATAAGAGAATCTAGCAATCAGTGCATTTATAAACCTTTATAAATACACCGTCCAACTGTTCTGACAAAAGCCAGTACATGTATAGAAATAAGCAATGCAAGTCCTCTCCGAGCACTCAGAATGTAATTATTAGTAATAGTCTAAAAGTTGCAAATGTTCTAGTCCATTTTAATCTATATACTTCTGTTCAGGGACGTGATTCAATCCAAATTCGATGTCTAACAACACAGTAGTTTGATACAGCTTTATCCACAATACTGCTTCATTTATGAACAGTGCAGTTTGATACAGTCGGTTCATCAAGACTTCATACAGCCAACACATGTTCCGTTGTGTGTTATTTCACACCTCGACTTCTTTAGGGCAAATGTCACTGGAGACCAATAACAACTTGAGTCTGACACCCTAGCGTTGTTATCCACAATATTTCTTCGAAAGTATCCAAGTATGTCCATATCCACAGAACATGATGCTTTGAAACCTTGAGGAAATGGACCCACGGAGTCAATACACTTGTAGCACCAGATCCAATTTAATAGTCATGAGGATAGTGTTCGATAAGGAACAACATCATGGTGTACCCAGAGTGTTCTGTGGCCTACAACCGTGGAAGACAGCACCACTGTCACTAATGTATGTGGGCGCAGAGGCTTGGAATCATGCTAAGCCTCAATGCGGGATGGCACATTTACAATGTAAAACCAGAACACACTGGTGGGTATGATTGAATGCACTACAAGCCGCATTAGTAATTGGACACACCTGTGAAGCCCATTGGAGGGCAGATCAGCACGCATTTGAAAAGCAAGGGAGACAGTGCCTCTATGTAACTCCAGGATAGCCTATGAATAAGGAGCAGTAGGCTCTGAAACGAAAGCAAACAAATGGATTGTGTTTTTCTGGTTTAAATAAAGGATTCAGTGGAACCATCTACCTGCGAGTGCATCCTCAATTCAGGGCAACGATGGAGACATATATATATAAAGCACGGACTCGAGCCGAAGGACCCGAGGAGTGCCGACAGCAGCCGGAGGTAGGAGCTGTATCCCACGTTACCACACTGGGTAGAGGGGTGTGCTTGAGACTGAAAACTGTGAAGTTACCACGCAATATCTATTAGGATATAAATACTCACGGTGCCATAGTCTATCTATAACATATATTGAATACAGCTCAACGATATGTCAGCAGAGACGCTCAGAGATCGTGAGGCTGCGGCTTCAGCGATGTTCGATGATTTGAATATGCCAAGTACTAACTACATAGCCCATAATGCACCAGCAACAACTAAAAACGCAAGTCTTCGTGATAAATATCGGAGCTTAGAGAAGCTGATGAAAGGCGAACAAAGCAAGTGGTGGGAGGGTCGCTCCCTTCAGCGCTATCTGGATGTTGGAAGGATCCCTCGGGGACTGCGCATACTAATCGCCCCCAGTTACGAGACACCAGATCCGCAGATGCTAAAAGAGTGGGCTGAAACCAATCTGGAATCCTCTAAAAGATTGGTAATCTTGCTAGTCAAGGATGCAGAGTCAGACCGCCTGAAAATACAAGGACAAATAGACATTCTGAATGGTGAAATAGAAACCATGGGCCAAAAGGAGGAATCTAAGAAACTAAAAGAGAAAATGCTACTACGTTTAAAAAACAAGAGGAGGGGGGCGTGGCCTAGTAAGATGGCTGACTGGTAGTGTACCGAGTCAGCTCCGGCCCCACGGACTTCCAAGAGCGGCTAAGCGGGAGCTCTGGAGAGGTGCAAACCCCGCGAGGCGATCACGGAACGCTCCGAGAGGCAGATGTCACTGTGGTGAGGCTGTTTAGACCCCAGAAACGTGTGAAATCGAGCTGTGACTCGAGCGCCGTGGGCGGACAAAACGGCGGCCGCGGGCCGCGAATGATCGCCGAGCGTGGATCCACAAAATCGAGGGAGAGCGACTGGAGGCATGTCGAGCGGTGCGCTGGGCAGGGGCAACCCTGTGAATTGAAGAGGCTATGGAAAGGCTGGAAATAAGAGCGGGGATCACGCGCCAGGTGAAAACAACGGAGGAACCTCTATGAGCGGCTTCGTTCACCGCCGCTACAGAGACCACAAAACGAAGCGGCTTGTCACCGGGACTCGGCGCGATTTACATGACGGCAATACCTGCAGGTTAGAGGGGACGGTGAATCGAAGGGCACTCAACAGTAAAGCTTACTCGGGGCACGGTGCCTGACCTTAAGATGGCGGCTGAGTGAGACGCTTCAGAGCGCCGAGGGAGACACAATAACACTGGCCCCATAGTGCGCCTGGATCAGAAGGAAACTGGAGGTGGAGAGGGCAGCTGAAAGTGGTCAGAACCGATAACCAGCAGGTCCCGGGTTGACAACAGGGCGACTACCAGCAGAGCATACCGACAAAGCCAAGGAGGCTCCCAATTTCAGGTAGCTGGCTCAGGAGGTCATGTGGCGGTGCATAGTCGCTGGAGGGACATAAGGCTGGAAGGGACGAATCACTGAAGAACAAGGCGGACGCTCTGATGGGGAGGACGTCCCGCACGCTCCCGATTAAGAAGACAGCAAAGCCACAGTAAAATCGCGTGGCACAGTACTTCCAGACACTGTCCAGATCCACCGACGAGGGGGGTACGAGCGGAGGAGACGGTATGGCCTTAACTAAAGACGACTTGGTCGCCACTCTACGGGACTTCAAAAAAGACCTCTGCGGGGAGCTCAAACGGGACCTCCACTCTAGCTTGGACCAACTATGTGGGGACCTGACGGAGAAGCTTGGCGACTTGCGCCGAGATGTGGACGCGGTGGGATCCCGGGTCCTGGAGGTAGAGGAGAAGATGCAAGCCTTAGATAAAGCCTCCATGGCCTCCCAAGCAGAATGTAAAGAGCTTCGCACACAGCTGGTGCAGTCAGCCCTGAAGCTGGAAGATATGGAGAACCGTACCCGGAGAGAGAATATACGGGTGAGAGACCTGGAAGAAGGCGCAGAAGGCACGGACCTGGAGGCGTTCATTATCGGCCTCTTTGGTGAGTTGGTGAACCGGCCAAACATGAAAATAAAGCTTGAACGGGTGCACAGGGTCGGACCACCGGTTAACGGAGAACGCAGGAGACCTAGGGACATCCTGGCTAAGTTGCATGCCTTTCCAGTCAAGGAGGCCATCTTGGAAGCTGCCAAAAAGAAGAAGGAGGTCTCGTTCCAAGGATACAGCTGCTCTCTGTACCAAGATTTATCGCAAGCCACTCTAGTGCGTCGCCAGCAGCTCCTCCCGGTAACCAGCAAGCTTCGAGAGGAAAACGTGCGCTACAGATGGACATATCCCTTCGGGCTCAGCTTTGAACGGCAAAATAAAAGACATCATATAACAGAGCTGAAGGAGGGTCTACGCATTTTGGGCCTACCCACAGAGGCAGAGGACGCCGAGGTCCCAGAGTCGTCAGGTACCAAGACAGCCAGACCACAGGGTGAGCAATGGCGCCTGGCTCCTCGCCAGCGAGGAGGGCCCAATCGTGAGTAATAGCCGAGGAGCTGTGACTAGAGATTCATCAGGAGGAAGGAAGGTCGCACCCTCGGGGGGTCTCCCGACAGGAGAGCACTGGTCTCCCAGCAGCGGTCCCAAGATGACGACGACGGGGCTGAGACAGGACCATTGAGAAGAGCGGCCGTCTCTAACTGGACACTGAGGTTTTTGTTTTTCATTTGCCTTCTATCTAGCACACATGTTGATGTTTCCGCCGGTTGCGGAGCAAGTGGGTTGGGCCTGGAGTCCGTTGGGGCTGGGTCTTGGTTCCCTTCCCTGGAACTACTCAAGGTATGAGGTGTTCCATGGTCTGGTTCCTTTGGTTGGGGGGGCGGAAGGGGGGGAGGGGGGGAGGTAGGGGGGACATGTTTGGGGTTGGGGACAGAGGTGGCAGGATGCAACGACGACACAGAGGGGGCAATCTGGGGCAAGGTGAGGCATCAAGGGCGGACAGGTCGAGGCAGAGGCAGACAGGCGCCGCAGACTGGGGCGGATGGAGCAAACAACACACGTAGAAAGGGAGGTTTCCGACTACACATGAGCAGAGCGGGGAGGGGGATAAACATTTAAGATGGTGACGTGGGCTACATGGAACGTGAAAGGGCTGAACGCACCCCAGAAACGCCAGAAGGTATTAAAGTATATTATAGACAGGCAGATTAAGGTAGTCGCCCTGCAGGAAACGCACCTTAAAAAGGAAGACACTGGTCGGCTCAAACATAGGGCATACCCACAGATTTTTCACTCAGCTGCCAACACAAAACATAATCGGGTGGCAGTGCTGTTCCACAATTCCACCCCCTTTCAAGTAGCGGACACAAATAGAGATAAGGACGGGAGATGGATCATGCTCAAGGGGAGACTACAAGACCAACTCTGTACAATTGCGGTAGTATACGCCCCGAACACTGGACAGGCGGCGTTCACAAGGCGCCTGTTGGATTCCCTCGGCAGTTTTGCAGAAGGTGTTATCATATTGATGGGGGACTTTAATTTCTTGTGGGATGGACACCTAGATGGCTCCCAAATTACAGGAGAAAGAACGACAGTGTTTCCAACACGAGTCAAAGAGCGCTTCGACTCCCTTGGTCTCCGAGATGGGTGGCGGGCATTACACAGGACAACGAAAGACTATACTTTCTATTCCTATGTCCATCGGACTTACACTCGGATAGACTATATTTTCTTAAATCAAGCATTGGTGGGGAAGGTGACAGGAGCGCAAATTCTCCCCATATCGGTCTCGGATCATGGGATGGTTATCCTGGAGTTACAATGGGGAGGGAGGGGACACGGACATAGAAGATGGTACTTCCCTGGGGCCGTCTTGAGGGATCAGGTGCGGAGGGCGGAGCTGAAAGAGACCATAGAGGCATATTTTCAAGGCAACCTACCTGAGGACACCTCATATCAGAATACGTGGGACGCGTTCAAAGCGATGTTGAGGGGCAAGTGCATTCAACTGCAGGCGTCACTGAGGAGGCAACAGGCGCTGGAACGGGAAGCGCTAGAGGAAGAGCTCAAAGAGTTAGAGGGCAGACACAAAGCTACGCCCTCACCCGTTTTACTGAGACAACTTACGGCGGTGAGGGGTAAATTATGGGCGATTTACAATAATAGGGCGGAGTATACACTTCTGAGGCTAAGACGCGCGGGATACGAACAGGGTGACAAAGTGGGGTCGTAGCTGGCGCGTAAGCTTAGAGTTCAACGTGCAAAATCGTATGTGGGAGGCATCCGGATAGGGCCTGACCGGGTCACACATGAGGAAGAGGCCAAGACTAGAGCCTTCCGGGATTTTTATGGCACTCTATATAGCGGGGACACGCTTGCGCAGGACCACCAAAACGCGTATTTAGAAGGGTTGGAATGCCCTCGGCTCTCGTCGACGGAAAGAGAGAGTTTGGAAGAGCCCATTTCTGGGGAGGAAGTGCGAACTGCCATAAAGCGTCTCAAACTACATAAGGCACCTGGCCCGGACGGCATGACAGCACATTTTTATAAGCACTTCGCAGACGAATTGGTCCCACATCTGACAGCCTTGTTTCGGGCAGTGGCAAAAGAAGCACAGGTTTCCAACTCTATGGCAGAGGCAATGATCACGGTTCTGCCCAAACCAGGCAAAGATCCGCAGTCTTGCGCGTCCTATCGTCCCATAGCTCTCCTGAACCTGGACGCCAAGCTCTACTCCATGATCTTAGCTAGACGCTTGGAAGACATGCTACCCCGGTTAATCCACTCAGACCAATCTGGCTTCATCAAAGGTCGCCAGACACACGATAACATACGGCGAACGGTCCACATCATTGAAAAAACTACTAGATTTAAAATTCAAGCAGTGGTGGTCGGGTTAGACGCCGAAAAAGCGTTTGACCGAGTGGACTGGACCTTTCTATTCCTAACCTTACAGAAATTTGGTTTCGGGGATACCTTCATAGATATGGTACGTGCTAACTATGGCCGTCCTTTCGCGAGAGTCGTGGTCAATGGGATTGCTTCCGAGCCCTTCCGACTGACGCGGGGTACTAGACAGGGGTGTCCGTTGTCCCCCCTGCTCTTTGCCCTAAGCATAGAGCCTCTCGCCCTTCGTGTGAGAGCAAACGCGAACCTTAAAGGGATATGGTTTAGCGGAGAGGATCACAAACTCTCCCTCTTTGCAGATGATGTTCTACTGACCTTGGGGGAGCCTCGCCTCTCCCTATCCGCAGTGCAGGGGGAATTGCAGGACTTTGAGAAAGTGGCGGGCTTTAATGTAAACATGACCAAGTCCTATATATTGAATCTCACACTCTCAAGCGCGGAAGTAGCATCGCTGAAAGCCCAGACGTCGCTCTCATGGGCAGCGCATTCTCTAGAATATTTGGGGGTTCAGCTTACGCCAAAGATTTCGGGGCTGTATGGCGCCAACTATACCAAAGTCTTACCGCACTTGCAACAGGAGCTGAGGCGGTGGAAACCTCTGTATATCTCCTGGATGGGGCAAATCAATGCAGTAAAGATGATGGTGCTGCCCCAGATCCTGTAACTGTTTCAGGCTTTGCCGATCCCGCTGGAGAAAAAGTTCCTACCGCAGTTGAAATCGATGATCACGAGGTTTGTGTGGCAGGGGGGGAGGGCATGGCTCCCTTTTACAGTACTTCGAAAACAGAGGGCAGAGGGAGGAATGGGCCTTCCGGACTTCGAGCTCTACTACCAAGCGGCCCAATTGCGGGTAGCATTGGAATGGACAGCACGCGAATCGGAGAAACATTGGTTGCATATGGACCGCGCGATCGCCAGCAGGTATATTTGGGATCTACTGTGGAAACCACGGAGGGACAGACCGCCGAATTCCTATCTTAGCACACCTACATGCACTACCTTGGAGGTCTGGGACAGGGTTACACGGAGAGAGGGGTGGACGACATTCCCTTCGCCATACACCCCGATACACTTTAATCCGGCTTTTCCACCAACCAGAGAAGAGGGTCCTTTTGACAAGTGGCATGAAGGGGGATGTCTAAAGTTGGCGGACCTGTTTACAAATGGGGAGTTCCGCTCTTTCCAGAATTGTAAGGAAGAGTTCAGGGTTCCCGATAGTAGAGCACTACCACTATGTACAACTAAAACACTGGGCAACGCAGACACCAATGAGGGAGGCGGGATGTTGGGAACTCACTGACATGGAGAAACTGGTGCTGAACAAGGCGGGCTCTATGAAGGGGGCAATTTCGACTCTCTACCGGATGCTACTAACTACGCTGCACACACCCAAGGCCCGATATATGGGGTTTTGGGAGCAACTCTTGGGGAGAGAGATCACAGACGCGGAGTGGAGGGAATTGTGGCGGGACATACCCAGACATAACATATCGGTGGGCTTGAGGGAGGCCCACTACAAAACCATATTTGATTGGTATCTATACCCAACGAAATTGGCCAGGATTTTCCCGGGGACCTCTGCACTCTGTTGGCGAGGATGCGGCCTAATGGGGGATTTTAGACATATCTGGTGGGACTGCCCCAGCATACGACCTTTTTGGGAAGAAATCCTAGCGCAGATTAAAGACATCTTAGGCTTCACACCCCCCGGGGGGATCGAACACATGGTACTAGGACTGCGGGGTGAGGCTTGGGATGGAGTGTCCAGGGATGACAAGGCAATATGGTGGCTCTGCGTGGGGGCGGCTAAGCTTACAGTGGCGGCGGCGTGGAAAAAACAAGGCGCTCCAGCACTATCTCTTTGGCACGCCCGCCTGTAGCGCCTGCTTTCGTTGGTGCGCCTGGCATCGTTTTTCCGAGACGATCCCTCTGCCTTTGAAGAGTCTTGGGGAGCCCTACTATCTTACCTGTCAAAGGGTCTACCTGCGGCAGTGTATCCGCCCACCTTGAGAGCTTTACGTCTCTTCCAGACCTGACAGGGGACGGGGGATGGGAGGGGAAGGGCTGCGCAGCAAAAATGATTGGGATTCTGGGGGGCCCCACTTTACTCCAGACTGGCATTTACCTGTTCGGACGCTTTGCAGATGCCACGGGGGGAGGGTGGGAGGGGGGGTTGGGGGTTTGGGGGGAAGGGGGGGATATTGGAGGGATTGGGGGTGATTCCCAGTGGTGGACAAGGAGCATCTGCACCACCTATGGAGCATCTTACGGACACCTAAGGCCGGGGACACCCTGCAGTTAATAGTTATTGTATGGTTGTAACTGTGAACTGATAATGATGATGTAAAAAAGTCCATAAAAACGATTTACAGAAGAAAAAAAGAGGAGGATAAAATTAGATAACGCAAAACATATAAATATCACCGCGACAAAGCAGATTATGAATGCGGACGTATTTTCACTTTTGCAAAAAAAATATGAAAATATGAAATTATCCAAATACAATGCAGGTTCCCAAATAGGATCCAAAAACAACAAGGGATCAAATCAGGCTAACTCGTCCACCTACGATCTAAGCTCAGCAATAGAAAGTGAAACAGAGGCAGATAACCGAGATAAAAGAATCCCAGTAGCAATTTCTCTCGTCGAAGAGAGAAAACAAACGCTCCGACCTAAAAAACCGCAACAACAACCATTAACAAAAAAACAGTCTCACAAAGAGAAAGGAGAAGGGCACAACAAAGGAGAACCAACCAGGCGGTATCAAACACGCCGGTGGAACCGGAGGTAGATGATGTACAAATTAAAGATAACAACATCACGGTGACCAACTTAACACATTTGGCCCTGAACACTGCTGAACTCCAACTGCTTTCATTGGGACTGTCTTTCTGCCCGGAAAGTTGATTCACTTATGCTGCAACCAGAATCGATGTTTATAAAGCAATTCGAAAACTTAAACTGCGTAAATATCACCTGATGAAAGGGACAAATCCCAAAGACACGACTACATTATCACCTCCTCTTAGTGGCTCTCCCTCACCATTCGGTCTAACAAATGAGGACATGCCACTTTTAAGAGACTTACAATCATTGGCATCAGGCACAAATGCCCAAGACGAATTGGCGACATCAACGACATCCAATACTGAACAGTTAAGGCTAACATCGAAGTTTAAACCACGTTCAGTTTTTGTACCAATCATGCCAAGGGATGCTATAGATGTATACCACGAACAAATAATCATGGGACTAAAAAATCTGAATTTAAAGATCAACAACAAAACAAGTAAAGAGACCCAGAGAATGAATATGAAAAAACAAAACATAAAATATCATCATCTCATGAATAAATTGTCGAGGAACCAGGACATTGTCATAAGAAACGCCGACAAGGGCAGGAATCTAGTAATCTGGACAAGGGAAGATTACAATGCAGAAGCCCTAAGTCAACTTACAGATTTACAATGCTATCGAAGAAGTGACCCTGTAAGGCTTATATTGACATATGATAGCTATCACAGCAAACTTATGGCATGGAGGAGCATGGGATTACTCAATAAAGATGAATATGATTTCCTGAGAAATAATACACCTACGACCCCGGAAATCTACTTCATACCTAAACTGCACAAGAATCCTACTAAACCACCTGGGCGCCCAATTATCTCGGCAAGAAATAGTCTGACTGAGAATACGTCACAATACATAGACTATTTCCTTCAAGAGTTTGTACAGGCACTGCCTTCATATCTAAGAGACACTAGGGACTTTTTAACAAAAATCCATGATTTCAAGTGGGAACAAGGTTACTTATTGATAACCATGGACATCACTGCATTATACACGAGCATCAATCACAAAGATGGCCTGAAAGCAATACAATATTATCTGGGAAAAAGGGCACCTATCCACAAAGCCCATAACAAAATGCTCGTTGAAATGGTTGATTTTTGTCTTCATAATAATCTATTTTTATTTCAGAACAATGTCTATCAGCAATTACGAGGCGTGGCGATGGGGGCCAGTTTCTCACCGAGTTACGCCTGCCTCCATATGGGGTGGTGGGAGGAACTGGTCCTACACAGAAATGTTTCTGACATTTTGGAAAACAAAGTAAAATGTTGGTGGTGTTACATAGACGACTTGTTTTTGATATGGGATGGCACTGAGGTTAAGGCAAGAACTTTTGTGGACAAACTCAACATAAATTATATCAATCTCAATTTCACATACGAGATTAGTGCTTCAAAAGTCACTTTTTTGGATGTTGAAATTTACATAGACAAGGGGAGGATTGAAACTAAAATTCACAGAAAGCCCACAACAGTTAACTCAGTGCATCATGCAACCAGCTTACATCCCAAACAACTCATACAGAGTATCCCATATGGAGAGATGATCCGGCTAAAGAGGATTTGTAGCACTAATAATGAACTACTCAAAGCCCAACACAATAGCCGCATCAGATTCCTCCAACGGGGTTACTCCAAAAAATGCATTGAAGCAGCCATTTCCAAATGTGCCATGATAGAAAGACATACTCTCCTTAAAATACAAACAAAGAAATTGTCTGGCCAAACATCTAACACAACATCTAGCCCCAAAAAAGATGAATTTCGGATGGTATTGGGTTTCAACAAACAAAGCCAAGAAATAAATCGGATTGTACAGAGAAGTTGGCCTTTGATAAAAAATGACCCTATCTTAGAACCCACTCTACCTTCCAGACTCTCTATAACCAACAGAAGAGCGCCTAACATGCACGACAGATTGGTACAGAACAATCCCATTGTCAAACCAAAAGGAAATTGGCTAAGTCAGAGAAAGGGCTTTTTCAAATGCAGTAGCTGCAAAGCTTGTCAATGCGGCATAAACACATCGACATACAAAACTGCATTTAAATTTTAGTGACAATGAACAAATCATCAATAAAGCCCTCTCCTGCAAAACAGACTTTGTAGTGTATGTCCTCGAGTGCCCTTGCAGGCTTAGATACGTGGGAAGTACAAAGCTGCAGAGGCACAAAAGGATTTTACAACACATTAGAGCAATATCTAACAAAGACCCAACCTATCCGGTGGCTCGCCATTTCATGGAACACCACCAATCTGATCCCAAATATCTCAAATATTTTATAATCGATAGTGTGCCCTTCAACAAACGCGGTGGCAACAGAGAGAGAATTTTGAGACAACTGGAGACCCGTTTCATTTTGGAACTGGATTCCAAAAGTCCCAATGGCCTGAATGCAACAGAAGATATGTACACTTACTTGTAAATTAACAATAATTACCCTAAAGTATTTGCAATTACCCCAACACCACCTAGCATAACTGCCTTTTTGAAAACTTCTTTCTGTTAAGAAGTATTGACATACAACAGATACATCCTGTTGTTTTTCTTTTACTTCAATTTGCTTCTCATCAATACATTTTTTTTTTATTGGTGAATTAAACCAATATGATGTAGCAACTGAAAGCCTCACACTCTATAGAAGTCTCCTTAAAACAAGGATTTTTAAATTTCTTTTACCACACACATTTTTTTAAGGTTGTTTAGGTCTTTTAGGTGTTTGTAAAAATCAAAAGATTATTGACAAAGGCTTTTTTCAAAAATCTAGATGATTGGCACTTATTTGCACATTTTTCTTGCACTACATATCAATAAAAAAAAATTATTTGGGGGATTTAATGAGGTCAGAATGATAAATCACATTAGCACTAATGATTACCATCGAGCAAACACAGTTATGGATAAAATGATGCATATCACAACGAGATTAAAATTAAAAAAAATGTGGATTTCCACTTTTAACGTTTCCCTCTTTTATCCATTTTATGAAAACTGTAATTAAGGTTTTTATAATTATATACATGTGTTAAAAATTTTCTTTATACATACCAATTTATTTATTTATTTATTTATGTACTTACAAAGATGAGCTCAAACGGTTTATTCAAAACCAATAACATTGTTTTGCACTATTATCATGATATCAACATCTGCATGTATTTACACATTATATCACATTATTTCCTCAAATTGTGGCCTAGGTATTTGACCGATATGTAACGGCATGATATATACCCCAAAAAAAGATATGTAATTATGTAATCTATGCACTGTCACTTTAACACTGACCGGAAGGAGAGAAAAAAGCACCGTAAACGTAAAAAAAGTCTATTTAAATAACCAGGTGACTTCATGGCGTGTCATGTGATCAAGGCTCTACGGAGTTGAAACGCTTCATGGCTGGCATACCTTGAGTGAATGAATCATTTGTATGCACTGAATTGCGGTCCGTGCTCCTTTCTTTTCGATACAACGACATAACGAAATGCTTACAAAAGCGGAGGATTGCATTTGATATATATATATATATATCAATTCGATTGGAGGTATAAGTACAGCGGAGGTCGGCTCTGCTGATCAGGCACGCCCCTCGGTCTGGAGCTCCGCGTAAGCCGGCAAATTTTTGGATTTGCGTGCATGGACTGCACAACGCGGCGCCCCCCCGACCTGGATTTGGTAAAGGTATCGGGGAGAGGGAGCAGATGGACTGCTAGTGGGCTGATTAATAACAATGGAGTCTGCCAGGACGTTTCCCTTAATCTTACAAGAAGTTGGCGGCACCAAACGTATTATCATATACGAAAGTGGGTCACTGTACCACGCTTTGAATTATGGACTGTCTTTCTTTCAGTGGGAGGCCATGCACAATGCACGAGGATCCTTGGTTTGGAAAGAGGCTAGTACTGACTAGGTGGAACTTTCCCTGTCCTCTTTCTATTGCTACAATCTTCAGCCAATGAGAATCCTCGGAAAGATCCTTTAATAAAGCCCCGCGAAAACCTACCTTTTGAACTTTCAGCCAGACGCCCGGCATTGAGAAAGGCATCCGCCGAAACGCGTCTGCCAGGAGCTGATGGCGTGGACATCGCATTGATTCTTTCTGTGCATCCTGGAGGCAATAAAGTTGTGTTAAACCAGCCCAGCATGTGTCAGACCCGGTTTTTCTGCAAAAGCGGGATTGGAGGTATAAGTACAGCGGAGGTCGGCTCTGCTGATCTGGCACGCCCCTCGGTCTGGAGCTCCGCGTAAGCCGGCAAATTTTTGGATTTGCGTGCATGGACTGCACAACGCGGCGCCCCCCCGACCTGGATTTGGTAAAGGTATTGGGGAGAGGGAGCAGATGGACTGCTAGTGGGCTGATTAATAACAATGGAGTCTGCCAGGACGTTTCCCTTAATCTTACAAGAAGTTGGCGGCACCAAACGTATTATCATATACGAAAGTGGGTCACTGTACCACACTTTGAATTATGGACTGTCTTTCTTTCAGTGGGAGGCCATGCACAATGCACGAGGATCCTTGGTTTGGAAAGAGGCTAGTACTGACTAGGTGGAACTTTCCCTGTCCTCTTTCTATTGCTACAATCTTCAGCCAATGAGCATCCTCGGAAAGATCCTTTAATAAAGCCCCACGAAAACCTACCTTTTGAACTTTCAGCCAGACGCCCGGCATTAAGAAAGGCATCCGCCGAAACGCGTCTGCCAGGAGCTGATGGCGTGGACATCGCATTGATTCTTTCTGTGCATCCTGGAGGCAATAAAGTTGTGTTAAACCAGCCCAGCATGTGTCAGACCCGGTTTTTCTGCAAAAGCGGGATTGGAGGTATAAGTACAGCGGAGGTCGGCTCTGCTGATCTGGCACGCCCCTCGGTCTGGAGCTCCGCGTAAGCCGGCAAATTTTTGGATTTGCGTGCATGGACTGCACAACGCGGCGCCCCCCCGACCTGGATTTGGTAAAGGTATCGGGGAGAGGGAGCAGATGGACTGCTAGTGGGCTGATTAATAACAATGGAGTCTGCCAGGACGTTTCCCTTAATCTTACAAGAAGTTGGCGGCACCAAACGTATTATCATATACGAAAGTGGGTCACTGTACCACACTTTGAATTATGGACTGTCTTTCTTTCAGTGGGAGGCCATGCACAATGCACGAGGATCCTTGGTTTGGAAAGAGGCTAGTACTGACTAGGTGGAACTTTCCCTGTCCTCTTTCTATTGCTACAATCTTCAGCCAATGAGAATCCTCGTAAAGATCCTTTAATAAAGCCCCGCGAAAACCTACCTTTTGAACTTTCAGCCAGACGCCCGGCATTGAGAAAGGCATCCGCCAAAACGCGTCTGCCAGGAGCTGATGGCGTGGACATCGCATTGATTCTTTCTGTGCATCCTGGAGGCAATAAAGTTGTGTTAAACCAGCCCAGCATGTGTCAGACCCGGTTTTTCTGCAAAAGCGGGATTGGAGGTATATATATATATATATATATTCACTGAAAAAACCATAGGTTTCAGGGGTGTTATAGTTAGCTGGACTTTTCACTTGTACAAAACCATTGAAATTCCCCCGTTATAGTTAGTTCAGCTAACTATAACTCGGGCGCCCGCAATGCACTGCTGATGACGTCACATATTACATCACTCATGACATGGTCAGTGACATCACTCATGACATCACTGATGACATCTCAAATGACATCACTGATGACATCACTGATGACATCATCCAGTGAATGTGTGTTTTTCTGAAAATTAAATATGTTTTATATATGTATATCTCAAGGTCGATGGAAGAATAAATGGGTATATAAGTGTCTAAATGGATGATTTGTTTTTGAAAAATTGATTGTGTAACTGACTGATTAAGTGTATCATAGTGAATACATGGCTTAGTGAGTAATGTTTAAATATGTAAATATCTGTATCAGTCTCTCACTTTGTGTATAAGTGGCTGCATGGGTTGGTGAGTAGCTACATGGGTGTCTATATAGGTTATTAGTTGGTTTTTTGAGTATCAGTCTGAGTGTCTGCATGGTTCGGTGGGGGGTATTACGTAGTGCATAGGTGCATGAATGAGTGACTCACTGTTTGTATGTGTTGAACACAGCATGTGTGCAGGACTGTATGGGTGGATGAGTGTGTGTATGGGTGTGTTAGTGAGTGAATGACTGTCTCAATAGTGTCTTTATGAGTAACTACATATGTTTTAAACTAGTATATGTGACTATTGGTGTATATATGTGAGTATATGTGAGAGTGAGAGATTGAAAGAGTTCCTGTATGAATAAGTATGTGTTTCTATAAGTGATTGTTTAAAAGACTAAGTATGTGTAAGTTTCCGTAGAAGTAAGTATGGTGGTGTGTGTATAACTGTATATGCAAGTAAATGTATGTTTGATTCTTTATTAGCATGAGTGACTATGTGTGTGAGTAACTCTATGGATGAGTGGCATTGTGTAACTGGATGTATAGGTGTATGAGTACATATGATGAGTGAGTACATGTATGAGTGACTGTATAGGACTGTTGGTGAATGAGTGGATGTGTATGTGGATCTTAGAATTACTGAAGAGGTTGTTGTAACTGGTATTGGTATGTCCATTGTTTTGAAAATTTTAGTCTCTATTTTTGAATGTGCGTATCAAAGGTTATATTAGGGTGAGAGGAGGTCTGCCACTCTATCACAAGGATGATGTCATCAGTGATGTCATCAGTGATGTCATTTGAGATGTCATCAGTGATGTCATGAGTGATGTCACTGACCATGTCATGAGTGATGTAATATGTGACGTCATCAGCAGTGCATTGCGGGCGCCCGAGTTATAGTTAGCTGAACTAACTATAACGGGGGAATTTCAATGGTTTTGTACAAGTGAAAAGTCCAGCTAACTATAACACCCCTGAAACCTATGGTTTTTTCAGTGAATTTCTGAGGTTTTTTAAATGCTAATTCCTAACTATAACGTGCCTGAAACCTATGGTTTTTTCTGTGAATTTCAAAGGTTTTTTAAATGCTAATTTCTAACTATGCCTACAGACATAGGACATGTGAAGAAAGAAGAAAAAATGCACAGAAAGTAACAAAAGAAGTGCAGAAAGAAGCAACAGAAGTCCTCAAATACGAAGATAAGTGCAGGAAGAAGGATAACGTGCAGAAAGAACAAAAAGAAGAGCAGAAAGAAGCCTTGTTGCAAAATCATCCTGTACCCTCAACTTTTTCAGACGGATACTGGTGGTAACTGAGCCTGACTAACCAGTCATAGAGCCAGTGCTATGTTAAAAGACACTTAGAATACAGTGAAAACACCTACATACACTAGGGAACATTATGCGTTGGGGTCCCCCTGTGATTAGCATGACCTCCTCTGTAAGCCCCTAGTATATAAGAGGGCATGGGGATTAAAACTACCTCTTAAAACAGGCCACAGGGCGTTTTTGCACACGTTAACTCAGGCCCCGTCCCCTCCCTTCACCACTGTGTAAACACGCCCTGTGTCCATTTTTAGTTGGGAGATTAAGTTCATTTGAATCCTGAGGGTCCCTGGGGTCCAACTAGCCCACTAGGTACCTCCTGTAAGTGCCACAGAGCTGCGTTGCAGAGAGGTGTAAAAAGTGGCACGGCCTGGACCACCTCTCTGCAATGCAGCTCAGTGGCGCTTACTGGAAGCACTTGGTGGGCTAGTTAGCCCCCAGGGGCCCTCAGTATTGAAGGGAAATTATATCCCCAATTTAAAACGTGCCATAGTGCGTGTTTGCACACGTCACCTCAGGCCCCGTCCCCTCCCTTCACCACTGTGTAAACGCGCCCTGTGGCTGTTCTAAGTTGAGAGATTAAGTCCCCTTGAATCCTAAGGGTCCCTAGGGTCAAACTAGACCACTAGGTACCTCCAGTAAGCGCCACAGAGCTGCGTTGCAGAGAGGTGTAAAAAGGGGCTTGGCCTCAGAACACCTGGCTGCAGCGCAGCTCCCTGGCGCATACTGGAGATACCTTTTGGGGGCGCGTTTGCAGAGTGCTGCACGGAGGGGGCATGGCCTCCGGCACGATGCCAGTCTTTTATTTATTTTAGTTTTTTAAGAAGGGGGGCTGTTTGGTTCCCCTTCTTATTCTAATTTATTGGCCCTGATGACCACATCCCCCAGGGCCAGTCTCCTAATTATATTTTTTTTACCCCAATCCCCAGGGCCGGCCACTGTTTTTTATAATTTTTAAAAAATATATATTTATAGACACACCTAGGACATGCTGGACAAACCGTACGTACCTATCACCATGACGATTTGCGTGATATTCATTAAAAGGCGACTATGCATGCAATGAATCCACGTGGAATGTATTTACACCACTAGTGAAGCTCTGACATGTCTGATGCCCTACCGTGCCTAATCCCGGTAGACACCCTTGTCGTTTATTTATACAAACTTGGGTAGCTATTGACGGGCACATTTAATACACATGCACACCAAGCCATTCAAAGGGGATTCGACAAAAATTCGACCAAAACTATGCAAGAAACCCCCCTCACGGTTAATAAAACACACATCCACTGCCGGATGTGTAATACTTTTTATTTTACTCTCTGGAAAGGGGACGAACATCACTTGAGAGTCACAGCGCGCTCCTGACAGAGCCCAATGCTGTGTTACACCCACCATTGCCTGCCGTGTGCCACACACCTCTGTGTTGTATTCCACTAGCTAGTGCATATGCTATGACACTCTCTAGCCCATGTGCACTGTAACACCACCCCGTGAATATGTCATGCCACACTTGTCTTCGCACGGGTTATATTGCCCCATCTAACGTGCCTTTCTCGATGCCTATGTTATAACGCACAGTGCTATGCCATACATATTACAATCTGGGATCCATATCTTTGTCACAGTGCATATGCAACCTTACACTCCCCAGCACATATTTTATATTACAACTTTAGAGACTAGTTAGGTTACACAACACTGCCCTGTGCATATTACACTCCAAGGCGCATATCGCATAGCACGCGCTAGTGCCTGTGCTATCTCGCGCTCTCCAATGAATCTGTCATTGCGCACAATGTATTGCATATTATATTTCACGCCCGGTTCATCTTATATCACACTTTTTGGTGCATAGTTTATACCATACACTATATCTAGTTTTCATTTTCAATCGTGCTCTCAGGACTATGTTCTATATAACACTGTGTTCACCTACCCTTTTCACGGGCATTACATTTTGCGATAGGGGGTGGAGGGTCAGGGGGTGTTTCTGCCAAGTGAGCCCGGAGTCACAGTCACAAACGTCCTCTTCTTCCTGAATAAAAGTGAGATTATGCTGCATACTTGTTCATATTTTAAGTAGTTCGCACAGACACAATGTTTTAAAAACAATAAAGTTCCTAATACCCGCCTTCTCTGAACAGTTAGCTTGCTGCCCCATCCCCTTCCTCCCTATCCTCTGTTGTGTGAATCCATGGACTAGCCTCCTCCCTCCTGCCATGCATGGTCTGATGTGCTGCCACTGCCCTCAGTATGATGTACCAGTCCACTCCTCCTGCCCTCCATTGCCCAATTCTATGCCCCATCATTGACCTCCTGCTTAAACTCTGTGCTTAGCTTGCTGCCCCTATTCTCCTTCCCCCTGCCCTCCGATGTCTTTGTGCATGCCCCTGCTCCATCCTTTTTGCCCACCATGTCCCATGGACCTGCCACTCCTATCTACTCTGAGTGTTCTGTTGAGCTGCCACTCCCCTCCCACCTGCCTAGCATTGTCAGATGACTGTAACCTGTCCCTGTCACCTCCACCCTGCCTGTCCACATGCCATGCCCCTATCCTCTTCCTCCTGTCCTACATGGTCCATTGTAGTGCCACACCCTTCTGCCCTCCCTGGTCTGTTGTGCTGCAGCTGCTCCTCCTGCCTGCCCCGTGTGGTCTGTTGTGAGGTCCCTTCCCCTGAACTTTCTTGTCTGTGCACAGGTCCTGACCCTCCCTTCTATCCTCCATCGTCCTTTGTGCATGCCCCTCCACCCTCCTTCTTGCCCATCATAGCCATTGTGCTGCCACTAACCCTCCCACTTGCCATGCATGGTCTTCTGTGCTGCCATGGCCCCTCCCACCTTCCCTGTGTGGTCGGTTAGCTGCCCCTGACCCCCTCCCACCTTCCCTCCATGGTCTGTGTGTATGCCATCACAGTCTCACTGTTGCTCTTCATGGTGTGTCTTGCTTCTAGTGCCCATCCTGCCTGACCTCCATGGCTATCTTGCTGCTCCTGCCCTGCCCCCTTGCCCCCTTGCCCCCAGCCCTACTCCCTCCCTCCTGGCTTGTCTGTTCCATTGTAATGCCCCTGATCCGTCCCTCCTGCCCTTTATGGTCTGTTATGCTGCAGCTTTCTCTCCTGTCTGTCCATTATGGTCAGCTAGCTACCATTGCCTCTTGCCCCTCTGTTCTCTGTTGTCCATGTGCATGGTCCTGTTCTCTCCCTCTTGCTTTCTATGGATTGTTGTGCTGCACTCCCGTGTGGTGTATTGTGCTGCTGCAAACCCTGATGCCTGCCCTGCAGGGTCAGTTTGGTGCACCTCTCCATGTCCCTCCTGTCCTCTGTTATCCAAGTCCATGTCCCTATCCCATTTCCTTCCATGATCCAATGTACCATACTTGCGAACATTTTGAACTTGGTAAGAGGGAGATTTAAAAAAAAAACTGGGGTATTGATTTTCCCCTTTGAGTTACATTGAAAAAGAGGATATTGTAGACAGGGGACAGATCAAATAAAGCCCATTTGAGCTTAAAAACATTGGACGTTTCCTGGCTGAATCGGGTCTGTTGGCATGTATGGTTGTACTACCATTGCCTCTTCCTTCTGCCCACAATGGTCTATTACATTGCCACAGGCTTGAAGGAGGGTAGATTTTGTATCACAGGGGGCCCCTGGCCCGTTCTGTCCACACCTGAAGTATGAGACCCTTGTCCTTGCCCTGCCAGCTGCATTTGTAGGCCGTATTAAATTGACCAGCGGGTCCTGTGTTGCTATATAATTATCCTGAGACATCCTTACCACTCAGCCAGTATACAACCCCTGTGTAGGCCCTTCTGTTCAATATGTAGGCCTCTTTGTTAAATTGACCATAGCTCTGCAATTTTAGTGTATAGCAGTCTGAAGGCAGGTCTGCGAGGCCTTCTGCTCCAAACCAGTAGCCCCCACCCTACCCGAGTGCTCCGTGCTCGGTATCAAAGTTCAACATCCCCCTGAAGCTGTCGACATACAGTAGGCTGCATCCTGGACTGGTACTTGCTTCCTGGGCAGGTTTCCCGCTTTTAAGGAAGTGGCAACCGCAGAGCGTCAAGTTAGGAGAACTGAGGAGATTTTATACATGAATATATTGAATTCCCGTACAATACCCATTATTTTCTGCTTGCTCTATGGAACTTACGATAAACGATTGGCCTGAGAGACTGACCTTTTCACCCAGTCCATTGTCAGCATTAAGTGGGTAAATGACGAAATGTCTGGTAAAATCTGCAGACGAAGCTTTTGGGTAGCATACGTAGGTAGATGTAGCGTGCAAAGGAGCCCACAAAATGATATAAAAAGGGAGCACCCACAGATATCGACGGACTACCTCGCCGTCTGTATGTAGGTTAACAGGCAGTGCAGGTTTTCCCCAAGAGCTGGGAGCTCTTGTCTTCCTTTGCTTAAAATGTCTTGACTGCTTTGCTTGAAGTATCTTATTCTATTTTACCTATATGAAATGTCATGTTATGTTTAACCATTGTTCTCTTTACTTTTGCATTTAAAAGATTTTGTATTGTAATTGCAGGAATGCTTGCTCTAAGAGTAAACGTGAGTGTTCCTAGGTAACATTTTCCTTGGTGTAACTTGTTTCTCATGATGCATTTATAGATGTGTTTTCTCTCTCTCTCTGTCAGTACATTAATTGAGATACAGAGAATATCATGACAGCTGTATGATTATCTGGATTCTGTATTTTGTACTTTATGTCTCTATTCTGCGGTTTCTTTGAAGTTGCATCTTCTCATTAAACTGCCATTGTATTCTGCCTCCAATTCCATGTCTCATATGTCTGTTTTCTTCATTTTTGGAGCAAGCGTTCCTAGGCACCCTGGCTCAAATTAAGGTGCCCCTTTTGTCCCTGACTCACTCTCCTGCTCAGTTCTGTGGTGGCTCCCGGGGATCTGGGGACCGCCCCTAGCTTCCTTGACCCGTAATAGATCTTGCCTCCAACAGCCTCTCTTGCAAGTCCTGTATTGTTGGTTTGTTGCCCCTGCCCCCCTTTCCACTGCCCTCCATAGTCTGTTGTGCTTCCACGGCCCTTCCTGCCTGCTCAGTGTGGTTAAATTGTTGCCTTTGCACCCTCCTACCTGCCTTCAATTTTCAGAGTCCGTGCCCCTGGCCTCTGCCTCTCAACAGTATCCTAATGAACAACTAGATTGCTAACATTCTATATTTATTACAAAAGTGTGGAACACCTGACATCATCTTGATGTAATCAAAACTGTAATACCTAGAGCATTTCCTTTAGAAATTACATATATGAGAGGGTCTTATTGGCATCAAAATTATGGTTAGTGCTCTAAAAGGCTAAAATAAGGACATATTTTCTGAGTTTTCAAATAGCGACAAAGCACTTTTAAATTATTTGTTATCTTTATGTTTTTTTATCCAGTTGACCACTTGATTAAATGTTGCACTTAGGGGAGATGATGTGGTGTTACTTCCAGAACTGCAGACTTTGCAACTGGGGAACCAGGTTGAAGTTTCTGCTTCAGCTCGACATTCTGTGATTCTGGTCAAATCACTTAGTCTCCCCATGTCTACAACCAAAATGAATGTGTTCTTGTGTGATGTAACCAATGCTCATGTAAAGCACTCCAATACCTGACAAGTCTGCACTATATAACACTGCAAAAACACAAAATAATAAGTGTTTTGCACACTTCTGTCATTGGGCTATATTTGGGCTACATCTGGGTGATTTTGGGCTACATTTGGGCTCTTTTGTCTCCGGTGGCCATCTTGGGAGATTTATTTGTTATGAAGTTTCCTAATTTCCTCATGTACTGCAGTCTCCTCAGTAGGAAATGCTTTCAGTTTTTTACTTTGATTCCATCATGAAGGTATTCAGATATGTCACACATTTGCCATAAATTCTGAATGTTAGCACTCTAGTTGCTCATTAGATCATTGTAGTAAAACTACTGCACCATGGAAGTCTGCTCCTGGTATTAAAAGTGCATGTTTCAGTCTGCATGTCAGAATTTTTTTAATGAAATAGAAGAGGATTTGAGAAGTCACTCAAAATGTGCCCTCATTTTCTTTCTTCAGCATTAATCATAATTTCTATGGCAAAATGAACCTCCTCATTGTGTTCCTTTTTAAATTAAATGTTTTAAGTGTTACCAGTTTATTCCAATCAAGATGGCTTCAGGTGTGCCATACTTTTGTCATAATGAAGACAGTAAGCGCTCTAGTTGTTTTTAAGAACATTCTGGGACATTCTGTCATTGGGCTATACTTGGGCTACATCTGGGTGATATTTGGGCTACATTTGGGCTCTTTTGTCTCTGGTGGCCATCTTGGGAGACTTATTTGTTATGAAGTTTCCTAATTTCCTCATTTACTGCAGTCTCCTCAGTAGGAAATACTTTCAGTTTTTTACTTTGATTCCATCAAGAAGGCATTCAGATGTGTCACACATTTGCCATAAATTCAGAATGTTAGCACTCTTTTTGCTCATTAGATCACTGTAGTAAAGCTACTGCTCACCAGGGAAAACTGCTGCTGGTATTGAAAGTGCATGTTTCAGTCTGCATGTCAGAATTTTTTAATGAAATAGAAGAGGATTTGAGAAGTCACTCAAAATGTGCCCTAATTTTTCTTTCTGCAGCACTAATCATACTTTTTATTGAAAAATGAACCCCCTCATTTTGTTCCTTTTTAAATTAAATGTTTTAAGAGTTACCACTTTAATCCAAGCAAGATGGCTTCAGGTGTGCCATACGTTTATCATAAGTAGGACTGTTAGCGCTCTAGTAGTTCTTTGGAACACTCTGGGAAGCTGCAGTAGAACACAAAGGAATCAACTGACAGTCTCTGCCCTTGTTGGATGTACATGTTTTACTGAGAATGTCAGACTTCATTCTCACATGACTGAGAAAGATAATGTGAATTTACAGAAAATAAGCTCTCAGTTTAGCCTATAGATCACCTTCCAAACCTCTGTGGTAAAAGCATGAGAAAATATTTTTCTCTCAATCATGATATCCCAGCAGAAGGCTTTTTCACATGGTGAAATCACCTTAGAACATACCACAATTCCTAAAATGAGTATGGTACCATCAACAAATGATTTATAATGTAACTAAAGTCTTAAAACCTTCTATTAACTGCAATGCTTTTTAATGAGGTGCTATCATGTATATTGGTCCCAAGATGGCTGCCAACACTTCTTGGATGAAGTGCTGACAGCCAATCAGATCTCAGGATGAGATGTGTGGTTAGGCTCCGCCCACATATATATATGCTTTTAAATGCTATTTTCTCAGGATCTACTGAACAGATTTACACCAAACCTACAAAAGGCACTTCCTTGACCTGAGGACTACCTCTCTGCCAAATTTCAAGTAATTCTGTTCAGCCGTTCGGGCTGTAGCTGTGTCTAAAGGTCCTATGGAAAAATGCATGGGAAAAACGCGTTTTGGGACCCCCCTTTTATCTCAGCCCCCGCTTGACGAATCCCCCCGAGACTTTCAGGGTAGGAGCGGAGCGTAGCGCCCCACCTATTTTGAAAAATTCGCGAGGATTCGTCAACCGGCGCCAAAGTTATTCAAAATAGAATGTTGCGGATTTCCTATGGAAACGTGGTCCTAACTATAACTACCTACTGGCGACCGCCAGTAGGTAATATATATATATATATATATATATATATATATAATCTACTGGCGGTCGCCAGTAGATAGTTATAGTTAGGACCGTGTTTCCATAGGAAATCTCAAAATTCTATTTTGAATAACTTTGGCGCCGGTTGACGAATCTTCGCGAAATTTTTAAAACTAATGGGGCGCTCCGCTCAGCTCCTACCCTGAAAGTGTCGGGGGGATTTGTCAAGCGGGGGCCGAGAAAAAAGGGGGGTCCCAAAACACGTTTTCCCCATGCATTTTCCCATAGGACCTTTAGTCGAAGGTACAGCCCGAACGGCTGAACAGAATTACTTGAAATTTGGCAGAGAGGTAGTCCTCAGGTCAGGGAAGTGCCTTTTGCATATATGGAGTCAATCTGTTCAGTATTTCCAGAGAAAATTGCATTTAAAAGCACATACATATCTATAGCCGCGCACCGTGCGAGCACCCTAACGTGCGCGAGCGTAATTCTGATTGGTTGTTACATGTCAGTCAATGTTCGAATCGGTCGAAATCAGGAAGTGTCGGCCGCCATTTTGTTTGTTTTCAGTGCGAGAGTGGAAAAGGAAGGTGGCGAATGTGAAAAGGGGGCAGGGTAGAGAGTTCCTGACACCCTAGCCTTTGTCAGGGTGTCCCTGAAGGACTCCGAAGGCAGAAAAAAACATTAACATTTTATTTTTTTTAAACGTGCGGGTGCGCGCACCGTGCGCGCACGATGAAAAAACAAAAAAAATAAAAAACATTTAATATGTAATTTATTGAAAAATAAATATATAAAAAAATAAAAATGCATACATAACTTAGCATTTAAAAAACCATACAAATTCACTGAAAAAACCATAGGTTTCACACACATTATAGTTAGGAATTAGCATTTAAAAAACCTTGCAAATTCACTTAAAAAACCATAGGTTTCACACATGTTATAGTTAGGTGGATATTTCACTCGTAAAAAACCAATGAAATTCCACCGTTATAGTTACTTCAGATAACTATAACTTGCGCGACCGCCACTCTATCACAAGGATGATGTCATCAGTGATGTCAAGAGTGATGCCACTGACCATGTCATGAGTGATGTAATATGTGACGTCATCAGCAGAGGATTGCGTGCGCACGAGTTATAGTTATCTGAAGTAACTATAACGGGGGAATTTCATTGTTTTTTTACGAGTGAAATATCCACCTAACTATAACATGTGCGAAACCTATGGTTTTTTAAGTGAATATATATATATATATATATATATATATAGCCACCAAAGTTCATTAGTAAGGAATGACGACGCTGTGTCTTGTGCTGCAAAATAGATTTATTCGTCAGCTGCTGGACGCGTTTCGCCTGACCTGCAGGCTTGCTCACCAACAGTTTAAATAAAGTTTACTTGCCATTTTTAAATGTGCCACAACTTAAACAGAGGTCACATGATGAACTACATACACAGTGTGCTGGAAAAAAGACTCGTAGTTTTTGTCTACTATCATTATAAATAAATTCAAACTTCTTTTCTACAATTTGCAATACATCCAAATTGTCAGTCTCAATTGTTTAGGTACACCTCAAATAAATTTGTTTTCATAATTAATCATTAAATAAAAAATGTTAAATACGTTATTATATGCAAAACCAAGCGTGTTCGTATCTGCACACTATGCTCTAAAGATTCCAAGCCCCAGTGGGGAACAATTGATAAGGTTACCGTTAATCATAACATCCTACAATGACTCGAAATATCAACTTATTTGTACAACGGCTAGTGCCTATTGTATCATAAACCAACACTTGGTAAATGCCAAAATTTATACGAACATATTCCGGCTAATCTATATATATTGATTACATATTGTATTGCAGTTAATACAGCCCAAGTGGGCAATAATTAATAAAATTATCTACAGTCTTTTTGTAACTCTAGGGATGTGTGATTCCCTCATAACACCTAACAAAATTAATTGTGTCTAATGTGAAAAAAATGGTTAAAAAACAGTAAAGGGAAGTGCTTGTTTTTTGGAATCCTGATTCATTTACAGATGTGTATATAAATCTTCTTCTACATTTAAACCTGCAGGAATTTTGCAGTTTAATGTTATTATGTACATAGATTCTAATCTTCTCAACTGCTTCTCACGGTTTCCCCCTCTCTCATCCAGTCTCACTGCATCTATTACATAATAGGATAAACCCGCTATGTTTTTTTGGTGATGTCATTCAAAATGGCGTGCCACTGGGTACGTTTTATCTCCATTTTTAATTGCTCTTAGATGTTGTAACACTCTTTTATAGACTGGTAAAATCGTGCTGCCCACGTACCTCAGGCCACAAGGACACTGAAGCACGTAGACAGCATGATTTGTCTTGCAAGTATAATGACCTTTGATTTTGAATTCCTTACTTGCTAGACTTGATTTATATTGGGTGGTGTTAATCCCATGAATGCAGGCTTTACATTTTGTGCATTTAATAAAGCCTTCTTTTTTATTTAACCACATCTTGAATGGTTTCTTGTGCATTTTTTTCAGTACATTACTGACCAACATTTCTTTGAAGCTTCTCGCTTTTCTAAATGTTAGTTTGGGCCTTTTCTGCACAATTTTACCCAGCACTGGATCGTTTCTGATCAAGTGCCAGTGTTTGGATAGAATATTCCTCACATGTGCATGTTGTGTATTAAATGTAGTTATCATCCTGCATTCATTTACGTTAGGAGTTTCTTTTTTCATCTTGGTGTTGCTTTTCTTGAATAGAATATCTTCTCTTGTTCTTTTCTTAGCTTTCAAAATGGCTGAGTCTATACACTGATCTGGATACCCTCTCGCCTGAAATCGTGTATGCAGAGTTTTTAACTCATTATCACAGTTGGCTTTATTGCTGCAATTGCGAATTGTTCTAAGGCTTTCCCCATACCGAATGCTGTTAATTAAGTTCCGAGGATGAAAGCTCTTAGCATGTAGCAACGTATTGCCTGACGTAGGTTTGCGATACAACACTGTTTCTAATTTACCTTTGTCAATATAGATAGTTAAATCTAAGAAATTGACTGTGGTATCGCTAATGGCACTGGTAAATTTTAGATTCAGGTCATTGGTTTGCAAGTGTGTAATGAAGTCAATTACAGAGTCCTTGGAGCCTTTCCACACGATGAACAAATCATCGATGAATCTGCTCCAATGCATCACATTATTTTGCCAAATTGATGGGTACAATTTTTGGATCACCTGCTCCTCCCACCAGCCCATATGCAAATTTGCAAAGCTGGGGGCGAAGCAGGTGCCCATCGCCGTACCACATATCTGATGATATAACTAACCCCGGGCGTAGCACTACGCTTCGCCCACGTAGTGTACGTAGCGCTGCCTGCTTCGCACTTTCCGAAGTAGGCGAAGCAGGGCAGCGCTACGCACACGCCGAGGGCGAAGCGTAGCTGCCTGCCACCCGCCACCCACCTCCCGCCTGCCCTCCTTTTAAATAATATCAGCAATGAAAAATAAATTAAAGTAAAGCGACTTACCTTAAGCGCGGCGTCTCCGGGGCTCCCTCTTTCTCGTTTCTAATTTCTTCTGGCAAATGCGCATGCGCGGACACCCGCGCATGCGCATTTCTTGCGAGAAATGCGCATGCGCGGGCATCCGCGCATGCGCATTTGTCAGAAGAAATTAGAAACGAAGAAGAGGGAGCCCCGGAGACGCCACGCTTAAGGTAAGTCTCTTTACTTTAATTTATTTTACATTGCTGATATTATTTAAAAGGAGGGCGGGCGGGAGGTGGGTGGCACGTAGTGGGGCTACGCGAAGCGCGTAGTGTGCGTAGATTTGGGCACACTACGTGCTGCTTCACGTAGCCCCACTACGCCCACTACGCCCACCCTTAGATATAACTCCCCATTAAAGAGAAAGTAGGTTTTTTTCAGACAAAAGGCTGTCATTTCCATTATCATCTGGGTGTGTGCCCAGAATTTGACTGGTCGATTGCCTAAAAAGTATTTGACTGCATTTAAGCCATCTTCATGGCAAATACTGGTATATAGACTTGTCACATCTATAGTTACCAATAAAAAATCCCTTTCCCATGGCATATCGTATACTCGCTTGAGAAAATCCCCTGTATCTTGGATGTATGATGAAAGACATTTCGTCAGGGGGCATAAAAAAGAGTCTACAAACTTAGAAGTATTAGCTAGTGCACTATTGATAGCCGAAATTATAGGACGGCCCGGTGGATTAGATTGATCTTTATGTAGACAAAATCGGCAATGTGGTACTCTGGGACAAACAGAAATATTTACTGGAAGCATATAAACAATTGAACAATCATTCAAATTATGTTAAAATATCCGAAACAACTATGCAGATCAGTCATGCCTTGTACAATAGTATGTTATCAGATTGGTACATAAGAGGGCTATTGAAACAAGAAGAAATGAATGTTTTAAAAATCAGCAACCCAGTAACACCTGTGTTATATCTAATACCAAAGATACATAAAGATAAATCGAATCCACCGGGCCGTCCTATAATTTAGGCTATCAATAGTGCACTAGCTAATACTTCTAAGTTTGTAGACTCTTTTTTATGCCCCCTGACGAAATATCTTTCATCATACATCCAAGATACAGGGGATTTTCTCAAGCGAGTATACGATATGCCATGGGAAAGGGATTTTTTATTGGTAACTATAGATGTGACAAGTCTATATACCAGTATTTGCCATGAAGATGGCTTAAATGCAGTCAAATACTTTTTAGGCAATCGACCAGTCAAATTCTGGGCACACACCCAGATGATAATGGAAATGACAGCCTTTTGTCTGAAAAATAACTACTTTCTCTTTAATGGGGAGTTATATAATCAGATATGTGGTACGGCGATGGGCACCTGCTTCGCCCCCAGCTTTGTAAATTTGCATATGAGCTGGTGGGAGGAGCAGGTGATCCAAAAATTGTACCCATCAATTTGGCAAAATAATGTGATGCATTGGAGCAGATTCATTGATGATTTGTTCATCGTGTGGAAAGGCTCCAAGGACTCTGTAATTGACTTCATTACACACTTGCAAACCAATGACCTGAATCTAAAATTTACCAGTGCCATTAGCGATACCACAGTCAATTTCTTAGATTTAACTATCTATATTGACAAAGGTAAATTAGAAACAGTGTTGTATCGCAAACCTACATCAGGCAATACGTTGCTACATGCTAAGAGCTTTCATCCTCAGAACTTAATTAACAGCATTCCGTATGGGGAAAGCCTTAGAACAATTCACAATTGCAGCAATAAAGCCAACTGTGATAATGAGTTAAAAACTCTGCATACATGATTTCAGGCGAGAGGGTATCCAGATCAGTGTATAGACTCAGCCATTTTGAAAGCTAAGAAAAGAACAAGAGAAGATATTCTATTCAAGAAAAGCAACACCAAAATGAAAAAAGAAACTCCTAAAGTAAATGAATGCAGGATGATAACTACGTTTAATACACAACATGCACATGTGAGGAATATTCTATCCAAACACTGGCACTTGATCAGAAACGATCCAGTGCTGGGTAAAATTGTGCAGAAAAGGCCCAAACTAACATTTAGAAAAGCGAGAAGCTTCAAAGAAATGTTGGTCAGTAATGTACTGAAAAAAATGCCCAAGAAACCATTCAAGATGTTTTTAAATAAAAAAGAAGGCTTTATTAAATGCACAAAATATAAAGCCTGCATTCATGGGATTAACACCACCCAATATACATCAAGTCTAGCAAGTAAGGAATTTAAAATCAAAGGTCATTATACTTGCAAGACAGATCATGCTGTCTACGTGCTTCAGTGTCCTTGTGGCCTGAGGTACATGGGCAGCACAATTTTACCAGTCCATAAAAGAGTGTTGCAACATCTAAGAGCAATTAAAAATGGAGATAAAACGTACCCAGTGGCACGCCATTTTGAACGGCATCACCAAAAAACATAGCGGGTTTATCCTATTATGTGATAGATGCAGTGAGACTGAATGAGAGAGGGGGAAACCGTGAGAAGCAGTTGAGAAGATTAGAATCTATGTACATAATAAAATGAAACGGCAAAATTCCTGCAGGTTTAAATGTAGAAGAAGATTAATAAACACATCTGTAAATGAATCAGGATTCCGAAAAACAAGCACTTCCCTTTACTATTTTTTAACTATTTTTTTCACATTAGACACAATTAATTTTGTTAGGTGTTATGAGGGAATCACACATCACTAGAGTTACAAAAAGACTGTAGATAATTTTATTAATTATTGCCCACTTGGGCTGTATTAACTGCAATACAATATGTAATCAATATATATAGATCAGCCGGAATATGTTGGTATAAATTTTGGCATTTACCAAGTGTTGGTTTATGATACAATAGGCACTAGCAGTTGTACAAATAAGTTGATATTTCGAGTCATTGTAGGATGTTATGATTAACGTTAACCTTATCAATTGTTGCCCACTGGGGCTTGGAATCTTTAGAGCATAGTGTGCAGATACGAACACGCTTGGTTTTGCATATAATAATGTATTTAAAAAATGTTATTTAATGATTAATTATGAAAACAAATTTATTTGAGGTGTACCTACACAATTGAGACTGACAATTTGGATGTATTGCAAATTGTAGAAAAGAAGTTTGAATTTATTTATAATGATAGTAGACAAAAACTACGAGTCTTTTTTCCAGCACACTGTGTATGTAGTTCATCATGTGACCTCTGTTTAAGTTGTGGCACATTTAAAAATGGCAAGTAAACTTTATTTAAACTGTTGGTGAGCAAGCCTGCAGGTCAGGCGAAACGCGTCCAGCAGCTGACGAATAAATCTATTTTGCAGCACAAGACACGGCGTTGTTATTCCTTACTAAGGAACTTTGGTGGCAATTCATTACGGACCTTGCTGGGTTGGTCCGATAAGACGACGCGCCCTTTGTTCTGGAGATGCGGCAGGAGTAACCGAGCACCTTCTCGCAAAGTTTATATATATATATATATATATATATATATATATATATATTTATATATATATATATATGTATATAATATCCTCTTGTGTATTCTTTTCTCGCCAAGAAAAAAGGTTAAAAAAAAAATACATCGAAAAATGTGCACAACCTTATAGTAATCCTAGCACTTATTTTATTTCTTAGGACGGCAGAAACAAGGAACAAATATTTCTTACTGAAATGTGTCTTTCAGAAAGATCACCACTGTGACACAAAAGCAGATTTTGACAGGCAAAGGAGCATATCAGATAAGTATATGTACATATGGTAAAGATTTTACGTTAATGCAGCGTGTTTTACTACTATTTCTTTTGCAGAGTTTCATTCTTTAAATGTCTTTTCGTTTCCCTTCTGTAGGGAACCTTATGAGCAGAACTGGATCAGGTCGTAGGAATCAGAGAACGCCCTGAAGACCTAAGAGAAAGCAGATGAACAGCAACACCATCAAAGGCATCGGACACGACTTGAGGTGACCCGGAAACAGAAGGTAAGTGATCCTACAGCAGGAGATTGCAGATGCGAACACTCGCATGCGGCCTTTATGCCTGAAGTGTGCCACCTCTGCCGCATCCGACACCAGGAACACGGCAGGCATGACAATTTGTTCGCAGTAGGAGAACCAAAAGTGGTGGAAGGACCTGAGGGGAGAGTCCGTTCCCTCAGTTCTAGGGCATACCAAGAGGCCCTGACAACTGAAGATGCATCTCCCGGGTCCCTCAACTCCATGCCCTGGGAGGAGAGGGTGTTGTCCATACTCCATATTGAAGGCATTGGGTATAATTACAGACAGAGTTGAGATTAGTAAGAACAAATACTTGCTCTCTCACATTAATAAATGAAATGCACACTTTCAGCACTTTGGCACTCCAAATCCCTAACATAAAACTGTACACAAATGACAATCTATTCACACAAGTAGGCTACCTGATATCTGTCACAACTCATTATTTCCTTATGTAATAACAATGTACCATTTACTGAGTCTGTCATACTATTCTCCTTCACTGAAGTATTATTAGAAAGACATTTAAACAAGTGTGACCTTACATTTGGACCACAAATCACACACCTCCCATGTAACAACAATATTTAGTTACTCAAGTTACTCATACAACAGTAAGCTCCACCAACTATTATCAGATTTACATACCACATAATAACTCTCTGGAGCCACTGCAATACCATACTAAAAATATCCAGCAGTACAAGTCTGAACAAATGAATCTATGCCACCAGGACAAAGCTGTTACAGTTCTGGATTTTAAGTTACCATGTCACTGCATTCTGTGAGTCAAGGAATAGAAACATGGTATCACGTTGACATTGATCGATTTAATCAACATAAGTAACACACTACTGTGACACACATTATCCTAGCCCATAACAGAGAGTTTTAAAAAACAGTGAGAAGAATGGGCTTTGATAGTGCAAGTACCACTCAGTTTTGAAAAGGGTGTGGTTTGAGTTACAGGTAATCAGCAACCTTAGATGTCTTTGTCTCATGCATGTGTATTGCCTATCAGAAAATGAGTGTAGATTTTGTCATTTTTATATGTAAGATTTTAACACATTTGTTTCTATTTTAGTCAAAATGAACCTACCCGTGGAGCCTAGGATTGAACACCCTTACTAATATTGACAGTCAAGCGCTTGAAAAGTATGGATGAACTGTCTGACATTATAACATCAATCAAGGGCAAATGTTCAATAGCATATCAAAGCAATATATATAGCAATATCTACCATTTTCAAAAAGTCACAATATTGTACTTTATTTTTTCTTCATAGTGTTGTAAAAAGATTACTTTAATCGGTCTCAACTGTGTTATCGTCTGACTGAGGAAACAAGATCACAAGCCTTCAGTGGGAGTTTTGTGTGGGCAACGCCTTAGGCCTCTTCCTCTCCCTGAGGACACAAGATCAAATATATCCAGTAGAATCCTGTCTCTGTTACCTACATCAGTGGCCCCACAATACCCTGTGGCCTCACACTTGCAACAACTGTGTTTTCCCTTGTGACCCTACACTCCCAACAACTGTGGTGACCACTGTCCCAGCTCCTGCGACCACCACAGCCTGAAGGGTTAAACTAGGCGGAAGGAGGATCAGCTTGGCCAAATCATTGACCTCCTAAAAGTGCAGACCGATCTCTTGAGGGCCCAGAATGATCTCTTGGAGAATCAGCTGGAAGTCCTAAGTCTACATTTAGGGGTGGTGCAGGATGGCTTCAGAACATTTATCAGTGTCTGATTTAGTTACTGCTTTCAATGGTCAAGTACCATCTGCTGCCAGCTCAGTCCCATAAACATCTACAGTTGGCAGCTCCACAGAAAGCAAGACAGTGCTGCCCATGGAGGTACCGGTCACCACCCACCCTGTTGACACTTGGCCCACTTTAGTGGTCCTTATGAGAGATTTTTCATCTGGCCTGGTTGAGGGCAACACGTAAGAGCCTACCACTAAGAGATGCAAAAAGTGATTTTGTAACTTCAACGCCTGGACTATTTTCCTTATCCACTCATGCATTGTTGTCTGGAAAAGGACTCTAAGCAACTATTGGCTCATCGTTATTTTCTCATCTAACATACAAGTTAACTTATTTTCTGAGATTCTTTTTAGGGGAGTGAAATTATTTTAACAATATGTTTTGCTATATAAGTACATTACGGAAAACAAAAAGTGTGTCTAATGACCTCATTCTTATAATTTATTGTTAGAGAATAGATTTGTTTACAAACCAGTCATACTTTGCATCAAATTTGCAATCATGTAGTCTAAACACACCATAGACACTTCATGGAAACTGCATAGTAAAACAAAAATAAGTACGTAATAGAATAGCTATTGTGGTTGGGGCAAAATCACTTTTTTATTTAAAAGTGTTAAACAGCCAAAAGTCCAGCAGGGTGGAAATACATGTCAACAATGTGTACAAACACTTGTCTACTTATAGATCAAACAGAGAAAACACAACATTATGAAGTACAGACTGAAATAGAATTAGTTGTATCAGGCATAATGAAAAATTAAATATGACTGTTCCAAGGCAAGGTGCATATAGGGAATCGATCTACTCTTAAAATATAAACTCAGTATCAATGACAACAGGCCCACTAAATACAGTAGAAAGATACAGGGTAGTCTTCAGCCACATATTGGGCTGACCTCATGTTTTCCATAGACAGTATGCTCAGGTACCATTGATGAAACTCATGTACATTGGCATTACTGTATGACAAGAGGAAGTGTACCACTTATTGCTTCACAACCATTCTACCGATGATCCGGCTACTTACACTAAGGATCCCTCCCAAATCAGTATCTGTGCAGCCAGTGTGCAACAAAGCAAAAATTATCCACCAATTACTTGCTAGATTCCCAGCAGATGACTGGATGACATGACCTAGGAAGGATTAAGAGGATATATTAATATGCTTGAGCCTGATATTGTACTATCATTTGGTGTTTCAAAATGTTTTTCTAAGCCTACATCAACTGCTGTTAAACATAACTTGTCATCATGCATAATCAACATTATATTTGTGGTTACAAAACTATAATAATCTAGTTTCAAACACAATATTAAATTAAATAGCACTTTTAAAATACTGAACAAACTAGAATCTGAAAGGAAATTTGTTGATAAATAGGTTCAATCCTAAAAGAAAATATGCCCATAGGGAAGATAAGCACATGACACTTTCTTTACAGTCAAATACAGTCAGGTAAAGATGTTTAATGATTTCACACCTGAGGTCAGTGCCTTCATCCTCATTACTGTCAACTTGTTGAAACATGTCACCAAAATCACCTTGGGGTTCTAACCGTTATCAGGGATGAATGGCATCTTCATTCTCCAGACAATTTTGTGTAGCGTATAACATAAAACAACACTTTTAAAGACCTTACCTGGAGAGCAGTGGAGGGCCCCTTTGGTCTTGTCAAGCCAACTGAACTGGGCCTTGGGGAGCCAAACGTCTGCTACACTGGACCTCTTGTTATCACATGGGCCACATTGAAGCGTATGCCCCCTGGAGGTGTTGGGTTGACTGGAAGGTGTTAAAGGTCAGGTAGTGCGTGGATACCCTCTGTCCTTTGAAATATATAAACCCAAACATCAGTGAATTCATGTTTGAATGCGCACAGAATGACACTATTAATGGCATCAACATAGTGGTTGAAACTTACCAAGTAGCCAGGCTCTCCTCAGTACAACGCCCAATATTTGTTGTGGTGTGCAGCTGTTGCGCAGCAGAAGTGACCCATGTGTTGAACCTGGAAATCTTTCACAGACACTAGTGGTAGAGGTCTGCAATGTAAACCACATGCATACTGGTAGAGTGGAAAGGCTTTCTTTTGCAGTAGACTTGTCATGAGGTGTCACCCATGCAAGATGGTTTCTATCTATGGCACCTAGAACATGTGGTATGCCTGTCAATTCATAGAACCCATCCTTGATATTGTTCAGTGTAGCATTATCAGATGGAAATTGGATGTAGTCACTCATGCCTCTAACCATAACATCCTGAACCTAGTTAACGACATCTGAAAATGCTGTCTGAGACATGCCGTTTGTGTGATTAACTGGGTGCTGGAATTCGCTGGTAGCACAGAAATGTAACGCTGCCATAATCTCAGTCTGAATTCTGATGCCCAGCAAAAGTTAAGATTTAAATTGAGCCAAAGCTTCAATGATATTACGGATCAGCTGAGTCCAGATGTGGCTTGTACATAAGTTCATTACGTTTATGGTGCCGATCACGATCCGGTAAAAAATGTCCCCGTGCGACTCGTATCGGGTCTTTTTACCGTACGAATCGTACAAGTGCCATACGAACTGGCAATCACGATTCGCATGGTAAAAAGTCCATACGAACCGCACTGGGAATCAATCCCCACACGTCCTCGGGTCGGAAAATGTGTCCGACACGTCCTCGGACGATTTACCTTACAAACGTGAAAAGCCAAGTCCGACGAGGAATCACGATCCATCCCGTGCGTCCGAGCGTACAACCGTATGGAAAAAACACCGTCCGCACCGAACTCCTATAGCAACCATGGAGACATGTGCCCGCATACGCGCCCAACACTCCCCCCAGCCCCCGTACGTCCGACACGTACCCCCCGTGTATGTATACCCCCACCCGTCTAGGTACACCCCAGTACGTTCAAGTCGTACCCCCACCCCAGTACGTGTCGTACCACCGTCTATGTACACCCCAGTACGTTCGAGCTCCACCCCCACCCCAGTACGTGTCATACCCCTGTGTACCTACACCCCAGTACGTTCCAGTCGTACCCCCACCCCAGTACGTGTCATACCCCCCGTGTACCTACACCCCAGTACGTTCCAGTCGTACCCCCACCCCAGTACGTGTCGTACCACCGTGAACCTACACCCCAGTACGTTCGAGCCCCACCCCAGTACGTGTCATACCCCCCGTGTACCTACACCCCAGTACGTTCGAGCCCCACCCCCACCCCAGTACGTGTCATACCCCCCGTGTACCTACACCCCAGTACGTTCCAGTCGTACCCCCACCCCAGTACGTGTCGTACCACCGTCTATGTACACCCCAGTACGTTCGAGCCCCACCCCCACCCCAGTACGTGTCATACCCCCGTGTACCTACACCCCAGTACGTTCGAGCCCCACCCCCACCCCAGTACGTGTCATACCCCCCGTGTACCTACACCCCAGTACGTTCCAGTCGTACCCCCACCCCAGTACGTGTCGTACCACCGTGAACCTACACCACAGTACGTTCGAGCCCCACCCCCACCCCAGTACGTGTCATACCCCCCGTGTACCTACACCCCAGTACGTTCGAGCCCCACCCCCACCCCAGTACGTGTCATACCCCCCGTGTACCTACACCCCAGTACGTTCCAGTCGTACCCCCACCCCAGTACGTGTCGTACCACCGTGTACCCAGTACGTTCGAGTCCTACCCCCACCCCTGTACGTGCCGAACCACCGTGTATGTACATCCCAGTACGTTCGAGTCCTACCCCCAACACAACCTCCTAACTACGGAGCGCACACCAGGCCCCAACATCACAACCGCATGTACGAGTCGTACCAAGCCACACACAAGGACAGCACCGTACAACCAAATGGCCCATGTACACACCGTACACACGCTCAAAACGCACGGACACAACGAGGACAAAACAAAACAACACAACAATACACCATTCGAATGGCACAAAGCCACTAAACATGGCCAAAAAACACCAAAACAACACCTTCACTGACCTGCAACTGCCAAAAACAAACAGAGGCCCAATACACCACCACTCCTTATAACCAACCCACCCACAATTCAAACACAGCCACACCCACCAATGGACCAATAAAAAGGGCCCACACACACAAACCATGAGCCTTTGCAACAGACCCACTGCTGCCAGACCCCACAGACAACCCACAGCACCAGACCTCAACCTATACTACACCTTACACTTGCACACCTTCACACAACCACCTTCACAAACACACCCTCATCACATTCACACGCACACGCACCTGCACAACCACACCCACACACCCACAACCATCCACACACCACCCCCACCATCCACACCCCCCCCACCATCCACACCCCTCATCATGCCCACTACCAAGAATCCAAAGTTCAGTAACCGAGAGTTGGAGGTTCTTGTTGATCAAATCCTCAGAGTCGAGCCACAGATCTTTGGAACATTGGTCAGAAACACCAGCCAGGCAGCAAAAACAGCCATGTGGCAGACCATCGTCGATGCTGTGAATGCTGTTGCGGACACCAGACGGACCAGGCAGGAATGCCAGAACAGGTGGTACGATCTGCGGAGGAGGGTCCGAGCCAAGAGGCAGGATGAACACGACCAGGCCAACGCCACGGGAGGAGGGCCCTCCCGCAGACCCGTACACTACCATCCCTGGGAGGAGAGGGTGATGGCCATACTGCCGGTGGAGGCAGTAGAAGGATTAGAAGGACTCCGAGACCCGGGTGAGTACACAAACAACGCACCTCACATGGGGGGAACGGCATCCACAACCAACATCACTAACAGGCACGCAACCACCACAAGCCATCGCATGACTCAACCACACTCCATGAGCACGCACATGCCACTGCTGCCACCATGCCCCATGCACCCAGCTGGACAATGTCAAGTCACAGGCCACAGAAGACAACAACACCTCTGATCAAGTGTATGCCCCCGACTCAAGTGGACTGGACGGACCACTTTATTCTTAAATTCTACACTGCTACTAACTATAAGTCCCAGGCTGCACAGAATACGTTGGCCAATACTAGGAGACCCTGGCACAAACTTACCTTGGAGAATTTCAGGGAGAATTATAAGGAACCCGCAATTCATAGCCCAATAGGAGATATTTCATCTGCATTAAAAATGTTTGAGGAAACGGTCACTAAGGGGATAAATGCCGTTATCCCCTTAAGAGTATATAAACCACGTGCAGCTCACAAGCAGGAAGTTTGGTTCTCTGAAGAACTAAGATCTCTTAAGTCAAGGACTAGGAAACTTGAGAAAACATGGAGATCCTCACGGGGGACTGAAGATAAGGAACGTCACAGGATGGCTTTCAAGATATATCATAAGGCAATTCGGACCGCACGTAAAAACCACATTGCAGCACAACTGTCTGTAGCTGGTAAAAACTCAAAAGTACTATACCAAATTTTACAAACTTTTACAAAGCCTGCAGCCTGTGAGACGACAGAACTAACATCGCAAGAACTCTGCAATGAGATCTCGCGATTCTTCACACAAAAAATAGATGCGATCTATGATAAAATAATACACTCCAATAAAACCGTATCAACTGATAACACCATTTCTTTGGTTGTTGATGCTCAGTCTCACTCTAGACCGCACCTTACTGAATTTCCTTCTATATCGATAGCTGAGGTAACCAGACTTATCACGGAAATAAAGAGCGGTAGTCCTCTGGATACCATTCCGGCACGCATTATGCCCATACTATCTAATGAATTAGGCCCGAGAATCCTGGAATTAGTCAATTTGTCCCTGAGTACAGGGGAAGTTCCCCTAGAATGGAAACGGGCGTTGGTAAGACCTTTAAGGAAAAACAATGCCATACCCTGGACAGAACTATCCAACTTGAGACCCATCTCTCTTCTTCCCTTTCTGGCAAAGTTAACTGAGAAGTTTGTGAACAGCCATCTTTCGACTTATATCGAAAGAACTGGGACTCTGGATCCTTCCCAGTCAGGGTTTAGGCCTAGACACAGCACAGAGACCACCTTGCTGTCTGTCGCAGACGATCTACACATGCTCCAGGACAGGGGTTATTCCGTTATACTGGTGCTGTTGGATCTGTCTGCGGCATTCGACACTGTGTCACATAACATTCTGACCTCCAGGCTAGCTGACAGTGGCCTGGGAGGCAAGGCGCTGGCCTGGCTGAGGAGTTTCCTTACAGATCGTACCCAAAGAGTCACCTTGGGTACATTTCGATCAGAGGAGCTAAAGATCTCAAAAGGGGTGCCACAGGGCTCTTGTTTGAGCCCTACGCTCTTTAACATCTACGTGGCCCCCTTGGCTAACATCATGAGATCCCATGGGTTTATTCCGGTGTCCTACGCCGATGATACTCAACTCCTCTTTCCCTTTAAAACTCTCACGACAGAGATTAGGAACTCTTTTGCCCAGGGTATGAAGGCAGTGGCTCATTGGATGACCTCGAACTATCTACAATGTAATGTGGCTAAAACAGAGGTGATGCTATTTGGGGAGGCGAAACGCCTGTGGACACCAGACTGGTGGCCTCAAGATCTTGGGCTAGTTCCTGAGCCCAAATCGGTGGTGAAAGACCTGGGGGTTAAGTTGGACCAGGAGCTTTCACTGAAACAACACTGTAACCAAGTAGTGGGCACATGCTTCCACATCATTGGGCTGCTTAGGAAGGTGTTTCCTTTACTGCCAGATGATACACGAAAGACCCTGGTGCAAGCGTTAGTGTTGAGCAGAGTTGATTATTGTAACGGCCTGCTACTATCTGCCAACGAAGGAGCTATCTCCAGGTTGCAGGTTGTCCAGAACACTGCTGCTCGTCTTGTACTAAACGCACCCACTCGGACAGCCTCTAAACCTTTGTTGACCAAACTTCACTGGCTACCAGTGAAACAGAGGGTTAAGTTTAAAATATGCTGCATAATACATAAGTGCCTGATGGGAATTGGCCCGGTCTATCTGGCCAATAAATTCATCCCATATGTCCCTACACGCTCCCTCAGATCCGGGGTGGGAGCTCTGTTATGTGTCCCCAGAGCCAGAAAAACAAGACAAGGGTTCAGAGCTCTATCCGTGGCGGGTCCCACGCTATGGAACAGCCTCCCCATAGAGATCAGACTGCTTAGAGAACACTTTCCTTTTAGGAAATGTCTGAAAACTTTCCTCTTTCAAGTTTAGGACATTTTCTGGCCACATTATTTATGGCTGTTATTTGGTCCTGAGGTTGTTGGTGCTAAAGGGCGCGGAGATACTCCTTAGGGAGTCGATTCTAGCGCGGTACAAACACGCAAATAAATAAATAAATAAATAAACACATGACACGGTAACCCGGATGGCGGGAGGCTGGGCCCAAAAAAGCACATAGTGCAACTCAGAAGCAGACAACAATTCACTCTACCCATATGGCCTAGGTCACAGCCAGACAAACAGTGTGTCCCAACACAGGAATGACTTGCCAGCAAATGGCGGACGCCTTGCATCAACACATGGGGGTGAAGGCACTGTTTAGCACATGACAGCAGCTAATGAACAGCCAACATTGTGAAAGAGTGGCAGCACACACCACCACAGCAGCAGCGCACAGACACACATCACACCCAATGGGTGCCTGGAGATCAGAAACAAACTCACATCAACAAGCCAAGGGCCACTCAAAGATCTGCTAACAGTGTGTGCCCAGGAAGCTGGGCCGAGGTGACAGAGGGTGACACACGGAGGGAGGGAGAGGGGGACAGAGAGGGAGGGAGAGGGGGACAGAGGGAGGGAGAGGGGGACAGAGAGGGAGGGAGACGGACAGAGGGAGGAGGCTGACACACGGAGGGAGGGAGAGGGGGACACAGAGGGAGCGAGACACAGGGAGAGCTAATCAGCCGTGTTGCGTGTGTGAATGTCTGCTCGTCAGCAGGTAGACTGCGTGCATGTAGACAAGGGTGGCCAGTGCCAGAACCCCCCCTCTTCACCATGGCAAAACACAGGGCCATGTCACAACCTGTACACGAGCACAAGGAAAGCTACCTGGATCATATAAGTGTGTGGATCCACTCCATGTGCGCATGTACAGTGCTACACGGAAGGCGCCAATGCATGGCTCGCCACACCTGCCCACTCCACTGCTGACTGCAGTCACACTTGATGCAGCAAGTAAGACTGTGCCACACATAGTTAAAGGGGCCAAAGTGGTGGCCAAGGGACACACCCATGCACAAGTGCACTGTGAGTGGAATGCAAGACAGATCCTAATTCCAAGAGGAAATGTGCCAACTTTGAAACGGATGAAACATGGATGTTGCATGGACCAAAATTAACATTGTCTCTCTCACACACAGGTCAACGTCGTGGTGCACCCCCCAACACTGGGGGGGAACACTCACAGGACCCGGATCTGCAGGAGCCCGATCCCACCGGCAGCGACCACTCTCACCACTCTGCGGACGACCCTGACCAACCTGGCCCCTCTGGTGTCCAACCACCTGCAGCACCTGCGTCAGGTACAACTGTGCCAACCACCACCCCCACTCCTGCCACATCCCAGGAGACACCCAGGATCCCTGCCCCTACACCACAATGCAGCCAGGCTCGCCAGGAGGGACACAGTGTCCCGGGCACCCAGGAGGAGGCAGGCGACAACGCCAATGCCACCCCTCAGGGGTCCCGGAGACCCCATGTGCCCACAAGTGCAGGCCAGGCGCAAGTGGGCAGGGGTGGTGGGAGTGGAGGACGGCGGAGGCGCGAGCCTGACCAGTTGGCTGGGGATCCGGTATTTTCCTATGTCCGTAACATCCTGGACTCATACCGGCAGGACACCACGGGCATGGCCCAGGTTGTGTCCGTCCTCGAGGGGATCAAGGCCCAGCAGGCCCAGCAACATGCGGAGCTAATTGCCTGTCTACTGGTACACCAACGGAGGATGGAGGACAGACAGGCTGAGCAAGTGACGGCATTCCAGGGGATTCACGCTACACTCCGTCGGATGGCCGACACCATGGCCGACCCTCCCTGTGCCAGAAGGCGGAGAACATCACCACCCACAGGGAGGGATCAGGAGGAGGAGGAGGAAACATCCGACGGAGCATCCCAGACGTCGTCACGGCCTGCTGGTGAGCTTCCCCGCAGGAGGCCGGGTCGTCCACGGAAAGGACCGTGAGGGTGGCTGCTACATCACCATCTCCCAGGACACCTGGCCTGGCACCTGGCCCACTGGAGCAACAGCATCACAGCATCAAGAGACATTCTCTGCCACATGGCCCTGCTGGTCACTGGCTGACCAATGTTGACAAAGACTGTGGCATGGACTCTGAGGATTTCCCATGGCAAGGACACCAACTCCCCTACTGAACTTTGGATTCCCTAATCCCGGAAAACCCCTCACTTTGTCCCCCCCCACCCCCGCCCCAATAATAAATCACACTATGAAGAGTATATGCCTGTTGGTAGCATTATTACCTAACATGTGTCTTGTAAAGTCTAAACATGCCTGAGTCATCTTTTCTCTTCAACCATCCACACCCTGGGGCCTGAGTCTGGCACAGGACACATGGGTCACAGTTTATTAGGCAAGACAGACATGGAGCACCATACACACCCGTGATGGGCACAACCAGCTGAGGGGGTGGCCGAACAACCGTGCTGACACACACATTGAGTACACCAACAGTCATGCGCAGAGGTCAGGGATCCAGTCCAGTGTCCTGGGTGGCACCCAGGTATGTGTAGACAGGTGGCAGAACCATGTCCTGCAAGCTTGAGTCCGGTGGATGCAGAGAATGGGGGCCTGGACAACGTTGGATGCATGGGGATGGCACATGTCACAATACCCACGCAGTCATGGACAACATGCCCAATACACAGTCACAGCCCACACACACAGCTTGCATCTTGCGAATCGACACATTGACACATAGCCACAATCAGGGAATACCATGCCAGACATGCAGGATGCACCGTGCCAACACACCAGCATTGACTGAGAAGAGGCACCTTGGAGGCATAGGGACACCTTTATTAGTCATGTATTCGGGTTTGCAGAGGCAACTCGAAGTACACATGAACACATCATGTGGAGTGACATGTGGGTCCAACACTGGCACCCCCCTTCTGCAGCACAAATGCGTGATAGCCATGGTACTGGCACACAAGCGTCGGCTAACAGCTAAATACCCACAGCTGCACACGAAGAGCCTGCCATACACCATAGAACCGCTGATGTGGAAGTCCCACACCATGTCAAGCCAATGCTAACCGTATGTGTCCGAGGGCAGTGTCACACACATTGATGCCATCATCACAATCCACTATCCCATCACTGATGACTGTCAACCAGGCAGACCATCTATTCAGGTGTACACAGCTGCATGTCGTGTCCCATGGGGATGCGACATGGCTGCAGAGGAACCAAACCCCGACAGGGGCAGTGTGCACACATCGTGAACAACTGCCACACCCAATACACCCCAGATGCATCCCTTACCCCATGGAGACTTCCAAACGTGTCCGTGCCTGTAATGCTGAGTCAGCCCACGATGTCATGTCCATGAGGAATAGCAGTGCCACAACAATGCAACCAGCAAACGGCATGCGCAGGTACCTGGGGAAGAGAGACACACAAGAAGTCAGCCACAAAAAGCACAGCCACTTGCATGTGCATTTACTCGACACATGTATGGATGACAACATGCTAGGTCACAATTATGACTGGGGAAATACTACCATCACTGCCACCATCACTCCAGTGACACACCCACACACACCTCTGACCCACGTGCCATACATGCAGGTGGAGACACACATCACAACGCATGCCACACGGGGACCAATGCGTGCACACTCAGACACTGGTACTCACCACTAAGCAAAGAAGTCGCGTATGAGCCGAGTCCGGATGTCCTCTTGCGGCTCCACATCCTCCACATCACTAGCCCCATTGCCAAGCCCTTCGTCCTCCACGGGTGGATGGTCCTCGTCATGTTGATTCAGGATGAGTGGCACAGCTCTTTCAACTGCCATGTTGTGCAGCATGCAGCAGACCATGAAGATCTTGCAGACCTTCGCCGGGGCATAAGGGAGTGCACCGCCGGTCTTGTGGAGGCACCGGAATCGGCTCTTCAGCATGCCAAACGTCCTCTCTATCACTCGCCTTGTCCGGCCATGGGCGGTGTTGTAGCGGAGCTGGGCCGGTGTGATGGGGTTGCGGAGAGGTGTCAGCAGCCAAGGCATGTTGGGATAGCCAGCGTCCCCTACATGGGAAGCACATGGACATCGTTAGAACTGGTGAAGCGGTCGTGCGGGTCGGCTATACAGAATACAGGACAGACAGACTGTACCCACCAACACCACATGCCCGTTCGTTGCGCAGCTGCATCATCATATCAGGCATCCCGCTACGCCTCATGATGTAGGCATCGTGTGCTGATCCTGGGAAACGAGCACAGACATGTGAAATCACCATATTGGACAGACACACCACAAGGGCATTGATGGAGTGGTAGTGCTTCCGATTGCGGTACGCCACCTCCCGAACGTGTGGTGGTACCAAACCTACATGTGTCCCATCTATGGACCCAATGACATGGGGCATCCCTCCCAGGGCATAGAATCCACGCTTGACCTCAGTCATCTGTTCAGGGGTTGGGAACTTGATGAAGTCATCCAGGTGAATCAACATGGCCTCCAAGAAATCATGCAGCACACCGCTGAACATGCTCTGGGACATGCCACCAACATGAGCTATGGTATTTTGGAAGGTACCCGTGGCAAGAAAATGTAGGGCAGCCATTACCTTCAGCTGGGGTGTCAGTGCCGTGGGATACCTGTGCTGCGGTTGCAGGTGTGGTGCCAGTCTCGCCGTCAGCTCCAGGATCAACGGTTGGGTGAAGCGGTAGAGCCGGATCCTGTCATTCTCCTGCATGGCAGCCAAGTCTGGAATTCTTCGGGCAAGAGGCGGCGCTCTGCAGTAATTTGGAAGTGACAAGGAAGAGTGAGTGCACTACGACAACAACTCATGTCTACTGAGCACATGTAAATCTGGCAATACACACATGCTACATAGGGAGTCAGGTATGTGCTACATGCCCAGGACACGTATGGATGCAAGGTGACACTCCTTCCAAGACCCAGCTACACACGGAGATTGAGAACCTCCCCATGCCACGCCATGGGAATAGCTGTGTCCCAGTGCAAGTGAACAGCCCGACGCAAGACAGGAGTGACATACACCCACACATCAGCAGAAGTGGGATGCCGATTGCAGAGACTGGTTGCGGAACACCGGAGCCACAGGTCACATGACATTACATTAGGCCTGCCCACACACCTTGCCATGAAGGTGCACATGTCATGACTCACCACACATTCCTTGTGAGGATGCTGACATGGCCTTGTCACGCTACTCCGTGTCCCATGCATACATGTGCACCTCACATCCGATACCACATGTGGCATGGTGTGCGGAACAGTGTGCAATGACAATCTACACACAGACACATGTTGGTTGCTGCAACGGCTGCAGCTTTTGAGGGTGCTACAACATCAACCTGATGAAAATCCCGGACACATAAATGACATAGTCACATTGTGCACTGTGGGTAGTGACAAGTCATGTGTCATGACCCCTGTACCGGGCATCATGGGACACTTCCGTGTGTTGGTGTCCGTGCCATGCCAGTGACGCTCACCCCAAGTGCGCAGTACGACATGCACACATGTCAAAGGAGTCAAGGGCATGCCTGGCACACATTGCACCATCACACAGTACACCTATGCACATCTCATCTAACATCTGGTGCCTTCTCCACTCAGGAGGCATGTTCCACATCACAGCCTGTCACACCTGTGCCCCACACATGTAGTAATGCACAGACGATGCCTTGATGTCCATTCCTGGACAAGTATGTCCATCCATGGACAAGTATGTCCGCCCTATTCCTACCTGTGTGTCGCCTATCACCACTGTGATGTGTAAAAACCGCCGTACTGCTGCTAAGAGGGCCTGTGTATGTTCCCAAATCACTGTGGGAGTGCTGCCGTATGTGTACCCATCGTGATGGCGAGCGTACAGGCATTTGTACGGTCCGTACCACTACGGGTACGCATACGCGTGCAGACCCATAGTGATAGTGAGCGTAGATGCGTGTGTACGGTCCGTACCACTACGAGTACGCATACGCGTGCAGACCCATAGTGATAGTGAGCGTAGATGCGTGTGTACGGTCCGTACCACTACGAGTACGCATACGCGTGCAGACCCATAGTGATAGTGAACGTAGGCATGCATGTACGGGCCGTTGCCATGCATTTGGGGTGCCCTAGGGCCCTGAAACGCACCGTACCTGTGTGTGATGCTCCAAATTACATAGGGGACAAGTATTAAGGCCTACATGCATGCTGGTTGTCATGGAGACCAAGTTCAAATTTCGAAATTGTTCTGGAAGGTGCACAGCAGAAGTCAGTTGGAATTATTCTACTTTGTTGCAATGTGTTTGTGGGGCTGACATCATGCAGGAGAATGAAACCGATAGAGAACCCACAGACTGCTAGGTTTGAAGGGATTGGTGGAAACATAGGATGCAAATGTGAGTGACCAATCACTCTGTACTCCTGTGCATGAGACTGGGCAGAAGGGCACATATAAGGCAGCCAGGTCCCATGAGGGAGTACTTGCCTGCACATCTTTGCATTCGTCGACCCAGCTGCTGCTACTGATTCCCTGGAACCATGTCAAGGGCTGTGGAGAGGACACAGCCATTCACCCTGGAGGAGAACATGGCTCTGCTGGATGTGATCCTCCCACAGTACTCCATGCTGTATGGGCGACCAGGGTATCAGGTGAGTGCATAGGCCACTGCCACAGACTGTCCCTATGTTGTGACTGTGACTTCTGCCATTGTGTCCAGGTGTAACACACATGCCATGTACTGTCGGGGGCGTCCCAGGGGGGGGGGTGCCTGATGTCTCCCAGCAGTGCCCTGAGACAGGAGGGGTGGGGGCCTATCACTCACAGCAGTGCCCTGAGACAGGAGGGGTGGGGGCCTATCACTCACAGCAGTGCCTTGAGACAGGAGGGGTGGGGGCCTATCACTCACAGCAGTGCCCTGAGCCAGGAGGGGTGTGTGCAGAGTCCTCCCAGCAGTGCCCTGAGACAGGAGGGGTGGGGGCCTATCACTCACAGCAGTGCCCTGAGACAGGAGGGGTGGGGGCCTATCACTAACAGCAGTGCCCTGAGACAGGAGGGGTGGGGGCCTATCACTCACAGCAGTGCCCTGAGACAGGAGGGGTGGGGGCCTATCACTCACAGCAGTGCCCTGAGCCAGGAGGGGTGTGTGCAGAGTCCTCCCAGCAGTGCCCTGAGACAGGAGGGGTGGGGGCCTATCACTCACAGCAGTGCCCTGAGACAGGAGGGGTGGGGGCCTATCACTAACAGCAGTGCCCTGAGACAGGAGGGGTGGGGGCCTATCACTCACAGCAGTGCCCTGAGACAGGAGGGGTGGGGGCCTATCACTAACAGCAGTGCCCTGAGACAGGAGGGGTGGGGGCCTATCACTCACAGCAGTGCCCTGAGACAGGAGGGGTGGGGGCCTATCACTCACAGCAGTGCCCTGAGACAGGAGGGGTGGGTGTGATGCACAGTGTGAGCCTTGATCATTGATTGTGACATTGCCATCATTCCACCTGTGTACCCACTGTGGCACGTACTGCTTTTTCCCTCACCAGGGGATGATGTCCCTATGACAAAGGTGCAATGCGTTGGCTGCATGACATGCCTTGTTGTAACCAGCTAATTTGTACCCATATGTCTCTCTGTGACATGTGGCTGGTGTATTGATGTGGTGTCACTTGTTCCTCCTCACAGGTAGGCGCCACTGCCAAGGAGCAGATCTGGCTGACCGCCGTCAGTGCCGTGAGGGGTGTGGATGGTCAGAGGCGGAGCCTGCCCCAGGTGAGGAAACGCTGGCAGGATATCCGGTGCTGGACGCGGAGGATTGCACGGCTCCTGCTGGGGGACTCACCTGAGAGCCACAAGAACCGCGGCCGCCGCCGTCTGAGCCACCTCCACAGGCGTGTGCTGCCGGTGGTCTTTCCAGACCTGGAGAGGCGCTTACAGGCGATGCAGCAGCCGGAAGGGGGTAGGTACATGTGTGTTTGTTGTGTGTCACCGGCATTTGTAAGGGCACAGTAGCATGAATTCACTGGCAGGGTTTAAAGGTGCTGTGCAGATCCTGTTTGCCCCAGTATAGCGCTGCGCCCCTGCCACCCTTCCCCTCCTTGCAATGTGTTCCCTGGTCTGTGTGTAGTCACTCCTTCACAAGGTAATGTAGGCTGGCGCTTTGTCCACGAGAACAATGACTGTAGCATCATGTGTGGGGGTGGTGTGTAACAGGTTGTGGGACCTTGCCTGTGCACTGTCAAGTTCACTGCATGTGGGTTCCATGTCAGTTGGCACTGATGCTGACTCCAGACATGGGAGTTGGTCTCTCATGTGTCATGCCTTACAGCGCACATGTCCTATGTAGTGGCCTGTGACATGATGTGCATGAGTGTGCGATACACATAGTGCAGGGATGGTGACGTGTGTTGCAGTCATTACCATTCAGTAGCATGTAGTTGCGTGCCCACTACTGTCCCCTGGGGCACCTTTTCCTCAGTGGTGTATGTGTCATCATAAACGTGGACAATCTCAGTGTCTACAGCGTTGGTTGTGCTCTGTGCCATTGTCCCCTGTCACCATGTATATAGACGTGCTATTTTGTACAGGTGTCCACTGTGCAGCCTGACCTGATTGTCCTTCTTCATACTCACAGTTGGCAGTGCCTGTGTGTCTTGTTATACTCATCTGAGGATGGGCACTGGTACCTCATTATTTGTACAGGCGCACCGTGGCTATTTGGCGTCCAATCTTGCTTTTTGCCTGCCCCTGTGTGTATCACCCAGACTATGAGATGTTGGTGCCACCTGTGTCTCAACAATTTGCCTCGTGTCGGGTCTTGTTGGGGCGGGCAATGCCTATGTGTCAAATCCTGATTTCTACTTGCTGGGTCTGGGCAGTGTGTGATGTGTCTGGACACACACGCAATGTGCAGTGACCGAGTCATGTTGGGCATGTTTTCAGCATTACCTATGCAGCATGTGTCTCAAGTTCATGGATATGGTCCCTGGTCATCGGTATTTTCGCCAACGCTGTGTGGTGCAGATGCAGTGCTGGATTGTCCCCAGGGCCTGGGTGCTATGTCAGACTCCGTTTCCTGTGTTTAGCTATTGTCTCATGCTCTCCATGGTATTTCAGTGGCATGGTGGCTCAACCAACTGTGTGTTTCATGCCCTACATCGGTACCTTGTTTAGTAGATGTTAGGGATCTTCCTTTTCAGGCTATGCAGTGTTACCTATGTCGATTGGACTCATGTGACTGATGTGTACAGCTGTCTGATTAATTTCTGTCTCTCCACCCTGCCCACAGCATCATCGGGGGACACAGAGGGAGACATGGACACAGGCAAGGCGGAGGGACCGAGCACCAGTGCCAGCCGTGACATCGGGGCTGGCACATCGAGTGGGACAGAGGTGGAGGATAGTGCGGCCGAGGACCTGTCGACTGGCACGTCAGAATACGAAGCTGACAGGTCCGAGGAGGATGTCTCCGAGTGGGCGGTGGCTGCACCAGCAGCTGACAGCGGAACAACACCTCGCACCGCCCCCTCAGTTCCCACCAGCCGCCTCCCACTTGCTCGTGTCCCTTCCCAGCGTGCCCGGTCACGGCATATCTCCTTCCTGCCAGGCACCGCACCCCCTGCCCCTGTCTCCACTGCTGCCGCCAATGCAGAGTCTGTGGACATCCAGCGGCAACTGCAGGTTGGTCAGGCTGCGATCCTTAATGTCCTCCATGCCCACGGCAAAACCCTCACCAACATCGAGGCTTTCTTGGAGGGCATTCATTCATCGCAGGCTGACCAACGCAACTTGCTGAGGTCCATAGACTCCACACTGACTGCAGCAGTGGGTCTCCTGCAGCGCGACCTCCCCCCACCTACCCCTGCCCCATCCACACTTCCCACTCCCATGCCTGTCCCACGTACACCCAGACGTCGGCATGCACCCACATCAACGGACACGGGCACCACACCAGCAGGGAAGGTCCACCGCACTACTCCTGACACGCACACACAGGGTGAGGTAGGCACACCCACTGGGTCGGGGGGCAAACGTGTGACACGCAGCCATAGTGGGAGTCCGCATTCCACCCAGTCCACTCCCTCCAAATCCCCTCCCCTCAGCTCTCCTGGCCACATCTCCCCCAAGGACTCCTTCATGGCCGCTCTGTCCCTGAGCCCCACAGTTACACCACCACGCAAGCGGTCAAGGAGGTCCCCGGTCAGGGTGGTTGAGTCTCCCCCCCTGTCTCCACCCTCCCCCGGTGGCGCTGCGACCCATCCCTCTGACCCCCCCCCCCTCCTTGGGGCCTGAGGTCCCTTCGGGTGCAGGGGACTCCCTGGAGGACCTTGCAAAGGTGTGTAGTGCCATCCTGGCCTCCGCCTTTGGCACTGACCCACCCCCTGTGGTGGAGTCCTCCATCCCTGCACCCACAACGCCGCCCCTTTGCCCTGATGTCCCTGCGGTGCCTGTTGCTTCCCCCCCCCCCCCCTGATGCCCTCACCAGTGTGGAAGACGATGCCATTTGACTGTGCAGGCAAGGTAGGGGACACTCATCCCACTGTGTCCCCCATCCAGCTGAGAATCATTGACTGCCCTATGGGCTTTGTGAAGATTGAACTGCCTGCGATCCACGGACATTGTGCTCATGCTGAATAAAGCTTAATTTTGTTTTCATTATCACACTACTGCTATGCTGGTTTTGGTGTTGGTGGGGCTGCTACATGGTTTTGGGTGGTGTGTAAGGGTTTGGGTGTGTGGGATATGTAGTAGTGTACTGCTCATTGGTGGGACCCTGGGATCTGTGTGCCATCACAAGGTGTTGGCTAACTTTCTTTGTTCATGTAAGCAGTTACTGCATGGTGCACTTGTCCCAGGGTGTATTCCTTCCTCTGTGTACCCAGCTTTCTTCCCTGCAGGGTGTTCCCAATGTTTAGCGCAGAGCTGTGTCTACATGAGCTGTGTGTGTTTGACGGAGCCCTTCTACTTTGGCCATGCATGCAGGGCCATGTCTCCACCTGCAACAATCGTGGCATCCTTGGTGATCACTGTACTTGTGTGTGGAGTCTGTTGACATGAGTTCATGGGGACATGTTCCCTTGTAGCCAGTATGCATGTGGATAATTCTGGCCTCACACACATGTGTTACACCTCTCCTGTCTCAGGGCACTGCTGGGAGTGATAGGCACCCACCCCTCCTGTCTCAGGGCACTGCTGGGAGGACTCTGCACACACCCCTCCTGTCTCAGGGCACTGCTGGGAGGACTCCACACCCACCCCTCCTGTCTCAGGGCACTGCTGGGAGTGATAGGCACCCACCCCTCCTGTCTCAGGGCACTGCTGTTAGTGATAGGCACCCACCCCTCCTGTCTCAGGGCACTGCTGGGAGGACTCTGCACACACCCCTCCTGGCTCAGGGCACTGCTGTTAGTGATAGGCACCCACCCCTCCTGTCTCAGGGCACTGCTGGGAGGACTCTGCACACACCCCTCCTGGCTCAGGGCACTGCTGTTAGTGATAGGCACCCACCCCTCCTGTCTCAGGGCACTGCTGGGAGGACGCTGCACACACCCCTCCTGTCTCAGGGCACTGCTGTTAGTGATCGGCACCCACCCCTCCTGTCTCAGGGCACTGCTGGGAGGACTCTGCACACACCCCTCCTGTCTCAGGGCACTGCTGGGAGGACTCCACACCCACCCCTCCTGTCTCAGGGCACTGCTGGGAGGACTCCACACCCACCCCTCCTGTCTCAGGGCACTGCTGGGAGTGATAGGCACCCACCCCTCCTGTCTCAGGGCACTGCTGGGAGGACTCTGCACACACCCCTCCTGTCTCAGGGCACTGCTGGGAGGACTCCACACCCACCCCTCCTGTCTCAGGGCACTGCTGGGAGTGATAGGCACCCACCCCTCCTGTCTCAGGGCACTGCTGTTAGTGATAGGCACCCACCCCTCCTGTCTCAGGGCACTGCTGGGAGGACTCTGCACACACCCCTCCTGGCTCAGGGCACTGCTGTTAGTGATAGGCACCCACCCCTCCTGTCTCAGGGCACTGCTGGGAGGACTCTGCACACACCCCTCCTGGCTCAGGGCACTGCTGTTAGTGATAGGCACCCACCCCTCCTGTCTCAGGGCACTGCTGGGAGGACTCTGCACACACCCCTCCTGTCTCAGGGCACTGCTGGGAGGACTCCACACCCACCCCTCCTGTCTCAGGGCACTGCTGGGAGTGATAGGCACCCACCCCTCCTGTCTCAGGGCACTGCTGTTAGTGATAGGCACCCACCCCTCCTGTCTCAGGGCACTGCTGGGAGGACTCTGCACACACCCCTCCTGGCTCAGGGCACTGATGTTAGTGATAGGCACCCACCCCTCCTGTCTCAGGGCACTGCTGGGAGGACTCCACACCCACCCCTCCTGTCTCAGGGCACTGCTGGGTGGACTCTGCACACACACCTCCGATTTCAGGATATGTACGCTTGGAACATACACGGTGGGGGTACGCTCAATGCATTCGAGGTGAGGGTACGAGTCTACTTACACTGGTGTGGTGGGGGTACGCTCCATGCATACGCGGGTGAGGGTACAGGTCGTACTTACACTGTTGGGGTGTGGGGTACGCTCCTTGCATACGCGGGTGAGGGTACGGGTCGTACTTACACTGTTGGGCTGGGGGGTACGCTCCTTGCATGCGCGGGTGGGGGTACGGGTCGTACTTACACTGTTGGGGTGGGGGTACGGTCCGTGAGTCCGCGGGTGGGGGTAGGAGTCGTACTTACACTGGTGGGGGTGGGGGTACGGTCCGTACGTCCGCGGGTGAGGGTTCGAGTCGTACTTACACTGTTGGCATGGAGGGTACGCTCCATGCATACGCGGGTGAGGGTTCGAGTCGTACTTACACTGTTGGCATGGGGGTACGCTCCATGCATACGCGGGTGAGGGTTCGAGTCGTACTTACACTGTTGGCATGGGGGGTACGGTCCATGCATACGCGGGTGGGGGTACGGGTCGTACTTACACTGTTGGGCTGGGGGGTACGCTCCATGCACACGCGGGTGGGGGTACGGGTCGTACTTACACTGTTGGGCTGGGGGGTACGCTCCTTGCATACGCGGGTGAGGGTACGGGTCGTACTTACACTGTTGGGCTGGGGGGTACGCTCCATGCATACGCGGGTGGGGGTACGGGTCGTACTTACACTGTTGGGGTGGGGGGTACGCTCCTTGCATACGCGGGTGAGGGTACGGGTCGTACTTACACTGTTGGGCTGGGGGGTACGCTCCATGCATACGCGGGTGGGGGTACGGGTCGTACTTACACTGTTGGGGTGGGGGTACGGTCCGTGAGTCCGCGGGTGGGGGTAGGAGTCGTACTTACACTGGTGGGGGTGGGGGTACGGTCCGTACGTCCGCGGGTGTGGGTTCGAGTCGTACTTACACTGTTGGCATGGAGGGTACGCTCCATGCATACGCGGGTGAGGGTTCGAGTCGTACTTACACTGTTGGCATGGGGGGTACGCTCCATGCATACGCGGGTGGGGGTACGGGTTGTACTTACACTGTTGGGCTGGGGGGTACGCTCCATGCATACGCGGGTGGGGGTACGGGTCGTACTTACACTGTTGGGGTGGGGGGTACCCTCCTTGCATACGCGGGTGAGGGTACGGGTCGTACTTACACTGTTGGGGTGGGGGGTACGCTCCATGCATACGCGGGTGAGGGTACGGGTCGTACTTACACTGTTGGGGTGGGGGTACGCTCCATGCATACGCGGGTGGGGGTACGGGTCGTACTTTCACTGTTGGGGTGGGGGGTGCGCTCCTTGCATACGGGATGGGGGTAGGGTCCGTACATATCCGTCCCCACGCTATGTGATGCTTGTGCGGCCCGTACCCAGGCCTTTGCCACGTGGGTGCGATCCGTCCCGCCATTGTTGGGGTGACGTGTGTGGGCGTGGTCCGACTCGTACCCACGCTCTTCAGGCGTGGGTATGGGACGTACCTGTCTGGTTGTGTTGCCGGTTCGCGTGGTGACGGACTTCCGTTGTGGCGGTCGCTGGCTTATCAGGACACGCCCCCACCCCCTCGTGGTGACCAGGGCATGGGAGTCAGGTATGTCCAGGACATGTGTGGTGTGTGACTTATGTGGTTGTTTTGTGGCCTGCCCTGGTCCTGCCACCCCCACCCCACCCCACTTTCCCCCCTCCCTTAGTTATTCTGACCTTCTGCGGCCTCTGCGTCGTAACCTGTAGAGGAGGTGGACTGCTATGAGGGCAGGGATGACTCGTAGGTTCGGGTCCATGTCTGTCCGTCGCGTACTGGTACTCCTTGATCGCGTCGTCCTGTCGCGTACGGGTCCTCCTTGATCGCGTCGTCCTGTCGCGTACGGGTCCTCCTTGGTTGCGTGGTCCTGTGTGTCCGTCGCGTACTGGTCCTCCTTGTTCGCGTCGTCGTCTGTCCGTCGCGTACTGGTGGTCCTTGTTCGCGTCGTCCTGATTTCCCGGCAGTTTTTGGCTGCCGCAAAATATTCACCGTGCGGGGTGACGTCGGTGCGAATCGTGATTCCTGGGTCGTGAATGGCTGGCTGCGAGCGTCCCGACGTCAGGTCGGCGCTTTTCCGGATCGCATTGGTAGGTTTTTTTTGGTCGGTCAGGCTTTTTTACGATTCGTACGGTACTGGTGTACCCGTGCAAATCGTAATTCCTTGTTTGTAAAAGTTGACGACCGGGTACGCGTCGGACGGCGATTATGCTCCGTCCGACGGTTCGTACCCGGTTTTTGCCGGATCGTGATCGGCACCTATGTGTCCTCTTTTTTGCTTGGTGTGGATGATGGACATATCAGCAAAATATTAGTACAATCATGTATGCATATGTCTGATGAGCCCATTTGAATTAAAATTAATGTCACCACATGTGTAAATATAAGCACAAATAAAATAGGAACAGTGTGAATAATTTTGTTACACACATTCCATTTCATCCAATTTATTTATTTTCCTTTATTTTCTGTGTGAAATTAGTCAAAGTTGACAGATATTACATGGCAGATGACGTAAATCTATTTATTGCAATGGGGAGGTTCTAGTTGTGATTGACAGAAGCAAAATCACTTTTTGCTAGCCGGCCAAACATGGTGGATGCCTGACATGTCAGTCATGGACAAAGGACTAGGTAGTGAATGCTGCACCTATCTTTCCCAACGACTCTGATGCCAAATTTGTTAAAACGATCTGTGATTGACAGAATCCATCATCGGCTATGGAAGCTGCTGTCACGTGGCCTGGTTAGAAACAACGCCATTTTCATGTTTCTTAAGTTGCCCTCTTTGTGCAACGTGGTAACTTTTGACCTACATATGTGTGCGTGTCAATGTAGGATAGAATTCCCCGAAACTGCATTTGCTTACATTTCAGCTTTGTAGGCACACTATTCTGACACCTTGAACAATTAGTACAGTGTATAGAGTTCAATGTTATGGCATGTTATTACCCGGTGGACGATGACACTATCTGACTAATACAAAAAGTTGTGGCATGCCTATGACCTCGACATGGCAGCATGGGGCTGTTTAGTGAACATATGAATCTACTTCCTAGTTAAAATCAAAGGAGCACTCTGCTGACACTTTGAGGTCATTGCGTGCCGGAATCCCAGGTCAGCTGAGTCCTGTCACTGCCACGAGGGATATCTTGTACTACACCAAGACAGACAGCCTAATTACACTTGCCCACAGGTAATGGGAAGTTATACCACCCAGCAGGGAGTTTTTGGGCAGATCACACACCCTGGGCCATGTTGATAATGATAATGACATTTGTAAAGTGCAACAAATACCTGGAAGTGTTAGGTGTTAGGTTAGGGAGCACTAGGTAGGAGTACCATTATATTACGTTGCTTATATGCCAGCATATATTCACTGTTTTAGCACAATGGTGGAATTATTCATCCTCTCCGCTGATCTTGTATTGCTAATTATGCTCATATATTTGATTCTATTAGTAATTGCAGTGCACATATTTTACTCAAAATCTCACTGCTCCAAAACATTTTAATACTGCAGTTTGTGTATTTGGTGTGTATTTTCTTTGGGTACGCATAAGAGTACAACCAAAATAGTTTTAGATATGTTACCATGATTTCCTTGGGGAGTCAGGGTTGTCATGTTCTGAGGTTGCACACACATTTGCTAACCCTGGGAGGTGCAGATGGTGCACTGTGAGCTAGCAGGACTACAGGACAACATCTCCTGAGAGTGTGGGGAATCAGACTCGCACCATCCCAAAGTTTATGTTGTCCAGCAAATGCAAAGTTTTTTACCAATGAGGTACAAGCTGTACGACAATCCCCTTGATTGAAAATCCAGCTGTGTTTCTGCTCTAATTTTTCCCCATTTTTTTCCTCTTTTGCTCAATTTTTCACTCTGTTTTACCAGGTCATATGCCTCTTGTGCTCCATTTTTCTAAGTTTCATCTTTATTCTGTGCCTCTTTGCTCTGTTCTTTGCTCTGATATGTACCTTTTTTTGCTCTGTTTTACCTTTGTTTGTGCCTCTTTTCTACCTAGCTTACCCTTGTTTAGCACCTCTTTCTGCTCTAAGTTTTCCCTCGATGGTGCTCTTTATGTCCATTTGCCCTGTTTTTGTGTGTCTTTCCTGTTTTTGTCTATGACTATGTGTGCTAGTTTTCCAGCACCCTTTCTCCTCCCCAGCACTCCTTACCCTGGTTTTCTTCTCCCGCTCTTCCGCTCTCCTGCATCCAGTGCACCTCTCCTTCCCATCCGCCTCCCCTCCCAAGACCTACTAAATGCCATTCGTAGGGCGGTCCAGCCATGAAGCAGGTGCATAGATTTTCCCCATTTGACTTATCTGTGCCTGATCCTCCAACCAGACAAGGCCCTTCGGACCCGGCTCCTGGGCCTCGTGACTCCCACCTTGCTGCTCTCCTGATCGCTCTCTCGCTCTCTCTCTCTGCCTTTTTGTTCTGTGCGCTACATTTTTAGCTCTATTTTTACACTTTTTTTTGTCTCTTTAACTCCCTTTTCTGCAGTTTTTATCGTGCCTTGTGACTCTTATGCTCCGTTTTCTGCTCTGCTTCACCCTTGTTCTGCACCTCTCTGCTCCATTCTATGCTCTGACTTGTGTCTCTGTTTTTGTGCTTCTTTTCTCTATTTTTGTCCATGACTCTGTGCCTTCGTTTTCCTCCATTTTTCCTCCCTTAGGTGCTCCTTACCTTGTTCCCACACTTCTGCTCCCCCGCTTCTTGCCTCCTGCGCCACCCATAGTCTTTTTTTATTTTTTTAATATGTATTATGAATGTATTTGCGTATGTTCATATATATATCCATCAAGCATCCTTCGAGCATCGGAGCCCCCAACCCATGAGGGCGGCCTCTTTAAACAATAGGCACGAAGAAGCCACAAAACACAGAGGCCCATTTCCAGAGTCAGCCCATTTTAAATAAAAGGTCTAAGCAGCACCACATGCTTCCTTTCACCCTACGCGTTTCGGCGGTCTGCCTTGGTCACAGGAGGAAACAGTTGGCCATGCATACCTGCATGCATTTTAAAGTTCTGGGTCATATGACCTGTGTGCAATACATCTCCCACAATGCGTCTTAAAGTTCAAATAGATGCAGATATCATGAAAGTTCTCATTTTGTTGGCATAAATCATGTTATACTTTCTTCTACTTTAAAATGCATTCATGTGAATAAAATCCCAATGGAACACGGTCATGAAATATATGTAGACTGTGTTTAAAAATTCAAATTGCTTGACGGGACATTTGTAGTGTATATCACGGACCTGGGCAAGTGTATGAGCACACTATTATTAAAAGGCTGGTTAGGCCTTCACATACACAGGTTTTATTTAGGTTAGGTCCATGATAGCAGTTTGAGGTTTGGTTCCTGTAGCACAGAAAGTGCAATAGCAGATACTTACAAATGTGAATACATGACATGGGCTATGAGGCTAAAAAATGCATGGCACATTGGTGCAACAATAATTTTGAAAGTAAAGTGTGACTGATTTAGCATTTAGCAAATGGGATATTCCTTCAAAAACATGGCAGAACCACATGCATCATATTGCAAGTTCTTTACGCTATGATGTACTTGTAATATAGTGGACAGAAATGATGTCACATTTGTGACGGAGTGTCCTATCCATCAAATTTTATAGATGGGACATAGTGGTTTTGAGTCTTGCACAATTCTGCATACTTAGTAGATGTTAAATTTGCTTTAAATTTGTACATTATATTGGGCCTGATTTAGATTGCTGAGGATGGATACTTTGTCACAAATGTGCCGGATATCCTATCCACCTTATTACAAGTGCTATGTGATATAATGTATTTGTAGTATGACAGTGGGATGTCCATGCCATTTGTGGTGGAGAAACTGATGTGCCAAATTCTAAATCAAACCTTTTGTAATTCACATTTTTGTGATTCTGATTTGGTGCTTTTTCTTCAGAATATTGACCTTCAATGTATAAATTGAGGCCCCCTTTAATGCATTTACATTTTTTTAATTCACTCTGTATTGTGCATATGTCTGCTTTCAGCTTTCAGCAAGCGAGGGAAATGCTGGCCACACTTTGGGGACCATCAGGAGGGCCACTGGCTGCTGGAAGATGGAGACACCAAAAGTGAAGGACCCAGTGGCACTGAGGGTGAGGGTGCTAAGACAGAAAACCACTTCACCTTCTGATTCTGAGGCCTCCGAGTCTTTCCAGTCCCATGTGGTAGTGGCCCATGCCTCACAAGACACTGAATCTCCTCCTGAGGCTGACACTACTGCTACCTCCAGCTAGGGGTGGGTGGAATTGGCGGAGTTTCATTCTGCATAATTACATTAAAATTCTGCAACATTTTGCAAAATTCCGCAAAAGGGCAGAGTGGGCACCACAATGTGCAGTGCATAGCTCTTGGTGCCCTTACATAAGCATAACATGGGGTGGCATAGTGAGCATAAAAACGATGAATTAAACCCAGATCTGTGACTGGGGCTGAGTGGTTGAAAGGTTTCAGCACTCCATCCATCATCTTGTTGTGTTTCTTACATAAGTATGTAAGGGCACCAAGGGGTGTCTCCTCCAGTCCTGTTTACAAATCATTACAGTGTAGGATCTGGTGATGTGATCTGTACCAGCAGAGCGAGAAGTGCAGTTGCAATGGATAAGGCATGCAGTGTTTACCCTCTGCCACAAGCACTGCTTGCTGCACTGTCATGCGGTCTACACTACCGCTCCTACTGTACAATATACAAGTACTCAGAGGTGACCCTTCCCCATTCTTCTTACCTTGGTGAGCTGGACGATCCTATTACACATTTCCGTATGTATTTTTGGCTGTACTCCTCTGCGGGGCCTGGGTCTTCAGTTTTCGAACCATTGCAGGTAGCGGGAGGGTACACCTTGCCCAATGCCATTATGTTTTTGAAGGTTTGCAGTCCAGCTCCTGGCTGTCTTCATCGTTCTGGCTGCAGTTGCTGGAAGGCTTCTTGCACAGTGGAGGGCTAGACGAGGTTGCTTGCAGATCTCACATACAGGGTCTTCCCACAGCAGCAGCTGCCTGATTCCTTTCGCTCCGACACTCCAAATGTTCAGACCCTTCATCAATGCAGCCCAGACAGGGGAAAGTGTGCACAAAGCTCCATGTTTTTTGTGTCTGCACTGAATATATGCCTCTAGTGGCGTGCATGCTGCAAATTCCTGGGAGCACCCACCACATTACAGTATGCAAGCATGTTGTTACACAGCGCTTTCAGGAAGGCATGATTGAGGCACAATCCTGATTTTAAGACCCTCATTGGGCCTTCTATTTCTGTGTGCATTTCCAAGTTACTCTCTGCCACACACATTTGCTGATGCTCTATCTATGGGGCAACCAGGCCACGCCACTGACGAACTCTTCATGATGCACGCTCCTCACTCTCCCCCAACTCAGTTCCAGCAGCAAATGGGAGTTGGCCACTGCCAAGGTCAGTAACTCAAGGGGTCCACATGAGTAATGCGGAATAACTAGATTCCTCCAATTCTGACAGTGGAATAAATCATTTTCACCCTCCCCTACCACCAGCACCACCTTCACTACTGTCTCCCAGTACCAAGAAACTATGAGGCAGATGGCATTGTTGTATTTCATCCAAGGTAACACTCAGCAACTGGCTCAAGTCATTGCAATCCCGGATGACTAGCTCTATGTCCTGACTGCCACCTTCTTGGGTCTAATCTATAGACTCCACCCATTCTGAGTTTTTGCACCTTTGACGTGGAGATCCTTGAACTCTCCACTGGAGCCGAGGTTTCAACCGAAGTCGCGTGCTCTAGCCAGCTGACATCGATAAGCTCCCCTTCCATACCAGCTGGCACCCCAACCTGCCAATTACCTTGTTGATGAAGATTTTCTCCAAGAAAAAGACTAGGTCAGAAGGTAAACTTTCCACCAGATGAAACCTGGTCCCCGTATACGACCTGCACTCCATCAAAGATGGCCTTAACTTTCAACTAGTGCGACAAGTTAGCTGCATTTGGCACTTTGCATTTGTTTGGTGCTAGAAACTTCTAAAACTTTGAAAAATCACATCTCCAGTTGCCTACATGCGATCTTGTACATTTTGGTGTCTATTTGTTCATTAAACGCGTCTCATATTCTGTATTACTTTTTACATGTTTTGGTACTGATAAATGCTTTACACATTTCTCCTAAGTTAAGCCTATCTGCTCTGGGCTACAGCAACCAAGGGCTGAGCTCAGGTTTAGATTATTGAGACATAACTGGACCTGGTAAGGAATATTGCTATTATTACTTGAAGAGAACTGCCATCAACTTCAACTAATAAACCACTTGCTCACTGTTGCAAAGTCATCCTGTGCCCAGGGCACCCCTCAACTTTTTGCTGAATGGTACTGGTGGTAACTGATTTTGACTGACCCTGGGCTCTGCCTAGCCAGGCACAGGGCCAGTGCTATCCTGAAAGACACACATTAGAATACAGTTAAATCACCTACATACACTAGGGTACACAATGGTATGGTGGGGTACCCCTGTGATTGGCATGACCTCTCCTATAAGCCCCTAGTATATAATAGGGCAGGGGGATTGAAACTACCTAGAAGTCCACAGTACCCTGGGGCATGGCAGCTTAGAGGCCAGAAGCCTTTTTCTGCACTTGTATGTGTGCACTGCTGAAGCCTGAGGTCAGTTTAAAAACAACCCTGGGTGCCAGGACTGCTATTAAAAAGTAAATTGTGCCCAAACTCGACTTTGGTGTTTGTGGCACTTAAAAATGGATAACCTACAATGTTTTGGCATATTACGGACCCCCAGGGTCTCCCCTAGGTATCCAGGGTGGGGTGGTTTGTCAGGTATTTATAAGGTAAACCATTATAGAATGACTTTTTATATACCTGGGTAAAGTGAAATTTCACATTTCACTCCCCAAAGTGTGGTAAAGTGCTGCTACAATTCGACTTTGATGCTAGGAGCACTGTGGGGGGAGGATCTGCAATATTTCTACAGATTCAGAACCCCTAAAGTCTCCCCTAGTTGTACATGGAGTGGGGGCTACTGTAGAAATCAGTGAAGTACTTATAAAATATGGTTATATAAGCCCTAGTGCTGGAAAAATGGTTCAAGTCATTTTTCCCATTGCAAATTCCAGGCCACATAGGTTAACATGACAAGAGGTCAGTGACTAATAACTCTTGATGGGAACAGGCTGGAAATACCATTCAAAGACTTCCCAGAATGCTATTGATAAATCCAACAATATCATATTGTTGAATTGCTCCTAAAGCGTACATTCAAGAAGTTATAAGACTTTCTTGCTTTTAAGTCCAAATTCAGCCTTCCAATGGTCTGTCCTGAGTGGTCAAAGTTAAGTGGATTAGCCAGGCTGCCTTGAAGAGGTGATAAAGAGCCTCTGGGGTTAACCAGCCAGCTCTGGGAGGGCAGTGTGCTGCTACACAGGAGTTCCAGAGCAGGGAGAGGAGTCGTAAACCATGGTCTTCACAGGCAGAGGGATGGCCACAGTGTCAGTTTCCACTCCACGCCTTTAACCCCAACCAGGCATAGGATTAGGGAAGGTATGTGCAGATGGTAGGGAGATGAGTCTATGGAAATAAGGCATCCTAGGGGGGGTGTTTAGCCAGCTCTTGACTCTCTGCTGGAAAATCAGCCATTATGAATTTGGAAGATCTGGTGCGCTCTGGGACAAAATGTTGCCGCACTCTACAGGATGTGGTCATATTTTTGGGGAGTTGGCCTGCTCCCATTGGTCAGCAGTGGCCTCCTGCTTGACCCAGAGAACTGGGAATCAGTATCTGAGAGGGAGAGAGCCTCTCAGATCTGCTGCATGAAACTTACTGAAGCAAGAAGTGCCCTGTTGAGAAGTTTTGCTGTGCAAAGATTTCTCAGGCCTGACCTCTGAAGACTGCACCATCTGAAAACTACAGCCCTGTGGATTATCTTGCTGAAAAAGAACTAAAGAGTGGACTCCCAGAAAGCTATAGGTTAAAAGAGCTCATCTGGAACATCACCGACTAAATCTGCATCTTGGAGAACCACCAGTGGATTTGTAAGGGTGCTGTACCAGTGGATTGTGGGAACTGAAGTCTTCAACTTTCAAGGACCATCTCTGAGCTTCCAGACCATTGGAGTGAGTTTGAGACACTTTGGTACCCCTTGAGGAACTTCAGGAAGAAGTTCAAGAAGTTTGGAGAACTTTGGAGCAACTTTGAAAAAAAAGCTCCATAGAGGGACCGACTCAACCTGGTCAGCCAGGCCGCTTGCCTTTAACCGCAAGCTGGCCAAGCCATCCAGGTTCATCCTGCTAAAAGCTCCACCGGTCCAACTTCCAGAGTTTGACCGGGACTAGAAGAAATCTGCAGCCGGCGAACCCTCACCGGATCCAGCTACATCGAGAAACACCGTGAGAAAAAGCTCCAGAAAAGTTTCTAAGTCCGCTCGTAGAAAAGATGACCAGGAGCAACTGCGAACGCCAAGCCACCTGCCTTCTATCGCATGTCGCCCTGGATCCCTGGGTTGTCCCTCTGAAGCGATCTTGAAAATGTCTCTAAGTCCGCTCCAGGGAAGTTGACTGGGACCTCGTCACGAGTGAATCTGGCGAACTCTCACAGAATCCGGACTGGCTGAGAGCTTCGAGGGGCCTCAAGGAGAAAAGGTCCAGAAAAGTTTCTAAGTGTGAAGGTAGAAACTGAGACCGGGGCCTGCCGCAAGCTGTAGCCACCCAGGGCTCCATTGCGGTCGGCCTGAAACTTTGACTTTGCCCAGGTCTATCGCGAGTAGGTATCCCAATATGGTGCTATAAACTTCTAAGCGCTATGTTTTATTAAATCTTTGAAAATTCATATCTCCGGTTCCCTACATTGGATTTTTGTCGTTTTGGTGTCATTTTAAAGATAAAAATATTTCCCATTTTTATGAATTGGTGTTGGATTTTCATTATGTGTTGTGTCAATTTTTTACTGAAATTGTGTTTGTAAATGCTTTACATACCTGTCTTTGAAGTTAAGCCTGTCTGCTCTTAGCCACGTTACCAAGGGTTGAGCATAGGAATAATTTTCTAAGACATATGCTGAGTCTTATCATTTGTTAGTGGCCTTATTGCCAGTGGCAGACCTACATTTGCCCCTACCAATAATCCACTTTCCAACACTCAAACTTTTCATTGACATCCTCTATTTGCTTCTCTTCTTCCTTTTAGTGCTGCTTAGCACCCTCCTCTACTATTCTACATCATCCCCACTGCTGTTCCACATATTTCATTTGCTGCTCTTTGTTCTACATAATACTCCTTTGTTCTCATAATACTCCTTTCCCACACACATCCTCCCTTCTTTTCACCTCCGTCTGGCATTCAACATACTCGCATATCTGTTCCACATCCACTCTGTGCTCATTTACATCCTCCCTCTATTGTAACATATCATCACTTTCTGAAATTGGAGGATGTCCAGTCCACCCTGCTTTAGAGAGTATCCATGGTTCTACATGGCTATACTCTCTAAATAGGGTGGACGGGACATTTGGCAATGTCACCCATCAGCCAATTTTGGCAGCTGTTCTATATTCGATAAATTGTAAAGAACTCCCCTGTGCCTTCATAACCTCCTGGTGTAATTTCACAGCCTAACTATAGGGCTATACATCTACTTCCTAATCTGCTGTTTCATCCCTCTTTTAATCAATAAGCTCTGTCTGCTGGTCACAAACCCATGTCAAAGAATGTCTGGAGTAAAAAGTGCAGTTTGTATGTGCCTGCATGAGTGCCCGGAATCTGGAGCATTACAGTCCATCTCTGTGGATGCTATTGTCTAACACAACATTGTTTTGTATTCCTTGTGTACTGCAGTTCTGTTTTAACATTGCATCAAAGGCACTTATAAACAGTACCTTCTTTCTATAAGTGCAATAGTATTTTCCACAGTCTCTCTATTTTTTACTCTTCCCTCTGCTGTTCCACATCCCATCAATACTGTTCTGCATCATCCCTTTACAGGTCTCCTTTGGACTTTGGTACTTCACATCATTCTGCTATACAATCTGCACATTCATATTTTCCCTCCGATTTTGCTGCTCTAAATAATCCTTCAGATATTTCACAGACTAATGTTGTCATTCCATATATTCCTGTGGTTGGACCTTATCATTAAACTATTATTCCACAACAAAGCATTGGTCTGTGAATGCACATTCTTGTTCAAGTATATCTTGCCTCCTCTGATGTTTGGTACCCTCATCTCCTGTTCTCTATCTCATCATCTCATCTCCCATTAGGTTTCATTTTCCATCTTTACTGTTGAATGTCAGTTGGGCCGCTAAGTTGAAGAGTGCTTTTCTGCATTCTCTTTTGATTAGCAACAAACAAAATCTCAAACTGTAAAATTGTTGCTCTAGAATTACAGGCAAGAGATGCAGAAAATCTACCCCCAGAGCATCAAAGACATTTGAACATTTTTATTCCCACAGCTGTTATGCCTTTTCTACACCATCTCTGTTCTAGATCTTTGAGCTCTTGTCCAGCCTTTGAGCCATCCTTGCCATCAACTATCAAGTTCTTCAGTAAACCTGAGTCCATCATTACTCAGTGGAGATTTTTTGCCTTTGGTTTGTCCTCCCAAATACAGTGCATCCTCTCTGAGGGCATTTGGTCCTGCCACATATTGCTGTGTAGGAACAAGGTGGCTATCAAGAGGTGTCACCATTACCTCTGAGACACAAAATCTGAGTTTCTAGGCAGATATTTATGTCCAGCCCTTGACATGTTGTGACACTAATGTTTTCAGCATTTTTGTTGTTATGCCAGTCATCCTTAGGGTGGTCATGCCCCACACATTTTGCCTGCTTATCTCCTCTTATTGCTGTTTCTTGTTGTTGGCCATAGGACTCTGAGCACATTACCACTGCTGACCAGTGCTAAAGTGCATTTGCTTCTCCCCTAAACATGGTTACATTGGTGCATACATGATTGCCATATTTATTTAGTTTACTTGTAAGTACCTTGTACAGTAGTGTACTATATACCCAAGGCCTGTCAATTAAATGCTACTAGTATGCCTGCAGCACTGATTGTGCCTCTCACACCAGTAACCTGTCAAACCAGTTTCAGATCTGCCAGTGCAGTGCCTGTGTGTTCAGTTTACTGCCACTTCGACATGGCATTTAAAACTACTTGCCAAGCCTTAAACTCCCATTTTATTACCCATAAGTCACCCTTAAGGTAGGCCCTAGGTAACCTTAAGGGTAGTGTACTGTATATGTAAAAGGTAGGACACGTACTTTAAGTTTAACATTTCCTGGTAGTGAACCAGTTACATGTGTTTTTCACTACTGTGAGGCCTACTCCTCTCATAGGCTAACATTGGGAATACCTTAATACACTTTTAAGCTGTTATTCCTGATTAGAAAGGAGTAGTTGCATCATGTTTCATATCTTTGGAATGGTAATGATAAATCCTCTTTAATAGTAAAGTTGGATTCAACATTACTACTTTAGAAATGCCCCTTTCAGAAAGTAGGCATTTCTCTGCTCTGTGTGCCATGCAGGGTGTCTCCAATACATGTCTGGTGTGGGTGACAGCTACACTTTGTGCATTCTCTATAGACAGCCACAAACACAGGAAGGGTAGGTGTGACAGAGAACTCATCTGCATTCTGATAGCCCTTCCTGGGCAGGAAGAGAGGGGGAGCTGACACTTACATCTGAATAGGAAGTGTCTCTTTCCCACCCAAAGTTCTGATTACCCCCTACTGATAATCTGGACCCAAGGCTAGGAAGAAAGGGGGACCTTTGCACTTCAAAGGCCTGCTTCGGAGTCACCCCCACTTTATAGGCACAACTGGGTATAAGTACTGGGGCCTGTGACCCAACAAGACGGTACACTACTGGACCTGTGAAGAGAAGACCTCTGCAGGAGTAAAGGCTGCTATGCTACTAGGATTGCCACTCTGCTTAACTGCTGCTCTGGAAGAATGCTTTTCTGCTTTGCCCTGCTGTCTGCTGCCTGCGTATCTCGGCCCTGCTGAGGACAAGGACTAGGCCCATCTCAGTTGAACCTAGAGTGACTCCAAGGGCATGCTGGCTTGCCCCCTGTTCTGAAGTCTCAGGGCCATCAAAGACTTCCTACAACCCTGCAACAGCACCTGGACTGTGCCATCTGTGAATCCTGCCCGCCCGAGTGGAGCCAATCCAGTTTCGGTCCCTTGAAAGGTGATTTCTGCCGTACAGAATCTACGCAGTGATGACTTGGCGCCGATTGGAACCATCCCATTGCCTTTTGACACCACTGCAGTAGCCGAGCGATGACATCGCTTCAACAGACTGCATGGCTCGACGATGATGCAGCGCCTGCATCGTGTAGGGGTTCATCAGTGAAGCCTTCATTGCCTGCACGAACTAGAACCGACGCATCGAGGCTTCGAAGTTAACGCTTGCTCTATCCAAGGTACTTTTTCAACTGGACCTGCGTGAGCTCTGTAGCCAGCCTTCCCTTCATCGCAGTTGGCCTGAACTTTGGATTCACCCAGGTCTAGTCTGACCTCAAGTAACTCCTATTTTTGTTCCTAAGCACTACTTTTAATTTTTTTCTTTAAAAACTCATAACTCCGCTTCTACTTATTAGGTTATTGTTGTTTTGGCCTTGTTTTACTCACAAAAGCATAATCTATTCTTCAAAATGTATGTGGAGTACATTGGAAGTGTTTTCATTGTGTTACTCTGTGTGTATGTTGCACAAATACTTTACACATTGCCACTTTAGATAAGCCTGACTGTTTAGCTACCAGCATAGGTTATCTTTTTGTGTGTATCTAGCTTACCCTGGCTAGAGTGGTGGTTCCTGCTTGTGAGTGCATACTCTGACAACCAGAAACCCAATTTCTAACAGTTGTCAATCAATTATGAATCAAGGGATGGATTTGAGGCCAATTATCCAGTTGCCTGCTCATAATATATACCTGGTAACTTTGATTTAGCAATCAGGGCTGCAGCAAATAGAAACAGAGAACGCGGTTCATAGGTGGCCCTTGAAAGCCAGATCTGAGGTTGCACCAATTATTCCTCGAGGTTCTCTCTGTTTCTTTGGTGAACCATCCAAGCTAAAGAGGAATTTTGTATGCTGGTACAATATATTTTGCTTTTATGCCAGGCTGGCGTTTGTCTGATAGAGCAAAGGTGGGTTATATGATTGGATATGAGATTGGCCCTCTATTTGGGGGAGCTTTGGCCTGGGCTATTCCTTTGGAAAGTAACAATGATAGCAGCCTGAATATTTACACTAGTTTTCTGGAGAAGATCAATAAAATGTACCAATGCGCTGATAGAAAATTTGCAGTGTAGGAGATTCTCTATGACATCCAGCAGGGATTATTTCATGATTTTTCATATGTGACTCAATTTGATTAGTTTGCAGCAGAGACTGTCTAGGTCATGCAAACCCAGATGCCCAAGTCCATTGAGGATTAAAGGAAATTGGTGAGATCTCCACACCCTGAATCATTGACAGATTTAACAGATCAAGCTCTGATAATTGAACATTATCCTAGCCGGAAGCTCAGGTTTTTGGAAGTCATGGAATAGCATCTGTTTCTCATGCTTGAAGGCCTGATGCCAGTACTTCAGATTCTTCTTCTTCTACTCCGTGTAAAAAATGTAATTGGGCCCCCCAGCATGATAAATATTTTTTTACAATTACTATAGAAAACTGGTTGTGCTCAGCATAATTATCCATTCAGACATTGCAGTTATGTTCAGTTTTCCTTTTTAAAAATGCAACCAAATACATGATTGCCAACGTGCTATTATAACATCCCAAAAAATAATGGATGGAATGGTTGGAATCCTGCGTGGGTGAAACTAATGGAATTTGGCTCTGTGGAATTCTGTGGAGTTACATAAAAACTCCCCAATATTCTGCTGAGTTCCACCAATGGGTGGAAATAGGCCTATCGCTCTACTCGCGCTGTGATTTAGCACCAGTATTGTGTTCCATGTTGAAAAAATCAGCGCCAATTCCACAGCAACCACAACACCGAAACCGCCCTTATCGCCGCCACCGACATCAGGACACTGCTGGAAAATAGCAAAACTGAGGCCCTCATCCTCCTAGACCTCTCAGCCGCCTTTGACACCTTCTGCCACCACACCCTACACACATGCCTCTACAACGCAAGGATCCGCGACAAAGCCCTGGACTAGATCACCTCCTTCCTCACCGACAGAACCCAGAGAGTCCGCCTCCCGCCATTCCGATCCGAAGCCACCAAGATCACCTGCGGCGTACCCCAAGGATCATCCCTCAGCCCGACCCTCTTCAACGTCTACATGACACCGCTCACCAACATCCTCCGATCACACAACCTCAACATCATCTCATACGCTGATGACACCCAGCTGATCCTCTCCCTCACCAAAGACCCCGCCACCACCAAAACCAACTTCCACGATGAAAAGAATAAGTTCTAATCTATTCTGAGTACCTGCATTGTAAAGGTAAAAACCTGTTCAAGATTTCTCTTTATTTCCCCGTCTCACTAAGAAATGTATTCACTGGAAGGATCTGTGTTTAAGTCCATGGTACATGTTCAAATCCTGGTAAGCGTGGTCAACCCTTTCATCTTGCAGAGGTCAATAAAATGAGTGCAGTTTACAAGGTGTAATTCCATGCATTGAATTATGATCTTCCGCTATTTTAAATCACCAGCCGCCACTGTGCAGAAAACAGAACTGCATAATATGTGCATAGCCCAGCGAGTTACTGCTTTTGTCATAAAGATCCTTTTATTACTGTGCAGTTCATAAGTTACAAGCGTAAACTAGGACAATGAGCTATAAACTGACATTAAAGCGCTGTATTCAAACTGCATGGTACAGGTTTAAAAAGTTATGTATGTCTCAGTCTTTCATTACCCTAATGTTGCTAAAAAAGGTTTATTTGGATAGAAATATATTCTTATTAGTAAAGCCAAGCTGAACCACTGTTATGCATAGAATCCTGAGTTTCTGCTTCTTCAGGCGAAGCACTCTTAAAAAGTACCTACCAGTATGGATGACAAGTGAATCCTACACCTCTTTGTCCCTTTGGTCTTATGTAACATTTTCTATACACTGATTTACACATGTATTATTGATTGTCTCTATGTATGTGTGATGTAAAGTGCTCCGGCACCCTACACTGATATGAGAGGTGCTTTAAAATAAAAAAAAATACATATGAGATAGGAGCTTTAGAGAGATGGGGGTGATAGTGAGGGAATAATTGAAGCGCTCCAAAAAGATTGTTGTGTCCTAGTGCACTGTAATGTCAGCATTTACTATGTTTTGAAAGCTAATACAATTGAGTATATAATGATACATGTGTTTTCTTGTGTGGGAGAACCCCCCAAACTCCCCTAGTAGTGGTCAGCTCACTTGCAGTGCTCACATGCTATGCAACTTACATGGCTGGTCTGGCAAGATTTACCAGGGCTGCTCTGGGATGCCAGTCCAGCCCTGGTTCTTTAAAACTGGCAGCTCTAAACATATTTAACCATCCAAACATTGTAGTTATGTTTAGTTAGCCCTTCTAAAAATGCCATCAAATACATGAGTTCCAACATGCTATAGGCAGCAATAGCTTCCTAAAGTGTAAAAGTATCTACAGTATTGTTTTCTCAAATTGGGGAGCAGAGAACCTAGAGGGTTATTTTCAGCCCTTTCCCTTTGACACCTACTGCTAGCCAGGGCACGAGTGCCAAAATATGTTATTAATGGCTAATATGGCAGTTGTGTTTTTTTACTAAACTCAGCACACCATTTTCAGCATGATGCTCCTCTTGGTCAGTGCACGATGCGCCCGAGATCAATGTAGGCACCAAAGAAAGGCACACCCCCAATTTGAAGAGACCTCCTTCTCAAGAACCAGTGCACATAGGTTGAGTTTGAGGTATGTTGCCTGAAACAGAGAAGGAAAGAAGGCACAAATCTGGATTATGTTTTGATTGTGTTGACCCAGGTCATTTGATACAAGATTGTCACATTAAACCAGCTAGAGTTTTGGAAAATGCACAAACCGACCCTCTGCAAGAGAAAGAAGGATGGAGATTGAACAACTCTCTAATTTTGGAAATTTGATCATTCCAAATTTCTGCAGTCACAGCTATTTTTCCTATGAATACTATCGTATAACAGGGTGGTGTGTTTAATTTTTAGCTTTACTAGATTGTGGAGCATCAGGTTTATGCAAAGATAAGAAGTAGGCTAAAAAGAACTAAATTCCAGCTCAACCAAAATATACTCCAGAACAAGTTCAAACAGTTGATTCATCTTCAATTTCTTCTGGACCAGATAGAGAAATGACAATCTTTCTAGTGGTCGCTTTGAGATCACATAAAGAAACGGTAGTATTGAATCGATTATAACCCCAAAGTATGTCCTCATTTTGGGAATTTTCTATACGCCCAAATAAAGATTGCTATCAATCCTCTTCTCTCAGAACTCCTTCCCAAATTCATGATGGCAGAGGCAGTTTACTGTTCCAGTCCCTTTTTCGTGTTAATAGGTATTTAAGGCGCTGAGCAATGTCCATCCTTCCAGCACAATACAGTCAGCGTTTCCTAGTCTGTACTTCACTGCTCTTGTTCGAGCTCTTCACATGTGATTTAATCCACCATTTGGTCCACAGTTCTAATTAATCAAATGTCAAGCTCTTCAGCAAACCTGGGTCCTTCATTCATCAGTGGGTGCTTTTTTTTAATTTGCCTTGTCCTTCCAAAGAGAGAGCATCCTCTCTGAGGGCATCTGGACTTCTAACATGCTATGCTGAATCAAGGTGGTTACTGAGAGGCAGGAGTTTGCTCCTTTCTCTGCGGAATTTTTTCTTACAATTTTGTATTGAGACGAAAGATCAATGTTTCCTGGGACATCTTGATTTTCAGCCCTTGTCAAACAGAGGGTGTAGCAGGATTGGAACTGGCATGTCATGGTCACTGCAGATTAGTATTCAATGACCCCCGCCCCCACCTAGTGTCTCACCAAACAAGCCCCTGGAGGGTTCACCGAAGCCCTTGCATACAGCTTGTGGCTCTTCCTATGTTAGGAGTCCTCCCTGAAAAAGGAAAACTTGACCCCATTTCTGATTGGCTCGACCTTGGAAATTAATGCTCTGCTGATTGATTTTAAGTCTGGCTTAGGCCAACTGTCAAACTTTGTTATTAAAACCTAGAGATGACAAGAAGCAAACTGATCATTTTCTGGATTTAGACATGCGTAAAACATTGTTGTTGACGTGCATCCTGATTGTATATTATAGCTGGCATGCTTTCCACTTCCACTTACCTAGGGCTACACTTCTGGTCTCTCTGAATCACTCTTTGATGTACTGCGACTGACTTACTGAGAGCAAAATGAGGATCTGACTCTATTGCACCCCTCTCCAGGAGACAGAGGAGGTCTGCCAAAGATTTAGGCTCGATTACTGTGGGTGCTCTTGATTTTCAGCAAGTACAGGTGAAATGAGTTGACTCAGAAGTAGAGGCATCTATGCACTGACTTTTGTTACGATTGCTTTTTTTATACTTTTACCTCCTCCATTTTGAAGTGTTGTGTGAGGCAGTACAGCGCCCCGTACATAACCATAACACAGTCAATACTGTTATGCTTGAGTTCAGCTGCATTATGTAACTTTTTGTGAAGTTCTTTTTTAAATAACTGAAAATATCAAAAGAACCTATTTTGGTGTGGAAGTTACAATCTCAATTATGCAAGCATTGGTGTTCATTTCCATAAAGCTTTGAAAACATTAGCTGTTTATGAAGATTTCATTTCAGTGATCATAGCGTTTGCATTGATTTTGTGTTATTTCCATTTTAAGTTCACTTAGAGCTTAGTGAACAGTGAAGCCATGTGAGGTCCTGGTTTTTAGAACAGAATAATGCACATCCCCTAGTCAGATGGAGAAAGGTCCCCTGCATGGCTTGGGAGAGACTACATCATTGCCTCATGTTTACCATAGCTGGTGTGTTAGAAATGGGGCTTCAGATTGGCTAGGGTATGCACCTAAGCCAGGCAGAACCCACCACTCTAGCCAGGGTAAGGGAGTTACACACCCAAGATAACCTCTGCCCAACCCCGGTAGCTTGGCAGAGCAGTCAGGCTTATCCCAAAGGCAATGTGTAAAGCATTTGCGCAACACACACACACCAGTGACACACTAGCACACCACAAAAAGAAACTCCACACAAGGTTATATCAAATAAACCCTACCGATTAGGCCTTTAAGTTTCAAAGATATGATGCAATTAATGTATTTACAGGGGTTTACATCAAATTCAGCATCCAGTGAATTTTTTCATAGAATCTATTAAAGATAGATATTTAGAGAAATCATTACAAGTTATACCAAAAGAAGAGGAGAGTGTAGAAAAGATACTAGGGAAAGAGTTTGCAAAAATTGATTGGAAGTCGTTAGTTTAGTGTACAGTCTCTTATAAAATATTCACAATACATTGCGTTGACATTGTGAAATTTGGGGTGTCCTGTTTATGATATATAACACTGTTTATTTTAGTCACTCTAATATGGCTGCCTTTACTAAGACTGATTCTAGAAAGGGGGGCAAGTTCTCAACATGACTTGGACTGGAGTATGCACTGCTGTGTGAGACTGAACGTCTTTGAAAACATGCAATTGTTTTTACTGTAGTTAGTGCAATTTCTTCATGAAATAATGTATTCTTCATTAACTGATAATGTTTTTTCAATGTGTGTATATAACACCTTTAGTATTTCATTGATAATTTGTACATAAACATAATAACAATACCATTTTCAAAAAATGCATGTCACAATTACAGCGACAAAATTACAAAACGAAAACTGTTGACAATAATTCTTGGAAGCGGAGATTTCTGCACCAAGCATTGGCAAAACATACATTTTTTACTACTACAAAACAAACCACAAAGTGCAGATTTTTTATCAGGTCCATGTTGTTTTAGAATCATAACTAGACATTCTTTTAAACTACTAAAGGTGACCACCTTTAAACTGAGTCATGGTGGGTTTCCTCAGGATCTATTCAAATATACTGTGTTTGGCAGGTTATATATTGTGCATATTGTCAATACAATCACGCTGGTTGGTGGTGGAAATATTCATTTACAATACAAGTGATTTTGTGAACGTACAGCAATAGAGTGATGAAAAGCTGAACATTTTGAAATCGCAATAACAATAAGGAATATTTTCAAAGAACAAGGAACACTAGCACAGAGAATGATATTCGAGGAAAGGGGACAACAATCTCCTCTGGAATAATTTTTGGGTCTACTATGTTTATTTATTTATTTATAACGTTTTATATAGCGCGAACATGACCCACGAGGGTATCAGAGCGCTTTACAGTCACGAACATAAATGGATGAGATGGTATGCACACATTCAAAAGTGTCAATTCGAACATAAGAAATAGCAAAATATAAGAATAACATACATAGAGAACCATGAAACTGCAGGACGTTGTACAATAAACAGTTAGTGAAAATTAGGTGATTGTGCTAGCAAACATATATACATATTAAGACCACAATCGATTCTCAATAGAAATAAAGTGTATAGTAAAACCAAGAGGGACCCACCGCCAGCTAAACGTTACATAGCATACAGTTGATGAGCAGTATGAGCTGTGCTAATAGCCCCCAAAAAATATATATATATAAAGACTCGACTAATCACATGAGATAGGTAAGGACATTCGGGTCAAGAAGATAACTCAGTGACATCCTAGAGTTGAAAATTAAGGCAAGTATTTGTTCATTAGATGTATTTTTACTTCTTTTTTGAAGGCGGTAAGGGAAGTGATTCTACGCACTACTGGAGGTAAGGAGTTCCAAATCTTAGGTGCAATCCCTGAAAAGGCTCTACAGCCGGTTCTCTTCTTGTGGAAGGATTGAGGTTTCAGAAGGAAAGTGTTCGCACTTCGCAGTTGTCTACAACCTCCAGACCTTTCTAACTTTAGAGCCAAGTAGCTGGGTGAATTGTTGTGAATTGCATTGTATGTCATGCAAGCCACTTTAAGGTGTATTCTTGCCTCGTAAGGTAACCAATTCAGGGCTTTCAAGGTTGGCGAGATGTGAGTATTTCTTTTTGTTCCTGCTACCAGTCTGGCCGCGGCATTCAGTGCTGCTCTCAGCGGCACCAGCTTGTATTTAGGAAGACCACAGAGGGCGGTGCTTCCGTAATCTAATCTTGGTAACACTCAGGCTTGAACTGCCATTTTTAGATCAGCCTGAGGGAGGAAGGGTTTGAGTTTCCTTAATATAATCAACTTGTGATTAGCACCCTTGGTGGGGATAGAGATGTGCGACTGCATATTCAAATGTTTGTCTATAGCGATTCCAAGTGATTTTGCTGAGTCAACGATGAGGGGGACACAATCGAAGGAGGTTAGGTGTTTTAGCCATAGGTCTAGCTTTGGTGTGTGGCTCGGTGGCGAGATGAGAATGAATTCAGTTTTTTTAGTATTCAGCATGAGGTGGTTGATGGTGAGCCAGTTTTGCGTTTTTAGTAGAGTATTGTTGAGGGCAATGAGGTCTTCTGGGGAGGTGATTTTTAGATACAGCTGGGTGTCATCTGCGTACAGGTGATATAGGATGTTCGCTGAATTTAGAGCGTTCGCCAAAGGCTCCATTAGGAGGTTGAAAAGAATGGGTGAGAGGGCAGATCCCTGAGGAACATCAAGGGTAACCATAGAGGGTAGCGAGTTCTTCATCTTGATACTTTGCGTTCTGTTATTCAAGAAGGAGGAGAACCATTGCAACACTGTGCCTGAAAGACCCATCCTACTTTCCAATAGGGACAGAAGGTTGTGATACTTAACCGTATCAAAGGCGGAGGACAGATCAAGAAGTATCAATAAGCATGATTCATTGCGGTCAAGCATTTTTAGTATGTCATCCATAATATGTGTGAGAGCAGATTCTGTGCTGTGTCCTTGGCGGAAGCCCGATTGGTGACTGTCTAGGAGGTTGTACTGTTCAATGTGTTTGCAGAGTTGAATTTGTACACATTTCTCCAAATGTTTCGCCAGAGTGGGGATGTTGGTTATTGGACGGTAGTTGTTTAGATCAGATGGAGTGGCGTCTGCTTTCTTTAGAATGGGTGTGACCTGCCCTATTTTAAGGCAGTCCGGAATGACACCTTGACTCAGGGAAGCATTTACTATTTTAGCCCATAGTTGTAGGATCGATGTTTTTACAGGTTTGAACAGGGAAGGAGGCAGGGGGTCAGAGAAATGATTGGAAGGGTTGATTGCTTGAAGCGTATTGTCGAAGCTTTGTTGAGAGATTGGCGAAAAGGTGCGCCATGAGGCATTGTTTTTAGTGTTCTCCCCTGGATTATTAAAATGAGCTTTGAATAGATCGCCACAGTTAGGATCATGGACCATAGTTTGTGGTAGCGACATCCTGGAATGTAAGTTAAGCTCGATGTTCTTAGTCTTTTCGTGGAAGAAATTGGCAAGCACATCACAGGTAGGTGTGGCCAGGTCGTTTAATTCTCTAGAGTTAGTTGTATTGCATGATTGAAGCTTGACGATTTCGAAGAGTTTTTTTGGGCGGTTGATAGCTTGATTCAGCTGAGTTCTGAAAAAGTCTGCCTTTGCCTTAAGAATCTTTCTATTGTAAGAGTTCCTTAGCTTTCTAAGGAGCTCAAGGTTGTCAGTGGTAGGAGCCGATTTCCATACACTCCGAGTTCAGTCCCTCATTGAACCAAGGTTTGGAAATCTTAGAGGAGATGTTTTTTTCCTGGAGGGGCGCAGTAGAGTCCAGGATTTCAAGTAACGAAGAATTGTAGAAGGTTGTGAGGTCATGTACATCAGTCATGTCTCCCATGCGGGTCAGAGCGGAGTTACAGCGGTTTACCAAGGTGATGGGGTTGATATTTTGTAAATTCCTTTTCCATTGCCTAAGTTTTGCGGGTAGGCCCCTTTTTTGAGTAGCTACGATGTTGATGTAGAAGAGGATGCAATAGTGATCAGACCAATCGCATGGGGTGATGGATTCAAGTAGGACGATGTTTGATTTTGCAATAATTAGGTCCAGAGTCTCTCCCTTGATATGAGTTGGGCTGTCACAGAATTGATATAGCTCCTGTTCTGACAGAAACTCTTTAAAACAGCTTACAATATGATCATTTGCGTTGTTCCAATGGAGGTTAAAGTCACCCAAGAAAATATGAGGGACTTGTGAACTGAAATTGGATGCCATGATCTCCATTATCTCGTCCATACAGGTCAAGTTATCACCTAGAGGGTGGTAGAATATATGTAGCTTGCTGGTGATGCGCTTAGCATCAGAGATATTAATGCAAAGGTAGTTGCAAGAGGATAGCACGATGGGGTCCGCTTGCTTGACTGAGATTGAGTTCCGATAAATGCAGGCTACCCCTCCCCTAGTTTCCCAATTCTATCTATTCGGATTAGGTCATGGGAAGGAGGAACCAATAAGTCGAGGAGGGGTGAGGAGGAGCTATTTAACCAAGTTTCTGTGAGGACCATGATGTCTAAATCATTCTCTAATATGAGGTTAAATATATCTTCTTCTTCTTCTTTAATCTTTATTTCGACTTTGTAGAGTCATAAAAGAGAAACAAAACATATACAAACAAATATTACACAATAAGCGAACACCCAGAATAACAAGGGTTACATCATCTGGACAGATATATAACAAGAACATCTTATAATACAATTATGATTTCAAATCGTCAAAGAAGCTCTTCTAATGTTCCATACAGCTGCAAAATGCTTGCTAACAGCAAATACAGTAGGAGGGGATAGGTCAGATTTCAGCAAACGATAGGCATCCAAGTGATTCCTAAAACCCCAATTTCTGCAGATTGGAAGGATCCACTTTTTCCTGGGTTTCAAATAAGATGAACAGAAAAACATTAAATGAATATCATTTTCCAGCTCGTTTGTACAAGCTAGACAATTTTTAGGAGTGGGTGGGTGCCAGCTGCTGGTAAGGGCTCTAATAGGTAATGCGTTGTGTCTCCATTGAAGGAATAATTTCCTAAGACCGATGGGGTTTATGTCATCCAAGACTGTCTCCAGCTTGTAATAATCCTTCACTGTTAAGAAGGTGGAAGACATAGGCCCCTGTTTAGTAGATGTTAGGGACATGATTAGATTGCGCTCATAGTACAAGGCGACCAAGTTTTTACGGGTTATAGTACTACATGCCTCTTGAGGATTTGTCCATAGAGGCAGTAGACCCAGCACCGATAACTCATCCTTTATGTACTTGAGCCAAGAGATTTTGCGTAGGGATACATGTTGGTATAACTCCATGAATTCACAACGATAGCTCAGGAGTTCGGGTGTTGTCCAGAGTCGCCTCCAGAAAGTTAGGGGCTTCACACCTAGTTCTTCCTTTATTGATCTTAGACCCATATCAAGCCTAAGTGGTAGAAGTGGAGTGCTCGGTGGGAGAGCGGCCAAGTTCCGAAGGAACTTGTTTTCCGTTACGACAAGATCAGGGGCACAATTGTTGCCCCACAATTCACCACCGTATATTACTGCCCCACGTGCCTGCAATTTATAAATTTCTAATGGCGAACCAATAGGATGTGTCATGGATTCTTTCCATAAATTCAAAATACCCCCCACCTTTTGGGTTAACTTTATATTTGATTTTATCTGATGGTGGGACCATGACATCTTTTCATTCAGGGTCAATCCCAAATACTCAAACGTATGGACTCTTTCTAAGCTAATACCATCGATAACAGGGTTAGGACGGGATGACCTAGGAGGATTAAAGATCATGAATTTAGTTTTGGCCGTGTTAATCTCAAGCCCCCGATCAGCACAGAAAGAGACGAAACCATCCAAGACACGCTGGACACCCATAGGAGTCTTAGCAAGTAGCAAGGTATCATCAGCAAACATAATAGCTGAGATACCTGTGCCAGCGAGTCGTGGAGCGTCTCGATTTGGTACTTCGTTCAGGTGGGTGATGAGTCCATTTACATAGAGGCAAAACAGGGTTGGTGCCAGGACACAACCCTGCCTTACCCCCCTTTCAACGGGGAAGCTAGCTGATAAACCTCCGTCACTCCCACATCTGACCTTTGCAAAATTATTAGTGTGGAGACGCACTATAATCTGCAAAAGGGGCGCTGGGAGGCCCAAATCCCGCAACACTGCCCAAAGTTTTGTGCGTGGAACCAAATCAAAAGGCGCACGTAAATCAACAAAGACAGTATAGAGGGAGCCCCCCTCCACCCTAACTGTCTTCCAAAAGAGCATACATAATCTAAAGATCTGATCAGTTGTTGAAACGCTCTTTCTAAATCCAAAAGATGATTTAGGATCAGCCTTGAAAAGAGTTTTTGGGCAACATCTATCAGACTGATAGGCCTGTAGTTACCAGGGAGTAGAGGGGACCCTTTTTTGAAAATAGGGACGACTTCAGCTCCGAGCCAAGTGTGGGGAACTGGCATACCCCCAAGAATAGCATTAAATAATGCAGTAAGGTATGGTGCCCAAACTCTTGGTTTGTGTTTATACAGGTCGCCCGGAATCCCGTCCAAACCGGGAGCTTTTCCCAGAGGGAGCATCGATATAGCAAGTTGGACCTTACTCAGGGTAAAATAGACATGGGCTTCAGTGAGCTGAATAGAAAGGGGTGGGGAGTAGACCCCCCTATATAGGGCACTAAAATGTTCTTCCCAAACTTCAGGAGCAATATTATGGTTCACAGCTGAGACGGATTCGGTTGCACCGGTAGAGACAATCAGCCAAAATCTCCGTGAGTCTCTACATTGGAGAGCAGATGTTAGTTTGTCCCAAGTTTCTGATGCCCACTCAAGTTTGACGTGGTGAATTAGAATCTTATAGATACGTCTCTTTTGTTGTATGTCCTCCCTGTTGGCTTTCTTTTTTATTGCTTCCAGCAAATCCGCTTTAGCCGATTTACAAGCCCTATTATACCATTTGGACCCTCTACAGATCCTTTTAGTACAGCGGGCAGGTGGATTAAATGTATCAGCTAAAGTGGAAAATAGTTCTTTGTTGACTTCAGCCAATTTTCAACAATAGAAATCAGGGGAATAGGACTGGTCCATAATATTTATTACATCATCCAGTGCACAACCAACCCTCGCATAGACTTGGGAGAGTCCACCTTGTTTAACAGCCAATTTTGCCCATTTTATTCTACGTTTGTTATTTGTCAGGGTAGCTTTGCTCAGTGTTGGAGATTTAGGTGCTGAGTGTAAGTCACCGGGACACACACCCGCTAGAGATGCTTCCAGGACCAATGGATTGTGGTCGCTCTCACCCCTAGAGAGGACCTTAAAATCAACAACTCTATGCCACTCCTTGCATTGGACAAAAATATAATCAAGTCTGGCCTCCCGCTCAGGTTTATTGAACGTAGGCCTAGAGGGATTATCCGAATTTGTTCGGCCGTTGCAAGCCCTGATTGAATGGGTCATCACCAAGGAGGTAATTTGGAGGGCCAGAGGGGCCCAAGACCGAGCCATTGGGCCCACAACCTGTGGAATGTGCCATATTTCATCCTCATCATGATTTGCTTGATCCACCAGCCCCTGAAGTGGTTCAAAATGGCAATTTAAATCACCGGCTAAAATGAACATTGTACCCTCAGGGATCTTGGCTAAAATATTAGATACAACATCAATCACCCCAGATTCCGCACACACATTTGTGGGCCTGGAATACACATTAATCACTGCCAGCTTTGTACCTTGTGACCAATCTAGTAACAAGCAAAGGACATCCTCAGACCCAGTTTCCAGAGTCGTAGCACTACAGCCCAGGTGGGTGGCAACCCAGATAGATAGGCCGCCAGAAGGGCGGCCTCTGCCCCCCCACACAGCTGGGATAGAAAAGGAAGCAAAGCCCAATCGAAAACATTCTTGCCTTGCCCAAGTCTCTTGGAAACAACATATATGATGAGAATCTATAAAGGAGCCCCACATAGGGCAATCAAGTTTACTAGCTAGACCAGCTATATTCCACGAGAGGATTTTATGCGTGGCTAATGAAATTGGAATAGGATCTGGTTTTTTGCACGTGGAGGGTTCATTCGGAGTCAGGGAAGCAATTGGAGAGGTAACACAAGAGGGAGTGGAGATGTAATGTTGCTTAGGGGCTATCAACAAAGCAGTAGGGGAATTGGGAATAACAGCCTCTGGGCTCAGTCAGTCAACCTCTTCAAGACATGCGTATCTATTGTTACAGAAGTAATTACCTCGTATAGGCGCATCAAAACGAATGTGCCTCTGTCTTCCTCTAAGAGGAGAGGGACCAACCCTAGTCCAGTTTCCGTCGATCTCAGAGTGGGAGAAAGTAGTAATTGGCGGATAAAAGAAGGACAATGATAAGGATTTAATAGTGGTAGCTCCAATATTACCAAACCAATTGGAAATATAAGAAACAGTCTGGGGATTTCTAAAATTCACCAAAATGCAATCGCCCTTGATTTTCTTTGTAGTAGTTCCCAACCAAGAAGCCCTCCTAACCATTAAAACCTCAGAACTTACATTTGGAGGGAGAGGTCTGTGTGTGTTGAGCCAGCTAATCACTTTATTTTTAAGAGAAGCGTAAGTCTCTAGTTCAGGCTTAGTGAGCTCTGGGACACCAGTTAAAACAATAACATAGGGCAATGCTTCAGGGGGAAGATTTATCACATTTTTCCAGCTCAGACTAGGCACCTCTTCACAAGTGCGGTTACCAAGATCTCTTGAGGTTCCAGGTTCATCTGTATGGTTTAGTTTAGAAACTCCGGAGGGAGTTCTAGTTATAGTAGATGATTGAGTTTGGACGGGTAAAGGAATGGCAATGGAGGAAGGAAGAGAATTAAGTGTAGGAGGTGATGCACCAGATGAAGTAGGTTCCGTCCGGGAAGGAGGGGTTGTCGAGGCTGCAAGTGTAGAAACGGAAGAGGGTTGGGGATCTCTCAAGTTATTCACAGATGCACTAAAGGTTGTACCTCCACTCCCTCGTAGGTTAGCTGTGTCTAAAATTGCCGTTTCTATTTCTTTAAGCCTTGCCTCAATAGCGTCAAACCTAGCCATCATTGGGGTGAAAAATCCCTTAAGAATGTTGTTTAAGGTATCACTAAAGCAGTCATTCCCCTGATCGGGACCAAGGCGTGTTGTAGTGGCCGGGGGAGGAGTCGGGAAGAGGAACCAGGTGCAGGAAATCAGCAATTGAGAAAAGCACCCTGGTCCTCGCAGTCCCGTATGAGAAAAGGTTGTGAGTTAAAAGCCCCGTGCCTTTAAAAATATCAGCATGCTGTCCTCGCCGGGATCCTTTAGGAGAAAGAGTTCATGCCCATCCGATGCGTGGTACAGAGTCCTGAGCCTGCGAGCGGCTCCCGCGAAGCGGGGGCCGCGAGGCGTGTTGTAGTGGCCGGGGAAGGAGTCGGGAAGAGGAACCAGGTGCAGGAAATCAGCAATTGAGAAAAGCACCCTGGTCCTCGCAGTCCCGTATGAGAAAAGGTTGTGAGTTAAAAGCCCCGTGCCTTTAAAAATATCAGCGTGCGGTCCTCGCCGGGATCCTTTAGGAGAAAGAGTTCATGCCCATCCGATGCGTGGTACAGAGTCTTGAGCCTGCGAGCGGCTCCCGCAAAGCGGGGGCCGCGAGGCATGTTGTAGTGGCCGGGGGAGGAGTCGGGAAGAGGAACCAGGTGCAGGAAATCAGCAATTGAGAAAAGCACCCTGGTCCTCGCAGTCCCGTCTGAGAAAAGGTTGTGAGTTAAAAGCCCCGTACCTTTAAAAATATCAGCGTGCTGTCCTCGCCGGGATCCTTTAGGAGAAAGAGTTCATGCCCATCCGATGCGTGGTACAGAGTCCTGAGCCTGCAAGCGGCACCCCATGTTTGCTAGCAGATCTGCAATTAATAAGCCCGCACTTCAACTTGTTAATAGAGTGGTTTAAGGTAATCTGTTCTAGGTTGATATTTGTGAGGTTATCACTATTTACAGATCTGTTGTTGATAGTCGGTTCTCTGAGGGGATTGGTTACAATGGTTTGAATAGTGTCATATTGGGACTTACAATTGTCAGATTCCCGATCATAGGAAGTAAGGAGGTCGTCAATGTCTCTGTCAGATAGTTTATCACATGACCTCCTAGGCCACGAAGGCCACGAAGGGGAAGGTAAACAACCCGAGTTAGAATTTTTGGGGAGTGTGGACTTGTGTATGTGACTAATGGGTTTGACATTGATTTGGTTATACTGAGTAGAGTTCTCAGTGTGAGCCTTCGTGTGGATGGAGTTACTCAATTGGAGACTGATTTGATTCACGGTGTCTTTGGTGGTTCTGTGTAAGATAATACGTTCTTTAGTGATAGAGGAAAGGTTATGCATTTCGTCCTTGAGATGGGATAAACCATTGGCTTACTCCTTAAGTTGCGTGTACCAAACTGAATTGGAAAAGTAGATAGTGGGTGTTGGCGAGTGATCACTTATGGAGGGTGAACTGCCCGTTGAGTCATAGTGCATGGACTCCAAATGCTTGAGGATATCAACATTAGGTAAAGGTGTATGATCCGTTATAGGGGACGATCTGCCCATAGGTTCTGAATACAAAGCCACGATCTCCATTTGCTTTGGGAAAGCATCAATAGAAGTCAAAGCGGGAGGTTGAACCAGGAAGTTTAATGTGGGATCCACGTCAGCGAGAGGAGTGGTATAGGGGCTAGACAGCCGGTTGGGGGCTGCCTCCTGAAGTTGTGGAGAGGTCACTGTGTGCTGTGAATGGGTGGGCGGGGTGAGAGTAGAAGGTGTAAGGATTCCCTCAGATATCGAGGAGGACAGTGGGCGAGGGGGGTCCAAGCGATCCGCTTTGAATGAGGGGGGAGAGGGGAGCGATGTTGGTGGCATCCCCTTCGGAGCCATCCCTCGAGGTCGGCAGGGGTGGCAGTGGTGCGTCAGATATGATGGGATCAGTAGCACATCCTAGCCTTGTCTCTTCTGGTATGGGGGATCCAGGAGTGGAATCGCCCAAACGGACTAAGTTGTAGGGATTACTGGTCGTTTCTGCACTGCTGAGGATAGAGGCTAAGTACAATCCAGTCGCACCTAGGCCAAGGGGCCCATGCATACTTGGATCGGGCGTGTCTGGGTGGCTGGACATAATGACAGGGACGACATATGTCAGATTGTGCAAGTTTGATGTGGAGTTTTGGAGAGGAGTAAGGGAGGCCTCTAAATCATGAGTATGCGAGGATGCAGTAAATGTGCTATTCTTATTATTTACTTATTTCTTGATGGTAGGGAAGAGCTTGTCAATGAGCTCCAGATTATCGTTAGAGGCTTGTATGAGAATATTACCATTGTTGTAGGTAGTAATGGTGGCATTCGCTGGGCAAAGGTCCGAGGCAGTAACCATCAGTTTGAGGGCATGCTGGGATTTCTTCGTAGTGGAAATTCTGAACATAGCGTAGAGGGTATTTCTCCATTGGGCACGTTTTTTCGTGTGGAAGATAAGGTTGTTGGAGATAATGCCTTTGTTAGTGCAGAAGTATGTGTCTAACACAAGAGTCTCGGGATGATATAACAGAAGCCTGTGCTTGAACTTCTTTGTAGCATTTTTAGAGAGATTGGGTGGGTAGATAATAGAGTAGGCATTGTGGCCAGCAGGTTCAAGATCTATGGCCATATTATTATTTTTTTGTTACTTTATTTCCTCTTTACCTTTCTCTCACTTTATTTAAATCTAACGCTCAATCCAGCAAGCCCCAGACTGTAGGGGGTAGATTTAAACTAACATATGATCAAAAACACTGAGCTACACAGGATTCCCGCACTCGAGCTCTGCAGGTTAGTCCCCCTTATTACCTTTCCCTTAACCCCTTCAGTGCCCATGACGAGCTGGACTCGTCATGGGCCGCGGTTGCGCTGTGCCCATGACGAGTCCGGCTCGTCATAGACCCCGCCCGCTAATCCAACGGCCGGCACAGGGCGGGGAAAGGGGCGGGCACTGAAGGGGTTAAGATAACATTGACCTAGACCATAGTCATTGCCTTAGACCAGGCACATCAAATGTTAGTCAGATTTATAGCATGTCTCAAGCAGGCACCATATTAGAGACAGTCAGAGTGTAGTCCTGTTTCGCTGTTTATTAACAGTGAGGACGAGGGGCCGGTTTCTTTTTCCTAACTAGCTGTGTCACAAGCAGGCGCCATTTTAAAGTCAGGCGTCCAGCTCAAAAGATCAGTGCCGATCCCCTCTTACGCACTCATGATGCACCAAATCCGGACTCCGCCGTCCGATAATGGAAGGGCGAGGTGCGCGATCCGCTCCACAATTGCTCCCGCCTCCAGCAAGATCCCGGTGTCAAAATGATCGATGAAGTGCGCAAGTCTTGAGCAGTTTTAAGAACCAAATCCTAAATAAAAGGAGAGCCAAAGAGTACTTTAGTTACATCTTTACCATTGATTTCAAATTCCCCATACTCAAGATTCTGTGATTCCATATTGAAAAGCTGGGGAATTTGTTTTAAAAGGAAAAGGATTTTACACCTATTTAAGGGACGAATATTTTTAGCTTTATTTACCCTTTCTTAAATGTCAAAATAACGTGACCTTCTTTTATCATCAGCAGTAGTAGTGAGATCTTAAACCTTAAACTAATTGCAAGTACTATCATATTTAGAGGCATTTTCTGTTGTGGTGTTAAAGTTTTTTTAATAGCGGGATTTGCCATCTTCAAATTAATGTCTTTTTGTTCTATTACCCATCTCCGGTTCTGTAGGTGATTCTTCAGAGAAGGTGACCTTATTACCGGAAGATTTTTCTTTCACAATGACTTTCATAATTGCTGACTCTCCATATGATTTTTTGTACTCAAGAAGGAGAATTTCTCTTCTGCTGGTTTTTTACAGACATATTTAGTCTGTTTCCTTTAATATGGATAGCATTGGTCTGCATAACACATAAACTGAAGACATAGATCAATAGGCATGATCTGAAGTGATTTTCACCTTATCATGTTCAGTGGCGTAACAAAAGTTGAGCAACCCCCCCTGCAAAGTACATGGAGGGCCCCCTCTGGCCGGACATGCTCAGGAGCTCGCAGGCCAGGGTACTGTGCTGAGAGGGCTCCCTGGAGCTCGGGGGCCCCCTTCAACTCCAGGGGTTGTGGGGGCCTTTATTACGCCACTGATCTTGTCAAGGTGAATCATTTGCTCATTTCTCCTTCCCTCCTATTCCATCATCTCTGTTGGCCCTCTCTTCTGTCGGTGTCATAAGACGGATTAAGGGTAGGGAGGAAGCTATTTACACATACAACTGAGCAGAGATAATCTTCTGGTATAAGAAATTATAATGTTGACTATTATTTACTAAAACCAATTCTTCCAGGTCCCCATTCAAAGTTTTTGTAGCAATAGCAAAGCATCTAACATAGAAGATGCTTAAAAAATCTTCATCTTTATATCCCTGTGGATTTTATTATTTATTACATTAGTCCTGTTGTGACTGTATAGAACAGTGATCTTCCCAGGATCCGAGACTTGCCCTATATTTGATAGATGGGACAAGGTGACGATGAAAGAAGAGGTTCCAAATTACAATGGACTTGATTGCAAGAAGTATTTAAAACCTCTGTTTCAATATCTGCTCTTTTAAGAAAGGAGTTATTATTGGTTTGACTAAACTTGTCTGATAAAAAAGGGATTTACACCCTTCAATTGCGCCAGTAGTTTGATCTATGCAAGTAGGTGTAGGAAGGGTGTACTGATTATTTACTTCATTAATAGAGCTGTTTTATGATAATTTTGCCTTAAAATGTTTCTCCACAAAATTCTATATTGAACTTTCTAATGGGGGCACTAATGTATTTGCTCTCTTTGCACAATCCAAGGATGCAGGAGAAGAGAGTCGCAATCCCTGACCAGCATCTTTTAGCTCACATTGCCAAGACTTTTTCTTACATGCAATCGATTGGTAGCGAATTTTCCCTAATCTTAAATGGGCAGGAGAATGTAATTTTATATATGAAGCCAGTCTTCTCTTAAGAACACATGCCAAATTTAAAAAGTTAAGGATAATAGCCAACGCTCTATTCACTCACTAATCAGAGTGTATCACCACGTTTTTGTGTTCTACTTTTAGAACTTCTTCCCAGCTTTTCTCTGAATTGAAAAAAATTCCATCCTGGTTAAAGGTGTTAAAATCTCCAAAAAGACTCTTCAATGAGACTCCTATAACAGACAGGTCATCTTGTTCAACGGAGCCTTATCAGTCTAAAATTGATATCTACAAGTTATAATTACTAATATTACAGGCAAACTGTTCACTCAGTTGAGGCTATTAATTCCCACTAATGTCATGGATTGGCACCCTGCTACATGACTGCCTAGCCTCTCGCTCCCCTGTGGTGCAAAATCCAATAACATAAATAGAGACTTCGCTCACAGCCCACAGTTTTGTAGTGATGAAATACCTTTGCAACAAAAATTTAAAACACCTGCACAGAAGGCCTCTGTAGTTCCGAAGCTTACCCCCCTGGTCCAATGAAGCGTTGCTGGGGCCGGAACAAATCCACAAAGCCACAGTACCCTCAGGTGATCAATCTCATCTGATCGTGAAACTTCTAAGCAACCCAGCGCCCAGCCATTCAACTGCTAAAGCATCAGACAGCAGAGACAGGGAGTGGGAGGGCACAACACTGTGTTCCCCAGAGTGAGGACCCCACCCAGGTTTGTGTCCTGCTGCCAATGTCCCTTAAAACCTCGTGCCTTAATGCATCCCAAATGGAAGCTCAATATCTTGTTAGTTCAAGACTTCATGAGGCAAGAACACATGAATTTCTCTGGAGCAGCCCCCTGAAAAACAAAGGGACAGATATTCAGCTCTGGAAGCAGATACCAGGCCACTTCGAGAGACGCCAAGCACCTAGTGACACAAATAGAAACATAACTATCATTCCATAGTTCTCATTCCTTCCCATGGCTCATTCGCCTATGGCCATCTTGTACTATAAATGTTTTGATTAGAAAAAAGCTGTAAGAAAGGTATGCACAAAGATAGAAATGAACAGACGCAAGTCTTCTGTTTAACAGAGTCTCCAACAGCAGTGTTTGAAGATTTACTATTGCTAGAGAATCCAGAAGTCATGAACCGTTGCTGTGCATGAGCTTAGTAAAGATTTCCGACTACACCCAAATTCACAGAAGTTTACGCACAGGACTTCATGCCTGCACCGGGTGGGACATCCTGTGGCTGGAAGTGGCCACCTGAACAATGGGTGGGGCCAGGGATAGTGCAGGGGTGGGAACCAGTATCACGTTTGGCTCAGCGTTGGGGATGGGGGATGCCAATGGAGAGGTTTCTGATAGTGGACCAGTGCAAAATTGGAACAGTCCACCAGCTCCTCCCCACTTGAAAAAGTATCCACACTATTGTGGGGAACCACTAAAGCTGCCCTTTCTTTTTTCCCCAACCTCTCACTAGGTGGAGCTGAAATGAAATGAAACGTAGATTTATAAAGCGCGAATTGCTGCCCTGAGGCGTCCAAGCGCTACCTGAAGAGTATGGTTGTCAGAGACGGTCAGCAGGAGTAAGTTTTGGGAGTTAAAGAGGAAGGTCTTTAGTTGTTTACGAAAAGAGAGCAAGTTAGGGTTGGATCTAAGCTGAAGGGGAAGGAGGTTCCACAACTTGGCGGCGTTGTACGAGAACATCCTGCCACCAGCTCTCGCTCTCCTGATTCTGGGAACTGTTGCTAGGAAGGCCTGGCCGGAGCGAGGGTGTTTCCTAGGGTGGTACTGTGTAATCAGTTCACGACAGATTGCCGGTCCTTTGTCCCAGAAGGCTTGATGGGAGATACACATTGCCTTAAAGGTAATTATTTGCCGGACCGGCAGCCAGTGCAAACTCCTCAGTCCAGGTTTGGCTGATAGTCTCCGTGGCAGCTGTAGCAATGTGCGAGCTGCGCAATTTTGGACAATCTGCAGCTTACGAAGTGTGTAGTCGGGGGCACCGAGGTACAGGGAGTTGCTAAAGTCCAGTCGAGACTGGATCAGGCCTTGAACAGCAACCTGCTTGGCCTCCATAGGTAGAAGTGGGAGCACTTTTCTCAGCATCCTGAGGAGGCCAAAGCAGGTCGCAGACAGCCTGGTAGCCTGGGTGTCAAAGGTTAAGGCTTCGTCCAGCCATACCCCCAGGCTTTTTATGTTGTCCTTAGGTGCAGGCGGGATGCCCAGGCATGGAGGCCAGAGGGAATCAAAAAGCGTTGGAGCAGCGGGGCCCATGAGCATCAGCTCAGTTTTGTCCCCATTAAGTTTGAGGGAGGATCTCGTCATCCAACCTTTCACTTCCTCCAGACATTGCCTTAGTCCCATTTGTGTAGATCTGCCATCATCCTGTGCCAAGGATACCACCAGCTGAGTGTCGTCCGCATAAGAGATGATCTTAATGCCGAACGGACGAACAATCTCAGCCAGTGGTCTCATATAGATGTTAAATAGCGCAGGGCTTAACGAGGAGCCCTGCGGGACCCCGCAGCTCAGGAGTTTGCTAGAGGACACTGTTTTTCCCTCAAAGATCTGGAAGGACCTGTTACTCAGAAAGGATTTGAGCCAGCATAATGCCCTACCTGAGGTTCCAACTTCAGAAAGGCGACACAGCAGCACATCGTGGCTGACCGTGTCAAAAGCTGCGCTTAAATCAAGGAGGATCACTGCCACTGATCCGCCTTGATCCAAGATCCTTCTAGTTTCCTCGGTGACCGCTAGTAGGGCAGTCTCCGTCCCATGTTTAGGTCGAAAACCCGTTTGGGTGGCATCCAGCAACTGGTTATGCTCCAAGAAGTCCATCAGATGTATGTTGATGTGCTTCTCTAGGATTTTGCTCACCCAAGGGAGCAAAGAAATAGGGCGGTAGTTACTAAAGTCACCATTATCGAGGTTGTTTTTTTTTAGTAGAGCACGGACCATAGCCTGCTTCCAGGGAGGCGGGACTATGCCAGAGGTAATAGAGGCATTGAGCAGGTTCTTGATGGTGGGGAGGACTACCTGGATTACCGAGATCATAGCCTCTGGGGGGGCTGGGTCACATGGTGAACCTGATTTCACTTGCCGCGCTAGAGATTCCAGGGAGTCCTGTTCTAACAAGGGGAAGTGTTCCAAAATAGCCGTGGGTAGAAGAGGAGCATCCACCAGTCTGGACCCTGTGTGAGAGTCCGTGGCAGAAAAAGAGGAATAGATTCGAAGAACTTTTTGGTGGAAGAATTCTGCCAGATCGTTGCAGTGAGCTAACGGTTTATATGGGAGCGTAGAGGGTGGTGGGAGTTTTGTGAGGCTTTTTACTATTTGAAAGATTTCTTTGGGTTTTGATTTAGCCCGCATGATTTGTGTAGAGAAATAAGTAGCTTGGGCAAGTTTTACCTCATCTTTGTAGGCTCTGATCGCCTCTCTGTACAGGATTTTATAATCCAAGGAAAAGTCTAGGCGCCACCGTCTTTCTAATTTCCTACAGTGCCGTTTTTTTCCCTGAGTTCCTTGGAAAACCAGGGGGCAGTTTTTTGTAGACGCTTCGTAGTAATTTTACGAAAGGGGAGTGTGGTCTCTAGAGAGTGCGAGATCCCCTCTTCATATTCCTGATTAGCAGTGGCGGGATCCGCGTTGGGGAGAGGGCGGGAGGTAACAAGGCTGTTGGACCAGAACTCCACATGGAGTTTAGCCCAATTTCGAACGTTTTTTACACTGGGGTTTAAACGGGGTGGCTTGCGAATAGACCATGTAAGGGGAGCAAGGGAGTGATCAGTCCACGGAAGACAAATAGGTCGACCAGCCTTAAGCTCAGATCAATTGCTGAAAACTGGGTCCAAGAGATGGCCCTTGATGTGGGTGGCAGAGTCGACCAGCTGCTCCAATTGTAAAGCCGCTAAATCATACAACAACTCGGTGGTGATGTGGTCACAGGCGGTATCGAAATGGAGATTGAGATCACCTAGCAGTGTGTAATTCGAGAGCGTTGTGACTGACTCCGCCAAAGTCGATGGAAGAGTCTTGTGAAACTGCTTAGGGGGGCCTGGAGGTCGATATATCAGGGTGCCTGAGAAGCAGTTATTGGGAGAGAAATCAATCCTGAATGCGAGGCTTTCGCAGTCAGGGATTGATTCGGGAGTACATCGACAAAAAAATTGTTCTTTATATATTATTGCCAGACCGCCACCTTTCCCAACAGACCGGTCCTTCCGCATGATTTGGAAACCCGGGGGCAAAGCGGATACAATATCAGTGTCAGAATCTGGAGTCAGCCAAGTCTCTGTTAGGAAGACCACATCTGGCCTGTGCTCCTCCAGCATGAGAGCGACTTCCGTTCTATGTTTAGGTAGGGAACTACAATTTAGAAGTAATAAGTTATAATCCAGCATATTGTCATGAGGCTGGGTAGTATAGAACTTATGTTTGCACGAGGGGCAGACCGCAGGCAGATCCAGCACATGAAAACAGTGTGGACAGTCTGGTTCCCTAATGGTGCGCATACTCAGTCAGAGCTGTAATAACTTTTATGCCGAGGCAACGATGCAGGGATTTTGGCCCCTGGTCCCGAACGGTTGCGGACGGGCGCAGACGGGCTTGCCTTTAGTGCGCCTTTGGCATGCTGGCGGCGCGCCCGCTGCGCTCGCCTGCTGCGCGCTCACGCTGGCATGCAATTTATATCCCCGGGCTTGCAGCTACTAGAGCGCTGTCCACGCCCCCCACCCAAGATGTCTGCCGAGTTCCCAGTGGAATGTCCTCCTACACCTCTCTCGAAGGGAGCGGTGTGGATCCGGACAGTGGAGGTAGCAGTGGAATTAGTGGTCAGGTGAGGAAGGTCTGAATTGTGCTAGCGTGTGGAGCACGAAGGTAAAAACAGGCAAAGTAAAACTAACAAGTAGCTAACGATTTTAAAACAACAATACCTCCCGGCTTCCGCCTCAGGAGTGTATCAGGTGCTGCGCGCTCGCGCTGGCATGCAATTTATATCCCCGGGCTTGCAGCTACTAGAGCGCTGTCCACGCCCCCCACCCAAGATGTCTGCCGAGTTCCCAGTGCAATGTCCTCCTACACCTCTCTCGAAGGGAGTGAAAACAATTAATGCAAAGTTGTGAGGTAGCCCACTTCACAACTTCGCCCATCTCTTGTCACATCTTCTGATTTCGACAACCTTGAACCTCCTGCGCCCACCTCTTGCTCCCTTCAAACCTCTCCTGCTCCTTAGTTGTCTCACTTACATCTTCCTTCCCTAGACAGTTAAATTTCCAAGTAGCTAGCCTTTCCCTCTTGATTAATCCCTCTTTTTCTATCTCTTTATCACTATTATCAACATCATGGCTCACCCCTTTACTCTTTGAGGAGGCTTATTCCATAACATAACATACCATCATAGTATAACATCACAAGCGGTGAGTTATGAATTCTGAAAACATTTTCTCTGTTAAGTTTGTGCCCAAAGTATATCAGATTTTTTTTTCCCTCCGAGGCTCTTTTAGGGGAATAAATAGTTTATACTACTCATGTCGAATATCACAAATAGGCTACAATAGAATAATTTGTGTAGTTTTGAATGCAATGGTAACAAGTTCCACTTTACAGAGAAACTTTTACTTTGCCACACCCACCCGCGGTCCCACAAAAGTGAAAGAGACAGTATTCTGTGTGAAAATATTGTAAGAAGTTCTTCAATAGGAAGTGGAAAACGTGACTCTTCTAAATAAACCGGCTAATTATTTGCTAATGGCAGAGGACTCCTACTCAGACTAACCCTGGTAATGCATCCGCCCAGCCTGCAGGGCAGAGAAGTGCCTTCTGGAAGCACTTTGAGTAAGTGCTTCTGACGGAGCATGTGGGTGGTTTCAGACAGTCAAAATCCATTTAAAATGATCCTCGTTTGATTCATGAGTACACGGCTTAGAAATGTCAAGTGCTGGGGCCAAGTCCATGTGTAAAGTGCCCGCAGAGGAAGTCAACACTCTCACGCGCTGCAAAGGGGCTTCTGGGAGCCAGAGATCTTCAGAAATTGGCACAGGGGTTATTTAACTGGCCGGGACCTCGGCTACCATGGTAACGTGATCTGATAATCTGCTGCGGCAAAAGCTGGTTAGCAGACACTGTCCTGGAACCCATACAAGGCATCGCTGCCTGCAGAACGAATAAATATCGCCGGAATACGATTTGTCATGGAAAACATTCCGGGAGCAGCCTGCCAAACAATGTGGAAAGCTATAGCTAAGCGCCTCTAACTACTAACTTGATTAAACGCCGCTTACTGCTGAGGAATACACGGTGGGGGGCGGAAAGCACTACAGTACATCTACAAGATAAGAGTGTTGACCTCACCGTGCAAGTAATGAGGTAATAAATATCAGATGGGCGCGAGGGAGCAAATAATGCAGGGAGTCTGGGACCGCCCAGCAGGTAAAACGTTCATCGGCCCCAACATCCTTGGCTCCAGGTTTGGATTTTGTCAAGAACTCCCAAACTCGGAAATTTAATTGGCCATGCCTCAATTTAAAATTTGACAACGTAGATGTGCAATAATTTAAAAATGGCATGTCTAGGCATTAGGCTTTGTTGTTGAATGCCCATGAATGACGGGATTACCTAATTGTCAAAGGCTGAGCAGCCAGCTGCAATGGAGAGACATTTTAGTTCATGGGGAGCCTGGTGACAGAAATGTAGGTGAACCAAGAGCGTGTCCCAAAGCACATAACCCCAAGTGCTCCATGGGGATGTTACAATGTGTGAACCTGTGCATTCACACCATGAAAAGAATAAAAGTCTTGAACCCAATAGGATTGGCAATGGTGGACAGGATACTCTATCAAAACGTGGCGGATATTCCGTCCGCGCTATCACAAGTGAGTAATACGTTTGGGAAAATACTAGCATGTTAACCATGTGCATGGGGAAATTAGATCATTTGAGTCTTGGAGGGTTTATTGTACTTGGGAAATAAAGTATTCTTTGCACCGTCCCGAGATGCAGGAATGCTAGCGCTGGTTAAAATACCATCATCTCCCACTAGCAAACCAGGGGCAAGAACTCACAAAAACAGCTCGCAAAGTTGGTCAGGTATTCATTCCATCCAAATCCGAAGATCTGCTCTCTAGAATGCGACTGATTGAACTGAAGGCTCTACACGGAATGCCTTTTCTATTTGTAGAGTTTATTGGTAATCAATATCACCCACAGCATGAAGCGTCCCACTGGCCCGGAACTTGAACCACAACTGGCACTTGCAATTCGAAACCCTGGCAGTGTCCACTCCATGCGCGAGTCACAATTACATAGACACATAAACGAGCCCGAGATGCGCAAGTGAAGCATGCTCAAAATTACCCCATAGTACATCACCTTTCCCTCTTTGAAACAAGACAGCAACCAAAAACATCATACTAATTGAAAACGTCACCTGCATACACCATGCCAGTGTCTTAATTAATGTCTAATGAAATCGTCAAACATTTTGGGGATCGTCCTGACCCCTAAACCATTTGTACCTGCACCATTTTTATTATGGCTGGGTCAATCACTTTAGCACCTGCCCCAGAAGCAGTCCCTTGACCAGTGCCCTCCTCTGTGCCCCAAGGCACTGGCAAGCCCCTCACAGCTGATTGCAACCAGTGCATGCACTCTTGATCATCCGCACAACCCCCCTCTGTTGCATGATGTCCGCCTGCTCTGGCGTAACCTTCAGCAGTTGCCTTTTATTCCACCAACTTTTACCTAGTACAAATGCTGCCCCTTTGCTGACCTTACTAATTTGCATTGGCATAGAATATTTAGACTCCCTTTTCCTTACCCTGAGAGGTTACTAAATTAGCACCCAGTCACCTACCAACACATCCCTTCCCTCCAGATGACACTTTTTGTCGAAATTATCTTTCATAGCTGTGAGACCGGCCTTGTGGCGTGGACCCTCCCGACCAGTGAGCAACCCTGCAACCACACCTGATCCCCGGTATCACAGACTTCCGGCCACCATGGCCCAACAACCCGATGGCCGGCCGGGGCTCCAGCAACACCCAAGACACTACCACGCATGCCCGGCCGAGGGAGAGGGAAGCCCCCAAGCCAGACCAGGAGACGCCGTCCCTGTCACACCTCTGATCTCCTCCCCAAGGAGGGTTTCGATCGGCCCCCAGGCCCCCGGTGAGCGGGCGCCTCACATGCTGGGCATCTGGAGTCCCTCCAAGACCAACCTGAACAGATCAAAGGGCCGAGCGGCAGGAAATCCCGACACACCGCCCCCAGGTACCAGACCCCTCTATGCGAGGACTCCGGACTTCAAAGAGGAGGGGGAGTATAACAAGGGGTGCTGAAGGGACAGGAGGAAGAGAAGACCTGGACCTACGAGAGCCCTGCTGACGCTGACGCGGCTCCCCTAACTCTGAAACCATCTGAGCCCTGCTGACGCTGTCGCGGCTCCCCGAACTCTGAAACCATCTGAGCCCTGCTGACGCGGTCCCGGCTCCCCAAACTCTGAAACCATCTGAGCCCTGCTGACGCTGTCGCGGCCCCCGAACTCTGAAACCATCTGAGCCCTGCTGACGCTGTCGCGGCTCCCCGAACTCTGAATCCATCTGAGCCCTGCTGACGCTGTTGCAGCTCCCAAGAAACCGAAACCACCTGTGCCTGCTGAGAGACTCGCGGCGCTCCCCTCCAGGAGAATCGGCGGAGATTGCCGAGTGAACCCAAATCCCCCGGCTCGAGGATTGAGAGCTGTGTGAAGGATACTCTGCAGAGACACTGATCTAAAAGACTGTCCCGCTACCCCAATACCCTCATCATGAAACCGCCGCCGCTGGTGGCATTGATTCAACAGCTGCATCTCGGATCATAAAGATCCCCCTGAAACTGTCGATAAAGTATACTGTCTTATTAAGAACTACGGTGTGGTGTCCCTCTGTGTAAGCGCAGCCTGTATGATCTTAGGAACGAGACCCTTCCAGGAAGGGCCTCCTCGCCATTGCTCGGCCTAACTCTGGGAGAGGTGGGTCAATGGGTGGTCAGGAACGTATTCCGAAGCCCCCCGGAGAATGCCCTTCCAACATTTTGGTGGCAGACGACGGGATCCGAGCCGACACCTAGAGATTATACAGTAAACGGCTGACGCACAACCGGAAGGAGATGGAAGGAGAAACCACCATGAGTACCGCAGGAACCAACAAAAGCCCGACGTTCCGAGAGGACCGGTTGGAATATTATACGCATCGAGAACTAAAACAGTTCTGCAAAGACCTCGGAATCGCTACCACCGGATTAAGCACTAAAGAATATTTCCAGGAAGCACTGAAAGCCTGGGTCGAGGCAGGAGCATCCCTGCCCCAAACCGAAAGAGAGCCGCCAACCGAACCACGAAGCATCCCGGCAAAGAGCAACGCCCCAGAGGGGGGCCTATACCCGGAAGAGCTAGCGGACCGAGAGAGGGGCCGCAACCACGAACTAGAACTAGCCAAACTAAAAATATAGGGAGAGCTAAAATTGGCCGAAAAAAAGTTAGCCGTAGAACAATTACGCCTACAAGGGGAACTCGAGGAAAAGAAACGCCAGCGACAACACGAAGAAAGAAAACTTCAACTAGAACACGAACGCAGCCTAAAAGAGATCGAACTCAAGGCCAAAAGTGAGGAGTCCAGAACCACGGGAAGCCCACCGACCTCCTCCGCCATGGAACCAAAGGTCCACATCCCCAAGGATGTGGTGAAGGAATACTACAAGAACGACGACATCCAGCAGTGTTTCAAGGCCTACGAAGTCGCTATGACCTCCCACCGATTTCCGCAGAAGGATTGGGGGGCTGGCTTGTGGGGCCGGTTCCTGAGCGAGGGGAGAGATACCCTGCTGGACCTGCCTTCCACGGTGCTGAATTCGTACAGCCACATGAAAGAGGCTCTATTAGCCAGATATGGACTCACCCCCGAGATGTACCGGCAACGGTTTCGAGACTGCAAAAAGATACCCGGTACTACATGGGTGGAATACGTGAACTTTTACAGCAGGGCCTTGGACGGGTGGATCAAGGGCAGCAAGGTCTCCACCTTTGAGGAACTGTTTGACCTAATAGCATGGGAGCACTTGTCCGCAAATTGCTTTGTGGAGTTATGCCAGCACCTCCTGGACAGCAAGCTCACTGACCCTCGGAAACTGGTGGTCGAATCTGACCGATGGGTGAACGCCCGGGACTCCCTGGGCCCCGTGGGAGACTACGGTCGCCACAGTCAGGGACCCCCCCGCCAGAGGGGCAGAGGGAACCAAGGCCGACCGAGGGAATCCCAGGTGGGCTCCCAGCATAGTCCCCCCAGAGGCCAACCCACGCACTTTCCAGCCCCACCTCCAGCCGGCACAGGGCCCCCGGGGAGGCAGGGACCCCGAGTCAAGATCACCTGTTTCCGCTGCCAGCAGACCGGACACTATCCCAGTGACCCCCAGTGTCCCATGTACCAACGACCCGCAGCGACAGCCCCTCCAGCCCGACAAATGGCCTCCGTGGCCCTAGGAGAAGAGATGAAAGACTCCGAAGAGTGGGAACCAGCAGCCATGGCCCTGGTCTCCCTGGGAGACCGAGAGATGGTCCCCGGAACACCCCTACCCGCCAACACGGAAAAATACCGACAACAAGTGACGGTCAACGGCCACCGAGTCGAGGCCCTCTGCGACACCGGGGCGAGTGTCACAGTGGTCCACTGCCATCTGGTATCCGAAGACCAGATCCTGCCCGATGCCTTCTGTCCAGTCATATCTTCGGACAACTCCGAGAGCCTCTGCCGGATGGCCCTGGTACCCTTCGAATGGGGGGGAGTCACCGGTAAATTGAGAGTGGCAGTCCGAACCTCCCAACCAGTAGACTGCCTCCTGGGCAACGACCTCGAGAGCTCCCTGTGGGGACAAGTGGAACGAAGAGCCCATCTGGAGATGATGGGCCTACCCGAATGGGTATGCGCCACCACGCGCTCCATGGCCGCCCGATCGCCTTCCTCCGAGGGAGTTGAGGCCTTACCCCTGAACCCAGTCGCCGTCCCCGAGGACCGGGACGCGCTACACGAGCCCGACGACCCTCTGCCGGAAGAAGAACCCGTTCCCAATGACGGGTCAGCGCATCCAGACCCAGCAACTGACCGAGCTCGGGGACCTACCCGAGTTGGCCCATTGGCACGGCGAGGGAGGTCCCTCCCGAGAAGAATTCTGCAGGGAACAAGCCACCTGCCCTTCCCTCATTGGACCCCGACAGCAGGCCGAAGCCCAGGCAGCAGGCGACCAGTCCGGAACCCACTGGGTATATTGGGAAAACGGCCTCCTGTACAGCGAACAGAAGTCGGCCGAGCTAGTATCGGCCCGGGTACTGGTGGTATCCCTACGCTTCCAAAGTTTCCTCCTAGGCCTAGCCCATGATGTACCCCTGGCAGGACACTTAGGCCAAGACAAAACCTATCATCGCCTGGTGACCCACTTCTATTGGCCCAAAATGCGAGCGAATGTCGAGGCCCACTGCTAGTCATGTCTCACGTGCCAGGCCAGCGGAAAAAGTGGTGGGAAGCGCAAGGCTCCGCTACAACCCTTCCCCTTTGTTAGTACCCCTTTTGAGCGGGTGGGGATTGACATCATGGGACCCCTGGATCCCAGGACCACCCAGGGCCACCGGTTCATCCTCGTCCTGGTGGACCATGCCACCCGCTACCCAGAAGCCATTCCCCTATGCACCGTGACGGCCCCCGTGGTGGGCCGGGCCTTGATGGAGATCTTCTCCCGCGTGGGGTTCCCTCGCGAAGTCGTGAGTGATCGTGACACGAACTTTATCTCCAAGTACATGAGGTCCCTATGGCAACAATGTGGGGTGTCATACAAATTCACCACCCCATACCACCCCCAAGGCAATGGCCTAGTCGAGCGATTTAACCGGACCCTGAAAGGGATGATCATGGGCCTCGAAGAACCCCTTCGCCGGAAATGGGACGTCCTCCTCCCTTGCCTCCTGTTCGCCTACCGGGAAGTTCCCCAAAGGTCTCTGGGGTTCAGCCCGTTCGAATTACTCTACGGACACCCCGTCCGGGGACCCCTGAGCCTGGTGAAAGAGGGCTGGGAAACGGCTCCCCGAGGAACTCCTCCCGATGTATTCCGCTATATCCTGGCACTCCGCAACCAGACCCGGAAGTTCCGGGAGCTCGCCGAGGCAAACCTCGAGGCTAGCCAAGAAGAGATGAAGCGCTGGTATGACCAGAATGCCACGCTGGTCGAGTTTCAGCCGGGCCAACAGGTCTGGGTAATGGCCCCGGTGAAACCCTGCACCCTCCAAGACAGATGGACTGGACCCTTCAAAGTGGTCGAGCGGAAGAGTCAAGTCACGTATCAAGTTGATGTTCAGTCTCCTCGGAACCCCCTCCGGGTCCTCCACGCGAACCGCCTCAAATCCCACTTCGTGAGGACGGAGTTGAGTTTGCTCCTGGCCACCGACGATGGGACTGAAGAAGACACAGAGCCCCTTCCGGACCCCCTGTGTGCTAAAGAGAAAGATGGCTCCGTAGAGGGGGTGAGACTTTCGTCCACCCTCACCCCCCAACAGTCCGACGACTGCCGCCAGCTATTGGGACAATTCACAGACCTCTTCTCCCTCACCCCTAGGGTCACCGACTGGTGTGTCCATGACGTAGACACTGGAGACAGCCCGCCGGTGAGACACCGAGCCTACCGAGTTCCTGATCGGGTCCGGACCTGCATCCAGACCGAAGTAGCTAAGATGCTAACCCTAGGAGTGATTGAACCCTCCGACAGCCCATGGGCCAGCCCGGTAATACTGGTCCCGAAGGCAGCAGCCCCTGGTGTCGCCCCCGAGCTGAGATTCTGTGTAGACTACCGGGGACTCAATGCGGTCACCCGAGCGGACGCTCACCCTATACCCCGCGCAGACGAGCTCATCGACCGCCTCAGGGCCGCTCACCACCTCAGCACCTTCGACCTGACCTGCGGATACTGGCAAATTGCGCTCACTGAGGGAGCAAAGGAGCGGTCCGCCTTCTCCACCCCGGATGGGCACTACCGCTTCAGAGTTATGCCTTTTGGGATGAAAAATGCCCCGGCCACCTTCCAGCGACTGATGAACATGGTCCTGGCTGGGCTAGAGGGGTTCAGCGCAGCGTACCTAGACGGCATAGCAGTATTCAGCTCCCAATGGACCGAACACCTCCAGCACCTCCGACAAGTACTGATGGCCCTGCGCCAAGCCGGCCTAACCATCAAGTCCAGCAAGTGCCAAATTGGACAGGGCTCAGTGATCTATCTGGGACACCAGGTGGGGAGAGGGGGCAGGTCGCCCCCCTCCAGCCAAAGATCAATGCCATCTTATCCTGGGAACCCCCCACGACGCAAACAGAAGTCCGGGCCTTCCTGGGCCTCACCGGTTACTACCGGAGGTTTATTAAAAACTATGGCAGCATCGCAGGCCCCCTCACAGAGTTAACCTCCAAGAAGCACCCGAAGAACGTACAGTGGACTCCCCCGTGCCAAAAAGCGTTCGACGCCTTGAAAGCCGCTATATGTACTGCTCCTGGACTCAAAGCCCCCGACTACTCTCAGGAGTTTGTGGTCCAGACGGACGCTTCAGAGCACGGTATCGGGGCAGTCCTCTCACAGTTCAACGACAAAGGCATAGATCAGCCCATAGCCTTCATCAGCCGAAGGTTACTACCTCGAGAACAACGGTGGAGCACCATTGAAAGAGAGACCTTCGCAGTAGTCTGGGCCCTCAAAAAGCTGCAGCCCTACTTGTTCGGAACCCACTTCCGAGTTCAAACGGATCATCGACCCTTACGGTGGCTGATGCAAATGAGAGGAGAAAACCCCAAGCTGCTACGACGGTCAATCTCCCTCCAGGGGATGGGCTTCACTGTGGAGCATCGCCCCGGGACTGACCACGCCAACGCTGACGGCTTGTCCCGATTCTTCCGCTTCAGCGAGGAGAACCCCCAAGTGGATGGGTAGTTCTCCCCGCCTTTCAGCTGGGGGGGGGTTAAAGCAAAGGGTAAACCCAAAAATCACTGGGACCTGGGTAATTAAGCAGTATAGGGGAGAAAGGGTCCCAGAGTATACAGACTTATTAAGAGCTAACACAAAATCAATGGCAATAAATACAGAAAAAATGGTGTCAAAGTGTTATTTAATCACACATTGGCAAGATACACATTTTTCATAAATGCAATAGACTGTGATCAAACAGTGCGGGGTACCATGGGAGGGAAAGGGGGTAGTGAGTTAAGTGAGGTAAAAGGGAAAAGTGACATATAAATTATATGAAACTGTCACAACTTAATTGTAAGGCAAAACGATTTTAAGCCACATAATCCAGATAAAGTTCATTGGTTTGGAACATAGATTATTTACAGAGACCATGTACAAACAAAAACACAGTGTGAATTACACTGTTGGAAGTACTGGCAATGTAGTATTGTCGACGTTTCGACCCCTGGACATAGGTAGGTTAGTTGGCTCCTTACTAACGGGGTCTTCTTCAGGACACAAAAGACGGTGTAACAAGGAGGAATGGCACCTACAATGATATTAAGTCAGTGTTACAAATGAAATTGGAGTCCCAAACAGGCGAAATGAAGGGGACTGGATATTGAAAAAATCGCTATATTTACCAAAATAGAAGGTGGACATATAGTCAGAGTCTGCTTGGCGTCAGAAGGCGCAGGGGCTGAAAAGCTCCAGATGGGGGTGAGTGACACCTACAAAGAATTATGAGGTGTCATTGTAATGATCCGTAAAACCAATAAAGGATACATAAAAGTTCAGAAGACCTCGGCATGAGTGACTTACTTATTAGCAATTTCAATTAGATCGGAGAAATTAATAACTCCAACGGCACACGCCGTGGCGCACCATCGGTGGGGAGAGTGAAATTAATCACAAACTTAATTCAGCCTCTAAAAATATAAGGTAAAGGAATGGTAATAAAAACACTTTAAAACCCAAATCTAAAGGAAGTACAGCGCAAGGGACAAGGAACCCAGGGCTTACACCAGCAAATAGAACTTCAAAAAGTGTGCGAATGTTCGGCACACTCAGCAGAAGGCCCAACAGATAAGCTACGGGTCACAGTGGGAGATAGGAACGGCCTAAAACGGGTGCCCAAAATGTATTCCAAATCTGATAAGCAAATAGGGTCAAGTGTGGTGAACACAAACCGGCCCCCAAAGGGTACAACATTACTCAACAGAGGATGCAGTTTAAACGGCTCAGAGCACCGCCTAATGGTAGGAACCAACCCTCAGAGAAAACGCTATACTTTAAGCTAAATCCTGGAAAAGTTAATTATAGGACCTAAGAATACTGAGAAATACTGCCGATTCTTCGTGTACCATAAACTCAATAGCTAAAGGCCAAAGCACGGGGAAAGAGTTGGATGTATCCCTTACCGTGAGAGACGGCAGCACCCGCTGTCCTCAGAGTTCGTAGGAAAAGACACTGAAGCGGCACTGAGTAAACATTGAAATAGAGGCCCACGCCGCGTGACGTTAAACGCGGCGCAGACGCTAAATGCTTGCAGTCAGAAATGTATTAGAAGAAAGACAACAAAGGTTGTTTTCTTGTGATTCAGCATTTGTCATCAATTGGTGAAGAAAAAAGGGACCGTGTGAATGAAGGATAGTAAAGGCAAATCAACATTTTTCATGACAATTAGATGTTGTGAACACCACGTAATAGTTCTAAACACATGGTTACAACCTAGATGGATACATTGTCATAAAAATGGTAGAATTAAAGCGTTTAAAAAGACAGAGATCTGGATGTTCATCATTGGTTCGGAATAGATACATTGGTGCGGGAGATTGCATCATCTAGGCATAGATGAACATTATTAAAGAAACACACATCGAGTTGTGAACAGTATGCATCAGGCAATATACAAACGTATTTAACATGTATGAGGGCCGTAAAGAGTGGCAAAAGTTCAGAAGGGGGTCAACCTGGCTCAAATTAAGAAATAAATAGATAGATGAATACATTGGCTATGGATGGTACCAGGGATTACATCTTGAATGGATATTTAGTCAAACAGATGTATGTGTACAATGCATTGATACATGAATAAACATCATATGCATCCAATGAACAACCAAGCAAATACTCGTAAGAAGGCAATTATCATCAAGCTAGTCAAAGGCATAAAGAGGCCAACAGTAACCAGAAATGCCTAAATGTTAAGACTGGCCAATTGTGCATTGCTGGGATCTTGTTCATTCAAACCCATATTGATGGTATCAAAACGGATCATCCATTTACACTCCCTAATGGTAAGAATAGAGGATATGTCCCCAGTTTGGTTTTCTCCAACACAATCCACTTGGAGTTGGAGTTATTAATTTCTCCGATCTAATTGAAATTGCTAATAAGTAAGTCACTCATGCCGAGGTCTTCTGAACTTTTATGTATCCTTTATTGGTTTTACGGATCATTACAATGACACCTCATAATTCTTTGTAGGTGTCACTCACCCCACCCTCATCTGGAGCGTTTCAGCCCCAGCGCCTTCTGACGCCAAGCAGACTTTGACTATATGTCCACCTTCTATTTTGGTAAATATAGCGATTTGTTCAATATCCAGTCCCCTTCATTTCTCCTGTTTGGGACTCCAATTTCATGTGTAACACTGACTTAATATCATTGTAGGTGCCATTCCTCCTTGTTACACCGTCTTTTGTGTCCTGAAGAAGACCCCGTTAGTAAGGAGCCAACTAACCTACCTATGTCCAGGGGTCGAAACGTCGACAATACTACATTGCCAGTACTTCCAACAGTGCAATTCACACTGTGTTTTTGTTTGTACATGGTCTCTGTAAATAATCTATGTTCCAAACCAATGAACTTTATCTGGATTATGTGGCTTAAAATCGTTTTGCCTTACAATTAAGTTGTGACAGTTTCATATAATTTATATGTCACTTTTCCCTTTTACCTCACTTAACTCACTACCCCCTTTCCCTCCCATGGCACCCCGCACTGTTTGATCACAGTCGATTCCATGTATGAAAAATGTGTATCTTGCCAATGTGTGATTAAATAACACTTTGACATCATTTTTTCTGTATTTATTGCCATTGATTTTGTGTTAGCTCTTAATAAGTCTGTATACTCTGGGACCCTTTCTCCCCTATACTGTTTCAGCTGGGGGGGGCACGTGTGAGACCGGCCTTGTGGCGTGGACCCTCCCGACCAGTAAGCAACCCTGCAACCACACCTGATCCCCGGTATCACAGACTTCCGGCCACCATGGCCCAACAACCCAATGGCCCCAGCAACACCCAAGACACTACCACGCATGCCCGGCCGAGGGAGAGGGAAGCCCCCAAGCCAGACCAGGAGACGCCGTCCCTGTCACACCTCTGATCTCCTCCCCAAGGAGGGTTTCAATCGGCCCCCAGGCCCCCGGTGAGCAGGCGCCTCGCATGCTGGGCGTCTGGAGTCCCTCCCAGACCAACCTGAACAGATCAAAGGGCCGAGCGGCAGGAAATCCCGACACACCGCCCCCAGGCACCAGACCCCTCTCTGCGAGGACTCCGGACTTCAAAGAGGAGGGGGAGTATAACAAGGGGTGCTGAAGGGACAGGAGGAAGAGAAGACCTGGACCTACGAGAGCCCTGCTGACGCTGTCGCGGCTCCCCGAACTCTGAAACCATCTGAGCCCTGCTGACGCTGTCGCGGCTCCCCGAACTCTGAAACCATCTGAGCCCTGCTGACGCTGTCGCGGCTCCCCGAACTCTGAATCCATCTGAGCCCTGCTGACGCTGTCGCGGCTCCCGAGATACCGAAACCACCTGTGCCTGCTGAGAGACTCGCGGCGCTCCCCTCCAGGAGAATCGGCGGAGATTGCCGAGTGAACCCAAATCCCCCGGCTCGAGGATTGAGAGCTGTGCGAAGGATACTCCGCAGAGACACTGATCTAAAAGACTGTCCCGCTACCCCAATACCCTCATCACGAAACCGCCGCCGCTGGTGGCATTGATTCAACAGCTGCATCTCGGATCATAAAGATCCCCCTGAAACTGTCGATAAAGTATACTGTCTTACTAAGAACTACGGTGTGGTGACCCTCTGTGTAAGCGCAGCGTGTATGATCCTAGGAACGAGACCCTTCCAGGAAGGGCCTCCTCACCATTGCTCGGCCTAACTCTGGGAGAGGTGGGTCAAAGGGTGGTCAGGAACGTATTCCGAAGCCCCCCGAAGAACGCCCTTCCAACAATAGCCACTTGTTTCAAAGCAACCTTTGTAGATATCTCTTCAGTACTAGGTTTCCCATTCCAGGTACAGTTTTCATCTCACTCAACCAAGAAGGAAATAAAGACGTGATATAATTCCATACCTTCTCCTTGATTAACTTTCTCACATCCAACCCCGAAGTTATGGCCCTTTGTATACCCTCCTTCATTACTTTGTTGCCACACTCTACTAAACCATTCAAAGAAGGAGAGTATAACGCCACTTTGAGGTGTTTTATGCCTTGTGAGCGCATGAATTTGCACATCCTTTCTGTCACAAAATGTGTACCATTCTCTGCGACTATTACTTTGGGCGCCCCTTCAGTCAAAAAAATCTTACTTTGAAACTCCATGGTTGTCCCTGCGTCTAAGTTTTCCACAAATTTATAGTACATCCACTTTGAGAAATAGTCCACAGCCAGTATTAAATACCTCATATTGTAATTGTAATTATAATTGTGAATTGGTACTTATAGAGTGCCCAGCTACTCAATAGAGTGTCCTGGTGCTGTAAGACCTCAAGACCAACACTGACAGGGTAACTATCCTACACTCGGCTCATAAACTATTGCTGGAAAAAACATGTTTTAAGTTGCTTCCTGAAGGTGAGTAAATCCTGCACTTGTCTAAGTGCCAATGGCAAGCAGTTCCAAAGACGGGAGGCCTGCACCTGAAAGGAGCGACCGCCAAAGCAGACGCGGGAGAACTTGGAAATGGATGCCAGCTGTTGCGATGAAGACCTCAAAGTTCAGTGAGGAATATAGTACTGGACTCTTTTTCTGATATAGACGGCACCCGTGCCATGGAGAGCTTTGAAGGTCAGGACCAAAGCTTTGAACCCGATCCTCTTGTGGATCGGCAGCCAATGGAGGGATCTCAAATGGGAAGACATCCGTGCTCTAGGACCTAGCATGAGTATCGCCATGGCCGCCGCGTTCTGGACCACCTGAAGTTGTGTCAGTAAATATTCCGGTAGACCCAGGTACAGGATGTTTACGTAGTCCAGCCTTGATACTATCAAAGCCTGAACCACCATTTTCCTGTGTGCAACAGGAAGTAGGGACAGAAACTGCTTCAGCATTTTTAGCAGGCCGAAGCAGGACCCAGCCACTGTTTGAATCTGGGCTGTCATAGATAGATTATCCTCCAGCTTAACCCCTAAGTGTTTAGCTGTCTGTACTGAGGTTGTAGGAGGGGACATGTCCACAGGCCACCATTGGCGCCACACGTCGCAGGGGGGAAGGCCAAAGAAAATAATCTCAGATTTTTCAGAGTTACACTTCAGTTGGTTCAATTGTAGCCAGGAGAAAACTTCTGACAGGCAGGTGTTAATCCCATCCCATCTAAAAGCAGCATTTCCCATGCTACCCTTGGAAACTGTGTTGGATTCAAAGGGGTCTGCACTGTTCTCCAATGTTTTTCTGACAGCAAACATTCAGGGCACTTTTCCACAAAACTTTTCTCCTCACTATCCATAGCTGGCCACCAATTATGCTGTTTTATTTTCATCTCCGTTTTCGTGGAACCTAGATGCCCCATGAGTGCTTTACATTTTTTAAAACCAGTGAAATTCAGCAGTTATAGTTACCGTAGCTAACTATAACTTACACCACAGTAATGCACTACTTCTGACCTCATAGATTACATTTTGACTTATAGTGGGTGTTTCCTTGTGTATGGACAATCCAACACTGTAATACTGTGCCTGAGTGGTAAAAGTCTTTTGTCATTTAACAGCTCAGCGTAGTTGGCAGTATACTAATCCTATGCTTAGACTTTGCTGTAGATATGGCAAAGTACTTTGTCCCTTTCTATCTGGGCATGGATGACACTGTGCTAATCCTATGCTTAAAAATGTTGATAGAACAGCAGACATTTGAGGTGAGTAAATTCAGAGCTTTGCTGGTGTTGTAGGGTACTCTATACAAGAGCTGCTCTCCCTGAAAACTTGGGATCTACACAGAGTTCTCTGCTTCTTCATTGCACAATGTATGCAGCACTCTATGCCTGAAAGGGTATTGTGTGTGTATGTATATATATTTGATTTAATGAGCGCGTATCTCATGTCACTCACTAGAATTGCTTTAAAGCGAAGGCCATAGCGTACAACACGCGGCGCTCTAAAGTATCCTAGCAAGTTGCAGCACTAGCTAAATCTGCAACTTGACAATTTGGATTGCGCTTCCTTTTTTCTTTTCTTCCCAATTCACACAAGAATTTTTATTTCACGAATTATCAGATTATTTTGTCACAATTAAATGAAAAAGTTTTAAGTCTGTTTTCTGAATTCCAAGACAGACTATGAACCTGCAAAGTGTTTCTATGTTTACTACCACACAGGAAATGTTTTAAAAGGTCACTGCTACTTCCGGGTCGTTGAATGACTTTTTGGCAAAGACCGTGCTGTCGAAACGTGTCAAGTCAATAAATACTAATTACTCCGTGAATTGTAAAGCCTGTCTGCACCAACCCCATCTGGTTGCGATCGGAAGCAAGGCTGGACTCCGTTTGGAAATCTAATCTTTCCCGATTCCCGCCGCCGTCTTTACGTCCTGGGTGGCTCTCCCATCTCGAAACCGCCAATGAGGTATATCACGAAATCTGGTGCATACGGACCCCATCCCAGGGGAAATTCGTGACTGGCAACCACCTGTACCGGACCCTCGTTGCAACCTCAGTGTTCCGGCAAATAAAACAAATGGCAGGGGTGCCTCTGTCTCGACCGAACGCAGCCGCGCTTGGTCTGGAGCACAGGGGAGGATTTCTCAGCGTGTAGAGAAACGGACACAAAGGAAGGAGGGAAGCTACATGGGGCATCGCTCCGAGATCAATACGTGGCAAAAATGTGCGTGGCTATACGCATAAGATTGGATGAAGCAAGAACACTGTTTACAGAAACAGATCCAATAACCCGAGAAACCCCCACGAGGAACAATGTGGGAGAAACCGGTGACGACAAAACGTTGAAACAAGAACTATACAGACTTGAAAAGCTCTGTAAAATAGAAATAAACCGTAGTTGAGTAGTGATATCATTAAACAACTACATAGAAGTGGGGCGGGTCCCAAGGGGACTGAGATTCTTGGTTACCCCCACTTATCAGAACCCGAACCCGAAACTACTGGAGGAATGGTCCACACTTATGGCAACTACATGCAAGCAGATGCTGGGTCCCCTGTCGAAATACGCTGCAATCGAGCTACAACAAATTGGGGAGGAGCTGAAACAGCTACGTGAGGTATTGAGCAAAATGTCATCCCAAGATGAAATAACCAACTTTACCAAAGACATGGAGACAAGGCTGACAAAATACGAAGACGGCATCAAGGCAAGGAAGCGGTGGAAGTTTGTGAGAGACAGAAACGATTATGCACAAGGGCGCATCCTCACTTTTAGCCGGAAGTATGATCCCATAAGGATGGACTACAAGAACATTGAGGCACTACGAACCCAAGAATCGGAGACTTCTGGGTCGAGCTCTGCGGCACCGTCGGATGATGAAGACCGACAAGGAGTACAGGGCCCTGACAGAGGACCTTTCACATTATTGGAGGAGAACCGTTTTGTGCAACTGAGCCTCAGCGCAAAGAAAAAACCACCGCGGGGAAGAGGAAAAGGAGGAGGCAAAGATCAAGACAAAGAAGGAGCAGGAGAGGCGGTGAAGGCCAGCGACAATGTAACGTAACGTGGGAGAGGCACAAGGCGATCCAAGAGGAGCAAATGATAGGTGAGCAACCCAATCTTTCTATCATTAACCTTTCCCCTCACTGTATCACTCCAGAGGAAAGATCAGTCTTGGAATTAGGCCTGTCTTTCTGTCCCACGGCCAACTTTGACTTTGCGAAAACTCACATTGACCTTTTTCTTTTCATGCGAAAATTTAAATTGTTAAAATTACACACTTTAAGACACAACAGAGGCGCTTCTGGCACTACAGAATCAGCATGCACTGTGAACCCTACAGGAGAGGCACTCTCCATTGGGAATATTGAAACTTTTGCCACTTTAAGGGAATTTGAGGTAGGAACCAGGAACTGGGCAACAGACTGTGACCTACTTATCAGCATGGATATGGAGGTCAACAAGAAGTCTAGGAATGACTTTAAACCAAGGTCTAAATTTAACCCATTAACATTGCATGACAGAATTGATACATTCCATGAGACTATTCAAATGGATCTCTTGGAATTATGGAAGAAACAGGGTAACAATTTCGCCAGGAACCTTACACCATCACAAAGGGTGGGACTACAGTCCTTAAAGCAAGCGACGACCTTTGTGATAAAACCGTCGGACAAGGGGGGCAATGTTGTCCTCTGGGACATCAACAAATATCAAACCGAGGCCAAACGACAACTGGAATTTTCAGGAAGCTACCTGAGGTCCAGTGTGGCAAGATATAACAAAACGTTACAGGAATACCATAACCTACTTAAGAACTGGCAGTGGCAAGATATGCTGAGCCAAAATCAATTTCTCTTTTTGCTGGTACATAAACCAGTGACCCCAGTTTTCTACTTGTTGCCAAAGGTGCACAAGCACCCTACAGATCCTCCAGGCAGACCTATAATCTCTGCCAATCAAAGCCTCCTTGAAAATACCTTAATCTATTTGGACTACTTTCTCTGTCCATACGTACTGAATCTGCCCTCATACTGCAGAGATACCATGGACTTCCTGTCCAAGATAAAGGTGATTCCATGGAGAGAATCATACATTTTGGCAACAATAGACGTTGTTGCCGTGTACACTTGCATTGAACACGATTTGGGTATGGAAGCATGTAAATACTATCTCAGGGATAGGTACTTGACTATGTACGATCATACTGTGGTGTTGATGCAGATGTTACATTTTTGCCTTCACAATAATTGTTTCTTGTTTGAGGATTAGTGGTATGAACAGTACACCGGTACCGCCATGGGAAGTTGCTTCGCTCCCAGTTACGCCTGTTTGTTTATGGGGTGGTGGCATGATGGAAATGTAACAGACATGAACGTTATCCTGTGGACCCACTACATAGACAATATTTTTCTGATATGGGATGGTCCACAGGAGGACTTGGACAATTTTATCCAGGGTTTGTCTACTAACAGCCTGCACCTTGAATTTACCAGCAGGACTGACCCTAACACTATAGAGTTCCTAGATGTTCTGGTTTTGGCAAAACATGGGACACTACACACCAGCTTGTTTAGAAAGCCAACATCCGGCTACAGTATCCTACACTCACATAGCCATCACCCTATCGGGCTGAAGAGGAGCATCCCCTACGGGGAACACCTAAGAGCTAAGCGAAAATGTAGTTCTGCTGACTCTTATGAAAAGGAGGCCGAAAACATGCGGGGCGTTTCAAAATTAGGGACTATACTGGAAAGAATATCAGATTAGCCGCTGAGAAGGCAGCCACCAGAAACAGAAACAGCCTACTTATCCCTAAGATTAAGGACAATGGGAAACAGGAAGTGAGACTGATCATCACATTTAACCATGCCTCACATGATGTCCACAAGATAGTGCGCAAACACTGGCACATCATTAGAAGTGATGTCATAATAGGCAAATTGGTCAGTCCATCACCCCATTTTACATACAGAAAATGTCAGTCTTTGAAGGACCTACTAGTGCATAGCCATCTCTCCATCAAGAACAAAACACAAAACACTTGGTTGAAGGAACTGTCGGGGTTCCACAAATGCGGGAGGTGTAAAGCCTGCAGTTGCAGTACTAATGTGAAAACATTCAATCTTCCCAATGGGAAAACAGGGATGACGCGCAATTTCATCAACTGCAATACTGATTTTGTTGTCTATGTTTTAACCTGTGTCTGCGGTTTATGCTATGTGGGGAGCACAATCTTCCCGGGAAAGAAGCGCATCCTAGAGCACTTACGCGCAGTCAGGAATGGCGACATCTTATGCGATAGCTAAACATTGTGATCTTATGCATGCCAACATCAATGTTATCAGTACTAAAATCTCATATTTTGGAATTGACAGAGTCCCAGTGTCAGCAAGAGGTGGAGATCGGGAATGTCATCTGCGACGCCTGGAATCTGAATACATTTTGAGACTTCGAAGCAAGACCCCCGGAGGCCTCAATCATGAGGAGGACCTCCATGTGCACTTTGGCTAGGGAGATATTGATGATTTTTTACCGTTATGGCATTGTCAAAGCCCTCGGCAGACACCGCTGGTATATCATCACCCAAACTTAATCTACCCTACCCACTTGGATGCATCCCAGCACCAATGTCCTGAGCCCGTACCAATACCCCTCTATGCACCACAGCCGACCACCTCTACAGAGCGGCTGCTCTACTGACCAATGCTGGTCTGCCACCCCATTCTCTCTGTGAAAACTGTTAAACTTCGTTTTTTTTATTTATCCCGGAGTGGGTCTAACCCAGTGTCCCCCCTTTTTGGACATTTCTCTGGTTTTAACTTTTAACTCCGGCACTGGCCATTTGATTTAATGAGAGCCTATCTCATGTCACTCACTAGAATTGATTTAAAGCGAAGCCCATAGCACACAACACGTGGCACTCTAGAGTAGCCTAGCAAGTTGCAGCACTAGCTAAATCTGCCACTTGGCAATTTGGATTGCGCTTCCTTTTTTCTTTTCTTCTCAATTCACACAAGAATTTTTATCGAATGTGGTAAATAAAATTCCTTTACCGGGACTGAATTTGATACAGAATCATAATAAAATAGCTCAGTAAAATGAGAGGCAGAATCCGTGATATTAGAGGTTCGGAATGGGCTTTATTCCAATAATCGATTATAATCGGATGCTCCAAGTTCCATCACCACGGGGGTTCAGGAAGTGAAGTACATACTTTATTGACAAGAAGTAACTTTTATAGTACATACATTACAATGAAGCGAATACAGTAGGCGTAACAATTGATAAGGAAATTGACGTTTTACCTGCGTAACCGAAAATGGGTGTAATAAGGAGTAAAAAGGAACATTATTGGTTATGATGTCATATATAGGTGGATCTATAAGATAATACTTGGCATAGATGCGCGTGCAGCAGCATGACGTGTAATTGACGTGTAACTAGGGGGTGAAGGGGACTTGACATTAGCTCTACATGTGGAGACGAGAAGTCTGGGGGGTCAAGTCAACCTAATCCCAAATCATATCTAACATCCTATGTTTAAAGAACTATGTTATCCGCAAAAGAAGGACTCTCGGACAGAATCTATTCTATACTGACTGTGCGTGCGTGTACAAGCGTCTAAGTGTCTACACTGAATGCGAGGGGGTAGGAATATTCCCTAGTAACAGGGCTATGAATTACTTGCATGAGGACAGAGAAGCCGGGCCTTTTGCTTGGTAACTGGAAGAATGTTTACTTAAACTACTAGGCAGGAATGCATCGGCTGAGGGGGAAGCAGATAATTCGAAGGTGAAATACAGTTCTTGGCAGAGAATAGGCTGATGTCAGGCTTCGTGAGCCGCGCAGAGAATGAGACAAAGTTCATGGTCACAGATGCAGGCTCAGACTGGAGCTTTCAGAGGCAGAAGGCAAGAGGAGTTTTGATGACAGAATCAGGGCCTACTTGCCTGGACCGTAAAATGGCATAAGTGAACCATATAAAACCGGTGGCCTTTCATATTTAGGAATGGAATATCCGGCCTATTCATGGCGGATCTGACAGAGGACATGTTGACGGTGGACGCACATGTATTTGCGTCTTCATAACTGGAACTGGAGGGAACATACATGTACTTGTGACATGCACATAGAACCGTTGGGGTCCAAGATAGGGGACATAACTGACCAGGAAAATCCACATTTCCACATTCCCTCCTTGTCCCCTACTTGCCCTTCAAGAGATATCAATCTTCATCAATCCATTCATCTGTTCATATAGCATCATTTGTTCTTCTTTCTTCTTCCGTGATCTTGAATGAAATCTTGGTGGTGGAATACACGATGTGGCACACAGACCACAAATCGCTGGTCCACATTGTAGACATAGACAGCAACTGAATAGTATGAGAAGGCCAATACCTAGGAAGGATAAAACTCTCCATCCCCAGGCTGATATCACATTCCAAAACCAACCGGACCAAGTCCAAGTGCCTGGGTTCTGGTGTATCTGGTTTACAATCTTATGAAGGCGAGTGATGGCTTTATATACAGATGGCGAATTTTCTGGTATGAATACGCAGCAGCTTGATCCGATGACCCTACAAGCTCCGCCCCTATCAGCCAGGATGACGTCAAGGACAAGACGATTTTGAAGCACAACAATCCGCATAGCAGACTGCTCTTCTGTTAAATTGCCTAAGGCGGAAATAGTCTCATTCACTACTGCTTCAAGGGTTCTAGTTAATCTACGTATCAGCTTACTATTAGTAACAGTACCTATATAGGGAAAGATGCCTTTATTAAAATCTACATACTTGTCCCATGCCGTCTCAGTGTAATCGACAATGGGGAGATCTCTCCGCTTTCTGTTGTGTACTAAATGAATATTTCTGTAATAATCAGGAGGAGCTAGAAAAACAGGTGGCAAAAGGAATGCAATGTAGCAGGTACCATCCCAATCTGGAGGTAGACGCATATATGCCGTCTGACCACATATAAAGTAGGAGTGGCGAGAAGCTCTAAATGAAGATTTGCCTTGATCACTGAATTCTACTATAGTAGTGCATTTACTATGGCCCATATGTATGGAACCAACCTTTCTTACACACAATTCACCCTTCGCTGGGAATACTGACATGGTGGGTAAGACTAGTTCAACTTCGGATACGACATTTAGAATCATGAGATTAGGTGTAAAATTACCTAATCCATATACTTCATTTTCTAGATCAGTTCCTGTTCTTTTGGGGCGATCCTCCTTGTCAGGGTAGCAGACCTTGAGTAAAACTAGGTTCAGGTTTCCCCATACCCAATGATCTTGGTAAACTGCTGTGTCTGAGTCTATGGAATTGATTAAACTAAACCATGCTCCACAGGAGCCATTATGTGTAAATGGATGTGGAAAGAAAGGCAGGACTCCTTCATAATTCTGATAGGGAGGGAGTCGGCCACACACCCAACAATTGGTAGCATTACTAGTCTGATGGGAATGATGTAACATACTAATGAAAGTGTTATTGCGCAGCGCAAGTCTATAAGACAATTCATGCGGAGGTAAGTCACTAAAAGAATGTTCAGCAGTAACATTATAAACGTGTCTAGAAATAGGGTAATATATGTGCAACAACATACTTGTAATAATTATTAAAAGACTCAATAAAAACAAAATTAATAATGTCCCTATACAGTGGCTACGCAGTGATTTACAATACGCCTGTCGTTTCAACATTTTCCGCGACTGTCCATGATTCAGGTCTAGAGGATACATGTCAGGGACAAATTCAACCGCTTCACCTTGGAGAGGACTTAAACAATCAAATTGTCTGACGTTCTAGGCCTCAATTTTACTTTATAGAGTTCGGTTTCAGTCTTTTCAACCAAAGGAAGTTTTGAATCAGTCTGTGAGGGAGTGCATGGCACAATGTCTATATCCGAGGATAGTCCATGAAATTTCTTGATATGACTTGAATGAATCCAGCCCTTGCGGCCCTCGATCTTCACGGCTGTCCTTGTGGTCAGCAGGACCAACTTGGGTGATTTCCACCTGGGCTCCAGCTGAGTCTTTCGGTCGAAATTCCTCACAAAGACAAGATCACCCGGAACAACGTCATGGGGTTTCACCTCAGTGTTGTCGGGAAAAGCTGCAGCTACCTGTGAACGACAAGATTGTAGTGCAGACATCAAGGAAGCCAAGTAATCTGTCAGCATATTACAGTCAATATCAGTTATTTTGCGTGGTATAGGCGTCCCCCACATATTCGGTGGTCTGCCGAAGATCACCTCATACGGGGATAGCCCTGTTCGAGAGTGTGCTACCATTCTCATGTAAAAGAGTGCAACGGGTAACGCTACTACCCAGTCGACACCTTTCTCTCTGCATATTTTGGACATTCTGATTTTCAGTATCTGGTTATGTCTTTCTACGAGACCTGCTGCCTCGGGGTGTCGGACACAGTGGAATTTCCACTGATATCCTAACAGAAGTGAAACGTGTTTCATTAATTCGGATGAGAACGGCTGGCCGTTATCTGAGTGAACAGCACGTGGTAAACCGTATCGTGGGAAGAATTCTCGAACCAACTGTTTGGCAGTAGTCGGGGCAGTGTAATCTGAAACCGGGTATGCCTCTGTCCAACGGGACAGAGCGCAGACAACTACGAGAACATATTTGAATCCTCGACATCGTTCCATCTGGATATAGTCCATCTGGAGTACTTCAAAAGGATAATGAGGAGGATGAAATCCACCCTGTTCTACGGGAACGCTTTTTCCTGGGTTAAACTGACAACAGATCATACAGGTACGGACCTTTTGTTTGGCTGCTGCTCGTAAATGTTTATTGAACCAAATGTGTTGAATGCTGTCTAGCATAGCTTTTTCTCCTAGATGTGCTGGACTATGTATAGTGTTAATTATAACTTGGACCATTGAATCAGGAAGGAACCACACAGACTTTTCCTTCATCATCCATCCTTGGTCCGTTTGGATCCCTCCTCATTCAGTCCATTTCTTTATTTCGTCTGGTGTAGCATGTGTCTGTATGTCAATTACGTCAAGAGTAGGATCTTTAACTGTCATACAATGTGTCGGTGTCGGGACTATTGTCTTTGTCATGTCGGGGATCCATGTCTCTAGACACATAGTGACCTTTAAAATCACGTAAAAACAACCTTACTCCTTCCGGGGAACAACATATTATGGCTCCTAGGGCTTTCAGAGTTTTTATTCCTAACAAGTTTTCTGGACACGATTTAGTAAGCAATAAATCTGTAGTTCGGGTCAGAGGTCCTATCGTAAGTGGAAGAGGCTGTGATACTTCATTAACAATAGGTTTTCCTGAAAAACCAAGGGAAATATTCTGAGAGCCTGAGAGGGGTGCCCCTGGAACTTCACTACGTTTTATAGTTGTTCGACTTGCCCCTGTATCGAGTAAAAATTTTCTATCTTGACCTAATAATTCACTATGTACATAAGGTCCTTCTTGATCTACAGGAATCTCGATAAGGGGTAAGTCAACTTCCCTCTCTAGGCTGGTTCATGCGTAACGCTGATACTCAGGATATTCATACTGTGCAGTCTGATACATTTGTCGTGTTGTGGTCTGTGTGGCAGCAGCAGGCAACGGTGGTGCAGCTGGCACAAACTGTATTGGCTGTTGTGCGGCTGGCATGGCCTGGGCATGCTGCATAGCTCCTTGTTCATTCTGATCTTGTCTTAGTGGCCGTGATCTTTCTTGTGTTTTACCTATAGAGATATTATGTTTTAGAACTGGACAATCGTGTACGTAATGACCTGGCTTTTTACAATAATTGCATGTCCCTTTTACAGGTCCTGCTGAATCGGAATGTGTCATACCCTTTTTATGTCCTTCAGCTGGAACTGTCTGGGAAACTAGCATTTTCATTTTTGTGTCTTTCATGCGTCTGTGTTCATGTTCTTGTTCCTCTCTAATTCTATTGTGATGGTACTGTAACATTTGTAACATTTGTGATGGAGTGTTACCTTGCCAGGTACTCTCGAATTTTAATACTCTATTCTTTACTGGGGGCAGGGCATTTTCTACTAATTTTGTTACAAACAGATGCGGGTATGATTCGCTACTTGCTTTTATGCCACTGTTTATACCAAAACATTTCTCGAATCGGGCATAGTAATCACTAGTGTCTTCATCTTGCTTCTGTTTACAGGCTGAAATTGTACCCCAATCTTCCTTTTTCGTAGTTAATAACCGTGGCAGTACCTGTACTAGTAGACCTGGTAGTGCTTTAGTTTTGTCCCCAAGCCCCGAACCTGGACCTCGGGCCCTTTCTTCTGCTTCTAATGCTGACCATTCTATCTTTTGGTCTCCTACCTCCCACTCTTTTTCCTTGAGTTTCTCATAAATGCCAGCAGGCATCAACACCTTTAATATTGTCATAATGTCGGGATAGGTATACTCTCCCATGAGTAACATGTCTTTAATTTCTCGGTGAAAACCCGCTGGATCTTTGTCATGACTGGGTACCACTTTCTTCATTTGTAACAGTTCTATTTTTGATATGGGCGTATATACAAATACGCGCCTAAACTCGTTGTCCTCGCCTTTTATTGGGTGCACTTCTCGTAAGGGATTCTGTCTATCCATGTGATACGTGGTTCTTTCCTTGCCGGGCAATGAGACATGCTCTGAGCATACAAAAAGAATATACTGCTTTCTTGATACTAGAATTTCTTTAATTAATTCAGTACCTGGACCTCTCCATTTATTCATAAGCAATTCAGTCAATATGTCAGGTAAGGGACCAGGGTCCGAATGCTGACTCCGATATAGTATAATGAGTTGTTGAATCATATAAATCCCAGCTAACCTCTGTTCATCTGGGGTGAGATTCAAAAATGTGCGTACTACTGTATCATCACTATATTTTCCGGGACTGTCCACCCAATGGACAGCTGCCCTGGCTAAATCTTGTTCATCCATAGAATCGAGAAAATGATAACCCCTTCGTTCTCGGAGTAGTTTGTCGGCGGTTTGGAACGAATGCTCGTTAGACCTTATATTAATTATAGGTATTTGGAAATTCTTGTTATTGTCTGGACATATCGGACGTATTGAGTCAGTATGACATCTAGTCTGATTTCTATTACAAGATCTTCCTCTACCTACATAGGCTATGGTGTCCGACTGTCCCGCGGACGGTCCTGACCCTTCTTCCTCGCTTTGTTCGAACTCGTCTGCCTCTAATCTCTCTTCGTGTAGGCGTTCTATTTCTTTACGGATCTTTCGGCACATGGCTATTATACAATTTTGCTTATCGTGTCTCCCTTCTGATATATTCCGGCTCCATCTTGTAAGAATTTGCATTGCATCCGGGTCTACCCCCGGTCGGTCTTGATTTCTGATCACACAGTTTATGAGGAAACGTAACAGTTCCCCCTGTATCTCTACTTTCTGGTATTCCATAGCTCTGTTAATACATTCTGGATCTCGCCCTGTTTGGACAAAATGGTATATTTTGTCTAGATGCGCAGTCATTCCTGGTAACTTCGCTAAATACACTGCGGCTCGTCTGATACGTAATGATGCCAGGATCATTTCGTCCTCTTTACCGGTCACCGGGTCATATCTACAATCTATAAGAAGTTCCTTAAGCGCACGGTCACTTACGAATTTGGGTGTACGTGAATGCGCTGACTCTTGCAAAATAAGTTTATTTATTCTAGGTGGCGTAGAAAAAATATTGGTAGCACCTCCCGTGGCCCCATCTGGGACGTCGGGTGTGAAAGGATTCGTCGAACGTGACACAGCAACTATAGGTGTGGACACAGCTATAGAAGTAGCTGTAGGAACAGTTGCAGAAACGGATGTGCTTGCCGGAACTTGGGACTCGATTTGTTGCTGTAGGGATACGGGTGCTGGATCTTGGCGTTGGACCTCCCTGGTATGCGGTCTATGTGGGGCGGAATTAGCATACTCGGGAGCTACGTCATCTAAATATGAGGAAAGAAAAACATCTTCTGCGGTTCTAGGATGCCCCTTAGGATGTACCTTAATTGGGAATAATGGGGGTGGCAAGTCTTTCGGTATCTCTGGAGTAGCCTTAGGTAATCCTTCGGCTAGAAGGGGATACATACCATTCATGAGGGTATTTCTTTGTCTATCTACTTGTTCTGATTTCACTCGGATACCTTCCTCAATTAATAGATTTTCTCGAACTTTATTTGAACTTTCTTTACTCTTCTCTTCCTGTCTACGTGCTTTTTCTGTACGTCTATGAGATTCTTTACGCCATAACTCAACGGCGTCTTTCTGTGACTGTCTGACTTTCCTTTTCCATAACTCTTCCTCGACTTTCATGATGCATTCTGCATCCCAGGTCCCCGCTGCGGGCCACCTCTGACTTTCTGGTAATCCCTTGGTGTAGTCTACCCATAAATCAAGAAATAATATAGCGTCTAAGCCATGTTTGTGATACATGAAGTGCCCTGGAGTATCCCTAGGAGGAGTAGGGACGGCTTCTTCGAGTACCCCTTTTCTAGTAGTGATCTGTCTTAATTTCGAAAAAAGCGGCATATTGACAACTGATCCGATACTTAATCTTGAACACACTTAATACAAAAGCACACTAATGAACAACCATTCATACCACAATATGCAGGACGTTTAACACATTAAACATTAAACATTAAACATTTTTAACCTTTAAAATAAACAACAATGATGATCGTCTGCATAACTAATCACCAAGCATAATTCTTGACAATAACTAGATACTTCGGAATACTTGATATACTGCTAAACAGTACAGATACACTGCTAAAACAGTGCAGACCGGATTTGTGTACCCAAACCCGTCTTGACCGGCACAACCTATGTGCACGTCAGAAATGCCTCCCCAGTAATGGTACTCACCGGGTAGCTTCGGAAACGGAAGGCCTCGGTAACTTGAACTTGAACCGGACTGGACTCGACTCGACTCGTCGGAAACTGGGCTTGACTTCGAACTGGTGGGTCTCTGTATACCTCGGATCTTGCTCTCTCAGCTAGGCTCTGGTCGGGATACTTCGCACTTCTCACCGCCTCGTCTGGGTGTTGATCGCAGTCTCAGTCGCCCCCGCTTGACCGGAGGGAGATACAGGAAATCCTGCTGGTACGCGTAATGGTCCGTCCAGCTGTGGCAGGAGACCGGGCCTACAACTCACCGCCGGCGCGTGAGATGAGAAAGTGTCCCTGTTCGGGCGCCATCTTGTGGTAAATAAAATTCCTTTACCGGGACTGAATTTGATACAGAATCATAATAAAATAGCTCAGTAAAATGAGAGGCAGAATCCGTGATATTAGAGGTTCGGAATGGGCTTTATTCCAATAATCGATTATAATCGGATGCTCCAAGTTCCATCACCACGGGGGTTCAGGAAGTGAAGTACATACTTTATTGACAAGAAGTAACTTTTATAGTACATACATTACAATGAAGCGAATACAGTAGGCGTAACAATTGATAAGGAAATTGACGTTTTACCTGCGTAACCGAAAATGGGTGTAATAAGGAGTAAAAAGGAACATTATTGGTTATGATGTCATATATAGGTGGATCTATAAGATAATACTTGGCATAGATGCGCGCGCAGCAGCATGACGTGTAATTGACGTGTAACTAGGGGGTGAAGGGGACTTGACATTAGCTCTACATGTGGAGACGAGAAGTCTGGGGGGTCAAGTCAACCTAATCCCAAATCATATCTAACATCCTATGTTTAAAGAACTATGTTATCCGCAAAAGAAGGACTCTCGGACAGAATCTATTCTATACTGACTGTGCGTGCGTGTACAAGCGTCTAAGTGTCTACACTGAATGCGAGGGGGTAGGAATATTCCCTAGTAACAGGGCTATGAATTACTTGCATGAGGACAGAGAAGCCGGGCCTTTTGCTTGGTAACTGGAAGAATGTTTACTTAAACTACTAGGCAGGAATGCATCGGCTGAGGGGGAAGCAGATAATTCGAAGGTGAAATACAGTTCTTGGCAGAGAATAGGCTGATGTCAGGCTTCGTGAGCCGCGCAGAGAATGAGACAAAGTTCATGGTCACAGATGCAGGCTCAGACTGGAGCTTTCAGAGGCAGAAGGCAAGAGGAGTTTTGATGACAGAATCAGGGCCTACTTGCCTGGACCGTAAAATGGCATAAGTGAACCATATAAAACCGGTGGCCTTTCATATTTAGGAATGGAATATCCGGCCTATTCATGGCGGATCTGACAGAGGACATGTTGACGGTGGACGCACATGTATTTGCGTCTTCATAACTGGAACTGGAGGGAACATACATGTACTTGTGACATGCACATAGAACCGTTGGGGTCCAAGATAGGGGACATAACTGACCAGGAAAATCCACATTTCCACAGAATGTTGCACTGCATTTCATTTTCATTTTCAAGAATTGTCAGATTATTTTGTCACAATGAAATGAAAAAGTTTTAAGTTTGTTTACTGAATTCCAAGACAGACTATGAACCTGCACAGTGTTTCTATGTTTACTACCACACAGGAAATGTTTTAAAAGGTCACTGCTACTGCCGGGTCATTGTATGACTTTTTGACAAAGACCGTGCTGTCGAAACTCGTCAAGTCAATAAATACTAATTACTCCGTGAATTGTAAATCCTGAGTGCGACTATTCTTGCGTTCTTGCAGCGTGAGCGTTTAAAAAAAATAAATGTATATTTATATATATATATATGTATATATATATGCAGGTTCCTGGCGCATTCATCCACTTCCAAGCAGGCGAGGAGGAAAGCAAACAGACACCGGTCGTGCTTCACAGAGATTTATTTAGACAACAGCGGCATAGCACGTCATTACGCGTTTCGGCCAGCAGGTGGCCTTGATCACATAGATTAACAGCCAAACTGAATATCCTTATATACACAACACTAAGTGAACATGTGATACTAAGCAATGATCGACATAAAAGAAATATAGATGGTGATATCCACTCTATATTGGGAAATTTCTTATGTTTAAATTAGAATGCATCTTTTAATTTGTCAAGATTGCAATATTCGTAAAAGATATACGAAATACCTGAACATACAGTTTATATAAAGTGCAGTTATTTGTTGTGCAAAATACGCAAGTTGAAGTGCAAATAGCAGTAGTATAGATGTGCAAAATACGCAATTAAAGTGCAAAATACAGACAATTGCAAAAAGATATATGGACACAAGGTAACCATTGGAAAGTGCAAAATACATTTGATAAAATCCTTAACATGGTTAGATAAAGAGCAATTAATACTTCTCAATTATCCTTGTTCAAAATGCACAATAATTCCGAACCTAATGTACAGGGCAACAATATTAAACTGATTTATAAATGTTCATGAATGAAAATATAAAACATGTTACTGGTGTTTAGCTAAAAACACTGACAATCAAAGATGTCGATCATGTGAATATTGGACCACCAAAGAAGTCAAAGTGCAAAATGTGAACAAAATAAGAGGATAGAGAGACAAGGAGAAGCGAAAGAAGAATAAGCTGGGAATATATAAATACATCCACAAAAACCATTCCAGTAGAAAGAAGTAAGAGGCCACTCGGGGAAGTCCTTTGGAAGCGCTTTAATTGACAGCTTGGGCATAATGCATTTCGGCATTTGCTGCCTTCATCGGAAACCACTGCTACCTGGATGCTGCTCCACCCACGCCTGAAAGTGTCCTGCAACACTCCCATTGGTGGGAGTCCTTCCTACCCCTGATCACATGATCGCACACCAGCTGCAGCGTGATTGCCACTACAACTCCCAGAGTTCACCTTTCCTGTGAAGGTATTGCGGGGCGAAAAAAAAAGTTGGTTTGAGCAGACGGCCGCTGGACCCGCTATGAAATATGCAAATTCCTTACGTCTCACAACAATAAGGTAAAGCCGCACTCAGGATTGAATTGTAGAGAAAAGTTTTATTGACTGACGCGTTTCAACCTCACGGTCTTTGTCAAAGTCACTTCCAAAGACAGAAGTGGCTGTATTTAAGTGTTTCCAAAAACAATGCATGACCAAGCATATATGTATAGACATAAAAGAAATACATCAAAAAAGTTAGAGTCCAAATTAGCATGAAGACAGACTCCAGTCACGTTATACCTGCAAATGTCATAAGTATCAACGGAGACCTTAATGCATCATATATATGTACAGAACGTGAAACAGCCATTAAAATTCTTTTTCTTTTTTAATTGAAAGTAAAAGTAAAATATACAAACTGGAAATGATAACAAACCATCTGTAAAGCACAGGCATTGACTGTTATACGCAAGAGACGCCTCCCAGGAGTACTAAAAAACCATGTGGTACTAAATAAAGGTGTAGGTTGATCAAGCAATCCATGTGCAGTAGCAGCGCAAAGTGGCTGTGTGGATCAAAGATCAGGGGAAACAAAAGATTATACACCCTAATGAGATATTATATGGCATTTATTAAAAGTAATACCCTGAAAGTAAAGCAGTACTCTACCGGTAACAGCTGCCTCTGTATATCTGCTTTACATTCCCGCTACAAGATGGAAAAAATAGTAAAATAAAGTAACTGTGTGAATAAAGAATAGGAAAAATAAAAACGTTACTGGCCAACACTTTGAAAACCCACCCCCGGTGCTATACATAGAGAACGTGGTGGTGTGTACACTACTGGTCCAAGCAGCCGCTTGGGAAGAATTGCAGCCCCATAGTGTTAGAAAAAAAGGGTAGAAACAAACGGGGGTAAGGGAGGGAATTGCAGGGATGGACTGCAGGCAAAACAGAGACTAAGACTAAAGATATCAGTATATACAGTGTCCAAGGGGGTGTTAGGGCACCACTTGTATATAGTATCTTCTCTATCCTCGAGGGACATGACGGTCTTCCTCACGATTGAGGCCTCCGGGAGCCTTGCTTTGCAGGCGAATGATGTACTCTGATTCCAGGCGTGCACTGCAATCCTTTCAATTGCAAAATAAGAGATCTCAGAGCTGATATCAGTAATTTCCCCATGCTCCAGCGAGCAATGCTTAGCAACTGTGTTAGTCACATCCCTGTTCCTAATGGCACGCAGATGTTCTAGTATACGCTTTTTCACAGGAAACACAGTGCTACCAACATAGCGCAAGCCACAGATACAGATCAGGACATAAACAACAAATTCAGTGTTGCCGTTGATAAATGGAAGTATTTTCTCCCTTCTACCAATGGGCAGTTGATAGCTTTTCACATTGCGACTGTTGGCGCAGGCCTTGCACCGGCCACATTTGTGAAAGCCAGGGAGTTCCCTTAACCATGTGCCTGTTCTCCTGCACTGTTGCGTGAAATGACTATGCCCTAGTGTATCTTGTAAGGATTTGCATCTGCGGTATGTGATATGAGGTTTTGGACTGACTAACCTACCTATGACCGCATCCTGTCTAACTAAGTGACAATGTTTGCTCACAATTCTGTGGAGTGCCTGAGAAGCGTAGGAAAAAGTGGTGATGAATCTCACTTCCTGTTTGCTCTTGTTACGTGTCTTAGGGATCAGGAGACTATCCCTGTCCCTCGTGGAGGCTTTCTCAATTGCTATTCTAATGGTTTTTCCTGAATAGCCTCTTGCTTTAAAACGGTCAATCATGTTCCCTTGCTCCCTGGATAGTGCCTGTGATGAACTGCAATTGCGTTTGGCTCTGAGGAGTTCTCCATTAGGGATACTCCTCTTAAGTCCATCTGGGTGGTGGCTCTGTGCATGTAAGAGGCTGTTCCCGACTGTGGCCTCTCTGAACAGACTGGTGTGTATGCTGTCATCTCGAACATCCACTAAGACATCCAGGAATTAAATTGCTGTTGTATGTACCTTGCTCGTGAATCTAAGATTCAAATTGTTGGTAGATAGTCCCACAATGAAATTGTGTAGCGAATCCTGTGGGACATCCCAAATCAGAAAAATATCATCAATGTAGTGGGTCCACAGGATGAGGTTATCTGAATAACACTCATTGACTTGATGCCAGAGGTGCTCCGTCTCCCACCACCCCATAAAAATACAGGCATAGCTGGGGGCGAAGCAACTCCCCATCGAAGTGCCTGTGTACTGTTTGTACCATGTATCCCCAAAGAGAAAACAGTTGTTGTGCAGGCAAAAATGTAGCATATCTAGCAGTAACACAGTATTGTCAAACATAGAAATAGGTATGTCACAGAAAAAGTATTTACATGCCTCCAAGCCTAAGTCATGTTCGAAGCAGGTGTGCAGGGACACCACATCTACTGTTGCAAGGACATATGAGGCTTTCCATGGAATGCCCTGTATTTTTTAAAGAAAATCCATAGTGTCCCTGCAATAAGAGGGTAAGTTAAAAACATAATCACAGAGGAAGTAATCAAGGTATATGGAAGAATCTTCTAGCAGGCTTTGATTGGAAGCGATGATCGGTCTCCCTGGTGGTTTAGTGACACTTTTGTGCACTTTGGGGAGCATATAAAACACAGGGCAAGCGGCTTTTTCACCATCAGGAACAGGAATTCGTTGTGCCTCAGTGTCTCTTGCCCGTGCCAAGTCTCTAAACGTTGGTGATACTGGTCAATGGTTCTGCTGTATTCCACTTGGCTAGACTTCAGATAGCTACCTGAGTATTCTAGCTGTCGTGTGGCTTCCACCCTGTATTTAACAATATCCCACAGGACGATGTTGCCCCCTTTGTCGGTGGGCTTTATAATAAAGGTGTCGGCCTGTTGGAGAGATTGTAAGCCCACTCTCTGTGCAGGTGTTAAGCTGCTAGCAAAAGAAGTGTTTTGTTTCTCCCAGAGTTCCATTAACTCTGTTAATACCATCTCATGGTATGTATCTATGCCATCATGTAGTGTGACGGGATAGAACCTGGATTTAGGTTTGAAGTAATTTCTAGACTTCCGATCGGTAGTAATCCCCATACTGGTCAGAAGTTCACGATCCGTGCCCCAGTCCTTACTACCCTACTCAATCTCTCTGATTGTAGCGAGTGTCTCAATGTCACATATAGTCAAAGGGTTGTCTTCCCCATTCCCGGCACTGGGTTGTGGGGTCACTGTAGGGGTGATATCATCTTGTTTCAGAGTGTGCACTTTGAGGAGCTTTAGTTTCCTTATAAACAAGAATATATCAATGCGGGCTCTTGGAAAGTTAAAATTGGCAGTGGGGCAAAAAGAAAAACCAAGCTCTAAAACTATTTCTTGTGCATTGCTTGCGCCTCTTCCTCTTCCCCGGGATGGTTTCTTTTTGCCACTCAGCCTTTCCCGTAAAAAAACGATATTCGATAAGTGAAGGTAAGGGACCTCTTACCGGTGCAGCCGCACCCTGTCCCTCGTCCAGGTCGGATGGGACATCTGAGCTGGACTCCGAGGTTTCAGACTTCTGCATTCATCTCGGTTTGTAGGAAATCCCTCATCGCTGAGTCATACTTCCGACCAAAGGTTAATATGCGTCCCTGCGCATAGTCGTTACGGTCCCTGATAAATTTCCAGCATTTCTTGGACTTGATGCCCTCTTCGTACTTCAGTAGTCTTGCATCCATATCCTTCAAGAAGGATGTGATCTCGCTCTGGGACTTATGTTTGTCCAGCATCTCACGGAGCACTTTGATCTCTGCTTCGACCTGTTCCAACTCGAGAGCTGCATATTTGGCCAGGAGATCCAACATCTGTCTGCACGTGGTTGCCATAAGAGCTGACCATTCCTCCAGGAGCTTAGGGTTCAGATTTTGGTAGGTAGGTGTTATCAGGATGCGGAGCCCTCGTGGGACGCGCTCAACCTCGATGTAATTATTGAGTGAAATAACTTCACAACTCCTGTTAATTTCCTTCTTATACAGCTTTTCCAGCCTGTATAAGTCTTGCTTTAATGTTGTTGTTCCTCCGCTGGCTGAAATGCCTCCTCCGCTCCCACTTTGGTTAGTTTCACCATCGGTCACAGTGAAGAGCGATTTTGCCACATCCATCCGTTTTCTAATTGCCTCACACATGGTTGGCAAATCGTTGTGTAGTCTGCTGCGGTAGTGTCCATAAAAAACACGTTCTCACTAATCAAAGACTCTGTCACGCAATCCTCCTCTGTAATCATTCCCCTGCCCAGTTGAGCACAACTGAGCCGGACAATGAACGGAACACCCCTGCCACTTTCAGATGTAGACGCAGGACATACCGGACGTGTCTGTGGAGCTTGTGTCATGGGGAGAGCCAGCAGCCGCTAGTTCCGGATTTCCTTCGCTTCCACATAACGCCCCTGTAGCAAGCTCCTCACGCTGCTTGGCAACCAGCCCCGGTGCCTCGGTTGAAAGAACACGGGAATCCTCGTAGCGGTGGCGGGAGTCGGGAAAGTGAACGTTAAGCAGAGTTCCAGCTCTTCCGATTACATCCACCAGCTGGAGTTGGTTTGAGCAGGCGGGCGTTGGACCCGCTATGAAATTTGCAAATTCCTTATGTCTCGCAACAATAAGGTAAATCCGCACTCAGGATTGAATTGTAGAGAAAAGTTTTATTGACTGAGGCGTTTCAACATCACGGTCTTTGTCAAAGTCACTTCCAAAGCCAGAAGTGGCTGTATTTAAGTGTTTCCAAAAACAATGCATGACCAAGCATATATGTATAGACAGAAAAGAAATACATCAAAAAAGTTAGAGTCCAAATTAACATGAAGACAGACACCAGTCACGTTATACCTGCAAATGTCATAAGTATCAATGGAGACCTTAATGCATCATATATATGTACATAACATGAAACAGCAATTAATATATATATATATTTTTAAAATTAAAAGTAAAAGTAACATATACAAACTGGAAATGATAATAAACCATCTGTAAAGCGCAGGCATTGACTGTTATACGCAAAAGATGCCTCCCAGGAGTACTAAAAAACCAAGTGGTACTAAATAAAGGTGTAGGTTGATAAAGCAATCCACGTGCATGATCGCACACCAGCTGCAGCGTGATTGCCACTACAACTCCCAGAGTTCACCTTTCCTGGGTAGGTATTGCGGGGGCGGGAGGAGAAGTTCTCTGCTTCTTTTTTGCAAAATGTATGCAGCACTCTATGCCTGAAAGGGTAGTGTGTGTGTGTGTGTATACATATATAAATATATTATTTTTTTCTTCAAACAAACAGAATCACCGCACTCCAGAAAGCGATAAATTTTGAAGAAGCTTATTTATTCAAGCATAAATTCTGCCACCATGCACCAACCACCAACATTTCGAACAAGAGATGTTCTTTGTCACGGTTTTGTGAGTCCGTTTTTTGATTCACCCTTAAATAGTGTATATATATATATATATTCACTGAACAAAAAAGGTTACAGAGACCTTATAGTCAGACTCTGGTTTCACTTTTACAAAACCAGAGAGATTCAGCAGTTATAGTTAGCTGAGCTAACCATAATTCGTGCCCCAGCAATGCACTGCTTATGACCTCACATATTACATCACTTATGGCATGGTCAGTGACATCACTGATGACCTCAGTCATGACATCTCAAATGACATCACTGATTACATCATCCACAGACTCTCTCACACACCCACTTATACCCCAATATAACATTTAATTCACCCACTCCAACTTCCACACTACCATTCTCAAAACCATTGACACAACCATACCAGTACATACATACCCACGCACTGATCCTAGGTCTACACACACATCCACTCAGTCACCCATAGAGCCACTCATACACCAATTCACTCACTAATACAGCCCCTGATATATCCACTCGTACACCCATACAGCCACTCACACACTGTCAGTCACCCATAGAGCTACTCACACACCTACTCACTCACCCATAGAGTCAATCACACAGCTACTTACTTGCCTATACAGTTATACACACACAAACTCACTTATTCATACAGATCCTAACACAGACTCTCTCACCTATACAGTCAGTCACGCATCCACTAAATCATCCATACAGGCACTCATACACCCACTGATTCATCAATACACCTTGGTGTATATATATTTTACACTCATAAACTTTTAAAAAAAACACTCACAGTCACCAGATGATGTCATCAGTGATGTCCCCTCCAGGGCCATTTCCGGCCCCCGGGAACCCATCCCCCAGGGCATGCCTATTTTTTATAAAAAAATAATAGGGCCCGATTCACAGAAGTAACTTAAGACAAAATCCTAAACTTACTACCATTTTCGTATTCACAGAAGGTACTTACTCATTTTGGTATTCACAGAAGACACTTACTCATTTCGGTATTCACAGAAGTTAGGAGTCCTAAGTTTAGGACTCCTAAATGCCTTCTGTGAATACCGAAAGTCTTAAAATTAGGATTTTTCTCAGTTTAGGAGTCCTAAAGTTAGGACTCCTAACTTTACTACTACTAAACTGAGAAAAATCCTAATTTTAAGGCTTTCGGTATTCACAGAAAGCATGTAGGAGTCCGAAAGTTAGGAGTCCTAACTTTACTACTACTAAATTGAGAAAAATCCTAATTTTAAGACTTTCGGTATTCACAGAAGGCATTTAGGAGTCCTAAACTTAGGAGTCCTAACTATACTACTACTAAACTGAGAAAAATCCTAATTTTAAGGCTTTCGGTATTCACAGAAGGCATTTAGGAGTCCTAAAGTTAGGAGTCCTAACTTTACTACTACTAAATTGAAAAAAATCCTAATTTTAAGACTTTAGGTATTCACAGAAGGCATTTAGGAGTCCTAAACTTAGGAGTCCTAACTATACTACTACTAAACTGAGAAAAATCCTAATTTTAAGGCTTTCAGTATTCACAGAGAGCATTTAGGAGTCCTAAAGTTAGGAGTCCTAACTTTACTACTACTAAATTGAGAAAAATCCTTATTTTAAGACTTTCGGTATTCACAGAAGGCATTTAGGAGTCCTAAAGTTAGGAGTCCTAACTATACTACTACTAAACTGAGAAAAATCCTAATTTTAAGACTTTCGGTATTCACAGAAGGCATTTAGGAGTCCTAAAGTTAGGACTCCTAACTTCTGTGAATACCGAAATGAGTAAGTGCCTTCTGTGAATACAGAAATGAGTAAGTGCCTTCTGTGAATACCAAAATGGTAGTAAGTTTAGGATTTTGTCTTCAGTTAGTTCTGTGAATCGGGCCCATAATAATTAGGAGCGGGCAACGTTCAGGATATTTTTCACATATAGCCTTTTTTTTGTGTGAGGTTTCTCACTAAATGTAGGACTGGAACTGTCTCCATCCTGGAGCACCCACAAAAGAGGTGTGAGGTTTCAGAACAAGGCTGTCATCAGCCCAACTGAAGGAGTAATCGGGGAAAGACAAATATGAAGGCCTCACCTAGAGACATCCTCACTATTAACTACAGAGTCTGCAGTCCCACCATTCACCTCTACCATCAACTAAATGGCATGATCAGGAAGACTAATCAGAAGCTTCTTGCAACCAAAAAGCTTACTGAAATTCTAAAGGCAGTCCTGTCTCAATTCCTCACTTCAGAAAGTAGGTGTAATTTTTCCAGCTACATGAATTGAAGCAATATATGATCACTGTCTGGAAGCATAGTCCTTACCCTCTACCTTACGGTAGGCCAGGCCAGGGCTTACCATAATGGCCTCAACTTGCCTCCATTATTCTGACTCACAACATGCATGTGTTGCACTTGCTACACACACCAGTACTCTTAATAACCACTCTGGATGTCAGCACAAGGGTCTGATCCAGTAGGCTTCAACCTGAGTGGCCCAGATAAAAAGGTCTTTATAGGAAAGTTTCCTTTTTGCCATGTCACCCCCACTTTTTGCACTGGTATCTGATGTTTTTCAACTGATGTGTACTGGGTCCCTGCTAACCAGGCCCCAGTGCCAGGGCTCTTTCCCTAAAAACAAGTGAAAATGGTCTAATTGTATTTTAATTGGCACACACTTTAGCACCCCTGTAACTCCCTAGTAAATGGTACCCCTGGTACCTAGATAATGGTACCCAAAGATGGACCTTGAGGGCTGCAGCATGTATTATGCCACCCTAAGAGACCCCCATACAAATTGCAGATGCAAACCATGTGTGAAAACACAACATTTCACATTCACTTTGTGCCATGCCAAAGCCATTGCATCTAATATATGTAGGTCACTCCTACAGCAGGCCTTGTCGCCCTAAGGCAGGGTGTATTATATTACATTACATATTACATGTGAGGGTATATCTGCATGAGCAGCTATGTCCCTGTGCTGTTTATTTCAGTTACTAAATGGTACTAGTGAACAGGGAAGCCATCTTAAGTATATGTACTGGGCACTGGTCATTATGAGTTCCCTAGCTACATGATGGCTTTACTGAAACCTATGGTGTTTGGTATCAAACACCTTGTCTTAATAAATCGGTACTGTTGCCAGTACTAGATTTATTATGACATGCACCCGGAGGGCACCTTAGCGGTGCTCCCTGAAAAACCTACAAGTTTCTAGTCTGCTGGCTCACTGGTATTGTCCAGCCTGCCATCACAGAAAAGTTTCTAACCCCCTGCAGATGACAGCCCACTCTCTCTGAGGTCAAGAAACAATGCCGGCTCTGGAGGAAGGTGTTCACACCTCCTCCAGCAGGATGGCTAGTGATTTAGCATATCAAGGCCAGGGGCTTCAAAGCCCCTGCAGTCTTTGATATGTGACCCCGGCACATGGGAGATGCCACCCGCAGAGGCCCATTTGGTACCAGGACAGGTGGGAAATTAGCTATGCAGTCAGCATGTAGCACCTCCAGGCTAGTTTCATCACTAAAGTGGGCTCTCTGATGTGCTTCAAAGAAAGAAGCATTCCACCATCTTGTTTTGGTGGAATTAGTATCTCTGGGACAGGGTTATGCCCATTCCCCACAGAAAGTGGTAATATAAGGGGTGTAGTGAACCCAGAGTAAGAAGCTTGTTAGCTACTACCCTTCACTCCCCTTAACAGCCCTAAATGTAGCATTTAGGTGGCCCCCTGACATCAGGAACTCAGATTTGTCTCCCTGGAAGAAGGACAAAAATGTGAGAAATGAGGACCAGCAAACCTCTAACTGGCTGCTGCTCTCCTGACAATTACCACCACTGACTTGTCCAGAAGTGGAACAGCCTCCTAAAACCTTTGGAGGTCTGTCCAGCACTTCATTGACCCAGCAACATCTCCCTTGGAGTGAGTGAAGGAGCCATTTCCCTGCACCAGAATGCACTGCCCGCATCTGCCCGGCACATCGTTCTGATGACCGCCAGGCCCACCGAGAGAGCAGCAATCCAAAAAGAGGTCTTTGTTGCTCCAGGAGGTCAGATTCTTCTCCCTGCCAAGTTTGGAGATCCCAGGACTCCCAGGAGGCGCCCGGCACCAATACTCGAGGTACCGGAGCCAGTTGCAAGCACCAAGGGTTGTTTGTGTTCAATCTGAACACCACCATTGCCAAAACTTACCTGCACATTGAGGGACTTTGAGAGAGGCAAACTCAACACTGAGAGTGTCCCTGCTGTGTTTATTTTCCCTCTTCTGCAGGTACCCCAAGAAAAGTGAGAACCTCTAACTCACCGACCGGCCACACAAAACACCTCTGCACCTGAGCTTCCCAGCCCGCGTTCGAATAAACTGACGGTGTCTCTGTGGTCCTAAGACCCTCAAGAGCTGAGTCCCCCCTTGGGTTCTGCCAGACTGGTCCCCCAGTCCCCATTTGCAGTCTTTTTATACAGGTACCTTTCCCATTGACTTTGGTGTGAAGTGTTCGAGGCTACGACCGCGCACAGCACCTCTGCACCCAGACACACTTGGGCAGGTAAACTTGAACTGTTGGTGCTTTCTTGGACTTTGGCCCCACTTGCCTAATGTCCAGAAGAACAGTCCTGTAAATCATCTGTAAGTGTACCTATGCAGTGAATGTTTCTCTCATAGGATGACATTACAGCATTCAAGGCTCATGCCTCAAATCTGACAGCTGTCATTTTTTACTGTTTTTACTGCAAAAATTGAGAACGTATAAAGTACTTACCGGATTCCAATGATCTTGGTGTCTAAAATGATATTAAAATCTGTGTTATTTTTCTAAATTGGTCTCAAGGTTCTCCTATAGTGTGTGTCTCATTTATTGACTCTGTGTGTACAACAAATGTTTACACTATCCTCTGATAAACCTAAACTGCTCATCCGCACTACACACAAAGAGAGCTTGTGGGATTATTAATTTAAGGCCTGTAGGTCAATAGGGGTCGTCTGGACTTTCTACATTATGTACCTCATTTTGAAACACTACATGAAAAACCAGCTTCCCACAGTCTAGTTGTCCCACTATTAATTAACGTAATCATGGTATGCTGCCACTATCTCTTTATTTGCTATACTCACTACAGGGCCAAGGGTCCACTGTCAGTACTAAGGACATGCTTGGTGCACCCCTCCAGATCACATGAGATATCCAGAACCTTTTGTAGCCGGGGACAAGCCTAGGCCTCTGTGAAAATGCTTAGATTAGTGTAACATCTGGGTCAAAATAAAAAGTAACCATACCAGCTATACACACAGTTGGCCACTAAGGGCAGGGGAACCCACCTGTGTGCCATGCAGAGTAAATTTCAATCCCAACAATAAGAGGAAATAGTTTACATGTTGCTATCCATTTCTAGGTGAATAATGATGAGGAAATTAATTTCTCCTGAACCTCCAACATCTCATGAATGGTGGTGATAAACACAAGGGTAAAAACACGAGAGTGACCCCACAAGGTCAAGAGCCAGGGTACTCTATTCAATAATCAAAAACAACTACTCTTGGCAAGGTAATAATCAATTAATATTGACAAACAATCACACCATCCAACTTCACCAGTCTAGGAAAGGAAAAACTAAAGGATATGTATGTATACAATAAATTTAATTGGATTAAAACATCATCAGAATGTACATTTCAATAATAAAAAACATTTAAAAAAATATTTGTCATACAATGATTCAACATATTAAAAAGAAAACATCAGAGGGGGATGAAAACAACAGACATTTATTTATTTATTTTGAGAATTTGTAAAGCGCGGCTGTCACCATTGCAGGCATCCTGGCGCTGAAAGATCATAGGAGACGGAAGTGAAAAAACACAGGGAGTGAGAGCTTACAAGCAGACTAACAGGGGAATAACCAAGTTTTAATCCTTCTTCTGAACGGGAGGAGTTTGTTGAGGTGCCTAATCTCGATAGGAAGAGTGTTCCATAGTCTGGCAGCTGCCACCTCGAAGGATCTACCTCCGGCTCTGACTTTCCTGAATCTGGGTACGACTACCAGTTAGGCGTCAGAGGATCGAAGCTGTCTGGTTGGAGTGTACCAGGCAAATTTGGATTGTAAGGGGGCTGGGCCATTGCCATGGAGAGCCCTAAAGACTATACAAAGGGCCTTAAATTGAATCCTCTGTCTTATAGGAAGCCAGTGCAGTTTTGCCAGGGCGGACGGTCCATGAGATCTTCTCGGAAGCCCCAGAGCCAGCTTAGCAGCTGCTGATTGAACCCTCTGGAGCCTGTCCAGCAGGAACTCAGGGGACCCAAGCAGGAGGGCATTACAATAGTCCAACCTGCTAAGGATGGTACATCTAACCACTTGGGCGCGGGCATGTGTAGGTAAGAGGGGCAGAACTTTCCTTAGGGAACGGAGGATGGCAAAACAACAGGCAGACGTTTTTTGAACATGCGTCTCCATGCTGAGCCTATGATCCAACATGACCCCTAGGTTACGAACTGATTCCACCGGCCGTACATTGGACCCTGATTCCGGGGGCCAAAAGTTGTTTGGAAATGGTCGGGGAATCCTAGTTCCGGCACTGAAGAGCACCTCCGTCTTCCCTGCGTTGAACTGAAGGGAGTTGTCCTTTAGCCACCGGGACGTGTCACGCAGACAATTGTGTAGGACCTCCACAGAGGTTGAGTCCTCTCCTTCCAAGGAGAGGATCATCTGCGTGTCGTCGGCGTTGTTGATAATCCTGACGTTGAAGCTTTTGCTGAGTAAAATCAAAGGTCTGAGGTATACATTAAAGAGTATTGGGCTGATTGCTGAGCCCTGAGGGACCCCATGCGTTACCAGGGAAAAGGCTGACTGGAAAGGTGGCATGGATACTGCCTGCTGCCTATCCTGCAAAAATGAATGAAACCATTGTAGCGCAGTGTCTCTCACTCCCGCCTCGAACAGCCGCCTCAGTAGGATCTTGTGATTCACCGTGTCAAAGGCGGCAGACATATTGAGCAGGATCAGGAACGCTGCCTGTCTTCTGTCTGCACGCCTTTGAAGCTCATCCATAGCGGTGATGAGGGCTGTTTCGGTACCATGGGCAGGCCGAAAACCAAATTGGTCCCCGTCTAGTAATAGATGACGTTCCAGATGGTCGGAGAGAGTCTTGCTAACTAGACGTTCAACTACTTTGGCAGGGAAAGGCAGCAGGGAGATGGGCCTATTGTGTTTTGAACAATCAGGGTCTAGGGAGGGTTTTTTTAACAAAGGAGAGACTAACGCCCGTTTCCAATGAGCTGGGATGGTGCCAGTCACCAGGGATTGGTTACAAATTTGGTGGAGTGTGGGGAATAGTTCATCCTCAAATTCCTTCCAGATTTTGGGAGGCACCGGATCCATGGGAGACCCGGAGGCGATTCCTCTAACTTAGTGAAGGCCTCATAAGTAAGTGGTGGGAACTTGAGTAACGTTTCCTTCGTAGCTGTGGCAGGGCCAGCCAATCGGTCCACCGGAGAACCAGGTCTCAGGTCGGAGGGAGGGACGAGATCCAGAGGAGTGTCCAGGTCTTTAAGGATGAGTTCAATTTTTTCCTTGAAAAATACAGCAAGGTTGTCACAAAGGTCTTGGGACGGGACGATCGCATTCTTGGAACTCTCCGGATTGGTGACGCTATTTAGTATATTAAAAATACCCCTGGAATTGTTAGTGGTGTTGCAGATCAGAGAGGAATAGTATTCTGCTTTAGATTTTTTAATCAGATTCTTGTAGGCAAGGACCTTAGTTTTCCACACCTCTTTAAAGGTGTCATTATAGTCGCGTCTCAACCCTTCTCTCAGCTTGTTTGCATCCCTGTTTTAGGTTTTTTAGGTCGTCATTAAACCAGGGGGCGGAGTCTTTACCCTTACAGCTGCGTGTTTTTAGAGGGGCATGGGCATCGAGGACCGTTGTGATTCTAGTACAGAGAGAGGCGTAATTTTCGTCTATATTCTTATTCTCATTGAAGAGTTGTTCCAAATGGAACACCTCACCGATAGGGTGCAGACGTGTGAGGGCCCTCCAATCTCTGCACTTAACTTCCCTAGTCAACACAGGAGCCTTGTGAGGACCACCATTCGTGTGAATAAAGAATTTTACGAGTGAGTGGTCTGTCCAATCCATAGGTAAGGTTTCCCCCATCGCCACCAGGTCAGGTCCTGCGAAGACCAAATCTAGGAGATGACCAGCTTTGTGGGTGGCTTTAGTGGCCAGTTGAGAAAGACCAAAACTTTCACAGGCTTGAAGTAGGTTCCCGAGACCCGAGTCAAGGGTACCGTTGCGCCAGAGATTAAAGTCGCCAAGGATAAGTAGCTTATGGTGAGAGAAGGCGATATTAGTCGGGGTAGTTAATAATGCTTGTTGCTGCTGAAGGCTGAACGACCCTGGCGGGCGGTAGCACACTATCCCAGTGACAGTAGTCCCGGAGTGGGTCTGAATTGATAGCCCTAAAAGCTCAGTGCCCAGAGTAGGGTCTAAAGTGAGGACCTTAATGCTGCAGGACACTCTAAAAATAGCTCCCACCCCCCCCGCCTCTTCCAGTAGGCCTAGGGGAATGAAGAAATTTGAACCCAGGAGGACACGCAAATCCAGGGTCAACCAAACAGTCAGGACGAGTCCAAGTTTCCGTCATGAAAAGAATTTCTAGTTCGTGAGTATCAATCAAGAGTTGGATCTCTGTACTGTGTTTAGGCAGGGACCTAACATTCAGAAGCCCACATTTTAAAAGATCGTCGCTCAGGAAGTCGGCTCGTGGGTGTGCCGTATGTAACAGGAAGAATATTCCTTTATCCGCATGGTGCTTACCTATTTGGATGAGCGCCTCTCTAGAGTAGGGGGGCCCAGAAGGAGGCTGATCAAGATGTGAAGGGCCAAGACAGGCAGCATAACTGGCCCATGGCGCTGCCTTGGCGCGGACGGGCGCAGACGGGCTTGCCTTAGGCGCGCCTTCGGCGCGCAATCGTCGCGCCCGCTGCGCTCGTCTGCTGCGCGTCCGGAAGATGCACATTTTTTTATAGGGAAATAGCCGGCAGTAAGGGGGTGTGACCACTGAAAGGGCGTGAAAAGGCGGCAAGATATTGTAGTGGTTTTACCGCGGCAGCGCTGAGATCGGCTGCGCGGCCTGGCCAGGAGCAAGCTGGTGCCCTGATGTGGTGCCAGGAGGGGGAGAGGGGTAAGTGATTTAAAAACACACAAGTGACTCTCAAATTGTTAAAAATTAATCAGGTCGCGCTCCCGGCTTCCGCCTCAGGAGATCTATCATAAGTAACACAGGCGCTTGTATTCAGCGTCTTAAGTACTGGTTCGGCGGTGGGCGTGGCCTCTGGGAAAGGGGCGGGGCCTCCGCAAACGTCAGGAATGGCGGCAAGATTTTGTAGTGGTTTTACCGCGGCAGCGCTGAGATCGGCTGTGCGGCCTGGCCAGGAGCAAGCTGGTGCCCTGATGTGGTGCCAGGAGGGGGAGAGGGGTAAGTGATTTAAAAACACACAAGTGACTCTCAAATTGTTAAAAATTAATCAGGTCGCGCTCCCGGCTTCCGCCTCAGGAGATCTATCATAAGTAACATGAGCATTTGTCATTGGTATTGGTTATTCTGAAAGAATCTGTAACATTATTGACCACATTTCATTTTTTACAATCAATACGTTTGTTTCTCGGAAGTAACCCCACAAAAATAAGCGTTGATGCGTTTTGGTGGTATCAAAGCAGAATAAGACCACCTTCTTCAGGACATTGTATAAACTACCCCTCTTTTCCTATGGGCAACCTGTTTAAAAACATAAATCAAATATTTACATGTTATCACATCTGGTATCTTTTCTCAAAACACAATTTATTACCACCTAATTAGAAACATTGTAGTTAAAAAATTCTTTCCATAAGGTGATTCTGGTGTTGCTTTAATACACATCACCACATGCCCCGTGTTGTCCCATTCCAGACAGTGAGGTGAAGGCACATACCATTCATACATTCAATCAGCTCCTAATTTTCCGAAGCTTCAATGCTTTCAAACTCACCTCTAATATCGAGGTGACTTTCACTTAGGTAGACCGTTCACACTTGGATGCTTGATGAATCGGCCCTTTTCTCATAATAGGAACCTGAAGAAATATATATTGATGAAAATTAGGGGACCATCCTATTATTTTAGTGTTGGTTTTCCCTAGGTTTAATAATAATTTTAACCTACCCTTGGTCATGTTAATCATCAAATATTTCATAAATCTCCCTTTCTTTTCGATTAAGGACTGGTAGGCTGCTTGTCAATATGAACCTATTTCGAAATTTAAAAAATGTAAGAATACTTACGTCACCTTAAAGGGATATCTCCTATTTAACTGTGTACGTGAACCCCAGAGTGTCAGTATTGACCAGTGCGGGGTACACCTACCCTTTGTTTGGTAAGTTTGTAGGTATTATTTGAACTGTATTTGAGATATAGTACCACTGTGCCATGTACTCAATGTGAATAGAAACTTTGTGATTGGTGTCTATTTACTATCCTTGGACTAGAGTCACTAGTTTTACATAATACTCTTGCTGTATGAGGAAGGTTCTGCTTGCTTGTGTCAGGGTATTCTGGAGTGCTGATTGGGTGATGGAACTGTGAGGCAGTTGGAGTTTGGTTTTATTAGCTGCCAATTGTTCTTGAGGCTGCTCCTGGTTGGAAATAAGTACTTTGTGAACTCTTGCACTATGTGGCTCCTGCTGACTATATTTGGTGATGAGAATGGGATATGAACTTATGCATCAAAGTTCATTACATTTTCAGAACAGATCCCAAGCACCAGAACATCATCCTGGAAAGCCACCACGCTCATTATCTCTTTTAAAGTCTTCTTCATCCACCGCTGGGAAATGAAAACAAAGCTTGCCAGGACCAATGGCATTCTACTAAGACAGAACGTACCTTCGGGTGTTACAAAATGTGTTAGGTATTCTGAATCTTCATGCAGCTCAGCCCGGTGAAATACACTGGCAGGGTTCACAGAAGAAACTAACTGCTGTTGCCCCCCCTGCCCCCCAGCCTCCCCTAGGGGCAACAGCAGTTAGCATTGAACCATCTCGTGGAGATTAGAAAAGGATGCCATCAATCTAGATTTCAATATTAAGACCACATAAGTAAACACACTGCCACAACTTATCCGACTCCTTTAAAGAAATGACAATAGTGGAAACCTAGAGCAACAATTCCACACGTTTAATTATGTTCTTTCTACACATATCATCCAACGTCACCTTCAGGATATTTCTATATCTATAAGTGATAGGTACAATGTGAACTCTGTACCTAATAGGAACTTCATTATTCTCCAAAATTATTTTGTGTTGGAAACCATAACATTTTCCTACTTTTTCCTGAAAAAAATAGACAAAGTCCTCTTCAAATCTAACTTACATTCTTCACTTACATCCCTTTCTCCAATAGAATATACAGGAGGTGAAGCATACAGACCTAGACACATTACCATCTCTAGTGTGAGGCCACCCTAAAAATGGGCTCTACTTATTTGCCAAATACACTTTACCTTTCTTTCTTCTGCCTGCAAACACTAAATTGTCCCAGAAATACCCTAGTGAATTGATGTTATGCACTGGGTATCCACCAGGCTCTACATCAGGAGGAAAAAGCTTACTTTACCCCATGTCTCTAGTACCAATGCCCTTTTGAGAATGCCATACCATGAACAGAGTACTCTCTTTGCCATCTATGTGTACAAGGTACTTAGAGAAACCCCTTTGCCCATTTATTCTCACACACAATCGTGACATTAAAATTTAGTTCAGGATTTGTTTGTTATTATCAGAAATGCAGTTTCCCTGGTTTTCACTGCTTGCATTTCTAACTTGCCCAAAATGACCCATTGTCGTGTGGCAAATGCACATTTTGTCAATTGCTGGACAATGTTTGATGTTCTCACGTGGTACAAGCTTCCACACCTAAAACAAGACAATGGGGACTATTTTATAAAATTACAGTTTTTCCACCCGTTGCTACTGGAAACGGGGAACAACCTTTACAACGCAACTTTTACAACGCACTACACTTACAACGCATTTTTTACAACGCAAAATCCATTACAACGCACTACACTTACAACGCATGACACTACAACGCATTTTTAAAAACTACCTTTACAACGCATTCCATTACAACGCCTACCATTACAACGCATAATATTACACTACACTATCCAACACTTACCCTACTGTTGCACCCCCTGGAGTTAGAATAGTAATTTTTACCCCTATACTATCCAACACTTACCCTACTGTTGCACCCCCTGGAGTTAGAATAGTAATTTTTACCCCTATACTATCCAACACTTACCCTACTGTTGCACCCCCTGGAGTTAGAATAGTAATTTTTACCCCTATACTATCCAACACTTACCCTACTGTTGCACCCCCTGGAGTTAGAATAGTAATTTTTACCCCTATACTATCCAACACTTACCCTACTGTTGCACCCCCTGGAGTTAGAATAGCAATTTTTACCCCTATACTATCCAACACTTACCCTACTGTTGCACCCCCTGGAGTTAGAATAGCAATTTTTACCCCTATACTATCCAACACTTACCCTACTGTTGCACCCCCTGGAGTTAGAATAGCAATTTTTACCCCTATACTATCCAACACTTTCCCTACTGTTGCACCCCCTGGAGTTAGAATAGCAATTTTTACCCCTATACTATCCAACACTTACCCTACTGTTGCACCCCTTGGAGTTAGAATAGCAATTTTTACCCCTATACTATCCAACACTTTCCCTACTGTTGCACCCCCTGGAGTTAGAATAGTAATTTTTACCCCTATACTATCCAACACTTACCCTACTGTTGCACCCCCTGGAGTTAGAATAGTTATTTTTACCCCTATACTATCCAACACTTACCCTACTGTTGCACCCCCTGGAGTTAGAATAGCAATTTTTACCCCTATACTATCTAATACTTACCTTAAATGCAATTTACTATTATGCGTTGTAATGGTATGCGTTGTAAAGGTAGTTTTTAAAAATGCGTTGTAGTGTCATGCGTTGTAAGTGTAGTGCGTTGTAATGGATTTTGCGTTGTAAAAAATGCGTTGTAAGTGCATGCGTTGTAAAAGTGTGCGTTGTAACGACATACATCCACTGGAAACGTATTTCCTTTTCACAGCATTCCCATCTGGAGAAGTATCACCTCTCCTAGATGCCCTAGCTCAATGACTTTGGTGATCTTTATGTTGATACTTACAGTCATTTTAGGCCCAACCCATAGCTTCCTGCCCTTTTTTGCTTTTTATCTTCATCATGACTTGATCTCTTAAAAATGTATTGCATGTTATGGTCTCAAATTTATAGAACTGTGCTAGAGCTGTAACGCCAGTACAGAGTCCTCAATTGATTCATCCTCTCTTTGAGCATGAAAATAAACTTACATCTTTTTGTCAATGTGTTAGCTCTCTTGTCAAATCTCATGTTCATTTGGTTTATGGCATAATCAAATACAGTCAAGCTTTGTGCACTCTAATGGAGACAAACTCTTGTTTTACTTTAGGCTAACCTTTACCTAGATGCTTAACAACAAGCTTCAATTCAACGTCTTTCTCCATGGTCTCCAGCCACATATCCTTGGAAATAACAGATTCCAATTTTCCACCCCATCACTATCCCTTTGATCCAATACCATATTTAAAATAAAGATAAAAAATCACTCAGATACAATTCACATCGAGAGCGGGAACATTGTTCTCTCAAGTTGCAACTTCACATTGAGTGCAGGAAATATGATTATCAATTACTATCTTACAGCTCACAGTAAAGAAAGGACAAGAGTGACTCACCTGCCTGACACGGTGAGAAAGGGCACCATGGTACCTTTCACCCACATGCAGCTTATAGTGAGCAGATGGCAGAGGAGCACTTTGTATTCAGCATACAACAAGTAATACGTGTAAGACACAGGTTACAAGCCATGCACTAGACGATGCATGCAGGTATACAGCACTGGGAAGCAGAAGAGATGGATGTAGATGGTACATAGTTTTGTAACTACAGTGCATTTATTATTTCCAGGATGTAGAGTAGCTAATGAGAGTGGCTTATCTCTCTGGGCCCAAGTAGCCAAATGGTCCAATGGTGCTGCACTTAGAGCATTATGGACAGTACTCTTGTCTTGTTGCATCATGCTGCTTCACATGATGATGGCTGCAGGAGCTGTGATCGAGGTAGCAGCAGGGAGTGCATTGATATCCCACCTTACATCACAGTTGTAATGAAGACTAGGAATAGTTCACATAAGCCACAGGTCTGTACTTGATGTTGCGATGGATGCTGCAGGCAGAACCAAACACTTCCCTGCTGCAACGTCACCATCAAACAGGTGGCTTCTTTGAAGCATGGAGCTTGATGAGGGGGTCGCAGCACTAGGGAAAGCAAACCCTAAGCCCACAAACGGCAACCCACTCCTACTATCATAGATTTCCCCTTCGCTATTATTTCAAAGGGTTGTTGAGGAACCAATACTGTGCCCCAAAGTGCCTATGTGACTCGCCGTAATTTGTCTCCCGTACTGACACAGACTCGTGTAATGCCCACAGCAGCCAGCTTCGAGAAGCCTACCCACAAGATGACATTGCCCCAACAATCCAATAAGTGATAGCCGCCATCTTTGCTGTTGTGCATTTCATTGAGGTAAAAGTGTGTCAAAGACGGTCGATTCAGTGAAGCACACTTGCAAATTCCACTCACGGGATCGGAAGCGGACGCTCTAAGTCATGGCTCGCCATGGAAGTTTAGAAACGCCCACTCGTCAAGCATGTGTGTGGGTGTTACACAACTTCTCTGCCTCGTTTCCAGCCTGGAACGGTCGGCGATATACATCTCTTCCAGAATGGGAATACCAACTGTTGCACCTACAGATTTGATGGGGTGTTTTGGGGACTGTCTTTCTTCATGGGGAAAACTGTTTTGCCCACACAAAAAAAAATAACTGAGCCTTGCACAGGGGGCTCCATTCCCCTGTTCAGACTTCTCTGTTGTGCAGGACTTCGCACTGCAGGTATGGAAGCCGACGTGGCATCATGTCGCCTAATATCCCCAGGAGTAAGCCTGGAAAGCTGTGCGTGGCACAGCTGTCCAAGCATGGTATTAGGGATGCTGGTGAAAAGGGAAAGTACACCCAGTCAGAAGTATAAGCGCCAACCATACTTTTCCATTTATCTTTGTGAATCAGGTCTCTTGCAAATTGTTATTTTGATCAATGCGTATAATAGACGACCAGGGACTGATGTAGAAAAGTACGAAATCATAAAACCTGTCTATCCTTGTTGTTTGTATACAGTGAATGAGCCATTGGTGAGACTTCAGGAGCTAAAATACTGAGGACTGAATTACCACCACTATACTCAGGGCAGCTAGAATAATTTATGCAGCAATAGCAGACCGACCTATTCGGCAGGATTTCCTTAATTACCCAACAAAGGCAAATTATGTGTCATAATACTACACATTTTCTTGCTATTATATCATTTTAACCGGCAGTAATACTGGTTGTGCAAACGGTTACCATCACTAATACCAGTTTGACACTTAAATACATCAATTAGCAACTGCAGGGTGACGAGTTAACCTTAGCAAAGGGTTCGCCACTGCACAGCACCACGTGTGACTCTTCTTTAGTAACGTTTCGCCCATTTGAGCTTGAAACAATCTTTTTTTGCGGAAATCTGCAAATTATTCAGCAGTTGGCGATTTATGTGGCAAGTGAGGTAAATGTATCATTATGCTGGAAATGCATCAGCCACCTAACTTCATTATACCATCAGCCTTGACTATACTACACTATGGCAGTGACAATTCTGCCAGTAGTAATTTTGTCCCTGGTAATTCCAGTGAAGACAGATTTACTGCATTCATTGAGAATGAGACTTGTTTACATTAGTGACCACACCGTCATCCGCTTCAGTCAACACGCATACACAGACGTCACCCAATGATTACACTGACACTTTATTTGTGGGTGAAGAACTGCTGCAGGTTTATTTCATACAACATAGTATGATAATAAAATTGGGTTATCTTACGGGCGATCCAGGGCAGGCAGCCCCTTGCTGCTCCGCCCGCCTGGTGAGCCAGCACACACGGTGGGTCGATGCCCGGCAGTGTGGCACATAATTATTTACGGATCATCCACTGGGTCACGTGATCTGTCTCCTACTCCCGCCCCTTCCGACAGGGGCGGAGCGTGTTGTGGCACACCCCCGGTTGGTCAGGCCCCCCAACCGCCCGAAGGACTAACGGGGCGCCGTCGCGGTCTTCCCAGAACCCCCTTCGGCTCCTGGACCTTGGCTCGGGCACCCTTACTGTGCCGGACAGGGGTACCCTTACTGTACCGCCTGTCGCAGAGGTACCCTTACTGTACCCGTCTGCATCCAGATCGCCCTGTAACTCCGCCTGCAACGCAAAAAGAAAACATTAAAAACATTCCAAATAACGCGCTGTGCCTGACACGTGGGGTAAGTGGAAAGGGTGGGAAATCGCGTGTCCAGGCTGGAGCGGCAGGAAACAGAGGAGGAACTGGGCGAGGGGGCCTCCTAAGTAGGGGGGGCAAGCCGCGCCCCCCGCCCCCCAAAGGCCCGCCTCCCGCTCCAACTAAAGGGAGTAATACCTTAGTGGGCGTAGCCTCGCGCGCGAGGCAGCAAAGGGGAAGGCTCCGACGGGCGGCCACTAACATGCTGCCCTGCTGATGTCCCACTGCTTGGGACGCGGGCAGCGGCATAGTGACCACACCGTCATCCGCTTCAGTCAACACGCATACACAGACGTCACCCAATGATTACACTGACACTTTATTTGTGGGTGAAGAACTGCTGCAGGTTTATTTCATACAACATAGTATGATAATAAAATTGGGTTATCTTACGGGCGATCCAGGGCAGGCAGCCCCTTGCTGCTCCGCCCGCCTGGTGAGCCAGCACACACGGTGGGTCGATGCCCGGCAGTGTGGCACATAATTATTTACAGATCATCCACTGGGTCACGTGATCTGTCTCCTACTCCCGCCCCTTCCGACAGGGGCGGAGCGTGTTGTGGCACACCCCCGGTTGGTCAGGCCCCCCAACCGCCCGAAGGACTAACGGGGCGCCGTCGCGGTCTTCCCAGAACCCCCTTCGGCTCCTGGACCTTGGCTCGGGCACCCTTACTGTGCCGGACAGGGGTACCCTTACTGTACCGCCTGTCGCAGAGGTACCCTTACTGTACCCGTCTGCATCCAGATCGCCCTGTAACTCCGCCACAGCTCTGGGGAGGCTACCGTCGCTGCCAGAGCCCCCCTTCCTCCCTTCGCTGTTTATAGGTGCCCGCCCCTGCGAGCCAGCTTTTAGCGGGCTAAATAATGGGTCCTGTTCTGTAACCGTAAATATACGGCATTAAGTTGCAACATTACTCAGAAGCCCAGGGCAGACTAACCACGAATGACTCTTGGCCCCAATGCCGCTCAGCTTAGGCGTGACTGGAGTTACTAGCCTTATAAGCGATGCCACTGCAGATCTTCCTATCGTAATTATGGGAAGATCTAGCACCTACATATGGAGTCAGAACTAAACCATAGCTGAATTCGTCAATCCATCGCTTCCCTTCATATCCTAGCACTAAGGTGTTGATTTCCGCTTTGTCTACAAAGGTGATGTATAGATAGCGTCATGGTACCTGAAAAGCAGCTGCTGCTGCGGGGGATTGCATGATATCTTTAGCAGGACAGAAGATTTTTATGTAACTGCTAAATGGACGTATTCTTCTTTCATGACTCCGGATAAAGCCGATATAGCTGACTGAGCTGCCGAAGGTACAACGCTCAGCTCGAGGACCCAAATTTGTGAACGTTTCCCCCCCCTCCCTGGCTCCAAGGAAAGGCTGGGCGAGAAGGGTAACACCTAAATCTGATTTTCGGGCTGGAAATATGGCATCGGTGCCAGGCATTGGTGAAATAGGCGCTTATGGACCTGCCATCCCCTTAAGATTTCTTAATTGGCCAACTATGTTCCCAACAGCTACAGTACCATAAGCAGGGTGAAGGTAACGTGTGAGTTAACCACTTCACCTACATATATAAACACAAGCTGACAGCACTGTTACCTAAATTTGCTTCCTTTCACATCGTATTAGTCTATTGTTTACTACAAACCGGCCCATATCTTAGCAACATCTCCCGGTTTTGGCCTCTCTACTTGCAAATTAAGTTACCTTAAATTGGACGCTGGAGTCTTATACTAATCCCGCTGTTCTCCCACTCTTTTCTTACTCTCCACTGGGACAGCGTATCCAATTCCTTGCTTGTTGAATAGCAGCTAGCTTGGACTCTATTGCTGCTGAAAGGAGTTAATATCTTTGCCTACAGTCCGTGTTACACCGGTGTTGCAGTGTTGTAGGTAAGTCGTGGCACCGACATCATGGCTTGAAAAGGAAACTACTCATTGCTATAAAATAATTTGTTGTGAGCCCCAGTTATGATTTCGTTCCTCCCTGGCTCCAATGAAAGGCTGAGCGAGAGGAGCAACACCTAAATCTGTTTCTCAGGCTGGAAAATATGGCTTGGGTCACAAGGCATTGGTGAAATAGGCGCTTATGGACCTGCAATCCTATTAAGATTTTCAATTGGCCATATTAGGTGCCTTCCTGGCTTGAAATTGTGTTCCCAAGAGCTACAGCACAATAAGCAGGGTGAAGGTACGTGTGAGTTAACCACTTTACCCATGTATATAAACACAAGCTGACATCGCGGGTATCTCAATTCCCTTCCTTTCACATCTTATTATCCCATTGTTTACTACAAAATGATCCATATCTCAGCAAAATCTCCTCGTTTTAAGCATTCTACTTTGAAATTAAGTTACATTCACTTGGGCGACAGTCTTATACTAGTCCCGCGGTTATTCCAATCTTTTCTTACTCTCCACTGCGACAACGTATCCAATTTCTTTGCTTGTTGAATAGGAGCTAGCTTTTGGACTTTACTGCTGCTGAAAGGGGTTAATAAGTTTGCCTACGGTCCTTGTTATACCGGTGTTGCTGTGCTATAGGTAATTCGATGCACAGACATCGTGGCTAGAAGATGAAACTTCTTATTTCATCAAATAATCTGTTGTGGGCCCCAGTTATGATTTCGTTCATATCTTCATAGTTGGCAGTGTCACTATTTTGCCAATACCTGGGTCACGTCCGCCTTAAATGATGACAATACACCTGGCTTTTCCGCTCGCCTTGCCCATTAACCTGTCAAATGTCTGTGGAGAGCAGCTCTCTCAATTATTACCATGCAGACGAGGGCATGCCATTCACGGGTGTCTGGTTGAAGTATGCTCAGGTAGTTGACACTCATTCTGGGGTGTCTGGTTGAAGCATGCACAGGTCATTGACACTCTCCCACGTGCAGTGCTGTGAAACGTTTGAAGTAGTTCATCAAATTCAGCCAGCCACCCCTAGGTGGAGGCTTGCACTCCCAAACTTCTCCTAGTCTAAAACCCGGCCACACCTCCCGTTCAGTGAAATTTAGTAATTCACGACACTGACAACCCCAGGGGCCAAATACTGGGCTGTGTAAATGCGGCCCCAATATCACCAGGAACAATTTAGCTTGGAGTGGATGGGTGATAACCTAGACTGGCTGAAGGCACAACCTTTGACAATCACTCCTAACACGACGTGCCAACGCAGGTAGAAGAAAGAGTTCTAAAGCCCGCCTTACTTCCTTTCCCAGTTCGACACAGTCGAAGAAGAATGGCCCGTCCAGAAATGTCATGGCCTTATCACTGAAGCCTATCCCCACAGCCTTCTCCGTAAATCTACAGCATTGCTTTTTAAAGTTTTTTTTTTTTTTTTTTTTTTTTTCCGGTTCCACAATTAATTGTGGTCGATATGCTCTCCCTCAGTCTGAACAAATTCCTAGCTAATCGTACGCCTGCCGAATTCCCCGGGCTGTCTGGCTTAATGCTTTACGCCTGGAATTGCCCCACCGAATGTAGCCTAGCACTGAACTAACTTGGTTGTTTCAGCTGTCCTTTTGGAGCTCGAAACGCCCCCTATGCTCCTTGTGCTTACTAAATGGACCCGCTCCTTAGTTTCCCAGCACACAATGCACTTACGTCCTGTATAGACTAAGCTGCCACTATGACTGGGTTGCAGAAAACCTTACCCCAGCTGTTTCCGACTAGCAAGGCTAAATAGGAAAGGCAGCCACATCTCTTGACGTAAGCGTGGAACTAGTACTAATAAATACCTTCAAGGTGTTATATCAGACACCCCGACCCCGGCCTTCAGCTTGTCCCAAAACAGCTCAGGCTGCTGACTTGTCTGTATGGACTAAGCTGCCACTGTGAGTGTGAGTTGCTGACAAAAATTACACCAGCTGCTTCCGAATAGCAAGCCCAAAGATGAAAGGCAGCAGCATCACTTGACCTAAGCGTGGAACTACACAATAATAAATCAGTATTCTGAATTCAAACATTTAACCAATATTTTCTCATGTGACTATTTTATTCACCATCAGCCAGGCCTACTTCCTTATTAAAATCGCGAGTGGCTGGCAAAGGGTACGTTAGAAATATCAAAGCCATGCATGGTCAACATGAAGCCAGGTATGGAAGGAAAGCTTGGGGGCGATAGTGTGAATAGTGCTGGTGGCATCCAGTTTGCTGCTTTCGGGAATGAAACAGCCTGCAAGTTAAATTGTCAGTTTATGGTAGTGCTGCACGACCAGAAAGGTATCAGTGTTAGTGCGCTTTACCTGCGCACCAAATGACGCTACACCAGGGACACACTCTTTTCTTATTAGGCACGGGGAGAATAAGTGATTCTCCCAGAATCACTGCATGCTAATAAGTGAGGCGCTGAGACTTCGGGCCTGGTTCTCTCCAGCATATAGCAATGGGCCAAGCACTAGCTAGTTGTGCAGGGAAGCATAAAAGTTTCAGTAGGTAAAGTTTGAAATCTGTGATTTACTGCCCGATAAACAAGTTTCATTGGGTATCCCTAGAAAATTATTCTTAGTTGCCGGAATTAATTTGGTTTGTATCCTGCGCTATGCTGGTTATGATTAATGTAACTTAGCACGCCACTAAAAGTGTTGTAGAACTCACGCACTCTCGCGGTAAACGGCGATGCCTTGGCGATGGTGGTGCCCTGTGCAAGAATGTTGTTGGCGCCCCCCCAATGCCGCCCCCACCACAGATTCCCTCACTAGCCCCCTTCAACAGTTGACCAAGTTTCCATAACCACACTCTCAGATGCATTTAATTAGTTATATATAGCGCCACTCCTACCAGTGTAGGGTGTCCGAGAACTTTGCATCTCACACAAATACCGCCTAGCCAATCAATCATATGCATATGAATCAGTGTATAGGAAAGGTTACCTGAGCCAAAGGACTCAATGCGTAGGAGACTCATGTCATCCCTACTGGCAGGCAGATAGTTTAAGGTTGCTTAGTGTGGAGAAGCACAAGCGTAGTCGATTTCTGGCCAAATTAACCCTCTTTGCAACACTAATCAATATTGTAATAATGTATGCTTAGTGGTGTGAATGCAGCTCTAGGATGAGCGTTCGTAGCTCACTGTTGACCATTAAGGGCTTTAAGACATACATTGCAAGTAACAAAAGGATGCCTCCTTTGAAACAGTAACGTGCTGACCTATTTACATCATACGCACTCTGGAATCTACTTGGCACACGCTCTTTGCAGCGGGCATTTTTAACCCTCTGCACTAACCACACCGAAGTCAAAACCTCCACTATACAACTTCTTGACCTATCTCCAGGAAGATAACGAATCACACGAGTTATCTTGACATTTATGTGCGGCCTGGAATTGCCGTGGAAAGAAACGCAGCATCCGGTGCCATGACTGAAACAAAGTACACAGTGATGCACACTTTGTTCTAGGAGGCAGGGAGCACCGAGTATACGAAGGACCCCGAATTCCACCGTTCAGACTATGCAGTGGCCAACTGGAAATGACTTCCTGGTCCCGGGGTGCGCCTGGCGGGCTGTTGTAGAGCTGGGAGCGGCCCGGGGAAGGTTAGCGCTCCCCGGGTGCAGGGAAGGTGGGTGAAAAGCTTAATTTGGAACCCAGGGGCGCGAGTTCCAATCCCAGGTGTTACCCAATTGTGTGCTCCTAGACACTTCGCCTTAGCTTATGTGCCTTGGTCCTCTCAAAACACAGTTATTGGGGCACAGTGACCACGAAGTGCATTGCTGCAGCTCAAGCACATGGGCAGCTGGACATCGTCGCGCCAGTCCTGTGTTGGACCGCGTCACGGCGCCTTGTCGCAGCGATGGATTCTCCTGTGTCGAAGTTTGATTTTTAAACTTGAGGATGCGTGCCCACCAAGAGGGTCTGCAGAGGAGTTGCGGTTGGATTACGCGGTATAACAGCTGCCAACTGCACACAACAGCTGCTTGAATTCTGGCAGCTCGTGTTGTGTCCTGGGCCCCTGCACTCTGATTTTGCGGCGAACACGCCTAACGCTTAATTACCGGAATTATACTGTGACAATAAAATTTCGCAGGGCCTTTTGTCATTAGCGCGACACTATGGACTCATTAGAAGTTGCTTGTAAATAAGCCCCTTCGTTTCAGAACTGTGTCCAAAACCGATGGATATTTGAAAACGTGTCATAAAATGACTAATTACGCCCACTTTGTGAAACAAATACAGTGGAGCGATTTCCAAACTCCTAGTAACCTGCGCTGTATTGAGACATTCTCTGGGGCTGCTGTGGGCCTCAGACTCTGAACTGCGAGCTACAGCGGTGAAACAGACCCTCACACCTTTTCAAGATTCCTGCCGTATTTCTGAGACTAGACCAGCATCTAAAAGGTCCTGTTTGGTGCTCTTCCATAGCTTGCCTAAATTTCGCAAAACGCTTTCATCGTGTCTTAGCAGTCTCTCTGTTCCGAGAGCGGCCTTCTCTGGCCCTGTCCTGGGACAGTCCTTCTCTCTCTCTCTCTCTCGTGGAAAACAAAACCCGGTGACCGGAAGCTGATGCTGCGGAAGGAAAAGGCTCCAAGCTGACTGGGCAACGAGGCTCGAACCCTGGTTCCCTGCACCGGGTCGGCGGTGCAGCCAGCGGACCACACCGCCCACGGGATCTCGTCACGCAGATCCAGGGGTGCTGTACATAGCATCGTATTTACATTACGCATTGCGGCACGGGGGGTTTAAGTGATTTGCCCAGAAACACCGGGTGTGGGCGCGGCCACGGGGCTCTGTACATGGCCCGTATCTACATTACATACTCAGGTACTTGGGCCAGCAGACGTACACAACCCATTCGCGCCATTTCCCCCGCACCACCAGGGGCCCCCAGTAATCGGGCAAAGTCCATAACTACGCCCGACAAATGAAACGGGTCCACATCCCAACCAAGCCAAGCAAGCAGAAATCTGGAGATGCCGAGAGCCGACCCGGGGCCTTCATACATGCAAAGCCTGAGCTCTCCCAGAGCTCCGTCCACCGGTACTCGAAACCCGACGCAAGACCAGGAGGAGCGACCGGCATCAGTCGGACAGGACATTCGAACGCCATCTAACCCACTGTGCGCCATAGAGAGCTTTTTCCAAAGCTAACGGAATACTTGAGCTCCGAACACCCGCATAGCGAAACCTTTTAAACAAAGGGGGCAAGTTCCTTGGTGCTTTTCCCTATCAACTGCTCACTTTCACCGGGAATAATGATGTCTGTTCCGTGCGTTTCCAGTCTCCACCCCCCTTCCCCCCCGCCTAGGATGAGGTATTCGGACGCTGCCCGGCTCCTCACTGCTTCTTGATAAATGGGGGTGGAAAATTGCTCGACATGGAGGCGGAATGCTTTTTACGCACTATCTATGCTGATCGACTTCTTCCGAGCACTCCCCCTTTCATCTGGCAATCAGGAAGGGGAACGGGGAGATTAAGTGATTTGCCGAGAATCACAGGCTGTTCGGAGTCATTGCCAAGACTCGAAACCTAGTTCCCCAGGTTCGCAGTTGAGCGCCCTAGCTGTTAGGCCAACTCCTATTCCCAACGGGGGCCCTGCCGCTGGCAAGCAGAGTCAAGAAAATTCGGACAAGAGTATCGATCGTCCCGAAGTGAACCTGCACGCGCTGACATGGTGATATGTGCTCTTCATGGCCTCGCGCATGCCTACGGTGTGTGGGGTCTGCTGAGATCAGGGGGGGGGGCGGGCTGCAGATCGGTGCCGTTAGCTGCTCCACACAGCGGCTCACGCTCCCACCAAGTTTTAGCCGTCAACAACGGGCTCCTGACAAACCCGACGCCAGGATAGGCGGCCGTCCTAAGGCGTTCGTAACCCGCCCCTAACCCTGCTGCGTCGCTACATCTGCCCCTGTCCCGCAACGGACCGCCACCCTGCCGCTTCCGACCACACACGACCATCTCCGCCCCCCCCGTGGTATCCGACCACAGGGCCCCTGTACTACCCGGGCTTAACCCAGGGACGGGGCCGGGGGGGAGGCAAGAGCATGGACATACCGTAATGACTGGCGGCGACGACGACGATTCCCGACGACGACCCTGGCGGCGGCGAAATCGCGTGTCCAGGCTGGAGCGGCAGGAAACAGAGGAGGAACTGGGCGAGGGGGCCTCCTAAGTAGGGGGGGCAAGCCGCGCCCCCCTCCCCCCAAAGGCCCGCCTCCCGCTCCAACTAAAGGGAGTAATACCTTAGTGGGCGTAGCCTCGCGCGCGAGGCAGCAAAGGGGAAGGCTCCGACGGGCGGCCACTAACATGCTGCCCTGCTGATGTCCCACTGCTTGGGACGCGGGCAGCGGCATTCTACCTACCTTAAATCTGGATCATGATCTGTTTAATAACCCTTAGTGTCCATAGACTCGAGCAAAAACCAGAGAGGGAAAAATGTTAAGGAAATCCTAAAACACAGTACTGCTATAAAACAGTGGTCAAAAGGGGAAGTAAGGCCTTCATTTATTGAAAAACGTCTTTAGAAACAGTAGGTGCTAGCGATAGAGGGAAAAAGACAGGTGGGAGGGAAAGATGAGGAATTAAAGGAAGAAAGATATAACAGATGGAGGGGAGTGTGGAAACGATAGGCGAGTTAGAAAAAGACAACAATAAAGAGTATCATAAATGGAGGGAACCAAAAACAGAGAAAACTGAGAGAAAAGAAGGGGAAACTGAAGATAAGAAAACAGATAGCAGAGAAAGAGAGATGAGATGGAATTAAAATTCACAAAGGAGCGAACACAATTGGAACCATGACAAAAGCAAGGGATGACATTTTGAGGTAGGTTAAACGGAAAGGGTCTTAGATAAGACCGGAAAAACACGTTGGGGCCTATTCACAGAGTACATTTTGTAGTAAGTATAGTACTACTACAATAGTACTCCTGACATGCTACTAAATGCTACTAGATGCTCATCACTAACATACATGTGGAGGTCAACACCTCTGCCTCTCTTATCGTTTATGTGCAGAGATCTACGCCCCCAGTGTGGAGATCACACACACGTAGGTATACATTTTAGTAGTTAATGTGGAGGGACAGGGAAAGGCTGGAAAATTAGGAGTACTTATTACATAATGGGGTGGGTTTAGAGAAGAGTAAGGTTGGGTTTATGGAAGGGCATGTGCCCACCTATGAAAATTGTAGCCCATTGCAATTCACAAACCTTGCTTCTATAGTTCTCTTGCCAAAAAATGACCCAAAACAATAGTAAGTGTACTTCAGCTCAGAGCTGAAGGAAGCCCAGCACCACATATGGCTAATCACAAGTATTGCAACACCCTCCCATAGAAAATAATGGATGCAAGGACTTACAATAAAAGTCCAGATAAACTAATAGTGAACTAAATTAGCTGATGTTAGCTTAAAAAAATATGAATACATGTAATTTCATTTTAGATATATATATACATTTATATAAATGTATAAATATTTACATATATATATATATCCACATCTCAAGGTTTGCCCCAAAGGAAGAGCCTCAAACAGGTAGGTGATTCTCCATCTCTTTAATCATGCAAGCTGCAGTTGAACGAGGCAGAAAGCGGCAACAGTCATTTCAAATGCCAGACGCGTTTCGAGTTGTCCTCTTAATCATTGGCAATGTCCGCAGCTGAAGACAGAAGTGTGCTACTTATTAAAAATACCGCCCTAGTGGGAGTGGTCACTTGCGTGGCTTCATGGTATTTGTAGTTAACACACCAATATCGCTGCAGTGAGCCTGTCTTCAAGGTGCGCAAAATTGAGTCAAATAAAACCACAGTGGGGCGCTGCACAAATTCGCCTCATTCTCTTGCAAAGTTCCGCTTTCATGAATGGACTACCTCCCGTTACATCGGTAACATCAGATAACGTCACCACGGGAACGCCTCACTCGCGGCTGGGCTCTTTCAGCAGCCGGGCCGACCGCTTACATCCACATCTCAAGGTTTGCCCCAAAGGAAGAGCCTCAAACAGGTAGGTGATTCTCCATCTCTTTAAACATGAAAGCTGCAGTTGAACGAGGCAGAAAGCGGCAACAGTCATTTCAAATGCCAGACGCGTTTCGAGTTGTCCTCTTAATCATTGGCAATGTCCGCAGCTGAAGACAGAAGTGTGCTACTTATTAAAAATACCGCCCTAGTGGGAGTGGTCACCTGCGTGGCTTCATGGTATTTGTAGTTAACACACCAATATCGCTGCAGTGAGCCTGTCTTCAAGGTGCGCAAAATTGAGTCAAATAAAACCACAGTGGGGCGCTGCACAAATTCGCCTCATACTCTTGCAAAGTTCCGCTTTCATGAATGGACTACCTCCCGTTACATCGGTAACATCGGATAACGTCACCACGGGAACGCCTCACTCACGGCTGGGCTCTTTCCGCGGCCGGGCCGACCGCTTACATCCACATCTCAAGGTTTGCCCCAAAGGAAGAGCCTCAAACAGGTAGGTGATTCTCCATCTCTTTAATCATGAAAGCTGCAGTTGAACGAGGCAGAAAACGGCAACAGTCATTTCAAATGCCAGACGCGTTTCGAGTTGTCCTCTTAATCATTGTCAATGTCCGCAGCTGAAGACAGAAGTGTGCTACTTATTAAAAATACCGCCCTAGTGGGAGTGGTCACTTGCGTGGCTTCATGGTATTTGTAGTTAACACACCAATATCGCTGCAGTGAGCCTGTCTTCAAGATGCGCAAAATTGAGTCAAATAAAACCACAGTGGGGCGCTGCACAAATTCGCCTCATACTCTTGCAAAGTTCCGCTTTCATGAATGGACTACCTCCCGTTACATCGGTAACATCAGATAACGTCACCACGGGAACGCCTCACTCGTGGCTGGCCTCTTTCCGCGGCCGGGCCGACCGCTTACATCCAAATCTCAAAGTTTGCCCCAAAGGAAGAGCCACAAACAGGTAGGTGATTCTCCATCTCTTTAATCATGAAAGCTGCAGTTGAACAAGGCAGAAAGCGGCAACAGTCATTTCAAATGCCAGACGCGTTTCGAGTTGTCCTCTTCATCATTGGCAATGTCCGCAGCTGAAGACAGAAGTGTGCTACTTATTAAAAATACCGCCCTAGTGGGAGTGGTCACTTGCGTGGCTTCATGGTATTTGTAGTTAATACGCCAATATCGCTGCAGTGAGCCTGTCTTCAAGGTGCGCAAAATTGAGTCAAATAAAACCACAGTGGGGCGCTGCACAAATTCGCCTCATACTCTTGCAAAGTTCCGCTTTCATGAATGGACTACCTCCCGTTACATCGGTAACATCAGATAACGTCACCACGGGAACGCCTCACTCGCGGCTGGGCTCTTTCCGCAGCCGGGCCGACCGCTTACATCCACATCTCAAGGTTTGCCCCAAAGGAAGAGCCTCAAACAGGTAGGTGATTCTCCATCTCTTTAATCATGAAAGCTGCAGTTGAACGAGGCAGAAAGCGGCAACAGTCATTTCAAATGCCAGACGCGTTTCGAGTTGTCCTCTTAATCATTGGCAATGTCCGCAGCTGAAGACAGAAGTGTGCTACTTATTAAAAATACCGCCCTAGTGGGAGTGGTCACTTGCGTGGCTTCATGGTATTTGTAGTTAACACACCAATATCGCTGCAGTGAGCCTGTCTTCAAGGTGCGCAAAATTGAGTCAAATAAAACCACAGTGGGGCGCTGCACAAATTCGCCTCATACTCTTGCAAAGTTCCGCTTTCATGAATGGACTACCTCCCGTTACATCGGTAACATCAGATAACGTCACCACGGGAACGCCTCACTCGCGGCTGGGCTCTTTCCGCGGCCGGGCCGACCGCTTACATCCACATCTCAAGGTTTGCCCCAAAGGAAGAGCCTCAAACAGGTAGGTGATTCTCCATCTCTTTAATCATGAAAGCTGCAGTTGAACGAGGCAGAAAGTGGCAACAGTCATTTCAAATGCCAGACGCGTTTCGAGTTGTCCTCTTAATCATTGGCAATGTCTGCAGCTGAAGACAGAAGTGTGCTACTTATTAAAAATACCGCCCTACTGGGAGTGGTCACTTCCGTGGCTTCATGGTATTTGTAGTTAACACACCAATATCGCTGCAGTGAGCCTGTCTTCAAGGTGCGCAAAATTGAGTCAAATAAAACCACAGTGGGGCGCTGCACAAATTGGCCTCATACTCTTGCAAAGTTCCGCTTTCATGAATGGAGTACCTCCCGTTACATCGGTATCATCAGATAACGTCACCACGGGAACGCCTCACTCGTGGCTGGCCTCTTTCCGCGGCCGGGCCGACCGCTTACATCCACATCTCAAGGTTTGACCCAAAGGAAGAGCCTCAAACAGGTAGGTGATTCTCCATCTCTTTAATCATGAAAGCTGCAGTTGAACAAGGCAGAAAGCGGCAACAGTCATTTCAAATGCCAGACGCGTTTCGAGTTGTCCTCTTTATCATTGGCAATGTCCGCAGCTGAAGACAGAAGTGTGCTACTTATTAAAAATACCGCCCTAGTGGGAGTGGTCACTTGCGTGGCTTCATGGTATTTGTAGTTAACACACCAATATCGCTGCAGTGAGCCTGTCTTCAAGGTGCGCAAAATTGAGTCAAATAAAACCACAGTGGGGCGCTGCACAAATTGGCCTCATACTCTTGCAAAGTTCCGCTTTCATGAATGGACTACCTCCCGTTACATCGGTAACATCAGATAACGTCACCACGGGAACGCCTCACTCGCGGCTGGGCTCTTTCCGCGGCCGGGCCGACCGCTTACATCCACATCTCAAGGTTTGCCCCAAAGGAAGAGCCTTAAACAGGTAGGTGATTCTCCATCTCTTTAATCATGAAAGCTGCAGTTGAACGTGGCAGAAAGCGGCAACAGTAATTTCAAATGCCAGACGCGTTTCGAGTTGTCCTCTTAATCATTGACAATGTCCGCAGCTGAAGACAGAAGTGTGCTACTTATTAAAAATACCGCCCTAGTGGGAGTGGTCACTTGCGTGGCTTCATGGTATTTGTAGTTAACACCAATATCGCTGCAGTGAGCCTGTCTTCAAGGTGCGCAAAATTGAGTCAAATAAAACCACAGTGGGGCGCTGCACAAATTCGCCTCATACTCTTGCAAAGTTCCGCTTTCATGAATGGACTACCTCCCGTTACATCAGTAACATCAGATAACGTCACCACGGGAACGCCTCACTTGCGGCTGGGCTCTTTCCACGGCCGGGCCGACCGCTTACATACACATCTCAAGGTTTGCCCCAAAGGAAGAGCCTCAAACAGGTAGGTGATTCTCCATCTCTTTAATCATGAAAGCTGCAGTTGAACGAGGCAGAAAGTTGCAACAGTCATTTCAAATGCCAGACGCATTTCGAGTTGTCCTCTTAATCATTGGCAATGTCCGCAGCTGAAGACAGAAGTGTGCTACTTATTAAAAATACCGCCCTAGTGGGAGTGGTCACTTGCGTGGCTTCATGGTATTTGTAGTTAACACACCAATATCGCTGCAGTGAGCCTGTCTTCAAGGTGCGCAAAATTGAGTCAAATAAAACCACAGTGGGGCGCTGCACAAATTCGCCTCATACTCTTGCAAAGTTCCGCTTTCATGAATGGACTACCTCCCGTTACATCGGTAACATCAGATAACGTCACCACGGGAACGCCTCACTCGCGGCTGGGCTCTTTCCGCGGCCGGGCCGACCGCTTACATCCACATCTCAAGGTTTGCCCCAAAGGAAGAGCCTCAAACAGGTAGGTGATTCTCCATCTCTTTAATCATGAAAGCTGCAGTTGAACGAGGCAGAAAGCGGCAACAGTCATTTCAAATGCCAGACGCGTTTCGAGTTGTCCTCTTAATCATTGGCAATGTCCGCAGCTGAAGACAGAAGTGTGCTACTTATTAAAAATACCGCCCTAGTGGGAGTGGTCACTTGCGTGGCTTCATGGTATTTGTAGTTAACACACCAATATCGCTGCAGTGAGCCTGTCTTCAAGGTGCGCAAAATTGAGTCAAATAAAACCACAGTGGGGCGCTGCACAAATTCGCCTCATACTCTTGCAAAGTTCCGCTTTCATGAATGGACTACCTCCCGTTACATCGGTAACATCAGATAACGTCACCACGGGAACGCCTCACTCGTGGCTGGGCTCTTTTCGTGGCCGGGCCGACCGCTTACATCCACATCTCAAGGTTTGCCCCAAAGGAAGAGCCTCAAACAGGTAGGTGATTCTCCATCTCTTTAATCATGAAAGCTGCAGTTGAACGAGGCAGAAAGCGGCAACAGTCATTTCAAATGCCAGACGCGTTTCGAGTTGTCCTCTTAATCATTGGCAATGTCCGCAGCTGAAGACAGAAGTGTGCTACTTATTAAAAATACCGCCCTAGTGGGAGTGGTCACTTGCGGGGCTTCATGGTATTTGTAGTTAACACACCAATATCGCTGCAGTGAGCCTGTCTTCAAGGTGCGCAAAATTGAGTCAAATAAAACCACAGTGGGGCGCTGCACAAATTTGCCTCATACTCTTGCAAAGTTCTGCTTTCATGAATGGACTACCTCCCGTTACATCGGTAACATCAGATAACGTCACCACGGGAACGTTTCACTCGCGGCTGGGCTATTTCCGCGGCCGGGCCGACCGCTTACATCCACATCTCAAGGTTTGCCCCAAAGGAAGAGCCTCAAACAGGTAGGTGATTCTCCATCTCTTTAATCATGAAAGCTGCAGTTGAACGAGGCAGAAAGCGGCAACAGTCATTTCAAATGCCAGACGCATTTCGAGTTGTCCTCTTAATCATTGGCAATGTCCGCAGCTGAAGACAGAAGTGTGCTACTTATTAAAAATACCGCCCTAGTGGGAGTGGTCACTTGCGTGGCTTCATGGTATTTGTAGTTAACACACCAATATCGCTGCAGTGAGCCTGTCTTCAAGGTGCGCAAAATTGAGTCAAATAAAACCACAGTGGGGCGCTGCACAAATTCGCCTCATACTCTTGCAAAGTTCCGCTTTCATGAATGGACTACCTCCCGTTACATCGGTAACATCAGATAACGTCACCACGGGAACGCCTCATTCGCGGCTGGGCTCTTTCCGCGGCCGGGCCGACCGCTTACATCCACATCTCAAGGTTTGCCCCAAAGGAAGAGCCTCAAACAGGTAGGTGATTCTCCATCTCTTTAATCATGAAAGCTGCAGTTGAACGAGGCAGAAAGTGGCAACAGTCATTTCAAATGCCAGACGCATTTCGAGTTGTCCTCTTAATCATTGGCAATGTCCGCAGCTGAAGACAGAAGTGTGCTACTTATTAAAAATACCGCCCTAGTGGGAGTGGTCACTTGCGTGGCTTCATGGTATTTGTAGTGAACACACCAATATCGCTGCAGTGAGCCTGTCTTCAAGGTGCGCAAAATTGAGTCAAATAAAACCACAGTGGGGCGCTGCACAAATTCGCCTCATACTCTTGCAAAGTTCCGCTTTCATGAATGGACTACCTCCCGTTACATCGGTAACATCAGATAACTTCACCATGGGAACGCCTCACTCGCGGATGGGCTCTTTCCACGGCCGGGCCGACCGTTTACATCCACATCTCAAGGTTTGCCCCAAAGCAAGAGCCTCAAACAGGTAGGTGATTCTCCATCTCCTTAATCATGAAAGCTGCAGTTGAAAGAGGCAGAAAGCGGCAACAGTCATTTCAAATGCCAGACGCTTTTTCGAGTTGTCCTCTTAATCATTGACAATCTCCACAGCTGAAGACAGAAGTGTGCTACTTATTAAAAATACCGCCCTAGTGGGAGTGGTCACTTGCGTGGCTTCATGGTATTTGTAGTTAACACACCAATATCGCTGCAGTGAGCCTGTCTTCAAGGTGCGCAAAATTGAGTCAAATAAAACCACAGTGGGGCGCTGCACAAATTCGCCTCATACTCTTGCAAAGTTCCGCTTTCATGAATGGACTACCTCCCGTTACATCGGTAACATCAGATAACGTCACCACGGGAACGCCTCACTCGCGGCTGGGCTCTTTCCGCAGCCGGGCCGACCGCTTACATCCACATCTCAAGGTTTGCCCCAAAGGAAGAGCCTCAAACAGGTAGGTGATTCTCCATCTCTTTAATCATGAAAGCTGCAGTTGAACGAGGCAGAAAGTGGCAACAGTCATTTCAAATGCCAGACGCATTTCGAATTGTCCTCTTAATCATTGGCAATGTCCGCAGCTGAAGACAGAAGTGTGCTACTTATTAAAAATACCGCCCTAGTGGGAGTGGTCACTTGCGTGGCTTCATGGTATTTGTAGTTAACACACCAATATCGCTGCAGTGAGCCTGTCTTCAAGGTGCGCAAAATTGAGTCAAATAAAACCACAGTGGGGCAAACCTTGAGATGTGGATGTAAGCGGTCAGCCCGGCCGCGGAAAGAGCCCAGCCGCGAGTGAGGCGTTCCCGTGGTGATGTTATCAGATGTTACCGAAGTAACGGGAGGTAGTCCATTCATGAAAGTGGAACTTTGCAAGAGTATGAGGCGAATTTGTGCAGCGCCCCACTGTGGTTTTATTTGAAGACAGGCTCACTGCAGCGATATTGGTGTGTTAACTACAAATACCATGAAGCCACGCAAGTGACCACTCCCACTATGGCGGTATTTTCAATAAGTAGCACACTTCTGTCTTCAGCTGCGGACATTGCCAATGATTAAGAGGACAACTCGAAACGCGTCTGGCATTTGAAATGACTGTTGCCGCTTTCTGCCTCGTTCAACTGCAGCTTTCATGATTAAAGAGATGGAGAATCACCTACCTGTTTGAGGCTCTTCCTTTGGGGCAAGCCTTGAGATGTGGATATATATATATATATATATATATATATATATATATATATATATATATATATATATATATATATATATATATTCACTGAAAAAACCATAGGTTTCACACATGTTATAGTTAGCGGAAATTTTACTGATAAAAAACCAATGAAATTCCCCCGTTATAGTTAGTGCAGGCAACTATAACTCACGCGAACGCAATCCTCTGCTGATGCTAATACTGTATTTAGACACTTATTTGCCCATGTCTTCTTCCATACATTTTTAGCTATACTTATATATTACAAATATTTTTTTTTCATAAAGACACATATGTCATCAGCAGAAGATTGCGGTCGCGTGAGTTATAGTTGCCTGCACTAACTATAACTGGGGAATTTCATTGGTTTTTTATCAGTAAAATTTCCGCTAACTATAACATGTGTGAAACCTACGGTTTTTTCAGTGAATTTGCAAGGTTTTTTAAATGCTAATTCCTAACTATAACGTGTGTGAAACCTATGGTTTTTTCAGTGAATTTGTACGGTTTTTTAAATGCTAAGTTACTTTACGCCATTCGTGGCATGCGCGCCCACTTAACACAGTTCGATCCGTGCGCGCACGGTGCGCTTCGCGCACCGTGCGCGCACAGTGAGCAAGCGGTGCGCTTCGCGCACCGCGCGCCCACTTTACGCAGTTAGTGCCGTGCACGCACGGTGGGCACGCGGTGCGCTACGCGCACCGCGTGCCCACGTTACGCTAGATGGGCCATGTACGCACGATGCGCTTCGCGCACCGTGCGCACATGGAGGACATATGATGCACTTCGTTTTGAAAGGTAATATTTTAATTTTTCGTAAATATTTTATAAGCCATGCACAAATGGTGCCCTTCGGGCACCATTTGCACACGGGGTGGAGAGAGTGTGGATTATTTTTTTTTTTATTATTATTTTTTTTAATATTTTAGTTTATCTCATCTCTAATAAGGCATGCACAATGGGCACCAATTGCACACGGGGTGGAGAGAGTGTGGATAATTTTTTTTTTTTTTAAATATTTTACCGTACGCGTACGGTAAGCGTAATCGGCGAAATTACCGAAAAAATGAAAATTCCGTTTTTGGCCTTGGGGGATCTTTGGGGACTCCCTCAACATGGCTATGTGTGTGGGAGCTGTCTAAACAGCCCCTTTACATGTTTTTGGGCTTTATATTTTAGAAATCACTCTCAGTGCGAGAGAGAAAATGGCGGCCGCCGCTTCCTGGTTTCGGCCGATTCGAATGTTTACTAAGATCTAAGAGCCAATCAGAATCGCGCTCGCGCACGCCACCGTACGCGTACGGTAAGCGTACCGTAAGCGCACCGTAAGCTGGCTCAGATATATATATTGATTTAAAGGCTATTTTCTCAGAATCTACTGAACAGATTTACACCAAACCTACAAAAGGCACTTCCTTGACCTGAGGAATACCTCTCTGCCAAATTTCTAGTAATTCTGTTCAGCCGTTCGGGCTGTAGCCCTGTCTAAAGGTCCTATGGAAAAATGCATGGGAAAAACGCGTTTTGGGACCCCCCTTTTATCTCAGCCCCCGCTTGACGAATCCCCCCGAGACTTTCAGGGTAGCGCCCCACCTATTTTGAAAAATTTGCGAGGATTCGTCGACCGGCGCCAAAGTTATTCAAAATAGAATGTTGCGGATTTCCTATGGAAACGTGGTCCTAACTATAACTACCTACTGGCGACCGCCAGTAGGTAATATATATATATATATGTATATATATATATATATATATATATAAAACAATTGTTCATTATAACATATGTTAACCTTTTTATATTTAAAATTTTATGTAACTATTTTTTAAATGAATAAATTAATGTAAATTAATTTCGTACATAACATTTAATAATGTTTTACTACATAATAAACAATCATTGATTTTATACTTTAGGCGAGATGTTTGTTTATTAATTCTTAAGGCTACTACTTTTAATTTAATATAAAACATTCACAATAATTGAATATTTAATTAAAAATTAATGTAATAATGATGCAGCATGATTTTTTATTTTATTTTACATTTACAATACATATTTGAAATTATTTTACATTGATATTTAAATTAAGAATATTTCAAATTTTAAATTTTTTAAAACCATCTTTAAACGTTTACCTATAGTTTAACATAGAGAGATTTCCACCATGGTGGTGGATGCCTCAGCCTGTGTGTGAAAGTTACAAGCAGTAACTTTACCCTTACAAATAATGCTCACCCCCTGAATTCGCGGGGTAGGGAAGTGTAAGTCTTCACTTTTGAGTAACTTTAAACTTTGAAATGGTGACTACCCAAACATAGTAAAGTTACTCAAAAGGGTAAAATTCCTTGTAGTAAATCTGCACATATTCACTAATCCTTTATGGGATTCGGAGTAGGGTGCTACTCGCCAAAAAAGCGCTTTGACGTTTCGTCAGGGACAGTAAACGCTATATAAATGCAATTACAATTACAACACACATATAATTTTACCACTGTAAATATTGGCCCTTGTTTTTACTTAGTGCTTCAAAGCATACTTCTGCCATTTCTAAGCACTGTAATAATGACTTATTGTTTTCCAAGTTTATCGACATTGAAAGGGTGGCAGATTGAACAGGACTTGATGAAATTCGAACTTGAGCGTTAATTCACTGAGCGAATTTGTGATCAGAAAACAATAGAGAAAATGGGGTTGAAGGAGTAAACAATTACAAAAATATAAACGGCTGTGAGGAAGGATGGAAGAAGAAAGAAAGAAAGAAAGAAAGAAAGAAAGAAAGAAAGAAAGAAAGAAAGAAAGAAAGAAAGAAAGAAAGAAAGAAAGAAAGAAAAAGATAACAGAAGGGAATTTTTAGATACATCTTAGTTAAATTATTTTAGTCTCTGCTGTGGGACTCACCAACTAACACCTGCTTATCTGCTGCGTCTCACGGCAATTGAATTTATGGCAGGCTGTGCCAAGACACTGAAAATATGATGTTAGATATAATCTGCAGTTTCCTGTAAGGGGAGCCGGCAGAAAACAAAACGCAGCTTTCTTCAGCTTGTCTGCCAGATACTCTGTGAAGAAAACAGAGCAGATGTGATTCACTGTGCGTATTTGCTTCACAATTAAAAGAGGATGTGCGATAATTTCTAAGGAGTTTTTTTGAGGCGAGACAGCAAACTCCTTGGGTCAGAGGTCAAGTGTCACTTCAGTTATCAACTTAAACAAATTAAACCATTGTGTCTCCCAGAGTGAACCTCCTTAGGATAGCAGTACGCATCTTCATTCGTGCGCTACAGCATGACATTCTTCAAAGAGGCAGAGAGGCCTATGCACATCAAAAGATTTCTATACAGAACGGTTCCTCTAAAAGGCTGAGAGGGCAATGCAGTAAATCACATTTCAGGTGGGCCTGTAACACATCTCCCCCGCCGCTCTGGAGCCCTGCTTTTCTGTCGAAAAATGAATGCCTGTCATACAGCAAACTGCACAGGTACCAAAAACATACCACCTATCCAGCACACTAGGGTCCATATCACGATGCTGTTTCCTGCGCTGCTCCTGTCAGAAGGGATCTGGGCGCTTCTTTTGGGAGTGTGCACTGCATAGTAGTTTGGAGAAAGAAGCACACTCAAAATATCCCTGAGTTAATGCATGTCTTGCCCGTAGCAGAACTTGGAAATACAGTTGTTTCAAGATGACAAAAAAGTGCACAACAGTGCAGAAAATTGCACCACGAGAAAGCCCCTGGGGTGTGGTATAGTTAGGGTGCACTGTTCCCATGGTCAGTGACTGGCTACCGCCCTCCCCCTATGACCTCACCACCCCCGGACACAGGAACATAGACGTGGTATCTTTGGAAGGCGGGAGGTCGCAAGACCCCCCGGCCGTATTTATTAAGTTATAAAACAATAAATGTTATAATTGCATAATAAACAGTTATACAAAAATCAGCAGGACATTAGATACATTATTGTCAACAGGTGTGAGTGACTATCCTTAACAAAGACTCTAATACAGATTGTTTCCTAACCGAGTCTAACATCCTCCTCTGCATTTTTGTATACTAACATTTCTGGGCCATATGGCAAGGTCGCTAACCGGTGTCAGGTCCTACTAGCTGCGCCTCCCCTACAGATGTGCGCATGCGCAGCCGGGCCCGGTAATTACCCGGTCCACGCCGTGAACTTCATTTACCCACTAAAGGAGGGCCCTTACTCTGTGCCATCCGGTGACGTCATGAGTATGCGCGCGCGGGGTGGCTACCAGCCTAAGGAAAGCGTGACTCCCCAACCCGCGCCCCTTTGAAGCATCAGTTACCTTGCCCCTGAAGTTCTAGGAGGGGCCAATGGCCACTCCCCCTGGGCGGGCACCTCCCTAGGATGATGCCCGCCCCCTCAGACCTTCAAATAGTTGCTCACCGGTCATGACCTTACTGCCACAGGCCAGCATTGTTAACCGACGATCTGGCCTCCCCCTTTACCTAGACCTAAGCCAGGAGCGCGCTTACTGTGCAAATCCCTCCAACCAGGCCCAGACATTATTAGACCACAAGACGTTCGCTGCCTCAGTCAAGTGCACCCCGTCCCTCAGGTAAAAATGCTCGCCCCAGATACACCCATGTGGAATCGTCTGCAACTGGGGGGCCCGAAATAATTTGTCCAACCGTGTGTTGATCCTCCGTACCGAGTGATTCAACGCCCTGACCGAGTCCCCCCCTCGCCACTGCCACCGAGGAATAAGTTGCGACCAAACTACTGTGGAACCCGGACAAGTCCTGGCCACCCACCCCGCAGTGGAAATGATCTCTTCAATAAGCATGCGCCTCCCCAATTTGGCCAAATCATTCTCCCCCAGGTGAAGTATCACCACTGACGGGGGGGCGGGCTGCTGAGCTAGGAGTCCCTGGAAAAAATTCCTAAACTGACTGAGGCATAAACCCCCTCTCCCGAAGAATGAGATAACAAAACCCTTTTGCGCCGCCTTCATCCTACGATCTCCTGAAAGAAAAACATGTTCCGCACGCCTAACATAAGAGTGGCCCACACTCCAAGTCACCAATTTCTTGTGTTCTCCGTGCTGTGCCGATGTCGGTCGTTGGCGCCCGGTGGCGAGTTCCTCCCCTGCGTGACAGGTTTGAGAAACTGCAAAAAACCAGAAACATACTGGGCGTGAGCACCATCCTGTCACAACATGTCAATTCGTACATAACTCTTGTAACGTTCGGACGACCATCTCCCCAGTTTCTTCACATTCTCCACTGAGAGACCCCTCGCCACTGCCTCAGTTGCTGCCCCAATCCTAAATGAGTGGGTGCCGAATTCCCTTGGATCGAAACCTGCCAGTCTGACCGTTAGCTCCAAGACTCGCCTAAACTGGTACCTGGTCAATGGTGTACCATCGGCGTGACACAGCAGTGTGCCCCCCGCCGTGCCCTCCCACTGCCTGCAGAAAGCCTCCACGTGAGAAACCGGGCAGCAAGGGTTGGCCCGCGCCCGGTGGAGCACTATGGTGTGACCCCGAGAGTCCTGATCAGTTTTTGATCTCTGAATTGTTATTCTCAGAACGTCCTCCCTGATCTCCACACCGGCCCACCGTATTCCGCCCACCCTATCAGCTTTCGACCCAGCAACTAACTCCCCAACCCTCAAAGCCCCATAGAAGGCCAGGGAAAATGCAGCCTTGAACAAAATTACCTCCCACTGCGAGCTACAGACACTGTGCAGCGCCCCCAATAAGGCTGTCAGCCGTGCCAGTCCAATGGGCCTTCTCTTATCACCCCGGTAACCCTGTAAACGGCGCCAACCCCTCAAGGCTTTGCGCACCAGAAAGGTGTTAGTGGGATCTCGCATGCCCTTACCCTGCGCGAAGAAGGAGACCGACGCCCTATGTCTGCCCGCAGCCGCCACTGAGCGCCCTTCCCTGTGCATCGATTCTAGGTAAGCTGCAAAGCTGTCCTCCTGGGCCCACTTAACCTCCCATTCCTGCCCCAAAAAAGCCCGGTAAGACAAAAACGCCCCTTCGCAAGCTGTCTTGGTCCTGGGGGCTAAGCTAGCAACCACGAGGTCCTGTAATCTGGGGCATCAATCTGCCAAAGTACTGCCGGGAATTGCGCCGGCTGGGGATCTGCTGCAGGAAGATGTTCCCTGAAAACCTGCATTTTAAAGTGAGAAAGGGAGTCAGCTGCATTGTTGAGGATGCCAGGGACATGCTTGGCCCTGAAAATCACATTCCATTTTAAGCATTGCAACACAATCTCCTTTAGTAAGCGCAGTATGAATGGACAGCGTGCCCCCTGCTGGTTTATACATTCCACAACCGTCATGTTGTCCGACCAGAACACCACGGATTGATTGCATAAGTGTTCTGGCCAGACCATCAATGCTACCCATATCGGGAAGAGTTCCAGAAAGCCAATATTGGTGGTCAGTCCCCGTGTCCTCCATTCTGCTGGCCACCGCTGGGCGACCCACCTGGTACCCAGGATGGCACCAAAGCCCGTACTCCCCGCAGCGTCTGTCCATAAGCCCAATTCTGCTGATGTGGAGGGAGGACCTGACCACACTACTCTGCCATTAAAATCCTCCAGGAATGCCATCCAAATAAGCATATCCTGGCGAACCTCAGATGACAACCTCGTGCGGTGATGTTTCTCCCGTAACCCTTTCATAGCTTGGGCAATAGAGCGTGAGAAAGGGCGTGCCAGTGGGATGACCCGAAGCGCAAAATTCAATTGCCCCACCACCTCCTGTAGCTGTTGCAGTGTAACCTTGTCTTTGCGTAGGCATTGACGTAGGGCTGCTCTAAAGCTAGACACCTTGGCCATGGGTAACCTGAAGCATCCTTCCACTGAATCAATTTCGATACCAAGGAATTCCAAACAGGTGGACGGTCCAACCGTCTTCCCCGGCGCTAGCGGAACCCCAAAAGCCCGCATGAGCACACAAAATTCCTGCAACGCCCAAGCACACTCCTGAGATCCCGCCGCACCTAAGAAAAGGAAATCGTCCAGATAATGCATAACCTGCCGGTGGCCCGTCGCCTCTCTCATGACCCATTCCAAAAATGAGCTAAACGCCTCAAAGTAAGCACATGAGATGGAACAGCCCATGGGCATACATTTATCCATATAGAACTTGCCATCGAAAGTGAAACCTAAGAGATGGTGGTCCAGAGGATGGACTGGGAGGAGACGGAAGGCAGATTCTATGTCTGATTTTGCCATCAATGCCCCTGGCCCCAGCGCCCGCAATAAGTCAACTGCCTGGTCAAATGAGGCATACTTTACACTACAAATCCCCTCATCAATCGCATCATTCAGTGATGCACCTCTAGGTGCCGACAGGTTGTGGATCAATCTGAACTCCCCTTTCTCTTTTTTGGGTACTACCCCTAGTGGAGAACACACAAAATCGGGGACAGGCACCTTCTGGAAAGGGCCAGCTATCCTACCCAGGGACAGTTCCTTGCTAATCTTAGCAGCCACCACTGTGGGGTTATGTTGTACTGACAGTTGATTCCTGCAATGTGCGCTACCTGTGTACCCCCCTGCCGGGATCCTAAAACCTTGAGAAAAACCTTCCTGAAGTAGAGTGGCCGCTGTGTGATTCGGGTACCTATTCAACCAAGGGATCATTGCCAGAACATCTATAGGGGTTGGGATATCCAAAATATCTGAACTACACTGGCTTCACCTACCCCTCTGACTGTGGTTGCCCTGCTTAGACCTGCAAGATGACTCGGGGTGGGAGGGATGACCGCAGACTGAACATGCATGTCTGAATTTACAGGTGCCAGGGAGCCTCGTGCAGGTGCGCTTATTAAAATCCCAACACACCCCTTTTCTCTCAGACCCCCCCCCTACTCCTACCCGGGACCTCGCTCCCCTGGGCTGCCCGAAAGGGGTGTTGAGGTCTGGTGGAGTACCCCCTGACCGCACTGGTGGACTGGAGTGGGGCTGAGCTCCCTGAGAACTGCCTATGCCATGACACAGAGTCAACCTTGTCCCATGTCAATGATGTGTCAAATTCCTTAGCTTTCCTGAAATTGACATCATACTCCTTCCAGGCATCCCCCAGGTACTGCTCACTCCACCCCACAATCCTACTCTGGTAGCAAGCCAATGGCGCCTGCACATTAGGAGGCCGTTCGGCCATGATGGTCGTGAATACTGCGAAAGCCCTAACCCAATTGAGCAAAGTTTCCTCTACCCTAAATCTAGCACACTGTGCCCTCCATTCACTTGGATACATCCACTCCTTTAGTGTCTTTGCCTGTTCCATTTCCCTGTGATCCAGTAGCAGTGAAAAAATTTAAATATATTTTCCCGCCCATATCAATTCTTTCGTTGCCTGGGACACATGTTGTGCCAAATTCTCACTCCTAGAGGGCAATGACCCATCACCCAAGAGAGGCAGGGCCACCTCCATACCATTTTCTTGCGCCCAGGCCGGTTGCCCACCATCTGCCTTCGGTTGGGCGGGGCTGGAACTTGTAAGTGAAGAAGAGGAGGGAACCGCAGCTCTATCAGCCGCCGCTGCTGATTTAATCTTTTCAACCAACTGTGCTGCTTCCGCAGCATGATCTGATGACGCTGGTAACACGCCCCCCTTTTGTAGCCAAGGCAATAAAGCCGCTATTTGGGATACCAATTCAGGCGGGACCGAGTCCGGGTTATCCGCTGGGACTACGGGCGCCCCCGGGGGCATGGCTGGTGGCACTGAGATGGTAGGCATCGGAGTGACCAGCGGCGGCAGGCCCGGCACCGGTACCACGGGCGGGGAGGCAGACCCCACAGGAGGTGGCGCCGGTAGCATGGCAGGAGCCGGTACCGTGGGCGCCGGAAACACCGGCACAGGTATAAGGGGTACCGTAACCGCGGGTGCGGGTGGAATCGAAACCGGTACTACTGGGGCTGGGGCACTGCACCTGCGCTTCTTGGCCTTAGACGTCTTTGGCGGGCTAGCAAAATCCCCTCTTGGCAAGGGTGCCTTCCGCTGCCGCGCGGGCCTGCCTGAAGGGACTGGGGGATCATTAAACCTTTCATTCATGCGGGCCTCCAATTCATCCACTTTACTCAATCTCCTATTAATGCTGTTCATCTTCTGCATCATGGCCTGCATCATAGCCTCCATCCTGGACCCCCCTTCAACACCCATCGACCCCGGCATGACTTGGGTGCACCGCCCTACACTAATACCCCAACACAGGCGTAAGTACGCTTATTACCTTCACCAGTTGGAGGATATACAGGGAGCTGTAAGCACCATGCAACCGTAACCGCAACGCCCCGGCTTATCCGGTTTGTCAGGGGTGAGTAAACTCTAACGTAGACCCACCCGGCGGCTACCAGAAGCAATGCAATGCGAGCCCCCCGCTCTCCTCTTACCGTTCAAGATCCGGCGCACTCTCAGCCGGAATTTCACCCGCGACCACACTGATGTCCACCACTCCGCTCGCTACGTGAAATACAGGAATGCAGTGTTAACGTGCCTAAAATAGAGAATGCATTAATACATGCTAGTGTTAAATACAAGCAGCTGGTGAAAGCGAACTGCACCACGTTAGACAAGCCGACTGTATAAAGATAAACACGCATGTACTTTCTGTGACTGCCCAATCCACTGCCCTTGGCTGTTGCCCCTACCTTAGCAATTAAAAGAACGTATACGAGCGATCGTTTCAGGGCACGCGCCCTTGTTATACACACTCCTGTCTCTCTAAAGCTCGCTAATTACGGCCTTTTAATGCTCCTTGCGCGCGCTTGTTTCTCAAAGCACCCCCACTACGATAAGATTAATAACCTCCTAACAGGCTCCAGTTGGCGTAACTGACGCTTCTCTCCACACGGAGCTCGAGCGAGAACCAGGGGGGTGGGGGGGGGAGAAGGTCTTTGTCTGCTGAGGTCTACGGGGAGCTGACGTATCTAGCGTAGAAATAAAAGGTAGACCCACTAAATGACGATCGTCATGTATTTACCGCAGCCCTCAAGGTCACGCCACAGCCTCTCCCAGAAGTTACCCCAGCCCAAACAAAGGAAAAATAAGCACTAGTTACTTGGTACAGCGCGAGCTACCACGTGTCGGGTCTCGAGGCGCTATTATACGGGCCTTAATGATTCCAATGGTACCCGTAGCAGTCTCAGAAAGGCTGAGAATCAATGAGAATGGGCGGGAAAAGACCGCTCTGCCGGTGTTTTTTGCCGCACCCCACCCGCTGCCTCGCAATACCTCTTTCGCACAGCTCCCCCGCAACAGTCCCCGCCGGGCTAACGAAACACGAAAAAACCTCTTTCGGGCACCGGACCTCGTTTCGAGCCGGATCTGCACCAGCTTCCTCCGCCGGGTAACGACGAAACCTTCAAAAGGGGAATCAAAATTAAAAGACACGTGAAAATTGAAGCCCCGAACGCCGGGGCACGTTCGTTGTGGGGGAGCGTCCAGACAACAAGGGAGTCACCTGGGCGCTCCTCACCTTTTTATTCCACAGTGGCCCGCCCCCCTCCCCTCCGACCCAGACGTCGATTAACGACATCCGGGTCAAGGTGGCAACCAATCGGTGGCAGGGCACGCCCCAGAGGTCACGCCCCACCACCGAGAGGTCCGGAAGTAAAGGGGGAGGTCGCCGCACCGCCATGCAGGCGGGGGGGCCAAGAGCCCCCCCTTTCCATTTAGCAGGGTGCGCTGGGGCGCAAACAGGGGCAGTGCGCCCTATTACATATAAGGTGCGGCCTCCAGGGTAGCTGTAAACTCATGTTGCCCGGGGCAGCACATTGGTGAAAGGCAGACAGGCCGTTTGAAGCTGCCGCTCTATATTTCCTAGTGGCAGCGGCACCGCGTGCACAATTTAAAGGCATATATAATGAGTAACTGCACCCGCCTGTATGGGGATATTTGGGGGCGTGGGTCTATATGACCCCCTTTACACTGCAAGAGTAACTGAGGGCATACTGATTGTGTGCCATCTCCTTGAGGCTGACAGTAATAAGTGTGCCTCGTGACCACCTTTCTCTCTGCTCCTGCATCTTTAATATGGCACGGGAAAAAGGCAAAGTGTTTTCCTTATCTGAATGAGGCCATGCCCCCATGCAAAGTAGGGAACGAACATCCCTTTAGGATAAAACTGGCACTACAAAACTATCCATTACAGAAGGAGCAGTGCATGTGTCTGTGGCCCCTTCTGTTATATCAAAGTGCCAAGTGGCCACAGGGCTGTTGCACCCTCAGGGAATTTTATGTATGTATGGGCACAGGAGCACCACATTTGTAAAGGGATAACCCACCTTTCCGAAAATAAGACAGTGGAACCATCATTCCTGCCGAAGCATCTGAAACTGCCTTCCTACTGACTTTTGCCTATGTACAAAACTGGAAAGATTTTCGAAACCGACTTAGTACTACATTCCAAATGGGAATGTAGCATGTGTGGTAATATCACATTGTCCACAAACTTAGTGACGTAAAACTAGCAGCATTTGTGTGAGGGAAAATACAGCACATTCCGTGCTTTGAGGGTCAGAATGTGGGAAACATGCACATTTACTACGTAACTCATACCTTTTTCCGAAGTGCGGAAAGCGGGGGTAATGCCTAATTTTCCAAAATACCAGAAGCAAGTTTCTTACTTTGACTTAGTGCCAGGGAGGAGATGCTCAACATTCTAAGACTGTGTCTCCTGAAATGGCCTGTGAGTGAAAAACGGAATCCATCCAAGGTAAAGTGCAGAATGAAGGAGTCATTTACAAAGATCACGCACATGACATACAACCCCTCTATAGCCCCCTTTCAAGAGGGTTCACCCCAGAATCAAATGGCAGAGCAGGATTTGCTGAAACAACCAATAAATTGAGGAGTGTGCCATGTATATAAGAGGAAAGCAAGGGGACGTACATTTAGCCGCTTTGGCTCTGTTTAGGTCTGGTGTTACCCAAAACCTTAGGATTTAAAAAATATAAATATATGTACAATACACTTAATTAAAGGGGCTTCCAGTCAGCATTCTTCATCTATTGTTTATCATTTGAAACTGTTCTTTTTTAATTTATTGAAAGCTTCAATATTATGTATATGAATTCATAAGAAGACAATTCTTCAGAAAACATTTATTCTGTACTCAATTTCATGAATAGTTCTTTAATAAATTTTGCCCAGGAAGAAAACTAGCCTTTATTGTATTTAATTTGCAGCGCTTGTAAAAAAAATTGAATCCTTCTTTCCTTTCTTCTTTATTTCTTTCCTTCTTCCTTCTTCATTTCTTGCTTTCCTTCTTTTTTGCTTGCTTTCTTTCAACCCACTTTCCTTCTTTCTTTCCTTTTTTCTTTCTTTCTTTTGTTCCTTCTATCTTTCATTCTTTGATTCCTTCTTTCCCTTTTCTTACATTATTTAATTCCTTCTTTCTTTCTTTCTTTTTTCTTTCTTTCCTTTATTCTTTCCTTCCTTTCTTTCATTTTTCCTAACATTCTTACATTCATTCTTTCTTGCTTTACTTTTTTACTTTTTACTTTTATTCTTTCATTTCTTCTTTCTTGCATTCCTTCTTCTTTCTTTCATTCCTTCGTTCTTTCTTTCCTTCTTTCATTCATTTTTCCTTCTATCTTGTTTCCTTTTTTCTTTCTTTCATTCTTTAAATCCGTTTTCCTTGCTTTCCTTTTTCTTTCATTCATTCTTTCTTTTTGGCTTTCCTTTTTTCTTTCATCCCTTCTATCTTGGTTTCAGTTTTTATTCATTCTTTCATTACTTCTTTCTTTCCTTCTTTCTTGCTTTCTTTTTCTTTCATTTATTCTTTCCTTCAATCAGCCTTTCTTCCTCTCTTGGCTTTTTTCTTTCCATCTTTTCTTCTTCTTTCATTTCTTCTTTCTGGCTTGCATTCCTTCTTTATTGCTTTTATTCCATCTGTCTTGCTTTCCTTCTTCCCTTTTTGCCTTCCATCTTGCCTTCTTTCTTGCTTCCGTTTTCTCTCTATTTTTATTTCATTTTCTTTCTCTTTCTTTCTTTAGATCTCTTTTTCATTCACTCCTTATTTCATTCTTTTTTCTTGCTTTAGTTACTTCTCTCCTTCTTTCTTGCTTTGTATTTATATCCTTTGTTCTTTCTTGCCTTCCTCCTTTCTTTCCTTCTTCCTTTCTTTCTTTTCATTTTCTATAAAATCTTTTCATTCAAGTCTCCATGTCAATATATGCAGAACCAGAGAGGAAATAAAAACCCTTTTTACTGTATAGCCCCTCCCCCTAACAAACCACGGATAGCACAGGCACACCAAGTCATATTACGCAAGAATTCAGTCCCACAAAGAAATTCCCACCTCTCTGATTACTCTTCCTACACTGAGGAGGTGTAGAAAAATTCACCATGGCTTCCAAACGCTACTACAGTACAGAAAAGCCTCTATTGCGTTGTGGAAGCTAGATCTACCAAACCTACGACAGGACACCTACTCCTTGTCCTCCATCAAGCTTTGCCACGGGCCCCATATCTTGGTGAATTTGCCCTGGCCTCCTCTAGCATTATAGATCTGATGCTCAGCCCTCATAAAACGGTCCAATCTGGACTTCCACCTGGACACTAATGGCATGCTAGTCGCCCTACCCACCAAAGTTAAACAATGTCTCACTGAGCAACCATTAAAATAACATTACAAAACATTAGTGCAGATACCTCCAGTGTCTGCTCTCCCCATATTCCCAGGAAAACCACTCTAGAGTTAAATTCTTATGGCTGTTCCAGGGCTTGCAGTACCCTATTTTAGGCCCCCTGCCAAAATGGATGCAGCTTAGGGCAGTCCCACAATATGTGTCTCAAACTACCCTATTGTGTGCCTCTCCTCAAACATAGATCCGTTGCAGCCTTGACCAGTGCGAACAGTCATGTTGTCGTGTAATATGCTCTGTGCAGGATTTTAAACTGGGTGAGTCTGAATCCTGCCCTGATTGCGACCTTGTGTGGGTTTCTCCAGGCATTGCCCAATTCATCGTCTTCGATGACACCCGGCTCTCCCTGCCACTTGTCTTATAGTGCCCTCAGGGGGGTGAAATGTTAGCTAGCAACGTTTTATATATTAGTGAGACAGCATGGTGGAAAAATGTGGCCCTTGGTACTCTATATTCTAGGTGGCTTTAATCAGGTAAATGCTCATGTGTGTCAGTACATTTTAGCTTGACTTGTTTGACTTGTAGACGCGGTAAGTATTGTAACCATGTCAGCTCGTATTGTTCCTGCAAATATGCAAATTACAGTATCCCTGACTCCATCCAAATGTCCCCCACTTTCGAGATCCCGAACAAATCCCACTTTGTATGATCCTCTACAGCCTGCATTGGGGCTAGGACCACTACATCCCATAGGCACATTTCTAGTGTGATTTTTCCTCCCCAACCAAGCTTATCAGTGGCTTCTCTCCATGTCCTGATCACCATCGACTTTGAGGACAGTACTGAGTCCAGTTTCCCACTCCAATATAGCTGTCAGACCTAACCTTCAGGACCCATAGACTGTTCAGTGTAGGCTCACATTGCTCCATTAATGACCAGTTGTTTATTACTGAAAACACAAAAATAAGTACAGCAGTGCCAAAAATGAAAAGAGGTAACTAGAAGATATGTTGTTTTGTAATATTATAGAAACAAAAGGATCCCGAGTTTGGGCATCACAGGATTTCTGCCGTGCTTACGAGGAAAGTCATCCTTTATGGAAGAGGAAACCTCACACACATAATAGTGTCATGCTTCATCATCGGCATCCTCTCCTCACCCTGGTAGGTCAGAGCCAGCAGGGCGGACTCAACCTCCTCGAAGACTTTATATGAAGGAGGGAGTTCTTAGATAAAATCTACTGGACAAGGCGGGATCCAGACTTTGCTAAAAATACCTTGATGTTCCTCGGTATTTTACCTTTCTTCGTAAGGACACTGGGTATATCTAAAAAAAACAATCACAAGCAGGTATGCTGAGAACAATGGCTCAGACCTGTCTCTCATCTGTTAACATGTTTCTGACCATTGATAATAGCCTAACAGGTCTGGGACATTCTTCAGGGCTTGTGGATCCCTTCAACTAGCTTCAGTGTCATTAATAGTCACCTAACCAAATGCTACTAAAAGGTGCAAGCTACCTTTATCCCAGGTGAATCCTACCTAATACTAGTACCTGTGGTCCGGAGCAGTTAGACATAGGTAACCCGATGTGGTGCAGCTTTTGAAGAATGTGTGACTACAAAGGACATTACCCCCTCCTTAACCAGAAAGCCAGTATCCCCTAAAGTTAAGATTAATGTATTAAATTAGATCCAGTATCAGGTAGGATTCCTTTAAAGTCTTTGAGGAGGTTGAGTTTGCACTGGATCCTGTCAAACAAGTCCTCTATCTCCACCAGATACAGGAGGACATCATCTGCATACAGCGAGACAATGTCCTCCCAGTCTGGGCCCCACCGCAGTCCCACCCAAAGGTTGTCTCTTCAAATTAAGTTACCCAGGTTTTCCATTGCTATCACTAAGAGGAGTGGGGACAGAGGGCAATCCTGTCTCGGCCCTTTCCCCAACACCAACTCCTCTGAAACCATTAACCCGGACCGATGCAGAGGGTCTGGTGTAGAGAAGCTGCCAGAAAGACAGGCCAAAACCCATTCTCAATGTAAAGCCAGCATGTAAGGCCATTCAAGAGAGCTGAATGCCTTTGCTGCATCTAACGCCAGGAGAGTGTCAGATTCTCATACTCATTCGTTGTGTGCTAGGCACCCAAATAGACGTTGCAAATTATGCCTGGTGGATCTATACAGAATGAACCCAGGTGGATCTGGGGCTACAATAGTATGGATCATGTGCATCAGCCTGGACGCCAGTATTTTTGCAAGCACTTTTTCTTGATATGTAGGAGAGAAATCGGCTTATAAAAAGAACAGCACTCAGGGGGGGTTTCCCTTGTTTGTGGATCAATACAATGTGTGCCTGCTGGAGGTCACAATAGTTGCCACTTAGCACTTCTATTTCGGAGGCTATATTGACCTCTGGGTGCCAGATGTATCGAGCTTCCTGCTTTGCCTCTATATCCCTCGTCACCCTCTCTCTGTCCTTCCTTTCCTCAGCCACAAGGGCAAAGAGGAGGCCTCTTATCACTGTTTAGTACACCTCCCATAGGCATACCCAGAGTGTCCACAGAGTGCCCGTTATCCTGAAAATATAGCTCTGTCGCCTTCTGGGCAAACCTCGTGGTCCAACAGTCTGTCAGCACCCACAGGTCCAATCTCCAACCCGGTGGGGTACGGGGAGTAAGCTGGGTGAGCCACAGTCTCAAAGGTGCCTGATCAGAGATTTACACAAAAATGTCGAAACTTCCACGATCCGTGGCGGGACGGAAATATGCAGGACAGGATTCATTCTGGCACGGTGCTCCTCTCATTTTAAACCTCAAGAAGCACTTACAGATTTAAATAAAGCAGGTGTCCGAGTTGAAGGTCAAATTCAGTAACGCATTAATCAGCACAAAAGATTCGTGAGCACGGTGGAGGCTAGGCAGGTGTGCTTTCTCCCCATATCTACCATCAACAATTTGCTGTTATCCTTGAAGGAAGTCTGTGCATCCATGAGTTTCTCGAGCGCAATCCCTGTGTAGTTCCTGACACCAGGAGGTTCTGTCTCCTCAACTGCTGCACTGGTCGGTCTCTGACCCTTTATAAACAAGAGGCATGTGAACTGCATAGAAGACCCGCCGTTGGGCCCCAGCCCACACACCAGTGGTGTGCAACGTCTTCCCGCCCTTTCCCCACTATGATGGACAGCTCACTAGATGGACCCCGGCGCCCATCGGCGCGGTGGCAAAAGTTACAGACACACATGGTCTCTGGAGACAACTCTTCTGGCCCTTTACGCAGCTGTAGTGTAGGAAAAGCACTATACATTTACCCACCGAGGTAGCACTTACTGATTAGCCAGTAGAAAGTACTCCAGTTGAGTAGAGGTATTGCACAAAACGGTGGCATCTTCTTGGATAAATATGCAGGCCAGGATTCCTTCTGGCACGATGCTCCTGTTACAAAAATTAAACCTCAACAGGAAGCACTTACAGATATAAATAAAGCAGGTGCCTGAGTTGAAGGTCAGTAACACATTAATCAGCACAAAATCTCCGCGAGCATGCACAATTTCACGTGTTTGCGGAGATTTTTTGCCGTTTCGCGACATTTTGCGAAAGGCAATTTCGTAAATTCCGCCCACCCTTACTTCACAAGCGAGGTCCCACTGCCAGCTCCACGCATGTGAGCTCCAACTGTAATATTGATCTGAATGATTGATTGATTATCCATCAAAGGCAACTGAATGGAAGTAGAAAGCCTGAGTAAGTGGGTTATATATTTATCGAAGATTTACAAAGAATTGACACCACCTGAGTACTAAGTAATGACACAATGAAATGCCTGATTGTGCTAAAATAAAAAAAACAGCAATGCTAGTAAGATTTGGCTAATGTGGAGCTAGCAGTATTATTTGATAGATCCTCAAGTTATAAAAAAATGGACACAAAGTGTGGAATGGACAAGCTTAGGTGTTTACGGTTAGGCAACACAAGGCCTGAATAATTATGCTGATGATTGATGTTCTTCATTCTATATCTAAAATAAATATGGATCATATTTAATGCGCGGGCTGGTGTGGGTTACTGCTTGGTGTTGCTTTCACCACATCTGCCCCACCAAGTAGGTGATCCATTGATGGTGTAATTTAAGCCACACCTCAATAAATCACACAGCTCGGAGGAAGAGGGTTAGGGGTTTGATGAATGGATGGGTAATGGGATTTGGGGAAAGGTTTGACAAGGACAAACACTACATCACAAGGCCAACATTCATCTGGGCAATAAGTCGACATCAATCGGTTGTTAGAAGGAAACAAAGGAATGAGTATGACAGAGTACAGATAAATGCGTTGCGAACAGTCCTTCTGCCCGAGACCCAATTTATCATATATCTAAATGTTCTGTCTTCTAGGTTGGGGAGTAAGCTCACCCACCCACTTCTCTTAGTTAATATGATTTTTAAATGAAAAGCGATACTGTATTGCAAAATTGGGTGGTGAGTCTGCATTCCCTTTGGGAATGTCCACTCTTTGGGGCCTGTCTGCTCTGGTCCAGTAGGTAAGCAGGAGTGTTGTTGAGCTCAGCTAGCTTTTGTCTTTCATTTGTGAAGGAGACTAGAAGAAGACCTGCAGATTGTAAAAGAGAAACTGTATTTTAGAGTCAAGTAGAAGGACAGAAAGAAGGTAAGCTTCATGAGGAGTGTATCAAGAAGACTCGGAGGCAGAGCAAAAAAATGATAGGTGGACTCAGAGTATCACTTTTGCCACAAGTTCAACACACACACACAGACCAGCATTTCACAAACGCACCTCTTTCTATTCCCCACAGCTGAGTACTAGGCCTCAGGCTCTTGCTTTACCTTTGAACTGAAGTTGATACTCAAAAACCTCTTGCTTATAGCTGTTGATGAGGTAGTCCTGCAGCTCCCGTCCTGAATTCTTCCATGATACTCCTCCTGACTCCAAGTAACACCGTCCCAGACCAGGCATCATCATGAATCAAGATGACCCGAGCAAGATAGACTTGGCGTGCACTGGGGTTGAAGAATAAGTAAAGAAACATAATTTCAGTATTTTGTATAGGTTTTTGTTTGTTAACTAAAGTGACTGTTTTGGTCTCTGAAGAACCAGAAGAAAAGGAGACCACCCTGCAATTAAATCTGGCTATGTGTGAAAGGGCTGCTAACCTACATAGAAAAAAAGATGTGCGCCAATTCACTCAAGCCCCAAACAATGCAAATCAATAATCATCTCAAGAAATTTACCATATTACAGTGGCCACCACATTAATCATCAATCAACTTAAATCATTACTCACATAATCAGTCTCTCACCGTTGCAATAGTTGAAGTTACCTCCTCCAATCCAAGCGCGGGTAGTTCAGGTAGGTATTCAATCATCTTTGATGCAGACAACACATTGGAATTTGGTATTGGCAGACAGACTTGTAGGTAATAAATAATTGTATGGGGCAGCCCTCTAGTGCTAAGTGGTGCAAAAAGGAATAGGCATTAGGCAATAGGCATGCAAGGGGGGCAGGCATTGTCCCCAATGCCATGAAGGAATTGTGGAGGCTTCTTCAATGCACACTGGTCCAACTGCAATCCGGCAATATATATGTGACTAATAAAAAAGGTGGGGCTGCATAAATCTGACACAAAAATAATAATGTTCCTCTAGCTAATATTATAGGTTTTTTTCGGAAGCAAAAAACTAAGTTTATAAATAATTTTTTTTAAAGTTTTATGGGGGCACTGACATACTTAGTCTGGGAAATAGAGTTTGTCCTCAAACTCAGGAGGTTCAGCCAAAAGTTGGTTAGCTAACACATGTTATTACATTTTGGACCAATCACCCTCCTCCTTTGCTGCTGTTTCAGGAACTGTGTAATTGTGTGCTATAAAATGGTGGTTCATTTTGATCATAGTAAATCCCTCCACATTTTGAGGCGAAAGACTGGTCCTTTTCGTTGTGATGACCGCACCAGCTGCACTGAACACACATTCAGCTGACACACTGGCGACAGGACAAGTCAGATAAATTATAGCCTGCTGAGCTGTGGCCAGTGGCATATCTTCCCATTCCAATACATCAATGGATTTTGATCCACATAGACCTCTTTTGGGCCATCCAGATACTCCTGGAACATCTTGTGGATGGTGATTGGTGCTGCCACTTGCTCAACATGTTTTGCCTTCTCCTCTGCACTTGACTTGAGCCCTACCAATTGAAACCAGTACAATGCAGAGGTTAGGTCCGGTCCTGCTTGGTACCTTCCACTTTGGGCAGATGGCTGCCACAAATTATAAGAATCCCACTCCTTCCCCAAAAGAAAAAGGGACGAGGTCCAGCACTAACATTTTTGCCAGCTTCCCATTGTACAAATGTGCCGTTGGGTGGTTTCACTCATAGGGCCCCTCCTGCCTAAACATGCCAGTAATAGTATACTGGATTTTCTTCTTTTCTTGGGGCACTGACACAGGCGTCTTTTGAGAAGTAGTGGTAGACTCAATGTGTGTCATGGTGGTGGGGCAGTCACTGTTTACCGTGGTGTCTCCATCTCACTCAGAGTCTTCTTGTGCCATTGTGAAGTCACTGAGGTGGGTGAATCTGCTGGCACACTGCTGGGGACAGGGCTGCTTTGCGTGAAGATGTCACCCTCTTTTTCCACATTATCTCCTTCCACCATGATTGGACTTGTAGCTGAGGTTCCCCAGCTCTCCCCACCACTATGACCACGTTCAGTAATTTTTTTAAGGTGCTCCTCCCACTTAATTGTGTGGTGTTTTTTCATATGGGTCATCTGGCCTCCAGTACGATAATGTTTACCAGGCTTACCTCGACGAACATTTGTGTGGCAAATGGTGCATACTGCAATGTGCTCTACCTCTTTGCCAACTGTAAAACAATCCCAAACTGAGGGGAGTACTTTTTTACTGGGACACTGCCAATTCCTGAAGAAGAATGGGAGGTTAGTGAGCATGTCATTGATTGCTTCTCTGCTTCTCCCGGGGCAGGGGTTGGTGCACGTCTCAGCTGGGGCTTTGCAAATATGGGGGCTGGTGGTGGTGCTACCTGTGCCGCATCACTCGGAGCTGGTTGAATGGCAATGTAAGATTCCTCTGTGTCACCTTCCACCATGACTACCTCGTCATCCTCCTCTTTATCCCCCTCCATAAGTCTAAGCCTTTGGAACTTTTATTTTCCTTTGTCTCTCCTGTTGTCTCGAGGTCTCTGTTAGGGTTCACTCCATGTCCCTATCATCATCATCAGAAGTGGTGCTTGGAGAAGATGGTGCAGTAGTACCCTTTCAACACAAATCCTCCAAAGCCATTATCCCACCTATACACTGTTTGCAGGAAACAAAGTGAAATATCACTTTAAAAAAAAGCATTTTGTATTTTATTCCGATGTCATCTATGACCTAAATGATGTTTCAATTCAACAGACACCACTGAAACAGTTCTTTCATGCACCCATGAATAGTACAGGACCTTCTAGCTGGAAGGCCCATTGGCAGACTAGGCCATAAAGTGAATTAAATCAATATCGCAAATTTATTTTTAAAAACTGCAAGAAAATGTAGTAAACTGTGCAACATGTTTCCTTCACAAAATAAGAAAATGTAAATACAAAAGAATAACTAGACCACTACTAAAACTGCAGGCCACCCACCAAAATACATTTTGAAAATCAAATAAAAGTACAAATAAATCCAGGTGCATGCCCCCAAACAAACAAACAACAACCATATACACCAGTTTTTCATATTACTTGTGATTGCTCAAAAACAAAGTCCGTATATCCAATGGTAAATATGCAGCAGACAAGGAGAGTGATCCTTCCAGCTCTAAATCCCACTGAAAAGTGACCAGGAGAAGGACAAAGCACTAGGAGGACCCTGCCGGACAGGAACAAGAGGTTGGAGTCTCTGGGGCACTTCTTCTGGTTTAAAACAAATGTTTTAAAAAAATGGCTTCTCGCACAATAAAAAACAACTCCAACAGACAGTTTGAGAAGACAATCCAAACCATATGCCTCTCAGGTGCATTCTGAAGCAGAAAAGTAGCTTGACCACTCTGTTTGCGATCGGTACTAAGGGAGCTAGATTGGTGCTGTCGCAGCCGGAAGCCATGCGAGTGAGCGCAAAGTCTCGCGGGAGCTAGCTAGCAGTGTGCGAAGTCTTGCACGTGCTCGCAAGCGGCCTGAGAGTCTTGGCACACGTGGTTGAGAACCAAAAGAAAAAAAACTCTGCTTCATGCCTGAATATCGGAATTTAGGAATTCCGCATTCCTCCACAGAGAGCAGAGTGCGTGAATTCCGCAAACTCCGTGAGCAGAGCGGACTTATACTGTGTGCTCCCTTGTGTCTGGACGAAGCTATACCTCTCTGAAGAGCTCTAATTAGAGCGAAACACTGTGTCAGGGGTGGCTTTCACTCATTTCAGGTAGGCTTGGTTGCGATTTTACCAATTCTAAGCTGTAATACTATGCCTGGAGTGTTAAATGGCTTTTGTCATTTTACAGCTCGGCATGGACAGCACTGTGCTAGTCCTATGCTTAAAGACTTTGCTGTAGAAATGGCAAAATACTTTGTCCCTTTCTATCTCGGCGTGGATGGCACTGTGCTAATCCTATGCTTAAAGACTTTGATAGAAAAGCAGACGTTTGAGGTGAGCAGATCTAGAGTGTCGCTAGTGTTGAGAGTGCTCCATACAGGAGCTGCTTTCCACCTAAACATGAGAGAGAACTACCCAGAGTTCTCTTCTTCTTTTGTGTATCTATCTATCTGTATATCTATATATATATATATATATATATATATATATATATATATATATATATATATATATATTCAGTGAAAAAACCATAGGTTTCACACATGTTATAGTTAGCTGGACATTTTACTGATAAAAAACCAATGAAATTCCCCCGTTATAGTTAGTGCAGGCAACTATAACTCACGCGACCGCAATCCTCTGCTGATGCTAATACTGTATTTAGACACTTATTTGCCCATGTCTTCTTCCATTAAATTTTAGCTATACATATATTACAAATATTTTTTTTTCATAAAGACACATATGTCATCAGCAGAGGATTGCGGTTGCGTGAGTTATAGTTGCCTGCACTAACTATAACGGGGGAATTTCATTGGTTTTTTATCAGTAAAATGTCCAGCTAACTATAAAATGTGTGAAACCTATGGTTTTTTCACTGAATTTGCAAGGTTTTTTAAATGCTAATTCCTAACTATAACGTGTGTGAAACCTATGGTTTTTTCAGTGAATTTGTAAGTTTTTTAAAATGCTAAGTTACTTTACGCCATTCGTGGCGTGCGCGCCCACTTAACGCAGTTCGTTCCGTGCGCGCACGGTGCGCTTCGCGCACCGTGCACGCACAGTGAGCACGCGATGCGCATCGCGCACCGCGCGCCCACTTTACGCAGTTAGTGCCGTGGATGGGCCATGTACGCACGATGCGCTTCGCGCACCGTGCGCACATGGAGGACATAATATGCGCTTCGTTGTGAAAGGAAAGCTTTTAAATTTTTTAAAATGACGCATATGCTATGCACAAAAGGTGCCCTTCGGGCACCATTTGCACACGGGGTGGGGAGAGTGTGGATAATTTTTTTTTTTTGTTTTTTTTAACGTACGCCTACGGTAAGCATAATCGGCGATTTTTCGTAAAAAAATAAAAATGTATTTTTGGCCTTGGGGGATCTTTGGGGGCACATTAATCAAGGCTAGGTGGTTAGGAGCTGTCTAAACAGTCCCTTTACATGTTTTTTGCCTTGTATTTCCTCCCCCCCTCAGAGTGCGAGAGAGAAAATGGCGGCCGCCGCTTCCTGGTTTCGAACGATTCAAATGTTTACTAAGATATAACAGCCAATCAGAATAGCGCTCGCGCACGGCACCGTACGCGTACGGTAAGCTTACCGTAAGCGCACGGTAAGCGCACCGTAAGCTGGCTCAGATATATATATTGATTTAAATGCTATTTTCTCAGGAACTACTGAACAGATTTACACCAGACCTACAAAAGGCACTTCCTTGACCTGAGGACTACCTCTCTGCCAAATTTCAAGTAACTCTGTTCAGCCGTAGCTGTGTCTAAAGGTCCTATGGAAAAATGCATGGGAAAAACGCGTTTTGGGACCCCCCTTTGATCTCAGCCCCCGCTTGACGAATCCCCCCGAGACTTTCGGGGTAGGAGCGGAGCGTAGCGCCCCACCTATTTTGAAAATTTCGCGAGGATTCGTCGACCGGCGCCAAAGTTATTCCAAATAGAATGTTGCGGATTTCCTATGGAAACAGGGTCCTGGCGACCGCCAGTAGATAATATATATATATATATATATATATATATATATATATATATATATATATATATATTCACATAAAATAACACAGGTTTCAGGGACGTTATAGTTAGAAATTAGGTTTTAAAAAACCTTACATATTCATTGAAAAAAACACAGGTTACAGGAACGTTATAGTTAGGCTGATATTTCACATGTACAAAACCAGAGAAATTCAGCCATTATAGTTAGCTTAGCTAAATATATAACTCACGCCCCTGCAATGCACTGCTGATGACGTCACATATTACATCACTCAGTACATGGTCAGTGACATCACTGATGACATCTCAAATGGCATCACTGAATATATATATATATATATATATATATACATATACACATGTATATATTCACAGAAAAAACCATAGGTTTCAGGGGTGTTATAGTTAGCTGGCCATTTCACTCATACAAAACCATAGAAATTCCTCCGTTATAGTTACTTCTGCTAACTATAACTCACGCGCCCGCAATGCACTGCTGATGATGTCACATATTGCATCATTCATGACATGGTCAGTGACATCACTGATGACATCACTGATGACATCTCAAATGACATCACTGATGACATCATCCAGTGAATGTAGTTTAGTTTGAAATTTAAATATGAATTATATATATATATATATATACCAATCTGTATTGAAAATTAAGTTGATATATAACTGTCTGGATGGAGGAGTTAGTAGCTGTCTGACTGTCTCTTTAAGTGAGTAATTAAAAGTGTCTCACTTAATACATGGATTAGAAACTAAATTATGTGAATGTGTGCATCACTGTCTCCGTTGTTGAATAACATGCTGCATCACTAACTACATGAGTGTGTATATTAGTTATTGATTAGTTGGGTGAGTATTTGTATGGGACACTGAGTTTTGTGTGGTTGGATTGGGTGTGTGTAACTCTATGCATAGATGTGTGAATAGTTGATTGACTAGGTGTATAGGTTTAAGAGTACATGTGGAAACAGTTGTTTGGGTGACTGAGTGCATTTATTTGTGTGTTGGTGAGCGAATATATGTTTTAGTTGTACATCTTCAACAAAGAAAAAAAATAAAAGGCATTGTATGTGAGAGTTGGTGTATATAAATAAGTATGTGCAAGAGTCAGTGATTGTGAGAGTGACTATATGAATGAGTGTATAATTGTAATGGTGATTTTTTAACATATTAACTATGAGTTACTACGTGTTTGAATAAATGAGGTGTTGTTGGATAATTGTGTAAGTGTGTCAATGTAAGTGTGACTAATTTTTATCATGAGTGAGTAGGATGACTGCATAACCGACTGAGATGACTGCTGATGTGTCAATGTCTATATATGTGTATAAGTGCATTTGATAGTGTTCTATTAATTAGTGACTGCATGTATAAATGATTCTGTTGTTGAATGGGTAGTTGTGTGTGTAGACTTAGGAATCAGTGAGTGGGTATGTAGTAACTGGTATTGGTGTGTCAATGGTATCAAATATGGTACTCTGTATTTTACAGTGAGTGATGAAAGGTTATACTAGTGTATGATGAGGTGTATCAGATTGTCACATGGATGATGTCATCAGTGATGTCATCAGTGATGTAATTTGAGATGTCATCAGTGATGTCACTGACCATGTCATGAATGATGCAATATATGACATCATCAGCAGTGCATTGTGGGTGCGCGAGTTATAGTTAGCAGAACTAACTATAACGGAGGAATTTCTATGGTTTTGTACGAGTGAAATGGCCAGCTAACTATAACACCCCTGAAACCTATGGTTTTTTTGGTGAATTTCTAAGGTTTTTTAAATGCTAATTTCTAACTATAACGTCTCTGAAACCTATGGTTTTTTTTCAGTGAATTTCAAAGGTTTTTTAAATGCTAATTTTTAAGTGTGATCATAGTTATACCTATTTTTTGTACTGATTTTCTACAGTTTTTTAACTGTTCATTTATAAATATTTATTCATTAAATAACATTATATATTTTTCAGAAAATTGCAAAAAAAAACATTTAAAAAAAATTCAAACTGAAATATTATTTGTTTTGTTTTTATTTTCTATTTTAATATATATATATTATTTTCTTGTAAAAAAATGTTTTTTCCAAAATGTTTTCGGAGTTGCGCACTCAAAGCGTACACATCACGGTGGGTGCGCAGATTCTAGCCGCTATTTTATAAAAGTCGTGAAGGATCCGCGTACGGTGTGCGACGGCTGTGTGTTTTTCAGTTACATCATATACATTTAATATTACATGATGTGCACGATTGGTATGCGACCAGTCCGCGACGCCTGCTCCCACGCATTTGCGACACATGCACAATACGGTACGAGATGCTTGTGCGGTGGCGGGTCCCGCGTGATGTCATATACGTGCTAGGGCGCGCTGGGTGCGCAACTCCCTCAAAAAAAAATTATGTTCCAAAATGATATGTATGTGTCTTTAATATACATATTAGGGCAAGAGATTATCTAAGATAGTCATAAAAATAACATATTTGTACTTATAATAAACTTATAGTATTTTTAAATATATTTTCGTGAAGTCGGGTGCGTGCATCGTGAGTGCAGAGAACCAGGTCAGCAGAGGTGCTGTCGAGCCAGAGAACCAGGTCAGCAGAACTGCTTTAGAGCCAGACAACCAGGTCAACAGAATTGCTCTAGAGCCAGAGAACCAGGTCAGCAGAGCTGCTTTAGAGCCAAAGAACCAGGTCAGCAGAGCTGCTCTAGAGGCAGAGAACCAGGTCAGCAGAACTGCTTTAGAGCCAGAGAACTAGGTCAACAGAGCTCTTTAGAGGGAGAGAACCAGGTCAGCAGAGCTACTTTAGAGCCAGAGAACCAGGTCAGCAGAGCTTCTCTAGAGCCAGAGAACCAGGAAGCAGAGCTGCTTTAGAGCCAGAGAACCAGATCAGCAGAGCTGCTTTAGAGGCAGAGAACCAGGTCATCAGAGCTGCTCTAGAGCCAGAGAACCAGGTCAGCAGAGCTGCTCTAGAGGCAGAGAACCAGGCCAGCAGAGCTGCTCTAGAGCCAGAGAACAAGGTCAGCAGAGCTGCTTTAGAGCCAGAGACCCAGGTCAGCAGAGCTGCTCTAGAGGCTGAGAACCAGGTCAGCAGTGCTGATGTAGAGACAGAGAAACCAAGGCAGCAGAGCTGCTCTAGAGCCAGAGAACCAGGTCGGCAGATCTGCTGTAGAGCCAGAGAAACAAGGTCAGTAGAGCTGCTTTAGAGTGAGAGAACCAGGTCAGCAGAGCTGCTTTAGGGGGAGAGAACCAGGTCAGCAGGTCTGCTTTAGGGCCAAGGGACCAGGTCAGCAGAGCCAGAGAACCAGGTTGGCAGATCAGCTGTAGAGCCAGAGAAACCAGGTCAGCAGAGCTGCTTTAGAGGGAGAGAACCAGGTCAGCAGAGCTGCCTTAGAGCCAGAGAACTAGGCCAACACAGCTGCTTTAGAGCCAGAGAACCAGGTCAGCAGAGCTGCTTTAGAGCCAGAGAACCAGGTCAGCAGAGCTGCTCTAGAGCCACAGAACCAAGTCAGCAGAGCTGCTTTAGAGCCATAGAACCAGGTCAGCAGAGCTGCTTTAGAGCCAGAGAACCAGGTCAGCAGAGCTGCTTTAGAGCCATAGAACCAGGGCAGCAGAGCTGCACTAGAGGCAGAGAACCAGGTCAGCAGAAGTGCTTTAGAGCCAGAGAACCAGGTCAACAGAGCTCTTTAGAGGGAGAGAAACAGGTCAGCAGAGCTGCTTTAGAGCCAGAGAACCAGGTCAGCAGAGCTGCTCTAGAGCCAGAGAATCAGGAAGCAGAGCTGCTTTAGAGCCATAGAACCAGGTCAGCAGAGCCGCTTTAGAGCCAGAGAACCAGGTCAGCAGAGCTGCTCTAGAGGCAGAGAACCAGGTCAGCAGAGCTACTCTACAGCCAGAGAACCAGGTCGGCAGAGCTGATTTAGAGGGAGAGAAACAGGTCAGCAGAGCTGCTTTAGAGCCAGAGAATCAGGTCAGCAGAGCTGCTCTAGAGCCAGAGAACAAGGTCAGCAGAGCTGCTTTAGAGCCAGAGACCCAGGTCAGCAGAGCTGCTCTAGAGGCCGAGAACCAGGTCAGCAGAGCTGCTCTAGAGCCAGAGAACGAAGTCAGCAGAGCTGCTTTAGAGCCATAGATCCAGGTCAGCAGAGCTGCTTTAGAGCCAGAGAACCAGGTCAGCAGAGCTGCTCTAGAGCCTAAGAACTAGGTCAGTGAATTTCAAAGCTTTTTTAAATGCTAATTTCTATCTATAACGTCTCTGAAACCTATGGTCTCTCTACTACTCACTCTACTACTCCCTCTCTACTACTCTCTACTACTCACTCTCTACTACTCTCTCTCTACTACTCACTCTCTACTACTCTCTACTACTCACTCTCTACTACTCTCTCTACTACTACTCTCTACTACTCTCTACTACTCCCTCTCTACTACTCACTCTACTACTCACTCTCTACTACTCTCTCTCTACTACTCACTCTACTACTCACTCTCTACTACTCTCTCTCTGCTACTCACTACTACTCACTCTCTACTTCTCTGTCTCTACTACTCTCTACTACTCACTCACTATAACTCTCTACTACTCTCTACTACTCACTCTCTACTACTCTAATACTCTCTACTACTCTCTCTACTACTCACTCTCTACTACTCTCTACTACTCACTCTACTACTCTCTATTACTCTTTACCACTCACTCTCTACTACTCTACTACTCACTCTCTACTACTGTCGCTCTACTACTCACTCTCTACTACTCACTCTACTACTCTCTACTACTCACTCTCTACTACTCTCTCTCTACTACTCACTTTCTACTACTCTCTACTACACGCTCTCAACTACTCTCTACTACTCACTCTATTACTCACTCTCTACTACTCTACTACTCTCTACTACTCTCTCTACTTATCACTCTCTACTACTCTCTCTACTACTCACTCTCTACTACTCTCTCTACTACTCACTCTCTACTACTATCTACTACTGGCTCTCTACTACTCCATTACTCTCTACTACTCACTCTCTAATACTCTACTACTCCCTCTCTACTACTCACTCTCTACTACTCTCTCTCTACTACTCTCTACTACTCTCTACTACTCACTCTGCTACTCACTCTCTACTACTCTCTCTCTACTACTCTCTACTACTCACTCTCTACTACTTACTCTCTACTACTCACTCTACTACTCACTCTACTACTCTCTACTACTCACTCTACTACTCACTCTCTACTACTCTCTACTCCTCTCTACTCCTCTCTACTACTCACTCTCTACTACCCACTCTATACTACTCTCTACTACTCACTCTACTACTCTCTACTTCTCACTCTACTACTCTCTACTACTCACTCTCTGCTACTCTCTCTACTACTCTCTACTACTCTCTACTTCTCACTCTCTACTCTCTATTACTCATCCTCTACTCTCTACCTCTCTCTCTACTACTGTCTACCTCTCTACTTCTACCTCTCTACCTCTACACTGTACCTCTCTACCTCTCTCTACACACACACATATGCACATATATATATGCATATATATGCATATGCATTTATACATATGTATGTGTATATATATATATACATACATATATAAACATATATATAATCTGCATATCTATATAAATACAAATATAAATGCATGCACATGTATACATATACATATATGCATACATATGCATGTTATGTACATGAAAGGTTGAAAAACACTAATAAAAGCAAAGCTAAAAAGCCACCTAATTACAAACAGAATTGCTTTAACTTAAACGAGGGCGAGACCTATTGCATTTTCAATGCTTGTTTACTTTGGTTCCAGCAAGAAGGCATTCAGATGTGTCACACATTTGCCATACATTCGGAATGTTAGCACTCTAGTTGCTCATTAGATCACTGTATTAAAGATACTGCTCACCAGGAAAGTCTGCTGCTGGTATTCAAAGTGCATGTTTCAGTCTGCATGTCAGAATTTTTTAATGAAATAGAAGAGGATTTGAGAAGTCACTCAAAATGTGCCCTAATTATTCTTTCTGCAGCACTAATCATACTTTCTATGGCAAAATGAACCCCCTCATTTTGTTCCTTTTTAAATTAAATGTTTTAACAGTTACCACTTTATTCCAATCAAGATGGCTTCAGGTGTGCCATACGTTTGTCATAAGTAGGACTGTTAGCGCTCTAGTTGTTCTTTAGAACACTCTGGGAAGCTGCAGTAGAACACAAATTAATCAACTGACAGTCTCTGCCCTTGTTGGACGTACATGTTTTACTGAGAATGTCAGACTTCATTCTCAAATGACTGAGAAAGATAATGTGAATTGACAGAAAATATGCTCTCAGGTTAGCTTATAGATCACCTTCCAAACCTCTGTGGGAAAAGCATGAGAAAATATTTTTCTCTCAAACATGATTCATGATATCCCAGCAGAAGGCTTTTTCACATGTTAATATCACCTTGGAACACACCAGAATTCCTAAAATGAGTATGATACCATCAACAAATGATTTATAATGTAACTAAAGTCTTTAAACCTTCTATTAACTGCCATGCTTTTTAATGAGGTGCTATCATGTATATTGGTCCCAAGATGGCTGCGAACACTTCTTGGATGAAGTGCTGACAGCCAATCACATCTCACGATGAGATGTGTGGTTAGGCTCCGCCCAGATATATATGTGATTTTGATTTTCTCAGGAACTACTGAACAGATTGACACAATTTAAGCAAAAGGTACGAGTCTGAACTGAGGACTATATATATATATATATATATATATATATATATATTATCTACTGGTGGTCGCCAGTAGATAGTTATAGTTAGGACCGTGTTTCCATAGGAAATCCGCAACATTCTATTTTGAATAACTTTGGCGCCGATTGACCAATCCTCGCGAATTTTTCAAAATAGGTGGGGCGCTCCGCTCCGCTCCTTCCCTGAAAGTCTCGGGGGGATTCGTCAAGCGGGGGCTGAGAAAAACGGGGGGTCCCAAAACGCGTTTTCCCCATGCATTTTTCCATAGGACCTTTAGTCCGAGCTACAGCCCGAACGGCTGAACAGAATTACTTGAAATTTGGCAGAGAGGTAGTCCTCAGGTCAAGGATGTGCCTTTTGCAGGTCTGGTGTAAATCTGTTCAGTATTTTCTGAGAAAATAGCATTTAAATCAATATATATATCTATAGGCGCGCACCGGGCGCGCACGGTAAACCTTACCGTACGCGCACGGTGCCGTGCGCGAGCGCGATTCTGATTGGTTGTTAGATCTTAGTAAACATTCGAATCGGTCGAAACCAGGAAGTGTCGGCCGCCATTTTGTCTCTCGCACTCTGAGGGGGTGAAAAACAAAGGTGGAGAACGTGAAAAGGGGGCAGGGTGGACAGTTCCTGACCCCCTAGCCTTGAGGGCAAAAATGTATTTTAATTTTTTTACGAAAAATCGCGGAGTGCGCGTAGCGTGCGCGCACGGTAGAAATGGAAAAATTCTGCGAACTACGTAACGTGGGCCCACAGCGCGTGCACGGTGCGCGCACGGCGAAAAACCTTAAAAAATAAATAAATAAATAACTTAGCATTTAAAAAAACGTACAAATTCACTGAAAAAACCGTAGGTTTCACACACGTTATAGTTAGGAATTAGCATTTAAAAAACCTTGCAAATTCACTTAAAAAACCATAGGTTTCACACATGGTATAGTTAGCTGGGCATTTCACTCGTGAAAAACCATTGAAATTCCCCCGTTATAGTTAGTGCAGGCAACTATAACTCACGCGACCGCAATCCTCTGCTGATGACGTAAGATATTACATCACTGATGACATATGTGTCTTTCTGAAAAAAAAATATTTGTAATATATGTATAGCTAAAAATTAATGGAAGAAGACATGGGTAAATAAGTGTCTAAATACAGTATTAGCATCAGCAGAGGATTGCGGTCGCGTGAGTTATAGTTGCCTGCACTAACTATAACGGGGGAATTTCAATGGTTTTTCACGAGTGAAATGCCCAGCTAACTATAACATGTGTGAAACCTATGGTTTTTTAAGTGAATATATATATATTATCTACTGGCGGTCGCACGGTGAAAAACCTGAAAAAACCTGAAAAAAAAAATATTAATAAATACATAACTTAGCATTTACAAAACCGTACAAATTCACTTAAAAAACCATAGGTTTTACACACGTTATAGTTAGGAATTAGCATTTAAAAAACCTTGCAAATTCACTTAAAAAACCATAGGTTTCACACATGTTATAGTTAGCTGGACATTTCCCTCGTAAAAAACCAATGAAATTCCCCCGTTATAGTTAGTGCAGGCAACTATAACTCACGCGACCGCAATCCTCTGCTGATGACGTCAGATATTACATCACTGATGACATATGTGTCTTTATGAAAAATAAATATTTGTAATATATGTATAGCTAAAGATTAATGGAAGAAGACATGGGTAAATAGGTGTCTAAATACAGTGATGTAATATCTGACGTCATCATCAGAGGATTGCAGTCGCGTGAGTTATAGTTGCCTGCACTAACTATAACGGGGGAATTTCATTGGTTTTTTACGAGGGAAATGTCCAGCTAACTATAACATGTGTGAAACCTATGGTTTTTTAAGTGAATATATATATATATATATATATATATATATATATATTATCTACTGGCGGTCGCCAGTAGATACTTATAGTTAGGACCGTGTTTCCATTGGAAATCTGAAAATTCTATTTTGAATAACTTTGGCGCCGGTTGAAGAATCTTCGCAAAATTTTCAAAACCAATGGGGTGCTCCGCTCAGCTCCTACCCTGAAAGCCTCGGGGAGATTCGTCAAGCGGGGGCCGAGAAAAATGGGGGGTCCCAAAACGCATTTTCCCCATGCATTTTCCCATAGGACCTTTAGTCGAAGGTACAGCCCGAACAGCTGAACAGAATTACTTGAAATTTGGCAGAGAGGTAGTCCTCAGGTCAGGGAAGTGTCTTTTGCATATATGGAGTCAATCTGTTCAGTATTTACAGAGAAAATTGCATTTAAAAGCACATACATATCTATAGCCGCGCACCGTGCGGGCTCCGTGCGCGCACACTAACGTGCGCAAGCGTACTTTTGATTGGTTGTTACATGTCAGTCAACGTTCGAATCGGTCGAAATCAGGAAGTGTCGGCTGCCATTTTGTTTGTTTTCAGTGTGAGAGTGGAAAAGGAAGGTGGCGAATGTGAAAAGGGGGCAGGGTTGAGAGTTCCTGACCCCCTAGCCTTTGTCAGGGGGTCCCTGAAGGATCCCGAAGGCAGAAAAAAACATTTAATTTTTTTTTTTTAAATCGCACGGTGAAAAACCATAACAAAAAAAAAAATGTAATACGTAGTTTATTGTAAAATAAATATATAAAAAATATAATAATAAATACATAACTTAGCATTTAAAAAACCGTACAAATTCACTGAAAGAACCATAGGTTTCACACACGTTATAGTTAGTTAGAACGTCGACTGACATGTAACCACCAATCAGAATTACGCTCGCGCACGGTGCGCGGCTATAGATATTTATGTACTTTAACTGCAATTTTCTCAGGAACTACTGAACAGATTGACTCCATATATGCAAAAGGCACCTCCCTGACCTGAAGACTACCTCTTTGCCAAATTTCAAGTAATTCTGTTCAGCCGTTCGGGCTGTACCTTCGACGAAAGGTCCTATGGGAAAATGCGTTTTGGGACACCCTTTTTTCTCGGACCCCGCTTGACGAATCCCCCCGAGACTTTCAGGGTAGGAGCTGAGTGGAGCGCCCCATTAGTTTTGAAAATTTCGCGAGGATTCGTCAACCGGCGCCAAAGTTATTCAAAATAGCATTTTGATATTTCCTATGGAAACACGGTCCTAACTATAACTATCTACTGGCGACCGCCAGTAGATAATATTTTGTATTGCTTTGTGTTTTTTATTCCAAATCAATCTGAGGCCAGTGCCACCTTCATACTCATTATATCCAAAAGAAAGATGGCACTTCAAAGTGGTGGATTAACAGCTCTTCATTTCACTGTCAACAAGGATGCCAGGCCAACGCGTTTCAACTATTCAATCTTGATCACGGCTTGCGATCCGTCAATTTTTTGACTATTTATACCTTTACAGCTCTAGCTTTCCAGCTACATTATGGTAGTTGTAGTTGTTCCCATGATACACATACATATATTATGAAATATGTTGTCTTACATGATATAAACTTGCGGCATTTTAACGTCGTATTTAAACAATTGTCTCTAAGTGAGAGATGTTACACAGACAACATTGCACTTCTCAAAATTATTAAAATGATTTCAAATGATTTTTTGCATATATATATATGTGTGTGTGTGTATTAATTACCTAGTGATGATCCCCACTGGATAGTTATAGTTAGGACCACAATTCCATAGGAAATGTCTTTTTTGGTTTGCTTACAACTTCGGTGCGGTTTGACAAATCTTCACAAAACTTTTAAAAATAAATTAATCCACCTCAGCTTCTTCCTGTTAAGCTTCTAGGTGATCCACCAAACAGATACTGAGGAAAACAGGGGGTCCCAAAACACATTTTCCCAATGCAATTTTCCATAAGAATATTGATCAGTGAAACCACAAAAATGGCTGAATGAAATTACGCCAGATTTGGAAGAAAGCTAGATCTTGGTCCAGAACACATGCCTTTTGTGATTGGTTGTAAATCCATTCAGTAAGTTTTCAGAAAGTACAGTACATACCTTGGATCCTTCACAGTGGATTTGCGGGCCCTTGCACGCTCTGCTTGTCTGACTGTGACTAACCATGGTGTATATTCGGATCCATGAGGCCATACACAGAATCCTGCTGGTTTGCCACAGCCTAAAGAAAATATTGAAATTGCCATGTAGGGACTCAGGGACTCGGTCCCTGAGTCTTAGAAAATGTTTAAAAAACAATCAAAGGGAGCAGGATAGAGGCCAATGGCCGAGTGGGCGGGGCACAGGCCAGGAGTTGTGCCTGACCCATGCTGCACACATCCAAAGGCTGTGTGAGGTGGGGTGTTGGGTGCTGGTGGGGTGGTGCACACAAGGCCCACCAACTCTCTGGTTTGCCCTGCACCCAACACCACGTCTCGCACAAAGATGGACATCGTACCTTACATTTAAAAAAAACTAGAAACTCAAAAAAAAGATTAAAGTGAGGAAGTGTAATAATATATAATTTTACATTAACAAAACTTACAAATTCACTGAATAAAACAAATGTTACAGAAAAGTTTTAGCTAGGTGAAAATGACAAAAGTAACAGCAGCTAGTGCCCTCGCCATGCACTGCTAATTACCTAACATGTTTGATGACATCATTGATAACATCGCTGAAACATCTGCAATAAAATCATTGATGACAAAACTGTGCATGGTAGGGTCACAAGTTATGGTTACTTTAGGGCATGAGTTATAGTTACTTGACATAACTCTAACTGGTGACTATCAGTGTTTTTTCCAGTTAAAAATGGTATGTTTTAACTGACATTTTCACTTTACTTTAATGTCCCTTTCACCTTTGTTTTTAAGGGGATAGCTAGACAGACGATAGATAGATAGATAGATAGATAGATAGATAGATAGATAGATAGATAGATAGATAGATAGATAGATAGATAGATAGATAGATAGATAGATAGATAGATAGATAGATAGATAGATAGATAGATAGATAGATAGATAGATAGATAGATAGATAGATAGATAGATAGATAGATAGATAGATAGATAGATTCACAAGCTATGGCGAGAACTACAGTCTATAACTTGATTAATACCCATTCTATCCATAAGTCACACACTAAAGGCAATGCTCATAACCTCACCCTTAATTACACTGATGTAATTACAAATGTTGCAAATCATCTTATTGATGAGATTACATATCACATTACTCTTATCACTGTGTCTGAGATCACTCTAAATTATCATTTATTGGTTTAAGTATTTCTGGTAATATAAATACATTTTGCTTATAGGTATTGTTATTTATTAGTAGAAATATTGTTAGGTCATAAGGCTTTTTAGCCATGAGCAGTGGTGCTTAGCCATAGGGTGTTGCTTGACGCTTAGCCAGGCTTGCACCAAACCTTTCATGGGCGTACAGCCCTAGAATGGCCTTTGGCTGCATGGCAGGTCAGGCCCTGTGCCCAACCCTCTTTAGCCATATGCAGTGGATGTTGGCCGCAGGGTCTGGCCTATGGCCAGGCCCTTCTTTACTTAGTTTGTAATTTTAGTTTTTGTTCTGTGGTTTCATAATTAAAGCCTCTGTCCTAGGGCAAGTTTCACAACTTGGTATCCTGTGCAAACCTCACTGGCTGGTGACGGACCCGAGTTAAAGGTTCAGGTATTGCAGTTCTGGCACCACCCATTAAAGCTTGCGCAGGAACAAAACACCAGGCCATGAAGATTGCCCACAGTCCCAGCTGTCTGGATCCAACAGCCCTGCGATCTAATCAAATAAATATATATATATATATATATATATATATATATATATATATATATTCACTTAAAAAACCATAGGTTTCACACATGTTATAGTTAGCTGTACATTTCACTCGTAAAAAACCAATGAAATTCCACGTTATAGTTAGATCAGGTAACTATAACTTGCGCGCCCACAATAAACTGCTGATGACGTCACATAGTACATCACTCATGACATGGTCAGTGACATCACTCATGACATCAATGATGACATCTGAAATTACACATTGTGGATTGCGGTCGCGCAAGTTATAGTTACCTGATCTAACTATAACGTGGAATTTCATTGGTTTTTTACGAGTGAAATGTACAGCTAACTATAACATGTGTGAAACCTATGGTTTTTTTAAGTGAATTTGCAAGGTTTTGTAAATGATAATTCCTAACTATAACGTGTGTGAAACCTATGGTTTTTTCAGTGAATTTGTACGTTTTTTAAATGCTAAGTTATGTATTTATTTATTTATTTTTTTTCTGGTTTTTCACTATGCGCACACCCTGCGCGCACGGTGCGCTTAGCGCACCGTGCGCGCGCTGTGAACGCTCGGTGCGCTTCGCGCACCGAGCGCCCACGTTGCGCAGTCCATGCCGTGCGCGCCTCGCCTTTTTTTACGCAGTAACATTTGTTTTTTTCTCCCTTGTGGGTCCTTTAATTTATTTAATAAATGTGATTGTTACTTCTTTATTTTATTTTTTTATTTTTTTTGCCGTGCGCGTACGGTAAGCTTAACGTACGCGTACCCCGCGATTTTTTAAAAAAAATATTAAATTTATTTTTCGTACTTTTGGGTCCTTCTTGGACCCCTGACAAACACTAGGGGGTCTGCAACTCTCTTCGTTGCCCCCGTTTCACGTTCCCCACCTTTGTTTCTCAGTGCGAGAGACAGAAAATGGCGGCCGACACTTCCTGATTTCGACCGATTCGAATGTTTACAGTCATGTAACCACCAATCAGAATTGAGCTCGCGCACGGCACCGTACGCGTACGGTAAGCTTACGGTAAGCGCACGGAGCGCGCTTACAGATATATATATTGATTTAAATGCTATTTTCTCAGGACCTACTGAACAGATTTACACCAGACCTACAAAAGGCACATCCTTGACCTGAGGACTACCTCTCTGCCAAATTTCAAGTAATTCTGTTCAGCCGTTCGGGCTGTAGCTGTGTCTAAAGGTCCTATGGAAAAATGCAAGGGGAAAACGCGTTTTGGGACCCCCCTTTTTTCTCAGCCCCCGCTTGACGAATCCCCCCGAGACTTTCAGGGTAGGAGCGGAGCGTAGCGCCCCAATAGTTTTGAAAATTTTGCGAGGATTCGTTGACCGGCGCCAAAGTTATTCCAAATAGAATGTTGCGGATTTCCTATGGAAACACGGTCCTAACTAAAACTATCTACTGGCGACCGCCAGTAGATAATATATATATATATACATATACATGTATATATATATATATGCAGAGGTGTCTCCCTTGGACCTCTCCACCTGGGGTTTTGGATCCGGGTGTGCTCATACTCCTCTGTTAGGTACCTTTTTTTTTACTGTAATACCGCCGCAACATTTTTACTTGGTGTTGAGGCCAGTCACTCGGATCATTCTGGTAGTGCGGTTCCATCTTTGGATCAACAGGAGAAAATGCTCACTCGGCCAATCAGTATTTTTTAAATATTAGAGCAGCAGATCCATTACCATGGATTTTCTGCGAATTAATGGAAGAAATGTTGCTAAAATTTCACCTCTTTATGCCCACCACATGCATCTTTTTACATGCAAATTTCTCAAAAAGTACTGAAGGTATTTGCACCAAACTAGGCGAACTGTAAAGAATAAAATTCTGGTCAGCCGTTATTTCTGAATTACAGAGCAAATGTTTCCATCAGGCTTAAAATGGAAAATGGCACTTTTGGGACATCATATTTCTTAGCCCTTGCATGAAGAATCTGCACAAAACTTGCCATGAAGGGCCCAAAGTGGATGTCCTTTTTTTTTTCTTGCAGATTTATTAAACGTCACCAAAGATATTAGGAAAACCAAAAATATATTTTTTATTTAAACTCGAACTCAACCATAACTACCATTGCTACCTGTCAAATATGTATATGATTCCTACAGGAATTAAAATTAGAAATATACTTTTGTGTAGGTCTGCGTAAAACTTCCATTACACAGGCATAATTTAGCCTATTTATAGAAATTTCACATTTTGCTTGTTCAGGGACATTCCTGAAATGTTGCTATTGTGCCACATTATATAACATTACATGTCATTTTTTGTAAAAACTTAGCTGGTTTGAAAAAGAACATAAGCAACCAGAAAGTGAGCCTCTTCGGATTGCCTTGCTTTGCTTATCTATTTTGAGCTACTTTTTTAGTGTCAAATGCTTTCTTGCAACCAAAATAGATGTGAGGATGCATTTGTGTGCTCAAATAAAGCACCAAGGGTGGTTTTGCATTTTGCATATTTATGTATAGTTTTGCATAATATTAAAGACATTTCACATAATTATACAAATGCAAATAAATTTGTATGTTAAATATTAATCAGCTTCATATGTTATCTAAATCTAAATATTGAACAAAATAAAAACTGCTACAGTACTATTAACTTAATGTTGTCACTTTTAGTTAATTGAAATAAATTAACTTAACATTATTTTAAAAGATTTATTGAAAAAAATCCCACTTAAAGTAAAAAGTTTATATTCATTATGTATAAAAAATTATAAAATGTAAATATTTATATCATTCATCATCAATCATTAAATTAGTTTTATAAATATATTTAAAAAGTAAAAATAATTTCGATGGGATTCTATTTCAAGTCCCTGCCTCCGTTATTTTCTATCGGAGGGTGTTCCAGTACCAGCGGTTGTTCTTGTGTGACTCAGGACTAACTCACTACTGGTCCTTGTTGAGTATACTAACTTACACTCGTAAACTAGGCTTTACCCCCTGAATTCTGGGGGTAGAAACATGTAAGTCTACATGTTTGAGTAACTTCACACCCCCAAATGGTGAATAATCAAAAATAGTATAGTTGCTTAACAGCTAGGACTAAACTTGCATGTGTAACTTTCTCACAAGTATAAGTTTCCTTTGTGAATAGCCCGAATGTAGTTTTGTAATGCTTGTTACTCTTTGAGATACATCAAAATTCTGAGCTCAAACCCACACTGTGGTCAAGAGACAACAAATGTGCTGGATAGTATCCAAAGTCCCAAACCTACATTAGTAACTGGATTGTGAAGTACTTTACAAGCCATATTTTCTGGATACTGTCTGACTAGGACTTTGTTCGGCTACACCCAAATCATGGATAGTTCCAAATCCTCTTGGTGGCTGGCAAGATGGTCGACTGGCAGCTGTAGAAGGAAGCTCCCAGTCCGGCACTATTATCCTGCAGAATCCTGCCACAGTGGTCGTTGCACTCCAGCAGGGGTGGGGTGCAGAGTTGTCATGCACCTAGTGAGGACCCCCTGGGCTTCTTTTGGGGTCTGCAATACTGTAGGGGCCTCGAAAACTGAGTAGGTCTGGTATGCAGAGGCTTGTGGAGGCGGCGCGCTTCTGGCACCAGCCGCGATCCTTGAGGAGCTGGAGAGTTGATTGGCATGCTGAGGGAAAGCCTGACCAGCACTCTTCCAGCCCAGTTGGTGTTGGTTCCGGACTGTGGAGTATCGGTTCAGTGGCCGGAGGGGTGCCTGAGGTGTCTGTGGCCCCCTTAGACTTCTGCCCTCAGATGAGGTCCCGTGATGTAACGTTGAGGCTGCTCAAGGATTGGGGATTGGGGTGTGGGTTGGCCCTGAAAAACCTGCTGCATAGCCTGGCCGCCCTCCTGTAGAGTGCTCCCTGGGTTGGCGATTACCTGGTGACGCCTGCCTTGCCTGCCGGGGAGCGTGGCAATCATGGGCAGAGGACGGCCAACGAGGATCAGCAGCAGTGAGATTGCCCGGTCATTTGGATTTACTCCCTCCCTCTCCCTTGCTCACTAATCTACGTGGTGAGCGCCTACCAGGGGGAGGGAGAGATATTACGGCAATGGGGACACTCAGGGCAGCAGTATATTAGAGACCTCATTAATTGGGATGAGGGAATGGAAGTGGGGAGTCACACCGCGTGGCTCATTAAGGTAGGTTTAGATGCCCCGGGACGGCAGCTTGTGCAACCCTCCTCTTTTGCTCCTGACTTCATCCTGGCAGCTTCTGCTTTGGGGAGAACGTTTCTGCAGAGGGGGGCCATGGGATATCCATGGACACCGTCTGGACTGCTCTAGTGGTGGCTAGTGCTGGGGCCTTCAGCGCAGTTGGGTGCATAGGGCTGGGACTGCACAGTTGTGTCACCGGGGGGATGAGGATGGAGTTCAGAGCTGGGGGCAAGCATGTGACTCTTGAGCTCGGGTCTCCCTGCTGACAGTCCTCTGTGCAGTGGTGCCCACACCTGGTAGGGGGACCATAGGGACCCGCCCACAATGTTCCTGGGAGTCCTGTGTTGAATTACTCAGCTCAGTCTGTTGTTCCCTGTCTCTGGCTCCTGTGTAGCGGCCTACTGCCTTGCTGCTGCATGCCTAGTGTCCATTACTGATGCTTTATGTTGTTCTTCTATGATCCCACAGGGGACAGGTGTTACGACTGACTTTAGCTGTACCGGACTACTTGTGATTTGGCGACCATTGAGTGGCCCTCCTTTTGCTGGGATTGGGGTTTGTACCTAGCTGGGGCCAGAGCGGTGGCAACACGCAGCTAACATCTGCCAGAGGAACTAAGGGTTGGACCTGTTGGAGGGCCTCATCTGACCTAGAGATGGGTAAAGACCGTGCCCCTCAGGAGGCCCAGAAAACAAAAATGGATCAATACACCTCAGGTGCAGGGGGTGGCCCACCGCTGATGGGTGGAGAGACCTGGATGACCCTAAGGGCCCAACTGGCACACAGATTTTGGCAGCAATCGAGGCCTCCAGTGCCAACACGCAGGCCAAGACAGACTCTGTCTCAACAGATATGAATTTATTGTGTGTTGATCTGCATAAGTTGGCTGTAAGGTCTCTAGAGATGGAAATACATGTCACAAAACTCCAGGAGGAAGTCAAAGCTCTTAAGTCCACTGTTGCTATCCTGATGTCCCAAATGCAATGACATCATATGCATGCAGAGAATGTGGAGGGCCGCTCCCCATGCTGCAATCTGTGGTTCATGGGATTCCCCGAGGGTGTGGAGGGAACAACCCCGGAACTCTTTCTTGAACAATGGCTACGGAGGACGCTCCCCAATGTCGACTTCTCACAGATCTTTGTGCTGAAACATGCGCACAGGACCCTGGTGCCTCCGTCGCCTCCGGGGGGCACTCCTAGAACAATCATAGCCATACTCCTTAATTATAGGGACTGGGATGTTGTGCTGCAGTTGGTTCACCATAAAGGGGATCCCTCCTTTGAAAATCACACTATTCAGATGTTCGCGAATTTTACACAACATGTGCAGCAGATGCAGAAAACTTTTGGGCAAGTGAGACAAAAACGGAGAGAGCCATGGAATTAAAGTACACGTTGTTGTTGTTTCCAGCCAAATTAAAAGTCTTCCATGAGGTCCGGACACACTTCTTTGTAATGCCAGAGGAAGTATGGGACTGACTGGACATCCGAGGAGATCGCAGGATCCTGATGGCAGGTGCTGAGGTTGCCTCTGGTGGGTCAGCTAGCTCTCGTTGTGGTGGAGTGCTTTAGGGGGTGTTGCAGCAACTGACAGAGAGACAATCGTTTGGCTTCCTGAGTGGTGGGTAGGTAGGACGGCATGCTGGATGTGGATCGGCAACAGATGGAAAAGGAGGAGGCTAGAGCATTAGTGGAGGTGGTACATCAACTACCTTAGCCGACAATGGCTTGTATGTGGTTGAGGAAATGCCGTACCTCTGGTCAGTAGTCCCTGAGACTGTGTGGTGACTCTACTCATTGACTCTACAATTGGTGCTTGGAGAGACTCCCGGAGTCCCTCGATTGATATACAGGCCGCTGTGGGGGTCAACTTGATGGCTGCTACTTGAAGCTTTGCTGTGGCTGGAGTCGCTGCCGTCCTCATGGTGTGCACCCCGGGGAGTCCTACATGCTGTTCGTGAGTCATTGGATTGCAAGGCAGACGGCATTGTGGCACACTTTGTGGGCCACAGTGGAGATTTATGCTTCCTCCCCTCTCGTTTCCTTTCCCCCTTTTTTCTCTCTCTCAATCTTTCTTCCTTTAGTGTTTTATCAGTTTCTTTGTCTTTTTGGTCATTCTGGAGTGTTGGGTGAATGATTTATTCAGAACTTAGCGGTACTGACTTCTGGTTTGGCATGAGTGTATTAGTCACAACAAGTGTGTGTGGGGAAGTGTATTAGGGCACTTGTTTGGGATCAAAGTACACAACAGCTTCAGCACTCAACCGACGCACGCCACGACCGAACCACCGCCCCCCACCACCAACCTCCGCGCCTGGACCCCGATCAGCACCGAAGACACCGTCCGCACGATGAACTCCATCCACTCCGGATCTCCTACCAACCCCTGCCCTCACCACGTCTTCAACAAGGCCGACGCTGTCATCGCACCCCACCTGCGGGACATCATCAACACCTCCTTCGACACCGCTACCTTCCCGGAGAGCTGGAAGCACGCCGAACTCAGCGCTCTACTAAAGAAGCCATCAGCCGACCCCGCCGACCTCAAAAACTACCGCCCCATCTCGCTGCTCCCGTTTCCTGCAAAAGTGATCGAGAAGACCGTCAACAAGCAGCTGGCCGCCTTCCTCGAGACGAACGGATCCCTCGACCTCTCGCAGTCTGGCTTCCGGGCCAACCACAGCACCGAGACCGCCCTGATCGCAGCCACCGATGACATCCGAGCTCTGCTTGACAACGGAGAAACAGCGGCCCTCATCCTCCTAGACCTCTCCGCGGCCTTCGACACTGTCTGCCACCGTACACTAGTGCAGCGACTCAGCAACGTCGGAATCCAGGAGAAGGCACTGGAGTGGATCACCTCCTTCCTTGCCGGAAGGACACAGAGAGTCCGCCTCCCCCCGTTCAGATCTGAAGCCACCAAAGTCATCTGCGGCATTCCTCAAGGCTCCTCGCTCAGTCCAACCCTCTTCAACGTGTACATGAGCCCCCTCGCAGACATCGCACGCCAGCACAACCTCAACATCATCTCCTATGCCGACGACACCCAGCTGATTCTCTCCCTCACCAACGACCCCGCCACCGCCAGAGCCAACCTCCACGAAGGGATGAAAGAGGTAGCCGAATGGATGAAGAACAGCCGCCTGAAACTGAACTCGGACAAGACGGAAGTCCTCATCCTGGGTTCCTCACCCTCCGCCTGGGACGACTCCTGGTGGCCCCCCGCCCTAGGCAGCGCACCCAAACCAACAGACCAAGCACGCAACCTGGGCTTCATTCTGGACTCCACCCTCTCCATGACCAGACAAGTCAACGCCGTCTCCTCGTCGTGCTTCAACATCCTGCGCATGCTACGAAAGATCTTCCGGTGGATCCCCACCGAGACCAGGAAGACGGTCACCCAGGCCCTCGTCACCAGCCGTCTGGACTACGGCAACTCCCTCTACGCCGGAACCACCGCCAAACTCCAGAAAAGACTTCAGCGGATCCAGAACGCCTCAGCACGACTCATCCTGGACATCCCCCATCGCAGCCACATCTCCGGACACCTGAGAGACCTGCACTGGCTCCCGGTCACCAAGAGAATCACCTTCCGCCTCCTCACCCACGCACACAAAGCCCTACACAACCAAGGCCCAGGATACCTCAACAGCCGCCTCAACTTCTACGCTCCCAAACGCCAGCTTCGATCGACCGGCCATGCCCTCGCCACCGTCCCCCGCATCCAAAGAGCCACCACAGGGGGACGGTCCTTCTCCTTCCTCGCCGCCAGGACGTGGAACTCCCTCCCGACCCACCTCCGCCTGACCCAGGACCACTTCGCCTTCAGGAAGCAAATCAAGACCTGGCTGTTCGAGCAGTAGCGGACCCCCCTCCCCTAGCGCCTTGAGACCCTCTGGGTGAGTAGTGCGCTATATAAATGCTTTGATTGATTGATTGATTGATTGAGTAGGCACCCCGCCCGCAACAGGGCAAAAACCAATATGATCGCAGGACTCAAGAAATCAATGAACTGGTTGTCATTTAATGACATACGGTCCCAAAACGGGGGCTCCCACTTGCCAGTGCTTGTTTTTGGACACAGTTGCACAGCAGAAGCGGGCAGCTGCAACGTTGGGCAAACCTTTCTTTTAGAGACCCAGATTAGGGGGCTCCCAAGGCGCAAAAGTTAATCTGCAATGTGGGGCCATTTCTTTGGTGTGCTCGGAGGGCGCAAGGCCCTATGGTGATGTTTACTCTCATTTCCAGGGAGGCGACTATTATGTGTGCACTACTTTGCTGATGATCATGCCTAATGTATATCTATGCCTAATGTATTCATGCTCATGATGATGCCTAAGGGGATGCCTAATGTGATGATGCCTAACGTCATGCTATGATGTTTTAGGGTTATGCCCACTGCTAATGAGGCTTATGCCTAATGCTTTTACACTAATGATGATGCCTCTTTGCTCACATGTTTATGCCTAATGCTAATGTGGTGATGCTAAGTTCATTATTCACCAGTAGCTACTGGCCGTTATACTTTTACTATTGGCTGTTTACACATGTATTGCTGGTGGTTTAGAATTTACTGTTTAGGCTTGTGAAGGTTCTGGCAGTGACCCGATTGGCACTGCCCTGAACATAGTCCCCTGTAAATTGTGACCCGGTGCCAGTTGGCACAGTGTATATATCTGTGATTGTGATTCTAATGTGTTTACATAATACAAAGGCTAATTTTATATAACCTTGTGTGGAGTCTCTTTTGTAGTGTGCCTAGTGTGTCGCTGTTGTGTGTGTGTGTTGAGCAAACGCTTTACACATTGCCTCTGGGATAAGCCAGACTGCTCGTGCCAAGCTACCAAGGGGGTGAGCAGGGGTTATCCTCAGGGTGTAACTCCCTTGCCCTGACTAGAAATGGTATTTCTGCCTGGCTTTGGCGCAAGCCCTGACCTACCGGGAATCGCCGTTTCTAACATTGGTTGTCAACGGTGAGGATAGGACTTGCGTTTGTGCAGTACCACAGTGACAACTGGTTGCACTACAAACTCTGCACTTAGAAAAATCACAGATTTGGGGATTATTTTTCCTGATTTGATTTTCTTCCTAAAAAGTGACATCTTTTGAATTTTGGAATTGTGTTCCCCTGTTGCACTGTGGGTGATGTATCTCACCAAGATGGGGTTAATCTATAATGAGGATGACATTTGGGTGTACACTGAGGGGGAGGTAATGAATTTCTGCCGAGAAACGGGGATACCCATAGAAGGCAACGTCTGCAGAAAATTGGTTCTCTATGAAGCCCTTAAAAGGGGAGAACCCTTAGAACCCTGAGGGACTTTTCAGATTACCCCTCTGCATACCTAAGTGGTGGGTTTGAGGGAGACCCTGAGGAGGATTCCGAGAGTAGGGAGTACTCTGAGAGCGAGAGTTCCCAGTCCATACCCCTGGGGGGCGGTTGTCGTGAGGAGGAAGAAGAAACTGACAGGGCGGGGACGCCAGTAGGTAGTGAGGACCCCACAGATAGGGTGTCCCTTGCTGGGTCCAGTGCCGGGGGCAGTGCCCCATCCCTTTCCCTGTCCCCAGAGGAGTGGGTGGATAGGAGAGAAGAAGGGGAGCATCAGCTGGTGTTGGGAAGGCTCAGAGTAGAGCTAGCGCAGCTGAGGTTGGAAGAGAAAAGGCTAGAGACCGAAAGGGTCTTGGTGCAGGAGAGGATGGCTGAGGCAGAGAGGGCCTTCACCAGGTAGAAACAAGCCTTAGAGGGTAGGTTGTCCCCTGAGAGTGGTTTCAGTAGTCTGGACTAACCAGTGAGGGTGATGTCCCGTGAAGGCAGCAGTATTTCGTCCAGTGTAGGAAGTCCCACTCCCAGATCTCAGAGTATGGTGCCTGGTTCCCAGGAAGAGGGGTACAGGTTGAGGTTCAGGGGCGGTAGAAAACTGTCTCAGCAGTCCTGGGGGGAGCTTTCGGACGTATGTTGTAATGCACTGGAGGATTGGGCGGTGTGTAGCATGGCAAACAGCTTTGAAGGGCTATTCCATCTGATTATCAGAGAGCACATGCTCAGTAATCATTTTCCAAGGATGCGCCAACACCTGTTGGAGCGGGGCTCTCTGATCCCAGGGAGCTTGCACGGGAGGCAGACCTCTGGGTAAGTGCCAGAGGATCTGAAGAGGCATTGGGGAGGGATCCTGAAGGGAGTGGCTCAAGCATCGTCCAACCCAGAGAGGTGGGAGAGGTTCGGAGTAGCCCAGTTAGGTCCCAGTGTAGTGGGAGGGTTGTAGGGCCTCACGTCCTGTCTCCAAGGAGAGGGAGTGAGACGAGGAGGGGGCCCGAGGGGCCCCAACTGCAGTCTCAGGGCCTGGAGAGTCCCATAAGGGAACACCAGGTGGGGAGCCTAGGCTGTCCTGATAGGCCGTCCGTAGAGGGGGATCCCCTAGTGTCAGGAGAACGCAGGCCGTCTGTAAACAGAGCTCCAGTGGTTCTGGTGTCTGCTCAGCCGCAGGGTTTAGATCCTGGGCTGGGATGCCAGGTTCAGGTACTGCCTGACCTGGAGGGAGGGACATCTGTAATCAGTGTCCACCCCGGTTTGTCTTCTAGGGGTACCACTAAAGGTGGGAGGGTGTGGAACTCTGGAAGGGGGTGCAGAGGGAGGGAGGACTCGCCTCTGACACCAGTGCAACCTAAGGGTTTAGACCCTAGGTTGGTGGATCAGTTACAGGGTCAAGGTCCTGAATTGGTGGGAGAGTGGTGTTTTGAGGGTGCCTCTCCAAGGAGGAGAGTGCGGAACCCCAGAAGGAGAGGTAGGGGGAGGAGAGCCTCGCCCGTGACTTCTGGTCAGCCAGAGGGTGCGGACCCTAGGCTGGAGGATCAGTGGCTGTTTAGAACTGCACTGATGAGAGGTAGAGTGGTAAATGGGTACTATGTGCTTGGGGTTACTGCCCCCCACTCTGTGAGACGGCAAGGACCAGAGACATCTGGATGGCCTAGGGCCTGGTCCTGGCCGCGGACAACTAGGGAGTACCAGTGGGGTAGCTTAGTTGTTCCTGGGAGCTCTGACAGAGGGAACCACCGGGGTCCAGAGTGGCGTGGTGCCCCTGCAGTTGCGGGCCACGTCCGTGTTCTATCGCCCCAAGCAGGGAAGACCATCAAGTTATTGATTGGTCTACCCTGGCTTTTGGCTGGAAGGGGGTTGTGTTGGACTTGGCCCTTTTTCCAGGGTCATCCCTGAACTTTTTGTCTTCCTCCTAGGCTTTTTTTCTAACATGGTGTTGGAGGTTTTAGGACTCTGGGCACGTTAGCACTGTTTCGTAGTGCAAAGTGCATGTGCTCTCTGCCCTCCATAGGCTAACATTGGGAACTACCCACTTATGGAATAACTCCTAAATGGAACAAAATTAGTATGTCATGTTTGGTATGTGTGGAATGGAAATAATAAATGCTGCGCAATGGTGTGCGCAGATTTATTTTCACTATTTTAGGAATGCCACTTTTAGAAGTTGGCATTTCTGTGTGCTGCCTAATGTGCATTGCATGTCTGATTCTAGAAGTGACCAGGGCTGGTGAGGGGTGGGTGGCTCCAGGGAGGGCAGGGTGAGTCAGTGTCAGGCTAAATAGGAGATCTGCAATTGGAGTAGTGGGCGGAGGGGTCCCCTGTCCCTGAATAGGTCTGTACCTTCCCTGTACAAGGCTGGCTTTCACCCCCCATAGTGTATATGATTACCAAGCCCCAGCTCACAAAGGGAGGAGGGAAGCCTGGTAATCCACGTGCCCTACACTCCCCCAAAACCAGTTGGGACTGGTTTCCCCAAAGACCCTTCCAGAAGCTTCTGCCCCTTTCTAGTAGCAGGGCAGAAGGGTGTATAAATACAGGAGCAGTGAACTCATGTTGTGTTGTGCTTGTGCTGACTTGGAGGGGACACTCTGCCAGGAGGAACCGCCGCGGCAACCAGCGTGCTGACACCTGTGCCCAACTTTGCCCCTCTTCCCTTCTACAGGACCAGGAAGAGACTTTTGTTGGAGTGAAGACTGCTGCGCCAGGAGGATTGCCACACTGCTGGATTTGACTGTTCGTGGGAACTGCTGTCCTGTTCTGCTGAGCTGCCCTACTGCCTGCTGATCTTGCCCAGCATTGCCTCCAAAATCCCTGCCCTCTAGCGCCTTGTGAGCGCTATATTTTAATTCCCCAAGAGAAGAAAAGTGCGGGGCTGCTGACGTGCTGTAAGTGAATATCAGCATGTAGGATTCCCCCTACGTCTCGTCAGAGGAGCGGGAGCCCACCCCGCATTACCGCATTTGTATTTATCAGAGTGGGAGCCCACCCTGCATTATATTGCTGCCTGGAGCGAAGGAACTGAAGCAGGAGCCCACCCAGTGTTACATCGCCTTTAAACCGAAGGCGGGAGCCTACCCCGCACTTCTAGCTGGAGAGAGGAGCGCTGAAGAAACGAAAACGGAAGGCACGCGCCCATGCCACACGGTGGGCGGGGCCTGCCAAGAAGCCATCCGGAGCCTCGCGGGGTCCCCATTGAAGTCCCGGGTCCCAGGAGGGGGCCCGGGTGAAGTCAGGGAAGGCAACGGGAGCAGGGGTGACGAAGGCACACTGCCGGTGCCTTTTCCCAGCCCAGGAGAGCCCTGCGGGCAGCAGCGACAGCGGAGGGCTAGACCGGCGGCGGATTCACCTGCCCAGCCTCCAAGGAGTGGTGAGTGGGGCTGGGCTCTGATTATTGTGAGGCGGGGGCATTGCCCATGTAGGGTTAGGGCAGAGGAGGGGGGGAAGCAAGGTGTCGGCTTCCCTCCCAATGCGACGCCCGAGACCAGGGGAGGTCTCGTGCACCGGAGGAGCCTGTGTTTTGTTTGGGGCCCTGTTTAAGCACCAAGGGCTCAGACCCACCGAGGCACCGAGAGTGTCAGTGCTTGTTGACTTTGGCCACTGCTGCACACAGTGGCACCGCAGGAGTGGGCAGCTGCAACGCGGGCAACTTTTCTTTTGAGTCCCAAAAGGGGGGCTCCCACTTGCCAGTGCTTGTTTTTGGACACAGCTGCACCGCAGAAGCGGGCAGCTGCAACGTTGGGAAATCCTTTCTTTTAGAGACCCAAAGTAGGGGGCTCTCCAGGTGCAGGGGCACCAAAAGCTCATCTGCAATGTGGGGACATTTCTTTGGTGTGCTCTGAGGGCGCAAGGCCCTATGGTGATGTTTACTCTCATTTCCAGGGATGTGACTATTATGTGTGCACTACTTTGCTGATGGCCATGCCTAATGTATTTCTATGCCTAATGTATTCATGCTCATGACGATGCCTAAGGGGATGCCTAATGTGATGATGCTTAACGTCATGCCATGATGTTTTAGGGTTATGCCCACTGCTAATGAGGTTTATGCCTAATGCTTTTACACTAATGAAGATGCCTCTATGCTCACATGTTTATGCCTAATCGCTAATGTGGTGATGCTAAATTCATTATTCACCAGTAGCTACTGGCTGTTATACTTTTACTACTGGCTGTTACACATGTATTGCTGGTGGCTTTACATTTACTGTTTAGGCTTGTGAAGGTTCTGGCAGCGGCCCGATTGGCGCTGCCCTGTACATAGTCCCCTGTAAATTGTGACCCGGTGCCAGTTGGCACAGTGTATATATCTGTGATTGTGATTCTAGTGTGTTTTACATAATACAAAGGCTATTTTTATATAGCCTTGTGTGGAGTCTCTTTTTTAGTGTGCCTAGTGTGTCGCTGCTGTGTGTGTGTGTGTTGCGCAAACACTTTACACATTGCCTCTGTAATATCCTGGACTGCTCGTGCCAAGCTACCAAGGGGGTGAGCGGGGTTATCCTCAGAGTGTAACTCCCTTACCCTGACTAGAAATGGGGGCTTCTGCCTGGCTTTGGTGCAAGCCCTGGCCTACCAGGAATCCCCGTTTCTAACAGTTTGGCACTAGGCGATGTCTAGAAAGGAATCTAATGCAAGTGGAGAGAGCACTGATTGACCTACAGGAACGCCATGACTGAATACCACCAGCGCATAAGAGCCACCAAGTGGACCTTTATCAAGAACAAAATCCACACCAAAGCCAGTAACGCAAAAGAACTCTTTCAACGTCACACAGCAGTTCACCAAACCCCCCAGCGAAGCTACGGACTTCAGCGACCAAACTCCAGACACCACCCCCCTCTCCACCACCAACAACCAGCCAACAACCAGCCCACCATCACCACCTGGAAACATGCGACCACCGAAGACACCGCCATGACCATGAAGAATACCCACTCAGGAGCCCCCACGGACCCCTGCTACCGCACATCTACCACAGAGCCGCCACTGCCATAGCAACCGAACTAGGCTGGACCATTAACACCTCCTTCGAATCCGGCATCTTCACCGACGACTGGAAACGAGCAGAGGTCAAGCCTGTACTCAAGAAGCCATCGGCCGAGCCAATGGACCTGAAAAACTATCGCCCTCCTTCCCTTTGCAGCCAAAGTCACTGAGAGAATCGTCAACACCCAGCTGACCGCCTTCATCGAAGAGAACGCCATCCTCGACTCCTCCCAGACCGGTATTCGCAGGATCCACAGCACCGAGACTGCCCTCCTCACCGCCACTGATGACATCCGCATGCTACTCGACCAGGGCCACACTGCGGACCTCATCCTACTGGACCTCTCCGCAGCTTTCGACACCATCTCTCACAGCCAGACTTCACGATGCTGGTATACGAGGAACCGCCCTCTAATGGATCCGCTCCTTTCTCTCTAGCAGAACTCAAAGGATCAGACTTCCATCCTTCCTCTCCGAACCCACAGACATCAACTGCGGAGTACCCCAACGATCCTCGCTCAGCCCCATGCTCTTCAACATCTGTATGGCCTCCCTCACTGCCATCATCAGACAGCACGGACTCAGCATAGTATCCTATGCCGACGACACCCAGCTCATCCTTTCCCTCATGAAGAACCCCGAAGATACAAGACTCTGCTTTCAGGAAGGAATGAAGGACGTTGCAGCCTGGATGAATAAGTTCTGACTGAAGCTCAACTTGGAGAAGACAGAGGTCCTTGTCCTTGGACCCTCCTCCACTGCCTGGGACAACACCTTGTGGCCTTCCGCCCTCGGAAACCCACCCACTCCATCAGACCACGCCCAAAACCTCGGAATCATCCTAGACTCTTCCCTCACCATGACTCGCCAGATCAACGCCGTCGCCTCCACCTGCTTCAACACCCTCCGCAAGATCTTCAAGTAGATCCCCCCCCCCCGACTGCAGAAAGACCTTCACCCATGCACTCATAACCTGCAGACTGGACTAAGGCAACGCACACTATGCCAGAATCAACAAGACCCTGCTACACAAGCTACAAACCATCCAGAACACCACAGCCAGACTCGTCCTCGGAACCCCATGACATGAGCACATGACCCAGCACCTACGAGACCTCCACTGGCTCCCTGTCGAGAAGAGGGTAACTTTCAAGCTACTCACCCACGCCTACAAATCCCTCCACAACATCGGACCCAAATACCTCAACGAGGGCTCCTTCCACGTACTCAAAAGGAACCTCTGCTCCGCCGACCTCGCCCTGGCAGATACCCCACGCATCCGCAGAACCAGAGCAGGCGGAAGAGCATTCTCCTACATCGCAGCAAAGACCTGGAACGAGCTCCCAGTCAACATCATGTTCTCCCCTACCCTGCACACCTTCAGGAAAAGCCTCAAGACCTGGCTCTTCGACTGATCCGGAGCTGCACTGTCCCCCCACACCACCCCCGGTGCCTTGAAACCCTCACGGGTGAGTAGCGTGCTTTATAAAAGCCTGATGGATTGATTGAATGATTGATTGACCTGCAGCAACAAGCCTGGTGGCTGGTGGCATTAGAAGCAGCACTGTTAGAGGTTCAGCGCATTGTAGCCGATATTTGGGACAGATTGGACAGTTTCACCAGGCAGGAATACAGGGAACAGTTACATCGGGAAGAGAACAAATCTGGGCGCCAGTTAGCATGGCTTCTTAAGCAGGAGCACCCCGCCACTGCTAATTTTATCCTTGTCCTGGATGGATGGCACATTGTCCTGGATGGATGGTACATCAGTGGACGGCCAGTTGGGCATAAATGATCTCTTGCATGTCCATTTGGCAGGGGTATATGCGACTCTGGCAAGTGACACGCATTATGCAATCGTTGCCTTCTGTGACAGAGTGGAGTTGCCTCAACTTGCGGATGAGCAGAGGGAGAGCCTAGAGGGGGAGCTTTGAGCTGAAGAACTCAGTATTGCAATAAGTGATATGGCCCATAGTAAATGCCCTGGTCCTGGTGGTTAACCGGTGGAATTCTACCAAAACTACTCTGCTCTACTGGTCCCCAAACTTCTGGAGATGCCTTGGAGGGCTAAACACCAGGGCTCGCTGCTGGCGCTTATGCGCAAGGCACTGATAGTGATGCTTCCTACGTCTAATAGAGACCCAAGCTCTTATAGACCACTCTCTATGCTGAATGTAGACATCAAGGTCCTTTCCAAGGTATTTGCTACAAAGCTGTAGATGGTAGAGTTGAGCCTGGTGGCGGACGATCAGTGTAGGTTTCTGCCAAGGAGAGGCAGCCACATCAATCTTCGGTGTTTGTCGAACGTGATGCACTCGACACAGGGAATGGACATGGAGGTGGGACTGGTGGCGCAAGACATCGAGAAGGCCTTCTACACCAGGGGTTGGGAGTATCTATGGGAGATTCTGCGGCATTAAGGACTGGGGCTGTAATTTCCTCCTGGGTAGGTCTCCTATATTCCGGGCCCACTGCACAGGTGCGGACAGATGGGGTGGTGGCCGAGGCCTTTCTTGTAGAGAGAGGCAAGAGACAGGGTTGCCCCTTGCCTTCACTCATTTTTGCCTTGGCGATGGAGCCCCTAGTGGAGTGCCTCAGGCAAGACCTGGAGGAATGGGATGTTCGTGTGGGGGGGCTCCTTTGCACACTGTGCTGATGTATGCCGATGACACCCTCCTGTACCTGTGTAGGCCGGGGGACTCGACTCCGGTTCAGATGGAAGTGCTGGAGCATTTTAGTAGGGCTTCCGGACTACATTTTAACCCAACCAAGATGGTGCTGATTCCGTTAGCGGGCCAGGTGGGGCGCTCAAGGGCGGAACTCTCTGCTCTGGGAACCGGTGAAGTTTTGGTATTTGGGCATGCAAATTTCCCATGAGGTGGGACCCTGTTATGACCTGAATACAGGACGGGTGATAGCTGGCTTACGTACATCAGTCCGGTTTTGGAACACACTCCCAGTGTCAGTGATGGGTAGGGTAGCTCTGAGTAAGATGGCACTCCAGCCCCGCTGTCTGTACACAATGCAGAATTCATTCTGTGATTTCTCAAGGGCTATGTTCATGGAACTCAATAGCCTCTTGGTAACATTAGTGTGGGCTGGCAAGAGGACCCGGGTCAAATTAGATACGTTGTAACTCTACCCTGACAAGGGTGGACTGGGTCTCCTGGGTTTGCGGCTCTGTCATCTTGCAGGACTTCTGCACTACGTGGCTCTATGGTGCGCCAAAGGCCCCAACTGGAAAAAACACGTGCTGGCCAGCTTGGTGGATGACGAGACCCATCCCAAGCTGCTGAGGAGTGGTCCCGGGGTGCTAGCGTCTGCCATTGCATAGTGAGGCAGGTGACAGTGACATGGGAGCAAGCGGTTTGGCGGTTTTACAAAGGCCCCATGTGCGTGACTGCTCCCTCCTTGGTGGCTGAAACCCTTCCGGCTAATGCAGTCCTTGATGGATATGACGTAGTGGCTGGAAGGTGGCTGCCGGACAGGAGGTGACTGGTATTTGAATGGCACCTTCATTACTATGACAGATGCTGCCACTCTGCTTAGTGTAACATGGGGGTAGTTCCTGCAGTTTGCTAAGCTCTCCCACATAGCTTAGGGGATCTTGTTGACCTTTTCAAAGGATCTGGATGACTCCTGTACACTTGGGGCCATATTGGACCCAGGCACTAGTAGGGGACTCATTACCAGGCTATGCACTGCGCTGAAGGCTGACAGGAGCATAGAAGTGGGACATGTCTGCACTGGCTGGTTTGCGGATCTGGGGAACCCTCTCACGGACACCGAGTGGAAACAGGCCCATGCCTAGGTGAAGGGCACTGTAAGTAATGAGAACTCCGAGCTCGCACAGTTTTATTATTTGCATTGGGCATATCTCGCACCGCAGCGGTTGAACAAAATTTTCCCTTGTCGCCCAGCTGCATGCCCTTGGTGCACAATAGCCCCAGTAGATTTTCTACACATGACGTGGAGTTGTCCACAGCTAGATGAATACTGGGATGAAATGCTGAGTACACTCTATGAGATCACGGGAGTCAAGCTGGACAGAAAGGTCTGCCATTGCATGCTCAGACTTTTGTCACTCCCCAAAGTGGGGAGAAAAATGGGATATGGATTTGCATTGCTGGGGCTAGCATTAGCTTGTTGGCTTGGAGACGCATATCCAGGGCCAGACTGACTACCGGGTGTTTTGGAATGCTGCTGAGCTGGGGGCTGATTTAGTTGATGGGGACCTGCGTGTACTGAACGAAATTCGTTTTGCTTTAGTTATTTCGAAGTACACGCAGGTCTCCATGAACGAAATCAGCCCCCACCGCAGTGAAATCAGCCCCCTGCTCGACAGAATTCCAAAACGCCCGGTAGTCAGTCCGGCCATGCGCATATCAATACATTGGATAGCTACTGTCCCCCTGCCATTGTGGGATCAGAGTAAGTGGTCGGTTGCAGAGGAGTGTAGGCTGCGGTGAGTGTGTACAGAAGAGAACGCAGAGTGGGATTTGGCGCTCCGGGGAGAGATGGTGAAACATTTGAGTACGGTGGCAGGAACGATTGAAGGTTCCCCTGGGCCTTCATGTGTAGCATCTTCAGCTTGGCCTAATACATGGATGAATGCATATGGAGTGTGAAGTTCGAAGTTCTGGAAAATGTGCCAAAGAGTCTGCTCAGTGGAGTGTCGTTGGCTTGTGCTGGACCCTCCAAGATTTGTACTACTGTGCTGAAAGCTGTTGATTAGAGTGGGACGCCTCTTGGTGGGGGGCTCGGGGGACATCTTAAGTGCAGTGTGATTCTGGCCGGCTCCTGGTTTTTAGGTCTTGCCTGGCATTAGGAGCACGCATGCACCGCTTGCGCCATGCAAGGGCTCCTTGGAATCAATACGGATTCCGAAGCTTTCAAAGGCGGAGTTGAAGCCCCGCCCATCTTTTTTATTTGCTGGAGTCATCCTACATGCTAAACGCTGGCTCACGATTGAAAAGGTGGCTTCTTAGTCCCTCCTTGTTACCGCCCTGTCCACTTTTTGCCCCACCCACCGGGATTGGATCTCTCACTTGAGGCGTCACACGGTCTCCTTCCTTGGCTGGGATGCACTATTTTTTTCGGACAACGCCAACAGCTTGTTTAAAAAGCGCATCAGCTAAGCTTTCTCCGGGGTGAATAGTCTGGCGTTAACAGTTCTTCGACACTGAGATCTCGGAATCGCACCCTTGTCTGGCGCTCCGGGTCTTGAAGATAATCAGCCGAGTCCGAATACAGATTGTTGTTATACACTGGAACCGTTGGGAGGGGTTTGGGGTACCCTGGCAGAGCTGCACCTGAATCATGGCTGAGGTGTGTGATGTTGGGATTTGAGTGGGTTCCAACATGTACGAGACGGGAGGTGTGTTGGCAAGCTTCCCCCCCCCAAGGACCTGCTGTGTCGTCAGGCCTGTCAGCGCCTCATCACATTGACCCCGACGCAACAGGGTGCAATGAAAGAGCCAAGACTGAATTAGCACAGTGCTTGGTCTAGGGCCCGGTGAAGGGCTGAGGTGTGCACAAAGATGAGTCTGTTCCGGACTGAGGTACAAGGACATAGCCGAGTCCCTCGGGTGTGAGGTGCAATTGGAGAGCTGAGTCGGGATCAGGCACGAGGTACACTCATACTGTGCTCCTCACGCACGGCTCACTTCTCAAGCACCAAAAAGAGATCCAGTGAGCTCACGTTCAGGACTCATTAACGCCCCCCCCCCACCAAAATATAGCGCTCCTTCTATGCTTATATATTATCAAAGCTGACAATATGCCTGAGCGGGACATTTCTAATTATCCACATTAATGTGGTTACGCTGGTGTTTATTATATCTAACCAGAAGAGCCGAGTCTGAATCATGGCTGAGGTGTGTGATGTTGGGATTTGGGTGGGTTCCAACATGTACGAAACAGGAGGGGTGTTGGCAAGTTTCCCCCCTAGCACGGTTATGGGGGTTGTAGATGCAGTCACGTGCAGGGGGACAAATAATAAAAGAGGTTGAGGCCCCGCTGATCTCCTCCACAATGCCGCGTCACAGTGACGTTCTTTTGGGGACCCGGGACCCGCTGTGTCATCAGGCCTGTTGGCGTCTCATCACATTGACCCCGACGCAACAGGGTGCAATGAAAGAGCCAAGACTGAATTAGCACAGAGCTTGGTCAGGGGCCAGGTGAAGGGCTGAGATGCGCACAAAGATGAGTCTATCAGGACTGAGGTACAAGGGCATAGCTGAGTCCCTCGGGTTTGATGTGCAATGGGAGAGCTGAGTCGGGATCAGGCACGAGGCACACTCGTACTGTGCTCCTCACGGACGGCTGACTTCTCAAACACCAAAAAGAGATCAGGTGAGCTCACGTTCAGGTATCATAATGCCCCCCCCCCATCCCCACCAAAATATAGCGCTCCTTCTATGCTTATATATTATCAAAGCTGACACTATGCCCGAGCGGTACATTTCTGATTATCCACATTAACGTGGTTACACCGTTTTTTAGGTCTCGCCTAGCTTTTGCGTTTACGCAATCGCTAGGCGAGACTCTAGTAAGAGGGGCATTTCAAAGTGCTCCCAAAAGTGGATTGCACGGTGAGCACGTGCACAATCACGTGCATCATGCCGCCATGCAATCCGTTTGGGGAAGCGCTTCAGCCCACTGGCACGTGCACGTGTAGCCACAGCCTCGGCATCATACTTCAAAGGGTCCGCTCCCCCGCCTGGAATGCGCTTCCCCGCCCCCCCCCAAAGCATGCCGAGAGATTGTTTCCTCATGGACACACATTGGCAAAAAACATGCTCTCAAACACTCATAGCTAACACATTCATACCTTACAACACCTAAAAGCCTGCTTGCATAAGAGAAAGTGAAATGGGGTAAACAGTCACAAAGTCAAAGGTGATAAAAGCCCGCTTGCAGAACAGAGAGGTGAAAGCGGTAATCCCGTCTGCGAGTGAGCGACCCCAGCTGGGCACATTAACAGAATGTTCGCAAACCCCCAGACTGAAGACACTCGGGCAGGGCACAGAGCACCCCCTAGCGAAATCCGCAGCCTTTGTTTACAGACACTTACACTTCCAGACGGACCCAGCCCAGCTAGCTGCAGGCATGCGGCATTTTTGATTTCTCACTTCGCGTTTCTAAACCAATTATCTGCATAGTGTATCAATAGAAATACCTGGGCGATTTTTGCTTACGTGCTAACACGGCGCGACAGACTAACTGTAGGCCGAGCACAGACACCAAACTATTACGTAATAAGACAAAAAAAAACTTTCTGCCGGTATTGCAACAATTGTTGTAGCAGAGATTCCGGTGAGTGGACTCTTCCTGACACCTACGCGTGGCGCTATCCAGAGCTTAACATCATTACATCGGTCGAATGTAGTGTTGGTTTTACGCTGTGTATAGAATTCTGGTGGTGGCATTCAGGGCTGGCTTTAGCGCTGGTGGCGCCCAGTGCGACAATGGTTGTTGGCGCCACCCCAGTGACCACCTCTGCCATACATTTCCTCACTACCACCCTTTAACAGTGCCCCTCAAGTCTCCAAAACCACTCCATCGTAGGAGTCACATGTCATCCACACTGGTAGACAGTATGGTTTAATAGCGCTTGGTCTGGAGAAGCACACACTCAGAATTTAAAACATAACACCATACCTTAATAATCAGAATTGATTTATATCCAAATGAATCCTTTTTCCAACATTAGAATAATGAAAGACGGGGGGAAAATCATAACGCTCTCATCTATACCTTGCAGGTTGCATGCAGCTCTTTGATGACAGTTAATAGCTCACTGTTCTATGCTAGGATGTTAACTTATTAACTTCAAGTAATAAAAGGATCTCTCAGACAAAAGCATTGACCTACTGATCTATTTAAATGGCATGCTCTTTGTGATCTGCTGGTACAGGTTCTTTTGTGATCTGCTGTTACAGGTTCTTTGCAGTAGGCATAGTAACCATCTGCGCTACCCTCAAACAAAGCTTCCACTAGACTAACCTCTGATCTTTCTGTAGAAAGAAAATTAATCACGGAGTTATCTTGACATTTTTATTGACGGCTGAAAACTGCTGGAGGCCAGAACCTGGATGAAGGTGCTTTTAAAACTATTATTAACTTGCAAACACTACACCCCCACCTAAAGTCAACGCCCGGTGCGGTCGCACCTCCCTAAAGCCGGCCCTGGTGGCATTCCTCATAGGCCAACTATTTTTAAAGGGACTGAAGCACCAAGAAATAGGGCGAGTGGTCTGAGACTACAAGGGGACGCTGAAATAAGATTTCAGGCCCATTACCCCTTTATAAGTCCAGAAACCCTCACATCAATGTGACATTTAAGATCAACAATTTTACTACAGAAAGATACCATAAGCACAATGTGGAGACAATGTAAGCTAAAACAAGCATTGAAAATGTAATAGGTCTCGCCTTTGATTAAGTTAAAGCCATTTGCTTTGCTAATGGTATTGTATAGCAAAGCAAATGGCTTTAACTTAATCAAAGGCGAGACCTATTGCATTTTTAATGCTTGTTATTGTATCTAACCAGAAATTGCAGGGAGGCTCGGGATATTATCTGGGGGCCAGAGATTACATCCGCATTTATATACGGCAGGGCCAGTGTACAACCTGCAGGTCATTTGTTGGAATCTCACTAAGATAGCAGAGCGGGTGAATGCACTCACTGCTGACATTTACACGTAACCTGCAGTTCTCGAGCTTATAGTTTAGTAAAATAGCTAAGTGAGTCAACGCACGCACTTTAGAGGTACCGAGATTGTAACCTGAGGCGCTCAGCTTTTATTTTCCTTCAAGCATTAATGTCCTTAGATTATTTTTTTTACTCTGATTAGCACGTGTCTCACCTTCAGGGGGTTACACCATGTAACAACCTGATGCCCGCACTACTACTTTAACTACATTATTCCGATCTTAGACTGAAATGTTGAAAAAATCATATCTAGAACTACCAATAAGAGCTTTGACAAGAGAGTAGCCCACAAATGTACATAGCCCCCACTTTAAACTAATGCACTGATGCCACCAAGCAAGTGGAGCAAATGAGCAACAGCCCTAGAACAGCTTCCTTGTCTCTTCCATCCATGCATCTATCTATTCATTCTTTCACCCTTCCAGGCACCTACTGATATCCACTATTTCATCTTTATAGTCTGTCATCCATTCTTTCATCATTCAGTCTGTCCCCATTCCTTCCATCCATCTACACAATCTACCATCCATAATCCACTCAGCCATCCATCCACATTGCCCTCTATCCGTCAACTCATCCATTCATACACTCTGCAATCCACCCATCCCTACATTCTGCCAGCCATTTAAAGAACAGGTGATGTTTCAGCACCCAGGCTAATGTGCTGCATAGCTAAATACATATAAGGTCCCAAAGGCGAGACCGATTGCATTGCAAATGCTTATTATATTTGCTGCAATGTTATGTTGTATTGGTATTTTATATCTTAAGTATGGAAAATGCTAATAAAGAATACAAAAAAATCCAAATATTCTTTCATTATTTTTCTTTAAACAGCTGCATTGCATTTTCACCACTTTTATATGCCCTCTGTTGGTGCAGGGATGTTCTGTGAGCATACCCAATTTGCTACAGATAGTTTTGAGATTCTTCATTTAGAACCACCTCATGCCAAAAATACAATCTGATTTCAAAAAAACTTTTTAAACTATAAAAACATGCTGTCAATGAGGACCACATATATAAAACACAAACGGATTCTAGGAAACTGTTTGAAATATGGTTTACTTTGCAAATATAATGCCAATGTTATGGGCAAAGTATAAGTTTGTGATTCACTGCAGAAAGTGCAACATAACTTTAACTGCATCATTGCTATTATGCCAGAATACCATAGATTGTCATATTTGGCTAGTGTTATTGTCTTGCTAATTCTAAGTATAGATTTCCCTCAATTGGGTGCTTGGACATTTAGGACCTCATTTAGACTTTGCTGATAATGCTACTTTTCCAAAACCTGCAGATTCCTCACCATCTCCTGATCATAGTTTCTAGCCCTCATTTAGAGGAGGGAAAGGGCATCTCATGTAGAAAGAGGCGGGAATCTTCCGAGTTCCCAAATGTAGGGCTTCAGCTGGCTCCACTGTCGGAAACCCTTGCCGGTGGGTCAGGTTCCACAGGACCACCAGCTGCACAACAATGGACTGCATTATGTAGGTCATGATTTTATAAGCGGATTTTGTTTCTGCCATGGCAGTCCAGAGAGAAATCAACGCACTTCATTGACACTGATATTTTGTTTTTCAAAACAAAAACTCTCCATTTTGGGATAGTGACCAGCCCATCATGCCACCACGCCATGCCATGGAAGTAAAGCTGACATTCACATTTTGTTGACAGTGCTCACTCTTTCTCAATGGGAACACTGCCTGTGAAAATTCTCCTCTGAAATGCAAAAAACTCAAACCTTGGTGGCAGGGATGAAGGATGGTGGTGTGCCACCAGTTTAGCAAACCGCCTGGCAAAGACTAAATGAGGCCTTTGCTTTTGATATGTTATGTCGATTTGTAGAGCGCAACTATTCACCTGTGAGGGTATCTAGGCGCTAGAGGTAGGTCTGAATGGGCTCATATTGAACAGCTAGGTCTTCAGCAAACATTCGGAAGTCGAGAAGGGATAGGGAGGTCCTGATTACTTGCGGGAGGTTGCTTCAGGTTTTGGTGGCAATGTTAGAGAAAAGCCGTCCTCCAGACTTGCTGCTGTGAATTCGTGGGACATGTGCGAGGGGGAAGGATGCTGATCATAGAGGTCTAGAAGGTTGGTAGAGGTGTGGATGGTGGTAGAGGTACACAGGAGTGACATTGTTGAGGGCTTGGTAGGCATGTGTGAAGAGCTTGAAATGGCAGCGTTTCTGGATATGAAGCCAGGAAAGTTCTCTTAGGTGTGGAGTGATGGGGATGCTGTGGGGTATGCCCAGGATGAATTTGGCAGCGGCGTTCTGGAAGGTCTGGAGTCTTTGCTTACGATGTTTGGATATGTCTGTGTAGAGTGTTTTGCCAAAGTCCAGTCTGTTGGTTATGAGGACTTGTGTTACTGTTCGTATAATGTGCATGGGGAGCTATCTGAACAGCTTGTGGAGTATTCTGAGTATGATGAAGAAGAAAAGGGTAATGGCGTTCACCTGTTTGGTCATCTCAGGTTTGTCATCTATGAGGATTCTGAGGTTTGTGGCATGGTCTTTGGGAATGTGTCCAAGCTCTGCTGGCCACCAGGAGGCTTCCCACTGTGAGTTCCTGGTTCTGAAAATCAGGATTTCTGTCTTGTCGGTGTTGAGTTTGAGGCAACTGTCCCTCATCCAGTTGGTCATGTTGGTGATGCAGGTTGTGATCTTGTGCCTGAAGTGCTCTTGTCAGTGTAAGACAGGATGAGCTGGGTGTCATCTGCATAGGAGATAACATTTATGCTGTGGGTTCTGATGATGTGGACGAGGGGTGCCATGTACACGTTAAAAAGGGTTGGGCTGAGGGAAGATCCCTGAGAGACTATGCAAATGAGATGCTTGTGTTGGGAGGAGTAAGGGTGAAGTCTGACTCATTTCATTCTGTCAGAGAGGAAGGAGGCGATCCATCTGAGGGCAGGCCCTTGGATTTCTGAGTCGTGCAGTCTGGCAATGAGGATGGAGTGTTATATGGTGTTGGAGGCTGCTGAGAGGTTGAGGGAAATTAGCGTGCCAGTTTACCCTTTATCCATGATGGTCCTAATATCATCTGTTGCCACAATGAGTGCAGTCTCAGTGCTGTGGTTGCTGCGGAAACCTGATTGCGTGAAGTTCAAGAGGTAGTTAGTTATGTTGGCGATGGGTGGATAGTTGATTGTTGATCACCTTCTCCATGACCTTGGATGGCAAAGGTAGAAGCAAAATGGGTCTCTAGTTGTTGAGTTCCTCTGGGTCTGTATTTCATCTTGTGAGTTCCTTCTTACCAGCTAATTATTTTTTAAGTATGTCAATGTGTTTGATTGATCTAATATGAGGACCTATGCAATTAGTGATCTTTTTCCATATTAAAATTTAGTATAGCCCTAACATTGGTAGCAATAAGCATTCCATTTAGAGGAAAAAGTGCATGGATGTGCCTAATTACAATTCTGACTCTCAAGTTCCGAGTACAGAAATTACAGCTCAACGTGCATATTTTTTTAATTTTCCACATATTCACCTCTGCAAAAACGTTTCCCAACACATTTTGATGGAGATATTTCTCTGTAAAATTATTTCACAAAATAGGGGACTATCAGTATTCCTTGTCACATAGAACCTATTTTTAAGGAATTTTGACCACTCCCACCACTCCTCACATCTGAAAATACCCCTAGACCAAGTGTATTATGGTCCATTAACAGAATTTATTGGGTTCTGGGGCATTTCCAAACCACTCAACCAAGTGCACATAACTGTATCTTGCCATATTTTCTTTCTTTGAATGATCTGGAGTTATCTGTACGAACCGATTAATTAGAACCTGCAAATCCTTATTGCTTCATTGACTGAATCAAGCTCTTATAGGCGCAAAAGACCTTATGTCTGATCATTCCTAAGTGAAATTAATTATCTCACACTAGTGCCCCTCCCCATGCCACTTAGTTTGTTTAAAACACTGGAATTCTTAGAGATCTCTTGAAGACAATGTAAATTCAAAAGGCCTTAACTGCTGGCATTTGCCTCTGGCACGTCAATGTTACGTGGTTTCCCATTACATGGCTTCTGCTCTGTCTCTCCCTGTTTTATTGCAAGTGTCTGTGGCTTGGGCTTATTACTCATGGAACAAATACAAAGGCGAGTATAAAGGTCGGCATTGGAAGACGCTGTAATGCACGCGGAACATACTGTACAAAATATTATTTAATTTAAAAAATAAGCCTGCCTTGAAGCTAGGAGCGAGCCGTGAAACACTGAGGATTTTGTGAGAAAAGAGTGTTAAAAAACCGCGAAAGCTACGGGTAAACCGTGTGTGTGTGTGTTAGCAAGTTAACTAGGCCCAGCGCCGACTCAAGGCAGCAGATCCGCAGAGAGGAGAGTGTTTTTAGGCAACAAGACTCCTGATGTTCATTTTTGGGGGTGACTGCCGTTCGGCCCAAATGCGAACCATGCGTGGCAGGACGAGCCCCTTCAAGGAAACGCGAGGAGCTCGAGGAGAGCGCGCAGGCTCAGGCATTGGCTGGGAGATGGGATCGGGGTGGCTAACGTCATGCCGGTTCAGTAGATGTTGTCAACAAGGTGTATCCTTGATGTAAACACGACCTGGGGTGTCACTGACGTGTACGCCTGACAGCAGTTTACAGAGACACATGCAACCAGTGATGTCATAAATATATCCAACATGTGACAGTGCGGCCGAAACCCTGTATGTTTTGTTTACACTTCACCTGAGGTGTCACAGGCAAATACCCCTCCTATATTCACCATATCTTTGCCGTGCTTGTGGCTAGAGCTGCCGACTTTGGAGCTGGGAAACCGGGTTCGGCCTCGGAGTTGGCTCAGCATCGTGTGATTCTGGGCAAATCACCTAAGCTCCCCGAGCCTACCAAAAATGAATGTGTCCTGGTGTAACAACTGGTGCTCATGTAAAGCGCCCCAATAACTTCGGATGAGTTCGCGCTATATAAATCTGCACCGAAAACGGAGCCCTGATCATCTTTTTTGAGTAAAAACCGTTTTGCGGCGTACTTTGATCAAGAGCTGCCCCAAAACCGCTTTCCACAATGGAGTGCCAGGCCCTCCTTAATATATTCAAAGGAGGTAGCTGGGTAGGAACATACTACGGGTTTTTACGACTATCACTATGATCACATCACCCCTACCCTTAAGGAACTCCATTGACTCCCCTTGCCAGCCCATACCATCTTCACAACTAGCTGCATCATTTACAAAGCCATGATAACCAGCACCCATGCTTATCTTGAAGACCAGGCCACAATCTCTACTGGTTCTCACCACACCGGCAGCCAGGACATCATCAGACTGCATCCTAAGAAGCGTAAAAAAGAAAAAAACAAGACAACAGGCCTTTTCCATCCATGCACCCAGGATGTTGAACAACATCCCTGTATCCATCAGGGCTGGCCCAATGGTGCGATAGTTGTATGCATAAGATGTGTAACTACCACAAAATTACACATTTTATGTGGCTTACCTATAGGAGGTTGTTCTTGAATTGAAATTTGTACTGGAGGGTGCACCTTGAGTTCAAAGTTCTCACAATGCACTACTGGGTCACACTAAAATGGTTGTTTGAACAACCATGCAGTCATTGGTGTACAACTCATGCAAAAAAATGGCCTAGTGTCCATTATTTCCCATTCCTGTAATTCAAGACTGCTGATTTTCAAGCAAATCTGCACAAATGTTAGTTAACCTGGGTCTTAGGTACTTACAAACAAGTCACCCGTTGTGTCACAGAACCACATGAATTAGGTTTACATACAGTTGTTATTGATACTTGAACTGTAGAGAACATCCCATTCTATGAATGTGACCCTGAGAGGAACTTCAAATTCTCCTTAGTCAGGCATTAAACATTAAGTCAGGTTCAGATAAATCGCACTCCAGTTAAAACTAAGGCAGTCATAATGAGTTGTCCAGGGAATTGCTATTTCGCACGGGAATTTTGTGCTATACCAGAGTGAGGAACTCCCATGGAAATCAAAATCCAAGCAACCCCAACCTATTCTAGTCAACACTGTCTTCAAAAAGACCTGCCATTAAATGAAAATTCATCAATAATCCATGGAGTTCCAGGATGGGGTGCCTCTCAACTAGGAGTAGCATTCAGCTGATGCTGTCACTCATGCCTCTCTCAGGAGTCAGGAGAAGCAGAGCCGGACTGGGAACCCAAAGCTGCCCTTGTAATTTTAAGGGACCAACTCCCCACCCCCCCTCCCTGCTGCTTTTGTTACTGGGGCTGATATTGCAGCACCGCTGGAAAACCGGGCCCCAGTAAAAAAACAGCCCCAAACACTGCAAATTCGTCCCCCACCCTTTCAGCCTCCTGGGAAAATGCCCGATACCCACTATGGCCAGTCTGGCCCTGAGTAGAATGTATAGGCAGAGAGTTCACCAATATTGTTGTACATGTCTACTGAAACAGCATGGCATGGGGACCTTATGAGACGAGAAAGAATCAAACCCATTGGCTTTCTCAGGCACATATACATGCTAAACAATTGTCTGTGCCTTATTGGCAACAAATGGGAATCTTTCAACAAGGTCCATCAAATCAATTACCTTCCCTCTACTTTGATCCCCAACCCCTGTGGATAAAATGTGTAATCTGAGTATGATCTTTGGCAGGGAACTGTCACCTCCCTGAATAAACTTGGACGCAGCATTTCATCATCTTTATCTTTTAAAAGGGTTCTACTGATACTCCACCGAGCAAACAAAATCACACAAATCATTTTCACCCAGACTACTGTTAAGTCCTTTATCCCTTTCTAAACTCCAGACAGTTCTATCATTTGCAGCTCGTCTATTACTCAGCATGAAGTGCTATGACCACATGGCGGGCCCAGCATTTCCTCTACACCTATCTGTAAAAGAGAGAATGACTTTCAAAACACACTGCTTTATACGCAAGTCGTTAGATTTCTACACAACCAATTACCTCGCAAACCTGTTTACCGTATATTACAGTTGGCAATTCACAAATTCAGACATGAGTTTCTACAAACAAACCTAATCCTGTGACCCACGGCTTGACCTCTACACTCTGCTTCTGGGGAGACGCCTGGCTGCACAATTCTACTTCTGGTTGGGCTGTGAGCAAGCATGGCCAGGCCTCGAAGATGCATGAGGCTGGCATGCAAAATTCAATGCAAGCTTTTAGAAATCTGCTCTTTTAAACATTGAGAAAAACTGTCCAACTGAGATCATGTTCAAGAGGAGAAAGTTACATACATTTGGTTGCATTGGCCCTAATGGATACCATGGGGCTGATGAATACCATGGAGTATGTTAATTACTCCATGAGGGTGATGGAGTAAAATACCGAAGCGAACAGAGAACAGCTCTTACATTGGTAAGAACTGTCATACCAGTGGTTTCAGTCAATTTATTGAAAGTGTGCTGTGTGGCTCTGTCAACATGACGTTGCTGTATGGCACCCTTCCAATATATTTTTTTTATTTTCAAAAACAAAATCCCAAATCCGGATTTTCTTTTTGAAATTAAAAAAAAAGGCAGTGGTCCCTCTCGCCATGGTGGTAGTTTTCTCTCATGGCATTAGGGTCATTAAAATAATTCTACTTTCATTTACCACAACATTTTGGATGGACATGTGTAAATATAAAAATTGGGCATTTGTCCACTCAATCTAAATAGGAGCAGTGGACAACTGGTTAAACTTCTGCTGGCCCTTACAACCGTCGGGCTGTCAGAGGAGTATGTCGGAGGTGGAGACCGAGTAGTCTCTGTTGTTGACATACTTAAATTCCATCTGTGTCTAAATGAGGGTAGGAGAACTTCAGTTTGGTGGGGAGGGCACTTTGGCTCCATTATAATGGAGTATTCTCTGTGCCAAACTCTAAATCATGCTCACGTCTCCGATATATTTTCTGTATATTTGGCGTGGCCAAGTTGGCATCTGTGAACATTTTTCACACTATTATAAAACCATGGTCAGCTAATGTAATGTGCCAACTGGGCAAGGATGCAGGCAGTGGATACTGTGGGAGGGCTTACCTTAGTGCAAGGAATGACCATCTTTCAGAAGCAGTTAAAAAACTCACAATTACAGCAATTATGTTACACACGAATGACGTAATAGTCATGAATGATTTATTTTTCATCATTTGCATATATCAGGATTGGTTACAAAAGTAGCATTTAACAGGAAGGATCTCAGAGTCAATTATTTCTTTATTTTCCACAATTTCAACTAATGAGAAGCTGACACTGCAGGATAGCATGCTACTTTATACAACCATACAGCTTCAATTATATAATTACTCTTTTAAAACCTCAGAGAAACAAAACATTGTGAAAATACATTACCTTGGAGAGTGCATGCCACTTCTCGATGTCGGTTACTAACTCACTCAGATTCAATAACTGTCAGAGATATTACCGCGATTGTACCCCGGAACTTGCTGGGTATACAAAGATCTGAGCAGCAGCCTGCAAGATATTCTTTTTTTTTTAAATCAGTCTGTTTGTGAACAATTCAGAAACCCCCAAAACTTTTACTATCGCAACTGTCCTTGTTGTCAATTTCTTTGGAGGCAAAGTGTAGAGATGATTTCCAAAATAGAGAAGTGCAGGAGCCAATCGAAAGGTAGAGAAGATTTATTCACAGGTATTGAAATAAAGACCACCAGTCCAGACAGCAGTTACCTTACAACTGCCTGTACTCAATCTGCAACCTCCCAAGCATTCTGTTGCTAGGCTATGACAAAATAGAATGCAGGTCATAGCCTAACAACACAGGCAAGGAAGACAAGAACAACATACATTGGAAATACAAGAATAAAAATTAAACCACAACACAAAGTTTCTTTTTTTTTTTTAAAGGACCTCGTCACAAAGGAATTTTGGACTATATAAATCAGTACAAGGCTGTTACATGAGAAAAACAACACATTACCACTTTGAGGCTAGAGAGAGTACGGAAAAAACAAACCCCGAACCAGGCATTATTCCATTGTGCACCAAAGAAAAAACCCAACTGGTTACCTGTCCTGCGTAACGACTTCACCTCCCTAAGATATTAGGAAAAGACATGCTCACTCTGGAAATAAATGCCTGTTAGTGTCCGGCTGCCTGACTAAATAATAATGAAAAATAATATTTTGATGTTACTATTGATTCTGAGTTTTGCTTTGCATTACCTTGATATGCTGATTTACTAGTGAGTTTTGCTGTACAGTACTTACTATGATTGTGATTGTTATAAAAACAGAATGGAGCCTGAAACAGTACATCCTGATACTGTGACAAGCTGATATGTGGTGGTGTGATGTGTCTTATGATGTTACAAGTTGCCTTGGGCTCTGATGTTGCGATGGGTTGCAGTGAGCTATGACGCGATGCAGTGGTGTGCCTTGAGTTGTGATATTGTATTGAGCTGTGATGTGTTCATATGCTTAGCTGGGTGCTATGTTCTGTCTTGTTGTGCTACATGGTGTCTAGAGATTTTTTTATAGATTTGAGAATTTCCAAACATTTTTTCTTGCAACCTCGAAATTTCTAGCAGAAAACTATAACTAGTGTGAAGCTAAGGAAGCTGTAAAGCAGAGCTTTCGCATGTAAATCAGGACTTTGTGACTCTGTTGTGTATAATTGTATGTCTGATATGTAAACTCACTGATCACAGATGTCACTGCCTTATTGATGTCCCTGCATTGGCCACCAGCCAGACACAGGATCCATTTTAAGACCTACTGAATCCGCATTAAGGTCGTGAATGGCATGGCTCCTTGCTTTGTGGACAGAAGAGTCTAGAAATACATGCCTAATCAGATTGGTAAAGAAAAGTAAAGGAGGCTGTAGCTTCTTGGTACAAGTTCCTGTCCTATGGAACTCTCTCCCAGATCACTACGCCACGTAGGTAATTTTATTCGGTTTAGGAAACACTTAGAAACAGGGCTCGTCAAACAAGAGTTTCACTGTTTACCGTCAGGGCTGGACTGGCCGTAGCGGGCACCGGGCAATTCCCCGGTGCGCTGCACGGGTGGGGGCCGGTCTTGGGCCCCTGGGGGACGTTTTTGTTACAGGGCCGTTTTTGCATAGCTGCAAAATCGGCCCTGTAACAAAATCGGACGAAAACCGGCCCTGGCAAAGAGCTCGGTGGCACCCCCCCTCCACCCCAGGCGGCCAAACACTTTGCCAGGGCCGGTTGTGGTTCCCAGTCCGGCCCTGTTTACTGTCTTCTTTAGCTTCAAAATGCTATATTTGGCTCCCCCTTTTTTCAACAGTTTGCAATAAATATGTGGTGTAACACCCACCATCTGAATCCATTTGTTAAAAAAATTTCTTGCGGGGGGAGAACCCCCCCCCCGCACCCTCCTTTTGCAGTTCGGGCTCGCTTCACTCGCTTATATTAGGGTACAACATTTTTTGGCCTACCACTTTCAAAATCCTCCAGCCGCCACTGCATTGTAAATAACTACATTTGATTAGTTGTCACAGCATCTCCTAAATCTAGTTCCCACTAATATTTCGGTGCACCTTAATCTTGGCTGAATCTTTCCCAAAATGCATAATATAGGGGGGTTATCAAATGGCAACCCCTCCTCAATGTCAAGTAGCATTTGCAGGATCTTGTCCGATTCTAGGACAGCTTTGCTGTGCTTCCAGTGTTGCTTTACACAAAGTGTCATGTGGTATAAACTGACTCTGTTCTAATTCATATTCATCTCTTGGTCTATGAAATGGCATAAGATTTCCTGAATTATAAAGGTGACCCACATGGTTTGCCGTCGCCGTAGACCCCACCATTCAGTTGGATGTTGTTTTTTAATGCTAAAATTAGGCCTAAACCATAAGAGAATCTAGGGTGCATATACCGTCTACTGCTTGGTTCTGAATAGGAAACTATTCCAACAATATTTAGCAGTTTTGAGTAATACTGGGACCAGCCCAGCACAGTCCTTCATTCCAATAATATACTATGTGGTAGTTAATTTGCTAGTTGCTGCTTTTATGTGCATTACTTCTGTGAAACCCCAAAGAGTACAACCAGGCTATCCCCATTGCAGCTGGGCTGCCAGGTAATATGCCTCAAAATATGGAGCTCCTAGGCTTCTCTCCTCCAATAGTGAGTATTAATCTCTGCCTTCCGGTCTCCCATATCAGTGAAATTAATATTGTGTTTATATCTTTGAAAAATGTGCAGTGCGAAAAAGTGTTATGTTTGGACAGAAGAACAGCTTACGTGGCAGGAGTACCATTGTAAAGAGTAGCACTCATCTGAGTGGTGACAGGCACAACTTCCTCCAGAAGTTTGCTAAGTTTTAACTTTTAAGAGTGAACGTGATTGTAGGGTGTCAGTACACATTTTGCCTAATTATTTAAAGGTTTGAGATTCGAGTGATAAACTACGTCATGTCTCAGTGGATTGTAATTGTAATTGTAGGGATGCTCTAAAGGACTTCATCTGTTTGTTGAAAAATTCTGGATTTGTTGATATTAAGTTTGAGCCCAGAGACCACGCTAAACTCTTCAGGTCTACTCAATTCTATCAAAGGCCTCTCCATATGTCTCAGATATATAGCAATTTATCTGCATATGACAAGACGATATGTCTTGGATATACAGCAGTGCATCATCTGCATATGATGAAATGTGTGAGGTTTGTGGTCTAATACCACAAGCCAATATATGCTATCTCCATAGGGATGTGGTTCATGACTAGAGCAAATAATAGTGGGGACAGCCCTTCCTGGTGCCCCTTTGGACTGGTATAGGTTCTGAAATCACCTCTTCCATTCTTATTCTGGCAGTGGGGTTGGAGTAAAGCATTCAGATGCATTTTAGTATGTCCTCTCAACACCGGTCGAGCGTGACAAATGCTTTTTCCATGCAGATGGGAGCCACTACAGCACTGTTGTTGGCCGGGATGCTGTACATCACATGAAAAGTTCTACGAATGCTGGAGGAATTATTCCTACCAGGGCTGAATCCGCTCGGCTCTGGATGGTCAAACTGCAGAAAAACTGCATGTATCCTATTAAAATAGATCTTTATAAAAAATGTTCAGTCTTCATTTAAGCCAGATAAAGTGTGATAGGAGGCCCTACTTAAAGGATCATGGCCAGGCTTCTGGAACATTGTTAGAATCACCTTCCTTGATGTACCTGTGAGATCACCAGCATCCAAGCAGCACCGTACATGTTAAACAATTTCTGTGAAAGGGTCATTTGAAAATTTTATAGAATTCTAAGATAACACCATCACTGCCAGTAGTCTGCCAGATGGATAGTTGGTCTATTGCTAAACTGATTTCAATCAGTGAAATTGGTGCATTCAGTTCTGTTGGATTTTTCGCTTTTGGATCAACTGCTTCTGGGCTTTTTACTGTGGGTCAGTCTAAGTCCATGTAGGCATTTAGGGGCTGATTAGGATGGCGGTCAGACTTTAGTCTGCCCGCCATCCTCGCAGTGCTGGTACCGCTAATTAGGATGCGACCGCCACCCTGGCGGTTGTATTCCACATATTTGACATTGCGGCAGGTGCTGCTGTAAGCCAAAGTGCCTTGTTGTACATTGCCATGCACAACGTGGCAGGCACAGCGCGGTGCCTGACACCTTGTGCATGGCAATGTAGGGGGTACCATAGGTACCCCCCAAGTGCAGCACCCCATCCTCCCACCCCACTCTCCAGAGGCCAACTGAAGTACTCCAATTTTTGAGACTCCAGAGGTGCTAGGGGTAGCACCCTATGACTTCGAGTACTTCCTGATGTGGTATTATAAAATTCTGCATATCTTGATAATATCACAAAGAACTTGGCAACAGAAGCTGAAATATGAAGAGACATCTTTATTAAACTCAAATGAGTGAGACTACGTCGCACAGAAGCCTTAGCAACTGAATGAGGCAGTCTGCAGAACAGAAACCAGTTTCCTTTTTTATACAGAATCTGGGCAACACCGCCCTTCTCTTGCAGTTGGTCTTTCACATATTTTACTTCAAAGAACAAGCAGAGTCATGATTGCAATCTCACATTTCAGTTCAGCCAGCCCGCAATTATTTACCCAGCAAGGCTCAGATCCCACATCTGACCCCAATAAACATGAGCATCTCCTGTTTTGAGAAACAGGCCATAAAGCAGGAACAAGCAGGTGCGAAAGTGATTAGCCGGAGGCTTGTGTGCGATGAAAGGACTTTATGGTGTGTCAAGCCCTGATGCTAATCACAGGTGGCCGGAGGAAGGGGAGCTCGTGAGACCGGACTGACCTGGGGCAGCGGAGACCAGCTGCCCAGGTCATGGAGAAGTCAAGCAGAAAGTACATGTATTCTAAAGGCCCGTACTTGCTTATAATGTGTTTGTCTATGTGAGGGCAACTATTAAGATGGCCACCGCTCCAAGATGGACCCCACGGAGTCAATGTATAATAACGTATACATAGTGCATTTGGCAATGGGACGTTATGCAAAGCGCTTGTAAATACCGCATTGACCAATCGCGGTTTGCTAATACATGAATAAACAGGGGTAGGGCCCTGTCTCCTACGTGGTCCCAAATACCAAAGTACGACAGACCCTCCTTTTGCCCTTACATAGGCAATCACTATACTCATACTGATCTTAGTCCAGGTCTATATTCACCAGATCATCAAGATGTTGCTGATGGAGCAAAATCCTAGTACTTGGACTCTCTCTCTGGACAGGTCTCCTTGAACACGAAGAAGCACAAAGGCCACATATGGCAGGACAAAATAAGGAATACCTCTATCTAGGTGGCATAAGATCACACCCCCAACAATTAGTGATGTTCACTACTAACTAGTGTCGATGCAGGAGCTGTATAGAAGAATTGCTTACGAATTCTAATCTTTTAACCTGCTCATGTTCAGAAAAAGGGTGAAAAGAGTGCAAAGAAACAGTAGTGGAAAAAAGACATAGGTTGAGAAGCGGGTGCAGAAGTCAATTGGGTAGAGAAAAACAATCCCACCCATAAATGACAATGTCATGTTTAAAACCCACTAGAAAACACGTTATTAAGAATATATATACAACGGGAGAAAGTAGCGACCACTATTACAAATGAAATATTTAGTAACATTTTAGGGCTCCTATACATTTTTTTTATGTTCAGGTGAAACAGTGGTGACCCTCATCAATGCTCTGAGGTGAAAAGGGGGCACCTTTCTACAGAAAATGGATTTTATTCTGCTTATACTAGACAATGCCAGCAAAACAAACAGTCTTCTAACACCTAGTCTATACAATCACACGGAAACCTCTCGTGAAACCACCTATGCCCAGAGTCCGTTCAAAAAGCCTCACTGGCAGGCTTCCATTGTCCATCAAATCTTCTTCTGTTGTTTTCTTTTGCATGGGCCTCTTCATTCAAGCCTTACATGAGAAAAGAAAGTACTGCTTGGTTGGAGTGCCCTCACAGCTCACTCGAGAGTCTTAATGTTTCAAGGCAGTGCGCCAGTATCTTTCCTTTGCGGCAGGCACTACAGGTAGTGTGCTCTCCATTGATCAAAGGCACAGGTCATCTCGTGCAGATTCGGGACCATTCTCAGACTCCAACACTCGTCACTCAGTGTCAGAGGACGCTCAGGCTGCTCTTCCATGGGCACTGGAATGTAGTGCCTTCTGTCAATCTTGGATCCGCCGGTGCACTGCACTTCCATTGAAGCAAAGGAAAAGAGGGGGTGTGTGTGGCCAAAAACTCAGGCCAAGGGGCTCAAGGGACTGCACACTGTCAGAGGTTACCAGCACATGACAGGCGCTCTTTTGTACTGAAATTCTGGTTGTTGGCAAAACCAGCTCCTTCTTCCTTTCTGATGTTGAACGCCTTCTGATGAAGCAAGTGCGATGCTTTAAACAGTTTGTTGTATAACAAGGGGACTGTAAACAGGTGGCCTGTGATTTTCAAATGAGTGGCCACATGCCATGGGACAATTTTCGTCTAGAATACACTGTCTTTCTCAGGAAGCAACACAAATAAAAAGGCAGTAGGCAAAACAGTGCCTCTAAGCTTTTCAATTGGGTTTCCGTGTGAGAGCCTCCATCATCTAAGGGTAGATAACTACACGAGAATTCTATCTAAAATGGATGTCTTCACATATGGTGGCATTGTCTAATAGGGCAAACACATTTTTTTTCCTGAATGATTACATATAAGTGTTTCTAAATTCCTTATCTAGGACATTTCAATAGAAAAATCACATGGTACAGATTATCATAGGCATGTAGAAACCTTTCATATCAGGTGCACTAGGCAATACACAGGCTAATAGTCAGATATGAAACAAAAAGACAAGGACTAGAGGGTCCTGATATCTGCATGATTAGAAACTTCTGATCCCACCGAAAATCAAAGCAGCAGGAACAAAAGGGTAAAAGCCACATTAAAAATAGACATTGAAAATTCGTCATGTTCAAAAGGGTAAACGTAAGATATCTCCTATTGGTATGGAAAACTCGTCTTACTATAATATTGAGTCAGTTAGCCAGGCTATCGCTACCCTGACAGTCAGGCTGGAAAACATTGCAGCAGGCCTAAGGAAAATTCTTGGAAACCAGTCTGGTCATGCAAAAGGGAATTGTACATAATATGGGGGTTCTTGGTGCATCACTGCAGTCTGGAAGTATGTACCTGAACAATACACCTACAATAATAAATGGGCTGACTGGTGAAAGGAATACGGAAAAGGGAATTGGAACTAGGACACAACTAAAATCCCCAATCACTAAGCATAATGCGACATTGGGCAGGGAAGAAACAAAAGCAATAAAAAAATAAAAATCTATAGGAAGGACAAGAATTCACTTGGGTGGTAGTCAGGCATGTGACATCACCAAGAGTACGGGTGATACACAAAAGGCCAAAGTCACATACGTTTTAACTCTACCGCTGGCGACTACACCATATACGGTAATCTTAGCTAATGTTCCAGTTCCTTCTGCAGGGAAAAATGAAACCCTAGTTTCCTTTTAAGAAGCAAAGGCCATATGCTACTTAGGAGACAGGACACCATTACCTCATGTAATATAGAAATTAGGCCACCTTGAGTCACAGATCTATAATTTCATCCTTAGGTCCAATCAAGGATACATAAATGTAGGGCTGCCTGTTCCTTTAAGGGAAGGGCAGTATAACGTGACAGGTGACAGGTGACACACTTTGATCCTGTAGATCTCTTTTAGTTTTCTGTAATACCATTATAGCCAATTTAGACATGCACTGGTGAAGTGTTGTCTCTCATGCTCACAGCATGAAAATATCATTAGCTGTGGAATTTAGTAACCAGAACAAGTTCAACCAACTGTTGCGTAGCGATGGGCATCGTCATGACCATCCCCTTCACAACACAGGTAAACTTGTAATAGTATAAAAAGCAGCAACAAAAACAACGAAAACATGCAAAAAATAATAAAAACGCACAAAACATCAAGCCATCAGATATACTTGCTGTATATCAAGCACAAAAAGCATAGACAAAACAATAGCATATGTAATAAGCGGTGACACACAAACACCATGTCATGTACTTTATGCACTGTAAAACTGCAGCCCAAAACCCAATATTTGGGCCTGTTTAATTTGTCAGGTTTAAAATACTTACCCTCCTTTTTGACAGTAGATCACCAGGCAATGGAAATCTGCTGTCAAATATAACTCTACTGTTTCTCTTCTAACATACAGGACCAGCAAGAACAATTCATGATAGCAATTCGTTCACACTTAGCATGTAGCCTTAAAAAAACTTTAGAATCTTTTTGTCTGTCTAAGACTTAATGCAACACTTCGTTTTCTGTTAAAGAAGAGCAACTATAGCAGGCATCATTCTATTTTCTTTTTTAGAGCACCAATGTATCAGCAAAGCATTTAACATGATGTATGGACTTTCAAAGAAAACCCCTTTGCTATATTTTCCCGGTGGAATTAAGTTCTTTAGTTTTAGTGATGCTATGGAGAAACCAGAAACCCCACCTTTAGAGGCCCGTGTAGCAAGGGCATTCTGCATTCCACAGAGGCAAGGCCCTAATTTAAAAGGTCATAAAAGTCAACGTGGCAGCCTACTCATTGTTTACACTAAAGATAGCATCTCAGCAGCCTGACTGAGCCAGCCTCTGCAGCTCCCAACCCCCAGCTTCTGACACTCTGAATTCGTCAAAGCCAGAAGGCCTTCCTAATTCCTCCTGACTTGCAATAATTCGCTCTATGTTGAAAAATAATTTCTCCTTTTTAGGCGCTAAAAAATTATCCCTATTCCCAGATTGTTAAACTACATGTACTGTGAATAATTCACAAAACGTAATAACACACATACCAGTTTTTAGAATAAATGCTTGTTGCAATCCTATGCAATGGTATACATTTCATCAACCTTAAATGAATGAACGTCTCAGTAGGCCCAGCTAAAGTTAGACTGAACTCCAGCAAGTGAGACCACTTTCTGCCCCAGTCCACTGGCACTGTGAATTGTATTCGCAATGAGTTTTGATATTTTCTTCATCATTTAGTCATTTGCCTTTATTCAAGCTCTGTTTGTCGCTTTCATATTAGCATATGAAACTCAGTGCCTCCCGCCAGGTAATTACAATATTTTCACCCCTACTGCTAGAACCTGCAATCTCATCTTTCCCCTCCTACTTACTCAAACCGGTACCACATTCCTCTTTATTCCCTTCGTCAATACAACCTTCCTCACGCTATTCTTCATGTCTTTATTACTCCCCTTCATCATCTCTCTTCCCTCCACGGCATTGTACTTTCCCAATTGTTCTTCTCCTTCCTACGTATTACCTAGTTCCTATAACCGTAATTCTACATTTCTCCACCCCTCTATCATTACTGACTTCATCACGTACCTGCTCACAAACATCCTCTATTTCCTTCATCAAAAAACAATTCTCCATTTCTCTTTCTCTATGTGGGTGCTGACTCCATTAAGGCCGTTTTTTATTAACATCAAATAGTTGCGGGTTGCGACACCATATTTTATTTAATTTCTCCAAGTTTTTAAAAAGGTCTTGTTTTTCATAGCGTGTTCAGTAGTATCGTGACAGACACAGCTAAAGTTAGAACCTTCAACCCTGATATTAAAACAAGCCTTTGTACTGGCACATTGACTCATTGAATCATAAGAAGGCACAACCTGTAAATATATATCAAAACCTAAACGTATGCATTTACTGAAGCCTGGGACACTTTAAACAGTACTCTGAATGAAAGAAAATGCAATTGAAACAATCTTTTTTTTTCCCAAATTCGACTTTGATATTTTATGCATTAAAAAATGAATATCCTACAATTTTCTTGCGTAATATGCATTACCAGAATGTCTATTACATAACCCATGAGTCAGGCATTGGAAATAATAACTTATACTGTATAAAAATGAGCTTGTTTGCGCCTGCGCCAAGGGAAAATTGTACGCGCGAATGCTTGTCATTTTAGTGATGCAACACAACTTAAATCAAATTTTAATGCTAGGAGGTCATAGTATGAGGATTAAGCTTTATAAATATCAAAAAACGATTTTGAAAAGCACTTATTTTTTTAAAATAATTTTTCCCATGATTAATAATTTTCTTTTAAAAAAATCCCAATTATTCGTTTTTGTGATAATTCCATGTATAAAAAACAAGCTGCATCCCTTGCCTATCATTTTGGACACATTTAACTTACAAGCCTAAGCGCATAAGCCCAATTTGAAACGCGTCACATTTTTGCGCCACTTTCATTTAAAAAGACGGTTCTGCCAAATTTCCCCCGTGTTCAACTGGGAAGGTGCTGGCTGAATGAACATTTCTATCAAATATACTGCAGCTGAAAAGTTTGCCTGTGAACATCTAATATAATGCATCTAAGGAAAATGCTGTAAATTTATTTACTTTTGCAAAAATAGATAATTTCGTTTTTGGGGCCTGATTTATATCTATCGAATGTGTTTCTAATTTTATCCTTTAAGCATTTAACGGCAGTTTTGTATATGTGCACAATTGCTCATTCTATAAATTAAAGAGCAACACATAGCTATTGTAGCACATCACATTGTTCATTTCTGGATTTTTGTTTTAAGTTTCTACTTGATATTAATTAACCAGCAAACTACTTAACAGACTGGAAACATCAGAAGACCCACAAACACATATTGAGCTCATTTCAGACATAAACAGAAAGGGGGTAAACAGACAACACAGCGCGCTTTAGCCATTTTTCATAAATAGCGCCGTCGCAATTTACTTACAGAAGTTGCACTAATGATAAAAAAACCCACAGACATTTAAACACACAGTTGACTTACAAATCAATACGCATGACAGAAAGAAAGAACAGCTCACAGACTATACTTGAAACAAACCATTTGCAAATACTGGTTGTAGGTCATATTTACAAGCAATGCTTTTCAATAGTGTTCCAAAAGGCTGCATGAACAGCCCCACAGACAGATGCATGTCCAAGAAGTAGTGAATGCGCTCAATTCACTAGCTCTGCCTAGCAGAACACCACACAAAATCGTTGTGCATATCTTCATTCGTGAAACTGCGCAGAACGAAGGATCCTTGTTTTGTATTATGTCATATTTTAATTCCCTGGGGATACAAAATCACCAAGGAAGAAATATGTTTTTAAATCTAACCTATTTAGATATTTCCCACACTATGGTACCTTTCAAAACAAAAAGCAACACATTTTTCCATGTGAGCTTACAAACAGGCATGCCAAAAATACTGCGGAAAACGCAAGTATTATAATCAAAACCAAATGGAGAAATATCTCCTCATTACCTGCCTACACAAATTGCAATTCGCATATCCAAACCTATACAAACCAAAAGCTACATTTCCAAATTTGCTAAGTTCAGGCATCTTATAGCTCACTAATCTAGCTTCAAACTTCAAGGGTTTATCTCTACCAATAAACTCGCAAATATGCGAGACCCTCGGTTTTGGTAATTGCAATGACCAAATCAGAAACCAAGAAACCAACCCCTCGGCTTTGGTAATTGCGATAACCAAATTAAAGACCCAAAGAACCAAAGGACTGGGAGCGACCCACTTATATTTAATTCTTATTAATCAAAAGGTTATCCAAATTCTAATTGTCAAGTTCTACATGCCCAAACATCTTTTATAATACTCACGCCAAAAGGGTTCTTTTTCTCACCTTTTGAGTGACATCATGTGGAGGATCAAAATCAGGAAGAGCAGAAATATACCGGACTACATAATCAAAGAATCTCCAGAATCCCTGTGCACAGAGTACCTTCTTGGTAGAATCCCGTTCTGTCCTTCCAGTAGATTTCAGTCTCCTGACCAGATCACTCCCACAGAAAGTCACTTCTCTGATGAGGCCCAGCTGGTGGGCGCCAAACTGAAGTACTCCAATTTTTGAGACTCCAGAGGTGCTAGGGGTAGCACCCTATGACTTCGAGTACTTCCTGATGTGGTATTATAAAATTCTGCATATCTTGATAATATCACAAAGAACTTGGCAACAGAAGCTGAAATATGAAGAGACATCTTTATTAAACTCAAATGAGTGAGACTACGTCGCACAGAAGCCTTAGCAACTGAATGAGGCAGTCTGCAGAACAGAAACCAGTTTCCTTTTTTATACAGAATCTGGGCAACACCGCCCTTCTCTTGCAGTTGGTCTTTCACATATTTTACTTCAAAGAACAAGCAGAGTCATGATTGCAATCTCACATTTCAGTTCAGCCAGCCCGCAATTATTTACCCAGCAAGGCTCAGATCCCACATCTGACCCCAATAAACATGAGCATCTCCTGTTTTGAGAAACAGGCCATAAAGCAGGAACAAGCAGGTGCGAAAGTGATTAGCCGGAGGCTTGTGTGCGATGAAAGGACTTTATGGTGTGTCAAGCCCTGATGCTAATCACAGGTGGCCGGAGGAAGGGGAGCTCGTGAGACCGGACTGACCTGGGGCAGCGGAGACCAGCTGCCCAGGTCATGGAGAAGTCAAGCAGAAAGTACATGTATTCTAAAGGCCCGTACTTGCTTATAATGTGTTTGTCTATGTGAGGGCAACTATTAAGATGGCCACCGCTCCAAGATGGACCCCACGGAGTCAATGTATAATAACGTATACATAGTGCATTTGGCAATGGGACGTTATGCAAAGCGCTTGTAAATACCGCATTGACCAATCGCGGTTTGCTAATACATGAATAAACAGGGGTAGGGCCCTGTCTCCTACGTGGTCCCAAATACCAAAGTACGACACCACAACGGGCCCCCAAAGCAATTCCTCACCAGCCTTTCGCCATGAAAAGGCCTGTGACACCCTGCATACTAATAGGATGGTGGTGCCTGCTAGGCACCACCACCATATTGAGGCCCAAGTCCACCTGGCCGGCAATCAGAATGGTTGCCGACTGGCGGAAAAGCGACGGACCCACTTTGTGTCCGCCGCGATACCCCCGCCATCATAATATGGCGGGGATAAATCGAGTTGGGATGGTGGGCGGATCGCCACCGCCGGGCCAGCAGTGGCGATCCGCCCCCCATCCTAATGACCCCTCTAGTATCCTCGATCCATCCAACTTAGGACCTGGAGGGTTCTTAATGTAGTCTGGGTTCCTTGTAAGGATACATGGCATCATGGTTGGGTTAGGTGTGGGTGGTCTTGGTGGCAGACACCCTGCATAAGATATCTGTTTTTCACTTTTGTACCACCTGGTTTTGGACTTTTTACTGTGGGTGAGTCTCACAACTATTGTCTCACCCATGGTAATCACACTGTAAATGGACTGTGCGTGTTTACCGTCAATGTGTGCCTTTTAAGATAAGCATAAATGATAACAGATTCCCTTTTCACTTATAAAATTAGTTTAATTATTGTTTATGTATTGGCCTTTAGAGATTTTTAGAAAAATGTAGAAAATCGGTCTTTGTTAAGGAATCCACTAAATTGGGAATCCTGGACAATAGGTCAGTCTTTTTTCCATTACTAGCCCATAATAAATAATCCATCATTAACATTTAGGGCCTCATGTAGGTAGCTAAATACCGGTCGGTAACGGCCGAAATTCGGTAAATATCCCGTTACCGACCGGTATTCACGCATTTGAGATGTAGGAGTCCAAAAAGAAGGATTCGGTAAACATGAATCGGTAAATACCGATTCATCTTTACCATATTCTAAATTACCGATTCTAAATTACCGAATTCATATTTACCGATTCGGTAAATATGAAAAGGTAAAATGACACAAGAGATGTAGGTAAAGTGGAAATTACCGAATTCCATGAAATTCGGTATTTAAGAGTCGGTAATTAACACTGAGTGAAAGCAGGTGGTAATCAGCCACAGTGCATAAATGCAATCCCAAAATGCAACAGCGTGAACACCATGGCCGCTCTGCATGTGATTGCAAGGCGCCTACATCTACAGGCAGCAGGTCTGAGGATTTGGAGACGGGAGGAACGCATTTACAGACAGCGCATCACACTCTTTCAACTGACTGAGGCTGAGATACATGAAAGGTACAGGCTACACCCCCAAACCATCATGGACCTGATAAGGGACCTGCACCCACTCCTGGACCATCCAACAACAAGGGTGCATGCCATACCACCACATGTGCAGGTGCACAGTAGCCTACATCTACTTGCATCTGGCAGTTACCAGGGGGTGATAGCTGCGGTAGGCGGGGTATCCCAGAGTTGCCTGTCCCGTTTCTTCAGGAAGTTCCTGGATGCCATGATGCAGAGAATGCAACACTACATCAGCTTCCCAAACACAGAGGCTGAACTGCAGAAAACAAAGACCGACTTCTACCAGATGGCACAGTTCCCGCATGTCATAGGCTGTATTGATGGCACACACATTCCAATCTGCCCACCAGCAGCCACTGAGCACATCTACAGGAACAGAAAGTCCACCCACTCCATAAATGTGCAGGTAATCTGTGATGCTGCCAACATAATCACCGATATCGTAGCTAAGTTCCCTGGGAGCACCCACGACTCATTCATCTTCCAGAACAGTGGGATCTACACACAACTGGTTGCCGGCGACTTTGGAGAAGGATACCTGCTAGGTAAATAACTGTGACACTCCCTACTACTAATCGCAAATGAATGTGTATTGAGGCATGTGACTAATGGTACTCTCTTACTCACCTAGGCGACAGTGCATATGCCGTGCGGTCATTCATCCTCACTCCCTACCTACACCCATCAACCCTGAGTGAGAGACGATATAATGTGGCACACAAATCAACACGCAACGTGGTGGAGCGCACGTTTGGACTATTGAAAAGCAGGTTCCGCTGCCTCCACAAAAGTGGAGGCGCACGCCAGTACACACCCATCATCTGCTGCAAGATCATTGCCACTTGTGCAATGCTGCACAACCTTGCCACAAAGAGAGGTACAGAGGTGGAAATAACTGATTTTGAGGACAATGATGATGAGTCTGCACAGCCAGAGGCCAACGCAGCAGGAGTGGCAACAGCAACAGATGGGAGAGAGAGACGGGCAGAGATCACATGCAACTATTTCTAAGTAAGTAAGGGGAACAGCCAGTAGTTGGATGCCATGACGTAGTTTAATCATGCGGCACTACGCCACAACACAAAGGAAAAACTGTCCTATCAATTTTGTGCAATCAATAGTTGTAAGTCAAGGGTTACTTCACCCAATTGTCTCATGCAATTGTGTGCAGCATCAGTGTCTGCGCCCACGCACTACAGTGCGGGATGCCATTGATTGTGTGTCCTCACTTGCTGTGGGATCAGTGGCAGCCCCATGCCGCCTGCTGCTCCTCCGTGTGTCTGGGACAGGGGGGGTAATGCTGCTCCTACTGGTGGTTTCTTCGCTGTCCCCAGCATCCACAGCACCAGTTGTGGCAGACTGGCTTGTTAGCAGCACCTCAAGTGCACTGGTGACCCTCACCATCCCCCTTGACACGTCATTGCTGCAGTGCGCAAGCCCCTCCTGCATTGCCACGGAGCGCCTGCAGAGCAGCGAAGTGGCAGTTGCCAGCCGGTTCACTGCCCTTGTGTGATGATCTTTTTTCTGCCGTTCCCGGCGCCGTGCTGCTCTGTCCTCATCAATCTTTGTGCACAGCAGCATGACGGACTGGGACATGTCCCGCATGCCCACAGCCATCTCCCTCATGCCCTCAGCCATTGCGCTTATGCCCCTGTCAATGTTCCCCATTTTGTCGTTAAGGCCCTTCATTTGGCGCTGTACTGACAAGATTGCCTTGCCTTGTAGGCGCTGTATCTTGACCATGGTGGCCTCCAGCCCTGAGAACACTCCATGGCTCTCACCCTGTGGAGGTGGACTTTGCACCCGAGCCCTGCGGCGATGTCTGGCACCTGTGTGTGCTCCCTCAGAGGCAGAGGGCACACTGGCATGGCTACCATCCAGTGGCACAGTGGATGTTTCCGCCCCCCTCGAGTCTTCAGATGAGGACTCCGAGACATTTAACCTGGAAGCAGCACGCCTCCTCGACCTGAGCAATGCAGGTGGTGTTGATGCCGGTGACTCCAGCAGGAGTGGTGATGCTGGCTGGGGTGGCGATGCTGGCTGTGGTGGTGAGGCTGGCTGTGGTGGTGAGGCTGGCTGTGGTGCTGATCTCTGCCCAGAACTTGTGGTGGCCTTCTCTGAGCTGTCCTTCCGGGGTGCCCTCTCTCCCTTCTCATGTGCAGTCCTGCGCAAAGTATCGTCTGTGGACAGAAATGCAACATCATCTCAGTGTACCTGAAGCCCTGCATTGCTAGCATCACAATACATTTCTAAAACACTCTCTCATTGTCCTCTGCCTGCTTTTCGCTAATGTGTGTAACATGCCTTGTTGTTCTGTGCTATTCTTCTCATGTTTGGGGTTTCAGAGACTACATCTCCCATAATGCATTGCTAGTATGCACTAACACCTGTACTGGAGTGGGATTCTCATTGCCCAATTGGGGAGTTGGGATAGGGGTAGGGGGGGCCACATTGCTGTGCATGCGTCTTACCTTGTTTGGTGGCGGCTTTGGCAGAGCTGTCTACATCCCCAATCCCCACGACACTCTCGGGCTCAATTGTTGACTCCACGAGCTCCTCAAGTTCTGTCAGGGCAGGTGGCCTGTTCCTTCCCCCTCCTGTCCGGCTGGCCTCTTTCTTCAGTTCCCCCATCTTCCTCTTCGTGACGATACGGATGTCATACCACCGCTTCTTCAGCACGTCTATGTCCCGGGGGGTCACTCCTATTGCATTCGCCTGCGCCTGGTTTCCCAGCCAGATTTTCCTTTTCTCTGACTCAGCCACTTGCAGGGACTGCTTTCCGAACAGCTTCTGGTGCTGCTTGACCACCTCCTCCACAAGTACCTGCAGTTCCTTTGGGCTGAATTTTTGTTTTCTCCTCCTTTCCCCTCCATCTCTCTCTGTCTCCTGGCTGGACATTGTGTCAGTTTGTTGTTCACAATCAGGCACTGGCTCTGTTGCTCTGCTCTGCACTACCAGCCTCTCCAGAGTCTGATGATTGTGTGCACCTGCCTGGGTGTGGCCACTTCCTGGTTGGGTGGGGTTGGCCTTGCACAGGATTGGCTGATTCCTCAAGTGATGTATATTTGAATTAACGATTCGGTAAAATCCGATTCGGTATTTACCGAATCGGTAAATACCACTTCGGTATTTACCGATTCGGTAAATACCGCTTCATGATTCCGGCCGGTATTGTGGATTCGGTATTCATTTACCGAATTTTACCGATTCGGTAATTTATACCGAATGTTTACCTACATACTATTTACCGATTCATAAATACCGATTCGGTAAACTTCGGAATTTATGAATCGGTAAATATTATTTATCTACATATGGCCCTTAGTGAGGAAAATAATTTTATAAGTGAAAAGGGAATCTGTTATCGTTTATGCTCCATATACCCTGTCCCTTTTTTCTGCATTAGGGTAACTCCCTTGTGTTTTGAAACCTTTTAAGATAAGGGCACTGCAGCGCAGCAAGGGTAAGAGGCACTTGGCTAGTTACACAAGAACACGTGTTCACTCCTGTACATACATTTGAGGGATGCACGTTTGAGACTACTGCTTTGCACACCCTTGTAATTGAACACAGGCAGCCTGGCACAGAGGGGAGTCTGCCGGGTTAGATACTGACCTGGGGTAGGCCTTATAATATTAGTGGGCACTCATAGGTAAAGTCAGTACGGTTTACTGTTTGACACTTTATTATACACATGGGGAAAATCTGCCTGACCATGCAGTTTTGCTCACCTTTGAACTAAAAAGTCAAGTGAGATATCAAATTGGGATGAAAGGTGTGAGCTCATTTCAAATATGCAAGACCCAAGAAGATATATGTACAACTTATGGGTCATCCAGAATTGTCATATTTCTCTGGCTCAGCTCATGATCAGAGTCCAGGTTTTTTGTTACACTGCTGGGTCACGTTAACTACATTGCTCTCCAGCAGAAGGAACAAAGGTCTCCCAAAGAAAGGAAGCCATTAACAATGCACTGCATCAGTTAATTAGCTGTCACACTGTACTAGGGTTGGGACAGCAAAGGTCCACTGAACAAAGGAGAGCTCCCAGACCTCTGGAGCCAACCCAGGAGGGGGCTCCTCAATGGAGTTTTGGTGGGAAAGGCCCCTGGTAGTGATGTCAGTGAGGGGCAAAGCTGGGGCTCCTAGAGGGAGAGAGATGGGGCCAGTGACTTTTGGATTGTGCTATCTTGAATTGTTCCAGCATGCTGTGCAGGGTTTTGCAACTGGGGTGGAGAGGTGGTGTGGCACCCTTGGATTGGCCAGTGGTGCCTGGCTTTTAGAACTTTCCCATTTATTAAAGTTTTGCCCCCGAGAAAGTGATTTTTGTTGGAGCTAGACACTGGGATTGGACAGCGGCAGCACCATGGACAACTGAAAGGACACACCCCCTGATGCCCTCAGGTACTAATGACTATGCCTACAGTTGACCCAAGGACAAATTGGTCTCTCTCCAAGACCAGAAAAGCAGGTCCACTTAAATCCCCTAAGGATCAGTTGGGGGAAGAACTGGACTTCTGAGCCATCACAGAAGGACAGAAGCATGAGAGAAAAGAAAAAGGAAGGAGAAATGCTGGTGCATGGATCCAGTGGAACCAGTTCCCTGCAGTTTTGCCACCTTAGGGGCCAGGAGGCCTGAAGAAAAAGCTCGAAGTAGCTAGGGCTCCCTACCTGGATTAGTATAAGCCCACGACTTTACAAAATGGTCCAACATGGCCTGCAATATCGAAGGGAGAAAGATTTGAACTTTGACACCCCAGCCGACAAACTCCACTCCAACATTTTCCAAAGCTCACGGGATGGGCCAGGGGCTTGGGTCAATGAGAGGATCAGTTATATTTAATGAACCCACTGGCAGGAGGGGTACATAGGGCCCCCCAGACTCCCCAGATCCCAACAACCCAGACCGATTTTTGCACAACGAGGCCTAGGACCCCATCTCTGGGCTCCTACCATGGAAAGGAAATGGGCGGGGGCCTTCCCCTCAAAGAAGAACAAGGGGGCCTGGGACACCAACTTTCGACCCCACTATAAAAAAGAAAATGGGTAGCACCCTCGCGATCCCCCCAACAAATAGACAAGGGCCTGGGACCCCTACCCCAGGCCTCCAATAACAGATGAAGCAGTGCCTGCTCCATCGCACTCCCCTATACTGTGGTAGCCCTGACCCTGCTCCCCCTATCCATGTCTGGGGGAGTGGGATAGTGACCATGAAGAAGACACCCTGTCTGCTTTGAACGTGCACGGCAGAAGCACGCTGCTGACTCCCGCTCCGGCAGTGAGTGATGTGGCTGGGCAAGGAGCTGGCTGCAGCAGCCAAGGGTGGGCTTCCCGTGCTGTGCCCAACAAAAGGAGGCCATGCAAGGTGTCTGGGTGGGACCGGGCACTGACAACAAATAACAATCATTTAAAAAAGGAAAACAAAAAGAGGTTGCACAGCAGCTATGGAATGTGGCTGGAGCTGCCAGATCAAAAAGTACGCTCACACGTGTAGCATCTCATAATGCCCTGTGAGGCTGAGTTTTACACCAAACTTTCCATGATGTAGTGGATGTGGTGGCCCCAAGATGGCAGGGGCACCATCAATTTATAAATGGGAGTGTGGGGGGGCTGAAGGTGTACAGCAGCTCCGCCTCCAAGGAAGCATGCAAAGTACTGACAATAAGGGCCCGATTCCGATGTCGGACGGACAGGAGACCGTCCGACATCGGTTTGGAACTGGAATCTAATGACCTCCTGTCGTCAGTTCCAACCCAGGAAGTAGGATGCGACCGAACCCTATTTGGTCGCAATCCTATACTTTACAATGGGAGCATGCATTCTGATCGGAATGCATGCTCTCATTGCAAAGAGCAGATGTGCAGTTCATCCCTGCACCCGGTGGCAGGCACCTGGAGGTGCCTGCCACCGGGGGGAGGAATCAACAGGGGGCACCATATGTGCCCCCTGCAATGCCATTTGGTAGCCTTGCACTCATGGAGGCCCTGCTCGGGGTCCCCAAAGACAGATTCCCAATGCCTTTCTGTGTCGGAAAGGCCAGTACAGAAATGCAGTGGGAATCTGCCATCGTAATCCCTTAGCCGGAAAGAGACGACCGAGGGATTACTGCAGGGTTTACAAATGGTGGACAGGCTCTCCGAGCCTGTTGGAGGCCATTCGGGAAACCGATTCGGATTCCCTGCTGACTGACACCATCGAAATGGGTCGGTCAGAAAGGAATCCGACCAGCCGATTAGGATGCGGGTTGGAGGGCGCTCCACAAAATTATACCCCCTCCCTTAGGATTTTTAGCTGTAAGTTAAGGAGTTTTCAGGATGAACCTTTTGTTCTACAGTCTGGGAGTGCAGTGAACCCTATTGGTTGACTTCATGGATGCACCTATTGTGGCCTGAAGTGATTTAACCAGGTTCTCCAGCTGCTGCTCCTTCCTTCCACCGTAAGGGACGCTGAGACCTAGAATAAAAACAAGGCACTCAATTAGAAAAGGGCGGGCTGACCCAGGAAACAACGCCACAAATATTGAGGAGGGACTTTCTTTTCCATGCAGGGGAGAAGCAAGGCCAACAAAAGAGAGGACGGGTGAGGGAAAAGCCTTCTACCATCCTGGAAGTAGGATGAAGAATGCCATGGAGAACCACCAGCAGAGTGCCGAGTTTACCCAGGGACATGATGGCAAAGAAGGTACCGCAACCTTCGCCTTGGGAGAAGACAGAGTGAATTCCAGTGACACCAATCCAACCAAGGGTGGCCCGATACCTGGAGTGAAGAGTGTTGGATGCTGCCAAGAGAAAACCAGGAGCCAGCCACAACTCAGGAGAGTTGTGGCTCCGTGGTGAGTGACCGGGGAGAGGGTTGAAACCCAGTCCTGGTACAGGGACGGGGTGGTTTGATTTGGGGGGGGTTAGGTTTTTGTTGTTTCTTTATGGCATTAAAATCCCCATAGTCATGCAATTGTACTTCTGAGCACTCACAACAAGAACCCAAGAGACAAATGTGCTCAGGAACTCTAATTCACAGTAAGAGGGGAAAGCAGTGGAACCGACCTCAAAGCTATCCCCCAGTTTTTTTGTAACTCCTAGATACAAGCCCACATTTTGGGGTGCATTGAACCGGGTAATAGTACCCAACATACCTATCCTTTTTTCGGTTCCTTTTGGATAGCCACATGGGCGGACAGGGTGAAGAAACATGTCCTACCTATCTTATTCACAGATCCTTCAGGATCAAACCACTCCAGTGCACTGGTAAAGGAATATGTCAAACTGCTCATTTTGCCTTATACTTATCTCAACATTCTTCTGTCTTTCCCTGAGGGAACTGGCAGCGGCAACCATCTTGAAGAATCTAAGGGGGAGAAGGGAATTCAGCATTACCACCAGCAGTCCTTGCAGGAGGAACGCCTTCACCCAGTCGCGCTATCCTCACATCTGAATCCTCCATTTAACACCCATCTTGTTTCTACATACATTTTCAATAAAAAGCCATCACACGTATATCAGATACGCTTCCTAAGCCCAATTTCTGCTGATTCCTCCTACAGGTAGGGTCAGAAGTAGGATATGGGGAAATGGAGGCTTGTGTGGCTCAATGGCTAAAGGACAAGAACGCATAGAGAACATAATGGAAAAGTTCCTATCAACAGCCATCGAAGACAGAGAAACTTTCCAGAAGGTCATGACCAGTCAGGTGGAACAGATAATCAAAGTGGCACAATCTCAGGATACGGCCATAGGTAAACTGACCCTTAGGCTGGACCAGAAGAGATGCCATCTGTGATATTTGCGTGGAGAAGACCCCGATTTTTTCTTTAACAACTTTGAGCGCTTGGCCCAAGCCGCAGCCTGGCCTGAGGACCGATGGGCCAAGTACCTTGGCCCCTACTCACAGGTGACCTGCAGACTGCCTACCAGGCGACCAATCTACAAGGAGTCATCACCTAATGTGGACATGAAGAAGAGCATCCTGGAGCGACTAGGATTGGATGACGAAACCTACAAAGTCTGGTTGAGGCAGATCAGGCAGGGGACCCATGAAACCCCTAGAGCCCTGTATTACCGAGTGAAGGACACGACCGACAGGTGGCTCAAACCTGAGAACGCCACCAAGTTAGAGATTCTTGAAAAAATATACCTAGAGAAGTTCCTGGCCTCTATCCCCATAGTCATGCAATTGGCCTCTATGCATCCGCCAGTAAAAAAGTGGGTAAGGCAGTACAGCCATGTGACCCTAGACAATGCAGTGGAGATCGCTAGTGCTGAAAATCGCACCCAGGAACTACGAGGGGGTCATGAAGACAATATTTGGCCGGGTAATGGCCCTGGTGTAGAGAAACCCAGCCCCTAGAACTCTGGGAACCCAAGGCCATTCCCCTTCTACCAGGACTGGGGTCTAGACCCGTTACGCCAAGATCACAGTGATTCAATTGTGGGGTAATAGGTCACATAACCTGTTATTTTCCCAGAACGGAAGAGCCGATGGACAGGGAACTGGCTAGAACTCTATACTATGCAAATTCTGGATCTCACCCATCATGCCATTATCTTATAAAGGTAAACAGTCAGCCTGTCCCTGCTTTGTGTGACACAGGGTGCCATCAAAGAGTAATAAGACCACAACTCATCCCCGGAGATCTCCCAGAGCAGACATATGTTGTGAATATTCAGTGCGCTCACGGTGATAAAAAGTTGTATCTCGTAGTCAAACTCAATATACAACATGAGAGGAACCCTGCAGGACCCCTACAGGTGGGGTTAATACTGCTCTTACTCGAACCCTTTATAGTGGGAGCCAATTACCCTGAGTTAGAGACCCTGGTGAAAGACATGGAAAAAAGGGAACTCATGGTGGGAAAAACGCTCCCTTTTCACAGATGGAAGATGACAAGTGGCCCCTTCCCAAATTTTGAAAGATCACAAGGCAAAAGAGAGCAGAGAAGTGCGAACCAAAAAGATCTTGGCAGCTTCCACAGTGAAACATATCTGGGGATCACATAGGAATTCCAGAGCAGAACAAATAGAAGAACCCCTGTTCCAGAAAGCTTGGAGTACGGCTAATAAAGAGGATCTCCAAGCGGTATCTTTATTGTACCGAAAGGGGGGAAGACAGAATCCGTACAGCTACTTATTCCGGAACCTTTTTAACACAAAGTTCTGTTTTTAGCCCACAACCATCTGTTAGGGTGCCATTTTGGACCTGAGTAAACCAAGAAAGACATCCTTGAAAGATTTTATTGGGCAGATATGTATAGTCAGGTCAAGACGTTTTGTGGAAAATGCTCGGCCTGACAGAAACACAGCCGATATCAGTCCCTGAAAGCCCCCCTGTTTTCCCTACCCATGACAGATGAGCCCTTTACGTGAGTAGGAAAGGATACAATAGGACCCTTAATTCCTTCCTGCAGTGGATGCTGGTGCATAATAGTAATGGCAGATTATGCTACCAGGTACCCAGAGGTGGTGTCTCTTCATCAACATAACACTACACAGATCTCCAAAGCCATGATAGACATATTTTCATGGGTGGGTTTTCCCAAAGCGATACTAAAAGACCAGGATACTCCCTTCACTTCCGGACTCATGAAACAAGTGTGTGACCAGTTAGAAATGTAACAGATTCGAACTGCTGCTTACCATCCCTGATAAATGACTTAGTAGAGCATTACAATGCTATTCTTAAAATCACATTAAAGAAATTTTTAGATCTAGAAGCCAGGAATTGGAAACAGATTCTACCACTGGCCCTATTCACCATAAAGTGTAAGGAGCATAGCAGTACCATCATTTTGACATTGAGCTGTTGTTTGGTCGGAAGCACCATACCCTGTTAGACAATGCCAGGGAGTCTTGGGAAAAGGAGAGAGATAATACCAAACCACTACTGGAATATGTTAACTGCCTAAAAACTCACCTGGGCCAAATATGGAAAATAGTAAGGACAAACCTAAAGCAAGCACAACAAGCCCAGAAAGTACAGTACGACAAAAAGGCTAAACTCTGCAAATTTTAAGTTGGTGATCTAGTGCTTCCCCTTTTACCCTCTTCCGATCACAAGATGTTGATCCAATGGTAGGGACCCTATACCATTATAGAAAAAGTTACTCCTGTGATATATAGGGTGGAAGTCAAAACGGAAAGAAAAGAAACACAGATATATCATGCGAATTTGCTTAAGAAATGGGAAGGCCCGCTCCCCATCCTTTAGGGACTGAAAGAATTGAACGTTTTGCAAGGCATCTAATGCATAGACACAGAATTAGCTACAGAATAAAGACAGAAATTGGGTAAACAACTAGAGTCATACCTTGGGGTGTTCTGAACAACCCCAGGGAGAACCTAAACAATACAACATTCCTTCGTCAACGAAACAGGAAAGAAGGTACGTCTTAAACCCTATAGAATTCCTGTAGCCCACCGACAGGCAATTGAAGAGGAGGTCTAGCGGAGGTTATCGATGGGAGTGACAGAGCTATCCTTGAGCGAATGAAACTTGCCCATTTTGTTAGTCCCAAAACCGGATGGTTCCTTCAGGTTTTGCACTGATTTTCATGAGGTTAATAAGATCTCAAAGTTTCACACATACCCCCTCCCACGCATAGATGAAATGATCGAGCGACTAGGACAAGCCCAGTACAGCAGCACCTTAGACTTATGTAAAGGGTATTGGTAGATCATGTTTAACCCTACTGATAAAGAGAAGATGGCTTTTCCACCCCAGGTGGGTTTTACCAGTTCACTGTTCGACATTTGGGTTGCATTGGGGCCTGGCTACCTCTCAGGGTAGGATGAATACCATTCTAGGACCACACAGACCTTACGCTGCTGCCTATAACGATGATATAATAATTCACAGCCCCTCTTGGGCAGAACATTTAAGACCTCTACAAACCGTCTTGCACGCCTTATGGTCGTTGGGTCTTAAGGTCAATCCTGCGAAAAGTTCTCTGGCAACTAAACGTGCAAAGTATCTAGCATACTTATTTGGAGAAGATCTAGTGTAGCCCAAGTAGAGAAATCTCAGCTATCCTTCATGTACCCATCCCAAAGACAAAAAAAGATTTGTGTGCCTTCCTTGGTGTAGTTGGTTGTTATAGAAGTTTTATCCTGAGGTTTTCCCATACAGACACTCCATTAAACAACCTCTTGAAAAGCAATAAAGAAGCCATTCAGACTTTGGAACATCCCCCACAGAAGGTAATTGAAGCCTTCCAGTCATTGAAAAGGGCTTGGACCTCAGAACCTGTCCTACACAATCCTGACTTCTCAAACAGATTCCTCTGGGGTGGGGCTAAGAGCGGTCCCATATTGTTTATATAAGTCGGAAGCTTTTCCCATGGGAAAAGAACTATGCAATAGTGGTAAAAGAGGCACTGGCCATCAAGTAGGCATTCAAATAACTCCAATACTATCTAGAGGGAAGTGAATTCGATCTGTACGCGGATCATGCCTTTTTTCGAGTGGATGTACCAATATAAAGTCAATAACACCTGTAAATTATGGTGGTTCTTGACTCTTCAGACGTTTTGATTTAAAACCTACGACCAAAAAGTAAAAGAACAGACTAATGCAAATTTCATGATACCCTTAGGACTCAATTCTTCCTAGGAAGAAAATAAGGGAGAAGAAATGTGATATAAAACCGACCCACTCCCCGTACTTACCGGGTTCTCCAGCCGCTGCTACTTCCTTCCATTATAAGGGATACCAAGACCTAGAAGAAAAACACCAACACATTTACTGTGTTAGAAAAGGGGCTAGGCTGGCCCTGGAAACAATGCCAAAAACATTGAGGAGGAACATTCTTTTCCAGGCAAAAGGGGATGATCCAGGCCATCAAACGGGAGGACAGATGGGAGAAAAGCCGGCTACCATTCAGGAAGTAGGATGGAGAATGCCAAAAAGGAGAACAACCACCTGCAGAATGCCAAGTTTCCCTCCCGCACAAGATGGCGAGGAAGGTACCGCGACATACGCCTTGAGCGAAGATGAAGGGAAATCCGGTGACGCCGACCCAGCCCAGGATGGCCCAATACCTGGAGCTAAGAGTGGTGGATGCCACCAGGAGAAGCGCTGGAGCCAGCCACAACTCAGTAGAGTTGTGGCTCAGTGGTGATTTACCGTGGAAAGGTTTGAGACCGGGGTCTGATACAGGGAGAGTGGTTTGATTTTGTGGGGGGTTTTGGTTTTTGTTATTTCTTCATGGCATTATTTTCCCCATAGACATGCATTTACATATCTGAGCACACCCATCCAGAACCCAACAGACAAATATGCACAGGTGCTCTATTCATGGTGAGAGGGGAAAGTAGGGGCACCAGCCACAAAGATACTCCCCAGTTTTTTTGGGAATTCCTAGCTACATGCCCACATTTTGGGGAGGATGACAAAGGGTAATAGTACCCAACATACCTATCCTTTTTAGGTTCCTTTGGGATAACCCTAGGGCGAACCTGGTAAAGAAACACGTCCTGCCAATCTTATTTACAGATACTTTGGGATCAAACCACCAGGGTGCACTGGTGAAGAATAAGTAAATCGTTCATCTTACCTTATACTTACCACCGCAAAATTCTCCTGTTTTCCTGTAGGGAATTGGTGGCGGCAACCAACTTGAACAACCTAAGGAGTAGAAGGGAATTCAGCATTACTACCAGCTGTCATGGCAGGAGGAACACCCTCACCAAGCTGCGCTATCCTCGCATCGAAGTCATTCATTTAACATCCATATTGTTTCTACATATATTTTCAATAAAAAGTTACCATATGCAAATCAGAGAAGCCACTTAAGCCATATTTCCGTCCATTCCTGCCACATGGAAACACTGATAAAGCCAGTAGGCCATCTTTATTTAAAGTGTCACCCCTAGACGGTTATGTGCTATATTGTCTGGGAGGGGTTACTATGATTTGTGAGGTGAAATGAAATTTTATCAAAGGTATTTGCACCAGCCTTTGTATATTTGTCAATTATTGTGCAGTATTGAGTAGTGTGTGTAATAAATGTACTTTTCCTTTTGTAAAAAAATGCACAGACTGGACAATTATTTACGGAGTGTTATTATTGTGCGCAAGTGAATGCTTGGACTAGCCCACACCACCTCCCCTAAGTAGGTCTTGGATTGCTCTGCTTCACTACCCTGAGAGTCTAGGGATACACTGGGTTGCTTGGTTCCCAGTGAGGAGCTAAATGTTAGAACCATTACTTGTGCACGTCTCACAAATAATGGACACATTCCTTACAATTTCCCAAGGCCTACTCCTCAGTAGGAGATGGTAGTCCATCTGTATCTGTATATGCTTCCTGAGATCCTAGAACAGTGTCGTCTGCCTGCATGTGTAATTGCTGATAGTAAGAAGCAAATGCCTCATTAATCCCAAATTGGATATAAAGGAGATGTCCGCCTGAGCGACAAAAAGCTGCAATGCTAGTGCATTGTGCCTTAGTGCCAATAAGTCAGAGCAGAAAGTGCCCTGACCTGTCCCCCTCTGAATGGCTTAGTACTAGGTACTCGTTATAGTTATGGGAGCTTAGACACAGGTGCAGTTCTTTGTGCAGTAATTGTTTATGCACAATATCTTCACCTATAGAGACAGAGTGTAAGCACTTAATCTCAATGTCCTGTAGATCTGCCTCTAATGCATGGAACTTGGGGGGATATTCTAAAGGACCTATCGCCGAGTTATCAACACTATATCGCAGTCAAAGTGGGAATAAAGTTATCGCCCCATTCACAAACCGGTGCTAACCGCCGATATCACCATTGTTCCTGGAATAGCAACCGCAAAATACATCGCCACAGATGACACCCCTGCAACTAACGCTATTGGGAGGCACAGTAGCGTTCCTGTGCAAAAGGCAGTGACAACACCACTTCACAACATTCTCAACGACCAGCCAGATTGGCGACAAGATCCTAAAACAGGCGATAAGGTGTGTTAGCAGCAGGGATTTAACACCTGCTCTGACCTGGTGTAAAGTCAGACGACAACCTGCACCATGAAAGGGAGCCCAGCCGAGAGCCACACCTGAAGAACAACAGATGCCATGGAGCTACTGATCATGCAGCTCGGACACCCAAGAGGGCCACAACACCCACTGCCACCACCCACAGGATCCCCCCCCCTAACCCGGGCACCCTCCCCTCACCTCGGACAAAGGTATTTCACATCAACCTTACAGAGTCATGAACAAAGCAATTCGCATGATGTCGCACAATGACAAAAATCAACGTTCATGTGTGGTCAGAAAATTGAGAACCATTTGTTCAACTTTTAATTTCCAAACAAATAATTTTATTAAAATTAAACACAAAACAAATATTTGGGAGAGTCATGGCTTGTCTTCTCTGGACAATCTGTAAGTCACAGCCTGCAAGACAAAATCCAAGATGAGAAGGTGTGTTATGCGCCCATCAAAGGACAGAGAGAGAGAGAAAGAGAGAGAGAGAAAGAAAGAGAGAAAGAACGGGAGAGAGAGAGTGAGTGAAAGGAAGAGAGGGAGAGAGAGTGGCGACACTACGGACCCAAGTCTCACTGCTCACCTGCTGCCACCGGTGTGTCTCCAACCACGTGCCGGTATACACTGCAGTCCACCAGATCCCTTACCTGAAACAGTGTCCAGATTTATGAATGGCAGAGTTCACATAATTGCACACGCCATCATCCCTTGCCCGCCCCTGCGCACACAGGCTGCTGCACCCCAGCCCCTCCTGCCGCCCAGAGGTGATTGCCCACCCAAGTGCACACAGGCTTACTGCTCACCTTCCGCCACAGGCGTGCCATTGAAAGCTCCAAGCCCGGAGCCCGCAACCTTGGCAGCCTCCACATCATGCACTAACTCTGTGAACCGCGAGGCCACGCCACATCACGTGGCGGTCACCACGCACAGCCCGCTGGCTCAGGCCTACACTGCGGTCCAGCAGGGCACACACAAATCCTTACCAGTCCGGAACGCCAGGACGGCGCATCATCGCAGGCTGCACACCCGCTCAGCACTTAAGGTGCCCATACCTCAGTGCACCGAAAGTCACCGTCCCGTGGCGGTAGGCCCGTGCTGGCTGCAGTGTATTCTGTGCCACCAAGTCTGTGCAACGCAAGTCATGGGCACTTTATGATTGCGTCCCGTGGTGCGGACGCCATAATGTCACCTCCGGCAGTGGGGAATGTGATGTGGTAGTGCCCTAGGCCCTCATGCATTAATAATAACCACACACATACACCCAGAAAGAGAGTGGAAATGTCATCCAGCACGTGCACCTGGCCCTCATATTGGCAGGGTCACATAACCTGTGACGCGTGTGCTGGATGGGTGTGGCGTGGGTGTGAACCAGCCATGAGGGAGTGGCTGTGGCATGCTGACAACTAGACCTGTGATCAGCAGATCACTCACTACAAGGAAGACCTGGGACATGTAGCGTTGTCGTCCCCCCTGTGAGCGTGAGCAGAGTGTGCTGGCCTGGCGTATGCCAGTCCAGCATAGGGCTGTGAACAATGACCCCGGGGCACTGGGCTTGGTTCCGTCCTGGCCTGGACAAGGAAGTAACTAATGCGTGTGTCTCTGTTGTAGTGTCTGCGCCACTCGGACCGCAATCGGCAATGTCGCACCCTGTGACTCAAGTCCCACAACATGAGCAACATGGACGTAAGGGGGACTCACTGACCCTACATCCATCCATACTTCCACACATGAATGATCATAGACATGACACATCTGTGTGAAAATGAATGTTTAATGCACATTCAGTGGAGTGTTGTAGCTGGAACAGTACAGAGCCATGCAAACCCCACTTTACATTGTTGGCGCGTGGAGGGCCAGCCAGAGTCTTTTAGGGAATGACAAGTTCATCGGAAGAGGAAGAGTCCAGTACGCAGTCTGACTGCTGTGTCATTGCTAACTAAACAGAACATGGCAGTCCATGTCGAGGTCCAAGGTGAGTGTTGCAGAGTGTATTGGGGGACAGTGGAAGGTGATGATGCAGAGGGCAGAACCAAGCAAGAACCGGCCATATGGCGGAGATGAATGCTACCGCTTCATTCTTACCACCAAGGCAGATTCATCTGCATCTTCAACCTCTGCTGTTTCATGTGCCTCACATGTGGGTGGTGGTGTTCTGTCCCCAGCACTGTGTGGCAGTGACACCTCAGGGCTGGAGGTGGAATCTCTGCCTCACTGTGTGGCACTGACACTTCAGGGGGCGGAGATGTGGATGGAGTGGTAGCAGCAGCATTCATCCGCGCCAGGCCTTGTGGCAGCAACGCCATGAGGAGGGTCTTCAGGGCATTGAGGAACCCAGCTACCTCTCGCTTGTGTGCAGCCGTGGCAGCCACTCTTTCCGCCTGCGTCGCTCCATGTTCTCCATGATCCTCCGCATGTGTCCCAACTCCCGGATGACATCGCTGGAGCCACTCTGACTAGACAGTTGTTCTTGTCTCAGAGTCAGGACTCCAGCGATGTCAGACATGGATCGTTGGAGAGCATGGAACGGGCTGTGGGTGTCCGTTAGGGACTCTGAGTGGTCCCTGATGGGACTTAGACACCCACGTATGGCATCTAGATTGGCTGCCATGCGGTCGAACCCCACCCGCACCTGCTGAGCCATCTTCTCCTGGCACCCCAACACACGGCGTTGCAAGGCCATGTGTTGTTCGTGTGGGTCCTGGGAGCCAGCCGTGGTGGTGGGTGCTGCCTGCTGTGTGGTCGGTGCAGGGGATGGGGTCTCATTGATGCAGCTGGGCTGCCCTGCTCCTGGAGGTGAGTTGACGTAGCTGCTGATGAACTCTTGGAGGGCGCCGTGTCGAAGGTGTTGAGGTCCTCTTCATCATCAGAGAAGAGAGGTTCGGTCTGCTCAGCAGGAGGTGTTGGTTTTCCCTCTGCAATGTGAAGGGGAGATGCAGTTTAACATTGTGTTAACATGTATGTTGATGCATTGTACATGTTTACATACAGACTGCATGACAATGCACATTGTGACTGTTTGAGAGGGCTGCCTATTTGATGCGAGACAGTGGACATTTCGACAATATCACAGATGTGTGTTTGTACTTGTACATTATCAACTCACATTTCCCTGCTATGCCAAATGTGGTTGGCCAGTTTCTACAGACAAGCGGCCCCAGTTGTGTCCCCTGTTCTGTTTGGGATGTGTTGTGGTTTGTACCACATTGTTGTCAATGTTGATGTGCTCTGCATGTTAAGTGTGTGTGCTGCATTTTGGGAGAGTCGCCCCTGCAGCTCTGATTTTGCTGTCTCTTATCCCTTTCATGCGGTGTGCCTTTGCCTTCTGTGCTTCTACAGTGCTGAGATGTTGCATACTTGGGTACATTGATCTCTTGGTGGGAGTTGGGGGTCTGGGGCATGGTTTGTCCGCAGATGTGTTGTTGACATCAGGGGGTGTTTGTGCATGTGGATGTATCAGAGTGCGACCTGCTCCTTTTTTATGGATGTGGTCCACACTCAGCCACCTCAGTGTTGTTGCTTGCAACATTTCATGGTATATTGACTGCAGCACTGCTATTCGTCATGCAGTGTCACTTGAATTGTCAGTGTTGCTCACAGACACGCCGCATTGCTGGGTTTGACACGTGAATGTGTTGGTTGTGAGATTGGTGGTGTCTGGGACTGGCCCCCTCTGGGCACATAGTTGATGGGGCCTACTTGCTGTTCCTAGATGTGCTGCAGTGTGCCAAGGGGATCAGGGACATGCTCCAGAGTCATTGTGGGTGTGCAGTGTGCTCTACTTAATTGTGCATGTGTGCCATTGTACTCATCTACCCCCGTCCCCCCAGTCCCTGGTCGTTACTCACCCTGTTGCTGTTGTGTCAGGTCATGTTTAGCAGTGTCCGGTCCCCCAACTCCTGCCATCGTCTCCCCACTGATGACTGTGGACACCATTTCCTCCATCTCATCCAGCTCCTCCTGTGGCGCTGGGCTCCCACTTCCAGTCTGCATTGCTGCCTTCTGGTTGTTTGCGAGTTTCTGCTTGGTTTTGCGCTTCACATCATTCCAGCGCCTCTTGACCTCTTCAATTGTCCTCTTCAGCACTCCGACTGCATTCACCTTGTCCACGGTGGACTGCCATATCCCATTTTTTGTTGACAATGACACAGTGGAGGTGACGAACAGTAGTTGATGGTGTTCGACAACCTCTGTAATCAGGATCCTGTTTTCCTCTGGACTGAACTGTGTCTTCCTCTTCTTCTTGTCTTTGCCTTTCCTTGACCCCGAGGTCCCGTCCTGGGCCTTCGGGGGACTTGTGGGGTTCTGGTGGACCTCTGTACTTGCTTCAGCTCCCTCCATTGTGCTTCGCAGTTGTTTTGCTTTTGTTTGTATTTTTTTTTCCTACTTTTATAGTAATTTTTCTCGCCTGACATGTGTGAATTTCAGGCCTGGCACAGCTTAACACTGATTTTTTTTATTGCGGTTGGGCCCATCGCAACTTTTTTCACGTTGGGGTTGAGATTTTTATCGCCTTCTCGGTGACTTTATCGGGAGACTATCGCATGTTACCGCCGTGTTGTCAATAGTTATTTTCCCGCGATAGACGGCGATATGAGACATTGCGTTAACAGATTTTGGCGATGATTATCGCACATTCTTGAGAATATCGCCCTGAGTGTATAATGCTGCTTGTATTTCTCTTGTGTTTTTAATGCACACGCTCTGCATGTACATTTTAAAGGCTTCCTATTCAGTGCACACGTTACCTGTGGACCCTTCATTGAAGTCAAAATATTGAAAACTACATCAATATAGGTAAGGAGATCATGCACAGATTAATTGTGCGAGTATTCCCTGCCAAAGGGGTATGCTGTTTTCCAGACTTCACCTAGGTTTCATCCCGCTGTCCATGCAGAATGTTTTGCCGCAAACTTCCTTAAGGGTGCTTTCAGCAAAGGAGGGTTTGATGTATCCATGTGCACATTCATAATGCAGTTCAAAAACCCCTGGTAGAAGAACGCGCTCATCAGACATGGTCGCTAATGGTTGCAGTTTTTGTGTGGTGTGTTTCTTGTAGAAATGCAAAATGAGCCCCTCTTCTTCTCGAACATGAACGCACCTGATGCTGTTTGGGTGACATTTCCCAACCCTCTGACACTCCATTTTAAGACGGCATACTTATTCATAATATTAAGCTGTGTGTCTTGTTGTGTTCATGATTTTTTAGTGTTCTATACATTTTTTTGGGGGGCAGATTTATTAAGCGAGAACTGGACCCGAAGTTATTGGAGCGCTTTACATGAGCAGTGGTTACGTTACTCAAGGACACATTCATTTTTTTATTTTACATTACATGTATTTCCTGCCTTTTGTGTGTGTGTGTGAGTTCAACAATTCAGAACCAGGCTCTGGTGGTTTGTTAGTTGAGGCTGGGAGGATAGGCTGTGCACATACCTTTTGTAGGGGCTTGACTACTACAACTTCATCATACAATAAACATGAATGTTTATCTGAATCAGACTCTCTTATCCTTAATGTTGAACTTAACAAAGTTGGTGACAAACTCTAGTCAAGTCCCCACCCATGCTGCAGCCACTTTATTACTCTTCCTGGGAGCTGACGAAACAGTTACGCCACCACTCCTATTTAGACGCCACCTCACACACTTGAAGAACCTTGCTGTGACCATGCTGTGACCAGTATCTTTCAAGGTATTTGGGGACGTCTGATGAAGTGTGCACTGCCTATTACCCCCACGCGCATACACACTAGCTCCACGGTGCCCAGAGCATGCCTGCCACCCCACTTCAGCTTCAAACATTGGAATGGGCCACTGTGCACAATGCGCCTACTCTTGATTGTTGCCCAGAATTCTTCATGCGCGAAAACGCGCTCTGGCACGTCTATTACAGTCACCAGTGGTCATATTATACAGGATCCTTCACCATACCCGATTGTCCCAGAATTCTCCATGCACTGACGTGCCTGTCAACGGATAAATCTAGTGCAGCAACAAGTGGTCATTTTAGGTTGGATTTGCCACTCGCTACATTGGGGCAGCCAGTTTCACTGGGTATACAATACTGATTTTCAGGTGGCCACATTGATTTGATTGGGCAGTTATTTTGGATTGGTCCTGCATTGATTTAATCTTTAATGGCAATTTTGATTTAGAGGCCTATCTATTGGTATAGAATTAGAAAAAAATGTCTTTACTAGTTTTAGAAGTTACTTATTTCAACCAAAATGACCACATTAAATCTTCTAGCTCCACAACCGTTTATGACCAAAGAAAATGAATCCAACATGAAATGGAAACAATGGAGAGACTATTTCAATAATTACTTATCCAATTTTGATGAACAGGATTTCTCTCCTGGGAGGAAAAATAAGATGCTCTTACAATGTCTGGGTCCTGGTGGTTTGAAAGTATACAACCGCATAGACTGAAAAACCTAGATCGGGTGATGAAGGGGACGTATTCACCAATGCTTTGGATGACCTGGATACTTTTTTTCCTCCTACTGCAAGCACAGCCATTGATCGCTACAATTTTTTTCACAGGAAACAGGGGTAAAAAGAGAACATTGAGGACTATGTAGCAGCTCTGAAGAAACTGGCTCTAAATTGCAAATTCAGTAATTTGCATGCTGAACTAGTTAGGGATCAAATAATTATACATTGTAATAATCCTAACATTCAAGATCGTTTATGGGTTATGGGTGATTCTACCCTTAAGGAGGTTGTTTAAATAGTATATAAAGCTGAACTTACCACCACATGCACTAAAGCTGTGTAGTAGAGGAGTCCAATCTGGACGAAAGTCTGAGTGAATCAAATAACGAAGATGTACAGGTATTAAGGAGGTTTTAGAAATTGAGGGTCAACATAGGAAAAAACCATTATGTGAAGTGGTGGTAGGAGGAGTACAGGTTAATCTAGTGATGGATTCTGGTTACCCATTCACAACTGTCAACAAACAAGCATGGAATGTATTTATCAGTGTATTCGGTACCAGAATAATTCAACCTGATATCAAACTATTAAGTTTCACAAGGAAACTAATTAAATTGTTTGGATTTGAAGAATTAAACTTCGAATTTAAAGGATGGTCTGCACAGTGTAAAATAGATGTGTCTGAACTCGGTCCTTCCATCCTTGGATGTTGGGACCAAGGTGAATTGTGAATACTTTTGGACCCAAACTGTACTGGTGGTGGGGGATGTATCTGAGTAGACAAAATGATTAAGAAATATCCCAAGGTATTTTCAGGAAAAATAGGCGAACTAAGAAGGTTTGTACACCAAATAATACTAAAAGCAAATGCACAACCCAAAATTCACAAGGTCTGCAATATTCCGCTAACCATAAGACACAAGGTCACCTCCTACTTAAGTAGACTGGAAAGTGATAGCATGATCGAACAAGTCGAATCATCAGATTGGGTTGTACCTCTGTTGGTGGCTAAGAAATCTTACAGCATAATCAGAATTTGTGCTGACCTCAGAGATCTGAAATAGGACGTTTTTGTAGATAAATTTCCTCTGCTACGTATAAATGAACTATTGGTATTAACCGGGAACATGAGTTGGTTTTCAACATCTAATCTGACGTCAGTCTACCAAAAGGTCTCCTTACACCCAGATAGCAAACATCTGACTGCATTCATAACGCCAACAGATTGCTACCAATGTAGAAGAGTCCATTTTGGTCTAGCTTCGACTGCCATCATGTTTCAATGTCTAATGTACTAACTGTTATATAGAGTGGCCAACTTTATTCCAGACTGATATTTTAGCTATGGGAAAGAGCAAAGGAGAATATGGAAAGACATTGAGGTTAATATTGGGTGTCCTGGGAAAACATGGTTTGACGTAAGAGGCTAGCAAATGCAAAATAGGTAAAAAAAAATTCACATATCGGGGTTATGAAATGAGTTCCGATGGCATTGCACCTAAGGAAGACTTAGTCGAGGGTATTAAAAAAGCTCCTCCACCTAGCAACAAAGATGATGTAAGATATTTTCTAGGTGTAGAGGATTTCTTCTCCAAATTTGTGAAAAATTTCTCAAGTAAATTCCTATTAGGCAATTGTTAAAAAAGCAGGGGCACTTTTATATGAGTGCCAGGAAACATTTGAATGCATCAAAACAAATATCAGTGAAGCACCGTGATCCCATACGTGAAAGAAAATTAATAAACACTGATGCCAGTGGAAAAGGTATAGGGGCAGTATTACCCCAGTTTGACACATTGGGAAAAGAACAGGTAGTAGCCTTCACATCCCGAGCATTAACACCTACGGAAGAACAGTATTCCGTAATAGAGAGAGCCTTTGGTGTGTGTTTGGGGCTTCAACATTTCAGGCAATTAATTTGGGGATGCAAAGTATTTTTACAGACTGATCACAAACGTTTATGCAAAGTACTTACTACCCAGGGTCTCAACAATGCATTACCATGTTAACTTACTGAGGCGGACGCTCAGCTAAGCTGTGAATTCTGAGTCCTGTGTTTTGTTTTAGTAAAAACAGGAAGACTGGTAAGGAAAGGAGAAAGCAGATTTACAGAACACTTACAAGTGGAAAAGATCCTATGCAATGCAGCTCTACTTAGTGTTGGTAGAGTTTGGCATGCCAGTAGAATGGCTTTGTGCAAGGGAAATCCCATCCAAGGGAAAGATAGTCCTCCTGTTAGCAGTATGTTCGATTGGTTGAACGAGGTATTAAGTGGTGAAAGGAAACAAACGGATAGTATGCTTGTGAATACTTCACAGGAAAGTGATACTGAGAGCTTAACTTCATGAAACGTTGACACCAGGATTGCTCCCTCTAGGCGCATCACTAAGGACAATAACACGTATTTACCAGATCAGGAAGGAGAATTGTTAAACCTTCATATTTGTATAATTTTGTGCAATGGACTTACCTTCTTTATTTGGTATCCCATTTTACAACATGTATTTGTTTAACTATTTTTCATAGTTACTTATTGTGTATATTAATTAAATTTCTTTTGCTATGTGCCCCTTGTATTATGTAGTAGATATAGTGGTTTTGCAAAATATGCATAGTAAGGTATTAGGAAATTGTTTTGATTATTTTATTGGTAAGAGGGCGTGTGTTCATGATTCTCTTGTGTCATATACATTACATGTATAGCTTGTTGTGTCATATACATTCTGAGTATCGCTTACCTTGTTCGGCACAAGTGTGTTTAATTATCCAGAACCCGGCTCTAACAGTTGGTCAGTTGCAGCTGGGGAGGAAGGCTGGACACATACCGCCTGTACGGGGCTTGACTATTACAACTTCATCTTAGGATAAACATGAATGTTCTTACTGAATCGGACTCTGCTCATCCTTGGTGTTGAACTTAACATGTTGCAGGTACAACAAAGGATCCAGGCTCTCCTCTGCCTCACAGATACAGCCATTGGGAAGCCAGAGGGCGATGCCTTTAATGGCGTGGTCCTGTTCATCAGTACAACTAACACCGTTTCAAGAGGTGCAGAAATTGTAGAGGTAACCCTGTATGGAAATAGGAACATTAGCAAACACCTCTCCAACTGTGAAGACCTCCCAAGGTGAGGATTGGAACTGCCATGTGCATTGTGTTGCGGAACCTTTTAACTGAGTGAGGAGGGGAGCCATTCAGTTCAAAACACATAGGGAGAGGCCCACATCCACAGAATGACAGAAGATAGAAAGAACCACTTCTAATGTAATACAACTGAAGGATATGAGAGGCTGTACCCTTTGGTCCACTAATGTTACAATGAAGTGGCAGAAAAAGAAGGAAAAGGGACCCCTTACGGCAGGTCTTATTTGCTAGTCAGCCTGTGAAGAAAAACAACATTTACAAATACATCTCCTAACTGTAACAAAACTACCAAGCTGCATTACATTCTGGTCACATAGATTGACTAGTATGATTCATAATCAATGATGGAAGCCGGAGGAGTGAAAATAGGTAAATAATCACAGTCATTGTTACCGAAGGAGCATGTTGGGTGGAAAGGTCTTGGTACGAACTGGCTCATTTGCATTTGCGAAGAGTAAAAAAACTTCAGGGGAGCTCAACTGAGACCACACCAAGGGTCCTGGAACTGAGGGGCACCACTTTGGGGTCAGGAACTTATTCCAGCAGAGGCCATCAGGGCTCAGGTATGTCCTGTTGCAGGTCAGCTGGGCAGCTGCAGGGAGCCTCTTCAGCTTGTTATGTCCCTCTAGCTCAAAACAGGAAGTCAGCTGGCTGACCATAGAGTCACTCCAGTCTGGGATGACGGGTGCAGGTCCGACTTTCCTTCTCAGCAAGCAGGGCAGCAGGCAACAGAGCAGCAGAGTAGCAGGCCAGGAGAGTTGAGTGGAGGCCCTTCTGGCAGCAAAGCAGCACATCAGTATTTCTTCTGTAGTATCGACAGGTCCAGAAGTGTACTGGAGAGTTGGTGTCGGAGGTTCACAATTTATATCTGGTGCCTTCTTTGAAATGGGAGAAACTTCTAAAGTATTCCCTTTGAAGTGCTCATGTTTTCTGCCTCCCCGGCCCTGACTCCAGACTAACTACAGGGGAGTATGCAGCCCCTTGTATGGCGGCAGCATACAGCCTATTCAAGTGTAAGTAGGGCTATGCCGAGCTCCGCCGTCCCATCCTGCTAGTAATGGCCCATCCAATCACACCTAAGCGCTCTATTGTGTGTGAATGTCTAGGAGGAATATACAAAGCCAAACTGCCAACAACAGTCTGTCATGTGAGCGAGAGACAGGCTGCAGGCACTAAACGGCTATTGCAGGAAAATGGCAACTTTTTACAAGTGGCATTTTTAAAATTCTAATTTAAAATCCGATTTTACCATACAAGAGACATTACAATTCCAAAAATATCAAACGTGAACTGGTTACCTATTCCCATTTGAAAGTTTTCACTTATTAAATGTAATAAGGTAGCTCTAATGTTTCCCTATGGGAGATGTAGGCCTTGCAGTAGATAAACATGAGTTTTTCACTACTAGGACATGAAAAACATAAAAGTACATGCCCTACTTTTAAAATACATTGTACTATTCCCAAGGGAGTGACTTAAATGCATTAAAAGGTAGGTTTGGTCCTGGTAAAAGGTTTATTTTGGCAGGTCGAAATGGCAGTTCAAAACTAAACACACGGTTGCAATGGCAGGCCTGGGAGATGTTTTAAAGAGCTACTAAAGTGGGTGGCATAATCGTTGCTGCAGGCCCACTAGTAGCATTTAATGTACAGGCCCTTGGTACACAAAGTACCACTTTATTAGGAATTATAAGTAAGTTAAACATGCCTATTGGGGATAGGCAAATGTTACCATGTTTTAAGGAGTGAGCACATGCACTTTAGCTCAGAGTCCTAAGGCAAGCAAAAATTAGATCATCAAAAATAGAGGAGGAAGGCAAACAGGTTTGGGGAAGATCAACATATGGGTGGACAGGTCTAACAAGGTCCATATTTCTTAAATAATTTTTTACCTTAGCAAAGGAAGCTCTGTGATGCTGCAAAGTCAAGATGTAATCCAGAGAAAAATGATTTTTTTCTTGTCTTCCATTTTGATGTGGCCCAGCTTTCTCACAGCCTGCTGTACAAAATCACAGACTCTATAATGGAGCAGTTTAGCTACTACTGGTCTAGGCGACGATCCTGACAGAAAGCGATGAGCCAGCACCCAGTGGGCCTAGTTACTGAAAAGAAGAGAGATACGTCTTGCAGGGTCACTGATTTTACTAGCCAGTTTTAGAGGACTTTGACCAGGACGTGGCCTTCATTATCTTCCAGAATCCCATTCATTCCAATATTTCTGCATTAGAATACCCCTTCATTATCTTCTGCACTACCTTCAAGAAAGCAAATGTGCCCAATAAGGCCTTGGAACTCCCTCTCAATACCAGAAGTGACATGGCATTAGGTTGTATCTGCAGCACCTCACCTATGCCGCAACGAGCAGCAGTTTTGGTGCGCCGCCCAGGGTCTGCACGGTAGCAGTGAGTGATTATGCCTCAGACTGCAGAAAAAGGGATCGGCTAGGTACAGGACTGGAAGTCATGGGCAGGGACATGTTAGCAAGCGACTTCCAGCTTAGCTCACTGACCACACCACTGATGGATTTGTTCATTATATTCATGATAAACCTTATTTCTATGTTTAGTACAATTATTGTCAGGTTGTCTACTACAGCCTCCATTAGCCTTTTTCTATATAATATAATGGCTTTCTGTGATTGCTTCTATGGGTTTTTAAAAGTAAGCCTAACATGCTTTCCAGAAATTAATTCTGGTCAACATTTCATGTGCAGTTGTAATAAAGTCAGTTAGACACGAGCAGTAATTTTCTGTTTTCCTGTGCAATTTACATATTCCAAATAATATGACCTGAAATCAGCTTTACAGTTGTGAATTGCTGTGGCAGGGACAAAAACTCCATGTCATGATTTACCTGCATGATATGTTCTCCCTCCACCGCAGCACTGTCTTAATTTAATAACAATAATGAACTAAGGGCCATATGTATGAACACATTTTTCCCATAGACACAGAATGGGCAAAATCCTTTGATATATTTGGCCCTAAGTGTGTTAGAACAAGATATTTTAATGACACAATTTTAAACCAGCACACCTGATATGGTAGGGTGTGTGATGCTGTGGGTTCAGGCCCAACCGCAGGTGGAGAAGCTATTGATACTCCAATGAATGGGATCTTTTCTTGGCATCTTCAATAACATTTGCACCTAGTTTAGTAATAAATATTGTTTATCCTGCTACTCTACGTAACAGTCTTTGATAGCTTATGTTTAGGAATCAACCCCAAACTAGAGTTATCCTTATCATCCATTGGAGTACCTTTCTTTTCTTGAATCTTAGATTGCCTTCTTATGCGTGGAGAAGTTGATGTCAGACAAGAACAATTCCACTTCATCCAAAATGATTGATAATTTGCTCAAATGATTATCTTATTTCATATATGCTCTTGTATTATGGCAGATGGTTACAGCCTCACTTTTCCTTTTCCCCATTTGTGATCAGAAATATGTCCAATCTAAATACGGTAAAACAAAACCTTAATTTAAAAGAATACAAATACTATTATTTAGAACACGGTTATGCCAACTAACTTCATTAGAAATTAGATCACTCTCTTATAAAGGAGGAAAAGCTTAAATTAAATCCCACTGTCAAGGTCAATCGAAGTGGTGTGGGGATTAGGGTGACGATTCTCCAAGCCACTGCACATAGTCCAAGAAAGCTGCGCAGGTTAGCTAAAGCCGGTAATTATGGGAAGTGTAGCCCTCTGGAGAGCACTCATTCCAGGAGTAGAGTCAGCCCCTCTTCAAAAGCATCCTGTACTTCAGGAGTATATCGCTTCATTTATGTGGTGGTAGAAGAAGCGGGTTCGCTCAAGCTGATGACTATATGAAACATAGCCCTGTGGAGAGAACTTACTCCTCGAGTACAGTCAGACACTCAGCAGTAGTGTCCCTTGCTAAGGGAGAACAGCGCTTCTTTTATGGGGGAGAGGGTGTCTGGAAAGAGCGGCAGTAGTCCCCCAGCTAGCAAACATTGTTGGAGTAGGGTCAGCCTCTCTACAGTAGGGCATTAAATATCAAACCTCTTCATGGCATGAACATGTGCTTACATGTGTCAATACACTAAGATGATTCAAATTGCATTTCCCATTCCAAAAAGACTATTTATAAAAATTTTGGGTGGGTACAGAATAGACCAATTTGTATGCAGTGACTATCCAAAAATCGTAAAGAATGCATTACTCCACAAAACCATTTTTTATGACTGTTCTGTAGGTTGCATTACTGTTCTGCCAAAATGATATGGACATGGCATAATTAATCTGGTACCAAGTGTCATGCTGCAGGTCGTCAGAAGGTTTGCTGCAACCTACACCACATTGGAGTGTAGGATGTAGCGTGCCTGGTTCGGTGATAGAGTGTACAGCAGGGGAGTGTCCTGTACAGTGATGGTGCATGTCTAGTGTGTCGCCATTTTTGTTAGATCAGAATCTTAAAAGATCACGTGGCTCCACAATTCCATAAGAACAGCATCTCTCGGTGACTATAATGAATGTCAAAAGATTACACAAACCGCGTCTAGGTCACCATCGCCTTGCGTGGCCATCGTGGCTCAGATTATTTAAATGGATTAAAATGTTTGTCTCGGTAGGTCTGGCTTGACCACTTTATCTGTCTGTCTGGCTCTTGTAAAGAAAATCATGATAAAATAATACCTGCACATATATATTTACCTAGAGGGGCTTTGGGCCATTCCACCTTAGCCATTAGTCTGTTCATGTATCAGTCACATTTGGTTTACATTGACAGGGCAGGATACAGCACGGGTCAATGGGTCAGCTCCATTGCCATGTGAGTGATGGCATTTTCTGTAATAACCAGTACATCTGCCTCAAAGTCTTTGCACTTACTGCTATGGCTGGTATTATTTGGCCCTTTTCCTTTACTCCTTTCGAGCTCCCTGCCCCATTTCTTTCATTTTGCGAATGCATGGCAGCTCCTTTACCACTGTTTCTAAGCTACCTTTTTGAAAGCCAGTACCCATCAGCTCTCCAAACAGTGCTTCTAAATTGCTCACTTACCTGTCAAAGTGCACGGCAGCCCCCCAGCCAGTGCTGCTGGGTCGCTCATATTCTAAACAATGCACTGCAGGCAAGACAGCCACGACTTCTAAAATGAGCAAACATCTTCAAATGGTATTTGCCCTTATGTGCGTAATGCAGAACCATTCTACTGTTTCCATAATAGCCACCACATTTAAATCAACCTGGTGGCAATTTTGAAAGAATAAAACAATGATACGAAATGCCAATACCATTTCAAAACCATGATGGCAATTCACCACAAGACGGCTGCATGTTTTTCTATTTTATTTATCATTTTTTGGGCATATAAAAATTTAAAAACTCACCAGAAATTATCATAGGTGAACAAAATCAGACAAATTGCAGTTCTTGTTTTCTTTCAAATCGCAATAATGGTTTAAAACTGTTCTTCAGTTTAGGGTTTTATTTGTGATAACACAGTAAGACTTCTTTTTTTTTTTTAAGTTTAAGTTTATTGAGAAAAATTGAATAAACACAAGAAATTTTCATAAGTAATAAGATGCAACATATTAAGATAATAATCTTTAGCAAATAACAATTTATAAGAGAGGGAGAAGGAAAAGAGATAAAAGGGAGGAACTTAAGAAGGGAGGAAGAAACAAGGGAAGGGAAACATAATATAATATTATGACATCCAAGTTAGGAATAACACCTGAATTGATCTCTACAAGCATAAAAAAGGGATATTTATAATATGCAGAGTAACTGTAATAAGCAATATAACGAAAGGAGTAACCATGAGAGCATATGTAAATGAAATATAAAGACAACAAGTGCATCAAGGAGGTTTCCGGACTTCATCGAAAGAGTTAACTGGTGAGGCATTAGCTGAGGCAATGAATGTTAGATAAGTGGATAAAGGGAGCCATAAAAGATCTCTTTTAATGGATAGAGATATTGGAGTAACATAGTTAGTGTCTACTCTGTGATGAAAGCAAACTGCATTCCACCATGCTCTAAAGGTGACTTTGTCTCCCTGTTTCCAGTTGGAAGTTATTAAGTGGAGGGCTATTGCTAATAATAAATCAACTAGTTTGGGGTTGGGTGATGTAAGGGGCCATGAGGGTGATAAGGATCCTAAGAAAATGTTAGTAGGTGAAAATGAGATTTGGGTTTTAAAGATTTTGTTAATTTGAGACCAAACTAATTGCCAGAAACGAGAAATGGGAGGGAATTCAAAAAGCATATGTTTTAAATCAGCATGTGTACAAGGACAGGACCAGCAATAAGAGGAGGAGTTTGGAGAAAAAGAAGCTAGCTTTACAGGTGTGAATAAAATGCGTTGGTAAATAAAGGGTTTGAGAGGTGTTAGCAGCTCTGGATGTCTTGTGAATTTTGAGCCACAGCTTATCCCAAAAGGGGATAGGCCAACAATCAGCTAAGTCTTTTTCCCAAGCCAATTCAGCCTTTCCCTTGACTCTAGTAGAGGAAAAAAATAAGCATTTATATAAAGATGAAGCCGATGAAGGGGCTGATATTAATGGAAAAAGAGTTGAGCATCTGGAGGAAGGAATGGAAGTAGGCGGTATGGAATGAAGATACTGGGAAAGAGAGGAACAAAGTTAAACATATTTAGCCCTACAAGAAGATGGCAAAGAAAATGTTGATTGGAGATCTCAAATGGATATAGGAACATTATCGATTACTAGTTGAGAGATCCAAATCAATCCCTTGAGTCTCCACGTTTTCCAGTATATAGTGCGATTTTTAATACGTAATAAATTATTATGCCAAATGGGTTGTTGATCTAACAAGTTAGATGAGGGATAGGAAGAAGGAAGAAGAGGCGTAAGAATTTTTCGTGTATGAGAGATAACAGGAGAACGAAATAGAGTAGTATTATTAGTAAAGGCAAGGGATTCTTTAAAATCAAAAGGGGATATAAAGTATTTTTCTATATTTAACCAAAGAGGAGGATGAATACATTGATCATCAGAGAGCCAATGAGAAGATTGTTTTAAAGAAAAGGCATAATGATATGATTTAAAGTCAGGAAATTTAGGCCTCCAGATGTCTTGTCAGCCTTTAGTGTCGATAGAGCAATTCGAGGAGATTTGTTTTTCCAAAGGAATTTAGTTAGGAGAGCGTCAATTTTTTTAAATTAGACTACAGGAATATGTACCGGGATCATAGAAAGAAGATAAAGAATTAAAGGAGAGAGCATCATCTTGATGGAGTCTAAACGTCCCCACCAAGAGAGAAAGAGTGGGTGCCAGTGATCAACAGAGTCAGAAAGAGTCTTAATAATATGATCAAAATGTATCTTTAATGTGTCTGGGCAGTTTGAAGAGAACCACAAGCCGAGATATTTTATCTTAGAGATTTGCCAAGAAAAGCCTGTTTGTTTAAAGTCTTGCTTAAGACAAAGTATATTTAAAGGAAGAACCTCACATTTGTCTGATTTGAGACGATAACCGGAAAGTTGGGAAAAAATTTAAACTTCAGATAAAAAAGAAGGGATGGAGGATGACGGATTAGAACAATATAAAAGAATATCATCCGCATAAACAGATAACTTGACATGAGAGGAGTCGAGTTGGAAACCAGTAATCTTAGTATCTAACCTAATTTTAGTTAAAAAGGGTTCTAATGCTATTATAAATAAAAGAGGAGAGAGGGGGCATCCTTGACGTACTCCTCTAAAGAGTGGAAAATAGTCTGAAGTTTTGCCATTAACAAAAATAGAAGCTCTGGGACCTGAATAGAGTATAGAGATAAGAGATATTAGTTTAGGAGGAAACCCAATCCATTTTAGTGCCCGAAACATGAACTCCCAACCAATCCTATCAAATGCCTGCTCTGCGTCTCAAGCTATAGCAGCAATGGGGTAATCAAGAGAGGACACTTTACTAAGGATATTAAAAAAGACTCTGGAGTTGTCAGATGAAAGACGACCTTTTACAAATCTCGATTGTTCCGCATCTATGAGGTTAGGTAAAATGGGATCAATGCAGAGGGCCAAGATTTTTGCAAAGATTTTATAGTCCAGATTAACTAAATAAATTGGCCGATAGTTTTTGCAGAGAGATGGGTCTTTATTCTCTTTAGGTATTAAACATATCATGGCTTCTTGAATGGTTCCAGACGAAGAGCCATTAGTAATGAAAGCATTGTAATGTGATATAAGATGAGGGAGTAGGAGATTCACAAAATGTGCGTAAAATTCAATGGTAAATCCATCTGGACCTGGAGCTTTCCCTCTTTTCAGTACCGAGATAGTGTGTGTAATTTCGGATAGAGTGACATCAGTGTCTAAAGAAGAGAAGTCAGAATCATAAAGTGAAGGGGGTTCAATAGATTAAAATTAAGCAGACAGATCAGTTAAATTTGGTTGTTGTTCAGGGGAATATACATTTTTATAAAAAGAAACAAATTTACTCAAAATATCGTTGTCTTTAAAGAAAGCTATACCTGCATCATTCCGTATAGATTCTATTTTAGTGCGTTCACGTCTTATCTTCAAGTAATTTGCTAACAATTTCCCTATCTTATTTTGGCCTTCATAATAGCGAGCACTGCTTTTTAAAAGAAAAGAGGAAGCGGCCTCAGTTGATATTTTATGAAAAGTTAATTTTGCTTTGATAAGGTTCTTTAACGCGGATTCCGAGTTCGAGTGGTAATAAGTGTATTCAAGTTGTTTGATCTTGGCAAGCAATTGGGAGTTTTTATTTTCAAAAGCTTTTTTCTTTTGAGAAACAAAATTTATAATAAAGCCTCTGGCGGCAGCTTTAAAAGAATTCCAAATCATTACAGGAGATGAATTCGGTGTAGAGTCAAAGGAAAATAATTCAGAAGCAAAGGAGATGAATTGGCTTGTGAAAGTAGGGTCAGATAATAACACATTGTTAAAACGCCATCTACCTGCATGAGGGGAGAAAGGTATCAATTCAAAGTCAACAAAAACTGGAGCATGATCTGATATTAAAATAAAGCCAATTTCAGAATGGGAAACTTGTTGAGATAAGGGTTTACTAAAGAAGAGATAATCTATATGGGATTGTGAGTGATGAGGAGGGGAGTAAAAACTATATTCCCGAATATCTGGGTTGCAAAGCCTCCATATATCAACTAAGGATTTGCGGCGTATAGTAGAAGTAAATTGTGAATGCATCTTCGAATTAGAGTATTTAACAGAAGAATTCCTGTCCAATATGGGATCAAAAACCTGATTGCAGTCACCACCAAAAATAATATCATCATCATCAAACAAAAGAAGCTTATAAGATATATGACTCCAAAACGTATTATCAACATGGACTGGGGCATATACGTTAAAAAGAACTAGAGGTATTTGATTTATAAGTATTTTGACAATTACCCAACGACCTTCTAAATCACATTCTTCGTGGACAACTGAAATCTGATACTTCTTATGACACAAGATAGAAACTCAATTTTGCTTACCTAGAGCAGGGGAAGAAAAGACATTGCCTACCCAACTTCGTTTCAATTTAGACGCTTCGGTATCAGATAAATGTGTCTCTTGAATTAATGCAATGTCAGCATTTAATCTAGCTAGATGAGTTAATACCTGTTGTCTTTTAATGGGGTTATTTACTCCTTTAACATTCCATGTTACAACTCTAAAAATAAACAATCAAATTGAACATAAACAATTATTATGCAAACAATATAAGAATTAAAAATATTTCTGAGAAAAGGAACAGAATTAGGTATGAAAAGACTGAGAAATAAATTCAGGAATGAAGAGAGAGAGGAGAGAGACACAAGAAAGTTATTGTAAGGTAAATAAAAGGGAGAAAAAAAAGGGTGAAAGATAGGGATAGGAAAGGGAAGAAAAACGATAAAGGAAGAGGATAAGGAAAGAGGGAGAGCAAAGCAAAAAACCAGAAGGAAAAACAAATCCAAAATAACATAGGACATACCACATGAAGACAATGAGAGCGGGGAGGGTGAGGCCACATAGGAATGGCAGCACACCGGACGGACGACTCCGTGAAGGGAGATGGACGGTGAGTATCCTCCAGGAATAGCGTAGGAAACATAAATCGAAGGACCACAAAATTGTATCTAATAAAAGAGAAAAAGGAAAATGTTAACAAAAAACATTAGGACAAAACAAAATACATGATGGAGGAAGATCAAAAAACATGCAACAGTCAAAACAGTTTGAGATGGTCAACAATATCTATGACCGAGGAATGTCCATGGATTCATCTCTACAAGTGTTCAAAAAATGCTGGAGTAGAGCTGGATCTTCATAGTTTGTTGTTTTGTTGTTATAAGTCACTTTGAACAAACACGGATTAAATAAGCCATATCTAGCATTCAGGGAGCGAAGAGCTGGTCTCATGTCCAGGAACTTCTTTCGCCGGTCCGCAGTTACCTTGGCATAGTCCTGAGCAAAGTAAAGATTCAAACCCTTCCAGGCGATTTTCCCTTTTTGTTTGGCAGCATGAAGGACTTTCATCAGGTCAGTATATTCTAAAAAATACAGGATAACTCCTCTAGGCTTTGTGGAGGATGAAGACGCTGATGAAAATCGAGGACCATGACCTAGGCGGTGAGGTCGTTGAATATTCAATGAAGGATGTTCAGGAAAACCAAGTAGAGTTGGTAAAAAGGTTTGAAAGAATGACAGTGGGTCTGAGTCTTCGAGTCCCTCAGCAAGGCCATAAATGCGTAAATTATTACGCCTATTGTGATTTTTCAAATTTTCAATCTGCAATTTAAGCTGTTGTATTTCTCTATGCATGCTTGGGACTTGGTCGGTGACTGCCTGAACAGAATCAACTCGTTGTTCAAGATCCTCAACCTTTTGTTCATTATGCAACCAATTATACTCAAGGCTCTGGAGACGAGAATTGGTTTCAGCCATATACGGTTTAAGGGAACGGATTTCTTCCAGTAAAAGTTCCATGGATACTGAGGAAGAAGGATTCGTAGGTGGGGGAGAGTTTGCCTTTAATCGCTTGCCAGAGGGAGTGGAAGCAGAGGGTATCATAGAGCCTGACTTAGAAGTTAAACGGGTGTATTAGGAGACGCACTACTTGGCGTACTTGAATCATTGGCTGCCTCCTCCATATTATCTTGCAGAATGCGAAAGGGGTTGTGATCCTCTAATAAAGTACAGGCAGACTGCTGAATATGATTGCGGTTGAAACGAGGCATTGCCATCCAAACTCAAGTATAAGAGATAAATGAGTATACTGTCAATGTAAAAAAAAGTAGAAAGCTGTGCAATTATACCCTCAGTAAAGAAATGTAAGGGAGCATTAGAGGCCAAGCATTAGAAAGTAGATGTTCCAGTCATACATAGCATCTAAAAGCCTAGCAAAGGCAAGAAGGATATGTAAAAAGAACCAAAAATGGCCAAAAACTGAGGAAACATTGAACTTAAGGAGGTCAAAGCATTTTTCTGTGAGAAAAGTCACTTCAGGAAGCAGGCAGGAAACGGTTGTAGCGGAAGAAAAAAAAAATGGCGGCCGCGGTTCTCCTCAAGCCGCGAGCGGCACACAAACGCGGAAAAAATGCATCTAGCGCTCACCCCATCTAGCCACGAACAGCACCAGAGAAGCAGGGGGCCTTCCGATGCATAATTCTGCTCTTGGGTGGTCCGAAGGTGGAGAAATGAAGCCTGGAGGAAACGCGGCGTCCTACGCCGTCACGTAGCTCCCGCAGGTGGCCGCCATTTCCTTCGGCGCTCAAGCCAAGCCCCACACAGTAAGACTTCTGAAAGCAAACCTTTCCATTAAAAAAACAATCCTTCAGAGCACTTTATTGTGTTTGTGTCCCGCCTCATGTCAATACATCAGACCTTAAAAAGAAATACAAAATATTTCCGATTACTCTGAAGTCTCAGTGCCCTCTTGCAATAACTGTTGTTTTGAGAGTAGTGTCTGCACTTGAAAAAATGGATATGGATGAAAAATGAAACAAAACATTTTATGATCAGAAAGAATATTTTTTTCACCCATTTTAAATGATATTTAAATATATGGAGACTTTTTCTGCTGCAAGCAGACGCCCTTCCATTCATTCCAACAAATTAATAAATGAACACCATCTAGGCAAAGTTCTCACATCTTTAATTGCTAAATACAGCAATCAACAGCTAAAAGGAGACCAGTTAACTTTTTCAGTGTTGATGCATTGCACCCTGTGTGCACAGTTTTAGTTTACCTTTTGATGAGTTTGAACTAAAAAAAATATTTATTCAAGTTGCAAATATTCGAAAAAATAGTGTCTGGTGGACCAAATGCATAATTGGGCAGAAAAATCTGTACGCCTCAAATTCCGGGTCGTGGAATGATATGATTTTGTGACAATAGTCCCTCACAGTTCATATCAAGGCAATGTACACCTTTTCTTCGCAAATATGACCATCAGATGCATGCTACAGCAATCATGTCAGAGCAACAACAAGCTGGGCAACTTGTAAATACACGACCCAGCAGATTACTAGCACACCCCTGCTGATCTCCGTCTGACAAACAATGCAACTGAGGACATTGTCCAGCACATAGTCTGACGTATAATTACTCCCAATTCACAAGATACAGCCTCCCCGCAGACCAGACTCTATCTGCAGCAGATCCCAGAGCCATGGGCAAGCGCAATATTCCAGCTAGGTTTGAAGGTCTTCCCAACAGCAGGATTACGGTAAACAAATACTATGTAATATAACACAACTTACATTTGGCCTTGCAATGGAGCTGGCTTCAGTTGTTAGACTCAAAATTCCATGATCTCACCTTTCCAATAACAGTTGAGCATTGATATTCATTTGAGCAGCTAATTATATCTATTGTAAATGTGCACAGTATTCTAAAGCATATCACTCCTTGTTAGGCCAAAGCAGAGAGATCATGACAGATGATGCTTTCCAATTTTGGCGAACTCATTTGAACATTCTCCTATGTTCTCAAAATGTAGCTATCTCGCTTCATTTATATGTTTTTGGCATTGAAGGAGATTTTAAAACAATATTCGAAAACCAAGACAACCCACAAAGCCAGTCTTTCTGTTCTACACTCAACGAGAAAGGCCCTGTGAGTTTTTAAGCCCTTCCTTTGGAGTGAACCTTTTTTCTTCTCTGAATTCTGTGGTGCACCTGTGGTGTTTTTCACCCGAAAGCGGCACTTTCTCTGCCTATGGGCGTAGCAGGCGTAGTGCCTCTATGCAAAGTTCCACGGAGTTGGAAAACAACTCCGTGGAACTTCGCTCCGCTCCACCCCTGCCCCTCCTAAAATAATTAAAAGTAATTAAAAAGGCACTTGCCTGTCCCGTGGCTGCTTCCTCCTCGCCATGGCCGCTCTCCAGCCTCCTCCTCGCCATCCTTCTTCACTGATAACCCCTATGTTGTATGTCTTGAGTGTGCGCATTTGCAAGACGTACAACGTAGGCGTTATCACTGAAGAAGGACGGCGAGGAGGAGGCAGAAGAGCGGCCATGGTGAGGAGGAGGAAGCCACGGCAGGTAAGTGCCTTTTTAATTACTTTTAATTACTATGGGAGGGTGGAGGGGCCGTCTAACTATGCTCCACCACAGAGTCATAGTTTTGCCCGAACTCCACATTCATAACAGAATGCAGAGTAGGCAAAACTACTGTAAACTACGCTGGAGGAGCGTAGTTATCTGCCCGGGCTTACTCACAAATCCGCATCATACACACAGGGTGGGATTTTCCTAGAACAGAGAATAGATCAGATGGTTTATTAAGAATACAAGGTACCTCGCTCTTACCGTCTAACATTTTACAACACAGGCAGAGGAAACATATGTGACAAAAAAACAAGCTCTGGCGAAGCCAATAGGTGTTGCCTATCCGAAATCTATTGGCTTTGTCAATGTTTTTTAGACATGTTACATAGCAGCATGAGCTGCTGTGCAACATGCCTTAAAGTTAAGGAGAAAAGCGATATGACACAGCCAGCGCTGACTGCGTCGAGGGTAAGCAACATAAGGGAGGCGTGGGGTAGGAGGGTGTGAACAGCAACAACAGAGATGGGAAAATACCGCGAGAGGGCAGGGGGAAGAAGCAGCAGTAACAGAAAGCGGGAGAAGAGGGCTTTGGGGGAAGGGAGTGTGAGGGGGAAAGAAAATTTGTTCCTGAACCACAGCGCAAGCTGCAGATGCTCACTAATTAAGTTGAAAAATCTGTGCTTGGTCCATGCGCTACTGAAAGGAACATAAGCTAATCTTGGCCTGCACAGGCCAATTGGGAGCCAGCAAAGAAGAGCGACAATGAAGTCAACAAATGGTGAGCATTGGACAGGCTCTAAGCCTTTTACTGTACACAATAATATTGCAAGCAAGAGTGCATGCGCTGTCACAGGCTCAACCTAAAAAGCAAGAATTAAGGACCAAGATGATCAGAAGGATCGAAAGACCCATGGGGAAACCAATTTTGTGGTTTAAATCTTGTTGATGATACTGGTGAATATCTCTGCATGAATCAAACACACTGTGCAAAGACCAAGTACACGAATGGAGCCTTTACCATCCAACATACAAGCGGGGTAGCTTTTCAGAGTTGGTTAGTTTCTCCTCACTGAATGCAACCACACCAGACTTTAATAAGCTCCAGGCAGGCATGTCTGGTGATATATACACTGTTAGAATGTGTTTATGGTTTTGTAGAGCACACAGTGCTATCTAATCTGTTATATCGCTTTATTTGTTGCCAGTGTTTGGTGGGATGTTATTGTTTATCCGATAAAGATGTTTAATTTAGAAAAAATAGTTAGTGGAATGCTTAAATTGTCATCGGTCACTTTGTTTGTTGCCAGTATTTGGTGGGATGTCATTGCTCTATGCCATACAGTTATTATATATAGAAAAACAAGTAGGAGTGCAACGTTTCAATGAATCTGGTAACTAATCTTCTTGAATAAATCTCATCCACTTACAATTAATCACCCAGCTACTCCAGGAGTCACATTATTCTCAAAAAATGTGCCCTGCACAAAGAAGGTGAGTGCACCGTATTATATTGAATATGCTGGCCCCAGGGCAGCCGCAAAATCATGCTGCCCCGGGGGCAGCACACACAAGTGAAATAAGTAGCAGCTTTGAAGCAGCCGCTTCACTGTGCAGGCCGCAAGCCGCCTGCCCTTTAAAGGGGATTAGAGATCTCCCTGCAGGCAGGTGCAGTGATCAACTGCACTCGCCTGCAAGGAAATGTCCTGGGGAACCATAGGACTCTCTTCTCCCCCTTCAGAGGGCTGCTATCAGGGGCACACTGACAGTGTGAATCCTGACAGCTTCTTTGCCTCTGCACCCATGTCTATAATATGGCGCAGGCTCAGAGGCAAATGGATTCCATCATTTGCAAGGGGCCACTTCCCCATGCAAATGAGGGATGGTGATAGCGCTGGCGCTATATGCGCACCAGAGCTATCTGTATTACAGAAAGAGCCGCACAAGCGTTGGCGGCCCTGTCTGCAATATCAAAGTGCACTGGGGCGCACAAAGCAAGAGTATATGCCTGTTGCGCCCAGTGGTACTTTCCATAATACAGCCCCAGATAGAGACCCAACAGATAAAAATTAGACTTCGTCCTGCTTACAGTTTTCCAGGACAGGTTCTCTCTAGATGAAAACACAAGGGACACTATACTGGATTCAGGCTGCTTACACCTCATCAGTGAGGTGCCGCATGAGTCATGTGGCACAGTGAGCACAGGACTCAGGCCTGGACATAACCATCTCACTTAGGGCATCTCACTTAGAAGAACAAAACAGCGAAGACGGAATTGTCAACTAATCTCAGAGTCAGTGGAGTAACGCAGACCCCTTCAACCCTTGCAGAGCACGGGGCCACGCAGTGCTTAATTTGTAAAAACACAAGTGCCAGGGCTCTTGTCAGGCAGCCACTGAAGCCTTCACCACACATTGCCCCTGCCATACTGCCAAAGATCGTAGCAACACAACTACTAGCCATCACACTTCTATAAGTGTGACAATTTGGACCATTCCAGGCCCCCAAAGCTATGCGTATGGCTTGGGTGGCAGGGAATAGTCATTTTTAATGTATATTGAATTAAAAATCAACTGTTGTTGTGGTCATCTCTAAATTAGCCAGACAGTGCCACCTTGCGACAGACTGTCACAAGCACTGGTATTGATTATCAAGTGCAGGTGCTGAGCACCGGAAACCACTGGCTCAAATTAAGCACTGGCCACGAACCCTTCAGTGGACCGACAACACTTAAATATTTGTGAGATATGGGAGACTCGGAGGCATACTCACCACATTCTGTGAGGGAAGGGGGGATCATTTTATACTACACCACTGCTTAAAGGCTGATATTTACATATTCAGGCACATCGTTTTTTTGTCCTCTATGCCATTCCAGAGAGAGACCAGGGCCGGACTGGACGTAGCGGGCACCGGGCAATCCCCCGGTGCGTCGCACGGGTGGGGGCCGGTTTTGGGCCCCTGGGGCCGTTTTTGTTACAGGGCCATTTTTGCAAAATCGGCTCTGAAACAAAATCGGCCGAAAACCGGCCCTGGCAAAGAGATCGGCGGCACCCCGCGGGGGAAGAGGGGGGGGGGGTGGCCAAGCGCTTTGCCAGGGCCGGTTTTGGTTCCCAGTCCGGCCCTGAGAGAGACCCACCCCATCCAAATCAAAGATGTATTAGCAGTTTTTTTTAGTAACTTTCCACCTGGAGGAGGCTGGAGCAAAACTTGAGACAAACTTCAGAATACACGGATTAAAGTTCCCGTGTCAATGGAAAAAATGTACAATAAATGATTTTGTCGCCACTCGTGAACACACATTCTGATAAACAGTAATGAAACGTGTGTGCAGAGAGGATGTACTGCCCTGACGAGGGCCGTTTGCTTCCGTGTTATCCTTAGAGAGGAGCAGTGAGACTGGGATTTACAGCTGTTGAAAGCGGGTCTGTATTAGCGCTGTGACTGCAGGAGCTGGCCTGACGGAGCGCTCTGTGCCACCGAGACAAACCTCACAATGTGCCACTGACTGGCCGCAGTGTGCTCAGCTGTCACAAGTGTTTAATGTGATGATGTACATGCTTCTCCCAACAGAGCCTTTCCGAAGTTTGGGGGAGATTTTCCTCCTATTTCCAAAAATCAGTTTACGTGCAGGGCGCCCTGCTTTTCAAGAGACGACAGGAATGCTAAAGGTGGGGAAACCAAGGGCTCTCGCCAGGAGAAACTGAGACGAAGCGAGCTAATCAGCGCGCGCCCTTGAGGAGGAGATGGCGTTATTCCCCAGGTCCTGCACGTTTTTCAGGACCAAGCGCTCCTGCTGCAACATTTGTGTGTACATTAAAAGACAAGCCCGCTCTTTTATGAGCGAAAAGGCGTCTGAGATGGCTAATACCAATTGATGGGGCCGATGGCCTTTGTTTGCAGACTCAGTCCCAGCTAAAACGTCTATGTCTATAGAATTTACGCATGGACGTCTATCCACTGAAATGCCAGGTGTAGTGGAAGTGACCTTGTACGCCCTTTCACCTTAATGACATTTCTTGTAGTGACATCATGCGACCTTTCACCATGAATTTTCACGAGATCATGTCACATCACCTACACCCTGATGGCATCGCAATAAGTGGCATCGCAATAAGTGACATTGCTTAAGTTCCATAATAACTGCATGATTAATATAACAACATAAGCAGGTCTATTTCAGCTACTCAGGGGCGTTACTCCAAGGGAGGTGTTTAGGGTGTTACACCCCCTAAAAATGTATTGTGTAATAGAAAGTTGGGCACAAGTGCTTTCAGCTGGGTAATTAGAAGTATCTGTCAGATTTCACCAGGGATATTTTGACATGCCCACACTGGCAAAAACAAACACTCTTGTCTATGTTTTGAAAGTCTCAAGCAATGTTGATTAGTTGAAAAAGTTGTGTGTTAAGTACCCCTAACAATCTACACCCCTCACTCTTTCCACTGCCCCTTAAGCCCCCCTCATGTCCTGTTTCTCATATAATGTGTTTTAACAAGATGTCTCAGCATGATTGCTGGGAAATCTGAAGTTCATGACCCCTCCACCCCCCAATCATACTGACCAAGCTACACCCCTGCAGATACTTGCTATAGTAGGGTGCTGACATGATCTTTGAGAGCTGTGAGGCGTAATACTATCTCTGACTTGTAGTAAGTGAGCCAGACCTTCTCTTAGAGAGTTTGGGGAGTCCTGCCCTGGAGAAAATGAAAAACAATTGGGCTGCAGACTGGAGTTTAAAGCTAACTTTCAGATACATTTGTTAAAAAGCTATAGGATCTGAAAGGACAAAAAACACTGTGTCTCGGCACTCTAAATGTCCATAATCTAGTCTTTGATAGTCAATAGTCTTAGCACTATTTTTGAGACTGCCCACAGCCAGGTAAAGCTTCCAATAAATAATTTCTTAAATCGTTTGCAAAAAAGTTTACATTTTAATTATCTGATGATGGTACTTCACATGACAGTCAAAAATCATGTTTTATAAAGCATAGTAACAAAAATACTGTCTGAGTCAATAATAGACGTAATCCTGATGTTTCCTCGATATTTTTGAGAGATGATTGCAGCCGACACGTGTTTCGTTACGCACTGTAACCTTTTCAAGGCTAAAGACACTGGATCCTTCCACTACTCTGAGTCAAGAATCGTATCAGTTAGAAGTACGTCAAAATATGCAAAAAATCCTTCAAACACTAAGTCCTTCCGCTACTCTAAGTAGAGAGTATTGGCCATTATAAGTACGTAAACATGCGAAAGAATCCTTATTTGAGAAATGTTAGTAGAAAAGGTAGTGATCCAAAATTCCAACCAAGTCCTTGTTCAGTAGTCCCCCCCCACAATCCCTAGGAAGATAAATCCAGACCAATACGGACTTTCATGTAGACCATGGGTACTCACAAACTTTCTCTCGAGGCCAAATTTACAGTGTGGTTTGTGGCCGGGGGCCGCACCGTGAGGGCGGGGTCATTGGGGGAGGGGGCAGGGCTAGAGCATCAAAACAGAACTGTGACCATGAGGTGGAACACAGGCCCCTGCAGCGGACGCATTCGTCCACTGAGCCAACGGACCCGGCATACACATATCTCTCTCCCTCCCTCTCTCTATCTCTCTCACCCTCTCTCCCTCCCTCTATCTCCCTCCCTCTGTCTCCCTCCCTCTGTCTCCCTCCCTCTGTCTCCTTCTATCTGTCTCCTTCTATTTGTCTCCCTCTCTCTCCGTCTCCCTCTCTCTCCGTCTCTCTCTCTCTCCCTCTCTCTCCGTCTCCCTCTCTCTCCGTCCCCCTCTCTCTCCGTCCCCCTCTCTCTCTGTCTCCCTCCCTCTGTCTCCCTCCCTCTGTCTGTCTGTCTCCCTCTCCCTCCCCCTGACTCCCTCCCTCTGTCTCCCTCTGTCTGTCTCTCTCTGTCTCCCTCCCTCTCTGTCTCCCTCTCTCTGTCTCTCTCTGTCTCCCTCCCTCTGTCTCTCCCTCTGTCTTCCTCTCTCTGTCTCCCTCTATGTGTCTCTGCCTCTATCTGTTTCTGTCTCTATCTGTCAGTCTGTTCCTGTCTCTGTCTGTCTCTCTATCTGTCTGTTTCTGTCTCTCCCTACTGCCCTCTGTCACCCTCTGTCACCTCACCCGACTCTCACACCCTGCTGTCCTCTATCATTCTTTGTCACCTCACCCCAGCTTGTGTGGCAGCTGAGGCAGCTTCGCTTCCCGGGCACACACACAGCCCCACCCGAGTACTTCACAGGTCTTTAAGAGACCATTTGCATGATAATGGGGCTTTGTTGTATTTCACCTCTTCTTAGCGCCCCTACAGCTTCACTCGGACTATCACTTGAATCGCCCGACCCCCACAGAGCAGAGTCTGTGTTTGCTGACACTGTAAAGAAAAAAAACAAACACCGGTACGATGTCTGCAAGGTCCGCGGGCCGCCATGAAAGGCTTGCCGGGCCGCTGGCGGCCCGCGGGCCGTACTATGAGTACCCGAGATGTAGACTAATCTACTACGTGTCCGAGTTGTTCCCGTTGCTATGTAGACAGGAAATTTATTTCAGATTTAGAATATTTGAATAAACTAGAAAAACACCCTAGAGAAGGGTCAATACGGGCCAGGGTTGAGAAGGGACCCCGATATTGTGTAAAATCGCTGAATGATGTATTCGATGAAAAACAGTCCCAAATTTCCGTAATGCCCAACGACTTTGTATCAAGGAAAAGAGTGCGTCTGGGCTATAATATGCCCCTGGTCATATGTGTTGCCGCCAAGGGTTCCTGCCTCCCATCCGGTCCAGGGAAGAAGTAAAGTATTGAAAAATCTGAAATACATTTCCTGTCTACATAGCAACGGGAACAACTCGGACATGTAGTAGATTAGTCTACATGAAAGTCCGTATTGGTCTGGATATATCTTCCTAGGAATTGCGGGGGGGGCTACTGAACAAGGACTTGGTTGGAATTTTGGAACACTACCTTTTCTACTAACAATTCTCAAATAAGGATTCTTTCGCATGTTTACGCACTTTTAATGGCCAATACTCTCTACTTAGAGTAGCGGAAGGACTTAGTGTTTTAAGGATTTTTTGCATATTTTGACGTACTTCTAACTGATACGATTCTTTACTCAGAGTAGTGGAAGGACCCAGTGTCTTAAGCCTTGAAAAAGTTCAGGGCGTAACGAAACACGTGTCGGCTGCCATCATCTCTCAAAAACATTGAGGAAACTTCGGGATTACGTCTATTATTGACTCAGACAGTGTTTTTGTTACTATGCTTTATGAAACATGATTTTTGACTGTCATGTGAAGTACCATCATCAGATAATTAAAATTTAAACTTTTTTGTAAATGATTTAAGAAATTATTTATTGGAAGCTTTACCTGGCTGTGGGCAGTCTCAAAAATAGTGCTAAGACTGTTTTGTTGACTATCAAAGACTAGATTATGGACATTTAGAGTGCAGAGACACAGTGCTTTTTGTTCTAGTAACACAGAGGCTCTCAGGAATTTCCGTGCAGTGACATCTTTGGGTAGTGGGATGTCTTGGTGTTCTCGAGAGGCACCAAGAGTTTGAATTGGTTATTAACAGGAACTTACTTGTCTATTGATAGGATTGATGTGCTACTGTACTTGCCATCACTGCCTTTCTTGTTGTGTTTATATAGGATCTGAAAGGACTCTACTGAAATTAATAAGTCCTTACGTGAAGTGTTAAGCCAGTGAAACCTGACACTCTCGATCAGGTTTGCCCTATTTAGTCAAAAAGTGCTAAGGGTTCCCCATATACCAAAAATAACCTACATTGTGTGAGGGTTAGCATATTGTCATAGGTGCCTTGGGCCAAAAATGACATACAATGTACCAGAGCCAGAATTTTTCAATTCACGCCATCCATATAGTATGAGTGACCATTATGTCACAAATTACCTGTGTGTGTCAGAGCCAGCCTTTTTTCATGATTGCCCCCTCTAATATGCCAAAGTTGACCTCCCTCATGACAGTAATTACCCTCTAGTGTCAGCATTTTGCCACGGGTGCTCTTATGCCAAGAATTTCCTCTATCATGCCAGTACGAGTATTTTCCCATTATCTCAAGAACTGCCTCCAGTACAAATTACTTCTAGTATGCCAGTACCAGTGTTTTAACTTTATGCCAAGAATTACCTCCAGTCTGCCAGTATTTTGTCACAGGAGCCTGTCCTGCTAAGGATTGCCAATTGCCTTATTTGCCATTGGTGCCATTGGTAAGACAAGAATTACCTTCACTACAGCAGTGCAAGTGGCAGACTTACAAGCATAATAACACATTCTTACTCATGACCACTTACATTCACTCACTCACACTCACACTCATTCTCACTCATTCACTCGCTCCTATTCATTTTCACTAACTTGCACTCATAATTTAATTACCACTCACTATCTTGCACTCACTTTTACTCCATAAGTCACCCTCACTGTCAGTTATTATTACTCACTCTGATTTACACATACTGACGTTACGCAAATTTACACTTACTCTGGCTCAATAATACTTCGTCACTTAAACTCAGTTATATCACTTTTCTTCTAACTTACTCTTTTTTATCACTCATTATCACTGTCACTGTCACACTCACTCACACTGATTCTCACATTCGCTAACACTCCCTCACACATTTATTCTCACCCACTTGAAGTCACTCTTACTTAGTCTCATTCACTCTGATTCACTCAAACTCACATTCTGACACTCAATCTCCCTCGCCGCATGCCACTGACTCTCACTCACATACACACACACTCACACATACACTTTTCTCTATCACACAAACACAATCTCACGTTTAAGTTTAAAAAAATACATTAAACAATAATAAGAAATGAACATTTCAACAGATGTGAACCTCCTTCGCGCACTCTATCACTGAATTACAATTACAAATGGCACATATGTGACCATTGCACTGTACACACTGCTGAAAGGCTAAGGATTGGATGGGTATGTAATCTGAACAACTTTAAGATTCACTGCAGGCCCCTTCAGCTTCACTCTCTCTGGTTCTCGCTCTCTCTAGCTATGAATTGTAGCCTGTCATAAACGCCAGGCACCCCTCGGTGACTCAGTTCACAGTATGGGTTATACAAGGTCAAAAGCTGCATGGAGAAAAACAATCGCAACAAAAGCAAATACTCTTAGGATATGTCTGATGAAGTTAAACATGAGAAATGAATCAGGGACTGCATAGATAACATGGGCTACATTATGGGTTTCTACAGTCGTTGAGAAACTGATCACTGTTATTGTCTGTTAAAGTTAAAGACATAAATTTAGAGCCCGAGAGGGACCTGTTTAAAAGTTAGGGCCATATTTATGATCTGGTTTGTGTCGCTCTTGCACCACGCAACAAGTGTGCCATAAATCGTAAGTCATATTTTTGAAGCCACGAAAGCCACTTTGTGTGGCCTTGAGTGTCCCAAAAATATGGAGAAACACAATGCAGCGCAAATCACTGTGTTGCGTTACTCTGCCCTCGGTAGGCGTTCCATGGGCATTGTGTGGGTGTTTTTATGCATACCCAGATTTACAAGGTCTTGTAAACCTGGGAATGAGCCAAAAATATACACCTCCCCAGGGGAGGCATAAAGAGGAGAAATATCTTTATTTCTCCTTTTTTTCCCCTTTTCCATGTATGATACATTCTGCCTCTCAGGTTTATTTTTTGTGCACAAAAACAATCCAGCCTACAACACAGGCACCCGTGTACCATTTGCACTAGGCTGCCAAAATTGCACCAGCGCAAGCGAAAAGGACAGGAATGCTCCATATTGGATAAATATGACTCATTCCTTCCCTTTCCCTGTGACATTTTGTCATGCACCACTAAAGTCATAAATAAGGGCCTTAGTTTTTAATTACTACTTGTTCTGAGAACTGGCAGGATCCACCCTACTTAAAGCTCTGTGTGTATGTGAGAGAACATGGATGAATGGCGGCAGACCGATATAAACAATGATTGGCAGAACAATGACACAGAATGAATGGTAGCAGGACGAAAGGAGAAAGGGAGGAATGAGACTGAGAAGGTTAAGGGAGGGATGGAGGGATTGAGAGCACAAGTGAGTAATGGGATGGAAAAAGTATATAGCTGATTCAGTCAGTGAGAATGCAAGCAACAGTGAATGAGAGACATTAGGAGTGACAGAAGATTGAGGAAGCGAGGAGAATGAAAAGCACGAGAAAGTGGAGAGGGGGAGTGTGACAACACCGAGAAGGATGAAATACTCGGCCCATCTGATGTACCCATTTTACCACCTTTTCTGATATGATTTGAGCTTACTCCAGTTTTCCTACACCTGTTAGTTAAATTGTTTGCATTTAAAAAAAAAACCGATATTTTCTTGCTCACCTTCCACCTACGGAATGTTTTGTATATTTGTCACCGGGACAGGCTACCAGAATTCTATAATTCCACTGATATTTGATATGAGTTGCTCTCCTTCTTCACAAAGCGTTCTTCCTGCCTGTTTTGAACATGGCTGATCACCTCTAGTCATGTAAGGGATTGTGATTGCTACCAAGTAGATACTAACTCAGTCTAGGCAGTTTATCAGCTTACACACAAGCTGAAAAGGCACTGTATGAGTGTGTGTTTTAGATATACTAAATGTAGTAGAGTTCAAGTGACGCTGTGCTCAGTAGAAAACGACAGGCCACCAGATTATCGCAGGCATTGCGGCACATGGGAACCTAGCAGACATTTAAGTCTTCAGTGAGAAGTAAATATATTTGCTCTCAGAATCAGTGCACAGTTCCTTAACAGCTTGAATGTTTTTAGAAAATGTCTATGGACTCCCATTGACTTCAGTTTGATCCATTCCCATTATGGGCACTAGGCCCAACCACACAAGTGGCACAGCATTTTTAATTGGCAAAAGTTGGACAATGCTGGCTATGGATTACACAAGTTTCCATCACAAAAATGTGAGCAAAGTGCATGATTTCAGGCAAAGTTTGAGGTTTGCAGGGCATTGTGGGCAAGAAAATCTCAATAGATTCATGCATGGCACATGACCCTGAAATCCCCTGGTTGTCTATTTTTCCAAAATGTCTGTGGTTGGTAGGTTTCCATGAGTGGCTGCTGAGCACGGCCCCAAATCCCGCAGCTACTCCTATTGCTGATTTCTCCACGTACCACTTTAGGGCCTTTGTGTCAAAGTCTCTCGGCCCACTCCATTTTTATTGGGAGACTTGGGGAAATGCGGTGGGGTAGGAAATATGTGGCTCCCCGCAAATCCAGAAGTTTTCCTCACAGAAATGTGAGGAAAATGTGTATTTTTAGTCTAGGCTAGAGGTGTGCAGGGCATTGTGGGTAAGAACATGGTGTGGGATCCATACACAGCACACCACCCTGGACTCCCCAGGGTGTCTAGTGTTCAGAACTGTCTGGGTCTTGTAGGTTTTCTCAGTGGCAGCCTGCCCAAGCCCAAAAAGTATAGCCGTTCACCATTGCAAGTGAGACGATATTGTGAGTTAGCCACACGCTCCTTGCTCATATGTAAAAGCAACACCCAAAAGAATCAAATGCCCTCTCGATTTCAATTGGTATGGGATGCTTTAGTCCCCAGGGGAGCAGAAACACTGTTGAGGTTTTAGGGGTGAGGGGGAAGCCTGATGTTAGAATGCACACTGTTTAATGAGTGGAGCACACCTACACTTAACACTATATATCTGTAATAGATCTGTTTGTTTGAGTTTTAACAAAGCGTGCTACAGTGGGTTACGTGCTGCCTAGACACGCCTGATATATACACCCTACTTCAAGCCTGATCAACCTGACCACCATGCACAATGGCTGATGCAACTAATTGCTTTTTGAAAATTCACAACATACATAAAATTTGAAAACAATTTAATGCTCAATTTTAGACCACAGTTAATCACTGTTATTTAAAATTTCCAACATAATTCATTTATTGTTCAGATATTCAAATTTTCATACTGAACCAGAAACAAATTTAAACACAATTATACATTGCTTTGAACACTGCCCAATGCATTTCGGGCTGTTGGCCCTTCATTGGGGGCTTCAATCTGAAACATATCAAAAGATATACATCAATTGCTCACGTGGCCACTGGATTCAAGCTAGCCTGGCTAATAAGGGGTGTTACCCCAAAACCGGTCCCAGGATGCTTGTTTCTGGTTTAGGGAAAACCTGGCTTGGCAGTTTGGGCTGGATGATTCCCATGAGGAACAGGGTCAAGACTGATTTGCATATAGCTGGGTCTGAACTAGGGTGGCGAAGTAAGCTAAAGAATGAGGATGGATTTAACCCAGATATGTGACTGGGGATGAGTGTCTGAAAAGTTTCAGCGGTCTGTCCCTCATCTTTTTGTTTTTGCCACAGTTTAAACAGGCCGTGGCATTGAGAGACTGGACACTGGGATGGTCCCTATCAGATGCGTGGAGGGAGCTTAATGTTGGACTGAGAGATTATTCATTTTATTTCCCCCCACATAAACTACAATTCCGACTTCATCGTATTTTATGCCCCACAACTATGCTGGTAAACGTCACAGGCTCCACATACCTGGGTAAGACTCTATCGGACCATAACCCCCTGGAGCTCACTCTGTCTCAGAGCCGGATCCCTACCCCAGTCCCCACGTGGCACTTACAGCCTCTCCAGCTAGAGGACATTGCCCTTAAAGACACTCTGGCTATGGTTATTGCCAGTTACTTCACTGAAAACACCGACACTTCCTTCTTCCCTTTCATAGAGTGGAAGGCATTTAAGTTAATTGTACGGGGTCCTCCATAGCCACAATGTTGTGAGCATGACACATAGTCTAACACAATATCAAACATGCTGAAACACGACTAGGGGTGCTGGAACGTGAAGCTGCCCATGATAACTCTTGCGCAATTGACCTACAAGAATGTTGCATTCAATATGCAGAACTACTAGTGCGCCTGAGGGTCATCGACTACCATACATACACACAGAATATACAAGTTGAGGGCAGGAGCCCTACTGGCACCTACAATATGTTCGCATTTGTCCTCTACCCCATCCTCAAAGTATGTGCACCCACAGGGTCAAAACATACAACGTAGGAAGACATTAACAGAGCATTGAGAGTATTATGCCCAACTCTAAGGACCTCGGCCCCTGTCCTCCCCTACTGCACTGTCATTGCCATCTTTTTGGATGGACTACAACTACCCCAAGATCCCAGGCCCCGCCGACCGGAGCTGGAGGACCCCTAGACACAGAATGAAATCCGCAGTGCGATAAATGAGCTCCCCGCAATAAAACTACCAAACTGGACAGACTACCCATTGAATTCTATGCCACCTTCACTGCCCAATTGCTTCCACACTTAGGCTGTATATGACATCGTTAGAGTCCGCTCCCTTCCACCTACCACTCGGCAGGCACTGGTCACGTCCCTACTCAAACACGGTCGTGACCCAGAAGACATTACTTCTTATAGGCTGTTGACCTTATTGACTGTTGACTATAATATCGAGCAAAATACTAGCAAACAGGTTACTCCCTATACTGCGGGGCATGATACATACTGATCAGAATGGGTTTGTCCCGAGCTGTAGCACTTCATTAAAAATCAGACGCTTGCACCATGTAATGGAGGTGGATGGGTTCAATTTCCCACTGCAGGTGTTTGACCCCTTAGGCTGAGACTAAATGTTTGCCACTCTCACCAAATTTGGCAACCCCCCCAACATATACTAAATTAATCAAACTCCTATATACCAATCCCACGGCAAAAGCATGAAAAGGTCTTCACATATCCTCCACTTTTCCATATTTTGTGGCACTAGGTAGGGATGCCTATTGTCCTTGCTCCTATTTATGCTGGCAGTAGAGCCTCTAGCACAAAGCATCAGGCAGAAGGTAAATGACTGGTGTATGTCACAAGGACCATAACATCAGACTGCTTCTATGTATGCAGACGACATGATCATATATGTGGGTGAGCTAACTATTGACCTTTTGCTCTAGCCTCCCTACTTCACCTGTTTGGAGACCTCTCCGTTCTACGTGTTAACCATGCCAAGTCCCATGCTTTTGCTTTTCAGGAGTGTACACTGGGGGATACCTAAAAGCCGACCAGCAGTAATAAAGCAAATATCAAAAAGGTTAAAACCTCCTCTTAAAAATCCACTAAAAGCAAGCTTCCCTTTAGAATATTAATATAAAAACCTTAAAGTCATATATTATTTGAAAAATCCAAGCACTTAGAAGGCCATGGTGCCTAGAAAAAGCAAAACGCAGTATTGATTCATTTTATTTAAAAAACAGCAAAAAAATGTACCCACACAGAAAAAGCCAATTGTTTATGTGTTCCGAGTGGTTTATGTAACATTGCTGTTGTCCACAACCAAAGATGACGATCCCAGAGGCGCACCTTGAAGCATGTTTATGGAGCATAGGTGATTCCATCCGGTTCCCGGAACCGGTGTCCATTTCACCAGGAACCAAAGCATCCCAGGGGGGCTCAAAGAATGCATTCATCAGCAATGGAAAAAGCTGGGGACAACAATAACCATGGGCCTTCAAAAGGTCTATTAGTACTTCAATGTCCAGTGGCACAACCAATTGTGATCCTAGCCATAGGTCCACGTATTTGTGGCTGCAGAACAGGCAGTGGAATACAGGTTGTATGCAGTGAAGCCAAACAGGCTTGGAGGACAAGAACCAGTGTTCATTTAGTTCTCGATGCCGAGGTGTGCAGAAGCAAAGTACCATGCGCTCACAGCATCGCAGCACAAGCAGTGCTGTCTACATTCCAGGTTGAACTGGGACGTCCATTGCAGAGCAGAAAAATTAAAATCAGGATTCCCGCCACAAGTAGTAGGACAAGCATGAGCCCTCTATAAACGCTTCCTAACACAGGGCCCGATTCACAGAACTAACTTAAGACAAAATCCTAAACTTACTACCATTTTGGTATTCACAGAAGGCCCTTACTCATTTCGGTATTCACAGAAGTTAGGAGTCCTAACTTTAGGACTCCTAAATGCCTTCTGTGAATACCGAAAGTCTTAAAATTAGGATTTTTCTCAGTTTAGGAGTTCTAAAGTTAGGAGTCCTAACTTTACTACTCCTAAACTGAGAAAAATCCTAACTTTAAGACTTTCGGTAGCCACAGAAGGCATTTAGGAGTCCTAAAGTTAGGAGTCCTAACTTTACTACTCCTAAACTGAGAAAAATCCTAATTTTAAGACTTTCGGTATTCACAGAAGGCATTTAGGAGTCCTAAAGTTAGGAGTCCTAACTTTACTACTCCTAAACTGAGAAAAATCCAAACTTTAAGACTTTCGGCATTCACAGAAGGCATTTAGGAGTCCTAAAGTTAGGACTCCTAACTGTGAATACCAAAATGAGTAAGTGCCTTCTGTGAATACCAAAATGGTAGTAAGTTTAGGATTTTGTCTTAAGTTAGTTCTGTGAATCGGGCCCACAGAGTCTCTGAAAGATGGGATAACTCCCGAAAATCATCTGAAAGGTGCTAACCAGTCCAGAGCCAAGACATTTGAAAAAGTGCATTATTTCCTTCAGATATATTAAAGATATGATGAACCAGCTCCCCAGTGTGGAGTAGTGTCTGTATCTCAGACGAGAACATTGCAACCTGGAGATCAAACATCTCTCTGGCAGAAGTTAAGGCCATATCCTTTTGAAAAAGCATAGTTTTAAGCTTACTCAGAGAATCAAAGCGTATGTTGGAAACATCTATTGAAGGCCATAGCGTTGCATCTCTAACTGTGTGGGTAGGTGGAAACAGTACTTGTGTGCAACAAGTGACTATGGAATTAACCATTACCAGAGAAGCGATGCCCGGTTCCATTCTGCAGCCCCTGGATAATTCAGCATCAAATAGTTCCCATTCAAGAGCAGCTTGAAGACCGGACGTATCACGGCAGCCGGGGAACTCTTCAGATAATAGGACAAGATTGCAACCGAAGCATTGCATGCTCCATGAAGAGAAATGTCCTTGCAAATTAAGGGCCTGCCTAAAGCATGCTCACATTCGGAGCCCAATTCCTGCATCCAAACCTGAATGGCAATTCCCAGTGCTCATGCAAATAACCTTCTCCTAGAGCTTCATATATGCCTACCTGTTGGTATAGGAGACAATATTGGAATTGGAAAGTTGTGACCGGTAGGCTGTTGTAACCATGGATTATCCAGTCAGTGGATGGTGTCTCAGCCACGGGGAGAAATTTTCCACAGCTCATTGTATATTATGTACAAGAAGCGCTTTTGATGTGGGTTCCAGGGACCTAATAGAAAATCTCTGAGATCCGTGTCGTCAAAAAGTAGGGACAAGTGTTGCTTAACCTGGTAGAGTTTTGAGGACTTTAGCCAATCAAGGCACAACTTCCCAACACTATATGACACCACCATCCCAGAGTGTTCTGATTGTACATATCGTTGATCAGGGCAATTGGTCCTAAACGCTTCGGTGTTCCCCAAGAATCTAGATTGACACCCATTCGTGTCCACAGGCCAAAGCAACAATCCCTTCCAATTGGGGTCTGTTGAAGTAAATGAGCCATTATGTATCATGATATCTAACGTGTTCTCATTGAAGTGTGTTAAGTGCTGCCAGTTCTCAAAACACGAGAACGCTAGAATACGAGGTGTGTTCAAATCCTTCATATTAGCTGTACCAAGACAGGAAGTTTGTTGCACTGTTTTATTCAGGAAAATCATTTGATATGGTATGAGGCATGCTCTAAATAAGGCTGCAGTTCCCTGAATCTGCCACTCTTTAGTCCCCCAGACAGATTATTTGCCTGTTGTGTCTTTTCAAATGTCGAAACCCGGTATAGACAGTTGGGAAATAAAGGAAGCAGAGTATATCAGCTTGGTGTTTCTTAGCATATTTTTCTTAGCAGGTGTACGTGCAAGCCTATAATAATAAGAGGCTGGGTCTGATGTGTCAAAGCAGAAAAATAAGCAAAGTTTTGTGGAAATGTTTTTGAACTACCTTTTGGCGGTGTTGTGTAGTGTTCCCATTGTGTGTTATTGTAAACAGCATGTGGGATACTAGCTTTGTGTAAGAAATGGTGACCATAATGTTGATAACAGAACATGTCGCCAAAATTAGATGTACCATCATACATTTCATCATTAGAAAATGCAGCTGATTGCTCTAGATCTGTAAGCAAATTGTGCACAGTTTCAATGTCCCAATCATGGGAGAAAGTACTAGAGGTGATGATATCATGGAACTGCTGTAATGCTCACCAGGGACAGGTTCCTCAGTTCGCGGTGCGATTATGCATGCGATTTTAGAACCAAGTTCACAAGTTGTACTGCGGAGCGTTCTGGGAGATAGAGTCCATTCAGAAGTAGGAAAAAGACATTTACCAAACCAATCCAGAGGAACAGGAAAAGTAAACCAACTGTAATCCTGAGATGTATCAATGGAACAACAAAGTAGGTCTTTTTCAGCCAAAGATAGACAGCATCCACTCGTAGCTTGATAGGGAGAGGTGGTGTTGGCAGCTCTGGTTCACTTGAATCCAATGAAAATTTGTCATAATGCATGATGCCAGACATCGTTTGGTCTATTTTTGGCAGCTCAGCAGGTTTTGTAGAACTGGCTGATGACTTGACCTGTGGCATATTCACATAGACGTCGTCAATTTTTTAAATTGAAATTTCTTTACTTGTTGACTGTACAGTAGTAGTTGTTTCAACAGGAGGAAGTATCATCTCATTGTTGTGTACAGCTTCTCTTTGGAGAGGGGTTTCGTCTGTAGTTATCAAAGCTTCCATCTGAACTTCCCACGGGGCCCACTGTTAAGAATCAACCACATAGTGTGGTTTGATCAGATCTATGGAGACAAACCTTTTGTCTCTGCAACCGGCAAGTGGCAGAAGAAGTACAGTTCTGGTATATTTGACAGCCAGGACAGGTACAAGAGGTACAGGCGCTCTGTAAAATGGCCCAAATTCTTTTTTGTCAAAATCTTTCTCTCTTTGACCAGTTTCCAAATCTTCGGGACCAGGGCAGTTCTTGCCAGTACGACCTTCACTTCTCCAGTGGAGGTGCGTTTTACTTGAATGTTGCTTTGAGTGCCCAGGAATTCATTGAGTTCCTGTAAAACAGCCAAATGTTCATTGGTGTCAAATGGTGTTTCCGCCGCCACTGTGCTGATATTATTGAGGTCTGGTACCCACATTCTCACACCAAACAGGAGTTCATAAGGAGTACGACCCGCTAGGGATTTTCTTGACATGTTTCTGAGTGCCCTTTGGACCCCATGTAGGTGATTGACGCAACTGCCACCTGAGCCTAATACTCTTGCTGTTAAGAACTGCTTTAAGCCATGGTTTTATCCCCTCAACTACCAAATTTCTCTCGGATGGTAAGGGGAGTGTGAGAAGTTGGCCTGGTATATGCTGTCCACTGATTAAAGTGGGCACCTTGTACCAGTCCAAACAACCCTTATGGTGATTAGGTAAAAGACAACCTTTAGAGAAAGCTATCCTAGTGGTAGCTGTGGAGAGCAGCCTTCAGGCTAAGTCTCGAAGGAATGTAAAGCAGCTTGTTTTACCAGATCAGAACCTCCTGAATGACCAAATGAAAGGAGAACCAAACAAGTGTTATATAAAATATATGTATTTATTACTAAACACTCTCTACTAACCTCTTAATGAGATTAGAGCACAAGGCAGACACTACTTAATCAATAGAACGATAGTAAATAGCACAATACACAGCGGGCTACAGGGGGAGACAGAACCATATACTAAAAAAATGGTACAACAACCACGACTTCACTAGACACACTGCCTAGAACACGTAGAATCGCTGGGACCCCAAGGAACCACCCAAAAGGAGTGACACAGGGAGCCCACGGAGGATGGGTGCAGTGTAAGAACACAGACGCAAGGTCCATACTACTCTATGGGAAAGTCGCGGTTGGAAAATTACAGTTTAAGTACACCTCGCAGAGGACTTCAAGCAAACCCTTTGGAACATGGAAGGTTCTAAGGCCAGCACCCTTGTGAGTACTGAGGTACCTGTGTGACCTATCCCAGAGGAGCCGGGTGCATAGGGGTCAAGTGGTGTCGGAAACCCTTGTAGTTTTCAATGGCGTGATGCAAAGAAGTGCTGCTGCCGGGAAGATGAAAAGTGTCTGGTGGAATCCAAGCCTGGATCTGAGGTGACAAGAACCTGAAAGCAGAGGGGACAGAGTCTGGGTCACTTCAGGGTGACAAGGGGCTCGGTAGACAAATGCCGACCGATGTCGGGTGCTTAAGGTGTGAAGATAGAATGCTTGACTCTAAAGCCACGGGGACCAGGAGACGTCGACAATGACCAAAGTCCGGAGGTGAGCTGTCCCACGAAGGGTGTCTAGTGCTGGGTGGTCAGTGTCCGGATTGAACACCAACAAGCCTTGGCAACGGCAACCAACGCAGGCAGAGGAAACAAGTTACGGTGAGGACCAGCAAGGTCCAGGAGACTCTCCAAGCTATGGGGAGTCAGGGCACATCTGGAGCAACCAGGGAAGCCCATGGGAAATCAAAGTTACCTGAGGGACCCACAGGCCAACGGACCAGGGATCGCGAAGGGACCTCGAGCTGAATCACAAAATACCAGCCCATGGAACACTCCTGGAGTGTAGGCCGGAAATCTTCGGTGGAAATACTGCTCGGAGTCAGGACTACACGTAGCCCAAAGCACAGCCACAGGGATCACCAAAAAGCATATGCTGCTGCTAAAGTACACGGCGCACAGTGGGTCGGGTTGCATGGTCCCCACGAGTGATACTGGTCTCAGGATTGCTGAGAGAGCAGATTGACCTCAGAGACGCTCGGGAACCCCCCTCCTGTGTTGCAGAAATCTTCGGAGTCCTCAGGAGCTCGGTAGATGCAAACCGGTCAGATGCGTCAAGGTGCCTGCTGCTGTAGGTGAATAACTCCTTTACTCCAAGGGAGATTCTTCTGTCCCCCAGCGAAGTGTAGACCATCGAAGTACGTGGTTTCTGCTTGCAGAGTTTAGTCCAGGTAAAATATAAAGTCCTGTAGTCAGGTTTACTACTTTATACCCAAGGAAGGGGTTGGACAAACTCTGGGGACCCACCTATGGGAGGGTCAGGACAGAGGGGTGGCTACACCCATGTCCTTTGTCCAGTTTTGCACCAGAGCAGGAGCAAAGGGCTCCTGCAACCGGTTTGAGCTGGACAATGCACAATGACACCAAATGGGATGGTAAGGGGAGTGTGAGAAGTTGGCCTGGTATATGCTGTCCACTGATTAAAGTGGGCACCTTGTACCAGTCCAAACAACCCTTATGGTGATTAGGTAAAAGACAACCTTTAGAGAAAGCTATCCTAGTGGTAGCTGTGGAGAGCAGCCTTCAGGCTAAGTCTCGAAGGAATGTAAAGCAGCTTGTTTTACCAGATCAGAACCTCCTGAATGACCAAATGAAAGGAGAACCAAACAAGTGTTATATAAAATATATGTATTTATTACTAAACACTCTCTACTAACCTCTTAATGAGATTAGAGCACAAGGCAGACACTACTTAATCAATAGAACGATAGTAAATAGCACAATACACAGCGGGCCCCAGGGGGAAACAGAACCATATACTAAAAAAATGGTACAACAACCACGACTTCACTAGACACACTGCCTAGAGCACGTAGAATCGCTGGGACCCCAAGGAACCACCCAAAAGGAGTGACACAGGGAGCCCACGGAGGATGGGTGCAGTGTAAGAACACAGACGCAAGGTCCATACTACTCTATGGGAAAGTCGCGGTTGGAAAATTACAGTTTAAGGACACCTCGCAGAGGACTTCAAGCAAACCCTTTGGAACATGGAAGGTTCTAAGGCCAGCACCCTTGTGAGTACTGAGGTACCTGTGTGACCTATCCCAGAGGAGCCGGGTGCATAGGGGTCAAGTGGTGTCGGAAACCCTTGTAGTTTTCAATGGCTTAATGCAAAGAAATGCTGCTGCCGGAAAGATGAAAAGTGTCCGGTGGAATCCAAGCCTGGATCTGAGGTGACAAGAACCTGAAAGCAGAGGGGACAGAGTCTGGGTCACTTCAGGGTGACAAGGGGCTCGGTAGACGAATGCCCACCGATGTCGGGTGCTTAAGGTGTGAAGATAGAATGCTTGACTCTCAAAGCCACGGGGACCAGGAGACGTCGACAATGACCAAAGTCCGGAGGTGAGCTGTCCCACGAAGGGTGTCTAGTGCTGGGTGGTCAGTGTCCGGATTGAACACCAACAAGCCTTGGCAACGGCAACCAACGCAGGCAGAGGAACCAAGTTACGGTGAGGACCAGCAAGGTCCAGGAGACTCTCCAAGCTATGGGGAGTCAGGGCACATCTGGAGCAACCAGGGAAGCCCATGGGAAATCAAAGTTACCTGAGGGACCCACAGGCCAACGGACCAGGGATCGCGAAGGGACCTCGAGCTGAATCACAAAATACCAGCCCATGGAACACTCCTGGAGTGTAGGCCGGAAATCTTCGGTGGAAATACTGCTCGGAGTCAGGACTAAACGTAGCCCAAAGCACAGCCACAGGGATCACCAAAAAGCATATGCTGCTGCTAAAGTACACGGCGCACAGTGGGTCGGGTTGCATGGTCCCCACGAGTGATACTGGTCTCAGGATTGCTGAGAGAGCAGATTGACCTCAGAGTTGCTCGGGAACCCCCCTCCTGTGTTGCAGAAATCTTCGGAGTCCTCAGGAGCTCGGTAGATGCAAACCGGTCAGATGCGTTAAGGTGCCTGTTGCTGTAGGTGAATAACTCCTTTACTCCAAGGGAGATTTTTCTGTCCCCCAGCGAAGTGTAGACCATTGAAGTACGTGGTTTCTGCCTGCAGAGTTTAGTCCAGGTAAAATATAAAGTCCTGTAGTTAGGTTTCCTACTTTATACCCAAGGAAGGGGTTGGACAAACTCTGGGGACCCACCTATGGGAGGGTCAGGACAGAGGGGTGGCTACACCCATGTCCTTTGTCCAGTTTTGCACCAGAGCAGGAGCAAAGGGCTCCTGCAACTGGTTTGAGCTGGACAATGCACAGGGACACCAAATGGGGCCCCAGTGCAGACTTTCTGGCACTCTAAGAGTGCACCCACCCAGCCCCAATAATCTAAAGCCTGTCTGGGAGGTGGTCACACCTCCCTGTGACAGGAAACCTGTTGTCAGGCCTTCCTCTGCTTGAGCTTGGCTCAGCAGCAGGAGGGCAGACTCATGTCTGTGGCTGGCAGCATCCATTTTGTGATGCCCAGGTCGAGAAAGCTGGTACCAGGTGTACCGGTGTTTCACATAAGTCCCTCTAGAAGGGTGGAATCATACCTCCCAAGCCAGTTACAGGTGGGGAGGTATGATTCCAAGGTGTTTTTCACCAAACACGACATGTTTCTAAGCAGCAGTTTTAAAGTTAGCATTTACCGCGAGGTTATAATGCACTTAAATATATATGGTTGGCTGCATCACAGACAACCCCGGAAAATAGGTTCCGAAGGCTGAACAGGGGTTCTGCTCATGCAAGGGCTCCCTCTCACATAAAACCCATCACCCTGCCTTCAGGATTGATAAAGCCTGCCATAGGAGTGACTGATAGGTTTATATGTGCAGTGATTTAGAATAGATATAGATAACCTATATCTAAATAAGGGGTGCATGCACCACCTTACACAGGCTGCAGTAGCAGACCTGTGGTGCCATTTTGAATGGTCTCTCAGGGGTGGCATAATACCTGCTGCAGCTCCTGGGAGGCCTCTGGGATACCTATGCCCTAGGTACATGGTGTACCGTATGCTAGGGACTGATAAGGGTACCCCAGTATCCAATCTGGAGTGTACCTAAAGTACATGCATTGCAATTTAAGGGAGAAAGAAGATATCCTGGGGTCCTGTTTAGCAGGATCCCAGTCAGACTAGTCAAAAACCAGCAAAACACCAGGAAAAAAGTGGGGTTAACTGTGCAGTCAGATTCCACCTTCCTACAGGGAGGAGTACCACAAGGCCACACCCAAACTTCCCATGGCTTCTTTGTAAGTACGAGTCAAAATGTAGTGTGCCAATTGCTTATGTCACTATGAAGACTCGCAAATCCTTTATAACAAATCGGGCGTCAGCCGAGCGCTGTTGCCAAACCCACAGGAATCTGGAGCATGAGTATACTGCCACCAAGATGTACTTGTATGCCCCATCTGAGTGTAAGGGGCCACAGTGGTCTAAATAAACACAAGCCAAAGGTCTGTCTGAGCTCAATAGAGGTGTCTGAGGTGGACATGCTATGGTTGAGCCCTTCATTTGTTGACATATGTCACATTTAAGGACAAAGTCCTGGTCTGTTTAGTTAGACTTGGCCACCAATAGCACTGCTTAAGTAATTAAACTGTAGCAGTAACCCCTGTGTGTGCTGAACCCAGACCCTAATGTGCAGCCAGTATTAATCCCAATCTGCGATCAGTGTATGCTATTACTCCATCCCTCACTCCTAGAATCTGAGCATACGTAATGTTTTATGCATCTAACTTGTAGGAGTACTTGAGTGGAAAGCCTTTTGGCAGGTGGGTATCGTTGCGGGCAGCATTCAAAGCCACCAATATGTCTCTGTCAAATCTCATACTTGAACGAGTGATTGCAGCAACAGCAGCACTATGGGCTGTTCCCTTAGTGGCCTCATTGGCCATGGAATTCTTTTCAACATGAACAACCAACACACTGATGATTCAATGTGTGGATAACATGAGCTCGTGGCAAGCATTCTTTCAGCTTTGCCACCTGTTCCCAAAGCATCTTGTGCTTAATTGTGCAATCCTTGGAATGCCGAAATCCATTTTGGCCCCAATAGTGAAGATTTTCATTATAGAACTGGACACAGTAGTATGAATCACACACTATGAGTGCGGAGTATTCGGGATCTGTCCTTTGTAGTGCCGGTATCAGGGCTTTGAGTTCTGCCAGCTGCGCTTTACAGTCCACTAGGGACTGAGTATGTGTTTTTTCAGATCAGAACCTTCCATCATGTATGCACCCTTTTACTATTGTGCATGCATGATTGAATATTGCTGTCGTGTCCCTGTGGCAGGCTGAGCAGATCCATCAGTATAAATTATGTATTCAGAGGCATTATTTAGTTTGGCAGAGGATATTCTTGTTCGTACTGCAGAAATGCTTGTGTTTGTATCGTAGAATCGAATCTGTGGTCTACATCTGTTGCAGTGACAGAGTAAGCCCATTGAATCCATCTTGGATGCCATGCTTTGGCATTTGGAATGCTAGCTTTAGTAACAGCCTCTAAGGTCGGTACCAGGATAACAACAATTATTCTTTTACCCTGAGCTAGTGCTCTCTCTCTCTACCACTACAGCAGTTTGCACTGCTGTGAGAATTTTCTCAGTGGGTGCAAAATGCATTTCCGTGTTTGTGTACAAATGCGATTTGTATACAGTAGGTACTGTATCACCTTCATTGAAAGTGATGTAGGTGGACCCTACGCAGATCACCAGGTTAGTTGAATTTACACTTGTGTGCAAATGTTTGGAAACTGTCATGTCAGCTTGTACGGAACATAAAATATTTGTATGTTCCTGCGTCCAATGGTTAATTGAGGAACCAGGTCTTACTTAATCGTAGATTGGTTTTACTCGTTCAGCGTAATCCAAAATGTATGTTCTGTCAATATGTATTAATCCTAAAATGGATTGTAGTTGTTTCAGAGTCGTCGGAGGTTGGAGCAGTGAACATTTTTCTAAAAAATTTGCTGCCAGGCATTTACCTTCCTTGACAACTCAGATCCCAGAAATAGGACATTGAGGTGGGCAATTTTAGATCTTTTGAAATTAAATTTGTAACCCAAGTGAGCGAACCCAAGAATAATATGGTTTGCTCTAGCCAAGTCATTTATTACCCATCAGATAAATGTCATCTACATAGGACAATGTCTTCTCATAAAAATTTTGAAGTAGATCTGTTACCCTGGCTGAGAACAGCACAGGGCTGTTTTTATACCCTTGAGGTAAACAGAAACATTGACGCTGTGACCCGAGCGCTGAAAATGTGGTCAAATATCTGCTTCAAGATGCTATATTCTGGCAGAAAAATCCTTTTGAGATATCCAGTGTTTTGTATTTCTTCCGTACGATGTTATTCATCAGTGCGGCACTAAGTGCATTTTGTACTGCAAATATGCGAGTGGAAGTGTGCAAATGTCTATAGTCTAAGACTAGACGGTATGAATTGTCCTGTTTCATTACGGGAAACAAGGGATTATTCATGGATGAGGCGCAATTTTCTATAACACCCTAATATTCAAGTTGATCTAGAATTTCCCTAACTTGTTATTTAGCTTTATGCTTTATTGGCTACTACCTCTGGGGTTGAGGAACTGATTTTAATGGAATTTCGTGATGAGGAGACTCATCATCCCACCCAACATGGTTGCGGTATAGTGCAGGAGCTAGCACTAACGTCCACTCCTGCGCATATGAATGTTTAACTGATTCTGGAACGAGGTCAGAAAAAGCATGCAAAATTACAGTTTCTCCCATTAGGCACTCAATTACAAACTCAGGTGGCCAATCCTTTTCAGCCAAAAGAATATCGTCACCATATGTTAGGTTCCCCCAGCAGAGAGCTTTGATGTTTCTCGGTATGCCCCCTCAAATTGAAGTGTAATGTTGTATAAACATTGGGGGACACTTACCCTGGTATCAGGTGTTTCACGTGATATGCTCACTCAGCGCTACTACTGCCAGATCATCCATCAGGTTCGGTGAGCTATTGGGACTTCCGAAGGCTGAACAGGGGTTCTGCTCATGCAAGGGCTCCCTCTCACATAAAACCCATCACCCTGCCTTCAGGATTGATAAAGCCTGCCATAGGAGTGACTGATAGGTTTATATGTGCAGTGATTTAGAATAGATATAGATAACCTATATCTAAATAAGGGGTGCATGCACCACCTTACACAGGCTGCAGTAGCAGACCTGTGGTGCCATTTTGAATGGTCTCTCAGGGGTGGCATAATACCTGCTGCAGCTCCTGGGAGGCCTCTGGGATACCTATGCCCTAGGTACATGGTGTACCGTATGCTAGGGACTGATAAGGGTACCACAGTATCCAATCTGGAGTGTACCTAAAGTACATGCATTGCAATTTAAGGGAGAAAGAAGATATCCTGGGGTCCTGTTTAGCAGGATCCCAGTCAGACTAGTCAAAAACCAGCAAAACACCAGGAAAAAAGTGGGGTTAACTGTGCAGTCAGATTCCACCTTCCTACAGGGAGGAGTACCACAAGGCCACACCCAAACTTCCCATGGCTTCTTTGTAAGTACGAGTCAAAATGTAGTGTGCCAATTGCTTATGTCACTATGAAGACTCGCAAATCCTTTATAACAAATCGGGCGTCAGCCGAGCGCTGTTGCCAAACCCACAGGAATCTGGAGCATGAGTATACTGCCACCAAGATGTACTTGTATGCCCCATCTGAGTGTAAGGGGCCACAGTGGTCTAAATAAACACAAGCCAAAGGTCTGTCTGAGCTCAATAGAGGTGTCTGAGGTGGACATGCTATGGTTGAGCCCTTCATTTGTTGACATATGTCACATTTAAGGACAAAGTCCTGGTCTGTTTAGTTAGACTTGGCCACCAATAGCACTGCTTAAGTAATTAAACTGTAGCAGTAACCCCTGTGTGTGCTGAACCCAGACCCTAATGTGCAGCCAGTATTAATCCCAATCTGCGATCAGTGTATGCTATTACTCCATCCCTCACTCCTAGAATCTGAGCATACGTAATGTTTTATGCATCTAACTTGTAGGAGTACTTGAGTGGAAAGCCTTTTGGCAGGTGGGTATCGTTGCGGGCAGCATTCAAAGCCACCAATATGTCTCTGTCAAATCTCATACTTGAACGAGTGATTGCAGCAACAGCAGCACTATGGGCTGTTCCCTTAGTGGCCTCATTGGCCATGGAATTCTTTTCAACATGAACAACCAACACACTGATGATTCAATGTGTGGATAACATGAGCTCGTGGCAAGCATTCTTTCAGCTTTGCCACCTGTTCCCAAAGCATCTTGTGCTTAATTGTGCAATCCTTGGAATCCCGAAATCCATTTTGGCCCCAATAGTGAAGATTTTCATTATAGAACTGGACACAGTAGTATGAATCACACACTATGAGTGCGGAGTATTCGGGATCTGTCCTTTGTAGTGCCAGTATCAGGGCTTTGAGTTCTGCCAGCTGCGCTTTACAGTCCACTAGGGACTGAGTATGTGTTTTTTCAGATCAGAACCTTCCATCATGTATGCACCCTTTTACTATTGTGCATGCATGATTGAATATTGCTGTCGTGTCCCTGTGGCAGGCTGAGCAGATCCATCAGTATAAATTATGTATTCAGAGGCATTATTTAGTTTGGCAGAGGATATTCTTGTTCGTACTGCAGAAATGCTTGTGTTTGTATCGTAGAATCGAATCTGTGGTCTACATCTGTTGCAGTGACAGAGTAAGCCCATTGAATCCATCTTGGATGCCATGCTTTGGCATTTGGAATGCTAGCTTTAGTAACAGCCTCTAAGGTCGGTACCAGGATAACAACAATTATTCTTTTACCCTGAGCTAGTGCTCTCTCTCTCTACCACTACAGCAGTTTGCACTGCTGTGAGAATTTTCTCAGTGGGTGCAAAATGCATTTCCGTGTTTGTGTACAAATGCGATTTGTATACAGTAGGTACTGTATCACCTTCATTGAAAGTGATGTAGGTGGACCCTACGCAGATCACCAGGTTAGTTGAATTTACACTTGTGTGCAAATGTTTGGAAACTGTCATGTCAGCTTGTACGGAACATAAAATATTTGTATGTTCCTGCGTCCAATGGTTAATTGAGGAACCAGGTCTTACTTAATCGTAGATTGGTTTTACTCGTTCAGCGTAATCCAAAATGTATGTTCTGTCAATATGTATTAATCCTAAAATGGATTGTAGTTGTTTCAGAGTCGTCGGAGGTTGGAGCAGTGAACATTTTTCTAAAAAATTTGCTGCCAGGCATTTACCTTCCTTGACAACTCAGATCCCAGAAATAGGACATTGAGGTGGGCAATTTTAGATCTTTTGAAATTAAATTTGTAACCCAAGTGAGCGAACCCAAGAATAATATGGTTTGCTCTAGCCAAGTCATTTATTACCCATCAGATAAATGTCATCTACATAGGACAATGTCTTCTCATAAAAATTTTGAAGTAGATCTGTTACCCTGGCTGAGAACAGCACAGGGCTGTTTTTATACCCTTGAGGTAAACAGAAACATTGACGCTGTGACCCGAGCGCTGAAAATGTGGTCAAATATCTGCTTCAAGATGCTATATTCTGGCAGAAAAATCCTTTTGAGATATCCAGTGTTTTGTATTTCTTCCGTACGATGTTATTCATCAGTGCGGCACTAAGTGCATTTTGTACTGCAAATATGCGAGTGGAAGTGTGCAAATGTCTATAGTCTAAGACTAGACGGTATGAATTGTCCTGTTTCATTACGGGAAACAAGGGATTATTCATGGATGAGGCGCAATTTTCTATAACACCCTAATATTCAAGTTGATCTAGAATTTCCCTAACTTGTTATTTAGCTTTATGCTTTATTGGCTACTACCTCTGGGGTTGAGGAACTGATTTTAATGGAATTTCGTGATGAGGAGACTCATCATCCCACCCAACATGGTTGCGGTATAGTGCAGGAGCTAGCACTAACGTCCACTCCTGCGCATATGAATGTTTAACTGATTCTGGAACGAGGTCAGAAAAAGCATGCAAAATTACAGTTTCTCCCATTAGGCACTCAATTACAAACTGAGGTGGCCAATCCTTTTCAGCCAAAAGAATATCGTCACCATATGTTAGGTTCCCCCAGCAGAGAGCTTTGATGTTTCTCGGTATGCCCCCTCAAATTGAAGTGTAATGTTGTATAAACATTGGGGGACACTTACCCTGGTATCAGGTGTTTCACGTGATATGCTCACTCAGCGCTACTACTGCCAGATCATCCATCAGGTTCGGTGAGCTATTGGGACTTCTGTCGTGCTGTCCAGCATCGTCACTGCCCCTTCCCTGTTCAGAAGCAGAGTCCTCAGTAGCCTGGGCATGTCTTATTTTAATCCCAGCTACCTTCTTCTTATTGAATTGAGGTTTGGGAGTATTTTGTTTGTCCTCCTGAAGGATGTAGTCGAAGTGCGATGTGTCTCCCTTTTCAGCTTCAAGTGCCCCTCAGATCTGCACTCTGGCCGTCCACCTCTCTCCAAATGTGTATTGGATGAATCCTGAAAGGAATGAGAGGAACGTGTATCAGTATCCTGATACCTGTCAGGCTTTCTAAAATTATCACGGTTTCTTAAATTATACTTTTTCTCAGTGGTTTTCTGTTGTGGAGACACACCCTGTGATTGTGTCTTGTTTTGTTTATTTTTTTGTTTGTTGTTTCATTTCTTGTTGGAAGAATCGGTTGCTTACTTAGAGTTATCCTTTTCAAAATTACTCTTAAACTGCGGTTTCGCAGGTTTTGCCCCCAGATTATCTCTGCCTAGCATAGCATGGGTTTCTTCTATAATTTTTGGCAGTTCCTGCTCCTGCAGCGCAGGAGTGAGTTCCCTCAAGCGTTGGTGTGTAGCCTATGCTGCTGCTTCCCCTTTTATGTTACTTAACATAATGGTTGATACCACTGCAAAATTGCCCATCAGTTTCATCCCCAAGTTTAGGGCAGGTTCTGCCCTGTACTCATTCTGTACTTGTTTCAGTACCTTGGGTAAAACTGCTATTCAAGGGGTACCATGAGTTCTAGTGTAAAGTGCAGCAAAGACTGTACCCCACGTGGTACAATCTTCCACCGGTAGAGCCATCCCATAGGCAAGCAAATTGTTAATATTCTGTGTTTGTCCTGTGGTCCCGTATGGGGGAAAACCGCTTCAAGCTGGCTTGTTTACTGGGCTATCCAGAACGGAGTTTGCTCCCGACTGGTGGGAACCTTTCCCATAATGGCATTCAGCGCTTTAGGGCTGATACGCGTAGCAGGCAATTGTGGTTGTGCAACCTGAGCAGTCATCGCAGGATTAACTGTGAGTGTTCACATAATGAACTGCGTGACGTTTCTGTAAATGTTTACTAGATCTTTGTATAATATTGCTATTTCTGCTGCATCTAAATTAGCGAGATTAGGAGGTGGTGTATGAGCAGCTAGAACCGGCCAAGTCACTCCTTCTTTATTGAGCGTACCGAATTTCACATTTTCTATGGTATGGGGGAGGGCGCCTTTAAACCAATTTCCGTGTTCATGGTAAGTTAATGGAATTTCTATATCCACGTATGGAAAGTATTGCTCTGGTGTTTCATCTTAAATGTAAGTGTGAAACAATTTTGTGTGAGCATCTGCAGGCGAGAATGCAACTCAAGAGTAGAATACCCCTGTTCTGAATGAATCGTGTGCCTCAACCACGAAGGTTACGTCTCCAGTCGTTGCCGGGAGGCCATAATGTACTAATTTCATAGTAACTGCGTTTCTGCAATTTTCTGTAATATTCAGTCTAACTTCTTGTTCTTCAATGTCTTCAGTTATTCAGTCATTGTTAAAAAAAGCAAACTATTTCATTAAATTAATTTATGGTGATAGTGTTTAGCACAATGCAGGACTATTTTTAACCTACAAGCTTGAATAACCTACAGCCAATACATAGGGTATACCTACTCAGCTGAGGCGGATTTCCTTTCCACCACTGATGTCTAAGAGAGCCTTACTCACCGTAGGGCTCTCTGAAAAAAGCTCAACTGAGATACTCAGATAGACTTTTAAATCAGAACCCAACCAACTTCTACGGCGCCATGTCGTATAGTTCCTACCAATCTGTAGGACCTGCTCTTTTATTGAACAACATACACTTTGGGTGAGGTGCCTAGACTGATTCCGGACCCCCCCCCCTCAGGTTATGTTGGCCTAGTGACCAGCTAGCTCACAGTGCCATCGTAAGCCCCCCTAACCTTAGCAGGGAGCGAAGGGTTTATTGGCAACCAGTGAACATGACAACCCTGACCCCTCAAGGATCGTAGAAACAGATCGGAAACCTTCACTCAGTTACTCGTGTTTTTTTGTGCTCAGAGATATATACAGAATACACAGTGGGACGTTTTCAATAAATTTATTGAACCAACATTATTCTTGTGTAGAATACATGTGTTGCGATAATCAGTAGACAGAAGCAGTGATTACAAGCACCAAAAGCGTAAATAGTAGATACAGTTCTACCATGGTGCTAAAACAGTGTATATATGCAGGCATATAAACAAGGCAGTAATCATGCATACTCCTACTATACAAAACCCTACTCTGAGTGTACCTAGAGTGTATGTAGGTATGAAGCCAAGAATCCCCCCAAGGGACGATCCAAACCCATTCCCTGGCAGGAGAGAATGTAAGAGCCCATCTTGGTCACAAACTGGACACCCCCTCACTGTGTGGTGAAGTCTCAGCATGCAGGAGACCCTCGGTGTCAGCTGTAGTGCCTCCTCTGCTAACCTATCAGAATGCTCATTATTTATATTAGAAAGCAGCCTTGCGATGAAAGCGCAGATTAGTAATGTTATGGATATGTAGATAGCTCTGTCGCCCCGTGAATTAAGATAGAATGACTTTTGTACCTAGTGCGTAAAGAGGCCTTTTACATGATGGTTGAGGCAACGTGACAATGTTGTGCGAAGCTAGAGGTGTAAACAAAGTAGTTCTAGAGAAACTAATCCAACATTGTTGTGCATGCAAATATGTGCACAAGTTCACATCAGAAATAGTATTGGGAAAGAGAGGACAATGTAAGAAATGAGCAGCTTCTCTGCTTGGGCCTAACCCGGGAACATAAAACCCCAGGACCTTATCCAGACCCAGAGCCTTACATGGGCATAATGATCACCTTGATTGTAAAAAGAGAATAATTATTTTTTAGCTGCTCTATCCCGATCGTTTGGGGCAACTTCTAGCTCAGGCAAGGAATATGCCAACTGGAGGGTAGCGGCATACATTGCTGGGGTTCACTGCATATTCAACAGCACTTGAAGTTAGTAGGTTACTGTGAGAAAAGATATGCCAAAATTATTTCTGGTCTTTACTTTTAAATGCTTTCAGAAGCGCTAACAAGTTGGCAAAACCAAATCAGTTAACAATGACACATATGCATTAGCAATGTACATACAATTACACGCATGATACTGATAGTATAGATTATGTAAAAACAAGATGCTACATCAGGTAAGAGTCCATGTATAGAGGCTGAAAGCGGGAGACCCACGTCTCAGTCTACCAGAGCCGTCAATTGTGTTGTGCCCTCATTGCACTGATAGCTGCATGGAAATGCTGGCTAAGCGACAACATCACAAACCATTCTTACACTAGATTAGGGCAGGGTGTGTCATTGGGTGCAACTTGTGAAGTAGTGTTGTGCTCGTTGTCCATAGTTAGGGTTGTGTCTGTACGAAGAAGAGGTGAAAGGCTCCCAAATATCCTGGGGACGGAAGTTTTGAGTCATCAATTCCCAATATGTAGAAAGTTGTTCGCAGTAGTAAACTATGTCTTTGACCCAATCTTTAAATTTAAGGGGCCACGACCTACCCCAGTGAATGGCAACTATGCACTTTGCGAGGAGGAGTGTCAAGGCGACCAGCTTACGAAACTCACTACGCACCTACTTCACTTAACCCAACAGGCCAGTGAGTGAAGAGAGGGGAATAACCACACCCACGATCGCAGCTATTGTGCAAAAAACCTCGGTCCAAAACGCTGCGACTGCCGGGCAAAGCCATGCCAAATGCATCAAATCTGAGTAGGGCGCATGCCATGGCTGGCAGTCGGAGTCAGGAGATAGCCCCATCCTCCGCAGCTGCGCCGGAGTGCGATAAAGTCTGTGGAGAGATTTGAAATGAATAAGACAGAGACAGTAGTTTGTGGATAACATTTCAAGTAAGAAGCAACAGTAAGACCACTGAGCATCTGACAAGGGGATGGCGAGGTCTGCACTCCATGCTGCTCGCACCTTTGGGATACACGCAGGAGCGGATAGTTGTGAAAGACAATAGAGGCGTGTTATTAACTTTCGTGGTGACGGTGTCGTGCATACATGTTCCAGTGCTATTAGCGATTGTGGGGGGATTGGGAAGGTGTCGTGCACGCAGCTGAAAGTATAGAAACTTGTCCAGCAAAGTAACAGTGATTGAATGAGTTGTTTTTTAGGAGCCAGGAATTGGTCACCAGGGTAAAATGACCGAATGCCAAGTTGGGGTGGCACCACGGATGGTTTGCTATTGGAAACGAGGGGGCATATAGCTGTGGACAACCCCTGCGCCTCCTGAGCCCAGCCCAGGCCCAACTAACACAATGCACTGTGTCAATCTCGGCTCTAGGTGGTTTGTAAGAGAGGAAAAGGGCCGTGGAGAGAGGCCACAGGGAGGCTCTATCTAATGCGACTGCAACATGTGACTGGAATGTCATGGGAAGAATCTAGTAATGTAAATAGTGGGCCTGAGCGCACAATACATACAGCTGCAGATCTGGAGCTCCCAGCCCACCTTGCGATTGTGGTAGAGTGAGCAGTTCATAAGAGACCCAGGTTTGGTGACCCGCCCATACCAATGATATAAGGTTTGACCACAAGCGTTTGAAAAAAATGGAGTTTAGAGGGATTGGGACATTGACGAATAAATAGAGAAACTTGGGTAATACAATCATTTTAGCGATGGCAATGCGGCTACCTATAGATAAAGGTAGTCTAGACCATATCGGTATGCGACACAATAGCCAGTCTATGGCCCGGCCGTAGATGGACCGCGAGAGCTCCTCCAGGTCTCTGCTGAGCTCAATGCCTAAATATTTGACTGAGCTGGAGGCCCATTGCAGTAGGTATTCCATAGAAAATGGAGTGATTACATCGGTTAAAGGAAAAAGCACAGATTTAGACGGGTTCCCTTGGACACCTGAGTGGCCGACAAACCTTATGACCTCACGGACTCCTGGTGCTAAGTTGGCCTGGGAGTCCTCCATATAAAGGATGATGTCGTCTGTGTATAAAGAGACAACAAGGCCCGAAATGTGAAGCCCAGGCCTCTATCTGCAAGATGTTGGCGATGGTGTGCCGCCAGAGGTTCCATCGCAATGGCGAATAACAAAGGGGATAACGAGCATTCCAGTCTAGTGCCTCTTGTGACAGGGAATGGGTCTGAGATTAGCCCATTAAGGCGAACACGTGTGGTGGGTAGGGTGTATAGGTGCTGAATCTGTGTGGCGAATCGGATGCCCGAGTCCCAGCCTCTGCTGCACTGGAAAGAGATATGCCCACTCTAGCGTATCAAACGCTTTTGTAGCGTCTAATAGGGATCAGCGGCAGGAAACTGCAGGTGCAGGTAATGTAGCACCGCAAAGAGGGTGCAGGATGCAGATCTGCCGGGAATAAAGCCAGATTGTTCCGGGCGCACCATAATGGGCAGTAGCAATTGCAGGCGGTTCGCTAATACTTGAATGTACATTTTATTGTCAATGTTTATTAAAGGATAAGGGTCGGTACAAGTCGCATTGGTTCGCTGGTTTGTCAGTTTTAAGGACAGTGATTATCGCAGCCTCACGAAGGGTTGGGGAGTGATGGCCAGATGGCAGGGCATCTTGATACATGTTTATGCTAACCAGTTAGAGTAATTCCAGTCCTGCTTCTGTGTAGCAATAACTGATTTGTGGTTTGAGCGAGATAGCTTGATTTAAATGTGGTGGCCGTACTTAATAGCCTTAATTAAATGCTCCTTGGCTTTTTAACACTCGCCTGAATGATAATTTGCTCTTTTCTACCTTGTGACAATTTCTTTTGTAGAGAGGTTGTATAAAGCTTTGAACAGATTATGATGTATCTTGCCCAGTGGGATCTTGTTGGTTGTAAAGGTTTTGAATGGCCCCAGGACACAGTAAAATGCAGCATATATTTGTGTTAATGTATTAACACTGGGACTTAGTTCGGCCCATTTAACAGATTGTTTATTATTTGAAAGGGATAAGGTTACTTCAGAGTGGAGAACTGGGTTTATGTTGGTTGTAAACAGATTGTCTTTGGTTGTCATCTTGAGGGTGTTATGGTAGCTATCTGTTCGAACCATAATTTAAAAGTAATAAAACAAGGTGCCAGAGATCGATATCTAGGATAATGTAATCAATTTGCTCTGGCTGTCCCCTCTTGTTAATGTTGGAGCAAGCTGATGTTCTGATCTAAATCTGCCATTATAAGCAAGCAAGCCAAAGGTCATTGTGAGACAAGAGTTGTAGGGCAGTAGCCGTCCAATTTTTAAGTGACCTTGCCTCCACCCTCTGTATAGACCTTGCATCATTCTCCCCGTCAGTAATGGATGTAAGCCCTCAAAAGGCTCAAAGGAAGTATTGAAATCGCCAGCAAATTTGAGAGGTGATTTATCAGTGCATTCTGTGAGATTTTTAGTGTGGATGAGTCGTTATTCCTAGGTGCAGTGCGATTATATATGTTAGACACTTTTACCCTATGCCCATTTTGTCCGCTGATGATCAGGCCTAAGATGTCTTTACTATCAATCTTTAGTTTTTTTGTGATATTAGGCATATTTTTACCCCAGACCAGTAGCTTGCCTGATGGATGACCCACCCTACATGGTTCTGCCTCAAGACTATAGTTAGTGAACCCTGCATAAAAGATTTTTTCAACGCCCAAGTCTCTTGAAGTAAAACCACGCCAAAGAGACTAAAAAAGGCACCCCATTCCAGATCTGCGAGTTTCCCGTGCAGGCATACTAGATTCCATGACAGTACTGTGAAAGGTATGGTACTCCTTTCATCAGATGGGAGTGTGTTTGTAGTGACATGATCAGGACTTCTCATTACTGGTTCTCGTAAATGAGCATCAGCAGTAGTTTGATGAACTAATGTACCAAATTTTAGAATGGGCTGCTGATGCTGGCCAGACTCATTAACATTACTCTCAGTGTGCATGAATATGGGTGTAACATGAGTACCACTATGAGGTGCGGGTGCATGGGCATGTTCAAATGAATTTGAAAGGGTACTCGAACGTGTAGGAGTGGTCTGGATGAAGGAGCTTTCAGTCAGTCAACTTTACTCAGTGGGGACGTCTCTGGTCTCCTTATGATGGTTGCCTTCCCTAGGGCAGATCCATTTGGAGTTTCCTGCCCCTGATCACCTTGGTCTTGAGGAAGCAAAGTATGCGAAAGAGGGGGATGAGGGTTTCTGGTAGGCTGTTAGAGCAAGCAGCTCTTAATTTGGATCTTAGGACCTAGGGGTGAGTGAGAATGAGCTTCCAGAGCTAGTAGGCCATTAGCTTTTGATGTATCCCTCAATAATAGCTTGATTGTATACCAAGAGTCATTCGGGTAAGACAAATGATGAGCATAAACAGTGTCAGAGCGCACAATTGAGAAACACTGTCTTTGTGTTCTAATCCACTGTGTCGCTTTGTTCACCAGAGAATCTGTAGGCTTCTTTTGATCAGTTTTAAGACTCGGGTCATTGGTCATACATCTTCTGCTACCAACTGAAGGAGTCGGGTTCCATATTCTAGATTTACTCTGTAACCCCTGGCCTATGTCTCTTTTTCTCATCTTCCCCTGACATCTTTCCCTGTTCTTTGCCTTAGCTGCTTGCATTCACGCATCTAATGCCTCAAACTGTGTTGGTCTAGGTGGAGGCCATAGTGAAGAAATCACTCCCCTCAACTGATATAACACCTCCAATCAAAATGAACCATAATATGGAAAAGCCAAATCTCCCTCTTTTTCAGTGATTTTGTGCCAATTTTGAAACCAAGCTATAGTATGGAGTCCCACATTTGTTGCCATGTACTGTGCTGGAGTATCCTCAAGTGATGCCTCCTCACCCACTGGAGTTACCTCTCTCAGATCTCTACTGCAGGGATCCCGTAACACCCTAAAGCATCGCATGATTAAATCAAATCTTCCCCTTCAACCGAAAAGATTTTCCTCACTTCAACTTCCTGATAACCACACACCAATCCCAGTGCGGCATTACACTAACCGACCTATCGCAGCGCATCACACTAGGACGTCACCTTTTACTCCTCGCAGAGGTGCACCCTCCTTCACAATTTCTCTGTTCACGTTCTCTCACACAATCACAACTCCGTAATTGTCTGCTTTTCTAAAAGATTGATAGAATTCAATCACTCAAGAACATTCACATACAGCAACACTCGACCTGCGCTGGTCACCTGAATCAATATAGTCCACCCCTGTACACAAGGTTTAACTTACGATTCTCACACGTCTCATTCACACAAACTTCCCTGTTCGAGGTGGATTGCCGATGACGTCTCACTACAACCCTTCAAGCCAGCAGTCAGACAATCACAACAAATTGGTATTTTCTACACCACTAAATATATTCAGGGATCTTAGACAACTTCAGGGCCTGAAACTTAAAACAAAACTTTGAACCACGTCTGGCCCGAAACCACATTCACTAGACTTTCACACAAACTCCGCCAGACATCATACAACCAACACACTCCAGCAATCTAACACATGACGCATACCTATTGATACTCACTCCTCCGTTCGCTGCTCGCACCATCAATCTCTGTCGGTCTCCACCAAAGTCTGTCATTCTCCGCTCTCGATCATTGGGCTCCATTTTGAGGTTCTAGATCTTTTCTAAAGTTTTCTAGATTCTCCCTCCACTTCATGTGAGAACAATCCTCTGCTACCAACTGAAGGAGTTGGGTTTCATGTTCTAGATTTATTCTGGAACCCCTAGCTGATGTCTCTTTTTCTCAGCATGGAAGTGTGGAGGGGAAGAAAATTGTTCGCCAATCAATCATTGCAGTTCCAATGAAGTATGACTTTGAAAAATCACAGACTCACGATTAGGTTTAGTTAGGTTATTATAAAGCCAAGAACAGTTGGACATACATGCACCTCAAGATTAGGGTGAAAAAAACGTTGGAAATGATACAAAGCCAAACCTACGGGTGAAATGAAGACGGTGCAACATGCACAGAATAACCAGTTCCAGAATCAGGATACAGAAAATTATGGCACGATGCTCCCAGGCCTTGGCTAGATGACCTTGATTCCCATGCTCACTTCGATGAGAAAGTACAATAGTCCTTTATTATCAGTATTGCAGTTCAATGTATACTCTCGTCACTTGGGGCCATATGTAAATAATTTTTATTTACCGATTCATAAATACCGAATTTTACCGATTCGGTATTTATGAATCGGTAAATAGAATGTAGGTAAACATTCGGTAATTATTACCGAATCGGTAATATTCGGTATTTATGAATCGGTAATTACCGATTCGGTAATAATGCATCCCTTCCCATTCATTCCTATGGGCCTGGAGGCCCATAGGAATGAATGGGAAGCCATTCACTATTACCGATTCGGTAAATACCGAATCGGTAATAGGGGGAGCATATTCATGGGTGGCAGGGTGTCACATTGACACCCTGTTGCACCCCTGAATCGTGCATGTGTGCACATGTGGCGCACATACATGCCCTAAGGGCATGTATGTCTGCCACATGGCACTTTCCAAAAAGCACAAAATAGCTTTTTCAAAGGTATTCGTCATTTACCATCAACTTGTAGTTGGTGGTAAATAACGAATCCAGAAACAAAAAATGCACTCACTTGAGTGCCCCCTACATAGGATTTCAGGATTCGGTAATTTACCGAATCGGTATTTTACCGATTTCTGAAAATTCCGATTCGGTAAATTACCGAATCCTGAAATCTTGCCACCTACATCTCAATTGCCTAAATACCGGTCGGTAACGGGATATTTACCGATTTTCGGCCGTTACCGACCGGTATTTAGGTACCTACATATGGCCCTAAGTCTAACTCCTAAAACAAAGACATTTTTCTAGCTAACAAGGATGAATTTCTTCACCTGCAACAGAAATGTGAAAAAGAACAAATCCAACATGCACATGAAATTCACTAGCGAGTCTGATGCAAGAGCTTCCAGGGGGAAAATACAATTCGGGCCTACAGAATTCGGTCAGCATAAGAAATGGCATACAGCCTCATGAAATCATACGTATGAAATGAACTTTATTACTGAGCACATCTAAGTTAAAATGTTACATAAGCACATCAATTGTGTGAATACTCATTAGCTACATGTACAAATTCTACACGTTAATGCTTTTGTCTAACCATGTGTAATTGCAACGTTGATTTCTTCAGGTTTACATTGAAATATCCCTAACTCTTTACTTTTCATGTTATTACAGCCATGTTCTACTGACCTAAGGTTAACACAATAAAGGATTATATGCAGGTGCGAACTGCCTATGATTATAATGCACCCCTTCAAATGAAAGAGCAAAATCTGCGCTCTAACAAAAGCTTAGAATCGGCTGATTAGTGGCTGGATATGCATTGGCCTGATTCGCTTCATACTGGATATTGGGAGTACTCTGGGAATTATTGTCTTTAGCTCTTTGAATGGAGAGGTCTATGGGGCCTGGCGGAGGAAGGTAAGGTCACATTCATACCCTATGGATATGGTAGAAGGCATGGGGATTTTTAGCCCTTCGCTGACTGTACGATGCGCTATGTTGGTTGTGCAGTCAGGTGCATTAGCAAATTGAGGAGTGTGAGGAAAGATGGTTTTGGGCTATTCCCTAAAATTAAATTCCCCCATCTTCTTGGTACAAGGCTAACAGTCCTGCGTGCCTCCGGTTTTCAGGTTAGACTTTTTTTAAGTTGACTCATGAGATCTGTGTTCAGCATGTAGAGATCAGATTCCCTTTGATTAGTTGCCTGTAGGGTGGTTTGTTTTCAGATCAATAACATCCCTCCTTAAATTGTCAATAAACGCCTTTGTACTCTCCAGGGAGTTTGGTAGAAGTTGCCAGTTTGTGATGGGAGGTAAGTGCTGCTCATTTGCTCGATTGGCTGATGGAGTGAAGGTATTACTGCACAAGATTTAGGGATTTGGGCTATTTGGTTATCAGGAAATTCCTGTGAAGATGGCCAATCATTATCTGTGAGAGGCTGGGTTGTTATGGGGTTTACCTTGCAGTCAGGGCCTGCCACTTCCAAAAATGTTGAATTGGAGGCAGGATTATTGATGAATTTGTTAGTCTTGGCCTCTTTGTTTCTTAGGAAGTGAGTTATTTCAGATCTTTCGCCTTTACTCTCAGCTCGCTCTTTCACCTTAGTTAACATATCCTCCACCTCTTCGATAAGGTTCCCATTGTCAGCTAGTGTGAAGTTTTCTGCAGCATGTTTCTTAGCCGATCTGGATTTTGGTCCTGATCCCCTTAAGCAGTGATACTCATACGCCCCGGGGGCACAATGTGGCCCTCCTCACCTTTACATGCAGCCCCCTGGGCAACAGCAGCAGTGGGTTGCTGTTTACTCGACACTAACATTAAAAAAATGTAAACAAACAGCAAGCACTTATTTAACCCCTTCGCTGCGGCGGGAATTCCGCCGCAGCGCTGGGGGGTGTGGGGGGGCAGCGCGGTGGCGCTGTGCTCATGACGGAGCCACTCCGTCATGAGCCACGGTTGAGCTGTGCTCATGATGGAGTGGTTCCGTCATGACTCGGCCCAGTTGCATTGTCCCCCCGCACAGGCGGGGAAACAGCGCCGCGTGGGAGGAGCGGCCGGCAACGGTCGCGGCATGACGGAACCACTCCGTCATGAGCACAGCGCGACCGTGGCTCATGACGGAGTGGTTCCGTCATGAGCGGGGAAGGGGTTAAAGGTTAATTAAGCAAGGGAAAGGAAGTAACTAGGTGTTTTGTTTAACTGTAAGACCATTCACAGATAACTTGCCCAGAACACCCTCAAGGACTTGGTCATGGGAGGGTTTGTTGTCGCTAAACAAAAGTATATTGTCTTGGAAACAAATAACATTTTTACAGTCACTAAACATATCATGCATGATTCGTTGAAATACAGCCGCGGCTGAGGCAAGACCGAAGGGCATTCTCTTAAATTGGAAACAACCAAAAGGCGTGACAAAAGCTGTGTACTTTTTGCTATTTACATCTAAGACAATTTGGTGGTAAGCTGACGATAAATCAATACATGAGGAAAATTGCGCTCCAGCTACTAAAGACAACTTTTCAGAGATTCGGGGAAGAGGGAACTGGTCTACAACAATATTGTTGTTCAGATGGCGCAGATCAATACATAACCTGATATTGCCATTAGAACGTCTGGCCACCACAATGGGAGAAATCCATTCAGAGGATTCTATCCTCTCTATAATATTACTGTCAACTAACTTATCAAGTTCTTTTTTGACTTCATCCCTAATTGTGAGGGGAATGTTCCTGGCTTTGTAAATCTTTGGACACGCATTGTCTTTTAAAATAATTTTATGCCTAAAATTAATTAATTCTCCTATATTATCGTTGAAAACATCTGGAAATCTGTTCAGCATGGAACTACTACATTGATCAGACTCTCCAATCACCATTACAGGGTTGGGACTATTGGGATTGAGGATGATATCAAGTTTCCCTTGTTCAAACCAGCCGAGGACAGACGGCCCTTGTTTGGATATGTATAATTTTGAAGTACATTCACGATCTTTAAATTTGAATACTAGTACCCTGAAACCAAGAATATCAATTCTTTCACCTGAGTACCCTTGCGGATTAATGTCTCCAGGGTACAACACGGGGCCTAGTTTATCTATAAATTTAGATTTCCATACGTTTTCATTGATTATAGAATAAGGAGAACCTGAGTCCACATAGATTTCTAGTTGTACTCCACCAATAGTCATATCACAAATAGGTTTTTTCTTTATCAAGTTGTTGTCGATATTCAAGATAATGGGAGGACCTTCCGTGATATTTAGCATATAGGATTTTTCAAATTCTTCTTTGGTTTCAAAGTCATTATCACTAGGTTCTCCATCCTCCACGCATTGTACTTTTTTGCTTTTATTTTTCCTGCAAGCTTTGGCAATGTGGCCAACTACACCACAGACAGAACATCTCTGTTTGATTGCTGGGCATCCCTTAAAATTCGCCAAATGTGAGTTGCTATTGCACCTGTAGCATCTAAATTTGTTGGAGTCTGTAGCATTCTCTTTAATCATATTGTTTTTCTTGTATAGTGGTTTGGTCTTTGTGTTATCAATTTTTGTTACCGTATTGCTCAATTTGCTATTTTCTTCTCCCTTGATGTGCACTTGTTTTGCGCTTCTGCAAGACATTTCGGCCTTTCTAACAATAGCAAGAATGTCGTCCAGTTTTGAATCGCCATTGACCCATAACTTATCTTGGGTAGAAGTGTCTTTGATATGCATGACGATTTGGTCTCTTATGAAATCTTCCTGTAGGTTCCCAAATTGACAATCCAAGGAAAGAGTTCTTAAAGCGGAAACGTAATTGTCAACGGTTCATCAGCATTTTGTTTCCTCTGAAAGAATTTGTATCTCAGTATGCCAATGCATACTTTAGGTGAAAAGTAACGATCAAAGTCGTTGATCTGAGGAAATATGAATTTTATGATCAGTTATGTCCCCTATCTTAGACCCCAACGGCTCCATGTACATGCTACAAGTACATGTATGTTCCCTCCAGTTCCAGCTATGAAGACGCAAATACATGTGCGTCCAACGTCAACATGTCCTCTTTCAGATCCGCCATGAATGGGTCGAATAGTCCATTCCTAAGTATGATTGGCCACCGACTTTATATGGTTCACTTTTCACGTTTTACAGTTCAGGCGAGTAGGCCCTGAATTCTGCCATCAAGCCTTTTCCTGCTTCTACCTCTGAAATGCTCCAGCCTGGACCTGCATCGGTATCCATGAACTTTGTCCTACTCCCTGCGCGGCTCACGGTGCCTGACGCGGCCTGTTGCCTGCCAAAAACTGTATTCAGCCTTCAAGTTATCTGCTCCGCTCCTCATCCAATGCATTCCTGTCTAGTAGTTTAGGTAAACATCCTTCCAGCTACCGAGCAAAGGGCTCGGCCTCGCTGTCTTTATGCAAGTAATTCATAGCCCCTGTTACCATGGAAGATTCCTGCCCCCTCGCATCCCATGTAGACACATAGACGCTTGTACATGCACTAACAGTCAGTATAGAATAGATTCCGTCCAAGAGACCTTTCCTTTTGGATAAAACAGTTCCTTAAACAAAGATATTAGATACGATTTGGGATTAGGTTGACCTGACCCCCCAGACTTCTGTCTCCACATGTAGAGCTAAATGTCAATTCCCCTTCACCCTCTAGTTGCACGTCAATCACACGTCATGCGGCTGCGCGCGCATCTCTGCCAAAATATTTCTGCTGACACTGCAGGATTCTCTTATGGATCCACCCACTTGTGACATCATTTTAAATGACGTTTCTAGTATACGCCTATTATTACGCCTATTTTCATTACGTATGTGTATTCTTATCTGTATTATCAGCTGTTACGCCTCCTGCATCTGTCTTAATGCAATACTTTTCATATATATATCGTTACTTGTCAATAATGTATTGCCTATCCCTTCCTGAACCTTCGTGGTGATGGAATATGATTGCCTGGTTCGAACCATAATTCCTTTGTAAGGAATAAAGTCCTTTTCAGAACCTCTAATACCACGGATTCTGCCTCTTATTTTGACTGAGTTATTCTTACTAGACTTTACCGCATAAAAAATAGTACAGGTAATTTAAATATTTACCACATAAATTGGCGCCCGAACAGGGACACTTTCTCATCTCACGCGCCGGAGGTGCGTTGCAGGCCCGGTCCCCTGCCACAGCTGAACGGACAAAAACGCGTACCCGCAGGATTTCCTGTATCTCCCTCCGGCCAAGCGGGGGTGACTGAGGCTGCGATCAACACCCAGACGAGGCGGTGAGAAGTGCGAAGTATCCCGACCAGAGCCTAGCTGAGAGAGCAAGATCCGAGGTATACAGAGGCCCACCAGGTTCCGAAGTTCCGAGTCGAGTCGAGTCGAGTCGAGTCCAGTCCGGTCCAGTTCAGTTCAGTTCCGAGGCCTTCCGTTCCGTGCTACCCGGTGAGTACCGTTGCTGGGGAGGCAGTTAGACGTGCACATTAATTTGTGCCGGTCATGACGGGTTTGGGTACACAGATCCGGTCTGCACTGTTTTAGCAGTGTATCTGTACTGTTTAGCAGTATATCCAGTATGTTCATGTATATAATTCAGTATTATCTAGTATTAGTATTATGTCAGTGACTAGTTTTCTTCTAATTATCATTGTTCGTTAAATATTAAATGTTAAATGTTAAATGTTTTATTGTGTTTAAAAATTGTGGTATGAATGAGTGTCCCTTATTGTGTTTATTGTATTAATTGTGTTCAAGTCCAGTTCAAGTAAGAAACAAGTAGCAAGGTTTAAAGATGCCGTTATTTTCCAAATTACGACAGATCAAAACTAGAAAAGGAGTACTCAAAGAAGCTGTTCCCATTCCACCTAGGGACACTCCAGGGTATTTTATGTATCATAAACATGGCCTAGATGCCGTATTATATCTTGACTTATGGGTGGACTACACCAAGGATCTAGCAGAAAGTCAGAGGTGGCCCGCAGCTGGGACATGGGATGCAGATTGCATCATGAGAGTAGAAGAAGAATTATGGAAAAAGAAAGCCAGACAGTCACAGAAAGATGCCATTGAACTATGGCGTAAAGAATCGCATAGGCGCACAGAGAAAGCGCTCAGACTGGAAGAGAAAAGTAGGGAGAACTCAAATAAAGCCCGAGAAAACATATTAGTTGAGGAAGGTATCCGAGTAAAAACAGAACAAGTAGACAGACAAAGAAACCATCTTATGAATGGTATGTATCCTCTTTTGGCCGAAGGTTTACCTAAGGCCACCCCGGAAATACCGAAAGATTTGCCACCCCCATTACTCCCGATTAAAGCACATCCCAAGACCGCAAAAGATATTTTCCTTTCCTCCTATTTAGACGATGTAGCTCCCGAATATGTTAATGTTCCACCACACACGCCACCTGTCGATGGTGCTCAACCCCGAGATCATCCGCCCCCACCTCCGCTACAACAAACTCCTCCGCACAATCCAACAGGTCCATCTGTTTCCACCGCTTTTCCTGCATCCACAGTTTCTACCTTACATCCCACAAATCCTTTCGTGCCTAGCACCTCAGAAGGTGCGACAGGAGGTACGACAGCAATTTTTGCCACACCACCATCACGAAGTAAATCGTCTCTTAGAGATTTAGCAAACAACAACAACAACCACAACAACAACCACAACAACAGCCACAGCCTATTGCTGCCACTCAAAACACGACACAACAGATGTACCAGTATGCACAAAATGACTATCCAGAGTATCAGCGCTACACATGAAATAGCCTAGAGAGGGAAGTTGGCTTACCCCTTATTGAGGTTCCTGTAGACCAAGAGGGTCCTTATGTACAGAGTCAAGTATTAGGGAAAGACAGAAAGTTTCTACTCGATACAGGGGCAAGCAGAACAACTATCAGTCACAGCGAAGTCCCAGGGGCACCCCTCTCAGGCTCACAAAATATTTCCCTTGTATTTGACGAAGTTTTAAATTCGCACGCGCACCTCAAGGATTCACAGAAAGCCCCAGCATCTATAGCCAAGCACTGAAAAGAGAACTTGACAGTATCCACATGCCAGCTAACACTGCCCTGCTTCAATATGTCGATGATCTGCTGATCACCGCCCGAAGCGAACCTGAATGTGAAAAAGCATCACTGACGGTTTTACATTTCTTAGCCGACAAGGGGCACAAAGTGTCCCCTTCGAAGCTGCAATTCTGTGTCCAGCAAGTTGTGTACCTTGGGCACTTGCTGTCCAAGGGGGGAAGACAGCTTACACCCGACCGTATCCAGTTAATTGTTAACATGCCGCCACCCAAGACACAAAAGGAGGTACGGGCATTCATAGGCCTCACTTCGTACTGTAGGCAGTGGATCCCTCAATATGCATTTCTAGCAAAACCACTCATTCAGTTGACAACACAGGAGGCAGCGACATCGACTGTCCTCCCTTGGACTCAGGAACATACACAAGCTTTTGAAAGCTTAAAGAAAGCTTTATGTCAAGCGCCTGTTTTAGCAACACCATGTTACAGCAAACGTTTTACACTCTTTGTTACAGAACGTGAAGGTACTGCTTTGTCAGTACTCACGCAGGAACAAGCAGGATCACACAAGCCATGTGCTTATTTTTCTAGTACATTAGATCCCGTAGCTCAGGCTCTTCCTGCGTGCCTGAAATCAGTCGCAGCAACAGCTTTAGCAATCAGACAAAGCGATGCCATAGTGTTAGGACATCAATTGACAGTACAAGTACCACACGCAGTAGAGGTTCTCTTGAACCGGACCCAAACACAACACTTGACTATAGCAAGACTGACGGGTTATGAATTGACATTGTTCCAGCCACACATAGAAATCAGACGTTGTAGTACATTAAATCCTGCCACACTTTTGCCATTAAGTGGAACAGACCCATTGGCACATGATTGTATTGAAGTTATTACTATTACGACGAAACCCAGACAAGACTTGACAGATATCCCATTATCAGATCCAGACCTGACATTGTATGTAGATGGTTCATGCATGAGAACAAATACAGGAGAGTTAGTGGCCGCATATGCAGTCACAACAGACACTGAAGTTATTGAAACAAATTGTATCGATACATTGTCAGCTCAAGCAGCAGAGCTCATCGCTCTGACACAAGCCTGTATTCAAGCCAAAAATAAGAAAGTCAACATATACACAGATTCACGTTATGCATTCGGAGTCGTCCATGACTTCGGCGTGCTTTGGCGAGAGAGAGGTTATTTAACTTCTCACGGTGCCCACATCCAGCACGGTCCCCTTATTCAAGCTCTGTTAGATGCAATACATCTGCCGACTCCAATATCGATTATGAAGTGTAAAGCCCATACAAAAGTGACTGACATTATTTCTCAGGGTAACGACCTAGCTGACAGAACAGCTAAACAGACTGCTCAGAATCAGACTCATACAACTGACACGACAAAGACAATAGTTCTGACACCAACACACTGCATGACAGTTAAGGATCCCGCCCTTGATGTAATTGACATACAGACACATGCTACACCAGAAGAAATAAAGAGATGGACTGAATTAGGAGGGATCCAAACGGATCAAGGATGGATGACGAAGGGAAAATCTATATGGTTTCTTCCTGACTCAATGGTTCAAGTCATCATTAACACAATACATAGTCCAGCGCACCTAGGAGAGAAAGCTATGCTAGACAGTATTCAACACATTTGGTTCAATAAACACTTGCGAGCAGCAGCTAAACAGAAAGTACGTACCTGCATGATTTGTTGCCAGTTCAATCCAGGAAAAGGCGTACCTGTAGAACAGGGTGGATTTCAACCCCCCGATCACCCTTTTGAAGTCCTCCAGATGGATTATATCCAGATGGAACGTTGTCGAGGATTCAAATATGTCCTCGTAGTTGTATGCGCTCTTTCCCGGTGGACAGAGGCGTATCCCGTCTCAGATTACACTGCCCCGACTACTGCCAAACAAGTTAGTTCGAGAATTCTTCCCACGGTATGGTTTGCCCCGTGTCGTGTACTCAGATAATGGCCAGCCATTCTCATCCGAGCTAATGAAACATGTTTCACTTCTGTTAGGCTATCAATGGAAATTCCACTGTGTCCGACATCCCGAGGCAGCAGGTCTCGTGGAGCGGCATAATCAAACTTTGAAAATTAGACTGTCCAAAGTATGTAGAGAAAAAGGTGTCGACTGGATAGTAGCTTTACCAGCTGCGCTCTTTTACATGAGAATGGTAGCACACTCTCGAACAGGGCTATCTCCGTATGAGGTGATCTTCGGTAGACCACCAAATATGTGGGGGACGCCTATACCTCGTAAAATAACTGATGTTGATTGTAATATGCTGACAGATTACCTGGCTTCCTTGATGTCTGCACTACAATCTTGTCGTTCACAGGTAGCTGCAGCTTTTCCCGATAACACTGAGGTGAAGCCCCATGACGTGGTTCCGGGGGACCTTGTGCTTGTAAGGAACTTCGACAGGAGGAACCCGCTGGAGCCTCGCTGGCAGTCGCCTAAGCTCGTCTTATTGACCACAAGGACAGCTGTGAACATGAAGGACGTAAAGGGTGGTTGCACTCGAGCCATATCAAAAAATTTCATGGACTATCATCTGACTTGAATTTTCAGCCCTGCATTCCCTCACAGACTGACTCAAAACTCCCCCTGGTTGATAAGCCAGAAAAAGAAAGCTATAAACTGAAACTAAGGTCTAGCAAGTCAGACAATTTGATTGTTTAAGTCCTCTCCAAGGGGAATCGGTTGAATTTGTCTCTGACATGTATCCTCTAGACCGAAATAGAGAGAGAAATAGACAGAAACAGCTCAAGAAACATGCGTACTGTAAATCACTTCGTAGTCACTGCATAGTGACATTGTTAATTATGTTTTTTCTAAGTCTTCTGATTATTATTGCCAGTATATTATTACACATGTATTACCCTATTTCCAAGCGTGCTTTCAATGCTACTGCCGAACATTCTTTTAGCGAATTACCCCCGCATGAGTTGTCCTATAGATTTGCGCTGCGCAACAACACATTCATTAGTATGTTACATCATTCTCATCAGACCAGCAATGCTACAAATTGTTGGCTATGTAGCCGACTCCCTCCCTATCAGAAATACAAGGGAGTTCTGCCCCTCTTTCCGTATCCATTCACACACAATGGCTCCTGTGGAGCATGGTTTAGTTTGATTAATTCCCTAGATTCAAATTCAGTAGTTTATCAAGACAACTGGGTATGGGGAAACCTGAACCTAGTTTTACTTAAAGTCTGCTACCCTAACAAGGAGGGACTTCCCAAAAGAACAGGAACTGATCTAGAAAATGAAGTATATGGATTAGGTAACTTTACACTTAATCTCATGATCCTGAATGTTGAATCCGAAGCTACACCAATCTTGCCCGCTATGTCAGTATTTCCAGTTAGAGGCGAATTATGTGTAAGAAAGAATGGTTCAATACACATGGGCCATAGTAAATGTACCACTGTAATAGAATTCAGTGATAAAGGCAAGTGTACATTTAGAGCTTCTCGTCACTCCTACTTCATCTGTGGTCACACCGCATACATACGCCTACCCCTAGATTGGGATGGTACCTGTTACATTGCATTCCTTCTGCCACCTGTTTTCCTAGCCCCGCCTGATTACCATAGGAATACCCATTTAGTACACAATAGACAGCAGAGAGATCTCCCGATTGTCGACTACACTGAAACAGCATGGGAGCAATATACAGATTTCAATAAAGGTTTCTTTCCCTACATAGGTACAGTCACTAATAGTAAGCTGATACGTAGATTAACTAGAACCCTTGAAGCAGTAGTGAATGAAACTACTTCCGCCTTAGGCAACTTAACAGAGGAGCAGTCTGCGATGCGGATTGTTGTTCTTCAAAATCGTCTTGTCCTTGACGTCATTCTGGCCGATAGGGGCGGAGCTTGTAGGGTCATCGGATCAAGTTGCTGTGTTTTCATACCAGAAAACGCGCCGTCAGTATATAAAGCCATAACTCGCCTTCATAAGATTGTAAGCCAGATACACCAGAATCCAGGCACCTGGACTTGGTCCGGTTGGTTCTGGAGCGTGTTGTCAGCCTGGGGATGGAGGATCCTATCCTTCCTAGGTATTGGCTTTCACATTCTATTCAGTTGCTGCTTGTGTCTACAATGTGGGCCAGCGATTTGTGGTCTGTGTGCCACATCGTGTATCCCGCCTTCAAATTTTCATTCAAGATCCCGGAAGAAGAAAGAAGAACAAATGATGCTATATGAACAGATTGATGGATTGATGAAGATGGATATTTCATGAAGGGTCCGTAGGGGACAAGGAGGGAATGAGGAAATATGAATTTTATGATCAGTTATGTCCCCTATCTTAGACCCTAACGGCTCCATGTACATGCTACAAGTACATGTATGTTCCCTCCAGTTCCAGCTATGAAGACGCAAATACATGTGCGTCCAACGTCAACATGTCCTCTTTCAGATCCGCCATGAATGGGTCGAATAGTCCATTCCTAAGTATGATTGGCCACCGACTTTATATGGTTCACTTTTCACGTTTTACAGTTCAGGCGAGTAGGCCCTGAATTCTGCCATCAAGCCTTTTCCTGCTTCTACCTCTGAAATGCTCCAGCCTGGACCTGCATCGGTATCCATGAACTTTGTCCTACTCCCTGCGCGGCTCACGGTGCCTGACGCGGCCTGTTGCCTGCCAAAAACTGTATTCAGCCTTCAAGTTATCTGCTCCGCTCCTCATCCAATGCATTCCTGTCTAGTAGTTTAGGTAAACATCCTTCCAGCTACCGAGCAAAGGGCTCGGCCTCGCTGTCTTTATGCAAGTAATTCATAGCCCCTGTTACCATGGAAGATTCCTGCCCCCTCGCATCCCATGTAGACACATAGACGCTTGTACATGCACTAACAGTCAGTATAGAATAGATTCCGTCCGAGAGACCTTTCCTTTTGGATAAAACAGTTCCTTAAACAAAGATATTAGATACGATTTGGGATTAGGTTGACCTGACCCCCCAGACTTCTGTCTCCACATGTAGAGCTAAATGTCAATTCCCCTTCACCCTCTAGTTGCACGTCAATCACACGTCATGCGGCTGCGCGCGCATCTCTGCCAAAATATTTCTGCTGACACTGCAGGATTCTCTTATGGATCCACCCACTTGTGACATCATTTTAAATGACGTTTCTAGTATACGCCTATTATTACGCCTATTTTCATTACGTATGTGTATTCTTATCTGTATTATCAGCTGTTACGCCTCCTGCATCTGTCTTAATGCAATACTTTTCATATATATATCGTTACTTGTCAATAATGTATTGCCTATCCCTTCCTGAACCTTCGTGGTGATGGAATATGATTGCCTGGTTCGAACCATAATTCCTTTGTAAGGAATAAAGTCCTTTTCAGAACCTCTAATACCACGGATTCTGCCTCTTATTTTGACTGAGTTATTCTTACTAGACTTTACCGCATAAAAAATAGTACAGGTAATTTAAATATTTACCACAGATCGCTGCTGAAAAAACATTTTGATCAGTACCGCCCGTAGGTCTGGACATTTGGTTGTAAGCCTTAAGACCTTCTGGACCCACTGAATGTAGGAAAATGCCTTTTTTTTCTGCAGGAGACATTTTACCTTTAACATCCAGTGTCTCAATGTAGTTAATGAAATAGGCTTTCCACTCCGCCCACTCCATGCAAGGATTACCCCCGGCTGGCCAAAAGCACTGGGGTGGCGCTAAATTGTAGTTTTGGGCGTTAGCCATTATTGTCTTTTAAATAGTAAAATTACGTGTGTACTGAATATAAAAAAAAACAGCTGTGAAAATGTCTAAATGAATATTATAAGTGAATAACTTAAATTTCCTCAAAATTTAAACAGGTAACAAATGCGAGGCAAAACGAGTGGGAAATGAGTTGTATGGCTGTTAAAATGAGATATTCATTGTCCCATGCGTTATAATATATTTAAAACGGTGAATCTGCCTCTGTAAATAAGAAATACCTTGAAAGAAATCGTGAATCTTGAAGCTTGGTTCCGATTTCCTGTTGCTACCATAAACACAACACTAGGCCTTTCACAGCAAACGTGTAAAAATATGATAGTCTTTTCAAAATTTAAAGTATATTTCACTAATCCATAGTACCTTTTCATTTTAGTAAATCAGATTATAACCGTGCATTCAGAAATATTTTTTTTAAAGTTAAAGCTTTCAAACATGAATTTAGAAATGTTCATGCTCCCTCCAACACCCGACAACAATGCCATCAGTGATTAAATCCAAACACAGTAGACAGTGTTGTACAGCACACATCACGAAGTCATGTATTTTGAGATCCTTTTATATGTGATAATGAAGAAAAAGGAGGGAAATTGAAATAAAACAATTGCCCAGGATCACACAATTTGGTCAAGTGGGGAAGTCGGGCTTCATCCCAAGTTTTCTGGTTTCACATTGTGCAATTCAGTTCAGCCACTAGATGTACATGCTTCTCTTCCCAAAACACCCACTTTATGTGTCTCCTCCTTCCCCCCCATGAGGGCGGCCCTCGATCACACAAAAGTCCAAACTTTTCAGCCCCAGGTAAAATGTTTGCGAGTACCCATACCTTATAGGCTCTGTGGTCTTTCTATTCCTACTAAAAAAACATCAACAGTTGGTTTAGAGTTCTGTAGCTGTGTCAAAGACGAAGAACCAAGGGGGTTGTCCCTGAAGGACCGCCCTTCACCAAGGCTTTGCCCAGGCTCGACCTGTGTACGACCTGCGTAGCGGGACTCTGCTGGCACTTTACAGCACTGAGGTGTTTAGCAGACTCTTCCCCTCTGACAGGGAATCGTGGGACACGAAGTCCCCAGCAGCTCGTGACAGCTGCGGCAGCAAAGGTTGTGACCAACGGGGGCACGAGACTCCGCTAGCTCCTTATAGCACTGTGGTGTTGAGCAGACTCTTTCCCTCTGGCAGGGAATTGTGGGACATGAAGTCCACAGCGACTCGGGGCTGCTTTGGCAGCAAAGGTTGTGACCCCCGAGGGCACGGGATTCTTCTGGCGCTTTATAGCACTGAGGTGTTGAGCGGACTCCTTCCCTGGCAGAGAATTGTGGGACACAAAGTCCCCAGTGGCTCGTGGCAGCTTTGCCAGCAAAAGTTGTGACCTAAAAAATAACCACATATATTATCTTTTTTTAATATATTCCAATACAGAGCTAAACATTTGAAGCATGATAAAGTACTTCAAACAATAGGAAGCAACTATGAAGTACTGTACAAACCAAGAGCATGTCAGAAAAAACAGAAGAAACGAAGTAAGTATGAAATGCAAAATGTAAATTATCTCTTAACCTTATAACCCTCTAAACTATATTAAATTAAATTAATGAAAATTATATTTCTCAAATTCATATTATTTACAGATTGCAAAATGTCAAATACAGCTGCGTACACAAGTTAAAAGAAATGGAAACTCCTACTAAGCTATAGGGTTTATACATGTATGAGAGACTACACTACCAATGAAAGAAGCCACTGGAAGTGCACTGAATACTACGGCTGTTATGTTAGAGCAACGGCTATAAATGACGCTGTTGAGGACATGAAAGATCACAATCATCCACTTTACACAGCTGGTGTACAATTCGCCATATAGTGCAAGACTTGAAAGAAGCAAGTACTAGCTCTTCAGTACCATTATGAATAAATTTAAAGACCTTTGAGACTGATGTACAAAGCACTGTTGTGATTGCAAAATCTAAAATTCGCAAAGTCACAGAATTTGTGTCTAAAAGAGAGCGTTTGTTTCATAATGTACAAAAGCTCTTTTATTAGCCAGGAAACTATTTCCATCTCTTAAGAGGGTTTTTACAAACCTTTCTGAACTGCAAATAGTAGATGGTATGAAAAGGGGGTCACCCTCCTATTTCTGATTTGGAGAGGAATGTATCAATCAATGGCTTATGGTCACAATTGCAAACTACTGTTGAGTTGTCAAACTGTAGCAATAACTGATTCACAAAGGGAAGGTGACCCTTGACACTGTTCCCCTTTGTGAATCATGTTGGCAACCTCGGAGGAAACTGGATTTTTCTTTTTTTTTTTAAAGCTGCCCATGTCCCTTTACAAGACATGGGTTTGATTTGATGTGATTTTTGAATTTGTAAAGCACAGCAGTTGCCCAAGGGCGTCAATGCGCCATAGACTACCGTCGAAAAAGAGAGTCCCTATGAGAGGGTGATAGCGGGGCTGGCTACATGTAAAATAGCCAAGTTTTTAGGGCCTTTCTAAAAGGGAGGTGCTGGGAAATGGCTCTGTCGCCCCATCTCTTCCTTACTGTTCTGGGTACGTGGAGATGTAGATTAGAAGATGAGCGAAGGAAACTGCCCGGGGAGTACCAAGTGAACATGGATTTCAGTCTGTAGGGTAGGGGAGATAGAGAGCCTTATGGACCATACATAAATATTTGAAGCTGATGCGTTTGTTGATAGTAAGCCAGTGTAGGGTTTTCAGTCCCTTCGCCGCAGAATGTCCTTTGGGCATGTCCAGAACCAGTCTAGCAAGGGCATTCTGCACTAGCTGGAGTTTGTGCTGCACATTATTGTTCGAGTCTAGGTAGAGTGAATTACAATAATCCAACCCAGACATTACCAGGGCGAGGGCGAGCTGCTTGTGCGCAGGGAGCGGGATACAAGGGAAAATAAATTCATCATTCTTAAGATCCAGGTGCAGGTAGAGACAGTACGGTTAGTTTGGGTGTTGAAATTAAGGTCGAGGTCCATCAGAAATCACAGGTTCTTGGCCTTGTTTCCTAGAGTAGGACACGTTCCTAGAGAATTAGGCCAGCAACTGCTGTCCCAGCTTGTTGCCCCTGGACCAAGGACTATCACCTCCGTCTTATCCCCATTCAATTTTAAGAAATTGTTTGACATCCATTCTGCCACCTTAGTCATATAGCATCAAACATTCTCAGCCATCGATCCTGAATTCTTAGTAAGTGTTACCATGATCTGTGTGTCACCAACGTATTACACTACCTTCATTCCGCAGGAGTGAATGACGTTCTCTAGGGGTGCCACATAAAGATTAAAAAGAGTGGGGCTTAGAGCGGAGCCCTGAGGAACTCCACACGGCAGGGAGAAGGCTTCAGAATAGAAGCGCTGAAGCTTCAGCTTTTGAGATCGTTCCCCTAGAAAAGAGGACAGAAGGGCTTAGGCTTCATGTTTGATAACCAGTCCTTGGAGTCCCGCTACCATTGTTGTTGTTCCGCTGTTTTGCCCCGGTTCCCGCCGCTTTCCCTTCCCGCCGCTGCGGCCCTGCGACCCCGCCCCCTCTCTTTCCATTGGGCACTCCGCTCCCACCTCCCAGCTGCTCCTCCCTCCCTCTACCCTCATATGGAGGCTGCGCAGCGGCAGAGAGAGCGACCCTTGACCCTGTCCCCCGGCAGGCAGGTCGCTCCCCTCACCGCCACGCAGCCCCTGCGCCTGGGTGTGCCCTGATCCTCGCCGCTACTGTTGTCCGATTTGCCTCATCCCTTGTGCCTTTTATTTTCTGTACCCCTGTGCCACTCACCGCTACTGTTGTCCGATTGCCTTAACCCTTGTGCCTTTTTCTTTCTGTCCTCGCCGCTACTGTTGTCCGATTTGCCTTAACCCTTGTACCTTTTATTTTCTGTATCCCTGTGCCACTCTCTGTCTGTTCCCCCGCTTGCTCTTGGTCTCCCCATTGTTGTTGTTCCGCTGTTTTGCCCCGGTTCCCGCTGCTTTCCCTTCCCGCCGCTGCGTCCCAGCGGCCCCGCCCCCTCTCTTTCCATTGGCCACCCCGCTCCCACCTCCCAGCTGCTCCTCCCTCCCTCTACCCTCATATGGAGGCTGCGCAGCGGTAGAGAGAGCGACCCTTGACCCTGTCACCCGGCAGGCAGGTCGCTCCCCTCACCGCCATGCGGCCCCTGCGCCTGGGTGTGCCCTGATCCTCGCCGCTACTGTTGTCCAATTTGCCTCACCCCTTGTGCCTTTTATTTTCTGTACCCCTGTGCCACTCACTGCTACTGTTGTCCGATTGCCTTAACCCTTGTGCCTTTTTCTTTCTGTCCTCGCCGCTACTGTTGTCCGATTTGCCTTAACCCTTGTACCTTTTATTTTCTGTATCCCTGTGCCACTCTCTGTCTGTTCCCCCGCTCGCTCTTGGTCTCCCCATTGTTGTTGTTCCGCTGTTTTGCCCCGGGTTCCGCCGCTGCGTCCATGTGGCCCCGGCCCCTCTCTTTCCATTGGCCACCCCGCTCCCACCTCCCAGCTGCTCCTCCCTCCCTCTACCCTCATATGGAGGCCGCGCAGCGGTAGAGAGAGCGACCATTGACCCTGTCACCCGGCAGGCAAGTCGCTCCCCTCACCGCTACGCAGCCCCAGCGCCTGGGTGTGGCCTGATCCTCGCCGCTACTGTTGTCCGATTTGCCTCACCCCTTGTGCCTTTTATTTTCTGTACCCCTGTGCCACTCACCGCTACTGTTGTCTGATTGCCTTAATCCTTGTGCCTTTTTCTTTCTGTCCTCGCCGCTACTGTTGTCCGATTTGCCTTAACCCTTGTACCTTTTATTTTGTATATCCATGTGCCACTCTCTGTCTGTTCCCCAGCTTGCTCTTGGTCTCCCCATTGTTGTTGTTCCGCTGTTTTGCCCCGGTTCCCGCCGCTTTCCCTTCCCGCCGCTGCATCCCTGCGACCCCGCCCCCTCTCTTTCCATTGGCCACCCCGCTCCCACCTCCCAGCTGCTCCTCCCTCCCTCTACCCTCATATGGAGGCCACGCAGCGGTCGCGCCGCTGGCGTGCCGAAGGCGCGCCAAAGGCATGCCCGTCTGCGCCCGTCCGCGCCTGGACCGCGCCCAGCGCCAGGACCCCTGGTCCCCGACGATGCCAGCCCACACGACGGACTTACGATGCCGCCACCCTCAACGCACTCAACGCTGGACGGAACCCCGCCTGCTACCAAGCCACCCCAAAACGCACCCACGGACACTTCACCTGCCAAACCTGCAAGTTCACCTGCCTCCGGACCTGCACCGCACCCGCCAAGCCGAACACCAGCAACAACCACCTCAAGTGCATCCTGCTCAACACCCGCTCCGTCCACAGACACGCCGTCGAACTCTGGAACCTCCTCGACACAAATCGCCAGACGTCGCCTTCCTCACAGAAACCTGGATGAACGCCTCCTCATCGCCACAGCCATCCCGGACGGATACAAGATCACCCGGAGGGACCGCGTCAACCAGACTGGAGGCGGCATCGCCATCGTACACAAGAACACCATCCACATCACGACCAACTCCGACGACACCTTCACCGCCGCCGAACACCTCCACTTCCAGATACACTCCGACCCCAAAACGACCCTCAGAGGCACCCTCATCTACAGACCCCCGGGACCATGCACACAATTCAGCGAAGACATCGCAGACTTCATCAGCCCGCACGCCCTCCCCTCCGCTGACTACATCCTCCTAGGGGACCTCAACTTCCACCTGGAGAACAACAAGGACTGCAACACCACCACCCTGCTGGACAACCTCGCCAACCTCGGACTCAAGCAACTGGTGAACACCCCCACCCACTACGCCGGCCACACGCTTGACCCCGTCTTCTCATCCAGCAAGCACATCTCCTTCAGCCACTCCACCGGACTTCATTGGACTGACCACAGCTGCGTCCACTTCAGCTTCAGAAGAACCACGACCCACCACCACCCGCAACAGGTTCCTCGCCGGAGCTGGAGCAGGACCACCGCCGAGCAGCTCACCACCTCCCTCAGCCAGAACCCTCCCGCCAGCACAACGGACCCCAACGAAGCAGCCAGCAACCTCACACAGTGGCTGACCGCCTGCGCCGATGACCTCGCACCACTGAAGAACCCTCCCAGCAGACCCGGCAGCAAGAAAGCCCCCTGGTTCACCGACGAACTCAAGGACTCCAAGAAGAACTGCCGCACCCTCGAGAAAGCCTGGCGCCACAACCAGACCAAAGACAACATGACCGCCCTCAAGCACGCCACCCGCAGGCACCACCAGCTGATCCGCACCACCAAGAAGACAGCATTCAAAGAAAGACTGGACAACAACGCCCACAACAGCAAGGAACTCTTCAGGATCGTCAAAGAGCTCTCCAACCCCAGCGCCGGAAACAACGACATCACTCCTTCACAAGACCTCTGCGACTCACTCGCCTCGTTCTTCCACCGCAAGATCGCCGACATACACAACAGCTTCGGCGCACCAACCACGCACCCAACCGCCGAACCAACGCCCCCCACCACCACCCTCTGCACCTGGACCCCGGTCAGCACCGAAGACACCACCCGCACGATGAACACCATCCACTCCGGATCACCAACCGACCCCTGCCCCCACCACGTCTTCAACAAGGCCGACTCCATCATCGCACCCCAACTCCAGGACATCATCAACACCTCCTTCCACACCGCCACCTTCCCGGAGAGCTGGAAGCACGCCGAGCTCAGCGCCCTCCTGAAGAAACCAACAGCGGACCCCACCGACCTCAAGAACTTCCGCCCCATCCCGCTCCTCCCTTTTCCTGCCAAAGTCATCGAGAAGACCGTCAACAGACAGCTCGCTGCCTGCCTCGAGACGAACGGATCCCTCGACCCCTCGCAGTCCGGTTTTCGAGCCAACCACCGCACCGAGACCGCACTGATCGCAGCCACCGATGACATCAGATCCCTGCTCGACAACGGGGAAACAGCGGCCCTCATCCTCCTGGACCTCTCTGCAGCGCTCGACACTGTCTGCCACTGCACCCTAGTACAGCACCTCAGCAACATCGGGATCCAAGAGAAGGCACTGAAGTGGATCATCTCGTTCCTCGCCGGAAGAACTCAGAGAATCCGCCTCCCCCCGTTCAGATCCGAGGCCACCGAAGTCCTGGACATCCCCCGACACAGCCACATCTCCGGCCACCTGAGAGACCTGCACTGGCTCCCCGTCAGCAAGAGGATCACGTTCAGGCTCCTCACCCACGCACACAGGGCTCTACACGACCTAGGCCCCAAGTACCTCAACAACCGCCTGACCTTCTACACGCCCACCCGCCAGCTACGATCGACCAGCCTCGCCCTCGCCGCCGTACCACGCATCCGCAGAGCCACCGCCGGAGGAAGATCCTTCTCCTACCTGGCAGCCAAGACTTGAAACTCCCTCCCCATCCACCTTCGGCTGACCCAGGGCCATCTCTCCTTCAGGAAGCAACTCAAGACCTGGCTCTTCGAGCAGTAACGGACTCCTCTCCCCCAGCGCCTTAAGACCCTTCCGGGTGAGTAGCGCGCTATACAAATGCTATGATTGATTGATTGGAGTCTGTCCTACAGCAGGGTAGGAGAGATGGTATCGAATGCTGCCGACAGATCCAGAAGTATAAGTAGCAGTCCCTGTCCTTCATCCACTCGGCGTCTAATATTGTCCTTGGCTGAGATTAATGCTGTTTCTGTCCCATGAGGTTTTCTAAAGCCAAACTGGGAGTGGTTGAACCAGTGTTGTTCTTCAGCAGTCTCCATCAGCTGATTATTAAGATGCATTTTCAGAACCTAAGAGGTACGGGTAGTAGCGAGATTGGACAAACGTTTTTACAGTCTGTATTGTCATGATTTGGTTTTTTCAGCAGGGGCCTAATAATGGCCTGCTTCCAACTCTGTGGGTATGACCCAGAGAGGATAACATTGTTTAATAGCTCACAGAGTGGGGTAGCTATATTACTGGCGGCCATATGGAGAACTGTAGGAGGGCAAGCTTCAGAGGACGAGCCTGCATAGGTTCTCAAGAGATATTGCTCAACCAGTTTAAGAGAGAGAGTGAAGAAGACGGAGAGGCCCTTAGTCTCCTGGCTCCTGTCTGTAAATGAGTCCTGCCATACTCAAGGAGAACCATGGGAGGCAAGATGATGGAGTTGAGTAGGGGAAGTCGGGCCAAAGCCTGCGTGGATGTCCATAATCTTAGAAGAAAAGAAGGTGGCTAGTTGATTGCAGAACACCTGCCAGCTCTCTGGTTCCACTCTGGAGTGTGAGGCTGAGAGCAGCTGTACTAGCTTAAAAGGCTCTTTTGTGGACGCATTTTCAATTTTCTGGCTGCAATATTTGGATTTTTTTTCAAATATTGAGAGTTTATATTCTTTGATGGTGATTTTGTGTAAAATTCTATCTTGATTATCTTGGTTTTTCCTCCATGCTCGCTCGTGGCGGCGGCATATTTGTTTAAGTATCCTGAGTTTATCATTGTAGCAGAGAGAAGAAGGAGAGAGTTTTTTTATGTACAGCTGTCTTCAAGGGTGCCAATATTGTTGTTTCACTTTAGATGCCCGTGCATAGGTTTCCCTGAATCATGTCCTTATATAGGCACAATTTGCATTGCCCTTATTTAGGCATAGAATCCCAGTCCTTATTCAGGCATTAGCCATGCTATCCAAATACAGGCATGGTCACCTACATCCGTCCATCCCAACGTCACACCAAGTTCTTAGAAACCAGACCCTTAAGCCATCGGGACTTTCTCTATTTAGGAATATTGATTTCTCCAGGAACTCATCTATTATGCATGAACTATTATTTCTTAAGGGTTCATTCATGACGTCTTCTTCTGCCCGACTTTACATCAATGCTAGCATTCCTAAGCACCTTCCAGGTATAAATATACCTTCCCTTACCATGGCAAGTACGGCACTGCTCAGCTCGATACGGCTCGCCACGGCAAGTTCGGAAGGAATTTGAGTTCCCGTCTGACGCACTGACCAGACGCTGTCATCCCTGCTCGCAGAGAATGCAGCTTACAGTGTTCTGACTCCCTTCGCGGGGTGTTGGAGTTTGAGATTCAGAAAGAGATTCCCACCTCTCTCATTCTTAGGTATGGGGCTGACTAGAACCTAGAGTAGAACTATTTAGAAGCATCAGACGAGTATTCACTTGTTAGCTTGTGTTATTTATGTATGTATATATGAATATATGTCATAGCTAGAAGGCAATGCTATTGCAGTATTATGTCTTCTCACTGCTTACGCTGTGCGTATTATATCTTGCTTACTATCTAATGATTGTAACAGCTCATATCTCTTACACGAGAAACAAGACTGTTCAATAAATCCTTTTTATTGAAACGCCCGTCTATCTATTTCTGTGTAACTCTGGAGAAACTAAGCATGCACGATTGACTGAGTGAAACTGTTATCTATTGTTTCCATGATTCTGAGAACATGTTTCGATTCTAAGGGAAACAAAGTTGTCATGTTTGTGCGGTTGTCAGAAACTACTCCCTTCTTGTTTATTCGAGAAGTTTCTAGTGACCTCTGAGTTAGCTGGCATACAAAGTAATCAAGTTTAATATACTCAATAGAGGCATGCTGACCTTAGTCCTACGCATAAACTATAGTGTATATTATTCCACTGCGCAGAGCCTATAAGGGAAATAGGAGCTACACTACATGGCACCCAACGGTTTGGTAAGGCGCTAATTTAATGCTAGATACTGAAGTAACTCAGTTGTGCTTTTCTCAGAGACCCCTACTCATAATTCTCCATAAGACGTCTGGAGTGTGTAGGGCTAATATCCGCCATAGCTGAGTAGGACAAGAATCCTATGTATTAGCTGTTTGGTTTGTTCAACGTTGAAGGATACAGTGTTCCAAAATATTGTGCATCTTATCTTTGTTCCCTTGAAACTTTTTCTACATTTTTCATTAAACAAATGTCCCATAACGGGGAAACAGAGGTTACAGCTCATCCAGTCGTAACAGCTTTTAATACTACAGGTTTAAATGAAACCGATGAGGGTGTTATAAACATCCCTCCAAACTTAAGGCGAGCCATCACTCTAAAACGTATAAAACATGGCCTAACACCAAGAGGTGGTAGAGCAGTTTTTGTGATAGAGGCACATGAATCTTTTCAGACAGAGGTATTCTATTCATGGATTACATTCACAGAATCAAACCCAGTAACACGTGTTTCACTTCTTCAAAGGAGATGAACCACCTGAGGAATACATTCCCTTCAAGGATGTTGAATTTCCACTCACTACCAGGAGCATCAGGTGTGGTTTAAAGGTGCCCTAAAAACATTACAATCACATTACCAGGCTCGGTCCACTAGGTAGACCAGGAGCAACATGGCCGATTTTAGCCGGCTACATACCTTGTCCTGATATTGAAGCAATGTCAGACAAGGAATTAATAGAATGACATAGTTAAACTACAACTGTCTGAAGGTGCTGAAAAGGACTCAATTAAACACAATCCTACATCTTCTAAAAAGAAGTGGGAAAATAACAAACAATATTCAAAAGAGAAACGTTCTCAATCCCGAGGTAGGTCTCCTCAAATGGAGCCCTCTGACAGGAGGTATAAACTCAGGAATAGGGATAATTTGAAAAAAACTGACAGGTATCAAGATACTGATACACGTTCCTCTCGTACCTTTGAGACATCTTCACAGACATCCGAAAGAAGAGGACGGTCAGATCACAAGGGAGAACGCGTGAAGTCCAAAGACGATAAACATGTTCAGAAAAACAAACCAAAACCTCAATTCACTAAGAAAAAGGTAGCAGGTCTGAAGATCAGACATGCCGAAAATCCGGAGAACACAACTCAAGAATGGAGAATGGGCTCAGACAATGCTGGACAGTGCAGCAGAAGTAACAATAGCTCGCCAGAACCTGAAGGAACTTCTGGAGACAGTGGACTTGAATGAGTACATCACAGTTGAGACTGTAGACACTAGGGTTAGTTCTCCACAAAATTTATATGAAATAACACTCCGGATGGAGGGAGACATACCAAGGAAAGTGAAAGCACTATTTTGGGAGAAGCTTTCAAGGGGTTATGATATACTTCTAGCAGAACAGGACTGGCCACCAGAATTTGTCAGGGAGTGCCCACATGGCGAAGACATCATTATGCCAGCCTTCTCCAACTATGTTCCAATACATTTAAAATATACTTATGCCAGGAAATGGGCAGTAACCCAGGCCCCAGCATCATACAAAAATCATGTAGGATGGAATGAGGACTCACCTCACCACAAAATCTAATTAAAATGTCAACCTACTGCACAAAGGCAGTACCCAATTAAGCAAGAAGCTAAAAAACAGGTCAGGGAGATCTTAGATCAACTTGAATACCAAGGGGTGATTGAAACATGCACCTCATCAATGAACAATCCTTTGTTTCCTGTCTCCAAACCAGACAACACATATCGTCTAGTTTTGGATTACAGACACCTGAACACTTGTTCTAAAACATTTGCAGTGCACAATGCACACAGTACAGCATTAATGAATAACATTGTGCGTAAAAAATCTAAAACTACATTGTATATTTCAAATGGTTTCTTTTTTCAAAACATAGCACTTGAAAGTAGGTACTTGACAGCTTTCTCAATAATGGGGACCCAGAGTCACTTCTGTCGACTACCACAAGGGTTCAAGAACAGCCCGGGGTTATTCTCAGCAAGGATAACAGAGTTACTACAAATTTATGATGACAAGGTATTGTCATATGTCGATGATATCTATCTGACAGACGATGACCTGGATAGGCACTCGAACAGGGTAAATACCATTATACTGGATTTTGCCTCTGAGGGCTACAAATTCAATTTAAAAAAATCAAGAATTGCCCACCTCAATGTCCTTTTCCTAGGATATGAGCTTTCAAGTGAAGGCAAAAGCCTGGCAGCTAACTTTTTAGAAAAGTGTGCGCTGCTCCAACCTCCAAAAACGCTGACAAATTTACAGTCGATTCTAGGTTTCCTAATTTTGGAAGAACTTACATTCTAAATTACGCAGAAAGGATTAAACCTCTCTACTAATTAATCAAACCTGATTTCAAAAACAAAAATTGGACACAGGAACACACAGATATCCTGCGTTCACTAAAAGCTGACATGTTAGCAACAAATCACTTACAAACACGCGTAAATACACACAATTTAGTGATCTGAATAATTTCGGATCAATGCCGATTCACATACTTAACTTTCAATGAAGGTGAAAAAATACCAATTGCATACAAATCACATTTGTATACAAAAGCGGAAATGCGATTCAGACTTCGACAGAAAAAATTCTGACAGCAGTTCAAACCGCTGTAGCAAAAGAAAGAGCTCTAGCTCAGGGGAAACGCATTATTGTCATGACTCTGGTACCAGCCTTAGAGGCAGTTACAAAAGCGAGCATTCCAAATGCAAAAACTTTACATCCAAGATGGATACAATGGGTTAATTCTCTTGCTGCAACAGATGTTGAATATGTTTTTGATCCTTATTTAAAAAAACAAGCATTCCTGCAATACGACCATGAATATCCTCTGCCTATTGAGATTCTCCATCTTACTCAGTACGAATTTATAATTTATACTGACGTATCAGCACAACCCGCTACGGAAAGTAAGCAAGCTTACAGTGCAGCGTGTGCAATCGTTAAAGGTCACATGCGCGATGATAAATTCAGACCAATGGTCATAAAAACACAATCTCTAGGAGATTGTACAGCTCAGCGAGCTGAACTAAATGCATTCAAATTGGCACTTGAAAATACGGATCGCGAATTCCCCACACTTATAGTGTGCGATTATTTTTACTGTGTTCAATCATATAATGAATTTTTACAGAATTGGCTTCAAAATGGTTTCAAAGATGCAAAAGGTGGCACAATCAAGCATAAAACGCTTTGGGAACAAATAGTTCAGTTGCGAGACGAACTACAAAACACTCACATGATACACACGCTGAGTCATCAACGTGATGCCGTTCACGTTGCAGGGGATTCATTGGCTGACAAAGCTGCAAAGGGGGCTGTGCAACCGGCTTCCGTAGCTGTGATCACTCGTTCAAAAACGAGAATAGACAGTGAGATATTGTTGGTTGTCAATGCTTCAAGCAAAGGCAGTGGTGCAGCGTTACCTAAAACATTCCACTCAAATACTCATATATAATTGATGCGAATGTTCCGTTTGCTTGAATCCCTGGAGTGGGGGATAGGGTAATTACAAACATGGAACGTAGAGCAGCTTTGATTTATGAAGCACATCTGGGAAAGGGTCTGTCACATCAGGGGATCTCTAAAACCATATTAACATTAAAAGAGATGTACTGGTGGCCTGGAATGAATACACTGATTCATATCTTCATCAATAACTGCATAGACTGCAATAGAGATCGCAGTGCAGAACGCCACCAGACACCAGGCTGCGAAGTAGCCTACCCTGTACAGACACCATTGTTAGACAGCATTGCACTATCTACGTACAGGCGTCCTCTTGGACAAATGCAATCCCACAAACAGTAAGTCAAGATTCCTATGGATGTGGCCTCAGCATTTGGCTGACGCTCGAACTGTTATAAAAGATTTGCGAGTCTTTATCGGCACATAAGCAATAGGCACACTACATTCTGACCAGGGTCCTGCGTTTAGCTCTCGGGCTTACAAAGAAGCCATGGCCAGTTTCGGCATTGCATTGCGGTACTCCTCTCCATTCCATCCTGAGGGAAATTTGGTTGTTGAAAGGAAAAACCGGGACATAAAGCGGTCTATAACAGCTAGAGTATGAGGTTCGGTGATGGGTGGGTCAAACATCTTTATGGGGTCACTCCATATGAGGTCCTATTTGGAACAAGAATGTGGGTTCCTTATCTCAAATGTAAAGGCACAGTGGTGGAAAATAAACCATTTGATATCAAAGATCGTTTGGCTGTTTTACAGGACTTAAATGAACTAAGATCGAAACAAAGCAATGTGTTCCTGAAGCCAACCCCCACTGGGGAAATCCAGCCGTCCAGCAAGGCCTGTCTGGATCCCAAAGCTTGGGGATCTAGTCAGAGAGAAGATCGCGGACAAGAAGGAATTTGGGCCTTCTTACAGACAGCCGGTACCTGTTCTGGCCATTCACGGAACGAGAACAGTACTTCTGCCGCCCCTTGCTGGTATAAAGGAGAAAAGATTTGTGTCCATCGACCTCATCAAACCACACAATGTGGCCGATACTAAGCAGTAGGCCATGTGGACTCCGACCAAGTAGCAGACGCACTCCTCTAGCTACTATCCAAGAGGTTCAGACTGAAAGACTCATCACCATCGAGAATTCAACAGTAAGAAAGGAAGGACTAAGCAACAATGCTATGGAACTCATTCCTCTTGAAACCCAAATAACAGCTAGTCCTGATACACCTGTCTACACCAACGTAGCAAGTGATCAACTGATTCCAGCGATTTCAACGAATCCTGATGCAATTTCAACCATTGATAGAACTGCCTCTGGCTATTTCATTAACTTTGATACGTTTTCTGAAGATCCAAGCGAACTAGAAATGACGCCAGCCAAAAGAACTTTCAAAGAGCAAGCACAAGACTTCTTTCGTCACGTGAAAAAGACTTATCTGGTTTCACCACAGATTGAACTATGGATTATTTCTGAAATATTTTTCTTTCTGCTTTGGCTAGCTTTAGTGATGACTCTGAGCACGCTGATAAATGGAAGATACATTCATTTGGACATAGAAAGTAAAATTGTGAACTTACTTTTGAAACCACACAAATCATCCCATCGTGAAGCAAGAGACTTGTCAGCAGTGAACATCACAGCCATTCCTATACAAGATGGTATAGTTTGGGACAAAACGGATTATGATATATTCGGCCCATCAGAACTTTTGAAGATTCCACACTTGTTTAAGATTTCATTAAGTGATTTTATTACCTCCAGTACCTATTCTGATGATTGGGACTTTGCGACTGTCTGATCTAGAAATGTCTGCTGCATTCTCTAACCACGAACACTTAGAGGGTTCAACAGATTATGAACAGCTTTTTTGTTACAACCACTATGGTCATCATTTCTTGCATAAATCTGCAACACCTAGAAATGTATTTATGTATAACTAATGGGAACATTGTCCTACACCACCAAGGGGTAGCTCAAAAACGCTTGCCATGAAGTTTCCATATTTTTCAGGGTACAATACATCCAATCCAGAAACGTTCTATTTTAAAAATGTGAACAAAACAGGAACGAAAAATATGTTAACCAATACGAAACAGATTTATTCTGCAGCCTTTATTACCCAACTGTCTAGACTGGGTTTTGAGTTTTGAAAAACACAATTGACACAAAATCTGTCTGGGGTACAAAAGATTGGCAAGTGCAGGGGATTGAACCTTTGTTTAGAGCCTGCATCATCCCACAGCAGATAATGTTTTTGAATGACACTGTCCAACAAAGGTCTTGCCTTGGGTTAGCCAAGATCAAAGACATGAACACACCTTCTGTACCAACTCCAGCTAGTAACAGCACTGAACAGGGAGCGGTGACAGTAGACACACTTTTACAAAACAACAGATCAGATTCCGAATGGAAAAAATGGTTGCTCTGGCCCACAGACACAAACATCTGTCAAGAATGATTCCTGAACAAAATACAGGGTTTTACTATCAATAGGCCAGACCCACGCTATGTAAGACAGCATCCAGGGATAGTAACAACATACAGTGTAGAAAAATTATGCCTTGATTGGCTACAGACATCTACACTAGAGGATGTGAAACAACACTTATCTTTACTTAAGGAAGATGCAAACCCTAGGGATTTCTTGCTAGGTCCAAGAAAACCGCGTCAAAAACGTTTCATTTATGCCGGTATCTATGCTGCTTTTAATGAATTATGAAAGGTTACCCAAGCGGATGCCGCAGAAAGAATACGAGAAATTGATCGTATTAATTTAGAGAAATCTCTCGCTGGGTAGAAAATGGGTTAACGACTTTGCCATCCAGGATATATTCATTGGGCAACATTGTATCCTCTGCTATAGACATTGTGGAACAAGATTTGGTCCTGCTGCGACAAGGCCAGTCTCAATTACGTTCTATTCTGTTATTAGGATGGACGCTACAAAACTTGCGTGCAGGCTTTGTGCCTTGGCGTTTCATCAACACGTCGTCTCTGTTTTCAGAATACAATCTCACTGATAAACAGATCGAACTGGCACAAAGGGGAGCAAAGTATACAGTGCTGAGCATTGAAAAACTGGAAAAATTGCCATTTACGGTAGCAGAAAAAACGGCTACAGAATGGATCATTCATGGCAAAATAACTCTGCCTGTTACAACTTTCCATTTTCAGTATTGCCTCACACACATGCCAGCAGGCTAATATGAAAGGTTGGGTGAAGAATACATCAGGACATCCTGGGATTTACCTTACACACACAGATGTTAGAGTGGGGAGCGTCAGCCGCGGCCTGTGGAGGGAGTTCTGTGGGGCGGAAGGCGGGGGAGGGGCAGGGTGGGGGTTCTAAAAACCGGAATATGGATAATTGCAGGTAAGTAAACAATTACATAAACAAAACGAATTTCGTAGCGTGCGCTGCATCGCAAAATGCTCCACGGGCCGCGGCTGGGGAGCGTGAAGTGTTTCTTAGCGGTACACACTGTGAAAATGCACTGAGCGGTTCACTCATATGTCGGGATATTAGTTTACAAGGGGCCTGTAGTGGTTCCACTGCAAATTTATCCTGCCACCTGCAGGAAAAATTGTTTCCACAATTCTTAGACACGTTCAGATTCTAAGGGAAACAAAGTTGTCATGTTTATGCAGTTGTCAGAAACTACTCCCTTCTTGTTTATTCGAGAAGTTTCTAGTGACTTCTGAGTTAGCTGGCATACAAAGTAATTAAGTTTAATATTCTCGATAGAGGCATACTGACCTTTGTCCTATGCAAAAACTATAGTGTATATTAGTCCAATGCGCAGAGCCTATAAGGGAAATAGGAACTACACTACAATATGTCTGCTGCGCTCTCTAGCCAGGTGGTAAAGGTCTCTGCTCCACTATCCGTGTTCTCTGGGATCACACAGGGTATATTGTTTAAGGTTCTGGTTAATGCCTCAGCAAAGACCCCTTTCCAGTTTCTGTGTTTCTCCACAATGTGAGGAGTGTTTGTAATATTGCCTGTTGATATTGATGAGATGTTAAAAGCCACTGCATTATGGTCAGACCAGCTGATGTGAAGTGTGTTTTGATAGATCACTCTGGGGTCGTTAGTAAAAATTCCATCTAGGATGTGACCAGCCTTGTGGGTAGGGGCGGAGACCAGTTGTGATAGTCCATGATTAGCGAGAGCTTCTAGTAGATTGTTTGAATCATGATTATCCCCCGCCTCTAGGTGGAAGTTAAAAGCCCCCATGATGGTCATCAGATTCTCTGCTAGCAGTGGTTCGAGAAGGATTTTAAGATCCCTAAGAAATGGGGATCTGGGACCTGGGGGCCTGTATATCAGCAACCCACGAAAGGAGCTGGTGGGTGAGGTAATTAATTTGAATTGGAGGACTTCAAACGATGGTAGATTAAAGCCTGATTCTATCAGACATTTATAGTGAGTGCGCTTTAAAGACTACAGCCAGGCCTCTGCCTGAGCGTCCCTCCCTATCCACCTATGGGTTGGTTTAAAAAAAAAAAATCATGAGTGGGATTGCAAATGTACTGATGGAGAGATCTTCTGTCTCTTGAGGATCTCCATGCCTGCAATCACAGTCAGTCACAGGGGTCGCAAACTATGGCCTGCCTAATTATTATTCACCATTCAGCTCATTTTGCGACCACCTGTGAATGTACAATTTGTCATGCGACTTACTGATACATAAGTTGCATCACGTATTGCATTACCATTTGCAAATGAGTCAATGCGCAAATAGCGCATCCTAGTTTTGCGACTGGGAGCAGTATATCAGGCTCTATAGGCTAGATGTACATACAATTGGTAGTAAATGACTGATCTCAAGTTGCAACCAGTATTTTTGTAACCAGCTTGGTAATTTGTTAAGCTACCTATCTATTAATAGGTCACTTTTAAATTACCGATTCTTACGGGGTCACAATTCTACCTACCTCATGAATATTAATGCAGTAGGTCACAATTTGTGACCCACTAGGATTCAGTGCCATCACAAGGATGGTGGCCGGCTGGGGTTAGCAGACCACCATGTCTGTGATTGCTTTTAAATAAAGCAATTATCTTCTTTTAATGCAGCCCGTTTTCCTTATAGGAAAACAGGATGCGTTTAAAAATAAAAATGAAATGTTTCATTTTTATTTTTTAAGAGTAGACAGTGGACCATGGGACCACTGCCTGCTCTTACAAAATATTTTTTAAAACATTCTCAAAGAGAAGGGGCTTCAAGGGGACTCCTTCCCATTTGAGAATGGGTTAACACCAACTTTCAGTTTAGTACGAATGTTTTGCAAACGCATTTCGGTCGCAATAGATTAGTGCATACCACTAAGATTAGGTATTTGGAAGGGATGCCCTAAACACGCCCCTTCCAAATAATGAATCGCTATTAGCTCGCAAATCCAATGCATTAGTACCGAACCGCAAGTTGGGTTTGATACATTAGATCAAGCTTTTTTGCATTCGCATGGCCGATAGTTGGGATATGATGGGATAGTTGCTCTTCAAACCAAATTAAAAAAGGCTAAATACTAAAACCAAACTAAAAGAACAGCAAGCTCCATGAATCCCCAAAAGATTGGAGGAAATAAAGGGATGCAGTATTTGTTTGGGCGCAGGAGGGGCCAGACCATAAGCCCAAACCTCTCTGCAGCAGGCAACCAACGCCACTTCCACGCGCTTGGAGGCGCCTACCTACTTGAACTGGGGTTCCCACTGCGTGGGACAAAGTAATTGTTTGGGCACAGGACGGGCCAGACCACAAGCCCAGAACCTCTCCTCTGCAGGCAGCTGCCGACGCCACTTCCACGCACCTGAAGGCGTCTAATTAATTAAACCGGGGCTCCCGCTGTTGCGTGACAAGTGTTTGGTTGGGCACAGGAGGGGCCGGACAACAAACCCCGAACCTCTCCGTGGCAGGCAGCTGGCGACGCTACTTCTATGCACAGAGAGAAGCCTACTTAATTGAACCGGGGCTCCCACTGTGCGGGCCGCACCCGGGTGGAGACTGGGCCAAAAGCGGGCCCATCTGTGCCCGGGTGCCCCCGGCTGAGGCTGGAGTGGGCCAACCCCCTTGATTCCTTGACTTGAGGGCTCAGCAAGCAGTTGTACAGTACACAACCTCCTGTACTTAATATTTGTGAGTGTCAAGATGGGTAAGAGGAAACTGGGAAGGGGTTTGAACAGAGGACAATTGGCCCCTGTGCCCCTAAAATTATTGACAAAAGTTAACAATGTGCTATGACGGCTATCAATACAGAAATTAACCACAGGAAAGAAGATTGTCCCTCAACTCAGCAATGGGCTTAAGCACCAAAAATAACACTTCTTCTTCTCTTAATGCCTTCACTCATTCAAGTTGTGATAGCCCATTTCTGCTGCCTCGGTCCTCAGTCACCAAAGTTACTAAAGTTGCTCTATTGTCCTTGTATCCTTTTTCTTCCGAAAGTCACCAATTTCAATGGGTCCCAAATAACAGAAGCGGCCCACAATACCTAAAAAGTGGAAGAAAGGCCACTCAAACAACTAAGTCCACCAAGGTATCAAAGACCTCAAAGGATTTAGGAACCCTCCTCGCCCCCACAGAGCAGAAACCCCTAGGGGCGGCAGAAGAATTTGACAAGGAATCCAAAAGGGCGATCTGTCGTTTGGAAGTGGGATTTAATGAATACATTTCTATTCTCCTACGGGAGGAACTGCGACCAGTTTGGGCCAGACTGGACGCCACAGACAGTGCCTTACTGGAGCTTAAAAATATGAAAGGTAACCCTGAAGATTTTAATCCCCGCCCAGCCAACGAAGCCCATGTTGCGACAGGCCATTTAGGTTTGCCAGAGCAAAATCACAGGAGTAAGCCACCCTGCAATTCACTTAATTTAATTTCCAAGCCCCCAGCAATTTCTGTAAGGGATCAAGATAGTTCTCACGTTCAGGATGGTCTTAGGGGAAACAACCATGAAGACGCACCCACAGGAATAAGTGTAACCCGCAGCCTGGGAGGCAGAATAATGAAAGAGAACAATTCCCTGAAGAAAAACTATCAGTAATAGGCTTTCCCCCTGCTGAATGCCCATATGTAGTCAATCTTGCAGGGGTTCCTAGATTAAGGAAAGATCATAGGGAATCGTATGAAGAGCTGTTCAATAAATCTTTAAATTGGTTGGACCACCATAGAGGTTTCCCGCTTTCACAGGCAAAAAATATCTTGATGGTAAGGAGGGTGGGGTAGATTGGCTGTGAGCCAGTGGACCTCCAAGGGGATTGTATCATTGTTAAATTTATCTCCCTGTACCTGGCTAAAAGTATTTTAATGGGAAATATGAGGACACATTTAGAGTCAAGTAATATTGTTTTGCTACCTCTCGGTTATTTCTACAGACATACTTTTCAAACAAAAAGGGCCCCTAATCGAGCCGCTAGTTATGTATGCTGGAGCACAGGAAGGTCTCCACTAGTTTCAGACCGGGGTGCCACTTGGTCTAGTTCCTTCCCAATTCCCAATTATAATTGTTTTGATGCCCTAGCAGACATTGATTGACTTAATAGCTCAGATCCAACACATCATCAGGTAATCTGCTCTGGAGGAGTTTTAGGAAGAAACAAGAACAATAGATATACCATAAGAAGCTGTGGTACCCCAGAAATCCCCTGATGGTTTTCTGAATGTGATTAGCTGGAACATAGCAGGCTTGAGCTCTTTTCACGCGGATGAGAAGGGGCAAGATCTGTATAAATCCTTTGGCATTTTATGCTTTCAGGAGACCTGGGATGCGGGGGATGGTTATTATGGCGTCGTCCTCTGAGTAAACGCATTGGTCTCAAACCATGGAAGGGCTAAGGGGGTGTCTAGCAACATTTGTAAGCCTAAGGGTGGGTTGTGAAGTGCACCAAATACTTTTTGACTCTGGGCTGATCTTGAGAGTCTTGCTATCTTTCCCTCAAAAGCCGAAGGTTTTAATCATACATGTTTATAATTCTCCCTCCTTAGAGGCTGCTCTGTAAGTTGAGCTAAGACGGTTTCTTGAAAAGCTTTTGTTAGACTGGCTGATTTTGCCTTCAATTATACTATTGTGGGATTTTAATTTACATCCGGTACCATTAATAAGAAAGACTCAGACTCAGAAAGGGGCTGTGGCCAGGTTAATTTTAGCCATTTACATCAGGGAGATATGTTTAACCCCCTTCTATCAGAATTTAATTTTATTAATTTATTAAACACTGAGGAATATGGTTATCATAAGATGGTACCCACCATTTATTCTATATTTGTTTCTGCTAATCTTTACTTATTTTAAGTGGGGTTCAGAACCTTTTGGAGAATTTTCAACAACCATTACCCCCTTATGGCTGAATTTGGCTGGAGTAGTTTAAGGGAGAAGCCTTTTAACAATTATAACAACCAGCTTACGCTAAAGGAGCAGGGCAGATGCATAGGCTGGGGTAAGATAGTCCGTGAGGATTTCTGAACACGTATTCCAATATTTGAGGAGGTACAGAAAGCTCTTCTTAGACCAAAATCGAAATCTAACTAGGCTTATAAGGATTTAAAGCGGGCCCTAAAAAAAAGCCAAGGCTGTTAAAGTGGTCAGAAGGTATTATGCACAAGCACAAAAGGATAGGAAGAGCCAACTATCAAAAGTAGTATGAGAGGATTTAAAAGAAGTGTGTGAAGATAGAAATAATCTAGTCTTCTGGAGAATTGTGAATCGCCCTCTTTTTAATGAAATAACCCCACCAGATATGAGACAAACCATTCCTGCCAAGAATTGGGTTACTCATTTTGAAAATATTTACTCTAATGATTGCGTCCCTAGCACTTACCCAATGTCAGAGTGGGGGACGGTTGCTGACATCTGAACTAGAGGAGGTAAGAGAAGGCATAGCGGGAATTACACCAAGGAAAGCACCAGGACCAGATGGGGTGCCCAGGTATCTTTTCAAATCATGTATGGAGATCTGGGCCCTACTAATCGCTCAACACCTGACTTCTGTAGCCCATGGCCATATTTCTACATCCTGAAATCAATCAATCATTGTACCTGTTTTTTAAAAGGGCAACCGAGAGGACCCAGATTGCTACCAACCTATATCACTAATAGACGCTGAGGTAAAGGTTTTGGGCAGGATTCTTTTAAAACAATTAGTAGAATGGTCTGACTGCAAAGAAATTCTGTCCAATATTCAATGCGGCTTTAGGCCAGGCCGGGGGACAATTGAACAGAATCTTCCTCTCTATCTGGTGTTCAATAAATATTCAACTGTTAAAAAGGGAAGTATACATTATACATTTGCCTTCATGAAGCTAAGCACAGCATTTGACACAGTGGATAGATTTAGACTGTGGACTGTGCTGAGGGACATGGGGGTGGATGAGGACTTTTTTGCTCCATCTGCACACGGGTCTAGAGGCTTCAGTGGTGTTTGATCGCACAGGAGAATGCACTACGCACTTTCAATAAGGGCGGGGGGTCCGTCAGGGTTGCATTTTGCCCCCCATGCTTTTTATCCTGTATATTAATAGGCTAGACCAGTTTTTAAGAGAAAGTTGCAGGCATGTGCCAATGGTGGGAACTAGAATGGTTCCAGCAATATTGAATGCGGACGACCATTCTTATTGCAAAATTGTACGAGGATGACTTAGTTCTTATTGCGCGGACATCAAATTGCTTATAGTTATTAATAAGTCTCTTTTATGATTTTATGGAGAATTTAGGAGTGAAAATTAATTATCCTAAGTCTTATAACATCACAGTAGGCCCAAAAAATGTGAAATCGAAAACTCACTATATTATGGACCATCATTTAGGGAAGGCGGATTGGTTTTATTATTTAGGCATCCTGCTGGATAATCTATTAAATTGGCTAACTCGCGTAAGAGCTTAAGCATAATCTTTTAATAGGGTAGCTCATGGTAACGCCACCTTTTCTAAGCGCCTAAGACATAGCCACATAAAATCAATATTACATCTTTATAACGCAAAGTACGGTTGGACTGTGGCGTTTGGAGCAGAAATATGGGGATCCAAATCCTGCCACCCATCCAAACTGCTGAAAATAAATGTTTTAGGAGATTATTGCGAATTCCACTGAGTGCTCCAGAAGAAATAGTGCATGAAGAGATGGGAGCAGAGTTTATTTCTGATTTTATTCACCTCCGCCCAATACTTCTTTGGTTTTCTATATGGCTTAAGAGTGAGTTAGAGTTTAATAGAATGATTGTGATTGACTGTATGAATATGGATCAAAGCCACCACATACCATCGCTAAACTATGTCAAAACAACTCTATGGGTGTTGGGCAAACCTCAGCTGTTCAGGACCCAAGATATGATCCGTTAATCTGATACAGCTTGGGTCAAAGAGGCCTTCAGACTAACTACAAGAGAAACAAGTCTCTCAGCTGCCCAATATAAAGGCAACTACAAGCACTTTATGATGGTGAAGTCCACAAATAAAACGGAATGTATCCAACTCTGGATATGTCCGCCCAGCATAGAAGACTGTTAATGTATTTTCGTTTAAACCTGTTCGCGCAGCTGTTGGTGGGGTGGCATAAATCTTCAAAGGGTCCTTTCTGCCCATGTGCCATGACTTCTGCACTAGACACTTTACATGTTGTTTTCATTTGTCCTAAATGGTCAGTCTTAATCCAAAAGTATCCTCGTCCTCTCTTTGTGTCCTAGAATTTTAATCAAGTGAGGCCAGCCTTATTGTACTTGTAATTATTAGACTCACTTAAAGCCTGTTGCTTCCTTTCAGTTTTTAGCAGGGGTGTATAATGCTTATTTGTGAAAATATTTTTAATAATGTGTATTAGCGCTATTTTATCAATACATTCTTTTGTAATCATGTGCTTTTATGATTACTTATGTAAATCGAATTAAGATATTTATGATGATGATAAAAATTCCTGCCCACCTAAAAATAACTCACATTAAGTCAGAATTTGATTCTCTATGATAATCAAAATAATGAATTACGAATTTTCATTTTCAGCACAGCTATCAAAATACTAATACTAACATAACACACTATCTGGCAAATGGAGTGCACTTATACATATTCTCCACCACCCTTTACCAAGATATAATCTATGCATGGGCAACACTAAAACACTAAGAGACCATTAATCTAAGTCGTGTTTCACTGAAAACAAAGCACTATATATCTAGAATAAATATTATTTATAAAAGAGAAGACAAATAAACACTATCCATAAAAAATAGTAATGGGTTTTGAACAGGTAATGATTCAAATAGCTCTTGAAAACATGCTCATACAGCAAGACAAGGATGTTATTTTCAATTCAGGCAAGCTTTATTTTGACATCTCCAAAAATCCACATTAAGTTTAGGTTACTCTAATAATACTCAATTTACGCTTGTAATCCAAAATAATATGGGCCTCTCATATGTACCATCAACAGAAGTTTCTTAATATTATGACTTACAATCACCATTCCATCAAGCAAATGCGGAAAAACAAATTCCCTTCATAGCAATGGAATAAACATTTATCAAGAAGACATAAATATACATAAAAATAGTAATTATAAGATGTAACTCTAACCTACCCAGCATTTCAACTTTATTAAAGCAATTTAAATTTACCTACAGTTTAGTCTTTTTTAAAGACACTTGAAGCAGAAGATCCATGCCAGAGTTACAAATCTAAAGTAAAATTTAAAAAAAACTAGAAATGCAAAACTATACACCTGCATTAATAAGAATGCACAGAAAACATTCAAATAAAATCATATGAATCCCTCCAAAACCTTAAAATATATTTAAAAAAATAAACACTTCAGGAAACACAAACAAAGTCAGAGAAAATCAGTGTTAAACTCTCAATACAAAAGAATCCAAATTTTCTAATGCGAGGATTCAGAGGCTGACTTCCTTCACATGGTTTGGTAATGCCCGCTGGTGTCTGCCTACTGGCTTGAAATTTTAACCCAGCTTAAATGTGTGACAGGATGGGATGTTCCATGAACAATTAGTAAGTATTCGCAGGGGCTTCATCCTGATGACCCAAAACTTGAGCAGGCGCTTCACTGTATTAGGGCTAACGGTGGCGAAAAGGAGGATAGCCATACATTGGGTGTGCCATCGACCCCGACTAGAGAAAACTGGTAAAAAGACATGCTGAAATGTGCGGGCAGAAGAGGCACATATGAGAAGGACCAGAAAAGATGATAAGTTAACGGATGCCTTCCTTGCATGGGCCACAATGACCCAGGCACGGTTGGAGCCCCATGATCAGATCAAGGATGTGCCTGACTAACTACATTGCGCACTGTGTTCACGAAATAATGGGTTGGGTTTGTTAGGTTCCCTAGGCCACTGCCACTAACTCAGATATGCAAGCGTTCACAGGAGCCATCACTGAGAGTCGACCATTTCTGCAATAGATACTGACAAGTACAAGGAAGCTTCTGGGGTGGGGCTGGGTCTGTGACAACTGTTTATCTATTTCTCATATAACTGTATGGTGCATTGCCCTGAATATTATCTTGTTTCCTGTATGTAATTATTATAAACCAATAAAGAAATGTATAAAAGAATCCAAATTATTTTCTTTAAAATAATAAAAAGAACGCATTCTCAAAAGGTTTTCTTTCTAGTAGTTGACATTACCTGTAACCATAAACATGCATTCCCACCCATAAAACAAACGTTTACAAAGTCAGAAACACAGAATACATGTACATTTTAAATAACATAAGCAGGATAGTCTAACTACAAAACAATAACTAATAAATTCACTATGCAATGCACTATGCGCAAATGTACATACTGAATGTAATCTAGCGATTTTCTTAACTCGACTCACCAAACCAATATAACTTAACCCACTAACATTATTACTATTAAACATTAAAAAGAAATTCTCCTACCTGAAAAGCAGAGCTGTACAACTGATCCGCCATCCTAATTGCCCACTACTGTATAGTGAAAATGAAAAAAACCCAGAAAATACAGGTAACAAATGAAGATTTGAAAAAATCCTTCTATTGAAATTATTACACATTATCTAACTAATTGTTTATCAAAGTAAAATACACTTATAGATTTTAAATGTTGTTTAAAATATGGTAAAACTGCTCATATAGTACAAGATAAACATGTACATTTATTTTTAAATACTGAGTAATAAATGAAAAAATAATCTATTATTACCCACTGGAGAATGTGTTTTATTTTGGAGAGGGCATATTTACTATTCTAACTCCAAACCCCCACCCTTTGGAGAAATTGTTTAATTTTAAAGACAGCAATCTACTATTTTAACTCCAACCCAATACACTCAGTGCAAAACATTTGGGGGAGAGTAGATTTAGTATTGAACAATATTTTTACCCTCAATAGTGTTTTCCCCGATAGTTTGGATACCAATTTATTTTAGGAAATAGATTTTTGCCCAACAATATTTTTGTGCCAGTATCAATGGTAACATCAGAAGGTTAGGCTACAAGCAGACTTGGATATATTGCAGTCAAAAATAACAGCAGGTGAACTGCAAAAAAACATCATTGGCAAAAAGCATTTATTAGGAAGTTGAGACAGTAGTGGGCACATATTTTATCCTCCAGAGACAAATGTGTAAACATCCAGAGATTCCAATTAGCCCATTTCCTGCACTGAAAGTAACACATTCTGCCTTAGAAATTCCAGACTTTATCATGATTGGCACAAGACAGTAACGGACAAATTCAAGCTACCTAAATTGCTGAAATGCTGTCCATTCACATTGTTCAACCATGCAATGTCTTGGAAAGGCACAGGACTTTCTATTACATCTTCCAATGGGAAATCCTATGGTGTTTCACCTTGAGGCCCTCTTCACAGCTACCTACTGATAAACATGTCTTTTTTTCCCGAGACAAAGTGTGATTTTGCCACCCTAGTCCCGCACTTGACATTTGATTCATATAAACTGCTTTGATGGCCATTTTGAGAATCCCGGGTGGTTTGGCACAAGCCCACTCCTCACAGAGCCTTGTCCTCGAAAAACTAGAAACCACAGATCCCTTTGAATGACACTGCAAGGAAATCAGTAGAGAATTCTTTGAAATTGTTTAAACATATGTGCTTTATTTATCCAAGTGGCGGCTCAAATGATTCAATAACGTATTAGCGATGCGAGTTGCCAAGGCATTCCGGCATTTTGCAAGAAATTGTATTGTTGACTGATACTAGGTTGTCTAATTCTGCACAGGCGGGCCGCCCTTGTACCCCAATGCTCCAATTAATAAACCGACCACTAAATGCGCTAAAACTATTAACTGTGTTCTGATTAATGCCAGGTCAGTAATGAAACACAAAAATGACCTGGAGTGTCTTATTCAACTTGAAAATCCAGACCTGATCTTTCTAACGGAAACGTGGGCAAACGATACGAGCAACCCTGACAGGAATTATGTAGTCTCATCTGACTATTGTGTCACTAATATGGACAGGACAGGGACCAAGGGGGGCGGGATCGAGCATGCTATAAGGTGAGAATGACACCAGAACCACTTCTGGATGCAGAGGCTATGTTTTTTTAGCATAAAACGAAACAATATGGAATGCTTCCAATGAATTTTAGTATATAGACCTCCAGGACCTAGGCTACCCTTCATTACTACTTTGCAAACTCGCATGGAGTCCTGCCTCAATGCTGGGGGACTTTAATTTTCACCTAGAGGTAACGAATAATTCGGATACTTCTAATTTAATAGATACCCTAGCTAGTTTTGGACTGACACAAATTGTGCAGGAACCCACACATCAGGCCAGACATACCTTGGACGGCATTTTTACAAACAGTACCCACATAGAAGTAATCAGCTCGCTGCCCTTACTTTGGTCCGATCATTATGCTGTCAATTTCATCATTAATATCTCCAATAATAACCGGTCCCGCAGAATCAGACCCCCTCTGAGCAAGGTTTGCGCATGAGTTGACCCTGGCCTTGAAAGAGAATACAACTTTCAGGGCAGATCCCGTTCAGGCAGCCTTGGATTTTAACAACTGGATAACCCAGGCCATAAATCCACTGGCCCATAAAGTTACCAAGCCGGCCAAGAAAAGTCTTGTATCCTCTCCGTGGTATTCAGCAGAGCTAAAAATTATAAAAATAAAATGTAGACTCAAGGAACGCATTTGGCGTTCCTCTTACAGCTCAGTGCAGAAGACAGATTACGGCGCCGCATTAAAAGAATACAAGGGAGCAATAACCTCAGCCAAGTTTATTTTACCTCTAAAATTCTAGAATCCTCAAACTCCGGCCGAGGGACTCTGTCTTTGTCCCTAACCAAACCTTTTTTGATAACCTTGCGGTTTTCTTTCAGACCAAGGTCAATATGGTCTATGAGGAACTTTTGAATCTACCGCAGGACAACAGTACTAACCTCCTAGAGACATGGGAAAGACATTCCTGCCATGGTAGTCTAACCCATTTCACCAGTCTGGATGAAAAGCAAGTGATAGACCTACTTTCTCTAACTAAGTCAGGATCTCCACTTGACCCTTGTCCCCCATACATTTTACATCTAGCTGCGAATGAGGTAGGCGCAGCGCTGACCCCTTTGTTAAATCTAGTTATCGAAACAGGGACCTTTTCAGCAGGATGGAAAATGGCCTGTATTAGGCCTATATTAAAAAAAAACATCACTTGAACCTTTGGAGGCAAAAAACTATCGCCCCATCTCCTGTTTGCCTCTGACCTCCAAGGTCTTGGAGAAATCCATTAATCTGGATTTGACTACCTACCTTGAGGAAAATAACTTGCTGGATTCCACCCAGCATGGGTTCAGAGCTCGACATTCCACTGAATCTGCCCTGATCATGGCAACAGAGGAGATTCGAAGGGTGTTGGATGACGGTGGCAGGGCAGCCCTAATATTGCTAGACCTCACGGCAGAGTTTGACACTGTAAACCACACAGTGCTACTGAATAGGCTGCAGTCCGTGGGAGTCAGCGGCAAGGCCCTGTTCCTTCTCACTTCTTTCCTCGACTCTAGGGAATAAATAATACATTGAGAAGGTTTGATATCGGAACGGTTCTCCCTCCCGGGTGGAGTTCCCCAGGGTTCGGCACATTTGCCCACCCTTTTCAACATCTACGTAACACCTCTGGCCAGACTGATCAAGAGTCATGGCCTAGTGCTTGTATCCTATGCCGATGACACACAACTGATGGTGTCGGTTACTCAAAATGACAGTATGTTAGCCGAGCGGTTCTGTGACTGTCTTTTCTCTGTGATGTCATGGATGATTAAAGCTTAACACCGAAAAAAAGGAGATCCTAGAATTTGGCAAGAAACCTTCAATCTGGACCCAATGCTGGTGGCCTCCTGAAGCCGGGGACCTAGGACAGAAATCTCGGTTTTCTCATCAATAAAGATCTCACCTGTGCCCCCCAAATTAACCAAGTGGTCTGTGCCTGCTGTTTTACACTTAAGATATTGCGTAAAATTCTCCCAGTCATCCTGCTTTTCCTCAAGAAAACGGTGGTTGGCGCCCTTATTCTGTCAAGGATAGATTATTGCAACGCACTTTATTTGGGTGCTGGAGTGAAACAGCTTAACAAGCTTCAGTCACTTCAAAATGCTGCAGCCCGAGTTTTGTATGGTCTACCTAAGCATCACTCCACCTCAGCCAGCATTAAACTACTACACTGGCTTCCGGTGAGACGACGGGTGGAGTTCAAAGCCCTTTGCCTTGTGCACAAAGCCCTCTATGGAGGTGGGGCGGAAGATGTACAATCATTATTCCCCCGCTACATCCCGTTGCGCTGTCTAAGGTCCATGGACTCTGGGCTGGTCCTTCCTCCCAAGACGAAGAGGGTTAGTTGGGGAGGCAAACGCTTTTCATTCTTGGCAACCAAATTATGGAACTCCCTCCCAGTCTCGCTCCGACTTCAGCCATTATGGTCCATTTTCAGGAAAGCTATAAAAACCAGGCTCTTCACACAATGCTAACCTCATAGCAACTCCCAGATCACTCTACCTAGCGCCAAGACGCCTCGGCATAAGTGCGCTCTACAAATACCCTCAGTCAGTCAATCAGTCAGTCATTGTTAGGGAGGCTACCGGACCCTCATCATTCTTAATCAAAAATATAAATTGACTAAAAGCCAAAATGTTTTAGTCTCTAAAAGCACACAGTGTCAAAGTATTCCCCAACACTTTTACAAACTACTTTGTGTATGGATGTACTGCTTGTGAAATGGCAGATTGTAAGCACTCACAGTGAAGTTTGCGAATGACTGAAGTGTACTGACCCTTTTTTACCCATGTTGTATCTGGAGTGGGTGAAATCACAATGTGTAACAGTAACAGACCAATGGATGAAGACCGATGACTGAGAACCCCTATAAGCAAGTGTATTATACATTTACTTAGGTTAATCAAAAGGTCTTCGCTAATGCCAGACCTAAACTGGAGCAGTATTCGTTGAAACATGTGGCAAGGAATGTAAAAGGGTGAACATTGGAATATATAATGGCTCACAACAGAATGCACATTTTGTGAATGATAATAATTAATATTATCCTTATTAATTTATTATTGTTGGGAATTGGAGTTATGCTGGTGTTTTCTGATAAAACCAGACAGTGCTGTTGCAACATTTTATTTTACAAGCAATATAATGACATAATATAAAACTAAAAAATGTTACAACAAAATGGAAAATGAACTTGTGAATTTTGAAGTGGATGAAAGATGTCTTTTTGTATTTAAATTTGCAATAATCTTCACAAATCATATGTAGAAAGACCTATCCATTCATTCATCTATATGCATATAAAGACAAGGCTTCCGTTCAATTTTACTTTCATAATCAACCTGGACATAGCCATACCACGTCAAAGAAACAGGGAACTCTGAAGACAGCATTTTTATCAGAAGTATGGGAACACTTGCTTGTAGGGATTATGTGCATCTGCCCAAAATGCGTAACTTTTACTCACACAAATGTCAAGAAAATGTGAGATATTAAGAAACATTTGCAGGGCATTGTGGGTAAGAAAAGCACATGGGATTCACAGAAAGCACACCATCATACACTTCCCTGGGTGCCTAGTTTTAAAAAATGACTAGGTTTGGTGGGTTTTCCTGGTTGCTTATTGATCCCGTGCCAAAACATTGCAGTCATTCAATAGGGCAAGTGAGAAGAAATTTGGATTTACCGCTACTCTACTACCTCATTTGTAAAGGCTCCCAAAAGAATCAAAACAGCATCTCGCTTGCCATGAGAATGGGGATGCTTTCATCCCCAGAGGAGAAGAAAGACTGTTGGGTCTTTAGGGTTGGGGGTGAAGGTGAGCCCTGATGTCGGGAGAGGCTGGCCCCTACCCCATTAATATTTTAAAACTATCCCTGCCATCCATTGCTCTTTCTGCTCCACGTGGGGCAGTTTGGGGGCAAACTCCCCATGTGCTCCCCGCGGAGGGTCAAAAAGACTATTGCAAACTTTTTGGGGTGGGAGCACGACCTGAATCTTAGTGGGCTACTCGCACCCCTTTAAAAAAAAAAACGTTTCTGCCCTGGTGTATATTTGGCTTTCTGCCCCTGCCCTCGGGAACTGACAAGGGGTAAGCTCCTGGTAAAGCAATACGACTGTTGCACCGATTCTGGGGTGGAATCACAGACTTATGCCTGAGTGGGCTGCCCAAGCTCCTTTTTTGGCATTTTTGTCCCTAGTGTCAAGTGTGCTTTCTGCTGCCCTGTGGGAAAGAGGTGGGAAATTGGGGCTAAACACCCCAATCCACCCTTTAGGAGGCCAGAAGGACTGTTGCACCCAGTCATTTCTTTTATTTGGCTTTTTTGTCTCTAGTGTCTAGCTTGCTTTCCACGTGTAGGTGTCTAAACTAGGGGGTAAACCCTGTATCTACGCAAAGGGTGAGGAGATGGACTATTTCTCCCATTCTGGGTTGTGGGAAATGGACCAATATCTGTCTGGGCCGCTTCTGCCCCCCTTTTTTAAACTATCTTTGCTAGTTTCAAGTGTTTTCTGCCCCCGTGGGACACAGATTGGGAATAAGCTCCAGCAGTGCACCCCTGGGGGTGCCAGAAAGTCTTTTGTGTCCATTCTGGGTTGGGAGCATGGCCCTGTGCTGAGTCTGGTGGCTCCCATTCCTTCTTTTTTAAATTTTGTCACTGGTTGTCAGGAATCACGGGAGGTTTCCTCCCTCTACTTCCACTGTGGCTACCATTTTCTCATTACAAACCCATTTGAAAGCAAGTAACCTTTTTAGTTGGAGCAATTGCTGGCATCGCAGAAATTCCAACATGGCTGCCAACTTTCCGAATTCTGCAACTGCTTACTGCAGTTTAGCAGTCTAGTGTTTCTTAGTACCAACTGCCTGAGGAATGTTCTTCAACATTCCTCAGTGCACTTCACTGAAGAGATTATCCGGAGAGCACCTGTTTACCAGTCGTCGTGGAAGATAGTCAGGGTAGAAGCGGCACCTCGGGGTTAGATTCGCCGGTCACCTTACACTTCAAGAATCAGGTTAGCATTATAACCAGCTGTGAAATAACATTAATCTGAGAGAGGTTTTTTCTTGATAAAAATTAACCAATTAAAAAATCTTGTCATGAAATAAAATCGTTAAGGAAATTAAGAAACTGTAGTCCTTGCTAAGAACCACTCTTTGGTTAGTCTATAGTATATTTATGACGTATTTCTCAAGTGTGAGCGTTCCGTTATTATTTACGCTGCACACACACTGAAGTATTTTGGAGATAGAGTTCAAAGTTATCTCCGGTAAATTAGTACCCTTGGTCCAGAGCGAGCTTCATGAACAGCTGACGCTCGTTTCCTCTAGTCTTTGAAACCTGAGACGGAGGCAGCTTAGTCAGTCTCCTCACAGCCTAAAACAAAAAGAAGAAGAACAACAGGAAAACGCTTGCGTATTTTAAGCAGCGTTACACGGACGATTATTCGAAAGCCTTGCTTGAGGGAAGGCTTATACCTAACTAAAAATTGTTTTTCATTTAAAGAAACGCGAGGGAGACTCGGCGTTAGTCACCATTGAACTTCCAAGTTCAAAAGGTGATATTGGTACGCGTGAGCAGCAAATAAACGCGTTAACCCTAGGAACCTCCTAATTGTTAATGGCGCTTTACAAGCGTAAAAAGATAAAGGGAAATGTCCAATTAAACCCCTAATAGGTCAGCACTTTCACTTCTTTGGCCATAACGCTAAAACGTAGCCAACTGAACAATAGAGGAGTATTCTTGGACATTACTAAAATAGAAGTCAGAATCAAACTTCCGGCAACATTCATACAAAGGCTTCACCAGATTCTCATACAGTGAGTGGAAAGAGAGAAGGGTTAAAGTGGCCACATACACACGATAGAATTAGGAAATACTCACCATGATTTTTTCTCTCGCTTCAGCATAGAATCATAACCAGAGAGACACAACCTGTAAAAGAAAAGAATAAGAGAACAGTGTGAAGACGTCTCCTCATACAAAGCTACACATGAGAGAGATAGAAGAGAGGCAAGCCCAAAAACACCATCCTGGTAAGATAAGTTATCTATAGTTAAAAATACAGTAAGTTAAAGAGCAAAAGGACAGTTAATGATTTAAGATAAATGTTATAGCCAGAAGAAAAAGAACAATAGAAGACGAAGCAGACTTGGCAGAGTTTTTGGAGCTGTCTCTTCTTGTCCCATTCCCCTTTCCCCCCTGGGAACTTACCTGCAAAGGAAGTCTAAAATACCTAGCGGGAAGTTCTGAGAGGGGCATTGGTACCTAGCTTCATTCTGCTCCTGTGCAGTCCGGCGCCAGTTGAAGACACCCTCTGACAGAGTGAAGTGCCCACGTCAGTTCAAGCACCCGAGCAGAATGGCAGAAGGATTAGATTTAAAAAGATTAGGTGAAATTTTGAGTAGTATACAAAGGGATTTGGAGGCAGTCAGGGAGGACAATAAAGCAATGAAACAAGAGATCTTAACATTTAAGGCAGGAGCGTCAGGTTTAGGAATTAGTCAAGATACCACCCCCTTTGGAAACCAAAATCCTAATCCTAGTACTTCCTCCTTTGCCCCCACTCAAGTCATCCATTCATTGTCCCCAGTAATTCCTCTAGCTCCTCCAGAGAGGTTTAATGGAGACCCACAAAAGACCCAAATTTTTTTAACTCAATGTTCCCTCCATTTTATGTGCCGCCCAACAATTTTCCCCGATGCTCAGTCCAGAGTGGCATTCATCTTATCCTACCTCAGTGGGGACGCCGCTTCATGGTCAATGCCATTGGTAACAAAGGATGACCCAATACTCTATAATTTGGAAGATTTCAAGAAAGAATTTCTTCGAATTTTTGACCGAAGAACAGCATCACAGGCTTCAGATAACGAACTGTTAGAGTTAAAACAGGGAACCAAGGAACTTGTGGCTTATCTAGCCCAGTTTAATAAATTAGTAGTGGAGACCAGCTGGCCAGAAGATAAACAAGCAGCAGTGTTTTACAGAGGGTTGCGAGAAGAACTGAAAGATGCCCTATCGCAGATTCCAAATCGTCCTACAGACATCTCAGCGTTGATAGACTTAACCTTGGAAATCGACTATCGATTAGGTGAACGGAAAGGAGAACGAAGAAGGGAGTTTAGATCTAGCATTCCTCGCTTTGATCGAACCAAGACAGAATCTTCACGGTCGGCGGAAGGCGCTTCTGGAACAGAGCCCATGCAAATTGGAGTAGTCAGAGGTCCTCTCTCTAAGGAGGAAAAAGAGAAGAGAAGATTGAACAAACTATGCCTGTACTGTGGCGGAAGTGGGCATTTCGTTAAGAATTGTCTGAAACGACCCAAGTTGCCGACCAAGGAGAAGGGAAACTAGAGGCACCACAGGTAAGCGGAGTTGGACCTGTGGATGCGAATGGAGCCGCAACTCCACCAATTCACCAATTGGCAAACACATTACAAGTTTCTTCACCCCATCTGGTAATGACTGTGACACTAAGGTTCAGAGGGAATATTTTGAACGGAGCAGTTGTCATGGTGGATTCGGGAGCAACCGGAAATTTTTGCGACCACAAATTTGCTGGCCAAATCGGATTGCAAGCAGTCAAAAAGGAGAAAAGCGAGAAGGTTCGTGCAGTGGATGGTACTGAGTTAACTTCAGGACCAATTACTAGTCACACTGAATTCGTTCATATGACCATGGGTGAAGGACATCAAGAGACATTGCAATTCAATTTAATAGACGCTCCCCAATTTCAATTGATTCTAGGACTCCCGTGGTTAACGGAACATAACCCCTTAATTGATTGGGGAGCCAGAACCATTCAATTAAATTCTGAATATTGTAAAAGGCATTGTTTTGAAGAATTGGCAAACCCTACTGAAACCGGAGCGGTTACACCGTTATGCTCTAATGGCAGTTCCGTATGTGTGATGCAAACTCTGGAGATACCGGAAGTATACCAGGATTTTGTAGATGTTTTTGATGAGATCAAGGCTGAAACGCTACCACCCCATAGGCCCTATGATTGCAAAATTGATTTGGAGCCTGGTGCTAACTTGCCTTGCAGCAGAGTATACGCCTTAACTGAAAAAGAAAATATCCACCTGAAAGACTATCTAACGAAAAATCTGGAGAACGGATTTATTAGACCTTCCCAGTCCCCAGTCTCTTCCCCCCTTTTTTTTGTTCCGAAGAAGGGAGGAGATCTCAGGACCTGCATAGACTTTAGGGCCATCAATAGAATCACTGTAAAAAAACGTTACCCTTTGCCTCTTATATCAGTACTGATCGATCAAGTAAAGGAAGCCAAAATCTACACTCGTCTGGATCTACGAGGAGCGTATCATCTCATTAGACTTCGAGAAGGCGATGAATGGAAGACTGCGTTCAGGACCAAATTTGGACTCTACGAGTACTTGGTGATGCCGTACGGTCTCTGTAACGCACCAGCGGCCTTCCAGTATTTCATCAACGATGTGTTAAGTGACTTCATTGATCGGTGTGTCATAGTCTACATAGATGACATTTTGATTTATTCACAATCAACTGCAGAACATCATGATCAGGTCAGAGCTGTCTTGCAACGTCTACGCGAGAACTCCCTCTATGTAAAATTGGAAAAATGTCTATTCAACACCGATACTGTGGAGTTTTTAGGCTTTGTGTTGTCCCCTAATGGAGTTCAAATGGACCAACAGAAGGTGCGAGCAATCACTGACTGGAAATCTCCTACCTGTATCAAGGAAGTTCAAAGTTTTATCGGATTTTCCAATTTTTACAGAAGATTCATTCATGGGTTTTCCTCCAAAATTTTGCCTCTAACCCGTCTCCTAAAGAAAGGCGTTCCGTTCCTGTGGTCTGAAGAGGCGGAGCAAGCCTTTCAGTTGATGAAGAACAGTTTTATCACAGCACCAGTATTACTCCATGCGGATCCTTCTGAACCCTTCTATTTGGAAACGGATGCTTCGGATCTAGCCATTGGAGGAATACTTTCTCAGAGGCACAAAGACACCGGGCAGTTGCATCCAGTGGCCTTTCGCTCCCGCAAACTCAACCCTGCGGAATGCAACTATACAATTACAGAAAAGGAACTCCTGGCTATTAAAGATGCCTTCAAAGATTGGAGGCATTACCTAATGGGGGCTAAACACACTGTAACGGTGTTTACTGACCACCGCAATCTGAAGTTTTTGCGTTCAGCTCGCACTCTTACTCCACGCCAGTTGCGTTGGTCACTGTACTTCGCGGATTTTGATTTCGTTATCACCTTCCGTCCGGGCTCCAAAAACGGGAAGGCTGATGTTCTTTCCAGACTGGATACTGAAAATCAAACAACTGTCATTGAAAATCAACAAATCATACCCGAAGAAAAATTCATCGGATTAATTGCAGTGGAACCTTTTGAGCAACTTGTTCGCGATTCATTGTCTGATTGGGATATGGAAACCTGGGCCTCCGAAGATCCACTTCGTTCCATCCGCCATGGCCTCCCTTACCACGGTTCCACTCTGTATTTACCCACCAATGAACTTCGACTAAAGGCTATGCAGGAATGTCATGATAACCCTCTGGCGGGTCACAAGGGCATTCTAAAAACCGAAGATTTACTCAAACGAAGTTTTTGGTGGCCATTCATGTGCCGAGATGCCCGTCAATATGTCCTAAGTTGTGAACTCTGTGCACGGGGTAAATCAGTTAGACAAGCTCCAAAGGGTCTTTTGCAACCTATGCCTACCCCTCCATGTCCTTGGCACACGGTTTCCCTAGATTTGATTGTAGATCTACCTTCCTCTCAGGGCTATGACACCATTCTGGTAGTGGTTGATACCTTCAGTAAAATGGCACATTTTATACCTTCTAAAGGTACACCCACCTCTAAACAACTGGCACAACTTTTCAATCAACACATAATTCGCCTTCATGGCATTCCTAAGGTAATCATTTCGGACAGGGGTTCCCAGTTTCTCTCACGTTTTTGGAAGGCTTACACCAAGGGCCTTCATATCGATCATCGTTACTCTACTAGCTTTCACCCAGAAACCGATGGTCAGACTGAACGTGTTAATCAGGAACTTGAACAACACCTCCGATTATATCTGTTAGACGAGGAGGGCGATTGGCCTGATCATTTATGGACTGCTGAGTATGCTTACAATAACGCCCTCAATGTCTCCACAGGTCACTCCCCTTTCTTTATCAATTCAGGCAGACATCCTAATTCCTATGTTAATTTTGACAATGCTAACACTCCTGCTGTCGAAGACATTGCCCAACAGTTTACTAGGATCCACCACACTGTAACCCAGAATTTAACAATGGCTAAGACTCGTTACAAACACTTTGCTGATCGTAAACGAAAACAGGCACCTGAGCTTCATGTAGGTGATTTAGTCTGGTTGTGTACCAAAAACCTAAAACTCAAGGGTCCACGTAAATTCCAACCCCGTTTTATGGGTCCCTATCCAATTGAGAAGGTTATTAATCCTGTCACTTACCGACTATCTCTCCCTGGTTCCACTAAATTCCATCCAGTCTTTCATGTCTCTTTGCTAAAACCAACCCACCCGGGTTTGCGTAGGTCCTCTCCTCCTGAGCCATTAATACTGCATGGTGAGCCTGAGTATGAAGTCAAACGGATTTTGGATTCCAAATTCATCCATAATGAACTCTTTTATCTGATTGACTGGAAGGGTTACGGTCCGGATGAACGTTCTTGGGAAAAGAGTGCTGATGTCCATGCTCCTCGTCTAATTAAAGCCTTCCATGCCAAATTCCCTGATAAACCTCATCAGGAGGAAACCCCGTTGGGAGGGGGTACTGTCAGGAATCACGGGAGGTTTCCTCCCTCTACTTCCACTGTGGCTACCATTTTCTCATTACAAACCCATTTGAAAGCAAGTAACCTTTTTAGTTGGAGCAATTGCTGGCATCGCAGAAATTCCAACATGGCTGCCAACTTTCCGAATTCTGCAACTGCTTACTGCAGTTTAGCAGTCTAGTGTTTCTTAGTACCAACTGCCTGAGGAATGTTCTTCAACATTCCTCAGTGCACTTCACTGAAGAGATTATCCGGAGAGCACCTGTTTACCAGTCGTCGTGGAAGATAGTCAGGGTAGAAGCGGCACCTCGGGGTTAGATTCGCCGGTCACCTTACACTTCAAGAATCAGGTTAGCATTATAACCAGCTGTGAAATAACATTAATCTGAGAGAGGTTTTTTCTTGATAAAAATTAACCAATTAAAAAATCTTGTCATGAAATAAAATCGTTAAGGAAATTAAGAAACTGTAGTCCTTGCTAAGAACCACTCTTTGGTTAGTCTATAGTATATTTATGACGTATTTCTCAAGTGTGAGCGTTCCGTTATTATTTACGCTGCACACACACTGAAGTATTTTGGAGATAGAGTTCAAAGTTATCTCCGGTAAATTAGTACCCTTGGTCCAGAGCGAGCTTCATGAACAGCTGACGCTCGTTTCCTCTAGTCTTTGAAACCTGAGACGGAGGCAGCTTAGTCAGTCTCCTCACAGCCTAAAACAAAAAGAAGAAGAACAACAGGAAAACGCTTGCGTATTTTAAGCAGCGTTACACGGACGATTATTCGAAAGCCTTGCTTGAGGGAAGGCTTATACCTAACTAAAAATTGTTTTTCATTTAAAGAAACGCGAGGGAGACTCGGCGTTAGTCACCATTGAACTTCCAAGTTCAAAAGGTGATATTGGTACGCGTGAGCAGCAAATAAACGCGTTAACCCTAGGAACCTCCTAATTGTTAATGGCGCTTTACAAGCGTAAAAAGATAAAGGGAAATGTCCAATTAAACCCCTAATAGGTCAGCACTTTCACTTCTTTGGCCATAACGCTAAAACGTAGCCAACTGAACAATAGAGGAGTATTCTTGGACATTACTAAAATAGAAGTCAGAATCAAACTTCCGGCAACATTCATACAAAGGCTTCACCAGATTCTCATACAGTGAGTGGAAAGAGAGAAGGGTTAAAGTGGCCACATACACACGATAGAATTAGGAAATACTCACCATGATTTTTTCTCTCGCTTCAGCATAGAATCATAACCAGAGAGACACAACCTGTAAAAGAAAAGAATAAGAGAACAGTGTGAAGACGTCTCCTCATACAAAGCTACACATGAGAGAGATAGAAGAGAGGCAAGCCCAAAAACACCATCCTGGTAAGATAAGTTATCTATAGTTAAAAATACAGTAAGTTAAAGAGCAAAAGGACAGTTAATGATTTAAGATAAATGTTATAGCCAGAAGAAAAAGAACAATAGAAGACGAAGCAGACTTGGCAGAGTTTTTGGAGCTGTCTCTTCTTGTCCCATTCCCCTTTCCCCCCTGGGAACTTACCTGCAAAGGAAGTCTAAAATACCTAGCGGGAAGTTCTGAGAGGGGCATTGGTACCTAGCTTCATTCTGCTCCTGTGCAGTCCGGCGCCAGTTGAAGACACCCTCTGACACTGGTGTCTAATGGGTATTTGTCCCTGCGGGGGTGTCAAACGTGGGGTAAACATCCCATATCCACCCTCTGAGGGACATTGTTACACCATTTCTGGGATGGGACCACTGTGCAAAGCCTTTTTGGGCACCCTCATCCCTTCTTGTTTTTGGCAGACTTTTTCCTTCGTGTCTTTTCGGATTTTTGACCTCCCACCCCTCAGGGAGAGCAGATTGTGGGAGAAGTCTGTTGTGCCTATTCAGCAGTTGCGGCACGGCCCAAAGCTTGAATGAGCCACATTCACAGCTTTTTGGCCAGATAATTTCCCTGAGCTCTTTTGGGCTTTCTGTCCCATTGGAGTCGGCAATTGGGGGGAAACAACTCCAATTTCACTCTAGGGGGCCAGAAACACTGATTTTATTTCTGAGGGAGGTGAACTTACCCATACATGAGTGGCAATTTCCCTCCTCCTTGGTGTCTAGTGATTGGATCCCAGTTCAGGATTGCCCTCCAGCTGCAATCCCCAAGTAGGTATCCACTAAAGAGAGATATCATTCATAAAGGGAAATTCTTCACTTTCCAATGCTATCTCTTATATCAAAATCGGTGCACTGGGTGCTAATACATACCCCTGAGTACCAATGAAAATTAAGGGAAAATTAGCCAATTTTACTTTCACTTTCTACTTAATGGCATCAGTGCACCATGATAGTCTTTTCCAGGTATTTCTTTGACGTGACCTCCACATCTACAGCACCTGGTTGAAACAACGTTGGTTGCAAAGGTCATGTCAATAGCATCCACATTGTTAAAAATGTTTCCTGTTTGGGAGTACATCAGGAGATGCAGACACTTTCCCCTTTGCAAGTCAGTTGCCTCCTAGATTGAACTATTGGTAACTGATCAAACTGAAACTGAAGTTTTTGAAGGCCCTGAGACTTCTTAGGAGGCAAGCACATATAAGCCCTTGGAGACCCTTGGAAGCAGGATATAGAAAGCAAAGTCCAGTCCTTTCACCCCCAGGACAGAAGAAACAAGTAGCAGGCCAGCACAACAAAGCAAAAGGCAGAGTGGCAGTCCCTCCCATAGCATTCAGCTCTTCTTCCTGACAGAATGTCCGTAGTCTAGAAGTGTTGTGATTTTGGGGTGTCAGGGTCTAATACTTATAACCCCTTCTGCCTTTGAAGTAGGCAGACTTTGAAGGAAAGTCTTTGTAGTGCACAAGACCCTGCCTTTCCCTGACAAGGCTCCAAACACACTACATGGATGTGGAGATGGCTTTGTGTGAGGATAGGCACAGCCCTATTCAGGTATCATTGAAAACTCCTCCTACCACTCTAGCTCAGGAAGGCCCATCAGCCTGGTGATGGGCCATCAGCATAGGCAAGGCACACCACAGCTCCTTTAGTGTGACCATCTAGAGTAAATGCACAAGAGCCCAACAGTCAGCCAACCCAGACATGTATTATACAGACAGGCAGAAGCAATGGTTAAGCAAGAAAATGCCCAATTTCTAAAACTGGCATTTTCAAACACGTAATTTAAAAACCAACTTCACTAAAAGATGTATTTTTAAATTGTGAGTTCAGAGATCCCAAACTCCAAATCTCTAACTGCTCCCAAAGGGAAATTAGACTTTAAAAGATATATCAAGGCAGTCACTATGTTACCCTATGGGAGAGATAGGCCGTGCAATAGTAAAAAACAACATTTGAATTTTTCACTATTAGGACATGTGAAATACACCAGTGAATGCCCTACATTTTAAACACATTGCAACCTGCCCATGGGGTGTCATGGCCTATAGGGGTGTCTTACATGTAGTAAAAGGAAAGCTTTGGGGCACTTGCCAGGTCGAAATGGCAATTTAAACCTGCCCACAAAGACGCTGCAATAGCAGGTCTGGGAGGCTACTCATGTGGGTGGCACATACAGTGCTGCAGGCCCACTAGTAGCATTTGATTTACAGGCCCGGGGCACACCTGGTGCACTTTACTAGGGCCATACTAGTAAATCAAATATGCCAATCATGGATAAACCAATCACCAATACAATTTAGACAGAGAGCATATGAATGTTAGCACTGGTTAGCAGTGGTAAAGTGCCCAGAGTCCTAAAGCCAACGAAAACAGGTCAGAAAAAATAGAAAGAAGAAGGCAAAATGTTTGGGGATAACCCTGAAAAAAGGGCCAGGTGCAACAGTGCTGTTGGCTAAAACCCCAGAATTCGCCGCTTGTCAGCTTTGTTTTAGAAATGTTAAAATCAGCTAAATTGTAAAATTTGACAAAGTCAGCAACTCCATTTAAAAAAAATTAATTGTTTTACACGTAAATTCAAAAGAAAACTCTGCTCATATATTTTGTGAGGGTTTACTCTTTCACTGACATATTGCATTTAAACAAACATGTGCAATATGACTATTTTTTGCTTTTGTGCAGTTTCACAACACAACAAAGGTACAACATGGATAGCAGCAGCACAACCTTCTCTAATGCAAATAATAATTTAAGTACTTGTGGCAGTAGTAGAAGGAACATAACAGGATTCTCGCACACATACAGGATAGGTACAACACAGGTAGCTAATACACTAAAGAGTGAGTGAGAGATGTTACTGGACTGTTGTACAATGTCTAGTAACATACAAGAAGTAGAAAACATCTGGAAAAAACCAGCCTCTAATGGAATTAACATACATTCAAGAACTCATATAGGATGATGAATACTCACATAACTACTGTGTTGCTCTTCATCAGTGTGTTCCATGTCTTGCACTGGGAAGCATTCACAAGTATTACTGTTCACTGTTTGTAAAGTCTCCTAGCTATGGGTTACCTAGCTTGGGCATGCCTATGTCACTTATGTCGACATTTATGTTCTCCCTTTGTTACACTGTTACACTTACATTAAAATTGTATGTGGGTGAGCTAAAATGTAGTTTACTGGTGTCTCCCTACCACAAGATTTAAAACAGGAAGGCAGATCAACAAATCATACTTGTCTTTTTCATCAACATGTTTTGGTGCTTGAATATTGCCCCACTGAGATCAGGCGTCTTCCCCAGGGATGTAGGTATTTCACCTTCAGTATTGTGAAATAGTACATGTTTCATATGGCATGTTTGCCATTGTCATATAGAGGGTGGGGAGGGCATTGGGGAAACTTTCCTTAGGCCTCACTCCTTGTAGAGGCCTCAAAATCTTCTATTAGTGAGGATGTCAGACCGTGCAGCATGTTTCTCAGAGTGAGTTACTGTAATTGTAACCTGGGCTGTGAAACAGGCCATGCCCAGGCTTCCCAGCCACACTCACAGGTGTCCGAGTTTAGGAAGTGGGAGTGCTTGGGCCATGAGACCGTGAACCAAATGTCCAACACCAAAGCATCTCCTGCCTCACTACCTAAACCACTAGGTGAGTGGTAGTGAGGATGTGACGGCTGTGTCCCATAATTCTGAGCTGCCCCATCAGTGTTGCATCCTGTCTGGAAAATGTGCAGCGCAAGTGGAGGCTGAGGAGAGCCACTCTTAACTCATCTTGAACTTCCTAACCTACTGCAAGTGTCGCTGACTGTGGGGTGCGGAGTTTGCCGCAATCTAAAATGGCCACGTAGTAGGAGAGCTCCGCGAGCCACCGGCGCCACACTTGAACAATCCGGCCATTTACCCACCATTGAATATCAAAAATGACTGCGAAATGCTCCTGAGCAGCTGTGTCACCAGTAGCTGCGTCCTGAGCCCGCCTGTGTGAACTGTGAAACGGCGGCGGGGGCGAGGCCTTCCAGCCGTGTTGTGAGGAGAGACATGCCCGGGCTCCTCCTTGCTCCATATGGATACCCTGTCTGTGAGCCGGGTCTGGTGCAGTACGCGTTAGGACGGAGGAGTGGCGGCGCTGAGATCAGTGGCGCGGCCCGACCGAAGCCCGGAACCATCAGTGCTGACGCTCCGGAGGTGAGATCCTTCTGGGGCTGCGACTGCGGGCCTGGCGCGGCCTATCTTCAATACGCGGGGTACCGTAGATCGTTTTTCCCCGCTCCCCCGCTGGGCGTGATCCACCGCTCCTCGCGGCAAGATCTACTGCGGCGGCTCCAGACTGAATTACCCAGGAACACGGGGACCTCGCTGAGCTGGGGATTGCGGGAGGTCTGCAGTGCTGTGCTGCGCTAGAGACAGAGCCATCGAGCCGAGACCTGCAGCGGGGCTTAGATCCCTACATGGTCATATATTGCCTGCAGGCCGGAAGACCCAGAGAGACTGCTGCAGCCCGCGGGGGAGATACTGAGGCGAGACAGAGGGGGCAGCGGCCTTGCTCACTTTATAATAATCCCAGTTTGCGACATGACGTACAGCGGGGGGTGAGGTGCCCCACTGGTGATCGCCTCGCTTTTTGAGACCCCCCTAACAACAGAACAACGCTGACGCTTCGCCATTTACCATTACTGCATTGCTCAGAGGGGGTGATACACAGTGGGAACTGGGCCTTCAACAGCACTCCTGGGCGGACAAACCTCCGACGCCCTGTTAGATGCCCCGCCTGATGTCCTTGCACTTGTGTGCGCCCTGTCACATGGAGTCTCTGATATAACTAGACGATAGCTGCGTGGGAGATCAATTACAAGCACGACAGGAGAGCTTGCTGGCTCGAACTACCTGGAACCCTTGAGCCGATCGACGACGCCCTCTACCGCACCTGAAGCCCTGCGCTCCTGTATCCTGCATATAGGTGCTCCAAGCATGGGCCGAGTGGACAAAACGCAAGCTAAGTTGCCTTTTGACACTAAAGCTATTAGACACAAGGAACCTGACTGGGCTCGCTCTGCAGATGCCAGAACTGAGGAGTCGAAGGAAGACGCTGGGGATGTTAGACAAATGTTCGCCACAATCCAGAAGAGTTTAACGAATATGGATGGGAAAATAGACTCGCTAGTCTACCGTATGTATAGAATGTCGGAGAGACTTGATAAGCAGGCGGAACGCACAGATATGGTAGAACGACACATCACGGAGATTGAAGAAGCCCAAACCACATCAGACCAGGTGCAGAGGCAGATGGCTAAAACCATATCGGACCTGCAGGACAAAACGGAAGATTTGGAGGCCCGCTCACGCCGTAGCAACTTGAACGTCATAGTTCTGCCGGAGACGACCTCCATGGGGAATGTAGAACACTTCATTGAAAAGCTTCTGATTACCCTACTAGGCCGAGAGGTCTTTTCGGACATGTTTGTGGTTGAGAGGGCGCATCGCTCACTGGGACCGAGACCTGCTCCGGATGTCCTGCCGCGCCCGGTAATCGCTAAGCTCCTGAATTACCGTGACCGAGACTCGGCCCTGCGGCGTGCTACAGAACTGGGAGAACTCAAATATGAGGGCTCGACCATCTCCCTCTATCTTGACTTCACAGCCAGAGTGCAGGAAGCGCGCCGCCAGTTTAACCCCTCAAGCAACAGCTCCGGGATCACAACATCTCCTATGCCATGCTATACCCTGCCAATCTGAAGGTCACCATGGAGGGCTCGGCGCGCATCTTCACGGACCCAAAGCTGTTGCAGAAAGCGCTAAAGGACTTGCTTAAGAACGCAAAGAAAGTGTCGACACAGGAGGGAGCAACGGCGGCAGAGACGGAGGAGAGGAGTAGCTCACTAGATAACGACTAAGATATTGCTGGCTGGTCTCGCTTTTCACCTCATCTATGACTATCCAGTATTATAATATCCCCATGTTGATGGACACCTGAGATGATAGACGTCTGAACGTTACTCACCCTCGCTGAGGCTGGGCAGCAGCTGATCAAAGGAAGAAGGACTTCGCCTGCAAATACTAACCGCAAGTTAATAGTACTGATCTATATTGTTGGTTGAATAACAGTAAATTGCAAAGAGGTAGAGCATGCCCAGTTGCTAAGTTTTAGAACAGGGTGATTGGTGATTTTTCCAACCCATCCTTTCCTATCCTTTTGTTATAAGTTGCAGTTGTGTATGATATCGCTATTTAAGTGGGTAAATGACATGCTACTATTTAATTTTATATGTGTGGATATGCCGGAGGCATCGCAATGGTGCTTCGGTAACATCTGCCCCTGCGTGTTACACGCTATACAGTCACTCAATGGGTTTTTTTTTGGTTGGGGGGGGAGGGTGGAGAAACTTCACGATGCACAGTTGGGGGAAGCATGGTGAGGGAGGGGGGTGGAGGGGTTGTATATTTGTTATTATCTTATGCTTTGGATTCAGCTTCTATTTATTTTTGTGATGCTCCACATTGACCTCCACTTGCAATTGCGTACGCTGAACATGATGCCACATCCCACGCATCAAAAAGAAACACTACAAGTCCCTGACATGCAGCACGCGGTATCAGAACCACTGCCCTCACTGCCAACACTCGCATGCCACCACAATACCGATATAGCTGATGGGCACTAATCTGCGGCTCCTGACGTGGAACGTCAGAGGCCTTAACGACCAACGTAAAACCAGGCAGGTTATGTCTTATCTCAAAAGACACAAGGTGGATATGGCACTCCTACAGGAGACGCATCTCCCGATGTCTGATCTCCCACGACTCAGAAGTAACATTAGGGGAACGTTCCATGCAGCGGGATTCACATCACACCCCCGTGGGGTACTGACATGGCTCAACCCTGCATCCAACCTCACACTTGAAGAATTACACGCAGATGCCAATGGCCGGTATGTTATATCTAGATGCAGAAGACAGAACATAGACTATTTATTGATAAATGTGTACGGCCCTAATTTATTTTGATTGTCCACAATTCTACTCTGACCTCCTGGGGATTGCTAGATTGTTGCCCGATGCGCCACATATCTGAGGGAGGGGACTTTAATTGCATGACCCACCCTGACCTCGACCGATGTGGAGGTCCGTTGCGACGTCGCTCGCAAGCAGCAGAAGCCATATAGACACGTTAAAAGAGTTAAACATGTTCGATGGGTGGCGTTACTGATCACCCATGCCTGGGGGTTTCACACATTACTCTGCACCCCACAACCTACACACCAGAATAGATTACTGGTTTCTCTCACGGACACTACAGCACCCTTTTAAAGACTGTGAGGTGTTCCCCCGAACCTACTCTGATCACTCTCCGGTGCTCCTGGTCCTGTCTACCCCACTCAAAAGGCCACCCCCGTTTACATGGCAGTTTCTCCCCTATGCATTATTAGATGAGCTATTTTGAACAGAGATACAGGAGGCTATTGAAACCTTTTTTGAGACAAATATAGGATCTGTTCTGCACTTCACCACAGTCTGGGAAACGTTCAAGGTTTATGTAAAGGGTGTGGCGATATCTAAGCACTCTGGTGTGCTCAAATCAATTAGAGACCAGCTGAAGCGCTTGGAACAAATGCTGGCAGATCTAGAGAGAGCGACACAGACCACTGCTGATCCCACACTACTAGAGACGCTAAAAGTTACCCTAGAAGAATACCACACCAAAGCGGATAGGGAAGTGAAACTTCTGGGTAAATATGCAACAGCCAAGGTATATGGAGAGGGAGAGCGCCCAGGCGCCAATTTAGCTAATCTTACATAAGGTCATAGAGCCTTTTTGCATCCCATAGAATTGTCCACGGATGATGGTATAGCACTAACTGACCAGGAACACGTGGCGGATTGTTTTAGAGAATACTATACTACTCTCTATCAATCGAGATCGCAGGCCGCGCAACCCGAAATCCTTGAGTACTTGGAATATATCAAACTACTGTGGCTATTGGATGGGCATACAGACTATTTGATGCGCTATTTCCTCGATGCGAGCAGGTAGTGTGCCAGGACAGGACAGACTAACGGTGGGGTTCTATAAATGTTTCAGGACTTCCTGGCGCCGCATCTATTGACCTTGTTTGAAGAGATGGCAGAAGAGGGCATGATGCCCCCCACAATGAGAGAAGCGCTTTTAGTAGTCATATTGAAACCAGACAAACCATCACATTGTTGCTCGTCCTATCGTCCGCTATCTCTACTGAATGGCAACACCAACATATTTGCAAAGGTACTAGCAAATAGACTAGCCCCATTAATGCCCACCTTGGTGGGGATAGAACAATCGGGCTTTATCCCAGAACGCACTCTCACATACAACCTCCGTACAGTATTTGGTGCTATACAACACACTGCCCCCGATAAAAAAGCAGCAGCGATATTTTTAGATGCTGAGAAAGCATTTGATTCGTGGAATGGAGGTTCATGATGCTGATCCCGGAACGTATGGGACTGGGAAGCGTCTATTTAGGCTTAATTAGCACACTCTACAAACACCCAACAGCTAGAGTGAAGGTGGGTGAAGTGGTCATAACCCCGCTGGAAATATCCAGAGGTACTAGGCAGGGCTGCCCCCTGTCGCCATTATTATATGCCTTAGTAGCTGAACCATTGTTGTGTGCTCTGCGAGAGTACCTCAGCCATAGGGGGATACGATTCCCGAACTATAATCTTATTGTCTCTACCTACGCTGATGACACTCTACTGTATATTAGAGATCCAGCCACCAATGTGTTTCCTGTACTGCGTGAAATAGTACGCTTTGGCGAACTATCGGGACTTAGAATAAACTGGTCTAAATCGATGATATTTCCCCTTACTCCGGCAACCACCCCAGAGGAATTGGATTTCCCACTGCAGTGGACCGAGGACCCAGTACGATACTTAGGGATACAGATTCACACAGATCCAGACCTTGTGTTTCGAGAGAACTATGGTCATGCGGTAGCTAAGCTAGAAGAGGATATTAAGAGCTGGATTCGCCTACCCCTTTCCCTACTAGGCAGAAAATCATTAATGAAAATGATAGTTCTTCCCCTCTTCCTTTTTTTATTTATTAACATACCCATGGTCCTACCAGCCCAGTTTTTCAAACATATCCGCTCATTGTTAATTAAATTGGCGTGGGCTGATAAACAACCCCGCGCCTCTTGGAAACTACTGGCCCTGCCTTATTCCATGGGCGAATATTGAACACCGGATCTTGATTTATAGTATCGGGCGGCCCAAGCCTCCCACGCCTCTTTTTGGCTACACCAGCAGACCTCCCCCGCGCACCTGCACATAGAGCGCATAACACAGGCTCCAGCGCATTTAGCGACCGCACTACATCACCCGCCTAGCAGAGCCACCACTATTCTGGATTCAATAAACGCTACAGTACATGCATGGCACAACTTTATAAACAGACAAGCGGCTCTTTTATTATACTCGCCTCATACGCCCCTAGTCTGGTGCGAATGGCTACCGACGCTAACTTCACCAGAGATGGTTGCAGCGCTACGCACTTTGGGGTTGAACACGATAGAAGACTTTTTCAGTGATGGCCGAGGAAAGGAGGGGACAGACTTACTAGAGACTGAACCGAGGCCCACGCTGCTGACTACCTTCCACTACTTCAGAGCCCGGAGTGCGCTGAGGCGAATGCTGGGTGACAAAATGTTGGAACCTCCGGAAGTGCGCTCGTTTAATGCAATGCTTCAAGCTACTTCCCCTAAACGAATTGTGGCAAGGATATAGTCCCAGACACAGGAACTATATAGAGACCGCCATAATAAAGCCAGACTTGACTGGCAAATGGATTTAGAACTGGACATAGAGGATGACATGTGGAGATACTGCTGTGAAGCTACTAAGCGTATCTCGCTGAATGGGCGACATAGGCTCATCCAATTTAAATTCTTGAACCGCATTTATTACACACCAAAACGTCTTCATAAATATGGGCTATGCAACACGACTAGCTGCGATCATTGTGGTGCACTAGAGGCTGACTTTCTACACCTAGCATGGCTCTGCCCACAGATAGCTAACTACTGTGGATGAATCTTCACCGAAATTCAGGTGATAACGCAGGTAGACCTTAGCCCTGACCCGCTTTTAGCGTTACTAGGCTATTCCAAGAAGATACAGAAACCCATTCGGCACCTGGTGGACATGGCGCTTCTAGTAGCCAAACGCGTCTTGGCAATGCACTGGTCCAGAGGCCCTCTCCCTACGCTGAATCAATGGACAAGAGATATGCAGTATTGCAACATGCAAATGGAAACATACAGTGAGCTCCTCCCCCCTAGGAATAGACCGAAGAATTTTTGGGGCCTCTACGCCACTTTCACTGCGACTACGGCCATGGACCACACTACAACACTCATAATGACAGAGGATGCTCCGTTGACACAATAGACATAGCTAAAATATCGGGTGTTGAGTGTTATACACTAACAGGATAACTGCCAAAGGCAGCTAGAATGCTAAACCTATGACTTGGTAGTCCCCAGAGAGGTACATGCATTGGGTTTTAAAAACACTTGCAAGCTCTGATTGTTGGTTGTGAGTTGATGCGGAGGCGCATCAACCGAACTATGTTCGGATGGAGAAATTATGTGGAATGTGCTTTTATCAGATATGTATTATATTGCAATGTTGAAACTGAGCATTTTTCTTCTGTTATTTTTAGTTCTTTTATTTATGCAAACTTAACCCCTTTGTTTTATCATTATAATTTTATGCTTTGTTTGTATTGTATTATTGAAATGGAAAATAAAATAATTTAAAAAGTGTCGCTGACTGCCACTTCAGTTATAGCTGAGGTGTGAACTTTTACATTCAAAAGACGTGTATTTTGGATTGTTTCACTTTAGCTCCTGAAATGATATCCCTGCACTGAGAGGCCTTTATTAGAATTAGTGAACCACACCACTCCGCTGTGACAGTTTTATTAATGACTCACGAAGCAGTTCCGTTGTCTTGTTTCACCTATGGAGATATATTAGGGCCAATTAAACCCTACACAAGTGAAATTGTTGTACAACTGAATTATTTGAAGGTACTCACAGATAAGATGATAATGGAAAAAAGTCACAGGAAAGAAAAATAATCACCTGGGGTCACACTGTTTGGTGTAGCTCAGAAGCCAGAATTGAAACCAGGTTTCCTGAATAGACATTGTGCACTTCCGATCCAAGATGGGTATCATATTCGTTCCCCTTCTACCCTAATGATAATTTTATTAGTGAATTAATAAATTAATATGTGTTAGGCGCACAGATACTACAGAAAGTAATGTCCCAGCGCTGAAGCAAGGGTAGGATGACCCATGAGGCCAGTCAGTTGCATACTGCCACCTACACATGGCCTTTATTGTCAATATTGGTGAAGCAACATTGTGATCTATTACACCATATGTAAGAGAGGTTTTTATACAGTGCACATACCGATCTAACTTATTTCAAGGTACTCTCAAATGTGAAGATCATAGAAAAAGAGGCAGAGAAAAGTAATTGCATAAAGCCATATAGTTTGGTCAAGCTGGGCAACTATGGTTGAAACCAGAGTCTCTGGGTCAGGAGACGCAACTAGTGCTTTCCGCAGGTCCAACAAAAGCTTCTGACTGGCCTAGGCATGTTGTGCAAGTGTGTTCAAAATATCAGAGGACAGGCACAGCAAAGACTGCATCATCACAATCCTTTTCTATCACAGAATAATTACAAACCGGGCAGTAGCAGCGTAAGCTTTCCTGCCTCACAGAACAGGGACAGTATGCCGGTAACAAAGCAAGCTTCACTCTCTCACATAACATGGACGGTTAAGGAATGAGTAACCTTTAGGTTACAGTCAGTTTTCTGAAAGTAATGCTTTAATCACTGAGATCAATGTATATTAGTGAATATGTGAGTTCTGACACCATTCTTGTTTACGTGCTATTCCAAGACAGCATCCTGCAAGCACGGCTGCTGTCTGATGTAGACCTTCTGTTTTGGTTAATTCGTAGGTGTTCTCTGTATTGAGAGGTAACTGTTAAATCATAGGTCAGTGTTATTTGGAACAGCTCAGCCTAAGCCACAATCTAAGTAACTATGCTCTAAACAGGCACACAGGAAGCACGTACGCACGCTCTTCAAAAAGGTTTTGAATGCATGCTTTCACCAAGCGCTGTGCAATCCCAGGCTCAGTGCTGCACCAGTTCAAAATATTGAGTGCCTCCCCCCAATGTGGGGGTTAGAACGCTTGAGTGAAATTTGCATAATGCAAAAATTATGTGAAACGCCCAAAACAAATGTGAAATGACATGTTATTATGATGAATGCCTGATTCAACACTGGACAAAATTAGTCCTCATGTCATTTTTGGGGCAAGGATGCATTTTGTGCAAAACTAATAGCACAAAATTGCAAGTGGCATGATCTACAGATTTTTTTTGCATTCTTACACTCTTCCCATTATAGGATGTTTATCCAAAGCTTTAATTACGTGGCGTGGAGTAATGGTGTAATCTCAGGGATTTTGCATGAAAATAGCAATGCAAAATATCAAATTACACCAAGTTGTGCCCACGGAAACAACATTTTACCCAGTTTGAGTTAGAAGGTAAGCAAAGAGCTTCATTCCAACAAACCCTGTTACAGACAGTGAGGTACCAACATGCATGCCAACCATAGCTGCCAAGGTTTCCGATTGCTAATGTGTGTCATGTTCACAATTTCAGTGTAATTATGAGTGACATTCAACGACTACTGAGTGACATTTTCTCTCGAGCAAAATCAAGAAATTAAGACAAGGGAAACTTATAAATATCAGAAATTACACCCATTTAAGCAACGAGAAACTCTAACAAGATCTTAAAACTGCTTTAAAGCACCAGAAATGGATGGACACTAACCTAGCAAAAAGCAGTAACTCACAGCTAATCCTCATAAAATACAGTTTTGTGAATATGCGTGGTTCATGTTCTTTTGTGAAAACTGTCACTAGCAAAACTCTGATCTTGCTCCAGCACTCTATTATTCACCAGAGCAATCTTAACATTTTTATTGTTTCATGAAAACTCTTGGACACACAAATAATTCAGCCCAGAATTGTCACACTTGTAGGAGTGTGGTGGTCAGTACTTGCGTTGCTACTAACATTGGCAGCATAGCAGGGGCAATATGTAGTCCAAGCTGCTGTGGCCTCCTGACAAGAGTCCTGACACATTTTTTTCTTTTACAACAAAAAAAAATCACTTTTACAGAATAGAGATTTTTTACAGTAAGTTCCTCGCTGCCTGCCTGTTGTTTTTGGCACTGTTCCTGGATGTGGTACGGCCGTTCAGATGGTTTGTGTCAGAGGCAGGGACGGGTTCACACGATCCTGGGTGAACGGTCACTCTTAGAGCGCTCCATCACGCCAACTGATCATCGCTCACCTGCACCGGCCTAGTTTTTCCAGGACCAGCTTAATGGCTGTTGTTATCCAAGCTGCTGAATCCAAGGAAAACACAGGTAGTCGGACTGGCACCACTGGGGCGTGCTAGTGCTATTAATAAAATTTAAAAGCACATGATTTTGAAGCAGAGAGATACCTCACGAGGCACTACGTACTAACGTTGTGATGCGACTCTTCATATGGGCCACAACTCGCCACAAGGCCTGCCACCACAACCAACACCAGCCCAGGCATGATTGTGTGGCTCAGTAGCTTCTACACAGGAGGGGCTGGTTTGCTGGGCTGCTGAGGAACAACTCCAGCGGCTGCTGAGGTCCATGTGGGTGTCAGCTGACCCACCAGACGGGTCCATTGCATGTTTGATTAAATAACTGCAGCACAACTTGGTCATGGTATGAGCAGCGCTGTCATTGCCTCTGCCTACAGCCTGCCACGTTTATTCTAACTACAGCCGCATAACATATAGTCATTAATCATGCTGCGGAGCGTGTCGGTGAATTCTGTTAGATTGTAGCACCTTATAGCTGCACTGTCCTCCAAAGCCTGCAAAAAGCAGCGCACACGGCGTGCTGGCCCTCCAGACGAGACTGGGAGACTAGCTTTAGTTTTTCAGTATTGGTGCATGATTTACTTAGCACTGAGGTGGCGCTATTATGCGTGACTTCGCATTTCAGTGCAGTGTTGCGGACCACCTCACTGAAATGCGTTAGTCTAACGCCTGATGCGTGATACTTGGCATGGCTGACCAACAGACCTGATTCAGGCGGGAGATTCACAATTTTTTACGCAATAAATGGCTTTATTTTAGCTGTCCCCTATCTAAAATCGCATTGCTCAATAGAAGTCAATGGGGAAAATTAATTTTCAAAATCTCCCACTTGCCTGCTCGAAAATGTTGCCATTTATGTACTTATTATCCATTTCTTTTTTTTTTTTAATTTCAATAAAATTTTATTGAGATTTTGTCATATATACGAAAGCCACACAAAACAAAAAAATAAACAAATAGACTAGAACATGCACCTTGTATCGCATGATGTTACAGGGCAGCAGCGCATGTTGGTTGTACAAGTTGAAGTACCATTTTTTGATTCCTTTTTAGGTCTCACCTGACCCAGCGCATGAGCTGGTCTGGCGAGACTTTTTGAGAGGGCTCCAAAAAGTGCTACCATGGCCAGCCTAGAGCTACAGTGCATGTGCGCGGGCGCGAGCGCGCCGCGCTTGATCGCGATTACTTTCACTTTTGCGGCAGCGCGGCCGCTTTGATCTTTGATCGCGATCACTTTAGCGGCCGCACGGCATAGCCAATAGGACTAGCTTTTGGGACCTTATAAGTATTTAGTTATGCAACTGTTGCATCGCTAAACACTTATAAGGTCCCAAAGGCGAGACCTGTTGGCTATGCCAATGCTTGTTTAGGCTGCCCCCCACCCTCTGTTCTTGTAAAAGGTCAGGGAGCACAGATAGGTACAGGGAAGAAGGGACCAGAGCGGAGAGAGAAAAAAACTTGCTCGCCATTGTCTAAAAGGGTTGGTGTCCAGGTCGCTATACTAGACGTCTTCAGGGAGGTTCATAGGGGTCTAAGTATTTGTCCAGGGATGCCCACATTCCCCTGGCGGGCTGTAAAACATGGGGCTGAAAAAAAGAAAACTGGTCAGTGTACACAACACACCTTTTCCACGAAAACCTGCATTCGCTCAGAAACATCTTGTTCTGATTCCCATTGGGCCACACCAGTCCCTGCAAAACGCCGACTGATCTGTAATGTAATTCCTGCTCTCTAGAGAACGTAAAGCCCCCGTGTGTGTGAACTATCGCAGGCTACCCACAAGATTTGAGAAACCCCCACGCGGAGCGCGCAGCCTCGCTCTGGCAGCCAACAACAAACCACTAGGAATGCTGGGAGGACTCTCCTCCAACCCGCCAGCCTAATTGGAAGACCGCAGACCACCCATGCCACGGGGCGGCGCCTCCCTGTGGTACTTGTCTCGCGAGAGGGCGGGGCTTAGCCGATTTGCTGGTGCAAAGTGTGCTGTCAGGTAAAGCAAGGCCCACGTCTGGTAGATATTCACGCTACAGGAGAGTATTTCTTTCCCCGGTTCTGTTTGGAGTACGGTTAGCGCTGTTCAGCGTCAGCTGGGATATTATGACTCATATTATTTCTATTAGTTTCCAACTGACCTTGGAGCAGAGAGAATTACATCTGATTTTAATGAAACTCTAGACGTCGTTGTTTTCAGCCAGCTAATGAAATGGTTGAACCTTCCCATGACTTGCGGCAATTACGCAGGCCGCATTCCGCCGCGAATTATGTAAACAGATTTTCCCGACATGAAAAGCAATCCTGAAAGTCCTAAGATACACTTTGCCTTGGTGCAAACATTTACATGCACATGGGAGGCACATGAGTGCAAACAAACCAACCTACAAAGTAACGCCACACTAGAAAGTTAGGTATGCTGAAAAGGTAGCATATGCCATGTTACATAATACTCAAAATCTCATGTCTGCTCGATCATATCATTTTGAGATGCAGATTTTAGAAGTCAGACTGACAGACCCTCAGTGTGGGCTCTAGGCCCACATACTTAGAAATGATAGACGCAGACACCGCGGTTATGCTTAGTGAACTGGCAATGAGCACGTGCACTCGAGCCCTTCTATTAGCAGGCCCACGCCACTCGTGACGCCTGTGGTGGATGGGTGTTGGGTCTGAGTGTGGCCAGCACACAAGGGCGTGGCTGGAAAACTTGTGCCTACTTAGACACTAGAATATGTCCTACAGGACATTACACCCTCATCGATCAATAGAGCAGACATGCATAATTTATGTTATGTTGTGTTGTGTTAATACCAGCAGTTCGACAGCACACCTTTACCACTTGTATGAAGCCACGTGTATGCTGAAGGACGTAGGACCCCATTGAGAGATAATGGGGCTCATGAGTTAAACTGCCCGGAATGGGAAATAACCTGTCAGAGCCAGAATTACTGCGTCCATTAAAGCAGGTTTTTTCTCTGAATCTGGGGAGTTTAATGCTGATACTTAGGACTGGCAGGGGAGAGTAGGAAGAGCATTTTAAGAATGAGGAGGATGTAGCCTCTGTCGAGAGCATTGTCTGCTTTCACCGAGGTACCTCTGCCCGCAGCCCGGGCTCCTCTGATCCATGGTTATGATGCATAATCTTGCTAAGTAAAACTGAGTCTGTTGTTTCCTGATGTGGTAATTTCAGGTCCAGAAACACTGGACCACACATAGTTGCACAGAGCAGTATCCAGAAACTCGAACGAGTATCTGGATAATCCTAGGTTTTTTGGCCTGAGCTGCGCCCTGCCGCGGGGATACAGCTCAGGGCGGCTCATAGCTGTGAATTTGTTCCACAGGGATGCCCGGTCAGCCATTGCTCAGGCTAAGGACTTCTACTAATTAGAAGAATTAGACAATTGTAAAACTTGAAGCGCTGATTTGTGTATGTGGATGTGGTATGATTACGCTAATTTGTTCAGACAGTTTCTGAAAGTAGGTTGGTGAAGAAGAGTGGATGAGATATTGAGGTGGCAATATGGCTCTGATGTCAGTTGTGCACATAGTGGTGCCAAGAAGAGTGTATAATTATTTTTGTGTAGGGATATGCAAGTTGGCAAAGTCAAATGCTTCACAACTTTGGAAACTTATAGAAAACAAAATCATATGTTTCACGAAGTGCAAAACCTGACTGTGAAAAAGACCCAGTGCAACAGGGAGGAAAGGTTTGTGAAGCCAACCAGGGCAGCAAGTGCACCGCCCTCCAGGAGCGCCTTACGATCTTAGGGCCAGATTTATGAACACATTTTCACATAGACACAGAATGGGTGAAACTGCTTGATACATCTGGCCCTTGGTGCAACAATGCCGAGACAAATATGGCACATTTCTCCCAGTAGGAAGTTCTGCCTCAAAGGGTAGGATTTATGGCAATGGGGAATTAAATGTATCCAGCTTCAATCATCCCACATGCTCTGTGAAGTTCATCCAGGAGTGACAGTGAGTAGTTCACAGAAATGGGGCTTATACAACCAGCACATAGGGATGGGAACTACTCTGAAGATTTCACACAGGAACAGCAGAGGATCAACCATTATATAGCCAGCCATTGTATCTGCTTGTCAAATGGACTCAGAAGCGTCATAGAGCAACCTGTAGGGTTAGGTAATTATACCACATGCAAGGAATATGCTCCTTGGACTCTACCCAGAAGCTGCAGAGGAGCATCCATCATATAACTGGCAATAGTGTGTGCTTGAGAAGTCAATGCAGGAGTGGCACGGAGAAACCCATCAAACTGCTTTTATAGCACAAAAACTGTATAATTAGATTATTAGCTATGGACGGAATTCAGTATTATGTGCACTAAGGTATCTTGGCTATATTTTAATCAAAGTGGGATTACAATTTGCTGTATATCTTTTGCATGTTTATAGACGCTGCAAAATAAAAGAATGATATTTCATGATAAATCATGGGAAATAGTGGATGTAATTCTGGTGTTTCACCATCATATAACCCATATAAAACTTTGAGGGTACTATTACTTTACTTTTATTTGTTGACAGATTACTTGGATTAGTGCCCAACATTCGCCTGTGGCCTTAGGCCCCTAACTATTTTGGATAATGCTTATTGCATTATGCCAGTAACTGCATAACTATGTAATTCTTATGTTTCATATATTATGATAGTGTCATTTCTGTTCATATTATATTATATAGTATAGCATGTAGCTTGGGTCAATTGTTTACTTATGTGGATAGTCACACTTAAGGGCCTTTTTACGAGTGTCCTGGAGGGGGTATATAAACGTTATTGCACCCAATCAAATCCAATACCTCTGGGTTTGTAATTTAGCAGTTGATGTAAATTCTGCCTACCATGAGTTTTACCTGGAAAAGGGTGTATAAGAAGTTGGCATTTCCTGGTATTTACAGGAATTTTATCTCCCTTTACCTTCTGGCAGATGTGACCTGCCAACATTTAACAGGGGATGCAACCTTTATTGCATATGGGAACTTTGTATTTTTTGTTAAACATTACACTACTCATAATTGCAAGTCCTGCCCAGGTGTCTGCTCAGACATCTCAATTTTCCAAGAGACTCATATTCAGGACCACTATTCACAATTCTTCTGTAAACCAGTACAAATAGCACGTATCAACACTCTGAGAAAGAGATATACATGCTTGGATCCAGGGAACTCATTTCTCCTCCAATATAATTGGTTGATAAAAAGCTGGCTCTCAAAGAAATGGATTTGCCTAGCGAGCATAGGGCAGCCTATTTTTACCAACATGTATATGATGAAGTATTCCATCTCTCACAATGACATAACTTTTTGTCCATAATCTGTATTCTTACTATAATTGTATACTGTATTTCTACCTACACCCCATTTGCTACCATTATTTTACGCATGTTCTGTAGTAGTTTGGTTTCTAATAAAAGCCTCAATTAATTCTAGTCTGGATGTCTTGCGTGTGTACGTAGGGGAACGTACAAGAAATATACGTGTTGTCTCAGCAAGGTTTGTCTGCATCAAACATGAATCTTTTCTGGGTAAGTTTGGCATGGGTTCACAGGACATCTGTCCATTTGCCTCACTCCAGATGTTAAGTTGGTATACCTGCACTGCCTGGGCCAAAGAAAAAATTCAGATTTTCCACAGCTACGGTGGGGAGAAAATCATGATTTTATTAAAGACACAGAGGATGATATTATGGATATTCCTTTATTTGCCAACTCACAGCAGCAACCACAAACAATGTAAAAGAACTTAGAGTACCAGACTAAAACATTCCAAAGACCATATAATGCAAAGTGAGGCTGCCATCTTCCTTCTTTATGCTGCTAATTTGCTTAAAATTTGTTCCAAATCCATAAAGTTGAATACAAAAAAAGGAAAACGAAATATCCCAACAACCGAAATTCTTTCTGAATCGTATTTCCTGTTGTCTCCTCCTGAAAAGAATCATAAACAATCATTAATGGGTGGGAATTACAAAGGGAGGGATAATATCAACCTCCATGTCTTTAATAAAATCATGATTTTCTACCCACCCAGGCTGTGGAAAATCTGAATTTTATGGCAAGGCACGGAGGCCAATATTATGCATGTTTAAAGCCTTGCCATAATATTCCCTACCGGACAATCCACAGGCTTAAAATAGAATTTCTTAAAAATAGAACCAGAAGACCAGTCAGCCGCTGCTAAAATAGCTGATAAACCCCTACCCAGGAAGAAGGCTTAAGAAGCCATTGCTCCTCTAGCGGAATGTGCACCATATTTGTTTAAATCAATCCCCGCTCTACTCATGACCTCTTTGACCCAACGAGACAAAGTTGGAGCGGGGACTGCCTTATGTGGGGTTCTATAAGAAATTATCAACTGTGATTCCGAACAGACTTTCAGACATTCAGTTCTTCTCTCATATTCACATAAACATCTCAACACGCAAAGCTTTCTACATTCATCAAAACTAGGGTAGAAAATCGTTCTTGACATAGTTTTGGATCTTTTTGAGATAGAGAAGCAAACACCTTCTGGGACAAACCTACGCCCTGTAACCTCTTAAGCCTTTACGTCCGAAACTCTCCTGAAGGAAATCAGACACAGCAACATAACCAGTTTCAAAGAAAGATCTCTGAGATCTAGAAACTAATTTTCGTTCCAACTCATCAATTCCCTCAAGACAACATCTACATCCCAAAGGGAGGAATACTTCGCCCCCAGAGGAGCCTTAATTGTTCACTCCCGGCAAGTATTGAGCTTGCACCATGATGTTCCTGCTCAGACAAAAATGCCAAAACTCCTTTGCCAAGTCCGCTAATGCTTTCGATCGAGGAACCCCTAATTTGTTGACGTATCTCACTGCGGAAATGCTGTCAATCTTTAGGAGAACACAACATTTGACCTGATCCCTTATAAAACTCTTCACCCCGAACGAACCAGCTAGTAACTCCAGGTAGTTTATATGCATCTTGCTCTCTTGACCTGTCCACTTTCCTCCAGTAGTCAATGAGCCACACCTGGACCCCCAACCCTGTTGGCTGGCATCCGATTCTATAATCATATCTGGGTTCCGACCAAAAATTGCCCTTCCATTCCATGCCTCGAGATTCTCCAACCACCATGCCAGCTCCTCCTGCACCTCTGCGTCTATCTGAACTCTCTGAGAATAACTCACTCCCTTCTGAAGACACAAAGTCCTCAGTCTCTGGAGTGCCCGATAATGTAACGGAGACGGAAATACTGCCTGAATTGAAGCTGTTAGAAGTCCTATAAATCTCGCTACCTGTCTCAAGACAACCCATTCGCTCCTCATAACCTTTCTCACCTCTTTGCAAATATTCCTAACCTTTTCCATCTGTAACCTCAAGACACAATCCAATGTCCAATCTGAAAACCCAGGAAGACAGTCTCCTGACTGGGTATCAAACATGACTTCTTCCTGTTTATTATGAAGCCCAAATCCTCTATCACTCTGACTGCTAAAGTAGTATGATCTTGAGCGTGTTCCCTGCTTTCCGACATAATGAGAATGTCGTCTAGATAAATGATCAATCTTATCCCCCTTGATCGTAACCAAGCCACTATAGGACACATCACCTTGGTAAAACACCAAGGGGCAGATGTCAAACCGAATGGGAGGCTCTTGAATCTCCACATGGCCTCTTTCCATTGAAATTTTAGTAGGTCTCTTTGATCTACACAAACAGGAATAGTCAAGTAAGCATCTTTCAGATCAAGGCGAGTCAACCAATCTCCATTCCTCAAAATGTCTTTCAGCATATGAATACCTTCCATCTTGAAATGGTTGTATTCCACCCATTCTTTAGATCCTTCAGATTTATTACTGACCTCATAGTCTTGTCTTTCTTTTTTACGAGAAAAATATTGCTTACAAACCCATTGCAAGAATTGTCTGCTTTCTCTATGGCACACTTCTTCTCTAACTCGACTACCTCCTGACTCACTAAATCCTCTTGCTCTTTGCTGAATTTTAGAAGAGACGGTCTCTTTGCCTGAATCGGATTTCCCACAAAGTCTATTTTGTAACCAAATACAGTCTGTAAGGCCCAAGGGTCTGAGGTGATTTCCTTCCACCTGTCCAAAAAGAGTGCGAGTCTGCCACCCACCTTTACCTGTATAGAAGAAGGGTCTTTGCCCAAATATACCTTGGAGTCTTGTTCTTCTCTCGCCTCTAAAGCGTCCTCTTCCCCCTTTTTGTCTCTGAGGGTAGAAACCTGGAGTATAAGACCCTGTTTGAAATCCGGACCTGAAACCACCTCTGGAGAAGGAGCCTCTTGAAATGCCAATACCGCGGCCGGGGAATCAGCCCCGCATCCTCCCGGCCGTACCAAAAACCTTTCTAATGTCTTTTTGGACTTTTTGAATATAATTAATTAAAATAAAAAAATAATTATCTATTTGCACATACTTTTCGCGAGTACAAAATGCAGCCTAATTCCAAAACGGATCGAGAAATCAATCATCAAAAGCTGATGGCGCACCCCGAGCAACGGTCGCGCTCGCACTCGGAAACGGCGATTCTACTAATTTCTAATAAATAATTAGCCCACACTTGTCAGAAATATACCGATACTGCAATTATCCTAACTCATTTCATCAATCAACTCATTAATACAATAAGATGCTTAAAACAAATCATTCGCATTTTATAATGAAAGATGTCGTCAAATATACCAGTTTTATAACATTACATAGAGTTTAAAATTTACATTCATTCAGCAAAATTAAACCTACTCACTGTAAAAACAGTCACATCTTCAATCATACATAAAACTAATCACATGCCAATCATACATAAAAGTAAGCACATGAGAGGGCAAACTTATCTCAGCTGTGAGCAGCAACAAAGAAGGAAGATGGCTGCCTCACTCTGCATTATATGGTCTTTGGAATGTTTTAGTCTGGTATTCTAAGTTCTTTTACATTGTTTGCTGTTGCTGCTGTGAGTTGGCAAATAAAGGAATATGCATAATATTGGCCTCCGTGCCTTGCCATAAAATCTTGCCGGTGTGACCAAGTTTAGCTTTCCAATATGATATTAGCAGGATATTCTAGATATGTGGTTGAAAATCAGTTCTGGACTTAGTTTAAGGTCTGCCTTATTGCTTCTTAAAGGCCTCCATCCCCAACAATATGCCTGTCAAACCTGGATGAAAATCTACACACCACATAGACCTGATTTACTCTCAAAACAACACCTCCAAAATTATCTGTGCCTCATGCTTTACAAAGAAAACCCCACAAAGCTTTAAAGACAATGCCATAAACAAATAAACAGAAACACTCATCACAGATAAATATCTGTTAGGGGTGCATGGATTCAGATGTCAATGATAGCTTGTACCCTCCCAACACCGCTGTCCTGAAGCTTCAGGAATGCAAACAGCAGAGACAAGAAGTGGGGGGAAAACAGGGCAAAGATAAGAGAAAAATACAGCTCTTCTTTCTTCTAGACCAGTAGCAAATTATGACACCTTTACTAATTGTTTTTTCACAGATTCATCTACATGGACTCATTCAGACTGACTATAGTACAAAGGGCAAAGACACCATTAATTAACTTTTAAGACATTTGACTTACAAAGACATCACCAGTTTCCATAGTAACAGGAGAAATATTGAGCCAGCAGGGATGACCAGAATACCAAACGTACAGCCCAAGGAAGCCGGCAACAAAATGAAGAATATTGATAGCATTGTAGCTGGAAGATGCTGAGGTCTGGAAAGACATCCAGGAACTCGAACTAGAAAAAGAATAGTCTAGGAAAACTGGGGAATAATCAAGAAAAGTGTGGTATTGGGAGGCCGGCTGTGAACGGGAACAGCAGCAAAATGCCAAAGCCAACCAGTTTACACTGCTAGGTGCCATGTACCTTTCTTACAGTGTCCTTATACTGCTGCCAATCCTTCACTGGAAGAACCCACAGGGAACCCGAAGTGATATTGTCTTTTCCTGTGAACCCTTTTCCCGAGGGAGAAGATCCTATAACAGGTTTGTTAGGATGTTTGAGACAAGGTGAAACCTGGCTACGAATTTAGAGGAAATATAAAGTCAGCGGTATTCCAGGATCTCTCTGAGATGTCATATGCTTTCCAGGCTCTAAATACTGGATTAGAGCATAATGGATACAGCAGTCATGGAAGGACTCCACTTTAAAAAACGGAGGCACTTCCACTATCTTAGAGGGAGGAGGAGGACCTATAGACACAGGCGTAGCTGATTTTACTGTGGATGCATGGACCACTAGCTGTACTTTCCAATGTGCTGGTAAAGCCATCCAAAGGGCAGATGAACCCACCCATTTGAGAATGGTAAAGGAACCCACAGACGTGTTACTGAACTTAGGGTGAGATCCAACAATGAACAAAAACTTTGTTGCCAGCCAGACCTTATCTTTTACCCGGTACTGTGAAGTTGATCAATGCTATTTGTCAGTGAAATGTTTGTATTATTTATTAACTTGTAGTAGATGTTGATGGGTTGAGTTTATGCAATAATGCTCATTACTGAAGGGAAGATTGTAGAAGACAATGAGGTAATATGCACGGATGTAAGTAGTAGGTGCAAAGAAAGGTGAATAGCAAGGAGTGTTTATATGCAGATTATGCTAACAACACCCACTGAAATCAATCTTACTGCTGATTCAGGAGAAAGCATCTGAGGAGTAGTTCAATTACTTGATTTAACCTTTTCGGTTTGTCCATCTGTTTGTGGGTGTTAAGCAGTGGATTTGCAGTTTATGGTACCCATATGCTTAAAAGGGTGGTTACAAATCCTTGGTGTAAACTGAGCACGTCAGCCTGTAATAATTATCTTCAGAAGACCGTGAAGTTTGAAGAAATTGTCCAAAATGAGTCTTGCCAGTTTAGGAGCTGTTTTTTGAGTAATCACCACTACTAATAAAGTTTAGGATGGTCTTCCCGGAGGCATTTTGCATGACTCCTCCTGCTATCTTAGCTGAACTCTTTTTTGTTGACATTAGGACTCTGTGCAGATTACCACTGCTAACCAGTGCAAAATTGTTAGTGCTCTTTCTGTTAAACATGGTAAAATTGGCAAACACCCAATCAGCACATTTAATTTACTTGTAAATACTAAGTAAAGTGGTACTACATGTACCCAGGGCCTGCAAATTAAATGCTAATAGTGGGCCTGCAACAGTTATTGTGCCACCCTGTTTAAACATGTCTCAGGCATGCCATTGCCGACTGTGTGTGCAGTTTTACACTGCCATTTGACCCTGCAAAATAAACCTTTTGCTAGGTCTAAATCTTCCTTTTTAGTACATATAAGTCACCCTTAGTGTAGGCCCTTCACAGCCATATGGTAGGGTGCAGTGTATTTAAAATTTGGATATGAACTTTTAAGTTTTAAATGTCCTGGAACTGACAAATTTCAATTTTCACTATTGCAAGGCCTACCTCTCCCATAAGATAAGATTGGGCTACTGTATTACATTTAATGGGCGATAACTTGTGATAGGGAGCAGGTAGGAAAGTCATGTTTGGTGTCTGAGGTCTGAGTAACTTCTAGTCACTTTAAGGTTTGATTGTCTGCCAAGCTTATTTGGTTGTTTTGCCTAAATCTAATTTAAGTATTTTGCCTAAATCTAATTTAATTATTTTGCCTTTTGCCAAAATCGAATTTAATTATTATAGCCACTCCACTTTAGTGTTAACTTTCTCTCGTCGCTTACTGCGTTGCTATTACGGGGCGTAGGACGCTGAGTCTCCTGCCTTTTTCCCCCTCTTCCCACCCTCCCGCCACCCTGCCGGCTTCTCCCACCTCCCAAGACAACTTATGGAGGCCTGGCAGTGGGCAGGCTGAAGGTATGCCAAAGGCAAGTCTGTCTGTGCCTTTTCGCACCTGGACCGTGCCTTACGCTAGGACCCCTGGTCCTTCCACCCCACAAAGATAAATGCCGCAGATCTCTAAGCCCTGCACCCTGGCTGCACCAAAAATCTCTGCTGCCGCACCACTCCACACCACCAAAGGACCATTCTCCTGCCAACACTGCCATCTCACCTTCTCCACAGAAGCAACCAACATCACCGTTGATGTGGCTGCAACCGTCACATCGACTGAGACCCTCACAACCACTCTCCAGTGCATCCTACTCAATGCTCGCTCACTCTGAAAACATGCCATGAGATCTGGGACACAGTCTTCTCCCTAACCCCAGACTACGTCTTCCTCATAGAAATTTGGTTCCCCCCGCGTTAGTGCCAAAAATTGCCACCGCCATCCCCGAATGTTACAAGATGACACACCGGGACCGGACCAACAGGCACAGAGGCAGAATCATTATCATCTACAGGGACACCATCCACTGCACAACATCCCCAGACGACCCAACACCGGTAATGGAACACCTCAGCTTCCAACTCCACACAGATAGAAAAAACACCATCAGAGGTACCCTACAGACCACCAGGACCATGCCCCAGCTTCTGCAACACCATCCTGGAAATCATCGCCCCGCTCGCAGTCGACTCTGAACACTACATCTTCCTAGGAGACCTCAACTTTCACCTCGACAACCCCAGAGATGCCAACTCCACCGACCTCCTGGAAAGCATGAGCATCATTGGTCTCAAACAGCTTGTCGCCCACCCCACCCACATAGCAGGGCACACTCTCGATACCATCTTCATCTCAGCAACAGAGTCAGATGCATCCACACCACACCACTCACCTTGTCTGACCACCAAAGCGTTGGCTTCACCATCGCAGGAACCAACCACCCGCACATTGGGCCCCTCAGATCCATCCATAGAAACTGGAAAAAGGTATCAAGACCTGTGGAACAATACACTCTGCTCTCACTTCCAGAACTCTACCAACAAACCCAAACAAGCAGCAAAGAACCTTGCCCAGTAGATCACAAAGTGTGCCAAAGCTATCGCCCCTGCCAAGACAACCAAGGTTTAAAAACAAAGCAACAGAGCAAGCTTGTTCACCGAAGAACTGCAGTCCACAAAATGCAACTGACGACAACTTGAAATAAAGTGGCCCATCAGCAAGAAAACAGAAGATCGCACCACCTACAGGACTGCTCTCAACCAGTACCTACGACTCCTGAAAGAAACCAAGAAGATCACTCTAGCAGACTGCATCAAAGCCAGCGCAAATTACAGCAAAGAATTCTACGCCATTGTGATGAAGTTCACCAATCCCGCAGCAACCAAAAACGACATCACTCCCTCCCAGGAACTATGCAACAATCTCGCAGACTTCTTCCACAACATGATTTCGGCCATCTATGAAAAATTTGAAAGCCAACCACTCCACCGCAGACAGCATCAACCAGCTCCCACCCACAACCACAAACTCCGAACACCACCTCACCCATTGGGAACCCCTCACCATGCAAGACACCATCTTCATCATGAACTCCTTGCACTCTGGGGAACCCACAGACCCATGCCCCCACCATGTCTTCAGCCTCCGAAGCAGGACAATCAGCAACAAGCTCAGGAAGGTCCTGAACACCTCCATCACCACAGCCTCCTTCCCTGAGGACTGGAAACACGCTGAAGTGACGCCCCTCCTGAAAAAAACATCCGCTGACCCTGCCTATTTTAAAAACTACCGGCCCATCTCACTGCTCCCCTACTTATCAAAAGTCCTCAAGAAAGCAATCAACCAGTGACTCACTCAACACCTGAAAGACCACAACCTTCTGGATCCCTCCCAATCCAGATGTCTAGCTAACCACAGCACCGAGACAGTTCTGATCACATCCAATGACCACATCAGAGCCCTCCTGGACCAAGGAGAAACAGCAGCACTCATCCTCCTGGACCTATCCGCCGTGTTTGATAGTCTCCCACCACATCCTGATCAGCAGAATCCACCACATCGGGATTTAAGGAAATACCCTCAAATGGATCGCCTTGTATCATAACCCAAGAAGATCGTCTGCGGAGTACTCCAAGGTTCGTACCTCTGCCCAACCCTCTTCAACTCCTACATGACCCCACGCCGACACAGTCAGATCAAATGGACTCAGCATTATCTTCTCTGCCGACGACACCCAGCTCATCCTCTCTCTGTCCAAAGATCCTTCTACTACTAAAGCTAACTTCCACAGATGCATGAGGAACGTCTCAGACCGGATGAAGGAGAACTGTCTCAAACTCAAATCAGAAAAAAAATCATCTTCGGGAACAAACACCTCATCGTGGAACGACTCATGGTGGCACGTGGAGCTCAGTACACCCCCGACCGAACAGACCACTCCTGCAACCTTGGCGTCATCCAGGACAACAAGCTATCCATGCAGAAACACGTCAATGCAGACTCTTCCACCTGCTTCTACACCCTTTGCATGCTACACCCCATCTTCAGGTGGCTCCCAGTCAACACCAGAAGGACAGTCACACAGGCCCTTATCACCAACAGACTGGACTATGGAAACACGCTCTACGTAGAAATCACTGCACGCCTCTTGAAGAGACTCCAAACAATACAAAACTCAGCGGCAAGACTCATTCTCGACCTCCCCAGAAGAACCCACATCACACCCTATCTCAAGAAACTACACTGGCTCCTGATACAGAGGAGATACCAGTTCAAGATGCTAACCCATGCCTACAAGGGCCTGCACAAAGAAGGACCAGCATACATTAACAAACGCCTAACCTTCCACCAACCAATCAGACACCTTCGTTTAGCCTCCTCCTCCATCACTGACACCCCACGGGTCCGGCGAGCCAACAATGGAGGATGCTCATTCTCGCACTGGGCTTGGAACAACCTCCCCCTGCACCTCAGGACCGCACTGTCACTCCAGCAATTCAGAAGAGAGCTTAGGACTTGGGGGTTTGGTTAATCTCTTCCACGCAGCAGCGAACAGCTCTGGTGCCTCGAGACCCTCACAGGTGATGTGCCACACTCTAAAAATGTTTGATTGATTGAGGAATTGTAATTTAAACCTCTCTTTAATGGTAAATCCGGATTTTAAGTCACAATTCTAAAAATGACACCTTTAGAAAGTTTGCCTTTTCTTGTCCTAACCTTATGGTGCCTGGTGCCTGCAGCATGTTCCTGGGTCAGATGACTAAGTGCAGTTGGCCTTTGTGTATTCCTTGCAGACAGCCACTTAGTAGAGAGTCTGGTTGTTGGCAAGATGAGGCATCTGTGGCAGGATGAGTGGGTGGGGTCCCTCCTACACTTGCAATTCGGTGGGGCTGCCTGAGCGCACACACACAAAGTATTTAACACTAGCCTATTGTGCCCTCAGACAGACTGAGACCTGGAGACATGGAGGCAGGAAATCTCAGACACCTCTGGGGGGGGGAGGGGGAGGTCTCCAGAAGCTTCTCGCACTTCAAAGTGGGTGCCAGGTATAAAAAGGGGACCTCAGACCCACTCTTCAGTACACTTCTGGACCTGTGGATACTACAGAAGAAGGACGCTCTGCTGTCTTGCTGCTTGAGGTCTGCCCTGCTTGCTGAGAAGAAAGACTGGGCTTGCACCCTTCATCCCAGGCTGAAGTGACTCCAAGGGTTATCTGACTGACCTCCTGTTCTGAGCTACTGGGACATGACATAAACACCAGAGGCCTCCCTGCATCTGCCCCACGGGCTGATGCCTGGAGCTGCCTGAGCCTGATGGCATCTGCTGGAGTGATTTCCTGATCCCCAAGAAGTGCCCCTCAGGTCCTGGACCCTTGGTGTGACATCAGTGGAGCTCGTCCTTGAAGAAAGAATGACATCCTGAAGTTTTGGACTCTTCGCAACCGTGAGTGGGCCAGTTTGCGCCAAGTTCTTGCCACCCGCGTTAACCTCTGTATGAAGCTCTGGTGAACCCATCTCTTCACCTGCAGCGACCCCCAGTGATGACTGTCAATGCAAGATCTGCACTTCACACTACAGCATCCATATCCCATAGTGACATTCAACGTAAATCCCCAGCAATGACCCTGTGTGATGCCCGACAGGAACTTTACACTACAGCAACAACTGTTTGCTATGCCCAACCTTTTCTTCGCACTACAACGACAACCATCCGTAATGCTGTCCCTGCTCCTCAAGGCCTCCACCTCCATGAACTAAACTCTTTGTGCTAGACTTTAAAAGGTAACTCTTTCAGTCAGACTAACCTGGTCCCTATATCTGGCCCGCTTCACTGTGGTCAGTCTGAACTTGTGACTTTCCCCCTGTCCTGCTTGACCAGATAACCGCAAGTTGCACTTTGCACTTTGTGTTTTTAGGTGCTCTACTTATCTTAAATGTTTCAAATTGCATATCTCAGGTTCTGCCGATTAGTTTGTCATTTTAGTGTCAAATAATGTATTACATTTAACTCTATTTTTCTAAATTGGTGTGGGATTTTTCTTGTGTTGTATTTCCACATTATTACTGTTTGTGTTCTGCATAAATAATTAACTTATGGCCTCTAAGTTGAGCCTGACCGCAGAGGTTAATTTAGCGACTTTTTGTGGTTCAACCTGACAAGTATTTTTGCTGTTGCTTGAAAAGGGTTTCTCCCCCCTCAACAAAGAACACCATTTCTCACATTGGTGTTCAGTGGTGGGATTCAGTATTTGTGTTTGTGCAATGCCAAACATTGATTTTGTGTAACACTAAAATCCTATATAAATAATCTGATACCAATTTGAGATTTTTTTAAAATTCTCTGTGCTTGACTCTTACTATTCCAAATTTGCTTTCATTATCCCTGATTGTCTATGACCAGCAAGAATGGAATTTGAGCTCATCAATCTGGAGAATTACATTGTGGCTGAGCTCAAGGAGTTATGTAAGGTAAGTAGGCTTCCAAACTAGACATGCTGCAAGAATCTGGATCTGCAAAAGGCTCTGGGGTCCTAGACGGAGGCTTATCTGTTACTGGCAACAACAGAGGAACAAGATGAGGTGGGTGTATGGAGGAGCATGCGTAGGACCTGGGAACAGGTCCTGAGCTGCAGCACTCAGAGGAACAGGACAACCTGTCCCCAGGAATGGAGCTCCCTGCCATGGCAGAGAGCATTTTGTCCTCCCAAGGCCTGTCCTCAGAGAAGCTGGTGATTTGAAGGGCTAAGAGGGAATTTCAGCTGCAGATGGCCAACCCCAAAGTGGAGGAGAAGCTGGCTCTAGAGGAAAAGAGGCTGGCTCATGAGAGAAGCCTAAAAGAGCTAGAACTCAGAGCCAAACAGGCAGACTCCAGTAGTAATGGTGGTAGCGATATTGCAGTGTCGAATGGGGACAAAAAGTTCCACATCCCCAAAGAGGCCTAGCTATGTGGTAGGGGATAATATTTAGGGCTGGGCGTAGTTCGCGAAGTAGCACTTCGCAAAGCTACGCAAAGTGAAGTTCGCACTACGCGAGCTACGCGTAGCACTTCGCGAACTGCGTAGAACCTTGTTCGCACTGTGCCAGATGTCGTTTTCAATGATTGCACAGTGCGGACAAGCAACCGGCACTGTGCAATCATTGAAAATGGCATCTTGCACAGTGCGAGCTGTAGTTTTCTGCTGCTCGAGTAGATTTTTACTCGAGCTTCAGCTTTCTCAACGCGAACTAGTAGTTTCTCATCGCGAGCGGTCGCGAGCATACGCGACCACTCGCAATGAGAAACCTGACCTCCTCGCGTTGGGAATCTCACCAGGAGGTTTATTTTCCATGCTCGCGATCGCCAACTTGAAGTTGCTGATCGCGAACAAGGAAAAAGTCTCGCCGGGATGTCATTTTGCTTGCTCGCGGTCGCCAACTTGACGTTGAGGACCGCGAGCAAGCAAAAAATTACCACAGCACTACGCAACACTAAGCTACGCATGTTCGCACTGTGCTACGTGCAGTTCGCGTAGTGCGAAGTAGCGCGAACTTCGCAAACTACGCGAGCGTAGCATAGTGCTTTGCCCAGGCTTAATAATATTGACAAGTGGTTGACAAGTGGTTCTCAGCCTATGAGGTAGCCCTATGGACACATTGCATTAGCTCTGTAGGGGCAGAGGAAGTGGAAAGTGCAAAGTGTTTCCGGTTCCGGTTCAGAGCAGTGACCATTGGAGACCGCTGGAGCGTTGGCGCGTCGGTGCATCGGTGCAAGCCGTCCGTGCCTGTGTCCTGTGTCCGGGGCCGCCAGATCACCAGAGTGATCCCCGACCGCGGCGGCGGCGGTCCGCATTCCAATTCTCACTGCGTATCCCGCGGCGGCCTTTAGCTATTGACTCCCTGGTGCTTTGCCCCCCGGCTCTCGTTACAGTGAGCAGAGCAGGTGTTTCTCCGTCTGCCCGCCTCTGTCTGCCCGGTGACAGCTGCACTCATCGGAACTCAACGGCCATGTGTGTGCCAGGTGAACTCCAGTAGTGGGGGCGTAAGGGGTGCGCAAGGGGTGCCCAGGTGGGTTTGGCGGGGGGTCGTGTTTGATATAGTGAACACTGAATGCTGAAGACTGACATTGAGATTGACATTGAGCTGCCGCGAGTTCGGATTGGCCGGAGTGAGGCGAAGCGGTGAGGAAGCAGACAATCGTGATGCAGTGGTGCGCAAGATCTATTCCATGAACCATCCCAGATTTTCAGTGATAGACGCTGCTAGATGCTGTATCTTGGGTGAGAACAAGTGAGAGTGGAGAGGTGGGAGACGCAGGGCTCTTTGCTGCTCTTCGTTGTTTTTCTGTTCCCTTGTATCACCCACCTGCCTCGTAAAGTCCCGTAAAGACCTCCGCTACTTTCAGGGGCGTTTCCTGCGGCCCTCGTAGCTTATTAGCCCACAGCTACGGCGATGAGTGAAAAGTGGGAGTCAGGAGCATGAGCAGGAGGCAATGAGGCACTGAGAGGAACTGAGGCCCTGTGGGCCTGTGACCTGTGCTTCTCAGGCAGCTCTTCCCAGCACTTCCCAGCTGGGGACACCGACCTCTCCACTGACCTCTCCACTGCCGCTTCCCCCACGTGGCCCGGTAAGTCCTAATAACATACCGGGCACGGCTAGTGATTGTGGGCGTGGCTGCGGGTGCTGTGAGGCTGAATCTCTCCCTCATAAGACAGTCTGTGGAACCTGTGGAGAAAGTAGAGCAGTTGCAGAGGAGCAGAGAACCAGTTTCCCTGTCCATTACATCTCCTGCCTACCCACCTGCCTGCCCACCTGCTTGCTTGCTTATCAGCACGCCTGCCTGACCGCTTAGAGCTTAGAGCCAGCACCAGTGACCCAAAAACCCAGTGGGATCACAATAGACTATAATAGGGTATTTTGTAATGCCATCCAGGTGCTTGCGCTCAAACGCAACAGTAGAATTATTTACTGGACTGTCAGGGCCATCTGCAAGCTCAGCAAGTTGCTCCACATACCACCGTAGTCCCCTTAAACTCCCAAAAACTATTCAGCTAAAGAGAAAAAGGGAACACCTCTCACATCTGAAAACTTACCCATCGGTGATGTCAATGCTCACTAAGGGTGTAAGGTGCTCCAAACGTGGTAAGGGGACAAAGGAAGAGGAAAAGGAGGTTGAGGAAGTCCAGGAGATGGACACCCATGTAAAATTGGAGGATGAGGAGGGCGTTCAGTTCGCTCTCCCAGAGGTTAAAGCAGCCCTTTATCCCGCCGTAATTATTCACCACCAGAACAAAGGCGAAAACATTCAGTTGTCGACATTTACACAGCCACTTAGTGGAAATGTTTCACAAATAGGAGGGGAGGACAGTAAGATGGAAACAGGCCTAGTTGAGGGCAAAGTAGAAGTCCTTCCGAATGAGAACTTGAACAGAAAGGAATCATCACCATTATCACCATTGGCAGGGTTGGTATCCCTGTTTGATAATTCTCAAGCCACTCCAAGAAGTATTATCAAATGTAATTCCTGTCCTTCTCGAATTAATTTGTGTGAGCAGGCGTTACTGGTGCCACAGTCTATAGATCGTAGCCCTGCACTGGCAAAAATGGAGGACTATACTCTATCAGACATAGCTATTCCACTGGAAAAAAACAAAGAACTGAAGGCGCACTTGAGAAAAATAGGCACCAAAGATTTGGACCTGGAGTTGAGAGTGTCTCCGTTTTTTTAGCATATATTCCCGCCCTGTATAGTAGTACCCCCACTAGTTTTTCACATGTTCATTCATTAGAATTGTCCAATGTAGGGACATCAGCAGCATTTCTGGATAAGGGGGCAGATAACATCTTGAACTCAGTCGAGAATATACGGAGGGGGGGGGGTACCCTAGAGATTTTTTATGCATTGGAGAGAATTCTATTCAATTCTATCTTTGTTAGAAAAAAGCATGGTAAATTCTGATCATATATTGGAATCTCTCTCTCCTATATGAATGGGGATCCAAGAACTTAAACAGGTTAATCAAGCAACAAATAAATTAGCAAAGGTCCCTGATGTAACTTGTCGCTCATGCCAGACATGTAACGAGGTGTCTAAAAGGGGAATTAAGATAGAGGATCGAGAAGCGAAGGAGGATTTTATAGCTGTTCTGCCCAGAGGTAGCCCACTGGTAAGTTCATCCCCAGTTATGCAACATCTAGAGAGTGCCCAGCCTACTAGTCAAGGGGGAAATTTGAATTTAAATTTAAAAGTAACCCCGGTTACGCCCCCATTACGGGTATATCCCATTTAAAAAAAAAGTATTTCAAACAACTCACGCATGACAGGTCCCCCGAGCAAATTACAGTTACCTGAAAAGTCTGCTAATACTTTAGTCACTGCACCCTTAGGGGAGGTCCCCGCTCCGAGAGAAAGTAATACCCGACTGGGTTGGAGGGGAAAGAAGAAGAACAGGATTCGACGTATCCCAAAACGGAAACAGAAAAAATTGTAGAAAGGTTCCCGGGATTTTGGGGCAATCAATACTGAAAGAGGGTTATAAAGCAGGACCAGATAACAGTAATCAGCTGACCTGCTCGAACTCGCAGCTGATTAACCCGCGGAGCCAAGAGGGTCAGGAAGAAAGTGGGACTCCCATAGTCAACATGGGTGACATTGAGAATCAGAGTCTTCCCCGTAACATTAATTTAGCTAATTATGAAACAAGTAGAGACCCTATACCAGGAAACGTATTGGCAAACTCATACGTCCCCGTATTAGAGCAGGGCTTAGTTAGTGGAGGTGCCCCTCTTCTGCCTTGTGGTCGGGATACTTTCCCAGTATGGTTTGATTCCGGCCAGGGGAAAGTTGGGGAGGGGACTTAATCACAGTTTGTAGCAGTAAGAGGGTTATGTTAGAGAGGGGACTGGCCTTGGGGCAGATTGGTAAAAGGCCCATAGGGCATACAGGGCCGGGTGTCGGACAAGTGAACAGGACTTTGCTCTTTGTTTCCCTGTTCGACACTGACTCAATGTTACTGAATTTAAGCGCCCTTCTTCAGTTGCTATCAGAAATAAAGGACTTGGGACCAGTGACAAGCAAAGGCCTTTAGTTGGTCTACTTAGATCTGAGGAGTGCCCCTCCAAGTACTAGAGTTACATTCACGTCAGGGGTAGTTTCAATGTTAGTACTAGCTAATGTAGATTGCTTTAGGAAGAGAGGTATAGACATGCTCTCTCGTGTGAACCCTTGCCCAGTTTTGTCTGAAAGCTTAGGAAAGACCCATCAGGTGAAAGGTAGCGGGTTCTCCAGCCCCATGGGCGTTATAATCCCTATAAACTGTAAAGACATTGAAATAACAGTAGGGAGAAATCTAGGAAACAGATAACATTATAGGTTCCGAAGTTCAAAGGCCCAGTAGTCCTAATGTGGGGGATGAGATGGCCTAGTGGATCTGGGTGGCCGGTACCCTGAATGGGTCAAAAGTAACAACAAAAATGCCCATATTGAGGGGGTAGCCAATTGGGAAGAATTATATCCTGGAATTTAGCGGGGTTGGAAAAACCAACCGTAAGCTTATATCGTTATTAGAATATGATCCTAAAATAATTTGCCATCAGGAAACCTGGAAGGATGGGGATTTTCATTTTGAGAATTGTTATGTGTATTGTTGCGCAGCAAAAACATCTGTAAAAGGACATGCTAGTGGTGGTTTAGCTATTTTACTTAGCTGTACCATGAGATGGAATCCTGTGATTTACATTCATCCCTCAAAGTGTTGTATGGGAGTGAAGTTGAGGATTGGTGAAGATAACTCAGGGCAAGCAGTTTTCCTTTTACTGGTGAACGTGTATATTACCCCAGGGAGAGCTTCGAACTCATTGGTTGATTCAATCTGTACTTATGTGCAATGGATAAGTAACATTGAGGAATGCTCACAAATTATGATGGTGGGTGACTTTAATGCCAAATTATCCAACGGTGCAATCATGTCTTTTTCAAACCTACAATTGGAGGAAGTATGGTCCATTACAGATTCTGTATTGCCCGATCATTTAAGATCAGATAAATGAGGCTTGTTACTTCTGCATCATTTGAGAATGTTCAACCTAGTAATGTTAAATGGCAGATTTCCAGAGGATTCCCCAGACTCTTATACTTATCGGGGCGCATATGGTCACTCATTGATTACATGGTGGTATCTTACCAACTTTTTAGTGTATGTACACAATTTAAGGTATTTACTACAAGTATGAGTGACCATAGTATTTTGGCTGTTAATGTAGATATAGAAATCGAGAAGCCCAAACTATGGAATCATAGGGATGAAAAGGTTTTGTATAATCGCAGTAATGGGCATACTTGCTGGTCAAATAATTTGCTCCCAAATTTTAAGAGAGTCTTTGAAAATACTGCTTTTATTTGTACTCAAGAAACCCCTATTGACAGGTTTGAGAGAATCAATAAGAACTTTTGGAAGAAAAAAGCAAGTTGGCAGTTCTTTACCATTAGTAATTATATGATGGGAAATGTAAAAATTTAATTGGGAAATTAATGCCTTAATTAGAGAACAATTTAGGCTGCCTACTATACCAAGGCAAAGGGAAATTAAGAGATTGAAACAAGTATGGAAAAGGAAAACGGTATCGGAACGTAGAAGGGTCAAAGACTCAAATTGGGTTAAACTTCGAGAGGTTGCTCAATCTGGCGACATCAGGAAATACTGGGCGCCGATAGCAAAATTTTGCGATGGTAGAGAGAAGTCAAAGCCTATTTTGATTCCAGAAGCAGAATGGTCTATGTATATTTTCTAGCTGTATGCTTTAAATTCTGCAGTTGGATGGAATCAAGATGTAAGCTCTGCCCCATCCGTGGGGAGTGAATATGGTGCACCATCATGCTCTGAAATAGAGGGTTACATTAAAGGGGCAAGATACTCTAGTGTGATGGGCCCAGATGATGTACCAATAGCCATAATAAAACAGGATAGTGAAGCGTGGGCGAAAGTTTTGCATCCACTGTTTGTCCCTGGCTGGTATCATTAGGTCCTTTGGGTTCCAGCTCACCTCTTATACTGACGACACACAAATTGTGTTGTCGCTGACTGAGGGAGCGGAAAAGGAGGCAGGCGATCGCTTCCATGACTGTATGGGATCCATTTCAACCTGGATATCCGCCAATTGTTTAAAGCTTAACTCGGCTAAAACCGAGGTTTTAAAATTTGGCAATAATCCACGGGTGTGGACACCAGAGTGGTGGCCAGAGGATCTGGGCTTGTGTCCTGTACCATCAAGAAAAGCCAAGAATTTGGTATTGTGCTTGACAATAAACTCACCATGGGGGACCAAGTGAGCATGGTGACTTCTGCATGCTTCATGGTCCTCAGAATAATCAAGAAAATTAGGCTCTTCCTGTCCGAGAGGAGCCTGAGGACTGTGGTGACGGCACTCATAATGTCGCGTCTCGACTACTGCAACAGTTTATATCTTAATGTTCAAAAACAACATCTGAACAGGTTGCAAGTGGTCCAGAATGCGGCAGCTAGATTGCTGACCGGAACACCCAGGTTCGTCTCAGTTAAGGGCGAACTTAAGAAATTGCATTGGCTTCCAGTTTTATTAAGATGTCGCTTAAAAGCGCTTTGTATTGTCTTTAAAGCTGTGAATGGAACAGGTCCTGAGTTCCTTAAATCCAAGTTCTCATGGTATATCCCAAACAGAACACTAAGGTCAACTGGGTCCAAACAAGTAATAACTCCCCCTTTTAAGAAAACAACCTGGGGAGGCAGAGGTTTTGTTCATTGTGCCTCTAATGCTTGGAATGAACTGTCCTTCCAACTGAGAGATGCTCCAGATCTTATCTCTTTTTGGAAAGGTTTGAAGACATGGTTCTTTTCTCACTTTTAGGCCTTACGCTCTTTAGGTCATCAGTGCTTAGCGCCAGGACACCCTAGGGTAATCGAGCGCTCTATAAGCATAAATAACATACCATAACATACCCATGGTGACATCCCACAATACTGGAAGGGAAGTATAATTGTTCCACTATACAAAAAGGGTCCAATAAATTCCCTCACCAGTTTTAGACAGATTTCTCTCTTGGATGCAACTGGGAAATTATTTGCGAAAAGCATCCTTACCCATCTGCAAGATTGGGCATTCAGAAATAATCTTATTACCTTAGAACAAACAGGATTACGCAAAAATAATGGTACCTTGGACAATATCACCGTCTTGCAAACTTTAACCGAAAAATACCCAGTGAGCCGGGTAATCCTGATATATGCGGCTTTTATAGATTTCTCTACGGCATTTGACTGGGTAGATCAGAGGACGTTGTGGAGAAAATTGGACACCATGGGGATACCAGGGAATCTATTACGATTGGTCATTGCCCTTCACACCTCTACTTGGACGCAGGTATTATTAGGGGGTACACAGGGCCTCTCGAGAAAAATAAAAACTAATAACGGGTTGAAGCAAGGGTGTCTTCTGGCCCCTCTTCTTTTTTCCATTTACATTAATGATTTGCCAAGAAGAGTGGGGCTCAGCAAAGGGGATTCCCCTAAATTAGGAAATTTAAAGCTGAGCTGTCTGCTATATGCAGATGATGCCATAATAATGGATTTAACCCCAATCAGACTTCAAAGATGCCTTGCTGAGTTTATTAGGCACACATAAGAACACTATTTAAAAATAAATATTTTAAAGAGTAAAATTATAATTTTTAGTTATCAAGGATGTAAAGTCAGGAAAAACTTGCAATGGTTCTTGGGAAAAGAGAAACTGGAAGTAGTAAAGTTTTACCCATATTTAGGAAAAATCTTTACAAACAGGTGTTCCGCTAGCAATCATATGGTTCACTGTAAAGGCAAGGCAATTTCACAGGCCTTTGCAATTAATCGTTTGTACACACACTGCGGGAAAAGCCACTTCACACATATCTTATCAGTCTATAAAATAAAGATACCACCAGCACTGAGCTATGCCTGTGAAACAATAGACACACAAGAGGGGGATACATTTGAGAAAGTGGAAGGGCGGATCTGGCGCCAAATATGTAATTTGAATCGCGCTGCTCCTATTGCAGCGATTAGGCTTGAATTTGGTTTACTCTCCACTTATATGCTATCTAAGGCTGCGTGCTTAAGATGGAGCAATGCACTATTAAAAAGCTCCGAGACTCTGTTACGGGTAGCACTATATGGGGAAATGTTTGTCAACATGAAAGAAAAGAGTGCTCTTTTTAGGAATTATTTAAAAGCCGTAACAATGTTCGGCTTAGATAAGGATAGTGTGGCGGATCTCTGTAAACGGGCTTTGAAAATCAGAATTAAGAAAACAATCTATGGGATTTCTCAGCAAAGAGACATTAACATGTGCGCAGAGAATAGTAATAATAATTGTATTGTGGGGAGCAGTATTTACAAAAAACCCCAACCTTATGTTTTATGGAATCTTAAACATGGAGTACGTAGGATTATTCTGTTGCTTAGACTGAATTTACTCCCTCTAAGAATTGTAACAGGAGCTTGGGAGGGCATCGCTAGACAGGAAAGACTTTGTCATTTATGTAACTCCTGTACACAAGACTTAAATCATGTCCTATTTGTTTGCCCCTCATTACAACCAGACGTCGCAGATACCTAAGGAGTTGTTTTTTAAAGCATAATATCACCACAGCAGAAGAGGCCTGTAACTGTGTGCTGGCATCTGAACTTATGTGTTTTAAATGTTTTAGCTTTTTTAAACAATTTTTAAATATATATTAGAGCAGTATTGATTAATTCATTATGTATGTCTCTGAGCACTTGCACTTTTTCAACTTTTCCTTTTTTTGCTGCTAGCTAAGGAGTAAAGGATGCTGACTTACAATGTACGCATCTGAGCACATGCACTTTTCCAACCTTTCCTGCTGCTAGCTTACCAGTACTGTATGCTGATTTACTATGTATGCATCTGAGCACTTGCACTTTTCCAACCTCTTTTGCTGCTAGCTATCGAGTATTGTATGCTTAAAATTGCTCTGTGAAGTTGTAAATACTCTTGCACTGCTATTATGCTGCTGGTTTTCTAGTACTGTATAGTGAATTGGCAAATTCTCGTTTTTCACTACATGGTTATGCTGCTGGTTATCTAGTACTGGATGGCGAATTGTCAAACGCCTGCATTTTATTATAAGGGTTTAATTTTTAAAGTTTTTATGAAAGCTTTAGATTATATTCTTCATACAAGTCCGCAAGTACCCACCTATGGTAATCTGATTTATTTTATTATGGACCAATCCTCTTGGCACTCGAAAGTTTATAGAATGTTTCCCACTTATACGTTTTTCTGTGTTTTTATATGATACGCAATGATGAATTTGTACTTCCCTGTCTATTTTTATGGAGTGTAATGTTGATTTTCAGATGTGCTTTTATGTGGAACTCTTCGGAGATCCAAATCATAATAAATAAACTGTAAAACTGTAAACTTGTAGCCCTAAGGATGTACAGGAGTATTGGGGGCGAGTCTCTGGAAACACATGCCTACAGTGGAAAGGGACCCCCTGCTAACACTAGAGATAGGATACTTGATGAAGTATGCCCCCATGAAAGCCATTCTTGTCACAGAAAAATATAGCATGAGGCTCAGGGACAGACAGAAACTGCCAAACCAGTCATGGGTGGATTGTCTTGATTATTCCAGTAAGTCACTAAGTGGTTGGGTGAGGGACAGAAAATGAAAACAATTATATTGAGCTGTATAATTTGATGCAGAGGGAGCACATGCTTAATACTTTTTTTTACAGAGCTGCATCAACACCTAGTGAATAGTAAGCTCACTGAACCCAGGGAGCTTGCTAAGGAGATAGACCTCTGCTTCAGAACCAGCATGTCAAAAGTAAGTTCTCAAAAGGACCCCAAACTAAATTCCAAGGGAACTGTAACCAGTACCAACCTGATCAGGAGAAGAAAGGATTCTTTAATCTCAAGACAGTTGGGTTCGTCCCACAGATATGAGCACTCAAATAGAGACACCAAGTGCCTCAAGAGGGCACAGCCCCCACTGGTCGAAAGACACCAGGATTGGCCAGTGTAGAGCTTGGGGAGGAGGTGGTCCCAGTTAGTCTGGTGGAGAGAGCAGGGCTTACGCTAGTACCCGTGGGTGATAGAGAGATGGTGCCAAAAGCCCACATGCTTTCAAATACTTCTACGTACAAGCAGTGGGTCACAATCAATGGACAAAGAGTGGAGGCTCTGAGAGACACATGAGCCAGTATGACTACTGTGAGGTGTCATCTGGTGTCCTCAGAGCAAGTCATCCTAAATACATTCAACCTGGTCTAAGTGGCAGACAACCATGAGAGCCACTACGAAGTGGCTCTGGTTCCCTTTGAGGGGGGTCTCAGGTTCTCTAAAAGTAGCTATGAACTCTGCCATGCCTGTAGATTGTTTGTTGGGCAATGAACTAGAGCACACTGGAAGAAAGTGGAGCTCAGGTCACACCTGGAGATGTTAGGAGTGTCTGAGTGGTTCTGAATGACCACACACCGAAAAAGGGGAGCCAAGAAAGCCTTAAAGAATGGTCCAGGCAGCTGCCAAGAAGAGGAAGGGCAGGGGGAGCAGGAAAGTCCATCCCGCAGCCTACTGGGGAGGACATTGCAGCCCTGGGAGACCTGTCTGAGGTTGTTGGTTGTCAAGTTAAGGGTGGGCCCACCAGGAAGGAATTCTGTAAGGAACCGAAGGAGTGCCCCACCCTAGAGGGCTTGAGGCAGCAAACTGAGGCCCAGGCAGCAGGTGACACCTCTGGAGATCCCCTCCGATATTGGGAGAATGACCTCCTGTATAATGAGCCTGAGGTTCTTAGACCTGGGTCAACCCTACTGTTGGTGGTACCTTAGTGTTACAGGATCTTCCTACTGGGGCTGGCTCATGATATACCCCTGGCAGGACATCTGGGGCAAGACAAGAACTTTGCCAGGGTTGTCCCTCACTTCTTTTGGCCCAGAAGAAAACAGTCTCATATATATTCTGTAGGTCTTGTCCCACATGCCACACTAGCAGAGAAAAGTTAAAGGTACTCCTGGTTCCCTAGCCTGTCATTAGTGTCACCTTTAATAGGGTGTACAACAAACGTATAGGGCCCCTGGAACCCAAAACTGCCCTGGGCAACAGGTTTATCATGGTTTTGGTGGACCATGCCACTAGGTACCAATAGACCATTCCTCTGAGGTCAGTGACTGCACCTGCAGTGAACAGGGTCCTGATGAGGATTTTTACCTAAGTGGGGTTCCACAAAGAAATAGTGTCTGCCAGAGGCACAGACTTCATGTAAGTGTACATGAAGTCCATGTAGGACGAGTGTGGGGTAACCTATTAACCTCCACACCCTATCACCCCCAGACCAATGGGTTTGACCCTCAAGGGCATGGTTATGGGCCTACCTGAGCCCTTGAGGTGGAAGTGGAACGTTCTATTACCATGCCTACTCTTTGCCTACAGGGAGGTAAAGGAGTAAGGTTTAGTCCCTTCTATCTTCTCTATAGTCACCCTGCGAGGGAACATTTTTTAGTCTGGTCAAAGGAGGCTTGGGAGCAAGCTTCCAGGACGTTGATAGGTACATACTAGCAGGAGTGGTCCATGCAGTTAAGAGCAGTGGGGCGGTGGTGCTGGGTTAGTCAGATTCGACAGACGACTACGAAGGGAAATTGAATAGATAATTAATTTTCCCTCATCGTTGCCTGTCGACATTCCCCTGCCACCCGTCTCCACTGCTCTTACCTGCACGGGCTGCTGCTGCATGCTAGCCCTCTGAAACCAGACCCAGATATAATGGAAGCAGGCCTTTGTGAACTTAGAGGCCAGCTAGGAGATGATGAAAGTCTGGCACAACCAGAAGGCCACTTTGGTAGAGTTTCAGCCAGGCAAGAACATGTGGGTGAAGGAGCCAGTGGAGCCCAGGGTCTTACAAGACCATTGGTCAGTGCCCTATGAGGTGAAGGACTAAAAGAGAAGGTCACCTACTTGTTGGACCTCCAAACCTATAGAAGCCCCTAAGGTTGCTCCATATCAATCGACTCAAGTCACACTTTGCTCAGATGTCATGCTCCTGGTGACAGATGATGGAGTGGAAGAGGAGAGTGAACCTCTCCATGATCTCCTGTTCTCCAAGCAGTACGACAGATCAGTAGAGGATGTCAACCTCTCCCCCACTCTGACTGCTAAACAGCAGAGTGTCTGTCACCAGTTGTTGGGGAAGTTTGCTTCTCTGTTCTGCCTCAACCCTAGGCATACACACTTGTGTACCCACGACATTGATACTAGAGACAGTATGCCTGTAAAGAACAACATTTACAGGTTATCAGACAAGGTGAGAGCTACTATAAAGGACGAAGTCTCTAAGATGCTAGCAGTAGGGGTGATTGAGCCCTCAAGCAGTCTCTCGCCCAGCCCAGTTGTGGTGGTGCCCAAGGCCGCCCCAACCTGCGCCACCCCAGAATATAGGTTCTGTTAGGACTACAGAGGACTCAATTCAGTCACCAAGACTGATGCTCACCCCCATCCCCTCAGCTTTCATCAGGGTACTGTCTGATTGCTCTGGCTGAGCGGGCAATAGTGAGGTCAGCATTATTTATCCCAGAGAGCCTCTTCCAGTTCGGGTGATGCCCCTTGGCATAAATAATGCCTCCTGCTACCTTCCAGAGGCTGGTGAATAGGGTCCTGGCTGGGATGGAGGCATTCTGTGCTGCTACTTGATGGCATAACTGTCTTTAGTTTCAACTGGGAGGGACACCTGTACCACCTCCAGGAGGTACTTCAGTCCCTGCAGCAGGTAGGCCTGACTATCAAGGCCAGTAGGTGTCGGATAGGGCATGGGACTGTAGTATACATGGGCTACCTGGTGGGCGGAGGCAAGGTGCAACCCCACCAGGCCAAGATTGAGACAATCCTGGCCTGGCAGCCCCCAAAACTGAGTTAGAGGTGAAGGCCTTTTCAGGCCTCACTAGATATAACATGAGGTTTCTTAATTGACATGGCACCATTGTTGCCCCCTTAACTGAGCTAACTTTCAAGAAGCAGCCCGAAAAGGTGACATGGACAGAGGTCTGTCAGAAAGCCTTTGACACCCTCAAGGACGCCATGTATTGAGCACCTGTTTTCAAGGCTTCTGACTTCTCCAAGGAATTTATTGTGTAGTCAGACACTTCCAAGCATGGCATAGGGGCTGTCTTAGCCCAGTTGAATGAGGATGGCCTAGACCAACCAGCAGACTTCATTGGTAGGAGGTTACTACCCCGAAACAGAGGTGGAGTGCTTTTGAGAGGGAGGTCTTTGCTGTGATCTGGGAACTGAAGAAGCTGAGACAATACCGGTTTGGGACTCACTTCCAGGTTCAGACAGACCACAGGCTTCTCAGGTGGTTCATGCAAATGAGTGGTGAAAATCCCAAACTGCTGAGGTGGTCAATCTCCCTACAAGGAATGGACGTTACAGTGGAACACTGCCCTGCGTCACACCACAGCAATGGTGATGGGCTCTCCAGGTTCTTCCACCTTAACGATGAGAGCTCCCAGGATGTTGGGTAGTTTTCTCCACTGTAAGCTCGGGCCTATCAACATTAGGGTGGTCTTTCCCCCAACTTTTTGCCTTACTCCCATCTTTGCTGAACTCGTTTTTGTTGATCCTAGGACTCTGTTCTAACCACTGCTAAAGTACTTTTGCTCTCTCATTAAACATGGTAAAATTTGGCTTACACCCAATTGGCACATTACATTTACTTATAAGTCTCTAGTGAAGTAGTACTACATGCACCCAGGGCCTGTGAATTAAATGTTTTTAGTGGCCATGAAGCACTTATTGTGCCACCCGTTTAGGTAGCCTTTTTAAACATGCCTCAGGCCTGCCATTGTACCATGTGTGTATAGTTTTAAACTGTCATTTCAACCTGCCAAAATATACCTTTTGCGAGGCCTAAACCTTAATTTTTAATACAATTCAATTCAATCTCTTTATTTTGATTCAAAGAATCATAAAAGAACATTTGAAAGAGTCATTAAAAACATATCACAAAAAATTCCATCACGTACAGACATTAGGTGCAATTTTTACAAAAGAATAAGGTGCAAAAGATTAAACGAGTTAAAATTCCCATTTTGCCAAGTTGTTATAATGTGTTGGTTAACTTAATTTAATATAAGTATAAAGTGTAAGTGCATACTCAGTTAACCCCGACCGACCAAACATTTAGTTAAGATTATGCTAGAAGATGAATAAAACATTCACTAAATACCAATGGGATGCATACTTACTAATTTACCTTCATTATCAAAAGGTCATGTGGTAAAACATAGTTACATTACATTTTTGCGTCTCGTTTTGCTTAAGTAACTGGAAGCCAATAAAAAACAATAAAACACCAAATACAATGAATTGTGAGCTATCTGATTTTAGTATTTGCAACACCTCAATTATTTTTATACATATAAGTCACCCCTATGGTAAACCCCATAGGGCAAGGTGCAGTGCATTTAAAAAGATGGACATGTACTTTTAAGTTTTACATATCCTGGTAGTGAAAAACTCTCAAATTCGCTTTTCACTGTTGCAATGCCTACCTGTCTCCTACGATAACATTGGGTTACCTTATTACTTTTTATAAGTGATAACTTGTCATTGGGAGCATGTAGGCAAGTCATGTGTGATGTTTGAGGAACTGCAATTTAAAACCCTCTTTAATGGCAAAGTCAGATTGTAAGGCACAATTCTGAAAATGTCCCTTTTCGAAAGTTGCCATTTTCTTGTCCTATTTGATGCCTGCAGTCTGTTTCTGGGTCACATGACTAGGTGTAGTTGGCAATTGGCCTTTTTGTATTCCTCCTAGACAGCCACACAATAGAGAGCCTGGGTGTTGGCAGGATGGGTCCTCTCTGGAAGGATAAAAGGGCTAAGCTGTCACCTCCCACATTTCCAATTCAGTGGCACTGCCTCAGCACACACACAGAATACTTCACAATAGCCTGCTGTGCCCTCAGACAGACTGGGACCAAGGCATGGAGGCAGAAAATTCCAGACACTTCTGTAAGGGGAAACACCAGAAGCTTCTCCCACTAAAAATTGGGCACCAAGTAGAGAAAGGAGACCTCAGACCCATTCTTCAGTGCACTTCTGGACCTGGGGATACTAAAGAAGAATGATGTCCTGCTGCCCGCTGCTTGAGGCCTTCTCTGTTTCCTAAGAAAGAAGACTGGACCTGCACCCTTCATCCTAGGCTGATGTGACTCCAAGTGTGAGCTGACTGACCTCCTGTTCTGAGCTTCAGGGACATAACAAGCTCCAGAGGCCTCTCTGCATCTGCCTAGCTCACCTACGCCTGGATCTGCAACTGTGAGTTCCGTATCCCCAAGATGTACCGTTGTGTCCTGGACCCTTGGTGTGGCATCAGTGGAGCTCCTCCCTCAAGAAAGGATGAAATTCTGAAGGTTTGGGCTCTCTGTGAGTATGAAAGGGTCAGTTCACACCAATATCTTGCCACTGGTGCCAACCACCAACACAAAGCTTTGGTGAACCTGATTCTTTGCACTACATCGACCGCCAGCTACGACTGGCAATGTGAGATCTGTTCTTCATACTTCTGCATCGACAGCCCATGGTGATCACCAACGCAAATTTCCAGCAACGACTGTCCACAACACCCGACAGGATCTTCATGCTATAGCAATGACCATCCCCAACGGCTGGCCTGCTCTGAGCGCTACACTGACAACCATCAGTGACGCTCTCCCTGATCCTTACATCCTCCTCCAAGGCACACTGAATTCTTGGCCCTTTCAACTGGACTTACCTGGTCCCTATATTCGGCTCATGTTCCACTGTGGTCGACCTGAACTTGTGACTTTCACCCGATTTTGCACGACCAGATAACCGCGAGTGGTGCTTTGTGCTTTTGGGTGGTATAATTATCTACTAATTGGATTTTTGTCATTTTAGTGTCAAACAACATAATACATTTTACTTTATTTATTATAAATGTTTGTGGAGTTTTTCTTGTGTTTTCACTTTGTGTGCTGCTTAAAAACTGTACACATTGCCCAACTACTTTTGTACCTAGATACCAGAGATTAAGCATACATTAATTTGGTGACTTTTTGTGATTCACACTGAAAAGGATTGTGGCTGTTGCTTCAGAAGGGTTTCACACCCCTCAGACAACAACCCAACTTCTCACAATATCCCTGTGATCTCAGAAGTTCAACTCTGAAATCCAAGGATATCATAGTTTAGGGTAGGGTAGGTGTGAGTAGAGGATGAAAAGGACCTGTAGATTTCTTGCTCCCTGTTTTACCTTGTGCACAGATAAGGCAATTTTAAACATAAATCTGTGTTTGTTCTTTATTTTGGGGCCCCAAAACAAAAATGTTTATTCAAAATTTCTGTTAATTTCCTCGTTTCATAGTGTCTGGCACTGAGGGAATCGTGACACCGCATTAAAGCCTTTTGGGTCAGGCGAGACCTAAAAATAGTGTCCATCTGGCATGACAAAATGTAGCACATTTCATTGAATGGAGAAGAAAACTGTTCTTCGGTCTCTTCAAAACTGTGATTACACGTTTAACCCCCTCCAAATAGTGTTGTCAATGTGAAAAGCTTCTTTGAGGGATAACTCTTGATAACCATAGTCTTATTTATTACTGTTAACAACAATGTCCTAGAATTAAATGCCACAGGGTGTAATGTTTCTGTGGTCTGGTTTCTTTGTGAGAGTAAGGCTCCTATAGCTGCTGAAGAAACATGAGTATCTAGGAAAAATGTTCTCTACGTTTGAGTGAATTGGGGCTGTTGTGTAGGACGTTAATAATGTTTGGAAAGTATTTTCTTGTTTCTTTCTCCAAATAAAAGTGATTCTCTTTTTCATTAAATACACCATGACTAAAAGTTAACAAAACTGGAAAAACATTGGATTTCTTTGACACTAGAAGTTTAGGCCATTCTCACACTGCCGTGACTTTTTTCGTGATCCATATTGATAACAGCTGCAGAACGTTGGCATTGTCTCCGACATAGCTACGAAGTTTAAGCAGGCTTTCTGAAAAGATCAGTATGGTTCAAAGATACACAATTACATATGTGTCTAATATATATTTTTAAACTTCATTAAAAAAAAGTGCTGGAAGGCTGCAGGAGTGCTACACATACCAAATAGCATAACCACATTTTTAAAAAGGTCATATCTTGTATTAAATGATATTTCCTATTCATCTCCCTCACAAATTCAAACTAAGGGGCTGATTACAATGACGGGCAGACTTGGTCTGCCTGCCACCGTAGCGGTGATTGGGACCGCCCGCCAGACATGCGGCTGTCCCACCACTGCAATTAGGATGCGCCTGCTTTACTGTCGGGTGCATCCTGGGCTTTCAACATTGCGGGCAGTGTTGCTGGCTGCAGCACCGTCCGCAATGTTGAAAGTGCTTGCACCACATTACCCAGCACCACTTGGCAGGCACCACGTAGTGCCTGCCATGTGGTGCATGGACATGCACGGGGGTACCCCCATGTGCAGCAACCACCCACAAACAAGGGGGGCCCGCAACAGGCCCCCAAACCTAATCCCTGCCAGCCTCTCCATGGCAACATCATCACTATGGAAAGGCCTCACCAATATCCACAACCTAATATGGCGGACGGTGCCTGCTAGGCACCGCCACCATATTAGTGGCCCTGCTCTGTCTGCCATGCAATCGTTACGATTGCCACCGGCGGAAAAGTGGCGGACGAACTTTCCGTCTGCCGCGATACCCACTACCATCCTAATATGGCGGTGGGTAAATCTCATTGTGATGGCTGAACGATTGCCACCGCCGGCCCGGCAGTGGCAATCGTTCCGCCATCGTAATGAGCCCCTAAGTTCTACGTTCCACTGATATCTATTCTCATGAGGAGAGATCCAACTTGATTTCACCTTGTAAGGATAGAGTAGTAAGTGGTATTGATTCCTGATTGTGGTTGCATTCAACTTTCTTTATGTTTAAATGTGTTTATTGAATTTTTCAAGAAAAACACAGCATATGGTGGTAGAATAAGAAAAGACATTACAGGAATCTGGACAATCCACGGGTGTATTCGCAGTTAGGGGGGACATGTCGAATTTAGAGTGTGTATAAAACAATGCGCCTATATCGATCGGAATGTGGCCTGCGTCCCTGGAAGGCATACCCTGTAGTTGACCAAGAACAGTAACTCCCACCCCGTCCGGTAGTTCCTGCGCTCTTAAGAGGCTGTCCCTGTACCCGGTGCTGCTGTAACATTGGTTAGGGTGCTAGAGAGGGCTGGGGAGGTCGCCACAATTCTGAGAGTCGTAACACTCGTAGATATTTAGGCTGAGTGACCTCATTGAATTCAGACGAGAGCAGTTTTAGAAAGGGGGTCCAGAGTGTCTGGAAGGAGGCTGTGGAATTAGTTAGAGTGGTAGAGATGCGCTCCATGCCGAGAATGAACCATATCCTGTGCAGCCACCCCGTGTAAGTAGGCAAAGTGGATGAGCCCCAATGAGACAATATGTTTTGCAGCACTGCCCCTAGTACCATCCCCATTTGTCGACCCCTCATGCTCTTAAGTGGATATGTAATGGGATTTGGGAGCCCCAAAACAACATACACCGGGAGCCGCGGGATCTGTGTGTCGAAAAGCTCGTCTACAGTGTCGAGGATCGTGATCCAGTAGGAGGAGAGCAGTGGGCAATTCCACAAGATGTGCAGAAGCGTTCCTTCACCACCACAGCCCCTCCAGCAAGCAGGGCTCCGCCGGGGGTTGCCACTGTTAAGGCGTACTGGGGTGAGGTACCAATAGGTAGCGATTTTCATGCCTGATTCTGTGCTGGCTTCATTTCGAGCTGTGTGCTTTGCCCTATAGTAGATCCCTTCCCAGTCTTTCTGTGTGAGTTCACCCCCCAACTCCCTCTCCCACCTCTTCCTGCTCGGCGTGTCCTGCGGGTGTGTGTTGTGTCTAAGCATTTCATACACGTCGGAGATCAGGCCTTTGTCATTGGTCCTGGTGTGCAGCCATTTCTCGTATTTGGTCAGCCGACGTCCCCCCTCCTTCTTCATTTCTGGTTGGAGTACCCAATGGCATAGCTGCAGGTAGCGGAGTCGCTCCGTTTCAGGGATCCCGTACTCCTACTTCAGCTGGGAAAAGGAGAGGACCCCTGGGATGTCGAAGAGGTGCCCTACTGAGCGACAAGAAGTACTGCGCCACGCCGCGTATGATTTGTCCGACCAGCCAGGCGTGAAATCGCTGTTCCCGAACAGTGGAGTCAGGGGAGAGGGGAACATGGTGAGCTTCCTAGAGGTCACCACCCCGTCTCACACCGACATCACTGATTTGGTGATGGGAGATCACATTAAGCTAAGTGGCCGCTGTGTTTTTTTTAAAAAGGGAACCTTCAAAAGAGGTACACCCGCCAGAGCCCGATCTTGGAAGAGCCACCTCTGTTCCGATTCTGGCCTTGCCCATTCCACCAGGTATTGCAACTGGGCCGCCTTATAATAACTGAAGAGATCTGGTATCCCCAGCCCCCCCTGCATGGGCCGCCTATATTCTAGTGCCTTGCTCATGCGGGGTCTTGCTCTCGCCCAAATAAACTGATTGATGTCACGCTGCAATGAAGCTATCGCCCCGGGAGGTGGCAGGACCGGGAGGGTCTGAAAGAGAAAGAGTGCTTTGGGCAGTAAGGACATTTTGACAGCCGCTATTCTCCCCAATAGGAAGAGCTGGTGTTTGCTCCAGGTGCCAAGGTCTTATTTCGCCTGCCGTGCCAGTTGGGAATAGTTCAAGTGGGCTGTTTGATGCACCGAAGACGCTAATTCCAACCCTAGGTAAGGTATAGAATCCACTACACGGATGCCAAGTATGCAGCCGTCCTGTAGTTGGAGCGACGCGATGCCAGGTTCAGGTCTAGAATGAGCGAATTCCCAACATTGACTCGAAAGTCAGACACTCCTCCGAAAGTCTCTAGCTCCTCTAGAAATGCCAGAGGAGAAACCTGCGGCTCAACTAGCGCTGTTATCACATCGTCCGTGTAGAGACTAATGCGGTGAGTTTCCCCCCCCCCCCAAATGGTATGCCCCAAATGGTACGGTTATCTTGGACTCTCTGTGCTAAGGGTTCGATGTAAAGGGCGAATAGCACAGGGGACAGCGGGCATCCCTGCCGGGTGCCCCTCTGAATCGCGAAGGACTGTGAAGATAGGCCGTTCACCCTGATGGAAGCTGGAGGGCCATTGTAGCAGCAGTCCACCCATTCCTGAAATTTCTCCCCCATGCCGAATTTAGCCATCGTATGACCCAGACAGCGCCAATCCACTCGGTCAAACACTTTCTCGGCGTCTATCGTCAGTAGGATCGCGTCCAGTTTCGTCTGGTGGGCCTTGTCAATGAGGTGAAATATCCACTTGGCGTTATCCCCGCATTGGCGGGTTTGGATAAACCCAGCCTGATCCGTTTCTAATAGGCTGAGCATGCCAGGCCTAGCTGGGTAGCTAGTATGCCTGTAAAGATCTTAAAATCGACGTTGAGCAGCGATATGGGGCGGTAAGAGCCACATTGCTGTCGATCCTTGCCCGGCTTTGGCAAGACCACTATGGCCTCCCCCATCATCGTGGCAGGGATCGGAGCATCCTTTCCAAAGGAGTTGAACAATCTCACCAGGAGCGGGGCCAAGATGTGGCAGAATTTTTTATAGTATAGTGCAGGAAACCCGTTGGGGCCAGGGGACTTGCGCAACTTAAGACGCAAGATCGCTGTGATAACCTCCTGAATCTGTATGGGGGCGTCCAGCCTCGCTGCCTGGTCTGGTGTGAGTGTGGAATTTCAACGGAGTTGAGGTTATCCAAGGATGTCTGGTCCGAGGAGGTATCAGCAGTGTATAAAGTCTGGTAAAAGTCCCGAAAGGTCTGAGCGATGTTTGGGTCTCCCGTGATCTCCTCCTGCCCGTTGCCACGCAGCGAAGGCACTTGAGTCTGCTGTCTCTGGGCCCGAAGCCTAGTGGCCAGGAGGCGGCCCGTACAGTCACCACCGACGTAGTAGGAGTGTTTCAGTCTGACCGCCGCATACTCCGCCCTATCGAGGTCCAGCCCAGCCAGTTGTGCCCTAGCGGCTTTCAATTGTCTCCACACTCCTGGGCGGACAACTCTGCGCCTAGCTCTCTGTGTTCCTTGTTGTCAGCAGCTGCTATAGCAATCAACTCACCACGAACCACCATTTTCAACACCTCTCAGAGAGTTGTGGGCCCTATGTCTGGAGTGTCGTTGAGGGACAGATAGTTCTGAATGCATTTAGTGAGCTGTTGCTCCACCGCCTGTCTATGTAACATCATTTCTCAGAGCCTCCACTATCCGGTCTGATGAGGGCCCATTGCTAACGCCTTGGTCACCGTCACTACCTCATGGTCCGACAAAGCCGCCGGTTCGATGGTCACTGCCCCCACCACCCCATTGATCTCCCTCGTACCCAGGAGGTAATCGATGCGCACATACGATTTATGTGCATGAGAGAAAAAGGTGACTGGGAAGAGTTTGGGTGTGCCTCCCTCCAGAGATCCATGAGGCCCATCTCCCGCAGCCAGGCCCTCCCATCCTGGGAGAGCTCCCCTTGCTGGGAGTAGGAAGACTGCGTTCTATCTTTGCTCGAATCCATTACCAGATTCAGGTCTGCCCCAATGAGGGTCATGTGGTTCTGGGGGGCCAGCGCGTCAGTTAAAGCCCTCTTGAGGAAGACTTCTTGCCCTGAGTTGGGGGCATATCGGGAGCGGAGCACAATGGTGTGGGGGCCGAATTGCATATTGTAGACCAACAATCTCCCTTTAATTTCTGCCTCTTTCTCCAGTACCGTCCCTGTACAGCGATTAGACATGAGTATAGCAACTCCTGCCTTCTTTTCCCCCGAGGAGGAGAAGTATTGATGTGGCAACGCCCTTGAGCGCATACGGTGTTGGTCTCCGACTAAAAGGTGAGTCTCCTGTGGAAGACACACATCAGCCTCCGCATGCTCCAAGTAGGACAGTATGGCCCTCCTTTTGACTGGGTTGTTGAGCGCTTTAACATTGAGTGTAAGTACTTTCACCTCCTTAGTGACCATAACTCACAGTGATTCCTCGCGCCTAAGTGTCCCCAGAGGTATGCGCCCCTCCCCAGTGCGGCGATGCTCCCCGTCGCAGGAAGGAGAAGTGAGCATGCAGGAGAGAGAGCCAGAGGTCTCCATGAACATGAATAAAGACCAGCCTGAGGATCAAACCCTCGTTATGCTGTATCTCAGAAGCACCGTCTGCTAGAATAACCAAGCGTACTACTGGACGTCCAACCCTCCCCACCCAATCCCCAGCCCAACCAATCCCCAACAGTCCCCACCCGCCAGTGTGAAGCCTCGCCTCCCACCATTCATCCCCCCCTCCCAGAACCCATCCCTTCCCTCCCAAACCCCAACCGCAAGGCCCCAGAATAAACCCAAAATTAACCCCATTGAAAAGTCCAGAAGAGGCGGATTAATCTGCGCCTCCTTGGTGAGAGTACATTAAAGGGGGTAGTTTGCGGCCACCTTCAGTGCCCCCGCCCCCCAGCCCCCTCCGCCACCCCCGTCCATGATGCAATGTCACTCATCTGAGGCCCAGCATGAATCAGTCCGCATTCCTGGACCCAGTAGTAGCAGACACCGAGTCCAGCGCCGCTTGGCGCCACTGGGCGATTGCTCTAGTGTCCGGCTTGGAGGCAGAGTTGGTTGTTCCCTGTCCACCTACGCGTTGCCACCACTCTCGTTGGTGTTTGGGTGTGGTATTTTCATCATGGTTGGGAGGTTGGGTGCTGTCGATGTTCAGGATTTTGCAAGCTTCTTGGAGGGATCTGATCTGCAGGAGTTTGCCGTTCAGTTTAAAAATTATTCAAAAAGGATGCCCCCAGGAGTAAGGAATGTTGTGATCTCAGAGGTAGGTCGTGACTGGCCGAAAGTCTCTCCGCTTTTTTTGGAGCGTTATCTGAGCAAGGTCCTGAAACAGAGCGATGGGGTGACCCTTATAAATTAGTGGTTGGGCGGCTCTGGCACGTTGTAAGATGAGTTCTTTGAGTTAGAAGTCCGGTAAGTAAGCCAAAATATCCAGAGGTGGTGCTGGTGCTTTACGTGGCAGGCCCACGCGATGTGCTTTATCGATTTTTATGGGAAAATCTGAGTCTTCCTGTAGTATGTGGCGGAAGAGTTCCTGCAGATATTGGGTAATATCTGAGCCCTCCTCGTTTAAAGGCACACCCGAACGCAAATGATGTTTCTTCGAGAACGGTTCCCCAAGTCTTCCGTGTGGGATTGGAGATCCATTTGTTGTTCTCTGAGGCGCAAGACTTCTTCCTGTAGGTGTTCCACCTCTTCGTCTCTGGATTGTTCGCGTTCCTCTATCGTGACAACTCTTTCTCCCACTGCATCGATATCTCGTCGAGCTTCTCTAATTTCGTTGGAGACTTCTTTTTTGAGTTCTTGAAAGTCTTTTCAGTGTGGAGAATAGTTGGGCTAAGAAGGTGTGAGTGACTGGTTCCTCCGGGCTCCCTGCGCTGGACCCCCCAACTGCCGTCGGTGAGCTGCAGCCCTCCTCAGTTCCCGCTCCCGCCAATTTTGGAGAACAAGTCCTTGACGTTTCTGTCCTTTTTGGTCCTCGCAGTGGATAGGCGATTCGTGTCGTGGGGTCTGCATCTATTTACTTCGGCTTTGCTCTGTGCAGTGGTAGGTAGGAAAGGCCAGCCCCCCCACCTCCGGTGTATGTATTGTAGCTACGACCCGGGGATGGGCTATGCAATAGGAACTCACTCAGGGGCAGCCGTCTTTGGAGCTTGTAGTTGCGAGAACCTCTGTGGTTCTGTCCGGGCTCCACTGGCCGGAGCCTCCGTGCGTGCCTCTTGAGACCCCTCTCCAGGTGTCCCCTTCACTTCATAATGGTGCATGGGCTGTTGAGTGGGGCCCCTACACAACCAGCAGCCTCTCCTACTGCGTATGTCTCTGCACCAGGACCCTGAAATTAAATGAAATGAAATTTATAAAGCGTGATGGCTACCCGTAGGCCTCCCAGCGCTGCAACAGACAGGCAAGAAGCAGGAGACAAGGAAGGAAGCTTAAAACAACCAGGTTTTTAGTGACCTGTGGAAGGATAAGAGGTTAGGTTCCTTTACGTAATTGAAGTGGAAGAGCATTCCATCCAATGGCACCATTATATAAAAAGGAACGGCCACCACATCTGGCCCGTCTTATTCTGGGTTGAAGGGCAAGAAAAGATCCAGATGACCGAAGGTCTTTCTTCGGATGATAAGGGGTGATCAGTGACTGTAGAATGGGGGGCCATTCTTCCAGAAGGCTTTGTGAGCCAGACACATAGCTTTAAACTGCATCCTTTGTCTGATAGGCAGCCAGTGCAAGCTCTTTAATGCCTGTTTGGCAGATTGCCAACGAGGAACCTGAAGAAGTCTACGGGCCGCACAATTCCTGGGGTTGGTATGGCTTCGCCTGGCTTGAGTAGCATCTGAGTCAGGGCGCGTACCTCGCCATGGTAGCTTTGCCGAGTTTGGGAGCAGTGATTTGGTACTCAGACTTAAGGTCGTTAACCGCTCTGCGCACTGCGGACCAGTTGTATGGGTGTTGTTTCAGTCCCCAGCACAGGTTGATGACCTCCCCTCTCCCTTCTGGGTCCGCCACCCTGCGCCACCACCCACACAACGCAGGGTGCCTATTGAAGTCTTGCGTGGGTGCTTGCGGTGGGATGGCCGTCCTCCAGCACTCCCGTCCCTCTCGCTGGACGCTATGTCGCAGCTAGGCCTTGCGCCGGGCCGCTCGCGCAGATGAGTCCCAGGCAGTATGGTCCCTGCGCCGCTCTCGCAAGCCCATGTAGGTCTGGGGTGACGTTCGCAGTCCGTCCGCGGGTGTGTGCTGCTCGGGGCAAGGTGTCCTCCGGTGCTGCAATTAGGATGTCCCAGGCTCCGGTGTACAGACTGTGGAGTTGCGGAGTCTCAGTCATCAAAGACGGCCGCCATTTGTATCTTGCCGGTCATGATCGGGCGGCGCTCGCACCCAGCCACACGCAGTCTTAACCCCTAATTCTTCTGCATCAGAGGCTCTGTGGGGCGAGACAAGCTTTGCTGGATTATTTTTATGTCTTTTGAAGGGCTGTTCAGTGCAGGATTAGGCAGCGGCGAGAGACCAGGAGCGGGAGCTGGTGCAGAACATGTCTCACTCGCTCGCCATCTTGGCCACGCCCCTCAACTTTCTTTAGATGTTACATGAATAGTACTCCCCATTAGGTTTTGGAATGACGAAAATTGGGACCCCTTCTGAGGAAGTTCTTCCTTTTCGATTATGAGGGTATACGTTTGACCAAGTGGAACGTCTGGTCTAGGCATCAATTCAAAACCATAATCATAGGGGCAATAAGATATTAATCTAATTCTTGATGAAGACATCAGTATATTTCTTGTAGGCCTCTGGGATGTGTTTATCATCTGATGATTTCCCTGTAGTGGTAGATATAACAAGAGACATTGAAATTCTTGGCTTGGTCTAACCTTACTATCCTGGGAAGCAGGGTTTCTGATAGTAGGATGAATAAAAGCTTATCAACGGTACTTGCCAACAGATCTCCAGTCATGTTTTCTTAACCACTTAGGGCCTGATTCACAAAGGAAAACGTAGAGCAAAAGTCTAAATTGACGACTAACGGTATTCACACAGGTAAACTTAGACCAAAAGTCTAAGGGGCTTATTTATGAGCCCCTGTGTCACTTTTGTGCCACAGTTGCGTCACTTTTTTGACGCAGTGGTGGTGTAAAATATGCGCCATATTGCACCATATTTATGAAGTGACGTATCTAGGCAGATGCATCACTTCGTAAACCTCTGTGCTAAATTATACCTGTGTCAGGTATAATGTATGCTGGGTGGGCGTTCCCCCGCAAGAACGGGTCATAGGAGTGATGCAGTGAAATCTATAAGATTTCACTGTACCACTTCTAGGACACCAATGCGTCAAAACCTTATGCCTGCCTCATGGAGTTTGCCCCATGTGAAAGGACACATTGCTGTAGTTGTGTCTGTTTTCAGACACACCCCAGCAATGCTCCAACAGATACGTCAGTAATACTGATGTATCTGTCATTCCTTGTGACATGATACGTCATACAGTAAATATGACGCATCCATCATGTCGCAAGGAGAGCACAACGAGATGTGTCCCATCACTGCTTTCATGCAGCGATGCAACACTTCTCATAAATGAGGCCCTAAGTTTACGACCTTCAGTATTCACAAAGGTAAGTTACGAGTAGTATCTTTACGTCCTCTGTCGGGCCAGAATCTCTGCCCAAGTGCCGGGATTTCACTTCGCAAACCAGAGTGTACTCTCGAATATTTCCACATGACCTAACGTATTTGCCATTTCAAAATGTTTAGTGGCTCAATATACATCTCCAGTCAAAGAGGGTCTGTCAGTTTTCCTGATTGCTGCTATTTACTTCCATTTCCGGCGGAAGGAGGTTGGCGCTCTAGAGCTCCAACCTCCCCCATATAAACCGGATGCAACAAGCGACGCGCAGTGGACGCGCTGTCACTTGTAAACGGTGCTTTTAAATTGCCGATAACTTGTGTAGGCTGTTTGTTTTAAAACTGAATTAAGACCATTTCTCTTTGTATGCTGTTTATATTGTATTAAGACGAATTTTCCTTTCGGAATGCTGCTAAAAATGAATTGAGATTTTTTTATGATAACGTCTTACCTCACTGTTGTGTGTTAGACTCCCCGGTCCACCGCGAGCGTTGCTCGATTGTTGTGGAGGGAGGTTTTCTTTTAAAAATGTTTTAACTTCCTTGCTGCTATTTACTTCCATTTCTGGCGGAAGGAGGTTGGAGCTATAGTGCTCCAACCTCCCCCATCCATAGGATGCAAAAAGCGACGCGCAGCGGACGCGTGCAGCAGACGCACCAAAGGTAAGCCCGTCTGCACGTCCGCGCCAGGACAGCGCCAGAAGCCAGGACCTCTGGTCAGGCCATTTCAGATGTGAATACCGTAAGGAGCATTAAGTGCTATTCTAGACAGGAATTACTCGATTTTAGAAATATTAATTTACCATACTGTCAACATGATTCTTTGCTACTAGTTAAAGGACCTTTTTTGTGTAGAAATTGCTATTATCAGAGCAATGTTGTCGATACAAGGTGGGCCTGGGTAACATCTGATCATCAGCTATCAAACAAGACTTCCTTCCATTTAGGCCCTGCCTCCTCACTATGTGAGCCATATTCCACAACTAAAAACCAGCGAAAATGGAAAAACTTACATTGTAATGTCTGTTCCCTTCCCAAACATTCTACTGAAATTTGGGACTTATTTTCCTCATTACAGCCTGAGCTGGGGTTTCTAACGGAAACCTGGCTCAAACCCCATTCAACGCCTTCTATCACCTTGGCAACACCAGAGGGCTACAAGTTTATTAGAATGGATAGATTAGTCAAGACCGGGGGAGGACTCGCCATTATTCATAAAGATAGTATCAACGTTTGTGTTCTGGATGAATACTGCGACCCAAAGATGGAAGCTCTCATTTTCCGAATTGATTTATCAGCCCAAGTCAGTTGGAAAGGGGCCTTGATCTATCGCCCTCCTGGTCCCATAGCAGATTTTTCAAACTTACTTACTGATCTCATAGCCCCACATGTACTTGCCAGTACTAACTTTTTGTTACTAGGCGATTTTAACATTCATAGTGAATGTTCTGACAACATGGAACAATTAGCCTTTCTGAATAATCTTGCACTTTTAGGCCTAAATAAACTGAATGAAGGTCCTACCCATATGGCTGGCCATACATTGGATATTGTTCTGTCCAACTCACCTGATATACAGTGTGAACAGCCAGTCCAACTTACATGGACTGCCCATTCTCTAATTGAATTTGTTATTAAGAGACATAAGGTTGAACATAGAGGTCCACGTTGTGACACTGGATGACTCGTAGACAATGGCAAAAACTTTCTTCAGAGAATTTCCAAGCTTCCCTAAAAGTACCTTGGAATAAACCTTCAGATAATCTAGAAGAAGCACTCACTAAATACAATTTTGCATTAACAGAAACAATTGACCATCTTGCGCCAGTGAAACCCACCTCTACTTATCCAAAACGTCAGCAAGCCGTCTGGTTCACCCCCCAGCTACTTACTAAATAAAAACTATGCAGAAAACATGAGAGGAAATGGCGTACCACTCATGAGGAGAGTGATAAAATCCAGTTTCTAACCTCTTTATCAAGCTATCATAGTAGTATTAAGCTCGCACAAAAGAATTACATCTCCACCCAACTTACATTGGCTGGTAATGTGCTGAAGGTTTTATATAATATCCTTCAGTCGTTTACGAAATCTAAAGCATGCGAAAATGTAGAAGCACCTTCACAAATACTTTGTGATAACATAGCATCTTTTTTCTCACAAAAAATGTAATCAATTTATGATAATATTGTATCTGCAGGGAATTTACATCAAATGCAAACTGTGACAATAGATGCAGCAGGCTCGACCTCTTCTATGCTGCTTGAGAACTTCCCCCCGCTTACCACTACAGACGTAGAAGCTTTAATGCACCAAGTGAAGACCGGCTCCCTGTGTGACCTGATCCCTGCAAGAATAGTTAACACCCTTACTAATCAACTTGCCCCACTAATTGGACATCTTTTGAATCTTTCTCTAAAAGAAGGCTATGTTCCTCCAGAATGGAAAGTAGCTCAGATAATGCCTATTCGTAAGAACGTGAAGGCCCCTCTGACTGATCTGACCAATCTTCGTCCTATCTCACTCTTGCCATTTCTGAGTACAGTACTAGAGAGATATGTCAATAAGCACCTCTCCAGTTATGTCGAATTGTCAGGTAACCTAGACTCCTCTCAGTCAGGTTTTAGGCCTAAATATAGCACCGAATCAGCCTTGCTAGCGGTCACTGATAACATCAAAATGACCCTAGACAAAGGCCATTCTATGATTCTGGTGCTATTAGACCTATCTGCCGCATTCAACACTGTTTCCCATCAAATACTACTCAGAAGGCTGAAGGAAATAGGACTAAGAGATTCTGCCTTTCGTTGGATGGCTAGTTTCCTCTCTGGTCGGACCCAGACGGTTAATTTAGGCCCGTATCGTTCGGCACCCATAGAACTTACCAAGGGAGTTCCACAGGGCTCTGAACCCCTCTGAGCCCCTCTCTATTTAATATCTATGTGGCTCAATTGGCTAATGTTCTAAGGAAACATGGGTTTATTCCGATATCTTATGCTGACGATACGCAGCTACTCTTTCCCTTCAGCGAACTAACTCTGACTTTTCAGGAGACCTTCTCTTTGGGCATGAATGCCATTTCACAATGGATGAGGAACAACTTTCTTCAGTGTAACGTTGGGAAGACCGAGCTCTTACTTTTTGGTGAAGCCCTCTTATTATGGTCTCGTAATTGGTGGCCCTCTAATCTTGGAAAGCCTCCTATTCCCAAAACTTCTGTTAAAAACTTGGGAGTCCGGTTAGACCATGCTCTCACTTTCAAAGAACATGTTGGCCAGACAGTTGGTACATGCTTCAACACTTTGGGCCTTCTTCGGCGAGTCTTCCATTTACTCCCAGATTCTGTAAGAAAGACACTGACTCAGGCTCTTATACTGAGTCGCCTGGACTATTGTAATGGTTTGTTGCTGTCTGCTAATGAAGCGTCAATCAATAAATTACAGGTGGTTCAGAATACGGCGGCGCGACTGGTTCTGAATATGCCACCCACATTTGCTTCCCGCCCTCTTCTCTTAAAACTCCACTGGCTTCCAATACGCCAACGGATTAAATTTAAGATTTGCTGTACTATCCACAAAGCATTACTTAATCTTGGTCCCAGCTATCTGTCAGAAAAATTCAGTCCCTATCTTCCCCCGAGATCTTTGCGTTCTAGTACCAAACACCTACTGATAGTCCCTAGAATTAGGAGAGCTAGATTAGGAGGGAAATCTCTATCATACCTCGGACCGAAATATTGGAATGAACTTCCCTTTTTTTTAAGAGAATGCTCAAATCACGTAGCTTTTAGGAAATCTCTTAAAACTATTTTATTATTTATTATTATTTTAATAAAAAAATAATAATAATAATCTTACAGCCTTCGTTATACAGCTGATATGCCTCCACAAAAGCGCAGAGGTACTCCTTGGAGTCGATTCTGGTGCTATATAAACCCTTAAATAAATAAATGGCCTCAGGAGTTGACTTTTGTTGAATATCAATCTGATTTTCTTCTTTGAAAATCTTCTATCCATAGAGCATCCCAAAGCTCCTGAATCTAGTAAAGCTGGTGTATCCAATGACACTTTCTGGATGGTTAGAGTTAGGGGCAAGTGAAAATTAGCCTCATAAGGTACAGGACATGGCCCAAATCTATTTTTTTTTGCCAAAATACAGACAGAAACCAAATCATCATCTCCTTTCCTTTTCTTCCCTTGAAAGACTTCTCCTATTATTACTGATAATTGTATTTTTCTGCTCTTTTATGCACAATCTCAAACCATTTAAGCTGTGGATTTGTTCTTTCTGCTTTCTGACTTGTTATGTTATGTTATTGCACACTCGTAAAGCGCACATCCACCAGATGGTCTCTTCGCGCTAGGCAACCAGTCAACTTCAACCTTTCTTAGCAATAAGCCTGTCTGAAGAGCAGTGTTTTCAGGAATTTCCTAAATGTGGCAAGGTTCATTGAGGCCTTTGGGTCCAAAGGCAAGCTATTCCATATAAGAGGGGGCAAGAACGGCACACCGACGCCCGCTGATCCTTTGTTTTTTCCAGGGTGGAATTGTCAAGAGGTGCAAGTTGCTAGATCTTAAGGCTCTAGTTGGGCAGTATTCAATAAATCTCGACTTAACGAAGACAGGGTAGCTCAAGTACAGGGACCTAAAAACCATGCAGCATGCTTTAAACATTAATCTCTGTACAACTGGCAGCCAGTGAAGGTCCATCATTACCTGGGAGATGTGGCAAAGTTTGGGCAGGGTGTAAATCAGCCAAGCAGCCTGAATTTGAATAAGCTGTAGCCTGCACTGAAGGAATTTAGGGAGGCTCAGATAAATTGCATTAGCATAATCCAATCTAGACATTACCAGAGCTATAATTACTTGGATCAGAGCCTCCTTAATAAGGATTTTTTTTTTTAAATGTATGCGACGTCACTGGCAAAAGCAGACAGAAGTCACAGCTCCTACCTGCTGCTTAAAATAATGTTCTGCATCTGTTATGACACCCAGGCTTTTTAAAACCTTTTTTGGTGATTGGGGGAGAGCCCATCTCGCTATGCCAACACGAGGGACACCAACAGTTCACCTTACTTTTTGTGAGCATTATCTCCATTTTATCGGGATTCAGCTTCAAATGATTGCTGTTCATCCAATCTTGGATGAACCACATCGTATCCTGAAACAAGTAGCGAGATGAAGGGCAGTCGCTAAGCATGAACAATAGTCGCATGTCAACTGCATAATTAAAAATGTTGATACCTTTGTTTTTGAGGGCATTGCTCAGGGGGCAAATATAGATGTTAAAAAGGTGGGGAGACAGCAAAGAGCCTTGAGGAACCCCGCAGTTCAGTCACACCTCTGAAGATGAATAAGGAGGTAGCCTAACTGATTGAGATCTGTCCCTCAAAAAGGAGAGGAGCCAGTTCAATGCAGAATCTCTGAAACCCGCAGCCCAGATCCGGTCGGCCAAAATACTATGATCGACCGTAATGAAGGCCGTAGACAAATCCTACAGCACCAGGACTTGGGCGTTGCCGTTATCTACCTCTTTTCTCATATCATCGACCACAGACATAATCACCGCTTCTGTAGAGTGAGCAGGTCGAAATCATGTTTGTGCAGAAACCAAGAAGCCTGACTCCTCAATGAATAGACATAAATGATGCGCTGTGTGGGCCTCGAGTAGTTTGGCAAAAAAGGGTAAGAGCAAGATAGGCCTAAAGTGTTTCATATCCGTAGGATCAGGACTTCATTGCTGGGTGTCAAATGTAGTGCAATATTAACTAAGACTGTTGTTGTGATCAGCCAATTAACCACCAGGAAAAGCACATCTTTCAACTCCTCATGCATGCCATGATAAAATCTGCTGCCACAGCCTCATCGCTCTGCATTGGACAAATAAGGGCATCTTTTAACTCTTTATGTAAGCCCTGATAAAAATCTGTCGCTGCAGCCTCATCGGTTTACCATGCACAGCAACATGAAGCACACAACAACATCCGTGGAAAAAACAAACATCAAAACTACAAGGAAGCAATAAGACAACCAGTAGATGCCTCCCTTATGATGGCAATAACCAGAGAGAAAGGGGACCAATGTGTCAATAACCAACTGCTAGTAAACCCACTGGTTTGCAGAACAATAATTCAACAGACTTGAAAACAATGTCTGCCCCTGTGTTGAGCTCGAGAAACGGCGAAACGCCAATCAACAAGAAATTCATAACTGACCTCTTCCAAGGCCTCAGGGATAATTCACAGCCCTAAGAAAGAAGCATAAACAAGACATTTGTACGGTGAAAAAAAAAACTTTTACTTGGGGAGAGGGCCCACAGCCTTGAGTAGAAAATGGGAGAGAAAGAACAGGAGTTAATTAAAGTGAAAGAACAGAATGTGATTCTCTAGAGCCATGGATAAGCCCCGGAGCACCACTGTCAATGGAAAACGTCAGAATCTTAGGAGCCCCATGAGAGGCAGAGGGCAACGATATTGGGTGATGCATCGAGAGGCTCTTCCAGGATTTGCTCCACACGCCATAGATTGAGGAGATCCTGTTGGACACAATTCACCATACTGCTTCAAACAGAGCAAGATATTTCAGAGTTCCAGACATCCTCTGAAGAATCCACTTCATTCAATAGAAAGTGAAGATTATCAAGAGGCACAGAACAACCGGAATTTCACACTGGAAGGATATCACTGTCTGGATATACCAAGGCCTATCAGCCATAACTTCACCCTACAAAAACAGAGAGCATTCAAACAGGTAGTTGACTTTCTGTAGTGAAAGGACATAAACTACATTTCGGGCTATCCCTTCCCTCTCATCTCTGTTTGCCAAGGTCAGCAATATCGGAAATGGTATCTGGAAGAAAATGCTGCTGATAGCGGAAGATCAACAAAATGATGCAAGACAAGTGGAGGGGTGCCTGTGAGATTCCTGCTCAGTTCCACTAAAGTATAGATGAAATATGAAGGAAACAACATGTAGCCCACTGTCACCACCACCAGATCGCACCCTGTACACCCTAAACTAAGGCTAGGAAGCAAAGACAGAAAACGGAATTAGCACCCATCATTTGAAGAGTCTCATTAAAATTGATTAGGACATGAAACATCCATAGCGACCAGTAGAAGAAGCAGGTCCAAAATTTGCTTGTAGTCGAAAACAAGGGTTCTTTATTCAAATATATTCAAATGCTTAAAATCTAAAGACCATAAAAGTGAATCGTTTAGCCAACGCGTTTCGTCTCTATCGAGACTTCTTCAGGGCTCAAAGTTAAATATTTGTAGAATCAATTGTATTCCACTTAGGAAAAGAAAAGTTTCAATGGCACAGATAAATGTTGTTGCACAATAGTTGTCTGAAGTGAATTGTCATCAAATGATAACAAGATAGGCAGGGTGGCCAGCAACGATCTAAAGCGTCTGTACTCCGACCGCTTCGGAAGAAGTCTTGATAGAGACGAAACGCGTTGGCTAAAAGATTCATTTTTATGGTCTTTGGATTTTAAGCATTTGAATATATTTGAATAAACAACACTTGCTTTCGACTACAAGCAAATTTTGGACCTGCTTCTTCTACTGGTCGTTATGGATGTTTCATGTCCTAATCAATTTTAATGAGACTCTTCAAATGATGGGTGCTAATTCCATTTTCTGTCTTTGATTGTATTTGGGTTTACCCAATAGGAAGTGGAGAAGGGTGCACTTCCTGTTTTTTTCAGCACCATCGCAATATTATCAGACCACCATTAGTAATAGGTGCAGGATCTTTGCCTCAACCCTTTGTGTGTTGTGTTAATTGTTATAAGGCTAGGAAGCATTCTTAAAGGACATGATCCAAAAGCTTACTTCTAAAATGCCTGCCCCACTACTAATTGGTGGGGACTGGAACCTGATTGTGGATTGCTCAGTACACAAGATGGAGGGGCACAGGAACAGTTTCAGAGCAAAGGAGTAGATTGCTCAGAGAGAGGGGCCTGGTGGAATCCTAGAGGAAAGTTGACCAAATGGAAATAGATTACACACATTACTCTCCTTGCACAAATCTTATGCAAGAATAGAAATGCTTTTAGTGGACCAGACGATGGTCCCTTACTTAAAGTGGGTGAATCATGGGTAACATACACCGTACAGATATCTAAATATGACTTTTAAAAGGTAAAAACAGTTCTGTCCATAGAAAACTATGGGTGTGTCACTTTTAGCACAAAGGGGCATTTGGATAGCGAGTCCTTAATAGCGATTTTTAGCAAATCACTATTATGGACTCGCAAAATGTAATGTATGTAGGAATCGCAATAATAATTACGATTCCTACATTATCCTTAATTGCGAATCTCAAATTGCGATTTGCAGTTAAGGAACACCTTCCCATTCATTCCTATGGGCCTACAGGCCTACAGGCCCATAGGAATGAATAGGAAGACTTTCGCAATTTGCGAGTACCCGTTTGTTACTTGCAAATTGTGAATGCAATTTCAAGGGTGCAAGGGTATGTATGTGCGCCACATGGCTCTTTGAAAAATGCAAAAAGGTGCATTTTTCAAAGAAATCGCAAATTACCACCAACCTGAAGTTGGTGGTAATTTGCGATTTCTTAAGCCAAATTCGCACAGCTTGCTTCCTACATTGTATTTAAAGAATCGCAATTTGCAATTCCTTAAATGCATTTGCAAAATAGGGAATCGCAAGTTTTGCGATTCCCTATTTTACGAGGGCCTTTTGGGATGATACATCCCAAAAGGCTTTTTCCCATTTGCAAACGGGACGATTCTGTGAATCGGCCCGTTTGCGAATGGGAAAAGGGCTTGATACATATGCCCCAAAGTACCTTGAATGCGTCAAAATTACAGGACGAAAATAGGACGGTGATTATTTGGTTCCTTACTCACAGGGAAGGTGATGCGTCGGTTCCTTGCTCCAGGGGAGGTGATGCATTGGTTCCTTACTGCCATGCAGGGGAGGTGATGCGTCCATTGCTTACTGGAGAGGAGGTGGTTTGTCGGTTTCTTACTGAAAGGCAGGCATCAATGTAGATTTGAGGCACAGGTGCGATTCATGGAAATCTGGAATGTGCTGTAGATGGATGTGGCAGCAGCAAATAGGCGCTATGTCAGTTTCTTCGGCCGCGGCCCCACGATGCGTCAATCTTGATAGCCCCACAGCAGTGCCTGTAGCAGAGTCAGTGTGGTGATCTCAGACTTCGGAGACGGTGAGCTGAATTCGGCGTACAGTGTTTTTTTCGGCCGTGGCAGGCAGCAGTGTGTTGAAATTTTCTTTCATACGGTGGGGCTGGGTTGGAAAAACAAGGACTGGAAGGGTGATGGTTCGATTTTGATGGTTTTCAGCAGCAAAACAAACTCCAAGGGCCCAAAACTGGAATTGGCACCACAAGGCAGGTCATAACTCCCAGCTGTGGAGTTAAGGGGTGCTGCAAGGGAAGTCTTTGTGACCCTGAGACTTCTTAACAGGAGGTAAGATCTACATCAAGCCCTTGGAGAAACTTCTTAAGTAGGATACAAGAGAAAAGTAAAAGTCCAGTCCTTTCCACTGCCCACGGATAGAAGCAGCAACTGCAGGCCGACCCAGCAAAGTAACACACTGCAAAGAGGAAGTACTCCTCAAGGCAGCTCTTCAGCTCTTCTTCTTGGCAGGATCCTCTTAATCGAGAAGTGTTCTAAAGTTCTGGGGTCAGGGCCCCACTACTTTTACTACTTTCAGCCTTTGAAGTGTGCAGGTTTCAAAGAAAGTCTCTCTTGCTTACCAGAATCATTTCTGTCCTCACTGCTCCAGCCACCCTACAAGGGGGTCAGACAACATTGTGAAAGGCAGACACAGCCTTATTTAGGTGTCAGCGACAACTCCTCCCACCACTCTAACTCAGGAAGACCCATCAGGATATGCAGAGCACACCTCATCTCCCTTTGTGTGAGTGTCTGGAGTGAACGCACAAATAGCCCCCGTCGATCTAAACCAGATGTTGATTCCACAAGCAGGCAGCGGCACACAGAATGTTAAAGGAAGAAAATGCCCTCTTTCTAAAAGTGGCATTTTCAAACATACAATTTAAAAACCATCTTCACTAAAAGATGTATTTTTACATTCTGAGTTCAGGGAACCTAAACATCAAATCTCTAGCTATTCCCTATTGAAAGTTACACTCGTAGAATGTTACAAGGCAGCTCCAATGATACCCTATGGGAGAGCTAGTCCTTGCAATAGTGAAAAACGAAATTACCAGTATTTCACTATGAAGACATGTAAAACACACCAGTAAATGTCTCACATACACCGCACCCTGCCCATGGAGATACCTTGGCCCTACCTTAGGGGTGCCTGACATGTAGCAAAATGGAAGGTTTGGCCCTGGCAAGTGGGTGCACTTGTCAGGTCGACATGGCCGATAAAAACTGCACTCACAGTTTACAAGACTACTCATGTATGTGGCACAATCAGTGCTGCAGGCCCACTAATAACATTTGATTTACAGGCCCTGCACACACACATTGTGTAATTTACTAGGGACTTACCAGTAAATCAAATATGCCAGATGTGTATAAACCAATCACCAATGCAATATAGACGGAGAGCATATGCACTTTAGCCCTGATTAGCAGTAGTATCATGCCCAGAGTCCTAAAGCCAACAAAAACAGGGTCAGAAAAATAGGAGGCAAAAGTCAAAAAAGTTTGGGGATACACCTCCAAAATGGCCAAATCCACCATTGTTGTTGCTTAAAAAGGTATATGGGAGCACTTGTAATCAAATAGATATGATGAGCCACATATAGTGGATTTTACCTCACATTTGCTTCTGTAGGGGAGCCTTTGAGGCAATGGAGTTCATTGTGAGTCAAGGTACTGAAAACTCCTTAATACATATTACTCGTTTGGGTGTGAGACCTAGCATTGGGTAAGAAGTAAGGGAGAAGAACATTGACAATGCTACTCCTCCTGGCTGACACAGAGGCCTATTGGCTTAATGTGGAATAACTGGTCAGCTTTGGTATTTCTTTGGGATGGAAAAAACATCTCATGATGTACTGGGGTGTGAAAAGACAGGGAATGGGTTACCATTATCTGCTTGTCTTTATTTCTCTGTTCAGAAATCTCAGTAAAACACTATTGAAATGTGAGACTATAGTTCAACTACCAGGAAATGCTAGCCCAAGCCATGGTCATATCCAGAGTTAAATATGGCAACGTGATATACAAACGACTTTCTGCACATCACTATATATGGGTACAAAATACTTGGCAAATAAAATATTTCTAGCAGGAGCAAGCAAAGACCTATGGATAAATTTGTTCTCTTTGTGGGCATTTTCAAAGTAGTAGAAAAGTTCCATCATGAAATGTACCTACTCCAACCATACATGATTAATATGGAACTTTCTGCTACCTAAGACACACATAGCACCACCCTTCATGTTATTCAAGTCCAGCCTTAAGAACAGCTGACATGCTACCTGTCAAGTGATTGCCCCTTTTCACTTTATTTTCTAACACACACTAATAATATATAACACTGAATGATCCACAGGCATAAAGGGGTTTGCAGCCCAGTAGATAAGGCTACGTTAACTGGCTCAAGAACTGCTAACACATGAAAGTTAAACAGCAATTACAAAATTTGGTGTATATTATACTCACACTTGCCAGGAAGAGCCAGAATGACCACAGGAAGACTTGCACAAGGCCCAGTTGACAGGAGAGCTCTATGTAGGAGGACACTCAAGTAAATCCAAAAACAGCATATTCTTGGTTGCAAAGGGTTTTCACCAGAATATTGATGAAAACATATTGAGGTGTCAAAATATGGTTGCCAAAATATCAAGAACCAAAATATCAACAAGGTAAGTATATATAGATGAGTATTAGGATACCATATTTACCTTCACATAATCGTAACTTGACAATACCTTCAAGGTGCTTAGATATGAAGTTAATAATAGTAAATCTATACTGACCTATATGCACTTAACAGTCATGATATTTTAGTTCTTCATATTTAGGCCTCAATTTTTTGGCCACACAATATTTCTTCTTCAATATTTTGACATTCTATCTGATTGAGAATATATATTGCCTCTTTTTGAAGAACTGGTAGTCATATACTTTCCGCAACCCATCCCCTACCTGCCTCGACCACTCTGTTCCAGTCCCAAAAGGACCAGGAACCAGTCTCAGTTCACATCATGCCATCCTGGATCCAGTTCTGTTGGCTACGGGAGGATGTTCTGATGCCAGAAATGTTTAAACCCTCTTTCTAACCTTTATGGCTCTGTGTATGTTGATTGTTTAAGTCACGATTGAGACTCTAGACCACGTTCCCAGTGAGAATTGTCAAAAACCTTGGTTTCAGCACATGTCCTCACTCCTAAGAGGTACCACTGGAAATGTCTACCAAAACTGTTTTTAAAATGCAGACTCCTAAAGTTTTAGGAGTCCCGGGGACTGCATTATGGCTATTGGTCCATCTTAGATCTGTCCCAGTAAACGAAACAAAAAACCAGTTGATCCTAAACTGGGTCTCGGACTCCAGTGACGTGGACTCAAAACGAATGTTCAGATGGAGGTAGCCACTGAAACTTTCAGACTAGTACCCAAGGTTGTACCAGTACAAGGGCTTGCTCAAGACTCTTCAAGTCTGTATCTTTTTCTGAAACCTAACTCCCTTACAGGGGCAATGGATTATCCAGTTTAGCTGCAGTAGGGTGGTTAGCTTGGGAACAAAAGCATGGACACAGGATGATGCCCAGTAAGAGCTGACTATCCAAGGACTTCATGAACGGATCTCACACTAGGTGTAGTGATGGATGTCTGGAGAAGTTATTACTCATTATGGCCCAGGACAGTTAAATGAGGTTCCAGTTAAGATGGTGGACATGGGGGCAGTCTGGCTGCCGACCAAGATGGCCACCTGAGTACAGGACTCCATTGCTTCAGGAAGCCCCAGGAGGTTTAGCAGCTGCAACCGTGACTTCGGTCTAACGGAGGGACCAGTCCTCGGTCTTTGCTGGCACAGGGCCTTGTTTGGAGTGGCTTCCATGACTCCTGCTGCCACCTGGGAAGTGAGGGAGGAGGTGCTTCTCCCCAGTGGGCTAGGACCCAAGGAGCAGCCGCTTCAGGGAGTGCCGGCGAGCCTGGTGGATGGCCCGTAAGGCCACCACTGGGTACTGCGACATGGGGCAACGGCCTGCCCTCTCTGACGCCCCTCTGCCCCTTTGGATCAGAGCCGGGGCCTCACGTGTGAGGTTGTCGGGGTCGTGATCACTTGCCCGCACTGCGTGCAGTTTGAATGGGGCATTCTGGCCCACAGGAAGCTTTGAGGGCCTGGGCCCCTGCAGCTATGCAGGATATGGAGCAGGGCATCCTGACGGCCTGTGAGGAAAGGGCTGGCACCAGATTTGGGACCTTTTGCGACCTGAGAAACAACTGGCCTCCCGGGTGGGTCCACTGCCCCTCCTCTGTGCCCTTTCAGGACAGGCCTTCAGCTTCTTGCCAGGCCTGGGGCTTGGCACCACCAAGTACGCCGCACACCACCCCTGGCTGGACAGTAGGGGCTCGGTCAGCGCTGAGGCCGGTTGGTTCTGGGCCTTGCTCAAGGACTGATTTACGGAGAGCATCTCAACTTCTCCTGCTCTGGTCCCGTCTCCTTCGGTTACTGGCTTGGAACATTTTGCTACAGCAGCAGGGGAGGTTGCCCGGTCCCCCTTCACCTTGGTGCTACCTGCGGATGCCAGCTGTGCACCCCAGGGATTGCAGTCAACTTCATAGGGTGTCGCCTACGGGGAGCTGCTCTGGGGTCTTCTCCCAGCCCATGACACCATCCCACTTCAGCATCGGCCATCCCTCCCTCCTGGGCAGGTCTGCCATGTCAGTTGTTAGGGCACTCCCCATATCTACTGGAAGGTTGTGTGTCTTTCTCTTGCTTGTGGAGTAGTAGATGTCTTCAGGGAAGTCATCCCATCACCTGCTCTTCACACAGGCTGTTTCATAGTCCCGGCCTGCGACTGCTCCACTTGCCTCTGCTGTGCCACCCCTGGACCCCATAATGGACTGGATACTGCAGGAAATCCCAGCAGTGAGTCGTCACCTGGAGGGCATGGAAGGCAAGATGTCTGACCTAGCTGCAGAATTGAGGTCTATTCAGGCAGACATTGCTGGTTTCAACAACAGGGTGGAGGGGTGGAGCAATGCCTGTCGGCGGTGGAGGAGTGGCTCAACCATATCCTGGATATTGGGACTCAGAGCTGCAGGGATAAGATGCGCTTCTTTGGCTTTCTGAAATTGGTGAAAGGGACTGATGCCCACTGCTTTCTTGAGGAACTTCTCCCCACTCTCATGGGGTTGGCCTTCTTCCCCCATGGAAATACAATGGGCCACCGGCTTCAATTGTAGCAGACGGCGGCATCGGGCCGGGTATGGCCTCTCATCGTATGCTTCCTCTGCCACTAGCAGGTCAAGCAACTCCAGACTGTAGCCCGAACCCACAAGCCGTATGACTTCGAGGGTCACTAGATTCAGATTGTTGTGGACTTTTCACATGAGACCAATGAAAAGAGAAAGGCCTTCAATGCCCTCCGGCCTTAGCTTTGCAAACACAGCATAAAATTTGGTGTCTTTGAACCTGCGCAAATGTGAATCACAAAAGACGGCAGGTCCAAAGACTTTCATGATCCAGAGGAGCTGCAATCGTTCCTGGAGTGTCTCCAGGACCAGGGTATAGACTTCAGGACCATTAGAGCAGGTCGCAGAACAGCAAGGACAAGACGATTCAGATGGTGGCTGAGCTCACACAGGATCGAGGGCATAAGTCCCACTCCTAGCTAGTCAGGTTTAGCTGTGGACTGAGGTGCCCCTCTCATTGACTGCCGCCTCCTGGTTCCCTAGTGCCTGCTGTCCCCTCCTGGCTGATGGCTGAGTATTGCCAGCATTCCTGCATCCTGTTTTTCTGTTCGCTGATGTTGGTGTTTTTCCTATTGCTCCATAGCGTATTACTGGTGCAGGACATAGCTTGTTATTCGTCCTGACTGGCCATTGTATTTTTCTGTTCTTTGGCACCTGGGCCTTGTGCTCCTTGTCCTGCTACTGCACCCTCCTACTCCCCTGGGTCTGTGTTCCTTCCCACTTTGTCTCCCAGCCTATGATCTGCTACTTGTTCATCCTGCTCCTACCCTCATATTCCTATCCCCCCACCTCTGCCCGGAGGTTCCTGGCTTAATTGCAGCTCCTCAGCTGCTGGGGAGGTTCCGATAGGTTCTTTGTGCGGTATGTGGGGGATGGGCGGGTGGATGCGGTCCGACATCTCCAACTTCCCATCCCTGCTTGTCTGACTAACCACTGCATGTCTACTAGTGCGTCCCCAGTGCCTAGGGGCTTTAGAGTTCAGCCTTGTCTCCCAAGCTCCTCCTTCCTCGCTCCCGCAGGCCTCACCCTGTCTTCTCTTACTTTGTGATTTGGGTCTCCATGCTAGCTCCTGCTGTTCTCCTTCTCCAGAGCGGACCCTCCTGGGCTTCGCAGGACCACAGATTCGGATCCATGGTTGAAAGTTTCACTGAGGAACCGGACTAAAGTTTCTCGTCGGTTCGCCTTTGGCCACTTCACCTCCTCCCTCTGCCCCTCCTGACTCTGCCCCTGGATTAGGCCTTCCGCTCTCCCTCCTCCTGGTCCCCCCCCACCTGTGGTCTTTACCACTTCATGCTTTGCTCCACCCCTCTCTCCTTTGCTCTTCTAGCCCTACTTTTTCTTCTTTTTTTAGGTCTCGCCTGAGCCTGCGCATGCGATGCACTGCGAGACATTTTGTATTGGGGTTTTCAAAGTGCTGCCAGACCTCGCTGCCCTCAAGCTTGCGTTCACGCGAGCGTGCACGCGCGCAGCCGCCATCTGCCTCCCTTCCAGCGCGATCACTAATGCGCACGCACCACTCCTGTGCTTTTTTAAAAATTTCCTTTTACTGCTTAGCACGCACGCGCGCTGGCAGCAACATACAATCACTTTCACTTTCGCTCGCACCACTCGCACACAACTCCCGGGCTTGTTACTTTTTTTCCCCACTTTTAGCTTGCGCTTTGTTTTCATTTCCCCATGATAGGGACGTCTATTAGCATCTGGTAATAATTATCCCGAGTGTCACTTTCCCGAGTTCAACTTGTGCTTTGTGTTTCCCGAGTTGAACTTGTGCGATTTCTACTTTTTTCCCCTCCTTTTATGTTAGGCTTTGTTTTTATTTTCCCATGATAGGAACGTGCATTTTCATGTGGTATCAATTATCCAGAGTGCAACTTGCGCGACTTATACTGTTTTTATGTTTTTTTATGTTGGCCTTTGTTTTTATTTTCCCACGAGAGGGACGTGCATTTGGTATCAATGATTCCATTTATTTCTACTTAAAAAAGCCTTTACTAAAAAACGCTGAAGTTACCACGCCACACAACTTTAGGTGCGCGCGCATTCGTTCACACCACCATTCAGAAATTTACAAACATTACAAGAAACAATAGAAACTGCTCACACAGTCCAGACTTCATGGCGCACGCCCTCGTCTTTCGTTTAACAGCAAGGTGCGTGTACATTTGTTCACACCAACAATCACACCTTTAAAAACATTACAGGAAACAATCAAAACAGCTCCCATACTACAGACTTCATGGCGCACGCCCTCGTCTTTCGTTTAACAGCAAGGTGTGTGCGTATTCCTTCACACCAACATTCACACCTTTAAAAACATTACAGGAAACAATCAAAACAGTCCCTATACTACAGACTTCATGGTGCACAGCATTGGTTTTTATTACAACAACAAGATGCGTGCGTATTACTTCACTGTACCATTCTTATATTAAAACATTACCGGACTTAATAAATACTACTCCTACACTACAGACTTCATGGCACATAACGTGTTCTTTCTTTTTAACAACGTGCGTGCACTTGTAAAAAACTATAAACAAACTCTCTGCATTAACTCTATAATTGCACTGTTGGCTAAGTAACCTTGTTTGCTAATCACATAATCTCCCCAGAAACAGTATGCTCTCTTCTAGTGCATACTAGGATATTTTACATAAAAGTACAACATGGCGCATGGTGACACTGAAAAGGGCTGGACACTTTTTTAAAGTGGATTAGGAGTACATAGAGGCGCTTAAAAATTACTAAAGAGTGCCTCCTAGGGCAGAAGTGTTAAATAACAAACCCATTGTTTAATGTTTTGAAAAGCAGATTGAGGAACTAATAGAAATATTAGCTAGTATAGGGTGCGGTACTTACCTATTTAACACAGTGTAGTGAAGTGGCCTTGTTTTGTGTCTTTAAGGGCATCGGATCGGTGGTGCAAGCCGTTTAGGCAGCATGCAACTTAACAGTGGTTCTGCAGTGTTTTTTGCCATGTCCACGGAACAGCATAAAGGAAGGTTATAGCAGTAAGTTAAATAATGCTCGCAACGTTAGCTGTATATTTAGCGGGTGAGAACATTGTTGATAAAGAAAATGACAAATTGTGATGGCGGATATCACCATATATGCCGAAGTTATGTAAAATGTAGGTAAAAGGATATGATAGTGCATGATCCCACAGCTAGCAGTACTGTTATGCAGGTAGTGCTTTCAGGTACCTGCGTTGTTTTAGTGAAATATTCCTGAAAGATTGTGCCATTATTTTTATGGCTAGTCTTGTGTTTTTAGGTACAGGGAGATTGAGTGATTTGCTCAGAATCACAGGATGTTGAGTGTCGCCGAGACTCGAACCGGATTCCCCAGTTACTAAGTTGGCAGTTCTGGTCGTCAAGCTATATAAATAGATATGTATGCCTTTACATTATAATTTTTTTAAGCACGAGGCCTCAGTGAAACCCCACTCGAGTGTGCACTTTTAATCCTGTAGGACGTTTGCAGGGCACAATTTAGAACTGTGGCCCAGCTAATATCTCCCAGTGCAGAGAGGTTCATTATTTGATACTCTAAGGTGCACGATGATGACTTGCACTCATGGAGTGCTATATCGGATCAGACACAAGTAGTGACCCATATCAAAAAAGTATTACAATTTTCGGCATTTAATAGTTAATAATTATAGATCACGTTACACTGGCCCATCCCATGACCGTCCCAGCCTCTCTTTAAACAACCAAACAAAAGCAACGGAAAAGACTCTACTGCAGTGAATGACGTCACCCAGGTTCCACCAAACGTGTTGGCTTCATCATTATACTGTGGATCTATTAGGTAAACTTGACAGGCTTCCTAAACTGCTAGGCCTCTGCAGCGTGTACTAATAGAGACATAGTCAATACAAAAATTTTACTGAACAGAGCCTCTCATATCTTGGCTCTGGATTTTTTTTTTAAGAATGTGTTCTTCTGCACCATAACTGATGTAAAGCGCTCCAATACCTTTGGGTCGAGTTTGTGCTATATAAACCTGTAAGAAAAAAAACAAGCACTGGCATAGCCAATAGGTCTCGTCTTTGGGTCCTTATAAGTGTTTAGCCATGCAACAGTTGATGTTGTTGCACCAAGGATATTGTGCTGGATAAATACACACTTATAAGGTCCCAAAGGGGAGACCTATTGGCTATGCCAATGCTTGTTTCTCCTTCCCCTTTTGCTCTTTTCTTTCTTCTGTTTACTTCTACTTCTCTTTCCCCTTTTCCCCGTCCTCATGCCACCTCTCCCTGATGTATTGTGTTGCCCCAAGCAAGCCAAGTGATGCTCCTGCATAAGTTCCTGCCTGTTACCGCACTTAGGATGTGGACCGACCCAGAGGGCTGATACGCATTTCCCAAGTTCCGAATGAGTGACAGGACACTGTGTGCGGGATCTGTTTACGCACAAACTGGGCCTAAACTGACATTTTTCCTGCCACTCAATTGTCTCCTCACGGAAATTGATGCTACCCACTAGCCTATAGCGGGAACTGAAATCTGGCCAGGGACGCGTCCTGGACCTCACTGACCCGCTCAATGTGGGCAACAATGTGGACCGGGCTCTCGGGGGGCATCACCGCAGACAATGGTCTTGTGGACGGTTAGTGCCTCTCGCACCCCGTTGATATGGAGTTCACCTTCCCACTCGCCTGTGCACGGTGCCCAATCCCAGCTGGACTACTGCCTGGTCTCTCAGGTGAGGACTTGGGGGAGGCCATCTTTAGGACAGACTTCAGGACTGCAAGGGCAAGGTGATTTGCACGGTGGCAGAGCTCACGCAGGATCGAGGGCATAAGTCACGCTCCTAGCTGGTCAGATGGCCGGTGGTTGCGCTGTCGCGGGGTGCCTGGATTCTTCAGGGCGTGCTCTCGGACCACACCCCGATCCCACTCTCCCTTGATCTGGAGCGGTGGAGCCCCGGCCGCAGGCCGTGGTGCCTTAATAGCTCCCACTACAGGTCTCCCCTGGGCAAAACCCACCTCCGGGTTACCACTTACTTGGCCCAAATTGAGGGTCCCTTGCTTCATTGCTCACATTGTGGACCGCTGCCAAGGCAACCGTTCGGGGCCAACTGATGAGAGACCTGTCTCTCGCCAACAAACAGAGGGTAAAGCAGCACTGGGCCTTGGAGGATGCCATTGCGTCTGTGATGCACCTTTATTCTGCAAACTACTCAGCCCCTCTTTGGTGCCGCTTGGAGAAGGCCCGTATGGACCTTAACACACTTTACACTTCTAAAGCGGAGTACGCACTTCAACGGCTGAAGCGCCGCTACTATGAGCAGGGTGAGAAAGCCAGAAGGCTGCTTACGACGTAGCTGCAACAGCAGGAGGCTGTGCAGACTATTCCGTCCATTAGGTGTGCCGCGGTCCCCATCCTCAGCTGGCCGGGGCCCGGCATTGCTACGGTGCTGTGTCCTACTTGTATACCATGTGGCCCATGTACCACCTGGTTTCTGCAGGCCTCCACTGAACTCTACTGTATGGTGTACTTGTTGATTTGGTTTTGAATCGTGTTGCATACTCATAAAGAAGTATGAAACAAAAAAAGCAGGAAACTCCTGCCTAACTGTTGGTATTACAAAGTATACATAAAGTTGCTTATTATGCATGAAGGTGTAAACGCAGCAGCCTTGGTGACTTAGGATATTTAGAAATTTTACTTTAATTTGGATTGCAGGAACAGTCTTTTTTGATCAATAAAACAGTCTTTGAAAAAACAAAAACAAAAAAGGATCGTGGACGCACTCAGGTGATTCTGCGGGAGCCTAAAGGAGCAAGCACCAAAGGATATTTCTAACTCCACTTTGCTTGAATCTTCGGACTCATATCAGGATCAGTTGCTGCTTGCCATTCTGGCATTTCAGTTAGTGAGGATGGGTTCTCTGAGCCAGGGACTAGCAATATGTAGGAGACATTATAAGATAAGGTACCAGCCTCTGATACTCTTGAACTCCTTTCATCTTGTATACAAATCTTGTAGCAAAAATATTTACCTCTTCTGTTCATAATTATTACTGAAGGAAAACTAGACTTAAGATATTTTGCCTTGTTCAATACATGTTGTTTATGTTTGTTTGCAGAGCAGATTGCAGGTGAAAAAAACTTCATACACTTCAATGGAAGGTTGGAACAGCCATTAGCAGTCCCAATGGGTCTGGCTTTTTGTTAGGAGAAGTACTTGTAATAGTTGGGTGACGTCCTTGTGTTGGTTGCATACAGCTGTCCTAGAAAGAAAAACTTATAAAGGACTACAACAATATGGAAGATAGAGGTTGAGGGGACATTGCAAAACAGGCTAAATTAGAAGAGCTAAGCAATACTATCAAAGGACAATTATGAAAGGGAACCAGAAATTAACATTTGAATTAAATCTAAAAGCGTAGACATGCACATCTCTACTTTGTGAGCAAAAAAGCTCTAATTTCAATAACGTTATCATGTCAGCAATGTGGCACAAATGAACACATGAATTAGTAAATAGCACCAATACTTATAAAAACAATACATGGGCTTGATGGAACAGCCCATTCAGGCAATGGCAAAGCATGATAAACATTTGAAAGCGAATGGCTAAAGGGGGCTTACCAAGAGCCCACTCTCTCTCAGTTCTTTTGACTGTACTTTTTTGAAGTGATGATGTGAGGTCTTCCACAAAGCTAAAACTGTCTGTAGCCTAAAGAATGGTGTTTTTTTTTGCACCAACTGGCTCAATTAGCACTCGCTTGGTGGCCAGCCACAGCCCCAGGAGACATGGGTTACCCATCACAATTCTGAATCAGATATGATTCACACCAGCTCACCCACTGGGACCCCCTCACCACACAAGACATTGCTTCCATGTTCGTACACTTAGGAGCACTCACTGACCCATGCCCTTACATCGTCTTCAACCTCAGAAGCAGGACTATCAGTGATAAGCTCAGGAAGTTCCTAAACACCTCATCACTGTGGCCTCATTCTGAGGACAGGAAACACGCTGTAGTGAGACCCCTCCTGAAGAACCCGGCAGCCGACCCAGCCGAACCAGAGAACTCCCAGCCCATCTCTCTGCTCCCCTAACCAGCAAAAGGCCTTGAGAAAGCGATCAACCAACAACTCACCAGACACCTAGAAAACCACAGCATACCTCACAATCCGGGTTTCAATCCAACCACAACACTGAGACAGCCATGACTGCATCCATCGATGACATCAGAGCCATGCTGGACAATAGAGGAACAGCATCCCTCATCTTCCTAGACCTGTCTGTCATGTTTGAAACCGTCTCACATCACATCCTGATCAACCGACTTCACAACAAAAGAATCCAGGAAGACGCCCTCAGATGGATCGCCACGTACCTCACCGGCAGAACCCAGCGCATCCACCTCCCACCATTCACCATGGAGCCAAAGAACATCATTTGCAGTTCCCCCACTGATTGTGCCTCAGCCCCACCCTCTTCAACACCTACATGACCCCCCTGGCTGACACGTCAGATCACACGGAATCAACATCATCTCCTATGCCGATGAGACCCAGCTCATCCTCTCACTGTTCGAAGATCCCTCCACCCCCAAAGCCAACTTACACGGATGCATGATGAACGTTGTGGAATGGATGAAGGACAACTGTCTCAAACTCAATACAGACAAGACGGAAGCCCTCATCTTTGGGAACAACACCTCAACATGGAACGACACATGGTGACCAGTGGAACTCAGCCAAACCCCCTCCCCAACAGACCATACCTCCGCATCATCCTGGAAAGGAAGCTATCCATGAAGAACCAAGTCAATACAGTCTCATCCACCTGCTTCCACACCCTTCACATGCTTCGTACGATTTTCAAGTGGCTCCTATTAAACACTAGAAGGGCCGTAACCCAGACCCTCATCACCAGCAGACTGGACTACGGAAACACACTCTACATAGGAATCACTGCAAGTCTCATGCAGAGACAATACAAAACTCAGTGACAAGACTCATCCTCGACCTTCCCAGAAGGACCCACATCACACCCCATCTCAAGGAACTACACTGGTCGCCGATTCAGAAGAGATGCCATTTCAAGATGCTGACCCACGGCCACAAGGCCCTGCACAACAAAGGTCCTGCATACATCAACAAATACATGACCTTCCACCAACTAACCTGACACCTTCGATCCGCCTCCCTCGCAGACACCCACGGATCCGCTGAACCGACAGCAGAGGACACTCATTCTTACACCTGGTAGCTAAGGCTTGGAAGATCTCCCCATGCACCCCAGGATCACACCGTCGCTCCAGCAATTCAAGAAGCAACTTAAGACCTGGATGTTCGAATGATCATACCACCTTGTAGCAGCACATTTCTCCAGCCCCTCGAGACTCTTACTGGTGATTTGTCGTGCTTTATAAATGTTTGATTGATTGACAAACAGAATGGTCAACTAGTCCATATTTGATGGGATGGGTGAGCTTGTAACCTTGCGTTCATGGATCACTGTGATTTACTGTCTCCTTTTCACTTTTTTTTTCTGTGGTAAGTGGAAGAGGATGTATGGAAAAAGATGCATCTGCATTGCAATCCACTTTCAACTACAGCAGAAAGAAAATAATATTTACCCTGCCCTACTTTCAGATCCAGTGACTATGTGATAAGAGCATTCTAGGTCCGTGTGAAAAGGACATCATCTTCTGCATGAAATTCATCTAATCTAAGGAGCATAGGTTAAAATATTTACTCTGATTCCTTCAACGTTTACTTAGAAAGTGCAGAAAACTCCCCCTGTTTACACATTTCTCTGACTCAACAGGTGGGTGTACCAAAGAAAGACTGCCAGCTCGGCAGTATGTTACCATAACGCAGTGGTAAAGACTTGATAGGCTTGAAAACGTGATAACAAATTACTACCCCTCCCCGCAACCCTCCTCCTCCCACCCCCCCCCCCCCCAAATTGCACTGCAGGAGGGTTGAGGCTTTTTTGAGAGAGTGTAATATGGATAGGTCTTGCACGTACACCATCATAAATCTTTCAAGTAATGTGAACAGCGTGATGACAGCTCAATTCACACAAAAACTCCCCTGGGTTTCATGGTACTTTAAAATTACTTTCCGTGTTTGGAAATTCATATAGATTTCCATGAGTACACATTGGAAGCCACAACAGCTGCCGACTCCAGGGAGTACTCCTGGTAGATGTTTGCGAATTCCCATTTACTCCTATGAACTGCAATTGTGTCATATGAGTGGAATTGTGCACCCTCCCTTGCCTCCTACCATTTTGCTGGCGCTTTCCTTCCTGTTTCACTCATGGAACTACATGTACTTCTGGCCACAACAGAAGTAAATATTTGACCTTTTCCGGTGTAGAAATGGGATCAGAAAGTGTTTAGAGGTATCCGGAAACTATTATTTTTATGGGTGTTCCTAAATTTTCAATCCCCCAATCCCTCCCACTAGGGGATGTATTCGCACAAGAAAAAATGTGCGGTCATATTTTTTTGACTGTAAAGCAATCACTCATGTGCATAGCAGAAATTGAATTGCACGAATGACTGAGAGTTGGGCCCGTGTGTACTGTCTTTCAATGATCTCCATATAGTACCTTTTAAAGCGCTCTACATGCACAGCAAAATGTGTAAACATGTGTGGGAGAGGGCTCACATAATCTACCCATTGACAGACCTTCCAACTTAAAAAAAAAAATCACTGTGTTTGAGTGTCGTGGAGGTGGTTTTCTTCTCGTCCCCCAACCATTCCAAAAATAGTTGCATTTGTTCTGCGAAGTTTTCACAGCCCGTACCGGAGATCGAAGGTGCAGGGTTTATGAACCCGAGCTGCAAAAACTCTCCGTGAAGGGGTTTCCAGCACATCTTCTGTTTCACTGTGTGATATGAGCTTCTTGCCTGGAGACCGGATGAAGCGATCCCATATTCTGTATCCCACAGCACATCATGGTCTTCATTTAGGTCTGCTCCCTCTAATGTTCTTCAACTCCTTTTCGTTGCATCAAACTGTTGTGCGTAATCTACTCAGAATTACACTGAACTCATTTCTCTTCTACAAGCAAATGTTAAAGTAAACTAAAACTAAAACTAAAATTTAAGATGTTTTGTCTTGCTGAATCCCTTTTGAATTTCGTAAGTGGTATTTTTTCTACAAGCAAAGCATAGATAGAATATTGTGGCACACACCACAATTTCTGCGCAGTAAATGATTTTGTGGCGTGTTGATTATATTGTTGGTCTTGGTTTTACCAACAGTATATACCAACAAAAACCCAATACTTTGTATCAAATTTCGGAGAACATATTTTGCTGTACGGTCTTTAAACTACATTTTAAAAGTTGTATTTAATATAAAAGATGCTTTTTTGACCCTAGAGCTTTCCTAACAAGTCAGTTATTGAGGCTCCCTTGAGTATTTTTGTGTAGAAATTGCTCCAATGGTAACTTCCACAATCTCCTAGAAGTCTCTTGAGAGTCTCCAGAGAGAGGTCTGCAGGAATGATGTCACATACAAGACATCTGATTGGTTAAAATCAAAGTCTTGTTTTAGTTCTTAGAAAGTACCCACCCATAATCCTCATTTCAGGTTTGCACTTAGTTGGCCATTCTTGAATGTGGTTACATAACATGACCGTGTTTTTAACCTTGGGATGACTCACAGAATGGAATAAAATAATTGGAATTATACACGTGGGTCAGACCTAATTTTACCTGTAAGACTTCATGGGTCTTTCCTTTCTCCAACTTTTTTTGGTTTTGGGCTGCCTAAATAAACCTCCCTGTTTTTCACATAATTATTTATATGAGAAAGACATCGATGATGAGAAATTCGTGAGCAAACTGGCGAGAACCTGCCAGCAGCTCCTCTGGTGTTGCGCACGTGAGATGCTTTCTCATTTTTCACACCTTTTTCTGTTTCTGTTTTTGGTGGAATAATTTTCACATGGTTGGTTGTTTTTTCACTTTTTGGAATTTTTAAATATCAAGTTCTATGGCACAAGGGATTTTTTGATAGTTCATGATAAGAACTACTGTTGGTGGTGTAATAGTTGTTTACATTACCCTCCTATTAATCCCATGTAATCAAAAAAAGTGTTCTAATATTACCAGGTCTTTTGTTTTGCATTATTGACTGAGTGGAGGGTGGCCTGGTATAGTTTCCCTCTTAAACTCCTTTTTTGAATATATATTGTACTTAGTTGAGACAAGACCTTGTGTTGGCTTTCTCTTGTGTTTTTACTTTTTCCAAACTTTGTAGTTCTATATGGCATAAATGGAGAAGTAGGCATATCTGGAAGAGTAGGAAACCAGTCACCAGAGTGTCTCATTTGTCATTTTTTCTCGATTGCAGAAGGCATGATTTGTGATGTGTAATGTTCGTAAAAAGGAGTTCTCATGAGGAAGTGATAGAAAGTATAGCTATTCGACTATTGGAATGTGGAGACTTCACCACCTAATAGGTCTGTGCAATGTGAAGGCTGTACGTAGTGCGGGCTTTGTATGAAATAGGAGTTGGTTGCAGTTAGGGACTGGTGTCACCATCAAGACCTCTGTGCAGGGTGAATGCTGTGCCTAGTAGAAGCCTGCACTCGTAACCGGGCTTGGTTGTGGTAAGGGACTAACCTAGACGTGAAGACGTCTGGACAAAGCAAAGGCTGTATGTACGAGGATGTTCCCCATGTAATAGTCCTTGGGTATGGTGAGAGAGTGGCATCCCCATGTAAACTTATGTACAGGGGAATAGGTGCTTGCCCACTCAGTGGGGCTTGGGTGTGTTGAGGGACTGGCTTTTCTATCAAGTCTTCTGTACAGGCTGAACACTGTGTGTAGTAGGTGCCCAATTGGGAATGGGTTTGGTGAGGGACTGGACTCTCCATGAAAACCTCTCTTAAGGGAAAAAACAGTACATATCAGGTGTTTTACCATGCAATGGGGCTTGGATGTGGTGAGCTACCGGGCTTTCCTTGAGGACCTCTGTACTGGGCAAAGGCTCTGCGTAGAGGGCGCTTGCCCACGCAATAGAGCCAGGATGTAGTCAGGGACCACCCTCTCTGTGAAGACCTCTCTAAAGGCCAAAGGCTGTGCATAGTAGGCACTTGTCCACTGCAGGAAAATGCCTCTTTTTGGCATATACACTCCAAACTCATGCTGCTGTTTTTTTGACTCTGTGCACTGGGACCAAGCTAACCTGACCTCATTGCCGATCCTCTGACCCCTAAAAAACCTGTCAAAATTGGCCATACTTCTGATTGCCCCATTCAGCTTTCTCATAAGTCGCTAGTATATGCTACAAAGTGTACCCAGGACCTGTTTTATAAATGGCCCTAGTGGACTGCAGCTCATGTTGTGCCACCTAAAATGGAAATGTAAAACATGACAGCATGCCTACTAGCAGTAACTTGGCTATTAAGGTTTACACTGCAAATTCAACCCATCAACCCTTTTGACCAGCCTAAACACTCCATTAATGATTATTAAGTCATCCCTACGTATTCCTTAAATTTCTATAAGGCCGGATTCATTGTATTTGAAAGTAGGATATGTAAATGTTTAAAACATGTTCATACATTGAAAAGGCCTAAAAAGCTATTTTCACTGTAGCAGGTTAACTGTTCACAAGAAAGCATCGGGAGTTAATTATACAATTAAATAATGTTTTCTCTCACCTAGGAACCAGATAAAAACATTATCTTTTGGACTTTTTAAAATATTTATTACAAATTGAATTCATTGATAAAGTCGGATTTGTATCAAATGTTTTTTTAAAGTTACCATAATCCTGCCTAAAGCATCTAGAAGCCCATTTGCCTGAGCTTCCACCTGTCAACTGAGAGCTGAATAGCTCCTTGATTAGGTGTGAAGTGGCTCCCAGAGCTCAGACAAATTGAGAGAGGTTGACCTTCCCCTGATGGCATGGCCATCTGGTCTGTGCCCAGGAACTTAATTAACTTCAAAGGATGCTTAACCTGTCACAGGCATATGTAGTTCACACCTGTACTTTCCCCCTCTGTTGTTCTGCTGGCCAGCCAGGACCTACTAGTGGGAGGGGAGCTGTCCCTCGAACCAGTTTTGAGTGATGACAGGGGAGGGTTTAGTCATTTCCCTGGCTACACCTGTAGAGTGGGAATAGGAGCACTGCACTGCGTACCCGGCACGCAGTGATCATCCGTGAGGCAGTCCATAGCATACTTGCTACAGATCTTTGCTTAGCGCAACCACCGTCTGACGCACTGCACTCTCACGGCACCCGCTTCAGGAAAATAATTCCAAAAAGACGCATTTCGTACATTGGTCGTTGCTACTTTAAGTATATAGACCAGCCGGGTTGGAATTATTATCACCGACAGCACGATTACAGCATTCAGTAGTAGTCGAGGCCTTCCTAGGCATGCTCTTTGGACTTTGCCCGTGAGGAGCTTTCTCACCTTTATCACTGACCTCACCAAGACCCCGAGCTTCATCAACCAGCAGACGTTGAGATCCGCTTCAGATCCAGTTTGCCCCGCTAATAACTTGTTGACTACCTCTTTTTGTCCATAAATGTTTCTAAGTACGAAGGTAGCTCTTTGACAGGGACCAATTTTGTCCTTGTATCAGACTGCACTCCAGTCTGGACAGCCTTAAAACTTACCTTTATTCCAGTCTAGTGCAACCAGTTGCCTGCAGGTGGCGCTTTGCGCTTCTTGGCATTATTTTCATTTCAAACTTTAAAATGTCATCTCTCTTGTTCCTCTCATGGAATGTTTGTCATTATGGTGTTATTATGGTTTTTTTTTAAACTCTGTTTTTATAAATTGGACTGTGATTATTATTGTGCTGTGGGTTTTAACTTTTTAGCTGTTTTTTGTACTTCTAAATGGTTTACACATTTAATTAAGCCTGTCTGCTCTGTGCCATAGTTACCAGAGGTTGGGCTCATGTTTAAACAAATGAAGTCTTTACTGGACCGAACAGGAATAGAGCCATTATTACTTGTAGTGGGCTACCACCCATCTCAACTAATATTCCACTTTCTTACACCCACACAATGAAGCTTGGGTGGGTGAAGAACTAGCCTCTCTATAAACACTTTTGTACAAGGCAAAGGCTGTACAAAGTAGGGATGTTCCCATGTAAAAGGTCTTTTGAGTTGCCCCTTCCATGAAGACCTCTGTACAGGGTGAAGGCTGTGCCTAGTATGTGCTTGCCCTCATAATGGGATACCAAAGGGGATGATGGACGGAGCGTTTGAGCAAATCAAACACTCACTCCCAGTCAAATAATCTGGGTTTAATCCATCATCATTCTTTAGCTCACTCTACCACCCCAGTTCAGACATGGCCATATGCAAATCAGTCTGACCCTGTACCTCATGGGAACAGTCCAGCCCAAACTGCCAAACCGTGTCTTCCCTGGACCGGAAACAAGCATCCTGGGATCGGTTTCGGGCTATCTTGAATCCAGTGGCAAAGTGAGCAAGGGACCCACGTCTGGGCATACCATGCCAATTTAGGGCGAACAAAGCGATACCAAAGGGGATGATGGACGGAGCGTTTGAACAAATCAAACACCCACCCCCAGTCAAATGATCTGGGTTTAATCCATCATCATTCTTTAGCTCACTCCACCACCCCAGTTCAGACATGGCCATATGCAAATCAGTCTGACCCTGTGCCTCATGGGAACAGTCCAGCCCGAACTGCCAAGCCATGTCTTCCCTGGGCCGGAAAGACCGGTTTCGGGTTCATAACCCTCATCAGCCAGGCTATCTTGAATCCAGTGGCAAAGTGAGCAAGGGACCCACGTCTGGGCATACCCTGCCAACTCAGGGCGAACAAAGCGATACCAAAGGGGATGATGGACGGAGCGTTTGAGCAAATCAAACATATGATCTGGTTTTAATGCAAGATCATTGTTTAGCTCACTCCACCACCCCAGTTCAGACATGGCCATATGCAAATCAGTCTGACCCTGGGTTTGTGAACCCGTTTGTGCATGCAAAAACATATTGGGCCATGTACATAGCCTATTTCGCGATTCGCAATTTTTTTGCGACTCGCTAAATAGGTTTTACGACTCGCTATTTGGAATGGACGTTCCCTTCCAAATAGTGAGTCCAAAAACAATATAGTAATGTTTTGCAACTGCAATTGCAGTCGCAAAACACTCGTAATTACCCAGGGTCCCAGGGACCACTGCCTGCCCTTAAAAAATAAAACAAAAACGTTTTTGTTTTTTTAATGCATCCCGTTTTCCTTGAAGGGAAACAGGCTGCATTTTTTTAAAAAAAAGCTACTTTATTAAAAAGCAGTCCCAGACATGGTGGTCTGCTGAGCTCAGCAGGCCACCATCCCTGGGAGGGCTAGCATTCACAATGGGCTCGCAAATTGCGAGAGGCTCATAATATTAAAGAGTCTCGCAATTTGCGACCGCATTGGGAATCGCAAAACAGTGTAAACACACTGTTGTACATTTCATTTAGCGCCTCGCAATTTGCGGCTCGCAATGTGTCACTAATTGTGAGGCGCTAAATGAAGGAGTCGTACATCTGGCCCTTAATACCTTACCTAAGTAAAACTGCACATTAACCTTTGTTTTTTTCAGTGAGTATATATTACACAATGGTAGTCCTAACTGTAGTTATAGTTAAGACTGATTTAAGACTGCGTTTCCATATGAAATCGATTTTTTGTTATGTTAATTATTTTTGTGCCATTTGACAAAATCTTCACAAAACTAACCAAAACAGTGGTTCATCTACCTCAGCTACTTACTGGAAAGTTTCAGGGTGATCGGGGGTCGTGAAAAAAAAGGGGTTCTCAAAACATGTTTTCCATATGAAATTTCCCATAGAGAATTCAGACAACACTACAGCCAAAACAGCTGAATGGAATCATACCAGATGTGGCACAAAGCTTGATCTTTACCCAGAAAGTGTGCTTTTTGTGTTTTGGCAAATATCAGTTCAGCCATTGGAGAGAAATTAATCTTCAACATTTATAGATATATAGCAGCATGGTACAACCAAGGGAGTTTGGATTGTGGGTGTATATGTGTGTATGTATATAAAACACTCGCACACCAGTTGCAAAAAATGAGTACAAATGCCCAATGGGAGAGTAACGTTCTGCAGGGCTTGTGGCATGGAAGGAAGCGGGAACAGGGGCAAGTGGGATGCTCCAACAGCACTTCCTTACTTTTTGGCTATAGAATAAAGACCATATTGTCAGGGGTTATAAACTCAGCGACTAGTCCAGCATTTCTCCTCCTCATTTCAAATTTAAAACAACCCAATATCTCAGACACATATATTATCCCTTGTGTAAAGGCAGGGATAAGTGCACATCTAGAATGGGAAAGGGAAAGGAATCCCGTGAAAGGTGGAGATGAAAATATTTTTCTCTCAGGAGACTTTACAAAAAGTTAGAGCCACATGCATTATTCTGTATTATTTATTCTTTCGGATTTTCCACCTAATGTAAAATCTGCATGAGAATGTTTTGGCCAGACTCACAAAACGTATTTAGAAACTTACTGCCATAGATTTCCTCCTATGTTGGGGACACCATTTTCTGCTCAGGCTTTGACAAAAAACAAAAAAAAACGCAACTCCTCCAGGGAATCAGTGCCTAATTGCCAGGGGAGGTGTTGGACTTCTTTGTGAAATCCACACATTACATTTTATCAATGTGTATATGTATACGGTGAACCTCTATGCAAGTGTAAATGTAACATAAAAGTTCCACAGGGAAATGTTTTGACCTTTGAGTAATATTTTCCCCTGTACACCTCACAATTCTGTGGGTGTTCTTTCCATTTTACCAACCCAAAAGTTCATATACTTCTGCTCTTGACTGTAGTAAATTTAGACAGTAATTTGTTTTGGGAAACCTACTATTAATATTTGTGAATACCCACAAACTTGCAAGCTTTTGGGTTTTTAACCCCCTTCCCAGCAATGCCCTCAAGTAGCACAGATTTAATAATCCCATACTGGCATGGTTTTACATGTGAGTAAATCCATTTATCAATTTAAATTATTTCTTTGCATGCAAATGAATTTGCTCTCATAAATGCAGCAAAGTTAGACTTGGGTACACAAATGCTTGTCTAAATCCAAATCAGATCATTAGGAGAACTCCTTCAACTCAATGGCAGTCATATATTCCCTGGAAAACTATGACATTCGATGTTTTCGTGGCGTAATAATGGGCTTCCTTGGAAGTCTCCTAAAAGCAAGAAATCCGCTCCAATCCTAAAAGGAAACGAACAGGATTGGATCTGAGAGTTTTCAAAGCCCTGCTTTGTGGATCTAGCATGCGATGTCCCGCTGACGCATGCACATGCCAGCCAAGTCTCTACCTCACTGCGCCGCCAATGGGTTGCCAAATAGCCAGCGCCTAGAAGCCTAGCTCCTCGAATGACTCGATGATATGACATCGAGAAAGAATACATGGGCCTGGCGGCTTGAAGCGCGGAGAAGCAAAGTCCACAGCTACTCTATGCGATACAGTTCCGGCGGATAATTGAGGAATGTGGACACACAACATTTTAGCTCGTGTTGAGCCCATAATGGTAGCATGCACGCGCAGACATAAACACGGGCGGCTTAGAGGATGACTTTCCCAGGCGATGTCTGTGTGAGGCGCTCCGCAGAGGGTAAGGAAAGCCAGAAAAAAATTGCAATATTTTATACGCTGTTTAAAAAAACGTAATGCTTGATTTTTATTTTATGTATTTATTTATCTTTTCGATGCAGAACAGACGGTCCAGATGGCAAATGTTTGTTAACAAAAATTATTAAAACATCAACCAATTTTCGAACTTCTCTTTAATCATCGACTGAGTATAGTCTAGTGCGGCCCAGGACCCCACCGGGCCTGTCCCTTTGATTTACATTGGATTGGCAGGGGCGGAGGGGAGGCAAGGACAGGGCAAAGAGGGGAAATCTACTTTATTTAATAGGGAACCCTAGAAACCTAAATGTGTGAGGTGGTTTTGATTTTATGTTCCGGTAACTTGCAAAGTGAAAAACAAATGCACATGCAAGTAGGCCTAATCCTGGCCTGAGTCACAGTCCAACGGCAAATTTTAAACAAGAAGACTCGGGGAACAGCTTTGAAACACGAAGAGGTAGATATTGACGGCATACGAGAATTACCAGATGCCTCCAGCCTGCACATTTGTCCACTTGCGATGTAACATGGCCACCTCCAGCCAGTGTTGCCAGATTTTTAGACCCGTCCCAAGCCCAAAGCTGCTCAAATATAAGCCCAAAATAAGCCCAATCAGACCAGTTTCAGCCCAAAAACCAGCCCAAATTAGCAAGTCTCCAATTATGCACAAATTGTCATCAGAAACAATTTTAACGACAAATATACATTCTATTCAATATACAGATGGTGGGAGGGTGTTAACTGGGCACCTGCCTTAATGCTATTAATTTTTAAGACCAGTTCTCACTGTGACTTCTAAGAGCCCCTGCAGCTCTACTCTGCCTATTGCTTAAAGATTCAGCGCCCCCCCCCCCGAAATCAGCTCCAGTTCGAGCGGCAAACAGTGTGCGTCAGTGCGAGCCTTGGCATCAGCAACGTGGTGAAGCACAGAGTGTCAGATCCATGCCAGGACAGTGGTAAACAGACGCACGCGGTGCTGCCAGCAGGTGCGTGCAAGGTTGGGTGGCCCCTGCACAACCGTTTTCGAAGCTGGGCTGGCCTACGAACAACCGATGTGGTCAGTTTTGGTTTGGGTGTTAAAACACTTTCTTTACCTACGTCAACTTCCTGGCATCTATCAATATTCATCACTTCCTACAAATAGGGTGACCAACTGGCATGGGTGCAAATTCAGGACGGTGAGTGTAAAAATTCAGGACAAAGGGTCAAAATTCAGGACGGGAGGTCAAAAGTCAGGACAAAACTTCGGGACAAAAGGTACGTTTTACAGACACATCAAAGGAGGTCGCATAATAGTGTATAAGTAATTCCATCTATATCCAAACATATTCATCCATTTGGAAACATATGTATCTTTCCATCCATCATTTCACTCATCCATCCCTCCATCCACACTTTCACTCATCCACCCTTTCACCCTATCCATCCGTACACTCATCCATCCACTCTTCTACCCAACCATCTACTCATCCATCCAGCCATTTATCCACTCACCCATCCAGCCATCCTTTCACTTACTCATCCATCCACCCAGTTACTCATCCTACCACCCAGTCCCCTTTTCAGTCATCCATGCATCCTCCCTTTCTCTCTTCATTGACCCTTTCACTTAGCCATCCTTCCTTTCTTCGATCCACCCATACTTCAACTCATCCACTCATGAATCCATCCATTGACCCTATCACTCATCCATCCATTCACTCATCCATCCACCCATTCACTCACCGATCAGCCACCCTTTCACTCATCCATCCATCCTTTCACTCATTATCCATCTATTCACCCTGTCATTCTTCCATTCACCCTTTCACTAATCCATCCAGCCATCTATCCATCCCTTCACTTACTCACTCGCCCACCTTTTCCTCTTAATTATGAGCTGAGCCTTTGTCTGCAGAGTTGCAGACAAAAGAGGCCGATCAAGAATTTCGCCCTTGCTGTCTTCCTAAAGCAAGGGGTGGGGTGGGGGAGGGTTCACTATGCACGTGCACATACGCAATCTGAAAAAAGTGGAAGTCATGAGTCATGCATGATGCACAGTGCCAGGCCATGAGGTGTTTGTGACATGGTGTTTCCAGGGCTTTAAGCGGGATGAAAAAACTGGGGGTCTCTCCAAGGGGCGTGTCTGATGTAATTAATGGTGTTGCTTAAAACAACTAAGCTAAAAATCTGTGCTTAGCATTGTGTGTCGCCGGACTGGTATTTTGCCTCTTCTGTCATTGCATCCAGATATATATCACAACAAGTAACGTTACACCTACAACAAGCCAGAACCATTTGCTTTGTTAATGGTTGTTAGTTGCATAAAATAAAAATGCAGCAACCATGGCTTCCTTGAATATAATATTGAAACTGCACTTTTCTAAAATGATGAGACTAAAAGAACTCTAGCCCCTTCTTTTCAACTTGTTTCACCAGCTTCTTTGAATTAACTGGATTCTGTACCAGCATTGGCGTGTTTGTACATTCCTTTCATCTGCCCGTGGGCAAAGTGCAGCCAGTGGTCTCGAACTCTGTTCCTCAACTGGCACCCCGAACTTAAAGTCGGCGCCTCCTGCAGGACCACAGCGGTGCAGTGTGCAGGTGAGCCCAGCTGGTCTCTCTCTCGGCTGCCCCACAGCCTGTCTTTCCCTCCAGCGGGCAGGAGCCGCCGTCTGCTCCTTCAGCTGACGGGCAATCACGGCCTCTGACAGTGTCGCTGGGGTTTACACGTTGCCCCGTAGAGGTCCAAATTACGGACGGTGGTTGGTCACCCTACCTACAAATGCACACGCCCTTAATTCCCTGCCCCAATCTCCACTCTGTCTATTGCTTAAAGACTCAGCACCCCCCCCCGAAATGTGGCTCGAGTTGCACCTCTGACTCACTCTCACTCACCTGAGGTCGGGTGTCGAAGTTAGGACTCAGCAACTGCGGGCGCCGCCGGGCGGCCTGCTGCTGTGCTGCGTGACTCCAGGCTGTGCTGTTGACTGGTGGTGGGCTCACTGGCCTGGCTAGCCTGGGGTGCGCAGAGAGCGCTGCCTGTGAGCACCGCCCGCCGCCGGCTGCTGACTGTGGCCTGGGTGACCGCCAGTGGACCACAGTGGGCGGCAGCAGCAGTGACACCACATGCGTCTGACTCCTCATGACGACGATGATGAATTTCATGCGTCCACCGTTGAGCCGAGCGCCGCGCCGAAAGTAAGAGTTCACTCACGTCACTCAGTCCCAGCATTATAGAGAACCGCAGGGGCTAGCCAAAAAATGATACCCAGGGCCGTCATTGGTAGCGTTTTCGCGCGCTACTGGATTGACGGCCCTGGGGGACCCCCACATTGGCCCGCACACACACAAGTTGACAACAACAACAAAGCTAGGTGACCCCTCTGCGTGGTGCATGCGGCGGTGCAGCACGCATGTGCAAAATAAGAGTGAGTGCACTGTGCACTACGTAACAAGTTAGCGTTCTGCACAACATCACGTACACCGTCATGGTCATGATGATGCATGCCTGCTGGCTGGCTGCTGCTCTAGGGTGGGCGGGGTCATCATGTGCGCAGAGGCAGGCCCAGAATCGGACCTCCAATGAGTAGCAGTCTCTCAGTGCGCGCTGCGCTCTCATTTGCCACTGACAGTAACTGCCACCATAACGCAACGGACTCCTCGTGGTCGGCGCCCACCCAGGCCAGTAAAATTGCACACACCCTTTTAATTCTAGCCCAAAAAGTAGCCCCCCGCCAGGCATGGGTTTTTCCCACACAACTGGGAAAAAAGTCGCCCAATTGTGTGGGAAATAGCCCAATCTGGCAACATTGCCTCTAGCTCCAACTTTGCTCTTATGTTTATGGACTACTTCTTCCATATATATGGATCCATCAGAGCCATCTTTGAATGGGTTGTTAAAATACCATAAACATGTTTCCTCCTTCCCACCATGCTTGCATGCGTAAGTGTGCACATGCACATTAATGGGTGGCTATCTTGAAATGGTTAAAAGCCCATTTTAAGATGAATGACTGCTAGTAGTGGGGAAGGTGCAAAAAAAGTTTAAGAGAAAAACAAAATAAGGTGGGAGAGGCGTGGAGAAAGGGTTGACAAGCGAGGAGGGTTTGTAAGCAAGAGAGGAGTAGGAATGGAGATACATTTTTTTAAAAAGCAAGCAAGATGGGAAGGCCTGTAAATGTAATGGATAAGCTGGTAGAAGGGAGAAAGCAACATGGAAATCCAGGTGATGTGGTGGCAAAGTGAAGGGGGAAGCAGCACAAGCGAGAAGAGAATGAGAATGCATTCACTCCCATGGAGTGCCTGAAGGAAACAAAAATGTTCACTGAATGCAAGCAATGTCGAGAGAGGAAGGGACAATTCATTCGGCCAATCAGAAGACTGAGACCGAAATGCTCCTAGGTGGGACAAACGTAAGAATAGATATGAAAACTATCAACTCAAAAGTAAACTGCTGAGTTCGTCAACAAAGCCATCCAATCTTGAGCAAACAACTGACCCAAGTCCATGTGTGATGTGCTGCCGAAGTTCTAATGTTTTCCTTTGACTTCTCGGATGTGTAGACCTGGTTTATACTGGGATAAACAACACTACAATTTTCAGAACCCACAATAAAATCCCTGGGCTGGAGCAGCACATCACACAAGAACCTGGGGAACTTGTCAGGGCTGTGTACGTTGTAAACAATAGGTCTGGCCTACAAACAGCTAAAGTTGTGTACAGTCAAGACCTAAAAATGTTGCAGGTAAAGCAGAACTGGGGGCGTATATTAAAAAAGAAACAATAGAATAGAAAAAGGGGTAGAAAGATGTGAATAAGTGAATAGAAGTTTAAAGAGGAAATGTATAGTGATATTGAAAATAGACTGTAAAGGTAATAATGTGCAAGCAGGTGTACCAAAGGTGTAGCAAAAGAACAGTAAAGCAATGAATATCAAAAGAGGTTTTACAAATGTAAAAAAAGGTGTAATTATATGTGTTAGCTAACCTACATGCTCAAAAAACCTTTTAAATCTGAAGAGTGGAAGAATCACCAGCCCAAGGTAAAGAATAACTGTGGTTAGAGAAAAAGAGAAGTAAACTAGGAATGGAGTGGACAGTTGCAGCCGGCATGACTCGTGGGTGAGGGGAAGGGGGGTCACGCAGGGAGGGGGGGTCACGCGGAGAGGGGGGTTTAATTTAATAATAAAAAAACTAAACTTACCTTCCCACCAGCCGGGTCCCGCGTCATATCAGCTCTTCTCCTGCTCTCCTGCCTCCGGCAGGAACAGGAAGCAGGCAGCCAGGCTCCCACCCCAAAGCCAATCACAACGCTGCAAGCTTTGTTGTGATTGGTCAGGCCGGTGCCCTGCCAGGGACTAATGGCCCACCCATGTTCTCCATGTAGGCTGCATTGCAGCCTGCATGGAGAAGGTCAGAGTGCGCATGACAGAGGGCCGACCAAACCAGTCATGCGCACTCAGGAGTAGGGAACACCAGTCCTCCCCTGCCCAGCCCTGCTCGCAGAGCAGCCCCGCAACCAAACCCTTCTGCTTTCTCGCAGTGCGAGAAGCAGAAACATAAAATGGTAGTTACCATTTTATGTTTCTGCTTCTCGCACTGCGAGAAAGCAGTGGGGCGACGCTCCTCCGCCCCAGTGGAGGAGCCGCCCCTGGGCATAGACATAATGAGAGCTGGCTAAAAGCAATGTGTCCCAGAAGCCTAACGGGATAGAAAAATAGTAAAGAAGCAAGAGGAATGTTGAAGGGAAGTACTAAAACACTTGCTACACAAATATTGTAGCACAAATATCAAAGAACAAAATATGGACATACTAAGAACATACTAAGAATATACAGGTATATATTTCATCAAGGTACTTAGATGTGGAGTTAAGAATTTCAGATGTGTACTTGAAATATATGCTTACCTGCTCATTATTTTGGTTGTCAATATTTCTGCTATGAGATTTGGACAGCACAATATTTCTGTAGTTGTTATTCTGACATATAACTGCTTGCAGCTGCACTGGAAGATATTTGTAGTGTACTTTCCCCAATCTCTCAGATTTGTCCACTCCTTGTGTGATGTCATCAGTGATGACATTTCTGTTGCAGATGAAGACAGCAGCCTAATTTAGAGGTCAATAGGTCTTACTTTTATATCTCTGTTACATGCCACACATATGATCTGCTCTGCACTCACGTGAATCTTACCACTGGTTTTTAAAAGCTGGTGTGACTATAGTACTTATTAGAGAAGATGGGGGGGGATAGCCATGTCAGATTTCCAGGAGAGCCACATAAAATAGAATTGCATGCAATTCATCAATGAAAAATGTACAAGGATTTGTCCACACAGCCCTTAAGATGAGCTTTCTTTTTTAGGTCTTGCATAGGCAGCGCATGTGCTGCGTCTCCGAGGCATCAAGTAATCGGTATAACTAGTGAAACTCCATCCATTGCGTTTCTCTTTGTTTTGTCGCTTGCCATTGGTGAAATCTGGCATTTCTCTCACTTACCTCACTCATTGTTGGCTAGTGGTCCGATTGGTTACTTCCGTTTTCCTCCATTTCTGGAGAAAGCAGCATCGACCAACTACAGTGCGTTATCTTTGAATGTAGGGACTACTTTGTTGTATTTTTTTTGCCATGGCACCTGGTTCGCACATACATTTAATATGCACGGCCACTGTGGCATGCGGGATGGTGCCTCTGCTCAGCAAACACTCTCTTGTGCAGTAAGTATGGCTCTTTCGCTGCTCCGTTGTTAATAATAACAAAAATACGTCACTGAGAAGTGTTCACTACATGCGCCTGCCGCCGCACAGCCATCGCGGCGCGCGGGATGGTGCCTCTGCTCAGCAAACATGCTCTTGTGCAGTAAGTACGGCTCTTTCGTGGCTCCGTTGTTAATAATAAGAAAAATACATCACTGAGCAGTGTTCATTAAATAGCGCCTGCCTCCGCATGGGATGGCGCCTCTGCTCAGCAAACACGCTCTTGTGCAGTAAGTATGGCTCTTTCGCTGCTCCGTTGTTAATGATTAGAAAAATACGTCACTGAGCATTGTTCATTACATAGCGCCTGCCGCCCTGGACTTGCAGCTTCCCACCACTGTAAATGCCATGTTTCCATTGCGAGTAGGTGTGACTACTTATCAGCAAGCAGCCCCCCACCTCAGTGCAATTACTTTTCACCTGAGGTCCGGATAATTCCTTTCCGCGTCTCCAAACTAGGCAATGAGAAGCATTCTGTGCTAAATGTGGTCATTTTAATCACTAGCCTTGTTTTTTCAATTGTAAAACAGAAGGGATGCGATAATAGGCGAAATGGTATTGCATTGAAAATGCATTCATGTAGCGCTTCGTACCGCTGACGCTTTCAGAGAAAGGGTAGCAAGCTGCTCCATATGTTGATAGCTGCCATGAAGTTAAAATTGTATTTATATAGCGCTTACTACCCAGCCTATCCGTTCCACAAAATACAGGAGGTACAGACTGCCCAAAAGAACTTAGGGCAGGACAGTGCTCTCCCCTATCTACCCCCATTATTCCAAGCCACATTTCCCGGGTCAGTGCGTTGATGTCTGACGTCCCCTGGTAGAGTGCGTGTTTATGTTTCTCCCCCTTTCTTCCACTGTCCTCTCATAGTGTCCCCTGCATACTTTCCTCAGGTTGGTGCGACAAGCCTCTGAGACGGGCAGCACTTTCCCTGACACTTAACAGCTCAAAAGTTTGCTAATGCGAGACCCATTGCATTGTAAATGCTTGTTGAAAGGTGTCTTTAACTTTTGTTACTTTTCACATACGGGTGCTTGTACCTGAGTCAGTCACTGTTTATTAACGTGCTGCAGTCTTTAATTTTCAATATTGTGTTATATGAGGTACAGTTGCCTATCACCTCTTTGAAAAGATGTGTTTGACACTTCTGTAATTTCATCAAAGTGTTGAAACATCTAAGAAGAGGCATAACTTCTCCTGCCATGCTTCTGCACTGCTGCTCATTGGTGTCTCCAGAAGTCTGCAGTTGTGTGATGAGTAGGGAACATCCTCATGCAGGTATCCACAAAGAGAAAATTAATCATAGTGAGGGAGTTTCACTATGGAAGTTAGAGAGAACATTATCTAATTCAAGACGAAATAATAAGAATATTAAGCACAGTAAAACTTAAATATACTGCATCACTACAGATGGAAAATGGTATTGTCCTACACCGTTGACCCACCTAACTCCTTATTTCATTGTATAAATTTATCAAAAGGAGTTCAGTGTTTTGTTATTTTAAAGAGATGCGTGTTTTAATGTTTTTCACTTGCTAGAGCACTTTTTTTCACTTTTTCTGTGAGCACTGGATCATGTTAATTATACAAAAAAGAGACAGAAAAATTAGATAATATGCTGCAATGAATAAATTAGCTGTAAGAAAAGCATTGCAGGTTGTCCTGCATCATACTTGCCTTTCTGATTGAATTTGTGCATTCAGATACTTTTGAGGGACCAACTGGCACCACTGAACCCCTGTTTTTTTCAATATTATCTATTACCCCAGGTTCTTGAACATTGTGGGGTCTCCCTTGTTCTGAAAATATAGAACATGAGAATCAATCACACAAGCAGCTACAAACTGAGGTGAGTGTGATTGACGCCATGCACAAGCAGCTACGATCTGGTGTGAGTGTTAGGGGTACACAACCGTTAACTTGTTTCGATCGCAGCACAATAAGGAGAATACAGCGCCCAATAAGCCCAAGTAGGGTCTCACTCCAGTAGGACCGGTCATCTTTCAATGTGAATCCCAATGTGAATCCAACTCAGTTTCTGTCGGCAGAATGGGACAAAAAGAGGTGAAAACTCAGCTTTTTTCGGGGTATAGGATGCAGTTTCTTCCTCTTCTCCTTTGTCCAGGTCCCCTCCGTCATACTGCACCGTGACCGCGACTGTCCGGCACACCGTTTTGATGGAATCCATGGTATATGTGGGTATACATTGCCTGGTATGTGTATGTTGGTGGGTTGCGAGGCAGTATGTACACATAATACACACTACACATATCCTACAAACACATATGTACACAGACACAACATATATATGTTTTACGTGCAAAATAGAATGTTACTTACCTGTCTTCCCACTGCCGCGGTCACCCCAATCAGTACTTCACCATCAGGACACCGCCAATCCATCGGGAACATCCAAATCGGCTCGGCAGTACCCCGCTGTCAAGAGGGCGACGGCGGGACCTTCGCCTGCATCAGAGATCACCGCTGCTGCAATCTTCCCTGTATCGCATATACATCTAAATACGGCAAGCAGAAGACCATTTGCTCAGCAGAGTACTCAGTCCCGCTTCCACCGTGGGCTGGTGGTCGGACCGGCAAGATCTAAATCAAGCCCTTAGTGTTTAAATACACTGTGCATTGCCATATACTGCAAGACTCTAGCCTCTACTTGGTTGTGAGAGTAGAGGGGTTGGAGAAAGTGAGGTGGGGGATATTTTATGTGACATCAGAAATAAGAAATGAGTATGCATAGTGTTACTCCTCTGCCAGTCTTTTTAACGTCTCCTGTGGAACCACCAATGAAGTGGAACAAATGAAAAAAATATTTCACAATTATTCCACTGTTTGTGGGCCCAATTTGATCTAGAGAGGAAGATTGCGCAATTGCAACATTGTTTAGGAGCAGTGAGACAAAATATACTAGAGCATGTACCTGATCTGAGTGCTGATGAATCCAGGGAGTTAAATTATTATGAAACAAGCATTAAGAAATTATATAATAATTTCCTTCCAAGGATCATTTCAATCATGGAGCGTTATTGTTCTGGAAAGCACTCACAAAAGGAAGGAGAAACAGTAGAGGAATTTGTGTCCGAGTTGTGTGAAGTGGCAGCCTCATGTAAGTTTGATGCAACAAATGATGAACACATCAGGGACCCATTTTTGCTGAATTGCAATTTTGAAAGGATACAGGAGACTAAAAGATGATCCTTTCTTGGGGGGGGGAGGGCGTTGATTGTGGCACATGATGAGATATGTGAAAGAAATTAAGCCAGACACAAATAGTAAGGATAATGTACAACTGGTTAAGGAAGAGGACAATTAGGTACAAGTAGTTAAGGGCACTCCTATGACAAAGGGCAGAAGGAGTATCGGCACCTTCAATGGGCAATGCTACAGATGTGGGAGGGTTGGCCAACAGTAAGGAATGCACAGCATTGAAAGCCATATGTAATAAATGTGGGCGGAAAGGACAGTTTATGGCGTGCTATAGAAGTAGCTCTGGTAGCAAGAAACCTGAGAAACAAGGTGTGTCTGAGGTGTCCAAAGAAATTGTACTATAGATGACTGATAGAAAGGATAGAAGACCTCGACGTTCAGGTCATGTTTGATTCATGCTCTAGAATAACGATAATGTGAGAGGAGGTATTTAATAGACTGTTCAAAAAACAGATGCAGCTACACAAAATGGATACACACCCAGGAGGGGATGGTTGCCAGCCAATAACGATAATAGAATACTTTGTGGGAAAGATTAATCAAGTACAAAAGCAGATATACAGTATGCAAAGTTTATGTTTCATGTAAAGGAGATAACATTTTAGGATGGCTAGCACAAAAAGACATAGGAGTTTATCTGAATCCCAATGCTGACCCTCAAATACTGATCCAGAATGTTAACAAGGAAGTAGAGGTGAGATGTTATTTTGAGAAAGAATATGTATTCACAGAAAAGTTAGGATGCCTCAAGCAATATGTGCACAAGATAAAATTGAAAGAGAAAGCTGTTCCTGTGTCAGCTGAAGTACGTAGTCTTCCCTTAACCAGAGAGAACGCACTAAGAAAAGAGTTAGAATATTTGTGCAAACTGGATGTAATAGAAGCAACTGAAAGGTTGGCACCCATTGTAGTGGAGAGAAAAGTAAACAGCAAGATTTGCCTGTGTGTTAACCTTAGGGTCCTCAACAAAAAGGTAGTTGTTGACAAGTTCCCTTTGCCAAACGTAACAGAGATGGTCACAACTGTAGCTGGAGCAAAACTCTTCTTAACTTTAAATCTTACATCAGCCTATTTCAGATCCGCCCTACACCCTGACTCTCAAGAGCTCACTGCTTTCATTACGCCCATGGGGGCATACAAATTTAAAAGCATGCCATTTGGTCTGGTGTTTTGTTATCAGGACGATGTGCTGATATTTGGGAACTCTCAGGCACAACATAATGAAAGACTTAGACAGGTTTTGGACAGATTCACAGAGTATGGTCTTACTGTAAGGAAAGACAAAGGTAAACTTCAATGTACTGAAATATACTATCTTGGGCATAATTTTACTTCTGAATCTGTACAACCCAAAGCAGATCTGGCAAACACCATAATAAAATTAGTGACACCCAAACCCAAAGACGAGCAAAAATCCTTTTTTTGGAATGATAGAATTTAATAGTAAATTCATCAGCAATTTTGCCAGACGAACGTGTCATATGGGCAAATAGTTGAAAACAGGGAGACTTTTGAGTGGGATAGCCATTGTGAGAGAGAATTTAAAGATGTTAAGAATGCCCTGACCACTGCACCAGACTTGGAAGCGTTTGTTCCATGGAAACAAAAATCACTATTACAACAGGTGACAGTTCAAAAGGGCTAGGGCTGTACGTCTACAAGAATGTGGAAAAGGTGAGAGAACAATAACATTTGACTAAGAGCACTTTGGTCAACTATTCTGTAATCGAAAAAGAAGTGTACTGGGCACTAATCAAATTCACTAACTTTATGTGGAGAACTGTGTTCAAGTTAAGGACAGACCACAAGCCACTCCAGGAGGTGTTTACAAAAAAAGAGCTGGAGGCAATTTCCAGTAGAATTAAAAGATGGTTCAATAATCTACAAGAATACACATTTAGTGTAGAATATATCCCTGGTACACATAACTTTGCAGCAGGTTGCTTGTCCTGATTAGTTGATGACATGGAAAAGGAAGAGAAAGTTTGTGACAACCAAAGGGAGGATATAGAATTACAAAAGGTAAATGTTTGTGTGATCACCAGAGGGGTGGTTGAGAGGAAAACTAGAACATTTTTGTTAGAAACAGATCCCATTCTAAGTAAAGTACGAGATTTGTTAATCTAGGGGTGGGATGGTGTTGAAAATAATGAAGAGTAGCTGAGGCCATATTTGAGGGTCAGAGTAGAAATATCGGAAGTAGATGGATGCCTCCACTGAGACACAAAATTAAGACCTCCTGAAACCCTTAGGAGAAAACTGATTGACATAGCACACGAAAGCCATCTGGGGATCACCAAAACCAAGCAAATGTTGAGGTTAGACTTTCGGTGGCCTGGGATGGATGTACTGGTGGAAAGAGAGAAAAGGAATTGCATAGCCTGCTCCACCAGTGATAAGGTAGCAAAATTGCACACTCCATCGATGCATTGTTGCACCCTACCTGAAGGTCCTTGAATAGATGTATCAATGGATATTTTAGGGCCACTGACAGGAGAGAAGAATTCCCCATACATTCTAATTTTAGTCGACTAATATTCAAGATGGCCAGAAATCAAATTTGTCTCTGACATCAGCTAGAACTCAGTTATAAACTTCCGGGTAGGGGTCTTCTTAGGAGAGGGACTACCCAACACCCTTTTAACTGAGAAATGTGTTCAGGTTTGCTCCATAGAAATGAAGGAATTTATGGAATGTAGTGGAATAATACACAAACTTAGTGCCTTGTATCATCCAAAAATCAATGGGGCAGTAGAAAGATTTAAAAAAACACTTGAAGAGGGCATTCAGTTGGCAGGAGCTAATGGGTTGGGCTAGAAAGAGGTGGTGTGGAGGTGAATAGATGCTTATCGCTTAACACCTCATCAGTCAACAGGTATGACTCCCTTCGAGTTGTAAAAGAGTAGGAAGCCCAATTCTAGACTGACACCTGGGTGGATGAAATGGCACAACGGCTGTGTGAGGGTTGATGTAGGTCAACAGTGGAGGAAAAAAAAAGTTAAAGTTGTGGGCAGCCCACAAGGAAAGGTTTGACAAAATAGCATAAGACCAAGGTTATCTAGTTTAAAGTGGGTGATTGGTTAACAGTGAAAGTTCTAACTGGCAGCAAACAATGGTCAAAATTTACTGAACTCATGAAAGTCACAAAGGTCTTTCGCAATGCAGTCAAGACACAGTATGATAGAATATGGAATCTGGGGAGGGTGGTGAAGCCTTACTGCTCTAGATACAATGGGGAGACAAGTAAAAATAGCAGTGAGGCAAGGTCAGAAAGTGTACATACAAATGACTGTCTTGGGATATAAAGGGGAAAATCATTGGAGTTCGAGTCCGATCAAGTGGACAGGTGACTCGCCCCCGAGTTTCTTACAAGATTACTTAGTCAAATAATAGTAATACAGCGACAGTTATTACATTGTTAACTTCCCCTTATCTTTGGAAATGTAATGTGGTACTCATGTCTTAATTTAACTCTGGAAAGCCATGAATGAAAATCCTTTCTTAACTTATTTTCATAATTTGCTTGTCTTTTTCAAATACATTATTCACTGTTATGTGTTTCTGTGCTTTCTGGGATAGGAAACTGAGGAAAATGTCTTTTGTGAAAGTAGGGGGATGTGTGATGTCTCTCCATCACCCAATTCACTTGTACTGTAGAAAATACCACAACATTGTATAATCGACTATAATAGTGGTACCTTGCAGTCACAAAATTCTAGAATGTAGAATGAGGAGCCAGCGCGCTCCAGAATTGGCAGTTGGTATGCTGTGGCTGAGGTGTATGGAACAAATCTGATGCTTCTCCTCACGGGGTGAATGTATGACATTGTTCTGCATTCTGTCCATCAATTGTTCTTTTTGCATTTGGCACCCTGAGTGGGACGGGTATGCCCAGACGTGGGTCCCGTGCTCTCCATGACACTGGAGTCAAGCTATCCTGGCTGATGAGGGCTGAAAGTCCAAAACCGGTCCTAGGATGCTTGTTTCCAGTCCAGGGAGGACCAGCCTGGCAGTTCGGGCTGGACTGTTCCCATTGGGCACAGGGTCAAGACTGATTTGCATATCGCTGGGTCCAAACTGGAATGGCATGGTGAGCAAAAAAACAATGGATTTAGGCCCAGATCTCTGTACTGGGGTGAATGTATGACATTGTTCTGCATTCTTGCCATCAATTGTTCTTTTTGCATTTGTCACCCTGAGTGGGACTGGTATGCCCAGACGTCGGTCCCGTGCTCTCCATGCCACTGAAGTCAAGCTATCCTAGCTGATGAGGGCTGAAAGCCCGAAACTGGTCCTAGGATGCTTGTTTCCAGTCCAGGGAGGACCTGACCTGGCAGTTCGGGCTGGACTGTTCCCATGAGGCGCAGGGTCAAGACTGATTTGTATATAGCTGGGTCCAAACTGGAATGGCATGGTGAGCAAAAAAATGATGGATTTAGGCCCAGATCTCTCTACTGGGGTGAATGTATGACATTGTTCTGCATTCTGTCCTTCAATTGTTCTTTTTGCATTTGTCACCCGGAGTGGGACGGGTATGCCCAGACGTGGGTCCCTGGCTCTCCATGCCACAGGAGTCAAGCTATCCTGGCTGATGAGGGCTAAAAGCCTGAAACCGGTCCTAGGATGCTTGTTTCCAGTCAAGGGAGGACCTGGCCTGGCAGTTCGGGCTGGACTGTTCCCATTGGGATCAGGGTCAAGACTGATTTGCGCATGGCTGTGTCCAAACTGGAATGGCATGGTGAGCAAAAAAACAATGTATTTAGGCCCAGATCTCTGTACTGGGGTGAATGTATGACATTGTTCTGCATACTGTCCATCAATTGTTCTTTTTGCATTTGTCACCCGAGTGAGACTGGTATGCCCAGACGTCGGTCCCGTGCACTCCATGCCACTGGAGTCAAGCTATCCTGGCTGATAAGGGCTGAAAGCCCGAAACCGGTCCTAGGATGCTTGTTTCCATTCCAGGGAGGACATGGCCTGGCAGTTCGGGCTGAACTGTTCCCCTTGGGTGCTGGGTTAAGACTGATTTGTATATAGCTGGGTCCAAACTGGAATGGCATGGTGAGCAAAAAAACTGATTTAGGTCCAGATCTCTCTACTGGGGTGAATGTATGACATTGTTCTGCATTCTGTCCATCAATTGTTCTTTTTGCATTTTTCACCCTGAGTGGGACGGGTATGCCCAGACGTGGGTCCTGTGCTCTCCATTCCACTGGAGTCAAGCTATCCTGGCTGATGAGGGCTGAAAGCCTGAAACCGGTCCTAGGATGCTTATTTCCAGCCCAGGGAGGACCTGGCCTGGCTGTTCATGCTGGACTGTTCCCATTGGGCGCAAGGTCAAGACTGATTTGCATATGGCTGCGTCCAAACTGGAATGGCATGGTGAGCAAAAAAACGATGGATTTAGGCCAAGATCTCTCTACTGGGGTGAATGTATGATATTGTTCTGCATTCTGTCCATCAATTGTTCTTTCTGCATTTGTCACCCCCAAGTGGTACGGGTATGCCCAGACGTGGGTCCCGTGCGCTCCATGCCACTGGAGTCAAGCTATCCTGGCTGAAGAGGGCTGAAAGCCCGAAACCGGTCCTAGGATGCTTGTTTCCAGCCCAGGGAGGACCTGGCCTGGCTGTTCAGGCTGGACTGTTCCTATTGGGTACAGGGTCAAGACTGATTTGCATATGGCTGGGTCCAAACTGGAATGGCATGGTGAGCAAAAAAACAATGGATTTAGGCCCATATCTCTGTACTGGGGTGAATGTATGACATTGTTCTGCATTCTGTCCATCAGTTGCTCTTTTTGAAGCTCTCTTCGCGTCCTGGTCTGCTTATTCAGTAACCCTCTTATCTTGAATTGGACACTGAACTGTGACTCAAGGATAGAGCTGTACTTTCAACATACTGCAGAGGGCTACACAAGCTACAGAGATTACTTGTGATAAATTGGGTTGTTGGTGGACTGGGCTGCTAGCCTGGGACAAGCAACAGGCACAATCCCAGCAGGGTGAACCACAAAAAGTCAATAAATTAACATGTGCATAACCAGGAGTACCTTTGCCACAAAAGTAGTCAGGCATAACTTACAGGCAATGCGTGAAGTATTGATGCAGCACACAAACAGCAATCAAGTGAAAACACAACACAAGAAAAATCCCACACCAATTCAGAAAAATGGGGTACATTTTAATAAATTATTTGACACCAAAACAACAAACAATCAATCAGTAGAACAAGAGTTATGAATTTTTAAAGTTTTCAGTAAAAACTAGCACCTAAAAGATCAAAGCGCCAACCACAGAGTACTAGTCGAAGGAGACTGGGTGTAAGTAAAAAAATATGGTCAACCGCAATGGAGTGCAGGTTGGATACTGCAAGTGGATTGGATCAAGTCAGAAAGTCAGTTAGAAGAATTTTCAAGAAAGAACATTTTTGAGAAGGTAAAGTTCAGCGGGGCTAGGCTGTAGGCAGTGTGCAAGGAGGAAGCATGGTCATCAGGGAGCCGCTGGACAAAGCTGTGGCAAAGATTTCTACATTCAGACTAAGTAACTTTTACGGAAGCCAAAAATCTCCAGCAGAATGAGGCAGAAGTCTGTAGCTGAAGACAGTACCAGGAACTTGGACACGCTTTTGGGGAAGTACAGCTGAACAGGATTTGCTGCTGTGGAGAAAAAAGTAGCGGTAGCCACTGCAAAGTCAGACCGACAGGAAATGTACCTTGGGTGGATCCATGAGCAGACTGGTCCCAGTCTTCCCTTGAGTCCCAGAGCAATTTTTAGCCAAATGTTTTTTAAGTCCAAAGTTTTGTATTTTGGCAATCTGGGCACCTTTAGCGCCATAACAAAGGGTCCAGGACTGGTGGGCTACCACTTGGGTGTTCAGAACTCACTCAGCATGGGTCCAAGTGTGACTTCAAGGTGGTGGGACCCTTTTATGTCCCTTGTGGCTCTGAATAGGAGGCCAGCAAACTATTCTTTGGAATCACTCTGGTAGCCCTGGTTCAAGTGAAGATGTAGGGCTCAAACCTCTGATCTCTGAGGATTCAAGGTGCACTACAGGCAGCAAAGCAGTCCTTCCAGGTGCAGCCCGGCAGTCTTTTGGAGTACACAGCAGGCTACTTCTGCAGGTAGTCCTCTGAAAGTCCTTTTGCAGGTCCAGAAAATTAACTGCAGAATGGGTCTGAGGGCCCTAGGTTTATACCTAGTCCCTCCTAAGAAGTTGGGAGAAGTTCCTAGAGGTTTTTCTTTGAACTACTTGGAATTTACTGACTCCCCTATCCTGGCTCCAAGCTGGCTACAGAGACAATGTGGAGGTGACAAGCCCTTTGTGTGAAGGCAGAGCACAGCCAATTCAGTTGCAAGTGGGGCAGTGCCCAGCTCTGCCCCCATCCTGCCAGCAGATGGCCCATTCAGGCACACCTAATCCCTGTATTGTGTGACTGTCTGTTACACCCAGTCATGTCACCCAGGAGTGGAGGCTGCAGGCACCAGATGGCTAAGGGGCGGGAAATTTCAACTTTCTAAAAGTGGCTTTTTTCAAAATTGTAATTTAAAACTCAACTTTACCATTAAAGAGGACTTTTCATTACAATTTCATAGATACCAAACATGAAATCCTTACCTGGTCACAATCAAAAGTTAGCACTTGTAATAAAGCAATCCAGTGTTATCCTATGGGACAGGTAGGGCTCACATTAGTGAAAAAACGAATTTAGGGGTATTTCACTACCAGGGCATGTAAAACTTAAAATTGCATGTCCAACATCTTAATTACAATGCACTTTGCCCTATGAGTTACCTAGGGCCTACCTTAGGGGAGACTTATATGTAATAAAAGGGGAGTTTAAGGCCGGGCAAAAGCTTTATATAGCAGAGTCGAATTGGCAGTTGAAAACTGTATTCAGGCTGCAATGGCAGATCAGGGACATGTTTTAGGAGGCCACTTAAGTGGGTGGCACAAAATGTTCTGCAGGCCCACTAGCAGCATTTAATTTAGAGGCCCGCAGTATATTGTATAACACTCTAGAAGGGACTTATAAGTAAATCAAATATGCCAATTAGGTGTAAACTAATTTAACCATTTTTAGAGGAGTGAGTACAAGCAATTTAGCACCGGTTAGCAGTGGTAAAATGCACCGAGTCCTGCGGCCAACAAAACACGTATTTCAGCAGGAAAAATGAAGGTAAATAGGTAAAAGGTTTGGAGGAAGACCACCCTAAGGCTGACAGGTCTAACAGCCCCCATGAGTATACAACACAGGGAACACTACTTTGATTCAAGAACGCCCATAACAAAGCAGACCAGTGTTTAGTGAGGTATGGACAAGTATTGAAACCCTGATTTGTCAGAGAATATGCGTGAGCTGGGAGACAACCAAGCTTAATCAGTGTTTAGGTCTGAATGCTAACCGGTAATCCTTTTATGGGTCTTCTTCTGTCTGATGTACAGGCGGTTTTTCCGGAAGCCACAATGATAATACAGAGTGGAATATGTGGTAGGCATGTGCCCTATTGAAGCTGCCACCTTCTCAGTAGGAAAGAGCCAAAGGTGTAAAAATCATCCTTGCTGGATTAAGCCTTCAGAGGATTGAAGAAAACCAGGAATAGAGAATCTGATAGTGGAATTCTTGAGGAGCAAGGAGTCAGGATAAGCAAGTAGAGAGAGTGAGGAAACAAGCAAAGGAATAACGCTTTGTTGTGATGCACCCTCAGAACCTTACATAGTAAAAGAACAGGAAAAGTAAACTACATCAAACATCACATGAAAGAAACACAAATGATTGGGAAAACCTGAAAGGAATTAAGGAAGAAACTGCCATAATAGAAAAGGGAAAGAAATGGGAATTAAAACATGAACGTTGAAAGGCAGCTTCAAACCTTTAGGCAGGGAATTGCAATTCTGGAACTGAAGGAGCAAGGAGCAGCAGCTAGGAGCCCGGGAGCACGGGGGAAGGCAGCCCTAGGTGGGTGAACTCACAGACAGCAACTGTGGGCTTCATGAAGCATTTTCGGAGACCTGCTAACTGCAGGACCACACGAGGTACTGCGATTCTCAGACATGGGAGATGCTGCAGTTGCCACAAGCAGTGGCTGTACTAAACACAGTTTCGACTCATAGCTCACTCACTCAAGAGACCGTATGAACTGTGTTTCATATTTTCAACTGCTAATCAGGTTATGCTTTTTGATTGCGAAGCATCATAGACCAATTGTAATTTGTTCATTCACTCTTTCAATCATTTTTATCCTTTTCCATGAATCGAAGTTAGTAATCAACACAGATACTGCTAGGATTAGGAGAGTGAGAACTCACAGAAACCCAAAACACAACTTTTGGCCTTTGACTAGCTCAGCACCTAAGCACAGATCACCAGGATTTTGTGTGTCAATAAATGAGAGAGAAGAGGAAGGCTGAGTACCAAAAGAGACGAATTTGTGATGGTGAACCATGATTATTCAGGACAAGTGACAATGCAAAAAGGTGTGAATACTTTGACTTTTTCTATGCTTGAAAGCCCACCAATCTGCCCTAGGGTTAATGAACTGAGAAACTGAGTACCGCAACTGAGCCTTCAGATCGCTTGCGGTATTCAGTGCTTCATTCAGCTGTTTTATTTTAAGCTTTCCAAAGGACCATTCACTTCTAGACTAAAGTTTCAACTGCCAAAAAATCCTTAGGACTGAATGAGCTAGGGCCTTTTAAAATGCATCTCTTTGCTGCAGGGCCTGGCATTAGTCTAAAACTGCCAAAGTGAACTTTATGTGTTTCTAAAAATGGAGCATTTGATAGATTCCCAAAGCGTCAAGGTCATTTTGCGGCAGTTTAACTTGAGTAGGGGCTGAAGGAGTCCTGAGGCATGCCAATAAACCGGAATCCTGAAGAGGGAGTTCACTCAGAGGAGCTTAGCATGAGAGTTCCAGACGCAGCTATGGATCATTGGTTTGCCCAAGGTTGCGCTCCGACTGGTGAGGAGGTTTCAGTCTAGGCTGACCTGCTCACTCTTCTGCAGACTCACTGAAGATGAACAGCAGTGCTGCACTGCAGCCAATGGCTGGAGTTTGGGGTGAGCTGTGATTTTAGAGCTTACCTGTGCTGAAGTCAAGAGTTGATGGCACTGTAGAAGACAATACCAGAAACAAGCAATAGAACACAAACAAAAAAGTATTTCAAAGTAACCATGACTGTTTTGTTTTTCAAGTTTATCATGCAGCACTGATTGTGTGTGATGGAGTTAAAAGATGGAAAATGCTATACAAGATTGTGGATGTCTTTTGCCTAGAACGCAGCTGTTGCCTATATAGTGAAACAGGCAATGTAAGTTAATCGTCAGTGTCCGCAATACCCCTCAAGGTGTCAAGTGAGGAATAGGCCCTCGGAGCTCAGTGCGGGCCTTCTAGTGCTCTGCTTTGGCGGTTGCCCAGTACACGTGAATATTGGAACCCGAAGAGTTGAAGAATGGCAGGATATTAAGAGCAGCTAGTCTATAGCGGTTCTCTCCAAGCTCCCCTGCCCGCCAAGCTTTCACGCTGGATGGCAGCTCCTCTCTGTGTTCACTGTGATGGAGGGAGGGGCTCGAGCTGCTCCTCTCCTCCCTGGTTCTGGCCTGCTTGATGCTACTAGCACCACTGGACCACTGATCATCTGGGTACCCAGAAATGCTTTGACAACACAGATAATTGTGTCTCAGCAACGAAGACCTGAAAATGGGCGAGTGGAACACGGTTTAACAAACATGAAACTAATAATTGTTTTTCGTTCATCCCTACTAACTGGTACAAATGTTACAACTATATCAAATAGCTTGGAAAATAGGGGTTGTATTCCAAAGTTTAGACACTAGGACAGCATGAGGGGACAAAATACAGGTGTGTAAAACTTTTGCCACCGTTATCAAATGTACACACTATTTTTTTCTTTTTGACGCACAGAGCCTCGTATTTTACAGGTTTTTGCTGTAAAAAGCATTGCCAATCCTATGTTTCCAGGAAAAAAACAGCAGGGAGCCATGTAGCCGTGATGAACGATTAAATCGTATTTCACAACTGATAGGGAACACCTCGAACTTTGAGGGGACATGCATCTAACCATTTTGCGATCGCAAATAGTGTGAATCGAAAAATTCGGCCGTTTGCGATCGCAAAATGGCCTTTTGAGATGCATGTACCTTTTTGGCATTTCACAATTGAGGAAATAGCAATCATTAGCAATTCCCTTAATTGCGAATGCAGTTAGGGAATCGCAAATTGCGAATGCAGTTAGGGAATCGCAAAAGGCAATCCCCTAAATGCGATGCCTTCGGCAATCGCAAATTGCGCTTTCACAGTTTAGAATCGCAAATTACCATCAACTTCAAGTTGATGGTAATTTGCAATTCCTTTGAAAAAGGCATTTTTCAAAGTGCATTGTGGTGCACACACGCTCCTAGGGTATGAGTGTGCAACACAAGTGCATACTTACCTTTTTTGGGGGGTGCATCACGGTGGCCTTTTGGCCCCCTTTCAAACTTCAAATTGCATTTGCAATTTGCAAGTACCTATTTGGTACTCGCAAATTGCACATGCAACCTCATTCATTCCTATGGGCCTCTAGGCCCATGGGAATGAATAGGACGCCATTCCTTAATTGCGAATCACAATTTGCGATTCGCAATTAAGGAATGTGTAGGAATCGCTAATATTTTAGCAAAACCTACATGCATAGGCAATTGCGATTCCTAAACTGCGATTCCTTAAAAATCGCAATTGAGGAATCGCAATTCCTTACTTTGGTGCATGTGGCCCTTGGTGTGTAGGGAAAGTGTATTTTCCAGCAGAAAAATATTCACCTTATGGAGAAAAAAATACCAATGCATGAAAGTGATCAATTGTAATTTTTACAACCCGTACAATTTACACAAGTCGAAATACGCAGAGAAATTCAGGAATACGCGAACGTTTTCCTGGAAACCTACAAAGGTTGTAAGTTTCCAGGCAAGCTTCTGGAAAGTTTTGTAAATACCAAAAGTCGTAAATTTGCATCCTTGTGGGGGTGTAGATTTATGACTTTTTAAAGATTCAAGCTTCAGGAGAGGAGTGAAGAGCTAACACACAAAGATGGCTCTGGGATGCTCAACTTTATGTTCAAAATGGAGAAAGGAGCTGGTGGCTCCTTTGAAGCAGGAGACATGTTCAGATACCCTCACTTAACTCCTTCCTTCAGACAAAGTTCCTGAGGTGCAAGCGCCAGAGCCAGCCATTTTTAAATTACAGGGCCTCCATGCGTAATTATGAGGATTAACCTCGACAATGCAGCACCTTTTAATCATCTCGCGCTGTTTATGCAACTGCGTTTCTATTCTAAACACAAGTAAGAATATTATAGAAAGGGGAAGTGTTTCTGCTTTGGATTTGTTGGCTCCATAAAGGGGATGAGAGATCCCAACCACTTTTAAACTTTCGGCGATGTGGCACTCTTACAAATGTTATGTCAAATGCCTGAATTCACAGGCTCAGCAGCTCCACATAAATTCACTTCCGCTGTCTGCCGTGGAAGGACACAGAGGGTCCGATGTTAAAAGCTAAATGAACATGCAAATCAAATCTAAAGGATGAAATTGTCATATTTACAAAACAATAGCCACTTTTGTTACTCAGAGTTTTGTTTTTAACTCATTAAAGAATTTACTCACACAAACGCTTGTGAGTAAATCTTTCACCAGAGAGGGGGTAAAGGATGGAGAATGGGTGCTACAGGGCATTAATGAGAATATGTGCAATCGAGAAAGTGGTTTATTGCTTAGGGTGGATTGGTGTCTACCCATAATTTAGTAATTCTTCTGTTAGGCTCAGTCAAAGGTTTCCAACTTCTAGTAGCTATGGCACAGAGCAGGTAGACTTAACTTAAAAAAGGTGTAAAGCTTTTAGAAGTACAAAGCAGTTAACAAGCCGAAAACACAACACAATTAAAAGCCCACTGCAATTTATAAAGATTGTATAACATTCAATGAACAAAAGAGAAACTGAGAATATATATTTTTTAAAGATTTAAGAGAAAATAATGCCAAGAAGCTCAAGCACCAATTGAGGTCAATGATCTGTCTCGGTAGACTTGGACCTAGGCCTGATTTGAGGTGGATCATGATGGGTCCCAGGTCAGGTACAACAAGTAGATTGGCCCCTCCAGGGCCTGGAAGTATGGAAGTTTGGAAAAGCCCCAATCTAAAAAATGACTTTGTTGTTTTTCTGAGGAAAAACTGTTCTCCATTCAGAACAACGTGAAATCCAATCCAGGGCAGTAAAACAGCAAGTTGGATACGCTTTGCGGTCATCCCACTTGGAGGCTTTGGAGCAAAAGGTTTTGAAAAAGTCTCAAAACGTTGTTTGGTGCCCAAACAACCACAAGAGTACATTTCTAAGGAGCACTTATAGACTCTCAGGAGACAAAGGCCAACAGCAAAGTCCAGGCCCAGTGCAGTGTTGCCACTGATCAGCTTACATTCTTCACAACAATGTCCTCTTCAACTTTTTTATGTTCCTTGAACCACCCAAGAGACCACCCTTATGATCTTGGAGATATGTCTGTCTTTGGATTTCAACTGGAAGGGAGGGTTAAACCTCCTCAGGTCCTTTTCATAGGTAACATGCCAAGCACAGCAGGTTCAGTCCACCTGGTATTCTTTCTTGTCCAGAAAGTCTGGGTGAGGGTCAAGCTTTGTATATTTCACCAGCCTGTGGGTGGGGACTCCCTAAGACTCTCCAAGTCCTTCTCTGACAATGGGTCCTGGCCCACTTTTTCAGTAGTCCCTGTTTATTTTACAGAAAACCGGTCCAAAATGCAATGTGCCAGGGCAAATCCAAGATGGCCAAAGTATTTGGCCACACTAAACTTGTGCTCTGAAGGCTGGGGGTGTGAGTGGGGAGTGTCCTTTGATACATCTAGTGTCCTCCTACATCTTACACTCAAATCTAGTTTGAACCAGGCACAATTCCCACAACAAATCTAGAGACAGAAGTCTGGTATGACAAAAGCAGCGTTCTTCAATGAGTAGACAGGGGATACACAAGAATTGCCCTGGCACCCTGTTTTGTCTTTTTGAAGAGTGCAAAAACTTTACTTGTGCTTCAGACAGACCTGTCTTGCAGGAGTCGACATTGTGGTGTCAACAGAATGTCGACAGCCCCCCCTACTTATTATATTCTATTGAGCTCAGAGGGGTAATCTCTGCACATTCAGATCAGTCTATTGTGTGTTCCTGGGAGGAATTTCACATCGCTTTCACGCCTCTTCCTGGGCTGGGCACAAGCTGACAGAAGCTGGAGGATTAATGCATACTAGCCTCTAGAACATTCAGGCAGGGAACACCTAACTTTCTAAAAGCTACTTTTTCTTAATAGCAATTAAAATTCTGCACACCATTGACTTGGATTTGTTATAACTACTAAAACATGTAGGTTGAATTATGTTTCTAGCTGGTCCCATTCCTGAGATGCATTATTAATATTTCAATCTGTACTCTGATTTTTTACATAGGTCAGATAAGCCTGTCACTGTGAAAATAGTAGAGGTGGCCGGTGCTCGCTGAGTTACCAAAAAACTCGGCAAAATTCTGCAAAGTAAGTTCCGCATTGCAGAGACATAGAAAATAATTTTCTTCATGAGATGTAATACCTATATTAGCCACTAAGTGGCTGGAAAATACCACAAATAGGCATACCTGCATTTAGGAGAGGATAGAGCCAACATTTAAACCATAACATGTTGGTCAGCAATCACCATCGCACCCACTCCTTTATAACCCATCAACCTGAGCCGTGACAGCTTCATTATTCCCTCTGCGCAACATTTACCATGCTTGAAGCTGGCTCGCTCAACTAGCATTAGCCAGTGCCCGCCTGTTTATACCGCATCACACCAGTCAGGAAAGCGATTACAGTGGCAGAGCAACTTACCACTACCAGCCGGTCCTGGATCCTCGTCGGTGCACTGCTTGGAGAAGATGCTTCTTTGCACGAGGATGCGGCTGCTGCACTGCACTAAATATCTCGGACATCAGGTAAGCCCTTTCTCACTGCTGGGTCTGGGGGGAGGAATGGGATCTCTCTGTTGCTGCCTTATTCTGCTGTTCTAGTAAGGGGCCTACTGCCGTCCAATGGGCCGCAGCTTGCAGAAACGCAGCTCCATCTTCCAGTAGTAGCTGCTCTGAGGCTCAGCTAGTTGTACTAATGACATCCACACTTGGCCCACTCCAGGACACCCGGCTCTCTCAGCACTGCATATCGTTCCCCCCAGCAAGCTTGTTGTGGTCTCCACTGGCCTTGGGAGTTAATAGCCAGGGTTTGTTCATTGCACCCCTTTCCTGTATGCTACAGACAGATTCTTGCTGGCACTGACGGCAATGAGGCCCAAAACAAGTTGTGCCCACAAACGAGGTTGACAGCCAGAGCAAGAACTATGCTTGGCACTGCTGAACTCCACTCCGCAAGCGGTCAGTGGAATTTTTATTAAGAAGTCTGCGCTCTAAGTGGAGGGTGGAGTGCCAAAAACTCAGTGAACTCTGCCGGTGGAGCGGAGTTCACTGTCCACCCCTAGAAAATAGCTTTTAGTGCCTTGTCACTGTAGGGACATGGTAACATTAAATTTCTTCATGTCCCACTGTTAAATACTATGTGCCATATGTATCAAAAAAGAGTTTTGCGATTCTCAAATTGCGATTTTTAGTGATTCGCAATTAGAGAATTGCAAAATGCAATGTATGTAGGATTTGCAAAACATTTTGCGAATCCTACATATTCCTTATTTGCGAATCGCAAATTGAGATTCTCAAATAAGGAATACCTTATCATTCATTCCTATGGGCTAGGAGGCTCATAGGAATGAATGGGAAGACATTCTCAATTTGCGATTACCAATTAGAGAATCGCAAATTAAGAATGTAAATTAAGGGTTGCAAGTGTGCCAAATGGACACCCTGTTGCACCCCTGAAATATGCATGTGTGCGCATTTTGCGCACATACGTGCCCTGAGGGCATGTATGTGCGACATATGGCACTTTTAAAAAATCAAAAAAGTGCTTTTATGAAGAAAATCATAAATTACCACCAACTTGAAGTTGGTGGTAATTTGTAATTCCGTAAGGCCAAATAGCAAATTTCTGGTGCTTCCAGAATTGCATTTAAGGAATCACAATTTGCAATTCCTTAATTGCATTCACAAAATAGAGAATCGCAAATTTTGCAATTCTCTATTTGGCAATGGCCCTTTGGGATGATACATCCCAAAAGGCTTTTTCCAATTTGCAAATGGGCCAATTCTGAGAATCGGCCCGTTTGCAAATGGGAAAAAGGCTTGATACATATGGCCCAATGCCCATACCTTATTGGTAAAAGTCCTACATGGGGTGACCTAGCTATATTAAAAAGGGACGTTTTTACATAACACAAAGGATTATTTTAACAAGTCTTTAGCAGGTTTTACACTGCAGCAGTCAGTAGTCAGGCTGCAATGGTAGACCTGAAACCATATTTTCCTTTGGGATGTATGACGTTACAACGCATGCTGTTACAACGAAAGTTTTACAACGCGAGTGCATTGACAACGCAGGACATTACAAAGCAAGTCTTTACATCGACTTGCACTAGATGGCGTGCTAACATTAAAAAAGTGTAATTTACTATTCCAACTCCAGTCCATGTAACAGTAGGGAAGGTGTTGGGATAGTAAACTACACTATTTTTAATGTTAGCACGCCATCTAGTGCAAGTCGATGTAAAGACTTGCATTGTAATGTCCTGCGTTGTCAATGCACTCGCGTTGTAACAGTTTCGTTGTAATGGTAGTGCGTTGTAAAAGTTGCGTTGTAAAGGTTGTTCCCCTTCCTTTGTCACACAAGTGGATGGCACAATAACTGCTGCAGTCATCAGGTGGATTTTAACTTTCTATGACATTGCTGTATTTTCTGCACCATACATTATAGTCCAATTAGAAAGTTAAATATGACAACCAGTAATTAGTCACTTTATCTATGTTTTAATGGTCAGAGCACATACATTGGGCACTGGACAGTAGTGGCCGAGTGTGCAGGATCTAAAAACCAGCAATAAAATTCAGCAGAAAATGGAGGTGACCACACAAAAGGCATTTTCTTACAGTGCACTTACAATTCGGAATTACATGTGCAAATAGCTTTGAGAATCTACTCCCTCCATGTGCTGTGTAAACGGTTCTAGCACCTGGTGGCTGTTTTAATTAACTTTAAAGTCACTAGGATTGAATGAAGTGTGTGGAGAACACAGACATTTTAGTTCCTATTTTAATTCTAAGAATGGCTGTGTTTGTAAATCTGCAAAAGAAGCTACTTTACAAAGTATAGGCACTTCAGCACAGCATCCTCGTCCTATCCTGGGACATACAGTTTAAAGAGGTTTTTAATCTGTTATTTTAATTCATAGCTCATATCTGAATAAACTTTAAAAAAATATATGTTTAACTGGAAGCCATGCTTAAAGTTCTCTGTTCAGATCATTGTAAAAAAGGGACTAAGGGCTTCATTTAGAGTTTGATCATAATTCAGTGGAAGTCCACCCCACCAAACTCATGGTTTACCTGCATCATTAAGAGGTGTGCAAAGCTGAAGGTTTCTAGCAATGGAGCCTCCACTGGCTCTGACATCGGAAGCATTTGAGAAATGGCTTGTTTGCCCTAGCGCTGATGGTCAATAAGCGTCAGGAGGATGGGCTTTTTGCTTTCCGTTTTCCCTGTTCCGGACCACCCATAAAAACCGATGGTTCCAAACATAAAACAATAAAAACCAGCATTGGCAATAGGTCTCGCCCTTGGTACCTATTGGGTTTGCCAGTACTTTTTTAGCCATGGTGCACAGCATCCCTGATGCTGTGCAGTATGGCTAAAGAATTAAAGCCTTTGGCAACGCCATGCCCATCATTTTGTAGGTGCGTGCATGATTGTGCCTACAAAATGATGTAGGTGCTTTTTTTCTGTTTAGTTACTGATCCGAGCTGGATTGGTAACTGAAAAGAAAAACAACACACAAAAGTATTTTTTAATGAGGGTGAGAGAAGCAACTTTCAGGGGCAGCTATACGGGTGGTGGAAGGAACATGGAGGGTTCGGGTGGGGGAGGAAACCATCAACAGGACAGGGCAATGTGGAAACAGCGGAGGAGAAGCACATGGGCAAGCTGGCATGGGGAAGTACGGGAGGAGGGGAGAAGAAGCAACAGATAAGAGAGGAGGGTGCAATAGTGGGGAAGCAACATGGAAGATGGGGGTTTGGGGAGAAGCAATGGGAAAGAAAGCAATATGGAGTGGAGGTGGAGAGAAGTACTCATGGAGTGCAGAACCGAAAAAAAGTAGTACTGAAAAGCAAGCAGTGGAAGCAAAGAAGCGAGCCAATCAAAAGGGATGGCACACAGGCCATGCTCCTTGGGAGGGACAAATACAAGAGTGAAAAGGTGTGACATGAGAGTAAAAGGATAGGCAACCAATGGGAAGAAATGAGCGCGCTTCAAGGCCCAGTGTGTTCTTGGTAAGTACATAATACACCTTGCAATAAACAGCACATCCTTCGTAGATTAGACCTAATGACCACCACATATTGGGAGAAAATGCTCAGCATCGTAGGGCATTTTATTTTTATTTGAAAAAATCCCCCTCTTTCGGAATTTGTTTCCGAAAAACAAAAAAGTTTGCTGAGCTCGGCTAAAACAATTTGATGCCGGCTCAGCAAACCTCCCTGCCTTCAGGGGCAACCATAGCAATGTGCTCTAATGGCATACAATATGCAGGGTAGCCCTCTGCCAGGGGAGTGGAGACCATGGCCTCCGCTGACCCGGTGAACCAGCGAGCCACTAGCTAAGGTCTAATGGACCTCTAAATCTAACATGTGCTCTCTCCAAGTGAAGCTAACATCTTCAGTAGGTGGCTACCAACATATTAGTGATTCGCCAAAAATTGCTTATTTCATAGACATAGGCAAACTGGCTGACTGACTGCCTAAATGAATGAATGTTTATGCATAGCCCAGCTTTGCATTCTAAAATGTATTTGGGTGTTCCTTTGTAATTCAGCTAACAGCATAGTTTAGTAGTTGTTAGCAAAGATTCTAAAAGCTTGGTGCTGAGAATAGTGCAGGGTTATACTTCCGTTTTGGGATTTATGAATCAGGCGCCTCTGCTGTTATGGTGGAGGGCCATGATCAGGTGGTAATTAACCTTCAGAATCTGAGACCAACATTTAAGGACACAAATAGTTCTGAAAAATCAGCATTAAATGAGACTTTTATGCAAAGTTAGCTTTCTTGAAAACCTGTATAGACTCCCCATTCTTTAGTAAAGAACTCCTTGGGATTTCCACAGCATTTATGAAAAGAAAGAACACTTTCTCAGGAAATATCAGTGGAATTTTTGGAAAACATTTTTTGTAGAAAGTTCCAAGAAATTACCCAAGGCAATAGTCTCTACAACACTACCGGAAATTTCACATCCACACAGATATTTCTCCAGAGACAAACACCTTTGTTTTACAGAACATTCCACAAAAACATCTTCAGAATGTGAAACACTTTAAAGAACTTTCCATTGTGTTTTCTTTTGAATTAATCGCCTTTTATTGGAAGAAAAATGCGAAACTTCTACAAATTCTACCAAAGTTCTCCTAGACATTCCTATGGAAATTACCATGAAACGTTTCAGTGAAATTGCCATTATTGTCCTTACCTGGAAAGTTCTGCACCTCACAAAATTGTCAGGAATTCAGAAGGAAATCACCCATAAAATCCATTGGTATGAACCTAGAAAGAAATGTAATTTTCAGAAAAATAAATGTTAGTCCACTAAAATTTCTGAATACGGAGCAATTTCAAGGGTTTTTCATATGTATCTACCATAACGCAGCATCGCAAACATTCCTTTACATATGTTTATTTATGTTTATTTATGTTCTTTACTGTTGCACTTCTGTACTTGTACGTCTATATTTACCTAATATGGCTCTTTATTTAATGTCCTGATGCCCTATGGTGTTATATGCACTTTACAAAACAGCGTATGGTCATAAATAAAAAACACAATTCGAACTCATTCATATTTGTAAGAGGGAAGTATAAGGGTCTGTGATAAATATATATATTCTGTCTTTCCCCTTTAAATAATTTTTATTTAATCTAGATCAGTTGTTCTTAACTTGTGGTGTGGGGACGCCTCAGGTTCAGCAACACCTAATATTGACGGGGTCAGCGACTGCCTAGAAATTAAATGATATTGACAAATTGTGTATATATAAGTAAAGAAGCAAAACTGAAAATTGAACATTTTAAAATGTTTTGTAAATGTGAAGGAATTTGAAATTGGAGGCTAAAAATTAAGTTATTTTCAGATTGATTCGCAGTGTAAGAGCATCAAACAAAATACAGTATGGACTATAGGTGGCTTCAATTGAACGTAGAAAAGCGCCAAAATGACCATTAAAATTAATTATTTTATATATATTTCTTATGGCAAGAACAAAAGTATGCAGTTCCTAAGGAGGGCATGGAGGGGGAAGGGGAAGGAGAAAAGAAAAGGAATGGGATGTAGGGTGATCCCCGCTGATGTCCACATGTGGGTAGGTCCCACACCGAGGAGGACCCCGTCCTGAGTTGCTCTTCCTTCACCAATGCGCGAGTAATGTGGACGTCATGGTTGGGGTCGTATCTACATCCCCTTTTAGGTGTTCTCCAGAAGGTGGACTATTTTTTATAATTGCACTTTCACACAGGACTACGATCTTAGTCCAGATCACAAGGGATGAGATTTCCCTCTATACATTTTTGACCGTCCCTATTTGAGTAGATGGAGTCCCCCGATCCTGAAGAAGTGCCATAGATCCTATTGGACGACTTTGGGCATGAAACATGTCGACCATCTCCACCCTACACATATCACTCTGATCTGCAGCGGGTCTAATTTTCCTTGCCAGCCACGACTTTGACAGTTGTTTGTTATTATTGGTAGCAGAGGAATTCAGTGAAAAAAATTGGTTTTGTAATCCCCTAGCTATTTTTAAACCCCAACCTTTTATTTCCCACTTCTACTCACTACACATACGCCCCCACATCACCATTCAGCTTCACGTCAGCAACCAGAGAAGACCTGCGGCAAAGAGCCCCCCATTGTGAGGCCCCTTAGGTATTGCAGCGCCGGCCCAATCAGGAGCTGCCCTGTGATGGAGCATGACACCATTCAGGGTGTTTGAGGGCCCTTGCTCCTATTGGAGCTACTCCATCTGTAGTAAACATTATATACCTGGAACACACTGCATCCCATTCCTTTTCTTTTCTCCACCTTCCCCGTCCCCCCTCCATGCTATCCTTAGGAGCTGCATTTTTTTGTTCGTGCCATACATATTAGGGGCCTGTATGCTGGACCTACCAAGCCCCTGTCCCTCTTGTTCATGATAACATATATATTTCTTAGTCATTGAAATTAAATATCATCATTTGTGTATTCATGTGATCAATGATTGTTTATGTAATTGTTGTATTGTTTTACTGTTCAAATCATCAAAATTACTTAGGCCTGGGGCCCCAGATTCCATAATGAATCAATTGGGATCCCGGGTTCCAATCATGAATCAGTGGGGTTCCCTAGAATCCAGTAATGATTAAGTGGGGGTCCACATAAGTCAAAAGGTAAAGAACCACTGAACTAGATAGCTCTTTTTCTAGAGCTGAACATTCTTCTTCTCTATTACAGGTTTAGTTCGTAAAATTCTCTGTTAAAAATACTGGTAGATTTTCAGTAACATGGGTATTTTGGAGGACCTGCATGATATCTGAATTGATTGTACATGATCTCATAGAAAAACAGTTTCATAGGAAACAAATTGTGAGAAACCGTTTTGCCTAAACTCAGGGGCAGCTGGTGACATTTGAAAGTGGTGGGCGTAAAATGATTGGCATACTGCACCTAAGGGGGGTTCGGGGTGGTTTTCCCCCCGAAATTGTTTTGATAAAAGAGAGGAAAATGGTGCATTTTCAAGCAAATTTGAGAAAGCAAGAAGGTTAATACAGCAATTGTGAAAGTGCAGTTATTACATTAATAAAGTGATGTCTTACATAAACTATAACATTAAACGCTGTTTTAACACAAGTTATTATTTTTCAGCTGAACTGTCACGGAGCATCAAGTCTGCTCAAACTTTCTGATGGTTATATTTCAAACCATTGGGCTTCATCGTAAAAACAGGAAAAGAAGCCTGTGCTTTTCCTATCACCAACAACCATGCAGCACTGGTCTGTCCTGTTAAAAGTAGAACTACATCCCTGTCTTACCTGTAAGAAAATGAACTGTTTCCCATTACAAGCAGTACTGTTACTTACAGCCCGGCAACGTTTTCAGCAGCAAAGCAACCCTCTGGAGCACGGACTTCTCTTTATCAGTGACGGAACTCAAAATGACGGGGTTCCTCTGAAGTATGTGATTAGAGACTCCCTCTGGACGGTACGTCACAGCTCTCTATAGACTTTACACTGAATGAGAGCCCCTGTCGAGGCATTCAAGGGGCCCACTGTTTAATGATCTGGGAGTTCATCCCACCTCTTGGGGTAGAGGATGTGGCGTAAAGGCCAGTGTTGCCGACTTTGGAGCTAAGGAACCCAGCAGGTTCGAGTCTCGGCATGGGCTCGACGTCCTGTGATTCAGGGCAAATCACTTAATCTCCCCGTGCCTACATAAATGAATGTGCCCTTGTGCAACAAAATGGTGATCATGTAAAGCGCTAATACCTTCGGGTCGAGTTTGCACTATATAAAACTGCAAGCAAGACTGCTTCCTCCATGCACAGGAGGACGTGCCAGACCCACGAGTCAGATTAGGGGCTCCTCCGATGTCTCAGGGATGCATTCCCCCCCCATATGTGTATTATCCCACTAAATAATTTATGACAGATCCCAGGGCTACAAGTGTATAGGAGGCAGTATGACACGCAGTTGTCTGTAAGCACATCCCTGGAGCTGTTCAGGTCAGGAGGGGGCCTGAGGTGGATTAGCCTGCAGGGGGTATACATGGGGCGGCTAGGGTATATGTGGGGCGGCAATGGACGTGTCTTGCTAATGGCTGCTCTATCTTCCGGTTCGTGGGACGGAAAATAAACAGTATTCCCCCTTTCTGTGCAGGAGCACGTGCTCAGCCCGCGGACTCCACGGTTGAGACACAGCTACCAGTCCTTGCAAGTTTGACATGTTTAATGTCTCAGCAGTAAGCAACAACTCTTCCCTCTTTACCACTCCACTTCCCCACTGCCTCCTACTTGCTGGATGGCTCCCATCAACAACCCTTACTGTTTTATTAGCGGGCTTTATTAGGCTCCAGTCAAGTCCTTTGGCAATGCTCATAAAAATGTGGAGGCTTCACTGAGTCCACAGTATCCAACGACACACATAGAAGTAAATTCACTCTGGAACTGCTTTTCAAGAAAGCTTGATGTATACTTAACTGCGCTCTCCCTGTTTGATAGCCTCACGTGTTGTGTTCCTTGGAGGAAACTAACTGTGTAGCAGCCTACAGCTTCAGAAAAGAAGGATTTGCAATGCGCTTTCTTCGGCTTACCAAATATCAGCTTTACCGCCTGCAGGCAGTAAAAAATAATGTTATTCTCCCGGTTATTGGTGTCTGAAAATGTGATTCAATGTCAGAACTAGAGGCTCAGTTACAACCATTTTATGCATTACTGCAAACTCTAGCAGCAAAACAGTAAACGCACATTTCAAACATGGAAAACAGTTTCTGCAGTAACATACTGTAAATGCTTATCCTTGCTATCCCTAGCCCTTGGTGGGTGTGAATACACGTGAGAACTTATAATGACCATATAGTCGGTCTGGCTGGCGCAGGCTTACTGCCTTGTCTCGACCCGTGTGCGTGTGTGAGAAGAAAAGTCTAACATTCTTACTTTTTAAACAGATCACTGATCAGTCAGATCGATGGATGTCTCTAAAGCAACGTCGATGATCAGGACAAATCATGGAGATCAACAATGAAGATGTAGTACGTCCGTCATCACACTCAGTCACCACGACGAGCAGCCAGTGTAGTACAGTACAGTACACCACCACGAGGTGTGTGTGGTGCGGTTACGACGGACTGCAGACAGTGCGCACCTCACTAACGACGAAATGGCCAATCACTGTTCGCATAAGTCACAGTGATTGGCCATACATTGCGGCAGTGCCACCGCCCACACGCGGCACCCAATGCTTTGTTTGCCTGCAGGCTGCGCGGTGTCTCAGCCAATCCAGAGACGCTGCATTAGCAGCACCTGGATTGGCTAGAGCACGGATAGGGCTCGCCCATAGGAAACCGGGGGCTGCTGCATGAAGCAACCCTCGGCCTCTCGGGTCCCCCTCCCTTGCTCTCCTACTCAGTATAGAAGTGGCTGGCTGACAGTGAGCATGTTCGGGCTGGTCATAAAAATGACCAGCCCAAACTCGAACATGCGCACTACGCGCCGCTGTCAGTGACAGTCTGACTGTCACTCAAATCATAGCGTGCTGCCGCAGCCCCGCCCCCGTCCCCACCCCCTTCATCAGCCGATTGCCTCGGGCGTGTCCCGCTACTCAACCTGACTTACAGCATCAGCGTCTTTACGTGAGTGCGAGAGAATTAAATTATTATGGAACTGAATTGCTTCATTGCTCACGTCTGCACAAACGTCTAGTGAGGCAACACCCCAGCGCCCCAATGGACGCACCGCCCCTGCCTAAACTATTTAATCAAAAAATCAAAGACAAATGGCATTTACTATTTAGTAGAAGCCAATTCATAAGTGTCTTGTCTTTTAAAATTGCATTTTACAACATTGATTCTCGATTTATCTACAAGAATCACATAGATTGTATTTCTTCTCTTCCCTTCTTCTGTCGCGGGTGATATTTCACATTATTTTTTGTGACATTTCACAATATTTTTGAACAATCTTCTTCTTTTGACTTTTTTCTCGTCCCACATTTCCTCTCCTTCCTGCCTCCCCCTCTTCCTTCCTCCCTCCATGGTTTTGCAAATATCTCCCAAGGTACCTCTTTCACCCATTTTTACATTTGTTTTCCTTCCCCCATGTCCCTCCATTTTTTCCACTTTTTATTTGTAGGGTTCCTTTTCTCCTTTTTACTCCACTTACCCCTTTTACTACGATGGCTCTCTCTACATTTGTCTCCTTATTTTTTTCTGCACCTCTTCTGTCATTCTTCCCATTCTTCTTCCTCTTTAGGGTTGAAGTGGAAAATAAAAAAGGACTACTGAAATTCTAAACACTTTTCTATGTTTATTCATTTCATGTTTTTTTAAAGAATCTGCATAAAAATAATTTCCCATTTTTTTAGTAATTTTTTCCCAGTGGTGGTTCCATCCTCCGTGGCGAGAGCCCCCTCAGGAAAATAGAAAACAGTGATGGCAGGTCAAAAATCCATTGTGAGACTTCAGACTTGGGGCCACATATACAACCATCAGGGAATGCAAGTCACAAATTGCGATTTTCAGTGACTTGCAATTTGCCAGTTGCAAAACCTGAAGTCCAATAGTGTCTCACGATTCCCAAATGGGTCCAAAGGGACCTGCCTCATTAATATCCATGAGGCAGGTTGCAATTTGCAGCCCATTGGGAATGGCCAGCACTCACAGGGATTGTGGCCTGCAGACTGCAGTCTGTGACTGTTTTTTAAATAAAGGAGTTTTTTTTTAATGCAGCCGCTACCAGCCAGTCTCGGATCCTCGATGGAAAATGGAATGCATTTAAAAATTAAAATGAAAAGTTTTCTTTTCATTTTTTTAGAGTGTGCAGTGGTCCGTGAGACCACTATCTGCTCTATAAAGTTTTTGGCGCACAAATTCACAAAGGGGGAGGGATCGCTTAGGTACCCCGTCACATTGGCGAATGGCTTTGCACCAATTTGAAATTGATGGTAATCTGCTAATGTTTTGCGACCGCATTCCCGGTCGCAAAAAATCCATACATACCAGTGCGACTCGCTCTTAGGAAGGATCGCCCTTTACACGCCTGTTGTATCTTAATTCCCTCAAATGCATCCTCCCCTTAGCTGCTCAGCCAGGATGAATGCGATGTCTGCGTGGAATGTTGGAACGCTTGATGAGAGAGAGAGTGGAATGTTGGTGTGCCTCCTTGTGTGTGAGAGTGGCAGTTGGAGAGAGTAGGCTGAGCAGCAAAGATGCTGCTCCTGGTGGGACCTGTAATATACTTCTACTGAACCAACCAATAAACCTTCTACTTGTGTTATACTTCCTGGCTACCTCTGGTCATCCTTGGATTCAACAGTATATCTTTGCAACATTGGCGACGATCTGGAACAAACCCTGCGTGCTTTGGCCACAAGACTACGGCAGGTGAGGAAACTTACAATTTTACAGAACATTATATGTTCAAGAAACTACTTAAAGCAAAGCAACTTTAAAATTAAGGAAAAGAACGCCCTCCCGAGTCCCACCAGTGTCCTCCACCATCTGGACAGCCTGCCCAGGGTGCTTCACGTTCCTTACATCAATACTTGTCGACTTCAAGAAAAATATACAGCGCTAACCTTTTCACTTTCAAGATTGACAATTCGAAATACTGATCCACCTGCACCTGATGTTCGTTTTTCAACAGAGTACAGCAATGTATTTAAAAATGCGGAGACAACTTTCAGAGTCAACGTTATTTATGACCCTTGACGACTGTTTGCCATGAGATCGGGGGGCCAATCTATGGAAGATTGCTCCGTGTACTTTGCAAAGGGAGTTCGTGAGCTCCAAGTGTGGTGTTTACTTTAGTATCCTGATCTGATAGCTGGCAAAACCGTTCCTTCGTTCTTCAAACTGCTGTATTTTGGTGACTTTTTAACTATTATTTAAAGCCTGCAGTTACACTCAGCAGCATTTGAATTGGTGCCGCGAGACACAGCACTTCAGTGGCTCACCTCATTGTTCTGTGTTGTCCTGGCAACTTTACGATGTCACAGTCCTTCACGTCATTGCCTCCGCATTTCTCAAATCTGCTGCTCACTGACGCCTACATGCATGGACGTGTTGAGAGCCACCCGGTTCTCCGTCGTGCTGCGTGCCTCCATTTTGGATCTGCACAGTTATTCCTGCTCAGCGCTGTTGCCAACCACGTTTGCTGATTACAATTAAGTTGAAGCATTTGCCAACCACGTTTTTTTGTGTATGTTCAGAACAATAAAGCTTCAAGCAAGCCTCGCCGCACCAAGACAAGTGAAGTGATTTCATTAATAACCCTCGATGCCTACTACCAACTTTCTGAAATGGTGCTACAATTTTTGGGTAATCATACTACTACTGCAACAATTGACGCTGTTCCTGACTATTTCGTTAGTTTCTTGAGTGGAACAAAAAGACTGTTTAACTGGCCTCTGACTCATACACGTTTCCATTTACGTTACTCACAGTATTTCTTTATGCCATACATGTTGAGTCATCATGCCCTGTAACTTGTTTACTTTTCGCTGAGTAAGTTGTTTGGTGTTCTAGTCATGGTCTTGTTCTACTTGGTTGATTTTGTTGCCAAATATGTTTATCTCTTATGGGTGACGTTTCTACTTTAATAGCTTTGCTCCATTGTTAGAAGATTGCTTTTCAGAACATGTTCGAATTTAAAGAAAGTTGGTGTGTTATCATTTAAGCACTCTACTCTACTGTTTTACTATCACCTCATTGAGATTCATGCTTCGCCTTATTGTTCTTTAGTGTGTTTAAGGGTCATTTATTTTTACTCACACATTGGCGCTATTGGGAGTATACATTATTTACTGCTGCCACAGTTACTTTCAGGTTATTAGACTTCATCTTTAGGGTATTTATTGTATGGAGCTGGCCTCCATACACTTGTTTTATCTTTCAGTGAGGGTAGTGCACACCCTTTACACTGATTTTACCCTACACAGCCTTTTGTGTGCCCAGCATTTGTGTTACTATCACTATCCTTTACATTTTTATCTAGCTGTGTGGATAGTCGTTCACCTCCCGCCTTCTTTTTTTTTGCATGGATTGAAATGCGTAATGGGCAGTGTACCCATACTTTATTTAGAAATGTGTAATGGGCAGTGTACCCATCTTTAGTTTTAATGCGCAATGGGCAGTGTACCCATCTTTAGTTTTAATGCGCAATGGGCAGTGTACCCATACTTTATTTAGAAATGTGTAATGGGCAGTGTACCCATCTTTAGTTTTAATGCACAATGGGCAGTGTACCCATCTTTAGTTTTAATGCGCAATGTGCAGTGTACCCATCTTTAGTTTTAATGCGCAATGGGCAGTGTACCCATACTTTCTTTAGAGATGCATAATGGGCAGTGTACCCATCTTTAGTTTGAATGCACAATGGGCAGTGTACCCATCTTTAGTTTCAATGCGCAATGGGCATTATATCCATACTTTATTTTGAAATCCATAATGGGCAGTGTACCCATCTTTAGATTTTATGTACAATGGGCACTGCCCCATACACATGTTGGGCAGTGAACCCTATACGTTCAATATTTTGTGACGTTTTCCCTATCGCCTTGCACCTTTCTTTTACATCAATTTTTCTGCTTTCTCTTAGTTACACACTTATTATTCCTTTGTATTCAGTTTCTCTTCTCTTTACTTTTATGATGCTATAATCAAATGTTTTACACGCAATGTTTTACATGCAACGTTTTACATGCAATGTTTGGTTTATTTCTATTAATTGTTTTTCCCAAGGGAAGGGGATGTGCATCTTGAAGCTTTTCACTCTGTTTCACCCTCCCTTCATTCTGTTCACTTTATACTACTTATTCACATCTTTCTTACCTGTCTCTGGATTTTCATTCTTCCTCTATTTATTGGGCGCAACAATGCAAGTACCATCATTCATATTTCTTGCTGCAAGGTTGCAAATTATTGTTGTTTATTGTTGTCCAAGGAAAGGGGATATGTTGTATCTTAATTCCCTCAAATGCATCCTCCCCTTAGCTGCTCAGCCAGGATGAATGTGATGTCTGCGTGGAATGTTGGAACGCTTGATGAGAGAGAGAGTGGAATGTTGGTGTGCCTCCTTGTGTGTGAGAGTGGCAGTTGGAGAGAGTAGGCTGAGCAGCAAAGATGCTGCTCCTGGTGGGACCTGTAATATACTTCTACTGAACCAACCAATAAACCTTCTACTTGTGTTATACTTCCTGGCTCCTGGCTACCTCTGGTCATCCTTGGATTCAACAGTATATCTTTGCAACACACGCCCTTTTTTAATAGCGACTCACAAAAAAAAAAGATGCATTGTACATCTGGTCCTTGGTGTCACTAATGTTTATTACAAAAAAATGACTGAAAGAGTCTGTCTTTGAAAAAAATGTTCCTTATATGGTGTGAATTCTTTCCCAGTGTTACGAAGCATTTGTAGACTTTGTCTGAGACAGCCATAGGTCACTAGGTAATCCTAAACAGAATGTTCATAGCCTGAATGGTGAGAGGGACACTGGCTTAAATAATGGGGTTGGTCTGATGCCATGTTCCTTGTTGCTGAGTACCTGGAATCGTTTTTCTAAAAACAACATCCATAATGTAGATGTTATCAGGAAAACGATGTTTCCCTAACATCTAAATTAGGAGGGGTGTGGTAAATAAAAATTCCTTTACCGGGACTGAATTTGATACAGAAACATTATAAAATAGCTCAGTAAAATGAGAGGCAGAATCCGTGATATTAGAGTTTCGGAATGGGCTTTATTCCAATAATCGATTATAATCGGATGCTTCAAGTTCCATCACCACGGGGGTTCAGGAAGTGAAGTACATATTTTATTGACAAGAAGTAACTTTTATAGTACATACATTATAATGAAGTGAATACAGTAGGCGTAACAATTGATAAGGACATTGACGTTTGGTCTGCGTAACCGAAAATGGGTGTAATAATGAGTAAAAAGGAACATGATTGGTTATGATGTAATACATAGGTGGATCTATAAGATAATACTTGGCATTGATGCGCGCGCAGCAGTATGACGTGTAATTGACGTGTAACTAGGGGGTGACGGGGACTTGACATTTAGCTCTATATGTGGAGACGAGAAGTCTGGGGGGTCAAGTCAACCTAATCCCAAATCATATCTAACATCCTATGTTTAAAGAACTATGTTATCCATAAAAGAGGGACTCTCGGACAGAATCTATTCTATACTGACTGTGCGTGCGTGTACAAGCGTCTAAGTGTCTACACTGAATGCGAGGGGGTAGGAATATTCCATGGTAACAGGGCTATGAATTACTTGCATGAGGACAGAGAAGATGGGCCTTTTTGCTTGGTAACTGGAAGAATGTTTACTTAAACTACTAGGCAGGAATGCATCGGCTGAGGGGGAGGCAGATAATTCGAAGGTGAAATACAGTTCTTGGCAGAGAGTAAGCTGATGTCAGGCTTCGTGAGCCGCGCAGAGAATGAGACAAAGTTCATGGTCACAGATGCAGGCTCGGGCTGGAGCTTTCAGAGGCAGAAGGCAAGAGGAGTTTTGATGACAGAATCAGGGCCTACTTGCCTGGACTGAAAAGTGGCATAAGTGAACCATATAAAGCCGATGGCCTTTCATATTTAGGAAGGGGATATCCGGCCTATACATGGCGGATCTGTCAAAGGACATGTTGACGGTGGACGCACATGTATTTGCGTCTTCATAACTGGAACTGGAGGGAACATACATGTACTTGTGACATGCACATGGAACCGTTGGGGTCCAAGATAGGGGACATAACTGACCAGAAAAATCCATATTTCCACATTCCCTCCTTGTCCCCTACTTGCCCTTCAAGAGATATCAATCTTCATCAATCCATTGATCTGTTCATATAGCATCATTTGTTCTTCTTTCTTCTTCCGGGATCTTGAATGAAAATCTTGATGTGGAATGCACGATGTGGCACACAGACCACAAATTGCTGGTCCACATTGTAGACATAGACAGCAACTGAATAGTATGAGAAGGCCAATACCTAGGAAGGATAAAACTCTCCATCCCCAGGCTGATACCGCATTCCAAAACCAACTGGACCAAGTCCAAGTGCCTGGGTTCTGGTGTATCTGGCTTACAATCTTATGAAGGCGAGTGATGGCTTTATATACAGATGGCGAATTTTCTGGTATGAATACGCAGCAGCTTGATCCGATGACCCTACAAGCTCCGCCCCTATCAGCCAGGATGACGTCAAGGACAAGACGATTTTGAAGCACAACAATCCGCATAGCAGACTGCTCTTCCGTTAAATTGCCTAAGGCGGAAATAGTCTCATTCACTACTGCTTCAAGGGTTCTAGTTAATCTACGTATCAGCTTACTATTAGTAACAGTACCTATATAGGGAAAGATGCCTTTATTAAAATCTACATACTTGTCCCATGCCGTCTCAGTGTAATCGACAATGGGGAGATCTCTCCGTTCTCTGTTGTGTACTAAATGAATATTTCTGTAATAATCAGGAGGAGCTAGGAAAACAGGTGGCAAAAGGAATGCAATGTAGCAGGTACCATCCCAATCTAGAGGTAGACGCATATATGCAGTCTGACCACATATAAAGTAGGAGTGGCGAGAAGCTCTAAATGAAGATTTTCCTTGATCACTGAATTCTACCATAGTAGTGCATTTACTATGGCCCATATGTATGGAACCAACCTTTCTTACACATAATTCACCCCTCGCTGGGAATACTGACATGGTGGGTAAGACTAGTTCAATTTCAGATACGACATTTAGAATCATGAGATTAGGTGTAAAATTACCTAATCCATATACTTCATTTTCTAGATCAGTTCCTGTTCTTTTGGGGCGACCCTCCTTGTCAGGGTAACAGACCTTGAGTAAAGCTAGGTTCAGATTTCCCCATACCCAATGATCTTGGTAAACTGCTGTGTCTGAGTCTATGGAATTAATTAAGCTAAACCATGCTCCACAGGAGCCATTATGTGTAAATGGATGTGGAAAGAAAGGCAGGACTCCTTCATAATTCTGATAGGGAGGGAGTCGGCCACACACCCAACAATTGGTGGCATTACTAGTCTGATGGGAATGATGTAACATACTAATGAAAGTGTTATTGCGCAGCGCAAGTCTATAAGACAATTCATGCGGAGGTAAGTCACTAAAAGAATGTTCAGCAGCAACATTATAAACATGTCTAGAAATAGGGTAATATATGTGCAACAACATACTTGTAATAATTATTAAAAGACTCAATAAAAACAAAATTAATAATGTCACTATGCAGTGGCTACGCAGTGATTTACAATACGCCTGTCGTTTCAACATTTTTCGGGTATTTTCTCTACTCAGGTCCAAGGGATACATGTCAGAGACAATTCAACCGCTTCACCTTGGAGAGGACTTAAACAATCAAATTGCTCGACTGGTTGGGCCTAAGCTTTAGTTTGTAATTTTCAGATTTGTTAGGTTCAACAAAAGGGAGTTTTGTATCAGTCTGTGAGGGAGTGCAGGGCACAGTGTCTATATCCGAAGATAGTCCATGAAATTTCTTGATGTGGCTTGAATGAATCCAGCCCTTGCGGCCCTCGATCTTCACGGCTGTTCTTGTGGTCAACAGGACCAACTTGGGTGCTTTCCACCTGGGCTCCAGCTGAGCCTTTCGGTCGAAATTCCTCACAAAGACAAGATTACCCGGAACAACGTCATGGGGTTTCACCTCAGTGTTGTCGGGAAAGGCTGCAGCTACCTGTGAACGAGAAGATTGTAGTGCAGACATCAAGGAAGCCAAGTAATCTGTCAGCATATTACAGTCAATATCAGTTATTTTGCGTGGTATAGGCGTCCCCCACATATTCGGTGGTCTACCGAAGATCACCTCATACGGGGATAGCCCTGTTCGAGAGTGTGCTACCATTCTCATGTAAAAGAGTGCAACTGGTAACGCTACTACCCAGTCGACACCTTTCTCTCTGCATATTTTGGACATTCTAATTTTCAGTATCTGGTTATGTCTTTCTACGAGACCTGCTGCCTCGGGATGTCGGACACAGTGGAATTTCCACTGATATCCTAACAGAAGTGAAACGTGTTTCATTAATTCGGATGAGAACGGCTGGCCGTTATCTGAGTAAACAGCACGTGGTAAACCGTATCGTGGGAAGAATTCTCGAACCAACTGTTTGGCAGTAGTCGGGGCAGTGTAATCTGAAACCGGGTATGCCTCCGTCCAACGGGACAGAGCGCAGACAACTACGAGAACATATTTGAATCCTCTGCATCGTTCCATCTGGATATAATCCATCTGGAGTACTTCAAAAGGATGATTAGGGGTATGAAATCCACCCTGTTCTACGGGAACGCTTTTTCCTGGGTTGAACTGACAACAGATCATACAGGTACGGACCTTTTGTTTTGCTGCTGCTCGTAAATGTTTATTGAACCAAATGTGTTGAATGCTGTCTAGCATAGCTTTTTCTCCTAAATGTGCTGGACTATGTATAGTGTTAATTATGACTTGGACCATTGAATCAGGAAGGAACCATACAGACCTTTCCTTCATCATCCATCCTTGGTCCGTTTGGATCCCTCCTAATTCAGTCCATTTCTTAATTTCGTCTGGTGTAGCATGTGTCTGTATGTCAATTACGTCAAGAGTAGGATCTTTAACTGTCATACAATGTGTCGGTGTCGGGACTATTGTCTTTGTCATATCGGGGGTTTGAGTTTGAGCAATCAGTTTAGCTGTTCTGTCGGCTAGATCATTGCCTTGGGAAATGATATCAGTAACCTTCGTATGAGCCTTACATTTCATAATTGATATTTCAGTGGGTAGATGTATTGCATCTAATAATGCATGAATGAGGGGTCCGTGCTGAATGTGGGCACCGTGGGAAGTTAAATAACCTCTCTCTCGCCACAGCACGCCGAAGTCATGTACAACTCCGAATGCATAACGTGAGTCAGTGTATATGTTGACTTTTTTATTCATGGCTTGAATACAGGCTTGTGTCAGAGCGATAAGTTCTGCGGCTTGAGCTGACAAAGTAGTTATACGATTAGTTTCAATGACCTCAGTATCTGTTGTGACTGCGTAGGCGGCTACTAACTCTCCTGTACTTGTTCTCATGCATGAACCATCTACATACAAGGTCAGGTCTGGATCTGACAATGGGACATCGGTTAAGTCTTGTCTGGGTTTTGTTGTTATTGTAATAACTTCAATACAGTCATGGGCTAGTGGGTCTGTTCCGACTACTGGTAAAAGTGTGGCAGGATTCAATGTGTTACAGCGTCTGATTTCTATATGTGGCTGAAACAATGTAAGCTCGTATCCTGTAAGTCGCGCTACAGTCAAGTGTTGTGTTTGCGTTCTATTTACAAGAACCTCTACTGCATGTGGTACTTGAACTGTCAATGGATGTCCTAACACTATGGCATCGCTTTGTCTGATTGCTAAAGCTGTTGCTGCTACTGATTTTAGGCATGCAGGCAAAGCCTGAGCTACGGGATCTAATGTACTAGAAAAATAAGCACATGGTTTGTGTGCTCCTGCTTGTTCCTGTGTGAGTACTGACAAGGCCGTACCTTCGCGTTCTGTAACAAAGAGTGTAAACTGTTTTCTGTAACATGGCGTTGCTAAAACGGGTGCTTGACATAAAGCTTTCTTTAAGCTTTCAAAAGCTTGTGTGTGTTCCTGAGTCCAAGGGAGAACAGTCGGTGTGGCTGCCTCCTGTGTTGTCAATTGAATGAGTGGTTTTGCTAGAAATGCATACTGAGGGATCCACTGTCTACAATATGAAGTGAGGCCTATGAAAGCCCGCACCTCCTTCTGTGTCTTGGGTATTGACATGTTAGCAATTAACTGAATGCGGTCGGGTGTAAGCTGCCTTCCCTCCTTGGACAGCGAGTGACCAAGATAAATAACTCGCTGGACACAGAATTGCAGCTTAGAAGGGGACACCTTGTGCCCCTTTTCGGCTAGAAATTGTAAAACTGTCAGTGATGCTTTCTCACATTCGGGTTCGCTTCTAGCGGTGATCAACAGATCATCGACATATTGAAGCAGGGCAGTGTTAACCGGCATGTGGATACTGTCAAGTTCTCGTTTCAGTGCTTGGCTATAGATGCTGGGGCTTTCTGTAAATCCTTGAGGTGCGCGGGTGAATTTAAAGCTACGCCCATTTAAACTAAATCCGAACAAATATTGGCTTTCCGGATCTATTGGGACGCTGAAAAAGGCATTTTTGAGATCAATTACAGTAAACAATGTTGCTTCGGAATCAATAGCTGTCAATAATGACGAGATATCTGGGACCACAGGAAATTGTGGCACAATACATTTGTTTAACTCGCGCAGATCAATAACCAATCGATATACTGGCGGAGCTGTAGGATCTGTTCGTTTAAGAATCGGAATTATCGGTGAATTACATACATTGGAGTCTGTTTCTACAACTACTCCTTGGGCAATAAGCTCGTCAATGATTTGTAGTAAAGCCGTTACAGCATCTGGTGGTAACTTGTATTGTCGCATTCGTGGTAGCACCACTCCTGCCTTTAGTGTGACTCGATATGGTGTAATATTCATGCAACCAACATCAGTAGGGCCTTGTGCCCATAGATGTGTAGGTAAAGTCTGCAGTCGGGGATCCATGTCTCTAGATACATAGTGACCTTTAAAATCACGTAAAAACAACCTTACTCCTTCCGGAGAACAACATATTTTGGCTCCTAGGGCTTTCAACGTTTTTATTCCTAACAAGTTTTCTGGACATGATTTAGTAAGCAATAAATCTGTAGTTCGGGTCAGAGGTCCTATCGTAAGTGGAAGAGGCTGTGACACTTCATTAACAATAGGTTTTCCTGAAAAACCAAGGGAAATATTCTGTGAGCCTGAGAGGGGTGCCCCTGGGACTTCACTTCGTTTTATAGTTGTTCGACTTGCCCCTGTATCGAGTAAAAATTTTCTATCTTGACCTAATAATTCACTATGTACATAAGGTCCTTCTTGATCTACAGGAATCTCGATAAGGGGTAAGTCAACTTCCCTCTCTAGGCTAGTTCATGCGTAACGTTGATACTCTGGATATTCATACTGTGCAGTCTGATACATTTGTCGTGTTGTTGTCTGTGTGGCAGCAACAGGCAACGGTGGTGCAGCTGGCACAAACTGTATTGGCTGTTGTGTGGCTGGCATGGCCTGGGCATGCTGCGTAGCTCCTTGTTCATTCTGATCTTGTCTTAGTGGCCGTGATCTTTCTTGTGTTTTACCTATGGCGATATTATGTTTTAGCACTGGACAATCGTGTACGTAATGACCTGGCTTTTTACAATAATTGCATGTCCCTTTTACAGGTCCTGCTGAATCGGAATGTGTCATACCCTTTTTATGTCCTTCAGCTGGAACTGTCTGGGAAACTAGCATTTTCATTTTCGTGTCTTTCATGCGTCTGTGTTCATGTTCTTGTTCCTCTTTAATTCTATTGTGGTGGTACTGTAACATTTGTAACATTTGTGTTGGAGTGTTACCTTGCCAGGTACTCTCGAATTTTAATACTCTATTCTTTACTGGGGGCAGGGCATTTTCCACTAATTTTGTTACAAACAGATGCGGGTATGATTCGCTACTTGCTTTTATGCCACTATTTATACCAAAACATTTCTCGAATCGGGCATAGTAATCGCTAGTGTCTTCATCTTGCTTCTGTTTACAGGCTGAAATTGTACCCCAATCTTCCTTTTTCGTAGTTAATAAACGTGGCAGTACCTGTACTAGTAGACCTGGTAGTGCTTTAGTTTTGTCCCCAAGCCCCGAACCTGGACCTCGGGCCCTTTCTTCTGCTTCTAATGCTGACCATTCTATCTTTTGATCACCTACCTCCCACTCTTTTTCCTTGAGTTTCTCATAAATGCCAGCAGGCATCAACACCTTTAATATTGTCATAATGTCGGGGTAGGTATACTCTCCCATGAGTAACATGTCTTTAATTTCTCGGTGAAAACCCGCTGGGTCCTTGTCATGACTGGGTACTACTTTCTTCATTTCTAACAATTCTATTTTCGATATAGGCGTATATACAAATACACGTTTAAACTGATTGTCCTCGCCTTTTATTGGGTGTACTTCTCGTAAGGGATTCTGTCTATCCAGGTGATACGTCGTTCTTTCCTTGACAGGCAATGAGACATGCTCTGAGCATACAAAAAGAATATACTGCTTTCTAGATACTAGAATTTCTTTAATTAATTTGGTACCTGGACCTCTCCATTTATTCATAAGCAATTCAGTCAATATGTCAGGTAAGGGACCAGGGTCCGAATGCTGACTCTGATATAGTATAATGAGTTGTTGAATCATATAAATCCCAGCTAACCTCTGCTCATCTGGGGTGAGATTCAAAAATGTGCGTACTACTGTCTCATCACTATATTTTCCGGGACTGTCCACCCAATGAACAGCTGCCCTCGCTAAGTCTTGTTCATCCATAGAATCGAGAAAATGATAACCCCTTCGTTCTCGGAGTAGTTTGTCGGCGGTTTGGAACGAATGCTCGTTAGGCCTTATGTTAATTATAGGTATTTGGAAATTCCTGTCATTATCTGGACATATTGGACGTATTGGGTCAGTATGACATCTAGTCTGATTCCTATTACAAGATCTTCCTCTACCTACATAGGCTATGGTGTCTGACTGTCCGGCGGGCAGTCCTGACCCTTCTTCCTCGCTTTGCTCGAACTCGTCTGTCTCTAATCTCTCTTCGTGTAGGCGTTCTATTTCTTTACGGATCTTTCGGCACATGGCTATTATACAATTTTGCTTATCGTGTCTCCCTTCTGATATATTCTGGCTCCATTTTGTAAGAATTTTCATTGCTTCCGGATCTACCCCCGGTCGGTCTTGATTTCTGATCACACAGTTTATGAGGAAACGCAACAGTTCCCCCTGTATCTCAACTTTCTGGTATTCCATAGCTCTGTTAATACATTCTGGATCTCGCCCTGTTTGAACAAAATGATATATTTTATCTAGATGCGCAGTCATTCCTGGTAGCTTCGCTAAATACCCTGCGGCTCGTCTGATACGTAATGATGCCAGGATCATTTCGTCCTCTTTACCGAGCACCGGGTCATATCTACAATCTATAAGAAGTTCCTTAAGCGTACGATCACTTACGAATTTGGGTGTACGTGAATGCGCTGACTCTTGGAAAATAAGTTTATTTATTCTAGGTGGCGTAGAAAAAATATTGGTAGCACCTCCCGTGGCCCCGTCTGGGGCGTCGGGTGTGAAAGGATTCGTCGAACGTGACACAGCAACTATAGGTGTGGACTCAGCTATAGAAGTACTTGTAGGAACAGATGCAGAAACAGATGTGCTTGCCGGAACTTGTGACTCGATTTGTTGCTGCAGGGATCCGGGTGCTGGATCTTGGCGTTGGACCTCCCTGGTATGCGGTCTACGTGGGGCGGAATTAGCATACTCGGGAGCTGCGTCATCTAAATATGAGGAAAGAAAAACATCTTCTGCGGTTCTAGGATGCCCCTTAGGATGTACCTTGATTGGGAATAATGGGGGTGGCAAGTCTTTCGGTATCTCTGGAGTAGCCTTAGGTAATCCTTCGGCCAGAAGGGGATACATACCATTCATAAGGGCATTTCTTTGTCTGTCTACTTGTTCTGATTTCACTCGGATACCTTCCTCAATTAATAGATTCTCTCGAACTTTATTGGAATTCTCTTTACTCTTCTCTTCCTGTCTACGTGCTTTTTCTGTTCGTCTATGTGATTCTTTACGCCATAATTCAACGGCGTCTTTCTGTGACTGTCTGACTTTTCTTTTCCATAACTCTTCCTCGACTTTCATGATGCACTCTGCATCCCAGGTCCCCGCTGTGGGCCACCTCTGACTTTCTGGTAATCCCTTGGTATAGTCTACCCATAAATCAAGAAATAATATAGCGTCTAAGCCATGTTTGTGATACATAAAGTGCCCTGGAGTGTCCCTAGGAGGAATAGGGACGGCTTCTTCGAGAACCCCTTTTCTGGTGGTGATCTGTCTTAATTTCGAAAAGAGCGGCATATTGAGAACTGACCTTATACTTGATTTTGACCTGATACTTGAATTTGAACAGACTTAATACAATAAACACGATAATGAACAGTCATTCATACCACGATATACAGAACATACTTAAACACTTTAAACATTTAACATTAAACCTTTAACTGAAACAACAATGATGATCGTCTGCATAACTAATCACCAAGCTTAATTCTCGACAATAACTAGACAATAACTAGATACTTCGGAATACTTCGGAATACTTGATATACTGCTAAACAGTACAGATACACTGCTAAAACAGTGCAGACCGGATTTGTGTACCCAAACCCGTCTTGACCGGCACAACCTATGTGCACGTCAGAAATGCCTCCCCAGCAATGGTACTCACCGGGTAGCTTCGGAAACGGAAGGCCTCAGTAACTTGAACTTGAACCGGACTGGACTGGACTCGACTCGACTCGTCGGACACTGGGCTTGACTTCGGACTGGTGGGTCTCTGTATACCTTGGATCTTGCTCTCTCAGCTAGGCTCTGGTCGGGATACTTCGCACTTCTCACCGCCTCGTCTGGGTGTTGATCGCAGTCTCAGTCGCCCCCGCTTGACCGGAGGGAGATACAGGAAATCCTGCTGGTACGCGTTATTGTCCGTCCAGCTGTGGCAGGAGACCGGGCCTGCAACGCACCGCCGGCGCGTGAGATGAGAAAGTGTCCCTGTTCGGGCGCCATCATGTGGTAAATAAAAATTCCTTTACCGGGACTGAATTTGATACAGAAACATTATAAAATAGCTCAGTAAAATGAGAGGCAGAATCCGTGATATTAGAGTTTCGGAATGGGCTTTATTCCAATAATCGATTATAATCGGATGCTTCAAGTTCCATCACCACGGGGGTTCAGGAAGTGAAGTACATATTTTATTGACAAGAAGTAACTTTTATAGTACATACATTATAATGAAGTGAATACAGTAGGCGTAACAATTGATAAGGACATTGACGTTTGGTCTGCGTAACCGAAAATGGGTGTAATAATGAGTAAAAAGGAACATGATTGGTTATGATGTAATACATAGGTGGATCTATAAGATAATACTTGGCATTGATGCGCGCGCAGCAGTATGACGTGTAATTGACGTGTAACTAGGGGGTGACGGGGACTTGACATTTAGCTCTATATGTGGAGACGAGAAGTCTGGGGGGTCAAGTCAACCTAATCCCAAATCATATCTAACATCCTATGTTTAAAGAACTATGTTATCCATAAAAGAGGGACTCTCGGACAGAATCTATTCTATACTGACTGTGCGTGCGTGTACAAGCGTCTAAGTGTCTACACTGAATGCGAGGGGGTAGGAATATTCCATGGTAACAGGGCTATGAATTACTTGCATGAGGACAGAGAAGATGGGCCTTTTTGCTTGGTAACTGGAAGAATGTTTACTTAAACTACTAGGCAGGAATGCATCGGCTGAGGGGGAGGCAGATAATTCGAAGGTGAAATACAGTTCTTGGCAGAGAGTAAGCTGATGTCAGGCTTCGTGAGCCGCGCAGAGAATGAGACAAAGTTCATGGTCACAGATGCAGGCTCGGGCTGGAGCTTTCAGAGGCAGAAGGCAAGAGGAGTTTTGATGACAGAATCAGGGCCTACTTGCCTGGACTGAAAAGTGGCATAAGTGAACCATATAAAGCCGATGGCCTTTCATATTTAGGAAGGGGATATCCGGCCTATACATGGCGGATCTGTCAAAGGACATGTTGACGGTGGACGCACATGTATTTGCGTCTTCATAACTGGAACTGGAGGGAACATACATGTACTTGTGACATGCACATGGAACCGTTGGGGTCCAAGATAGGGGACATAACTGACCAGAAAAATCCATATTTCCACAGGGGGAACCGAGAAGATGGCAGACAGGGTGGCTTCCAGCTTTTAGAAGCTGTCCACAGATCACTCACCTCTAAATGAGACCCTCAATTTTCTGTTTTGCCAAATTGGTCTCTGCAACCTGTAAGGGATTTAATGCATTTAACAGTGTACGAATCCTTCATCCTCAAATATCTCAGTTATTCCTCTTGGAAGAAAGCCCTGACATCTCTCGCCGGGATGAAATCAGCACTGTGAAAAATGTGGTGGAAACGAGAAGAAAAGACCTTCTTATAAACATTAATCCATTCCAAAAAATCAATGTGGTCCTTGTTTTGGGGATCACATACAGAGCCTGAGCCCGATGATTCTTCTGACACTGTTTTGCAAATTTGAGAGGCACATGAGTAAATGCCTTTTGCATGTGCTAATAGATGTGGTAGGATTGGCACTTATTCAACTCAAACAAAATATGAATCTGGGCCACCTGGAAATATTCTACTAGACCTGAGCACCCCAAGATCCACACTATAACTGGATTTAACTATTAAATCGAGTAATTTGGATCTGGGTACTATTTTTTTTTTTTGCTGAGTTTTATATAGCGCGAACTTGACTCAAATCCAATCAGGTATCAGAGCGCCTTACATAGCACCAGTTACATTACATTAGGACACACATTCATTCTTTGTTAGGCACAAGGAGATTAAGTGATTTACCCAGAATCACAGGATATTCAGCGTCATTACCGAGACTCGAACCCAGTTCCCCAGTCGAGCACCCTAGCCATTAGGCCAACTCCTCTCCCCTATGAACGATAACACCTGGAATAGGTATAGGCTTCATAATATATCAAGCTGGACACTAACAATTCTTATCAAGCAGAAAACAAGACATTAACAATTCTTCTTAACTAAGAAATATTCTATCCCTGGAGGCCCACCTTATTATCATTACAAAATTTTGGGTACTGTTACTTACAAAGTTGCAATTCATACAACAATGTATCAGGAGCACCTTCACTTTGTAAAAACTACCCTCACCCACAATGTGTTACACTTACTCTTAAATAGAGATCGAGTTTATTGAGTCGAGCGCTAGAAATGGCACTTGAGTAGAGGGCGACCCCCTGCAGTCACACATTCGTCAAGGGTGGTGCGCCACCACCAAATTGGTCCCTCCAAATGCCGTGTAGATACCTACACGGCATTTGGAGGGGGTTGCCCTCTACTCCTGTGCCATTTCTAGCGCTCGACTCAATAAACTTGATCTCTATTTAAGAGTAAGTGTACTGGACTGCAGCGTACTTAACAGGTGGAGTACCACTTAATATAGTGAGAGAGCAGGGGTATATTTGACATAAAGGAAAGCAAGCATAGGGATCCTTTTGTCCTGATGAATGCCGGTAGAGATACTGGATCCGGCAGAAACATGTTGACCTCTATGCAGAACAGAGGGGTGGAGAGTGCATAATACACTCACTTCACCACCATCCGAGGGTATTTATTACCCTTTTTTAATCCTGACAAGGGAATCCAGGAACAAAATTAAATTGTAATTAGGATATCCCTGTGACCGTCCACAGAGGCAAAGGACTAGGTTACGTGGTAAAGAGGCTTTATTAAACCCAATACAAGGCAGTAACAGCAGGTTATAGTCTTCCCGTAGGTCAGGGTAGTTTCTTCTCGCCGTCGGTCGCTCCTCTGGGTCCTCGGTGCTTCTAACGGCTGTCCGGGGCTCGTCGTGGGGCTGGTTTCTCCAGGCGTCCCCTCGGAAAGAGAAAAGGACAGGCAGTTAGCATTATCCGCGTCAAGGACTACTCTCGCCCTATTCTGCCTGGTTCTACACAGGGATACCTCTCCCTGGGTACAGTTGGGTTCTTGCGCTTCCAAGGGTTCACTCCCCTTTTTACCTCCCTGGGCCCTTTCTTCAGGGACTTCCCAATGGAGTTCCTCTATGGTGAAGTCTGCCTCGCCGTGTCGCTTGTCTTTATGTGCTTTCACTCTAGTCTGGGGCCTGTGATTAGGATGTTAGGCTTTTGCTCCCTCTCGTAGGTCCTGGCTGCCGCAACCCACCCCGCTACAGACCAGAGAAGCCCGCCTCCCTTGTCCACCACCCTATCAAAGACTTCCCTGTACTCCCCACCACTCGCCTGAAACCGGAGCCCGCTGACAGGGACCCGGTCGCCTCGTCCAGAGCGTCCTCCTCGGGGTTCGCCTGGGCCCTCGTTTCCGCTTCTTCTCTGCGTCCGCTGGACGTCCGGGTGCCGAACTCCTCCGCGTTCACCTCCGTCTCCACACTTCGATTTCCTTCGTCTTCTTCCTGGTTCTTCGTCTCGTCGCCTCCTGTGGGTCTCTCCGTCTCCTCGCTTCCACACCGTCCTTCTTCCTCTTCTGGGTTTTCATACTCTTGTTGGCTCCGCCCCCCTTCTGGCGGCAGCGTCAGCACCAGTCGGGACGTTGGAGTGCCCCCGGGGCACTCTGGATGTGGATCCGCTGCTGGGCTGTCACAGTGCTTCCCCACCCGGCATGGCCGCTCGGGCCATGAAGACTCCCGGCAGCGGGAGAGGAAGTCCACGTTGGTCTGCTGACTCCCCGGACGGTGAGCCACCTGGAAGGAAAAAGGTTGGAGCGCTAAGAACCATCGCAGGACACGGGGGTTGGAGTGTTTGTGTGTCGCCAGCCAAACCAGAGGGGCATGATCAGTCAACAGGGTAAAAGAACGACCCAGGAGGTAGTACTGCAGGGCTTGTACCGCCCACCGGATCGCCAAACACTCTATCTCCACCGTAGAGTAGTGGGCCTCCCGGGGTAGGAGTTTGCGGCTCAGGTAGACAATGGGGTGAGAATCCCCGGAGGGGGCTACCTGGGAAAGGACCGCTCCCAAGCCCCTGTCTGAGGCGTCCGTTTGGAGTGTAAACGGGCGGGTGAAGTCTGGACAGATCAAGAGGGGGTCGTTGCACAATCGGGCCTTGAGGGTGTTGAAGCTGTGGGTTTGTTCGGGGGTCCACGTATGGATCATGTTTGGTTGTGTTTTTTTCAGCATGTCCGTGAGAGGGGCGGCCTCTTCGGAAAACCTGGGGATAAAGCGACGATAGTACCCCACAAGCCCCAAGAACGCCCTGATACCCCGTTTTGTGGTCGGTCTGTTTAGGGCTTGGATGGCATGCACTTTGTCCACTTGTGGTTTAATGTGTCCTTGTTGTACGTGGTAACCCAGGAATTTAATGTTGTCTGTGGCCACCATACATTTGTCCGGGTTAGCAGTGAGTCCGGCGTCCCGAAGACCACGGAGGACAGCTCCTACATGCGTTAAGTGACTTTCCCAGGTCGAGCTAAAGATGACTATGTCGTCTAGATATGCGGTTGCATACTCGTGGTGGGGTTTTAGACCTACATCCATCAAGCGCTGAATGGTGGCAGGGGCCCCGTGTAACCCAAAGGGGAGCACGCGGAAGTGGTATAAACCCGAAGGGGTGGCGAAGGCTGTTTTTTCACGGGCGTCTGGTGTTAGAGCTATCTGCCAGTAGCCCTTCGTCAGATCTAGCGTTGTCATGTACTGGGCTGTCCCCAGGCGGTCGAGCATTTCGTCGACCCGAGGCATCGGATAGGAATCAAACCGTGATACGGCGTTTAGGCACCTATAATCAACGCAGAAGCGCACAGTGCCGTTCGGTTTGGGTACCAGTACGATGGGTGAGCACCAAGGATTACATGAGGGCTGAATGATACCTGCCGAGAGCATGTCCTGCACTTCCATTTCTACGACCTGTCGCCTGGCCTCTGGGATGCGATAGGGTCGTTGTCATATCGGTGTCGCCCCATCAGTCCGTATCTCGTGGTGTACAAGTGTTGTTCTTCCGGGTTTAGTGGAGAACACGTCCTGATAGTGCTGAAGGAGTTGTAGGAGGGCATGGTTCTGTTCATGGCCTTGGGTATGGTTTTGAGAACAGGTGTATCGCCCAGGGAAGGAAAGGGAATATCAAGAGGTTTGCTGTCTGTGACGAGTAGGGCAGGGGCTGGTTTGCGTGGGCCGTCCGTGTCATCTACCCACAGTTTCAACAGGTTGACATGGTATATCTGTCCTTTCGTGCCACTGTGCGGGACGGCTACTCTGTAGGTGACAGGCGTGATTTGGGCAAGGACCACGTAAGGACCTTGCCAGCGGGCCAATAGTTTGTTATCAGAGGAGGGCAGAAGGAGCAGTACCTTGTCCCCCACGCTGAAGTGTCTAAGGGTGGTGTGTCAGTCATATACCTTTTTTTGTCTGTGTTGGGCCCCGTCGAGGTTGTCCCTCACTTGGTTCCAGAGAGTCGACAGGCGGGCTTTTAACTGTGTGGTGTATGCGAGAAGAGGTTTTCCCTCATCTTCCTCCTCCTCCCACTGTTCGGCTGCCATATCCACCAGGGTTCTAGGTTTTCTCCCGAACACCAGTTCAAAGGGGCTGAATCCGGTAGAGGATTGTGTATGTGTTCGTATTGCAAAAAGGGTTAAGGGCAGCTGTCTATCCCAATCCCTCCCAGTCTCGGATATGGTTTTCCTTAGGATGAGCTTTACTGTGTGATTATATCTCTCAACGAGGCCATCCGTCTGGGGGTGATATACGGAAGTGCGGATCTGGCGTACCCCTAGTAGGGTACATATCTGGGCCATTAGTCGGGACATGAAGGGCGTTCCCTGTTCGGTGAGGAGTTCCTTGGGAAACCCCACTCGGCTAAAGAACGTAATCATGGCTTGGGCTACCCTACTGGTGGTCATGCTTGTGAGGGGGATGGCCTCTGGGTAGCGGTTCGCGTAGTCAACTAGTACGAGGATATACCTATAGCCCCGTGACGAAGCGAGCAAGGGGCCTACCAGGTCCATACCGACTCGGGAGAAGGGTATGTCTATGATAGGAAGGGGCTGTAGTGGAGCTTTGGGGACATGAGGGGGATTGGTCTTTTGACATGTGGGACAAGCCGTGCAATATCTCCTGATGTAGGAAAATACCCCTGGCCAGTAGAACCGCCGCAAGAGGTACTCCTCTGTTTTTTCCCTCCCATAGTGGCCTCCTCCAGCTTGATTGTGGGCCAAATAGAGCACCTGGTCACGAAACGAGACAGGGACCAGGAGCTGTCTGATGGTGTCTCCGGACTTTGTAATCGTCCTATATAACATTCCTTTTCTGATAAGAAAACAAGGGCCTACCTGACTCTCTTCGCCGGCTGCTGCTCGGGCCCAGGCCTGTCCCAACGCCGGGTCTTCTCTTTGCTCAGCCCTGAAGCTGAGTGGTGGTGTGGGCGGCGTATCGGTGCCTAGGGAGGAGGAAGAGGCTGTGTTAGACAGACCATTTAATACCATAAGCCCACCCTGTTCTCTTTTCTCCTTACGGGTTTTTTTCGTTTTACACATACCCGGATGTAACTCGGTGTTATATAGGGGTGCGTCCTGTAGCCATCCCCGGGTGTCTTTCTCTGTGATGGCTCTTGAGAGCAGGGAGGGGAAGTGGACATAGTCAGTCCCAATTATCATCTCCTCCACCATCCGGGGGATGCCCCCAACCTTGATCCCCTCTTTGGTTTCGCCGTTGCTGAGACATACCTCAGCGACGGGGTAGTTTTTCTGATCCCCGTGGACACACGTGATGGAGACGGTCTCCCCCTCCCGCCACTGGTAGGGTTGTATCCGTTCACTGGAGATGACCGAATGTCTACACCCTGAGTCTATGAGGACCTTTGTGTCTACGTCATTTATCTGTAAGGTCAGGTGGTATGCCTTTTTCCCGTCTCCCGCCCAGAGTATCCTCCCCTTTGTGTACCCCACGTCCATGGGTTCGGTGCTGCCCTGCTTCTGTGGACAATTGCGGGAGATGTGACCCCATTCCGCACAGTGGAAGCATTGGGGTCCTTGTATTCCCTCTGTAGGGGTTGGTCGAGTTAAGAACCGGGGGTCGATAAGGGGACGAGGGGCAGGAGTGGAGGGACTTGGGTTGGTTGCTCTCCACCGATGGACGAGAGTGGTCGGGAGCCGGGGTGTGAAGGGTTTCGCTTCAGGGTTCCGCTGATGCGCACAGGCGAGTTCGATGGCATAGGGTGCCATAAGGTTTGGGTGTTGTCGGACCCAGAGTCGGGTGGTCGTCGGGAGTCCTTCTATGAACTGTTCAAGGAGTACTTTATCCATGACGTCGTCCATGCTGGAGGAGTGTGGCTGTAGCCACCTAGTCCCGAGGTCCTGGATGCGATAATAGAAAGCCCGGGGATTATCCTGGGCTTGCCACTTCACCCCGCTACAGACCAGAGAAGCCCGCCTCCCTTGTCCACCACCCTATCAAAGACTTCCCTGTACTCCCCACCACTCGCCTGAAACCGGAGCCCGCTGACAGGGACCCGGTCGCCTCGTCCAGAGCGTCCTCCTCGGAGTTCGCTTGGGCCCTCATTTCCGCTTCTTCTCTGCGTCCGCTGGACGTCCGGGTGCCGAACTACTCCGCGTTCGCCTCCGTCTCCACACTTCGATTTCCGTTGTCTTCTTCCTGGTTCTTCGTCTCGTCGCCTCCTGTGGGTCTCTCCGTCTCCTCGCTTCCACACCGTCCTTCTTCCTCTTCTGGGTTTTCATACTCTCGTTGGCTCCGCCCCCCTTCTGGCGTCAGCGTCAGCACCAGTCGGGACGTTGGAGTGCCCCCGGGGCACTCCGGATGTGGATCCGCTGCTGGGCTGTCACAATCCCTTAGTTAGTTTTAATACTCATTGCCTGCACCCTTTTTGGATTATTTTCTTTTCCTTCTTTATTTGTTTGTATTGTCTACCCCACCCTATTGCTCCACCTCTAGCACTGGTCTGCGCGGAGGTGTTTTGCAGCAGCACTACGGTGGAGCATGCCACAACACGTTGTGGGAGAGGGCAGTTTTCACAAAGTGAAGGTGCTCCTGATACATTTGAGTATGAATTGCAACTTGACAAAAATTGCGACTTTAAGTTAACTTACTTTCTTTTGTGTGTTTGCATTAACCTTGAGGAGGGCAAAGTAAGGTGTTTTCCTTCTCCCCGTTACCTTGTGTTTAGTACTGTTAATTACACACAGGATGGAAAGGTAGATGATAAGGACACTTAAAAACCTTTTAGAGCAGAAGACCTGTCAGTGGGAAGAAAATCCTGCTGTCATTGCTTCCCAGGTTTCCTATGCCAGGTTTCTTTGTGATTCACTTTAAATCGAGATACCACATGAAACTCTTCCAGTTCCCTACAGATGGTGTCCCATAGATCTTCCAAAATCACAAAATCATCATCTGCAATAAACTCCAATTTCTGTGGATGACCCCCAAATATAATCCCATTAAGTATCATTACATATAATGTACATAGCTAGGGGCTTTATTGACCAGGGAAAGAGAAGAAGCAACAAGTGGAAACCCCTACAATTTGCCACATGAAAGCAAATGTCATTCACATACATACCAGTTTGCCTTTTTTTCATATTGGTGGTTCATGTTATGTTGTGTTATGTTATCTTGAGTTGTATAGCGCACTAATCACCTGAGAGGTTATCCAGGTGCTTGGTCAGTTGTGTAGGTTTGTCGTCCCCAAGGTGGTTATACGAAGAGAAAGGTCATAAGCTTCTTGCAGAACTCAAGAAGTGAGGAGGAGGCTCTGATTTGTTGAGGGAAGTTGTTACATGTCTTGGGTATGATGTAGGAAAATGAGCGACCTCCAGTTTTGCTTTTGTGGAAGCAGGGAATATGTGTGAGTGAGAGTGAGGCAGAACACAGGTGTCTGGTGGGTTGGTGAAAGTGTATGCGGCTCGTCAGGTATTCTGGCTTTGTGTTGTGTAGGGGTTTGTTTTATTTTTGTTTGTTTGTTTAATAGCTTTATTTCGATTGTTACATCATAAAAGCAACACAAAGTAAAAATAAAACTAGTAGGGGTTTGTATGAGTGCGTGAGAAGTTTGAATTGGCTGCGCTTGTGAAGAGGGAGCCAGTAAAGCTTCCTGAGGTGCGGGGTAATGTGGGTGCAGTGTGGGAGGTCTTGCAGCAGTGCTCTGGATGGTCTGGAGTCGGTGTAGGAGTTATTTGGAGCTTCCCGCATAGAGGATGTTGCATGGACCAGCCTTCTGGCGATGAGTGCTTTTGTGATGGTCTGTCTGGTGTTCTGAGGCAACCATTTGAAGATTTTTCGCAGCATGCGTAGGATGCAGAAGGAGGAGGTGCACACTTCATTGATTCGAGCTGTCAGGTTGAGCTTGTCGTCTAGCATGATCCCTAGATTTCTTGTGTGGTCTGTGGGCGTCGGTTTTAGCTCCGACTGCCACCAAGTGGAGTCCCCTGAAGAGGTCTTTCTTGTAAATGAAGTAAGACCTTTGTAAGTAATTTGTCCAGTAGCCATTAGAGTAGATTATAAGAACAGGTTTATTGAGACTCAGTGACAGTCAGTTCCAGGTAACTGGTAAGATGGTAAGTATGCCCCACCGAGAATAGCATCCTGCTACTCAGCCCCACTCATTCCAACTGGCACTCATACAAACCAGGCACTCATCACCATTCTATTACATCACATATACACTGGATGAGCAGCAGGAATCTAAGAGATAACAGGATACAACAGTCTTGTTGTTGAAGACCAGAACTTCTGTCTTGTCAGAGTTGAGCTGCAGGCAGATGGTTCGCATCCAGTCTACTACAATGGCCATGCAGCTGGAGAAGTTGGCTCTGGCAGTGGTTGTTTTGTCCATCAGGTAGAGGATGAGTTGGGTGTCATTGGCGCAGGAGATGATGGTGATATCTTGTGATCGGATGATGTTGGCGAGCTGTGTCATGCTATATTGAAATGGGTGGGGATGGGATGATCCCTGTGGGACTCCGCATATCAATTTCTTGGTCTCTGATATGAAGGAAGACAGCCTGTTCCTTTAGGTTCTTCCAGTGAGGAAAGAACAGATCCATTTGAGAGCAGATCCTTGTATGCCAATCTCATGGAGTTTTCTGATGAGAGTGACGAAGGCCGCAGAGAGGTCGAGTAGGATCAGGGCCGTTGTTTCTCCTCGGTCCAGGATGATTCATTACAACTAGATCATTACAACTAGAACCTTCTTGAGACTGACATAGTGCTTTACAAAGTATTGTACTAAGGATAAAGTAAACGTGATACAGTGAGAATACAATGGCAAATGGTGTAACCCTTCAAAGGGAGTTAAAAGGCTGCTGCAGTAGAAAGAATTTTGAGTGTTCTCACCAAAGAGTCATATGACAAATTCAGTAGTTTTGCTCAGAATACTCTGTGCCTCGGTAAATTGGGTACATTAAGTATAGTTGGTAGGCCCAGCAGAGTGACTTAGTCAATCCTGGTATGAGCTATCCATGTGGAGTTTGGGGAAAAATAATACTACTCTCAATAGTCAAGCACTGTCAAAGCTAATAGGCATGGCATTGTCAAGCGTGAAATATTTTTAGAACGCATTACACGGTTTAAAGTTAAAAAAGTCAAAATGCTGCCATCTGAAAGTGGCTTGTATATATTTGCAAAAAGTAAATTAAAAATTACCCATTTCAAAATAAAATTTAAAAAGCAGGAAATGAATGCAGAGATTTGCCCACCGATCTGGCAGGCCTCTGGGCTCTCATTCCCTTCTTTACAGAAGCTCTTCTTCTGAAACCTGAAGTTCAACATGTAGCTCATTACATCCTGAGGGGGTTTCTTTGGAGCTTGCTCCCACTCCTCTTCTACAAGGCTGAGAGGTCCACATAAAGGGTGGTCAAACAGAAGTTCAAAGCCACTGAACTCCCTTCTGAGGCACTTTCCGGTATGAAAGGGCATGGCGAGGGGACATCCCACTTATAACTCACGAGTTCTGGTAGGCCCATTATAATGTCCTTCAGCTTCTTTTTGAATCTTCCAACATACTCATTAGTATGGGGGTAGTATGGAGTGGAGAACTTATAGGCTACCCCACATTCCTCCCACATGGACCTCATTCAGGCAGATATGAAGTTGGGTGCCCCTGTCAGACAAACCTGCTTAGGGAAACCCTTATGGGTAAATCCATCAGTGTCCTGGCTACTGAGGGCCCAGTCACTGCCCTCAGGGGTATGGCTTTAGGGTACCATGTGGAATAGTCCATGGAGACTAGGAAGTCTTAGGGTCCAGAGACCCAACAATGTCTATACCTGCCCTCTCAATGGGTGTTCTCACCACGGGGAGTGGTTGGGAAATGCTTATGCTTTGACTCTGACTTCCCACTGGCCTTGCACATTATGCAATACTTGCTGAATGCATCTGATTGCATTCTCATCAGGGGCCAGCAACAGTGGGTGACCAGTCAGTCAAAGTGTATATAACATACGTAAAACCCTGGCTAATTTAAATTTCCTTTACTATCCTTCCCCTCTTCTACTTGGATTGCGCTCCAGCACCAAGATAACCCTTCGGGAGTGATTCGCTGCGCTATACTAAGGGTATATAACACAGGTTTTGGCGTGCCCTTGATGTCCTTCCAGGAGAACATCATGAGACAACTTAAGTAGTAAGGCCTTGTAGCACTGTGGACCACCAACACACATGTGGCTCCAGGCTCAGGGACCTTGGGCTCACAATACAGGAGACCATTGTCTCAATAGATAAGATGATCACCAGAGGTGTCGCCAGCTGCCTGGGCTTTGGCCTGCTGCCATATGCCCTCAAGAGTAGGGAAATCTCTATGCACTTGACAGAACTCTGCCTAGGATGGCCTCTCATTCAGTTTGCCACTCGGCTCACTCAGGCAGGTCTCTCGGGGCATAAAAGTCTTCTCCTGTAGGTTCAAGGGCATCACCCTCAGAATCAGTCTCCTCCCAGACCATAGGAATCTCTGAGGCAGGTTTCCCACACCCACTGCCCTTCCTGTTTTTGGCAGGTACCTGGGCCATATTTTCAGGCTCCAGGTAACTGTGACTCCCCTGATGGCCTACCATGCACAGTGTAGTCAGACACAGCTCTTCAGGCAATCCCAACATCTCCAGGTGAGACTTGACCTTTTTCCACATCTGCTCTAGGCCATTCCCTAAAAGACATTCAGCAGCCAGACTCACAGCTACCTCTAAGGAACCTGAGACCCCCAACCCGATTCAAAGGGAACAAGCGGCTCACTTGGTTACTGCTGCCACAACCTGGTGATTCACATCAGGGATTACCTGTTCTGAGGACACCATTTGACACCTAGCAGCAGTCATACTGGCTCCTGTGTCTCTCGGAGCCTCCACCCTCTGCCCATTAATGACAATCCCTTGTCTATATTACTTGGTATTATGATCCATGTGATCCTTTGGCACCATCTCCTTGTCACTCAGGGACACTAGGGTAACCACTACACTTCTCCCAATACTAACTGGGACTACCTCCTCCCTGAGCACTACACTAGCCATTCCTGGGGTAGGCCCACCAGTGGGGGACTGCTTACTGGCCTGACAGATGGGTTCCCCCTTGAGGTGGCCATAATGTTAGCCCTCATGGGAAATGGGCCTGAAGTAACCATGTGCATCTTCCCATTAAAAGCCCCCTTCTTTTTGTTAAGGATTGCACTGTGAATCTATCCCCTGTAAACATTTTTGGGGGCCTTTTGAGAACTTGTTAGGGTTTTCACTGTTTCCCTTCCCTCTTTCTTCGTGTGGAAAGCCAATTCAGGCTTATGGTGATATCACCCACCCCTCGATCAACCTAAGTAGTGTCAGTTTTACAACTCTGATTCCAACAAGATGGCAAGAGTGACACACTTTTGTCATAAATACAGAATTTTAGCGCTCTATTTGCTCATTAGATATCTCTGGTGAAGCTGCAGTTGATCACTAAGGAGTTAACTCATTGACTGTTGCTGGTGTAGAAAGTACATGTTTTGGTCTGCATGTCAAAATGTTTTACTAACATGGATGAGAATGATATTTGAGAAACTCATAGAAAATGTGTCCTTATTTTAGCTTTCTAGAGCAGTTATATTTAACCTGTGGTCCTGGGGTCCCTGAAGCCTACTCAGAGACTCTGTGACTGTTTACAAAATATAATAATATTTACAGATTAATAAAGTGTATATCAGAAAAAAAACATGGTTACCTTAACGGTTTTAAACTCATTATTCAGAAATCAGTAAGTGATTTTGCCTGAAAAGTTCAAGACATGCCTACAGAACCAGGAAGAGACCCCTTTCAATGTCCATTGCTTATATCCTTTCAAAATGTATGCAGTTTGGTTTAAAAACGACCACATCCCCAAACACAGAGCCGCATTTTATAAGCTTAAATAATTACAAAGTTGAAAACGATCATATTAAACGTTTCCACTCTACCCATCAACCAGGTATTGCAGTCCCTTTAGGAATGGCGCACTTACCCACCCTGGGAAAACAATGTTGTTCAAAGAAAGAAGATAAAAAGAAAGTAGCGCTTTCACTGGCAAACTCTGTAAAGTGGCGCTAATGTGTGTGGGGGTAAATAACAGTCTGGCCTGTCTGCTGTCCACTCTGTATTGCTTTATTTAGGTATTTAACTATTTTTTCTCTCCATTCCGAGGTTTTTCTTTTCAATAGAAAACGGTCAGAAAATGAGGACATTTACAGCCAAAGTGTTCAGCCTTTTTTGGATCAATTTCACAGGGGAACAAATAAAGAAAAGGAGAGGCAAGAGAGAGTACCTTAAGAGCTGCCTCTTGAAATCAGCACGTAAGCAGGAGCGAGACAGAGACAGAAAGAGATGGAGGAATAAAGAGAGGAGGGCAGCCGCCAGAGGCAGATCAGGAGTAGTGGACACTGTCCTTGCCATGAAGGAAAAGAGACAGCGTTTATTTTGTCTCCGTTCTCTGCCCTTCCCAGAACGGCTGAGCCTTCCTGCAGCATAACAAAAGGCAGAGGGCGGGTGGCCTCTGACTCCAGGCAGGTCAAGTGCAGGGCCATTAGGTAGCGCTTTCGCGTGCTAATGGCCCTGCGATAACAGAAGGGAGAGAGGAAATTCCTTTGTCCCCTCGTCCCCCCCACCCTTGTTCCCCGTGTCCCCCCCACTCCAAAATCTGGGGGGGATATATCCCCCGCGTCCCCCACACTTCCTACGCCCATGCACACATCCCAAGAATTTACTGTAATGTTTAAAATGCTCGAAAGAGGTAAGTCTGGTAGCCCAGTGTTTCCAGGTTACTTAAAGCATTCGACTGAACAGATAAAGGCATCGTTCACACTCAGTGTGACTTCATTCACCATGCTCTGCGTACGGGCTCTGAAAACAGAGGCACGAATTGGCTCAAAATTATACATTGTGAAAAGTAACACAAGAGTGGATGCCAACATTTCAGAGGAGCAAAGTGCGTACCTCCCCCCCCCCACGTTTGTGGCAGCCCGGGCTGAAACAGCTTATACACAGCCGCCCCCGAGCACTTCACAGGTCTTTAAAAGACCATTCGCTTGTTAATGGGGCTTTGTTGGTTGTTCACCCCTTCTAGAGCCCCTGCATCGCCACTTCGACTTTTGCTGGAAGAATTAGCACGTTACACAATACTGCCCTGTCAGCTGAAACCCAGAGGCATCGGGTTTTTGCTTGCAGGAATCGGGAGGCGGGAGACTAGCGCGGCAACATTTACTCCTATTTTACCGTTTATAAATATAAATACAGACAAAGGAAATATCGATTTCCGTCTGTATTTATATGTATAAATCCGTAAATACGGAAAACCGGGAGCCCTATATATAAATAGGAAAAAATAGAAATAGGATGTGAAATTTTAAAACATTCTGTTAATGTGAACTATTAGAAATTGGAGGCTAAAAATGAAGTTGGTATCCTCAGATTGATTCATGGAAGCAATACAAGTGTGTCAAACAGAATATTATGAATGATGAGTGGCCTCACTTGCATTTTGAAAAGCTCCATGCTTCCTCTTAAAAAAAATGTTTAAAAATATTTTTGTGTGAATTAAATATAAATATTTTATCATTTGCGTATTTGTTTGAGGAATGCTTGTTTCTGTACTTTTGGTGTATTGTTTTGCAGTTCAAAACATCAAAAATGCTTAGGCATGGGTCTCGCGCTTTTAGTGATGACTCAGTGGGGGTCCGGGGATTTCAATAATGATTCAATGGGGGTCCCTGGGTTCCAGTAATGATTAAGTGGGGGTCCACAGAAGTCAGAAGGTTAAGAACCACTTTTCTAGGGCAGTACCCATAATTTCCATGACAATATGATACCTCTGATTTTGCTAATTTCTAGAGGAAATGCTTTAGGTACACTTAGGTACAAGATGGTCTCCAGGTATGCCACATTTTTGTCATTAATTCAGAATGTTAGCTCTTTAGGTGTTCATTCAAACACTGTGAAAAGTTGCAGTAGGACACTAGTGAATCAACTGACATGCATTTGCTGCAATTGAAAGTACATCTCTTACTCAGAATATTAAAGTGTATTCTCACATGGCTGACAAAGTTAGTGTTAACTTACAGAAAATGTGCTCTCAAATTTATCTTCTGCATTACCTTCTATAAACTCTATGAGAGAATCAGGAGGGAAATGTATTTCTCAATATGGTTCATCAAATCCGAGTAGAGGGTCTGTATTTTCACAGGATAAAATCACCTGAGAGCTAACCAGAATTCTTAAAATGAGTTTAACACCATCAAAAACATATATACATTATGACCAAAATCTGTTATCACACCTTACATGTGAACTTTTTTAAGCTGCCAAAACCTGGCTTACACTACAATGCATTTCAATGAGGAGAGTGTCCCTGAGTCCCATACTTGCTGCCACAACATTTTGTCCATTGTAAGAACATGATTGTTATGTGGGCGGAGCAACTGCTCACCTCAAGGAATAATCACAAGTCTTGTCAGGATGGACCCTTAAAGTTATTAAATTTACCTGACCTCCGCCTCCTGGTAGCTATTGCACAGAGCAGACAGACTTATCTTAGGTCAATGTGTAGAGTATTTGTACAGTACAGTATTGATGCAGTCCCAAACAATAAAAATCCTATATTAAATTAGAAAAATAGAGTACAATGTAATTAATTAAATGACACAAAAATTGCAAAAATCCAATAAGGGAAACTGAACATATGAATTTTTAAAGAAACCTTTATGTAGAAGTAGCACTGTCTGACCTGACTGCCGTCTTCTCAACTTTTTGCCTGCCTCCCTCCATCTTTCTGTACAAAGTTTTGATGGTTTTAGGACTCTGAGCACTTTACCACTACTAACCAGAGCTAAAGTGCACGTTTTCTCTCCCTTAAACATATTATAAGTGACTTACACCTGTTTCAAATATTTAATTTGCCTGTAAGTCCCTTGTAAAGTGGTATACCATATATCCAAGGCCTGTAAATTAAATGCTACTAGTGGGCCTGCAGCACTGATTGTGCCACCCACATAAGCAGCTTTTTAAACCTGTCTCAGGCCTGCTATTGCAGGGCCTGTGTGTGCAGTTTACTGCAATTCCGACTTGGCATTTAAAACTACTTGTTAAGCCTTAAGCTGCCTTTTTATTACACACAAGGCACCCCTAAGGAACGTGCTTTGTAACCCAAAGGGCAGGGCGCTATGTAAGCAAAAGGTAGGAAATGTACTTTTATGTTTTATGTCTCCTGGTAGTGACAAACAGCCTAGTACATTTTCACTACTGTGAGATCTACTCCCCTCATAGACTAGCAGTGAGAGTTCCTTAATACACTTTTATGCTATAATCCCTGAACAGAGAGGAGTATCTTTTTCATGTTGCAAATGTTTGGGATGGTCTTGAGAAATCCTCTTTACTGGTGAAGTTGGATTTAACATTACTATTTTAGAAATGCCACTTATAGAAAGTGGACATTTATCTGCTCTTCACTCTTTTGTGCCTTACAGCCCATTTCCAATACACGTCTGGGTTGGATGACAGCTACACTTTGTGCATTCCCTCTAGACAGCCACAAACACAGGAAGGTGAGGTTTGCCTGCATTCCGAGCACTCATCTGCATTCATCTGTACTCTGATGGGTCTTCCTGGGCAGGGAGGAACAGGAGGAGCTGACACTTACACTTCAATAGGTAGTCCTATCCACACACAAAGCACTGATTTACCCCCCCTCCTCCCCCTTTTAACCTGGCAGACAGAACTGGGCCGAAAGTGATTGTGTGAACTTCAGAGGCCAGCCTTTGATGTCACCTCCCTTTGGTTATAAATACTGGGTCTCTGACCCACACAATTCAGACACTTCAGGATCTCGAACTGAACCTCAGTCAAAGGGAATGCTGTGCTGCTCAAAGGACTCAACTGGGCAGTTTTTATGGAAGGACTGCTTTTCTGCTTGTTGGTCTGCTGCTCCCTGACTCTGCTGTAGGAGAGCTGGACTCTACCTTACCTCCAAGTGATCTCCAAGGGCTTTCTGGCTTTCCTCCTGTTTTCTGAAGTCTCAGGGACACAAAAGACTTCCTGCAATCCAGATGGTGCTGCTGCACTCTGCCTTCTGTGAGTTCAAAAAGCATTTTTTTCGGTTGCCAATATCTTTGATGTTGCTTGACGCATCAATGCAAAATTTTTCAAACTAATGGTTCACTCAGGTCAGCTCCTGTCTTGAAAGTTTCACGGTGATTTGTCAAGCGGGGGCTGAGAAAAAACGGGGGTCCCAAGACATGTTTTCCCCAAGTTAGTTTCCATAGAACTTTAGACAAAGCTACAGCCCGAACTGCTGAACGGAATTACACCACATTTGGCAAATAGGTAGGTCTTGGTCCTGAAAGCGTGCTTTTTTTAAAAAATGGTGTAAATCCGTTCAGTAGTTGCTGAGGAATGCAAAAATTAAAAATATCGCCATCTGAACACTGAGGAGGATTCGTGAACCCTCCCGAGCACAAGCTTCATTTTGATTGGCTGTCAACACTCCAAACCAGGAAGTGTTGGCAGCCATCTTGTGACTCGGTAAAATTGAGTCACAGGAAATCAGTTAAAAAAAAGGATAAAAAACAGGAAGAGGGGGCAGGGTAGAAACACCCTGACACACATGTTAGCAGCTCCCCTTGCCCAAAAGCAATGCTGGCTCTCGCAGGAGGCGGGGAGCCGGCAGGGACCGTGGGGGCATTGGAGCTCCCCCATGATGCCCAACTTGAGGAGCCAGAAGTGGCTCGGGAGGGGGCCACTCGTCCCCTCCCTTTTGATGTCGTTTTTTTTATTAAGCCCGGGCCCCAGCAGATGGGGGTCCCCGGGCCTATAATTGGCCTTAGGAGGGGGGCCACGTAGCCCCCCTCCCAAAAACAACAGGCTGGCCAGGCCCCGCTGGATGGGGCCCCGGGGGCCAGAGGCGGCCCAGGAGAGGGGGGCCACGCGGCCCCCTTCCCGTTTTTGTTTGTTGAAAAAAACAAAAAAATGTTCAGGCCCGGGGGATGGGGTCCCCATGGCCCAAAAATAATAAGGAAAGGGGCCCACACAACCCCTCTTCCAAAAAGCTAATTTAAAAAAAGCCGGTATCTCACTGGAGTCCCCGCCCCCTACATCCAAAACTGTGGAAACGCGCCTCCTGGTGCGTTCTGAATTGGGGGAATAAGTCCCCTTCAATCCTAAGGATACTTAGGGGCCAATTAGACCACCAGTTACCTGCAGTAATCCCCAAACAGTGGAATTGCTGAGAGGTGGTCCAAGGCCAAGCCCCTTTTTACACCACTCTGCAAATGCGCCTCTTGGCACACTGCTGGTGAGGCGATGAGGTCCATTTGTGTCCTGAGGACCTCACGACACAAGTGGACTTCATCCAAGCAGCAGTGGATATTTATATATATACACATATGCATATTCTAGCCAAGTTGCTGTGGTTGAGTAAGCTGTACAAAATATTAAAAAGCTTCAAAGTTGATGGTCTGAGCCATACCTGAACATTTCCCAGACAAGTTAATATGTAATCTACAGTGAGTTGACCCATACAGTCAGCAAACTCAAATTGGTAGAAGCAGGATAACAGAGAAGCATGCATTCACCTCTTACTCATTCTTAAAGTCCTCTAAGCATCAAGAGAGCTCTGATCTTTTGCATAAAGGAAGCCTCGGAGCTAATGGTATTTGGGGCCTGGCTAAGAACACTTAATGCACTTACAAAGTCAGACCAGTGGAATCACTGTGGCTTATTTGCCTAGCATATAACTCACTCAAAACTAGGCCGGGGCTCTCCGTGGTATTCCGCAGAGTTCCAGAAAAACTCCATGGGATTCCGCGGAGTTCCACAAGCAGGCGGTGTATACAGTGTGTTGCTGTTTCTAATCTTTTTATATGCTTCATGTACAAGGCATATGTTATCTCCAGTGCGTTTATCGATTTATAAGCAATATCAATGTAACATTGCCACCCAGTGACCTTAAAGCAAATAGCAGGCCGGCACAAAAATTAAATCAGCCTTCATACCAACGATGGAGTGGTGTGTTCGTTGCATCACTGCAGAGAGCCACATCACTAGGACAGTATGAAAGAGGTTGAATGATCACAGAAATCCTAACAGCAAAGCATATGTATGTCTGGTTCACAGGGCACAACAATCACACACTTACTGAACACAACGAGGGGTCTTTAGGGGCAGGTGGGCACCCGAAAGCTCACGGGTGCCATCATTAACACCACAAGCATAAGAACACGTAGGGGTATAGGAAGCTTAATGCTGCCAGGGCTCATCTCTCCCAAGCAACCCACAAATAGGAGATAGAGTCTTGAACTATCCGACAGGAGCAGAAGATCATGACGATGACCAACTAAACCACCTCACTCCAAGGCCAGGCTAGGGAAGGACCGCGCAAGCGTCAGGGCCAATCACATTTAATACAGGCTGCTGAGACTTGAAAGTGAAACAGACAGAATCAACAGCAATGTGAAGAGACAGCGTTTCCTACTTTGAAGACACACAAGCCTGCACACCACTGGGCTGAAATGCACAGTTTAGGTGCTGTTTGCATAGATGTTCGGCGGCGGGTACCGGTAAACTCTGCTACGCATCGATGGGTGGAGTTTTTGTAGAACTCCGTGCTCCAAGCTTAGCGCAGAGTTGCAAAACTCTGTGAATTCCACCAACTAAACGGAGTTTACCGCCAACCCCTACTCAAAAACTCAAAAATATTGGTAAAATAATATTCGCCCATAACAAACAATATAGTCTCCTAAGGCCCTCATTCCGAATTTGTCAGAGGTGTAGGTCCAATTTATCGCACCCAATAAAAATCAGACTTTCTGTGGCTTGGAGTTAATTGGGTGAGATAAATAACACGTATTCCTAGATTTTGGAAAATACCATGTATATTTTTAAAGCTTAATGCACCAAAATCTACTTTTGACGGTAGACCCAATATTAATCTCACCTGTTAAATTGCCACAGGTTTGACCTGCTGAAATTTAACTAAGGGGAAGATATTTACAGCACCAGGTAATAACAAAGTGAGTAATTAGAAAGTGGGATAACCACCTGCCGAATTTGAATTCAAACATTGTGGAAATAAGAGTTTTTGCACAGGAGTTAGTAAACTCCAACCAACTCAGAATCAGGCCCGTAGCATGCTTGCCTTCTACGACTGTCAGATTTTAGCAACCTCTATAGGCCCAATTGGGGAACATCAACCCCTTAAGAAATATCAGGCATTGCTACATGTGCCTCTTGAGAACATAAAGAAGCATTGCACAATATCCCTCAAATGAAGTGTATTGGTTAAGAAGATCCTAACCTGTATTTTTCTGAGGAGACGGGGACATTGCCAAAATGGAATCTGTAGCTGTGGCCCACACTTTCTCATAATGGTGATTTTAGAATGAAGAGTGGGAGTCTATCTTCAAAATGATATTGTCATGAGGGTATGGCATGGTCCTGAAAGGCCATGGGAAGAGGTTGATATTGATGGGGTGCCTGCCTACTGCTGGCTGAGCATGCTCCAGAAGGGTTGTAATCAGGGGACATGGAACCTGTCAGCTGGGACGGTGAGATAAAAGTGATGTGTGACCCATAAGTCACTTTTTCTCTGATGTGATTTGATGTATGATGGTTTTATAGGAGGAGACAGGAAAGCACATCTGTTTTCCAGAAAAGCAACTCAGCTAACAAGGAGGTTGTGAGATGTATACTGTTAAATGAATTGGGATATTAAGCACTTTTATTCCTTTTCATTCATATTTTCTAGTGGTTCACAAGCTTTCACATCAGACACATTCAGTTAACATTGTATGCAAGGTAACTTCTATGAATTTCATATAAAAATAAATTCCGGCCATTCAAAAATGTACAAAGTTGTTTACTAAATGTATTACTGTACGTGCAGTGGATGACGTTTTCTAAAATGCATGAGTACACAGATTTTGTCCAATGATTGTTTTAGCAGTTGATCAGACCCTAATTTTACGACTATAATAATTTATGTGAAAGGTTTTCCAAAAGAAGCATATGTGTTATGAATAGATGTATTTAATATTTGCTATTAGTCATGCCATCTCACTGTCACTTAACTGAAAAAAACAGGCTGCGTATTCCTAGTGCCATAGCATGTTTGTTGGGAACTTTCAACGTGCATAACAGAATCAGTCAACTGGGTACTTAATTTTGGAAAGTTTGAGTGGGGACCAGTATAACCTGTGGAGCATAAAAAGCAGTTTCTCCTTAATGCAGCAGATTTAATCAGCGGGTAAAGTGTGTCTAAATATACTTGCCATAGATTTTTCAGCTCCTCACTCGGCAAGCACTTCTCCCAGACCAGATATGGATGTTCTAGCTTCCTATCGGCTGCAGCAAGGAGATGATTATACCACTGTGCTACTTCCTTCTTTTTCGGGCTCAGATCTTGTAACTCGTCTTCCATGGAATTGTCCTCTAGAGGAAGCCAGTGTTGATTATTACACCATGACGAAATTTGATAGCACTTAAACCTAGAGAGTACACCGCTAGTTAGATTACTCCAAAATCCCAGGAAATACATTTGCTGCCATCCAAAATGTCCTTCCAGGGCGCAACACCAGCGTCTTTCAGCGGCTGAACTAAAGCGTCTAATAGGCACTCTGGTGTTCCTGAAGAGTCCCACACTGGTGCCCATTCACTGTAATAGGACAATCCCAGACAGACCTGGCAATCCGACCACAACTTAGCTGCCGCATAGAGCCGAACCTTTTTAAAAAATTTAGGAGCACCAAACTTATACATAAAGCCTTCCTCAGTCAGGTCTAGCAGCATAGCTTTAAACATACTGCCAATAAGCGAGCTATCTGGCCTAAGAAGTAGCATCCTACAATTCTTTAATTGATACGCCCAGCATTACAGCTGAAGATATGGTAAGGTCATACCACCGTGGAAGAGTCTTCACCTTCGTTTCTTCCAGGACAACCTGATCCCTTTGCCTGCCCAGATAAAAGAAGAAATCTTGCTCTGTATTTTAAGTAATCCACCCTTATCAAATTCCAAAGGGATGTTATTAAAGAGGTAGGCTTACTTAGGAAAAACACACATTTTGATCAGGTTGACGCCTACAAATGGGATAGCGGGATGTTCTGCCACCTTTTCAATAATACATCCACCTCCTTTGAGACTCTCTCTAAATTTATTTTGGGGATGTCTCTAAGATCCTGAGTTAATGTTACTCCAAGGTATCTTAACTGCTTGGAGAGCCTCACCCATTGAGCTGCAATGTTCCAAGCCATGATTTTTGTCTTATCATTGTTAACCTCGTAGCCTGACAAATTACCAAAAGCCTGAACTTCAGTGAGCAGCTCAGATTAAGTGGTGTTAACGTTGGAAGACAACAAAATCAAGTCGTCTGCATACAGGGCCAACTTTTCATGAACCCATTTGTAACAAAAGGGGTGATCTTTTCATTCTGCCTTAAACTCAGGGCCGAAGGCTCAATATACAAGTCAAACAGGCTTGGAGACAACGGGCACCACTGTCTTGTACCACGCTCTATTGTGACCGTCGCAGAAAGGCTACCATTGACCAGAATCAGGGCCCGGGGAGCTTTATATATTTTCTTAAGGACCTTCCTAAAAATATCTCCAAAGCCAAAAGCCTTTAAAGCCCTGTTCAGGTAGTGCCAGTTTACTCGGTCAAAGGCTTTTGCTGCATCAATAGTAATAATTGAGAGAGGGACACCCTGTGCTGTTGCGAGATCAATCAAGCCAATTAATGTATAAACCAAATCCAAAATCTGCCTACCCGGAAGGAATCCCCTATGATCTTCATAAATTATCAGCCCCCCGATCTTGCAAAGCCAGGCATTCAGTATCCTGCAAAGGTCTTATAATCACAATTCAATAATGATATTGGCCGGCAAGACTGGCACTGAATCGGGTCCTTCCCGGGCTTCAGAATCAGTGAGATGACAGCATCCCTCCACGAGTCGGGTAAAGGAGAGGTCCCCCTTAGAATTTCGTTGAATAATTTCATCCAGATCGGAATAATTTAATCGGTTAGTACAGTATAAATCTCAATTGGAATTGCGCCCGGTCCTGCAGCTTTCCCTTTCTTAGCTTAACTGAAGACAGCAAGTATTTCATTGCCTGTTATGACTTAGATAAGTATTCTTTGGCTATCCAAAATCAACTTTGGGAGCTGTTTCTCAGCAAGCCAATGGTCTATAACGTCTTCCTCAACCACTAAATCCTCCCGATATAACTCTTGAACGAATTCAATAAAAGTCTGCTCGATTTCCCCTTTATCTTCCACAACTTTGCTACCCTTTTTGATGTTGCTGATGTAGTTGCTCGATCTATCTTCGCTACTCTTCATGGCAAGGAGTTTGCAGCAATTCTCTCCCTGGTTGAAGTCCCTCATTTTGCTTACTTCCCACTTCTGAAGCATGATCTCTTCCATTTTAAGTCTAAACTTCAGTTGGAGATCTTCAACCTTTCCTAGTAGGCTAACTTTCTCAGCGCCAGACGCCCTCTCAGCCTTTTAGGCTGCCTCAGCCACTACTATCTGCTCCTCCAGGTCCTCCATCTCCCTTTTTTTCAGATCTAGCCCAGCCCGCAGCAGCACTCTTTAAGATCCCTCTCAGCCAAGCCTTAAAAGCATTCCATACTATATACAGGGAGGCCAAATACAGATTATGCTGAAAGAAGATAGCTGTCTCCCTCTTTATCATATCCGGGATAGAGGGTTGTAGAAGAAGTCTCCTATTCAGAGTCCATCTCCTCACGGTACGCTCTGGGGGAAGTTCTATATTCAGGGCTATTGCCCCATAAACAGAGAGATGGATAGGTAAATATTCTATTCCCCTTACTTTTCCTAGTTCCGGAAGCTGTAGAAAAATGTAGTCAATCCTTGAGAAGTGACCGTTTTTCTTACTATAAAAGAAGCATTCGCTGGCATCTCTCTTTTTTTTCCGCCAAACATCACACAGGTTAAGATTTTTTAATATTGTGGAAAGACGGGCTTTAACCCGTGGTGCCGCAATCTGAGTTCTAGGGGGGATCTGTCTAGTTTAATATTTAGGACATTGAAGTCTCCACCAAGTATCAAAGGAGCTTCAAAGTCTGCCAGAGAAAGACAAAGATTATTTAGAGGGTTGGTATCATCTTCATTAGGGCCATAATATTTAGCCAGCATATAGGAGGCACCTTGCGTCCTCACCTCTGCTATTACCCATCGTCCTCTCTCGTAGACCTTCGTCTTAATTAGCTCTACCCCTGAATTTATTTTAAAGATTATGACCACCCCCTTCGAGCATCATTATTGATCTGAGGTTACAATCTTATCGACCCATCTTTGTTTGTCAAACAGTGCCTTACATTCTGAACTCAACAAGTGGGTCTCTTGGAGCATACAGATCCTGGCTGGGCTATCCTTGAGATGTTGCAAGACTAGGCGCTGTCTTCTTTTAACTCTCAGGCCATTCACAATCCAACATAAAATTTCCAGACTACCACCCCCCCCCCCCCCCCAGGATCATTTCTACCCCCGTCATCTTCTTGTTTCCACCCCAGGCTACATCTACAGGCAGTTGTTCAGTCACATGAGGTCCACATTATGGATTGTTTTTTATTTTCTTCCAATGCTCCCCACCCGCACACGTGCTGTGCCCCCCTCAGTTCCCTCTCCACCCATGGGAACCCTCCCTCGCTACTTATGGCAATTGACAATTGCCACTTCGAGCCACAACCCACTAACCCCCTAAACAAAAGAAAAAGAAAAGAAGACCGAACTGTCTTCACCAAGAAAACTGAACTCCCTCCAAAACCTTAAATACAAACCTCATTTAGCTGAAAGTTTATTATGTACTAAAAAACTGTCCACTTCCTCAGGGGATCGAAAATTGTACATCTTGTTGGCCCACATCACTTTAAAAAAAGCCGGAAATCTTAACTGCACCTGAACGCCTAGTTCTTTCAGACTATCCAATCGCTTTCCCAGCTACCACCTTCTGTCCTCCGTTACACAAGAGATATCTGACCTTATTCTAAAGGTTGCCTCTTGTACCTGAATGCTCTTATGTTGAAGAGATGCCCACAGTAATTGTTCCTTAAGGAGAAATGATTGAATGGATACCAGTATTTTCCTGGGCCTCTTCCGTCCGGGGTTCAGTTTCAATGGGTCTCTATGTACCCGTTGGATCTCAGTTTTCCATACAGACGCAGAGGCAACATGTGGGAAAGCTTTTGTCAGAATCTCTATAACAAAAGATTTAATATTATCTCCTTCTAATCCTTCTTTCAGGTCGAGGATCCTGATGTTGTTTCTTCTAGAGTTGTTCTCTAGTCTTTCTAGTCTTTCCGACAGATCCCTTTCCCTTTCCTTCAACCTAGCCACTTCCTGCGTGTTTTCCTTCACCTCTGACCTCAGCTCCCCCATTTTACTCGCCAATTCCTCCATACGATGCGCTAGCACTGATAAACTTTCCTCTAGGCTAGTGCATGGGTCTTGAATCTTCTTTTGATTAAATTCTGAAGTTGAAAAGCATCCCTTGTACTGGGTCCGTACCCAGAGCAACAACAGGGGCTGCCTCTAGAAATGCATTTCCTGTCAGATCACCTTCCCTCTGTGGTCCTCCCTCTGGCCCCGAAGCTAAATCACTTAAGTCTGAGAATCAATTTAACGTGGGGACAGCAGAATTTAATGTCAAAGGGTCCCCTGACACCAAAGCTCCTTGCTTATTGTGTCCATGGCACCCTGCGGGTTACGTTTGAAAAAAGATCGGAGCAAGGGGGGGTCACCCTTGCAGGTACTGGGGGAGTTTTTTTCTTTCTCCCCTTTATGGGGGTAGCTTTCCCTGTCTTAGCTGGCAGCTTCCTCAGTTTGTTCTTTACCAATGAGACCCCTGATAGTTGAGTGGGCGGACAATCCCGCGTGGGGGGGGGGGGGGATTGTCTCCCAAGGAAGGTACTGGATCTTAATTTATATCTTTGTCCCTAGTATTATTTTACTTGCAGGGTTGAGACTGGTAGGGAGAGAAGATGGCGTTTTATATTGTGTTAGGCGATTACTCATAGCAATCTGCTTTTTTTCCCCACGATGCTGCAATTCTCCCTCCATAGACCTGGAAACTGTGTCATGCCTTGTATTATCCCCCTTGACCTGATTCAAAATCTTAACGGGACAGATTTTTAATGTACTACTCTCTAGAACCCCCAATGGTGAAATACACAGCTCTGCTAAAGAACTGCCAGCACCCTGGGCTGTTACCGGAGAGAAGCGTATACAGCGAGTACTGGCTCTGCCTGAACAAACCCAGTGACAAGGGGTCAGCTCCAAAGAACGAGTCAGGTCACAGCAGTACTCACCTAGCGCTCCAGCAGCCCTGAAGAGCGTGAAATTGGGATCACCGCACATCCAGATGGAAGGAAACAGAGACAGAAGCCACCAGAAAAATCCAGGCTCCTAAGCTCCTAATTACCTGATTGACTGAATGCCTCCCAAGACCTCTCAAGTCCGAGCTGGCTCTCCCCTTCACCACAATGGCAGCTCCGCTTTGTGCCCCGTAGCCTCCCTGCCAGCTCGTAGCTCGCCAACGGGGCAGAGCCTGGGTTTGCGGGGGGGAGGAAGCTCACACAATGCTCTCCTCGCGACGCTGCCACCTCGTGGCCACGCTGGACACACAGAAGAGAAACACGGAAGAGAAGTTGGCGGTTGAAAACCAAACGCATCAGCCAGGTCCAGGTCCACCAAAGACCCACACATGGATGCGTGAAATGCGGCAGGGAGCCCCAGCCTGTAACCAGCATGAGGAGGCACAAACGGGCTAAAGAAAACAGCAACCACAGTCCCTCAGCTTCAGCGGGAGTCCATATCACCGACGTTAGTGGAGTGCAACTTGCGACCGGCTTCCTAGCTGACCACCATGTTCCCCTGGTGTTTAATGTAGTTATGACAATGTATGGCTTCCCAATCAAGCATAATTTGTCTTATTTTTAAAAATGTGTTTCAAATATTGCTTTTGTTTTTATAAGCGATGAAATGTTCTTTGGCAGTTAAGGAATAAGCATATTTCACATTTAAAATCTTCCTCCTTAGCTGGATATGCGTCATATGCAGCTGCGGCTCCCCCGCTATGACAGACGAGTGTTGCCCGCCCCCTCGCAAACACTCTCAAAAACATGAAAAATACAAGAATAGAACGGGTTTAAATTTTGTTTTATTTTTGTCTGATTTTTCTTGTGCCAAGTCTTGGTGGCCGGGCCAGGGTGATGACAGGCTGGAGGGGGAGTGGTAGGCACTTTCTTCACTGTGCATGTGGGTTTGGCTGGCCGTCTCAGGCCAGCCAAACCGTCATGCGCAGTGAAGCTCTCTCCAACCCCAGCTGCATTGCCGGGTTGGAGAGAGCAGGCACATGCTTCCCGTCTGTCTGGGAGCTCAAATCATCAGCGCTCATGCCAATCCTTAAGCTGCTCTCATTCGTGAGAGCAGCTTCAGGATTGGTTGCAGGGCAGTCTGGGAGCCTGAGCCTGCCTGCAGGGGAGAGATGCAGAAGAGCGCGGCGCTGGAGGGTGAAAGGTAAGTTCTTTTTTAAATTGTTTTATTTGTCTCCGTGGTCCCTCACCTACCCCCCCATGACCCCTCCCCCGCCCGCCTCTTGTTACTGACACGATCCGCTCCTGGTCATATGTACTCCTTTATCCTAACCGCTTGAAACCATTGGCCAATGAAAAGGTTGAGTTTATACATTTAATTTAATTGCAATACATTGCTTCTATTCGACTAACATACTATAAGAAGCAACAATTTCAGCAGAACCAGTCATAAGGTGTTAACACTACCTCCAAAGCGAGTTTATCATATATTTTATCCTGATTCTTATAAAATCACGTGACTTCAGTTAACATGACTTAGTTGTCTATCTATAGGAGTTGCCCATTTCTGATTCACCACAATGGATTTAGGAAAATGATCACTTTCCTCGTGATTCATAATTTTTAAGTCTTAACAGCAAATATGAAAATGATTCAAATTTACATTCATTTATAAACTCCCAGGGTACTATTAATGCTAAAAGGGTGATACATAGAACAAAGACTATACCATGACTTCTAAAATTATTAATAATTTGGCAAAGAGAATAATTTCATGTGCTTTTTTAATAAAAATATGAAAATGACAGCAAAAGCACACCAAACAAAAGCGGAAAACTGTAAGATTGCAGAGAAATGGAGGGGTAAAAATGTGTTCATCCTCGCTTTCAGCAAGTAATTAAGGTGTTAATATGAAAATACAGAAATATCACTGTGTGTTAAAAACAAAAATATAGGGATGAGATGAGGCGACTTGGGAATAGCTGAAACATTGGTATTATTTTTTATACTAATTATGAACACAGATACACTAAAGATTAGCGATGTTTTTTTTAAGGAAATTCCAAACTTTGCTTCAAAACCACCATGAAGGCTGAAAATGCAATCATGCAAAAACGTAGTATTTTTTTCCGTTTAGAACTTTCCGAGTGACAAAAATAACAAAAATCGACAACCATTTTTTAATACCAACTTTGCTGAAACTGTAAGGAATTCAATGTTGGTCGGTTAAATAAATATATTTCTGATGATAAATCCACAGGAAACATAATAATAAATATAAATAAAAAAATAACTATAGATACAAAATCGTTATCAGTGTTAGTGATAAATAAAGCACAAACGAGCAAATTACTTACTTTTTGATCTCATAGCCAATAGTTCATTATCTTTAAAACACGTTTGTGTGGTCTAAATGCCACACATTCGGTGATGGATATATTAACTTACAATCACTTCAGTTTCAAAAAAATTGAAAACTTTTAAGCAAATTGGCATTCTGGAAACTGGCGGGTCATCTCCACACAGATGTACTGTATTCTTAAAACATCATAACCTTGGTGCATCTTCTAGGGTATCATTGAGAAACTCGACTTCCTAGTTGACAAACAAAGAAGAAAGTGTAGGGTTCAAAGAGCATTGCTATTATTCCCAGCCGCGGCCCATGCAGGTAAGAGTGGTGGGACAATGGGGCCCGGTGTGGGGGGTTTCGAGAGACGACAACGAGGGAAAATGAATTATTTATTTAATTTTCCCTCCTGGTCGTCTGTCAAAATCCCTCCCCCCACCTCCCCCCCTTCTCCCCCCCCCCACCCCCCGACCACACCGCTCTTAACTTCACAGGCCTCGGCTGATTATTCCCACCCCTTGTTTACTGGAAAAGATTGTGTAAAGATCCGCTCTATCCTCCTCTCACCGGAGGATATTTTGCATCCTGCATATACAGTGGGACATTTATCAAGAACTGGGGGCACTTTACACTAGCAAGAGAGTGCTAGAAATCATGAGATGTTATCAAAAGTGGCCCTTATAACCATGAAGGCTTCAAAAAAGATATATTATGAGGTGTAACTTACTTCTCCACTAATAGGTAAAACTGGGAAATCTTTCTCTTGAAACCAGCCTGTAAGTGTGAACAAAATGTTACATTCAGATGCCTACATTTCTAATCTCAAGAGGATCAAAAGGTCCTCTGTACTTTGGATGGTTCCTAGGATCTTTTTTATAGATGGGAACAATCTCAGCTCCTAGCCAAAAAAGGGGGATTGGAGCTCCTTTCATAAATACTTTCAGTACTGTACAAAAGTAAAGACCACCAGAGCCACTTTTTGGGCTTGTAAATATTTGCAGGATTTGTATCAGGTACTGGTTCCATCCCCATTTTTGACTCTATATGGAACTCAAGATGTCATCAAGAATGAAAATATCCTCTGGGTTGCATCTGCATAGAAGTGTCACAACTGGTTACCCTGAAGCCTCAAATATGTCACTAGACACCTGCAAAATAAGCAAGCTACCTGGTTTCTGGTGTACGGGTTTCTGGATGATTATGTTATTTGCCTGAGCCACCTCCACAAGATCTGATCTCAGACTATGGTCCCAGGTACGTTTCCTTTCAGTCATCATAGGTTTTATAATTTTCTCTTTCGTCTCACTTCTGCGATAGGTTCAGTTTTCCATGCTGTCATAAGCTCCAACTTACATGACCTGCATTCATCATTGTAAAATGGATTTGCCTTTCTCTTGCTTTTACTTTATGAAAGTTTGGACATTCATGGTTATTTCTCAAAGGATTACATCTTTTCTCCTTTAGAAGGGGGAATATCGGAAAAAAAAAGAATTTGCGCATTTGGGGGCAGATTTACTAACATTTCGCATCGTGGATGCGCCACTTTCTTTGGCGTAGCCACAATGCAAAATGCTTTTTTGTGATTTATAAAGCCATGCAAATTACATTTGTGTGGCTTTGCCTTACTTTGCATTAGGGAGGCGTTCCCTGGGAGGAGAATGGGCACTCCCACTCATCCATCCCTGGATTTTACCACATTACCAGATTTGGCAAAGCTAGTAAACTTGGGAATGCGTCAAAAAGTAAGGCCTCCCTGAAGCAGGCGTAATGAGGAGAAATATTTTAATTTCTCCTTGTTCCATGCATTTAAGGATTGTTATTGTGCAGGTAGGTATGCTTTCCTGCAAAAAAGCAATCCTGCCTGTAACACATGCCCCCTCACCATTGTGCAAGGGTGCCTGCTTTGGCCCTAGGCAACACACAGTGTGCCAGTGCTAGGAGACAGAGAAATGCACCATATCTTAGTTGATATGGTGAATTTCTGCTCTCTCCCTTTCACACAACGCAGGGCAGCAAGCTTGCCTGCTTTGTATGAGAAATTAGTAAATCTGCCCTGTAATTTCTGAATTTTTGACTATTTACTGGGGAAAATTCCTCCAGATTTACATGTTAACCCAAGAGCAGCCGCACTTACATTTGAACTGTTTTGTCAAAGAATACATTCACTGAGTGAAATTTTCAAGTTGAGAGGTATTTTGCTCCTAAAATCTGTCTATTAGTGCGCAGCCATTTAGCATTAACACCACTACACTCAAACCCCTTCAAGCCGCCTTTCTGGGGTTGACCCTCGTGTTTAGAACTGTGTTTCCCTCAGCTACTTCAGTACTAGACCTTGACTGAGAAAACCTCATCTGCTGAAGTGAGCTCTGCATTGTTCAGTCCGTATAACATTTGTGGTAGGTAACATTGCCTCAGCACTGCTCATTGGCTAGATTTATTATAAAGTATACAAAACCGAGGGTGGGGGGTCCGAGGGAAATTTTTGAGACCAAAACCTCCGATCGCAGCTTTTGAAAGTCCGGGGTACCGACGAACAGAGCGGTGTTGCCAGGTGAGGTGAGGCATCTTACTCGTAATCAACGGGTATGACCAGCATATCGTACACCACCAAAACTGAGACCTCTGGGTTTGTAGGTTGTATATGTTTCAATTACACTATCAAGTGTTTTTATAATTTTTCACTTTTTTCACACTGTTACGCAGTCCCATTAAACATCTAGGTCCTGAGGAAGGCCAAGATCCCATTGAGGTGATACTGGCCGAAACATGTAGACCTGTTTACTGGACAGATGCAGTTAATATTTCTACAATGCACATGCACTGTTTTTAACCTTGAAACCAAGAGTTAACTAATAAAGCTCTTTTTTCTCTTGGTAGCCAATTTTAGAACACGTATCACCCCCATTTTTGCACTGCGCCCATCACTCAAATATTACAGCGCTTTACATCTGTAGGATTTTAGTAGATCCTGTACTCAAATAGTATCTAAAAACATCCCTGGGCTCCTCCCTCACAGTGAGGGGGTTGTAGCCCTTGGCTGCACTAGGTGTTGCAGCCAAAAGGAGAAATCCGAGATGATGAAGTATGCCACTCCGGTGAGTGTTGGGATTCCGTTCTTATTAAAGGATTCCCCCCATGTATGACTGAGAGCCTTAGCTTGTGCTTTATGTCTCTAGTGCCTTTTCTAAGCCTGTCAGACCCACGGATAATTAGTTGTTTTGTAATTGATTTATTATATGAATATTGTCACAACATATAACAAGATGCTTGCTCTCCGTCTTGGCCAGGGTGGGAAGACTCCTCAGGATGACAGCCCACATGTACTTAGGTCTTGTTGCCTCCCATCTTAGCAGCGCGTCATGCCATGTTACTGTGGGAAGCAAAAGCAGTGCGCATGCGACCTAGTCAAATTTCTGTCATTTTTTTTTTCTTCATTTCTTTTTTTTTGTCATTCTTGGTTATTGTACTACTGGACATAACCTGACTCGTGATAATCTTAGCCACCCTCCCAGCGTGCAAGGACCTCATGGTTCTCTTGAGTCAGCGGTTTGAATTACACCACCCTGAGAGGCCAAGATCTGGCTCGCGGCTTACTCTCAGGAGACCAGAAAGGATTCCTTTCTTCAGGCCTGAATTCCTTTCAGCTTACATTTGCTTTAGTGGGTACAGTCAGAGCAGGTGCAGTCCCTTCTCTGCCAGCAGAGGGATACCTGCCGCTGGGTACCCATTCAACTGGGAGCAAAGAGGCTGTTTGTTTTGCCACATTCAGCCTACTAAAGAGTCCGCAGAACCTGTGCAGGTGGTACCCACTGAATAACTATAATTGCTGATATGCCCATTAGCCAAATATGCGAGGCTCTGTGGCTAGGGAGAATCCATCAATAAGAACACATGATATGTGATTAACTGAGAACCAGAAGTAGCATGTTATTCTTCAGAAAGGTTTTATAGGTCCACTGGTGAAGACTGCATTAGAGCTAATCCCCCATATTGCCATATTCAAGGCTGGTCACAGCACTGACCCTACTCCCCACCGTTCAGAACCGATTTGTGCAACAAAATTAGTGCAAAAAGGTCTGAATAATTTACTTTTTTCTTTGTATGGGGAGCAGGTGAGCAGGGAAAATTGTAGTTTTTCTTGGAGAGCTGAAAATTATATACTATTCTCTCACTGAATCCATGCCCAGAATCCTGTCTGCTTGTCTTCCCTCTCACATGTTATTTTCTCCCAGCTGGTGAGTATTTCAAATTTGATCCTCAGAGTTCCATCCTTAGCTGATGGTCCCTATTGCCAAATTCCCCAGACAGTACCTGTTTTATATTCACCTAATCTCAGCCAGTGCTTAATTAGTGAAAGAAAGAGTGCTGGGTCCAAAGCTCTGCCCAGAAGCCAGCAGCCGGTGCAATTAAACTTCGTTGAGCCAAATACCAAGGCAGGTAGTCTTTTAATCTTCTACCAGACAGTCGTTGCCGCCCCTACTCCGGCTTGCAGCTCCCTCTTTCTCCCTTTGGGAGAGTTTGCCTTCTTTCTCTTTCTCATTTGGTTCAATCTATGTGTTTTTCACTCTCTTACACTCAGTAAATATAGGATCCCAGAAAATAAGTGCCAATCTCCAAAAATAGGTGCCGGTGGCCCACACTGACAGCCACAGGTTGAAATTAAGCACTGCTCAACACCAAATTAAGCTCCCTAATTCTCCTCTTTGACCATCCCCCAAAAAGGGTAGTGAGGGTGACTCTTGTTGGCAATTCATGTAAGAGCGTCACCCATCTGCTTCATTAAGAAAACTCTTGTGACATTATGTTAAGCCTCTGGACTGAGTAGAAAATGTAATTGTTTAGAGAATGCTTAAGCAGAATGTTGAAGCTGTATCATTTTTTGTGATAATATGGAAGCGAGGCTGTACCAGAACACCACAGATTGATGACTTACGAGATCTGTCAAGAGTTAATTTCACTGCATTGTCTGTTAGACAGGTACAGTGACAGGCATGGTAATGTGAATTAAAATGACTCACTTTTCTTTTGGAAGGCATTTGACTAACCTACACCTATGCACATGGGTTTTCTGAAGGAGAAGGTGTTTCCATGATGGTCCAGGTTTAAAGGAGGTAGCTTAATCTAGATATCAGTTCACTGCTGATACAGTCATCAATGCTTCGAGGTTCAAGGGAACATTGTTTAGGATGTTTATAGCTTTGCAGCCCCAGGACGTGAAGGTCTGTGGCTCAAAAGAGACTTTGTAGTCCTTGACATATCCAAGGTGTTGAATTTTACATACAAAGTAAGTTCTACTTTTGTATGGAGTAAAAAGCATGACCATGGTCAGGCCTGTGTTTAGCTAAATAGAACACAAAGTTGAAGGGTGGAATGCTTGCAAATAGACTCAGCCCCTGGCAATTGCACAAGGTCCATATTGTAACAGTGCAGCCCAGACTGCCACGGCATGCCTATTCTGAAAGGCATAATAAGAAACCCTAGACTGGTTTCAGGCTACATAGGCTTTGTCAGTGAGGTATAGCACAGTGAGCACCGGCCTCACACCTGGGGATACCGGTTGCCCTTAAGTCACCAGACTGGGACCACCATCCGAGCATCCACAAGTCCTTAAAGAGGTATATTGAAGAAAAAGCAGATCCTATTTACTTGAGGTAAGGTAAGGAAAGACTAATATTGAAGCCTAAAAACCATACAGCAGCCCTATCATGCATCTCATACAAATGGTTGAAAGTGTCACTGGCAGCTGAGAGCCCTTGGGCACCTTGCTGGGTATCTGAGGTGGAGGAAGTCTAAAGAGACTGAGGGCCTGATTCAAAAAGGGCCTCTGCACTCGTGTCGGGGGATCCGATGTCGTGGGGGAGTTCCCACACTCGGGGCAGAATCTCTGCAATGAGAATTCTCCTGGCCCTATTGGCCATAGCAAATCACCAGCCCCTGATGTTTCCCACCTTTTCCGCCAATCTAAAGGGCAAGAGGTGCAGCATGGGAGGCTGCGTGGTGGATTACGTTGAGGGCACATGAGGGCGCACAATGAGTATTTACAATAACCGAAGCCTGCCTGGCAGCTGGTTGGTCATCCTTTTGAAAGGAACGGGTGCTTTTCTGGCCAAGGAAATGTTCCGTTCCTACGTCATCCCTAATGTGCTTTTTTACAAGTATTTAAATTAGGCCTGAAGTCATCAGCTGTAATGCTCAAAGTTAATGTTTGACAGAAAAACTTTTGATCCACGGATAGGCTCAATGGGACAAACGGCAGCATTAAAAAGATAAAAAATATATCTGCTGTTGTGCTTGTGCTTCCTTTCCTGCAGAGCTGGGGCAAACGTGTCATTAGTGATCACTCCATCTGCTGCCGGGGATGATACAATGCACTGCAGAGAGGCTAATAAGTATTAGAAGACCACTGCTCTTGGAAGCCAACCAGGATGATAGAGAGAAGCTGTGCAATGAAGCCATTTCCAACCCATTAGCATGGAACATATCAATCTAGCCTGATTTTTTGCAGTTTTATATAGTGTAAACTTGGCCAAAGGGCATTAGAGTGCTTTACATGAGAACCAGACGTCACACTTTTTATTTACAGCCCCTTAGAGGTCCACAAAGACAGTTCCCCAGTTCCAAAGTGGGCAACTCTAATTGCTAGGCTAAGCCACATATGACCTGGCTGCCATTTTAGATGAAGTAACTCATTTAAAGAAGTGAATTTCAGTGACTGGTCGCTATACAAATGGCTGTTTTAATTGACCCTTCAAAGGAAAGTTATGGAATATTGCACGAAATGTAGCAACCATACCGAAGAATATAACCGCTGTGCAAGTCAGAATTGAACTTTAAGAAATGACAGAGAATAATACCGAAATCAATGGTTTTAAGAAAGTTTTTTTAAGCAATTTCTTCACGCTATATGCTGCTAATGAAATGTTGTGCCTGTGAATGAGACATGAAAATCATTGTGACAATGACAGCAATGCTGGCAGAAGAGAGATGCCCAATTATACAGGTGACATGAGGTACTGGTATACCTACTTAGTTTTCTTCCTCAAATAAAACACTTGCAATGCACATTTCAATAAACACATCAGTTGTATAATTTTTTCCAGGACCTTGGCACCTCTAAAATGCAAGTACAGCATTAGGAAACATTCGCCAAATAACTGGTTGTTTTATGGGGTTTTTAACTAAAGCCTGCGACATCACTGAAAGGGCCAGATCACAGCAGACTCGAAATAGGTGCTGCAAATTCCCAACCATAAATAATCAGTAGCACAGGAATCAAGCGTGGAATGTTGCGCTCACGTAGGGTATGGTAAACCTCGTTCCTTTGTGCACAAATGGTGCATTCAGCCATAAAAACCTGCCAAAAACCTCTAGAGTCAATGGTGCTGGAACAACTTTCAGGGTGGGAGTGCTGTCATCAATATTACATCAATGAAGTCATAGGTATTGTGGAAAAAACCAAATAGAACACGCCGTAGCAAAAAAGCCACATCAATCTAGCAGGAGAGTGGGAACGGTGTAGTATGTAGCCGCGGCTCATTTTGGAGCACATTGTCACAAATATATGACTAAAAAAACTTGGGGCCTAATTTAGATCCTGGCAGAGGGGAATACTCAGTCACAAATGTGACGGTGATCCCGTCCACCGTATTAGGATACCATTATATCCTATGGAGATCGTAATAAGGCGGACGGGAATCCATCACGTTTGTGATGGAGTATTCTATTTGCCGAGATCTAAATGAGAGCTTCGGTGTGGTAGTACTGTCATTCACAGAAAGCACTTTTCCCGTTGAAATTGTTACTTGAAATCGCCATTAAATTTGGATCAGACATGTAGTTTTACTCATAAACCAATAAGTGCATGAGCAAAGAATGCGCGGAAATCGGGTTTTAGCAAATATTTATAAATTGCCTATCACACGCCAAAGTGTCTTGATTTCTTTGGTACTATTAGATTATCTGTTTCCATCACACTTTAGAATTACAAAAACAATGTGCCTCTTTTGTGCTTTCCTTGCCCTGGAATATTTTGAGAGACTTGTTCAGATGATTTATTTAGATGCTGTGTTTTAGAAAAAAAGTGACATCTTCCAACCTTTCCTTTCACACTTCCTGGAGCCCTGCAAGATTGTCACATTGTTCATCATATACATATTTTTACATTGCAGTAAAAAAGAAAAAAAAGAAAACATACATTTTCATGCTAAAAGAATAAGCAGCAATTTGCCAGAAGACATTGCCTGACATTTGACCTGTCTTTGAACGCACAGCAAATATGACAAACTAAAAACAAAATGTAAAACCTCTTTATTGCTCATCCACCTTCTGAACTCCGGCATGATTATTTTGAGAGATCTTCCAGCGCCTATGTTTAGAGCAAACACCCATCCTTAACACCATTTGTGTCTGATTTATTTGCTATTTTGGTTGCAAAAGGTACATTGTGATCATAACGGTATTTGTAACGTAATCAAACTCCAATATTTTTTTTTTTACTTGTCTTTGGTATACAAATAAAGGCTTGAATCTTATGCAGGTTCAGCACAGAAGAGGTGCAGACTTTAGCATTAGACATGTTTAGGGTTTGCTAGTAGTCCATTTATGACATTACCGCTGACAAATCCTGGAAACAGAAGGGGAATGGGAGCACACTGCTACCTCCCAGCACAGTTCGCCCCTTTGCATCCTGGTACATACAGTTCAATTTAAATGCTTACTTGAAATTTTGCTTTGGTGAGACACTCTGCAAAATTTCAAGTAAGCATTTAAATTGAACTGCATGTACCAGGATGCAAAGGGGCGAACTGTGCTGGGAGGTAGCAGTGTGCTCCCATCCCCCTTCTGTTTCAAAAAGGCTCCCTTGAGCCACTGGGCTGCGAGCTCATGAGAGGCACCTGTGCGCCAGGGAGAGGTACAGAGACCTGAGAGGATTGTGGCAGCTTTCTCAGCAAACCCCAGAAGAATTTCGTTTTATCTCTACTGAAGAAGGATGAAATCCAGAAACACATGTGTCTAGAGATTAACAGCACTAACCTGCACCAACTTTGGTGAGACACTCTGCAAAATTTCAAGTAAGCATTTAAATTGAACTGCATGTACCAGGATGCAAAGGGGCGAATTGTGCTGGGAGGTAGCAGTGTGCTCCCATCCCCCTTCTGTTTCAAAAAGGCTCCCTTGAGCCACTGGGCTGACGAGCTCATGGGAGGCACCTGTGTGCCAGGGAGAGGTACAGAGACCTGAGAGGATTGTGGCAGCTTTCTCAGCAAACCCCAGAAGAATTTCGTTTTATCTCTACTGAAGAAGGATGAAATCCAGAAACACATGTGTCTAGAGATTAACAGCACTAACCTGCACCAACTTTGGTGAGACACTCTGCAAAATTTCAAGTAAGCATTTAAATTGAACTGCATGTACCAGGATGCAAAGGGGCGAACTGTGCTGGGAGGTAGCAGTGTGCTCCCATCCCCCTTCTGTTTCAAATCCTGGAAACGTTTGTCTAAAGTTAATAAACTTGTTAGAGAACACAGTCTCATTTGGCCTTCTCCAGCTGAGCATATAGAGCAATGAAACATTGCTATACGGTACAGATGCTAAAAGTTATTGAAAACTTTAGCACATATTCTTGGGAGATTTTGGTTATCAAAAAACACTCTCTTCTGCCACCATTCACAAAACGGCTTCAGAAGTGGTCACAGCATAGAAACTGAAATGGTGGCCACTACACAGAGTATCAGGTGCCAGGTGGATGAGAGTGGGATGGCCATCTTGGTGCTGCTAGCTTTGTCAGCAGCCTCAGACACCGTCTCAACCATGCACCAGGTTCAATGCCTTCATCAGGCAGGTGTCAGAGGGAAAGCCCTCAATCTCTGTCATTCGTTACTCACCAACAGGGTGCAGGTTGTCAGTTGTGGGGGCTTTAAAGCGAAGGCATTTATCCTTCCCTGTGGGGTCCCCTAGGGGTCTTCATTTATCCCCACTCTTTTTTTCTTTTTTTTTTGTGAAAAACCTTTATTACAATTTCAGAGAGATACAAGTATGGGCCTACAACCAACAGGCCGGCCGCTAAAATGCAGTATAACCCTAGGCACCGCTGAACATTCACATCGATGAAGCAACAAAAAAGGGGTCACTGGAGAGTTAATCATCGCAGTCGGCCGCAGCCGCAGTCCATAAACAAACAAGAAAGGTTTCATATTTTTAAGGAACGAAAAACAGCAAACACACAAGGCAGAGGAAATTAATAGCAGTAGCGTGTGCCCCTCGTATCGAGGGAGTAAACCAACCCGGGTGAACAGAGGGGGAGGGGGGCAAGGCCGAAGAAACAAATTCGCATGTCGCAGGAGCATAGAGGAATGCGCGGGCTAGGGAGACAGAGCAGCATCTATCTCACGCGTCTGAGGCGGGGAGCATATACCTCCACGATAGGAGTTCCAGGGACCCCACACCTTAATCCACTTCCCAGGCTTGCCTCTCGCCACATACACCGTTTTCTCTCTGAACATACACCAGTCCATGTGTTCCTTCCACGCTGAGACCGTTGGTGGCCTCTGGGAGCCCCACAGTTGTGCAATGTCACGCTTCGCTACCATATAGCCCAGAGTCACCCACTGCGTCTGCATCACATTGTAATCAGTCGGCTCCCAGACATTCAGCAAACATCTCCGTGCCTCCGGCAACAAGGCAACATGCGTGACTTCTTCTAACACCGCATGCACTCTACACCAAAACCGAGTCACTTCCGGACACTCCCACAGGATATGGAGGAAACTCCCCAGTAGTCCACAGCCTCGCTTACACAAACCATCCACCGAATACCCCATACGCATCAAACCAGGCCCCGTGACGTACACTCTATGGAGTATCTTAAGCTGGACGAACCGCAATCGGGCCGGGATAGCCACCTCTTTCGGGGAGGCCACCGCTGACACCCAATCCTCGTCGTCCAGTTCTAAACCGTCGGCAATCCATGTCTCCCGCAATGAGGCCAGCAAACCCATCCGATCATTAATAAGCTTCTTATAAATCAGCGAAATGGTGCTATCCGGCACATAGCCGTCCAATACCCTGTCCTCCAACGGGGAATGCCCCGGAATAGCCGCCACGTCCGAAAACACGAAACACAAGGCATGATGAACCTGAACATACCGATAATATTCCCTATCATTCAACTGATATTCAGTTTTCAGCATGTCGAACGTCTTAAATTTCCCTTTCGTCCAGAGATCCCCTACCGTGCTGATACCAATCGTATCCCACTTCTCAAAGCCTTTCGTAGTATACAGATAACCCAAATGCTGGGATGCGTACAATGGCGTAGCCCGAGTCAAGCGATCCCTCCACCCCATCGCCGCATTTGCTGCATGCCACACCTGTACCGCGACCCGCGTCGGGCCCGTCAACCGCGCATCAAGGGACCCCGAGTATAGTGCTCGATTATAGTCTCCGCCCGGCAATAACAATTTGTCCATCTCAAAAGCCGGGTTCAAAGCAGGGCCATACATCCCGTGATTGACGGCAGCCAACTGGGAGACCCAGTAGTATCGCTTAATGTCAGGGAGGACGACCCCCCCATCATACCACGGTAGGGTTAGTTTGGCAAGAGCAATCCGCGGCCGCCCATCCCAAAACAATCAACGCTGGAGACACTCCACCTCCCGAAAATAACGGGCCGGTACTATGTCCATGGTGTTCTGCAGGGCGTACAAAAAGCGTGGCAGCGACATCATTTTGAACAATGCTGCGAGAGCGGCAGCCGCCGCCAACCCGCCACATCCGCCCTTAGGCGCTGAAGGGGGGGGAGAAGATTCCGTTCATAGCGGGCCACCGGGTCCAGGGTTATAAAAATTCCCAAATACGTGAATCCCGACGTCGCAATCTGGATAGGGCACCCCCGCGGAAGTGGGGGGGGGGCCTCCCCGGAAAGAACGTATACACAGGACTTAGCCCAGTTAATGACCAATCCGGAATTGCGACCAAAGGAGCTCAACACATCCACCAACCTCCCCACTCTTTTTTAATCTCTACGTTGCTCCTCTTGCTGAACTAATAAGTTCATGCGGTTTTTGAACACTCCTATATGCCGACGACACATAGATTATTGTATCCATCTCTGACAAATTGTCTGCAGTAGCTAACAAGTTTAATCTCTGCATGACCAAGATTAATATCTGGATGAAAGAACATTTTCTTAAACTGAACATGGAGATGCTGTTGTTTGGTGCTCAAGAATCCATCTGGTCCTGCTGTTGGTGGCCGAAGGAATGCAGCCCTGTACCTACACCTGTTAAAGAGACCAGAAATCATGGAGTAATCTTCTATACTTCCCTGAACTTTGACTCACAGGTCAATCGTGTCACGAGTGCCTGCTTTAACATAATCAGGACTCTTCGGATGCTCTTTCCTTTTATTCCAGTTGAGTTGCGTCACTTTGTGGCTAATGCTTTAGTCTCCTTTCAGACTTGATTACTCTAATGAGGTCTATCTAAATATTAATGCCTCCTCACCTAACAAGCTACAAGTGGTGCAAAATGCGGCTGCAAGCCTTATTCTTAACACTCCCAAACGAGTGACTATCAGAGATGGAATTAGTGCGCTGCATTGGCTTCCTATGAAGAAGCGTATTGTTTTTAAGCCTATTTGCCTAGTCCTCCTCCCTCTCCATCACAAAGGGTCCAAACATCTCTTCTCCCTCTTCAGCTGGTACACTCCAGGCATGTCACTCAGATCTTCTTCAGTTAGGAAATTCTCCATGCTCAGGTTCCGGAAAGCCAGATGTGAGGGTCAGTCCATCTCCGGGGCGGCTGCCTAGTTATGGAATTCCCTGGCCGCCCACACTGATAGACTTGACTCTTTTCCCTCATTCAAGAAATCGTTAAAAGGATGGCTTTTCTCATGGATTTTCTGTGCTTAGGAGCTCTGTTTTTTGGGCATAGCGCTTAGATACCCTTGGGTTTAACATGAGTCACAAAGTCATTTTTCATTACATTTCATTTTGAGAGTAAATATTTTTGAATGGAAAAAACTGTGTGAGCATTCATGGCCAAAAATCCATGTTGGGTGCACTACAGCAGATTGCTCAATACATATCTGTCATCATCATGAATGATTATGACTGACATGTCTATTCCCGACAACAAGGCTGGCAAAAAAGAAAGAAAACCCTTTACTTTACTGGACAACTAGTACCGTGATCTTTTTCCATGACCAGTTTGGGTGTCTCCTGTTTATAAGGTAGATACACCCGTTTACCAACGCTAGCTATTGGAAAACCCATTCTAGACGGAGAGCTCTCTCGCTTTCAGCTGTTGAACTCTTGTGGAGGGAGAGTTATATGTGAGACCCCTCAAGGAATTAGTCACGCTTGAAATGTTTGAGTGAAGGGTCCTGTGCTCCAATGTTGAGCCTGTGAAGCTGTTCCTTCGGAGAAGTCAAAATCCTATATTTAGAAGAACTGACTTTGATTTTTTTTCAAGTGCGATGGAAGCATATTTGTCTGGTTTGGCACAGTGAACACTGTTAAAGGCATTCCTTTTAAAAAGACAACATTTTATTACTAGGGGTGGGTGGAATTTGCGAAATCCACTTTCGCAAATTATCGCGAAAATGTCTAAAATTATCGCAAACAAGCGTAAATATCGCGAAGATGCAGAATTTTTTTTTCCCGCATGTTCGCGAGATTTTCTGCATGGTTGCGGGTCGCCAACTTACCCATGTGGTTGCTCGCGGGCGCGGCCATCTTGTTTTGAGTTGTCTCGCGGTGCATGATCGCGAGAAGAAAGACGTGATCGCGCGACGCATGACGTCACTGCGGGCGCGAACTGTCGCGAGACAGCGCAAATGGCTAAAAACAATCCAACATCTCATGGAGAACGCGACCGGATCAAGAAAACTTGTCGCCGAACGCAGGGATTCAGGTAAGGCGATCGCGCGCGCGCTAGAATGTATTATTTTACAGCGCGAGCAAGAAACAAATCATCGCCAAGCTGCAGAAAGCGGAAATTTTGACATTTTCGCGCTCTCCGCGGAACGCGAAAATGTCAAATTATCGCAATTTCCGCGAACGGAACGAAATTTTTGCCCATGCCTAATTATTACCGAACCTTTAACCCCTTGTATGCCACGCCCTTTCCCCGCCCTGTGCCGGGCGTTGCATTAGCGGGCGGGGTTCATGACGAGCTGGACTCGTCATGGGCACAGCGCAACCGCGGCCCATGACGAGTACAGCTCATCATGGGCACAAAAGGGGTTAAAAGAAAACGCTCACCGTGTTTACCAAGAAACGTGATGAGAGTGCAAGTGGCAAATGTTGAAAGAGGTGAGCAGCTTGTTCTCATTGCCAATTACCAGCTCACACAAAGAGTGCCATTGTCATTGTTTAAGGAAAATGCACTGAGGAAGAGCAACTGTTGAATTTTAAAAGTATTTACTAAGTATCAAGCGCTGAGCAAAGCGCGTCATTTGGAGAATCATTCATAAGGCATAACTAATTATCAAGGGCTGAGGAATTCAGGTTCCGTTTGAGAAACAATCACAAGACATATGATCAGCTAAGGAAGCACAGGGACTGTGTTATTTTTCTTTTTATGAGAGCCCATTGTGGAAAATCAATTGTCTCAAGCCTTTCTTACCTAATTAAGGGAGTGCATGGAATAAGTGCTGTCTAAACTTCCCTGAATGCTGTCTTCCTGTATTTTCCCCCCTCTATTAGCTGACAGACAAAAAAGGACCACACATTTAATCACCAAATGGGAATTTAGATTTTTCAAGATAGTTACTGAAGGTATGATTACGATAATAAGTGAATACAATTCATGTGCTTATAGAATTTGAGACATACACATATGGTCCTAATCTTACTTGCACAGAACGTTACTTGAAGCTGCTTGACCTGGCCACTGCTCTGTTTAAGCACTTAATTGCAATGCCTTGTAAGGCAGCACAGCACCCCACTGTTGCTGATCAGCTCCAGGCAGTCCATAAATGGGCGAAAGCTGAGTCTGATGCCATGTCTCATGACCTGCAGCTTCGAGGAGGGGGTGGAGCTGCCAGACTTTGGTTTCCATATGTGCTTAAATTATTTGACAAGTTGGACCTCCGCCCAATAGTTCGCTTTGATCGGTGGCCTGGAATCATTGACGGTTTTGTCTGTAGCTCCACTGGGAGTCATGGGTGGGCTGGGGGTCTTCGGATGGGATGCTCCAGGTCTCATGTGCTCCCCACTTCCCATTCTGACACTCTTCATATGTATATTCAATCAATCAATCAGGGAATTTTTTTAAAGCGTGCTACTCACCCATGAGGTTCTCAAGGCACTTGGGTGGGGTGGGGGGGGGGAGGGAGCACGCTCCGGTCAGTAGAAGAGCTAGGTCTTGAGGGTCCTCTTGAAGATGTGTAGGGTGGGGGAGCATCTGATGTTGATCAGGAGCTCATTCCAGGTCTTAGCCGCGATATAGGAGAAGGTTTTTCCATCCGTTCTTGCTCTGCGGATGCCTGGGGTTTGGCGAGGGCAAGGTCGACAGATCGAAGGTTCCTTTTGGGTACGTGAGAGGAGATTCTATCATTGAGATATTGGGGTCCGGTGTTGTGGAGGCATTTGTAGGCATGGGTGAGTATCTTGAAAGTTACTCTCTTCTCAATGGGGAGCCAGTGGATGTTACACAAGTGTTGGGTGATATGTTCATGTCGAGGGATGCCGAGGACGAGTCTGGCTGCAGTGTTTTGTATGGTCTGGAGTTTGCGGAGCAGAGTCTTGTTGATCCTGGCATACAGGGCGTTTCCATAGTCCAGTCTGCTGGTTATGAGTGCATGGGTGACGGTCTTCCTTGATTCGGGGGATCCATTTGAAGGTCTTTCGGAGGATGCGGAGGGTGTTGAAGCAGGTGGAGGCGACAGAGTTGACCTGTCGGGTCATGGAGAGGGAGGAGTCGAGTACGATGCTGAGGTTTTGGGTGTGGTCCGTGGGGGCGGGTGGGCTGCCAAGGGCGGTGAGCCACCAGGTGTTGTCCCATGCAGAGGGGGAAGGTCTGAGGATGAGGCCCTTTGTCTTCCCTGAGTTGAGTTTCAGGCAGCTACTGCTCATCCAGGATGTGACGTCCTTCATTCCTTCCTGGAAGTTGAGTCTGGTGGTGATGGGGTCCTTGGTTATATTGAGATCACGTTCATGCGTCTCAGCTGCGACCTTCAAAGCCTTAGTCAAATGTTGATGGTTTTTCTCTTTTGTTATTATTCCGGCACCTTTATACTCTTGACAACACTTCTACCCAGTGAATCAACATGGTTTAGTCAGTCTCTTGTTTCATTGGAACAACACATCTCCATGCATACTGCTATAATTTCTCTGCTATTTGCTGTTTTTTATGGTTCTATTGATGCCTTCAATGTGAACTTCAGTGCTGATAATATTATTGTTATGTATGCGACCTGATGCTATAATCTGTAAAATGCCAGTAAAGAAATATTTCAAAAAAATAAAATGATCTACTTCTATTCTCATGTCAATACCAGAATAATCAACTTCTACCTCAAGGTTCTCAAGGCATACAACACCATCCACTCATCTGCGCGATCACACTGTAGCGGCTTAGCTCCCAAGCTACAACTACTTGCAACAACTGCTACCATGCATTCTTTGCCCATCTGAAATGACTTCAAGAAGGGACACTCACCATTTTATTTTCCTGCTCCTCAAACACCCTCTGTTAATCCAACCCCCACAAAATTTTCACATTTACATTTTTTTTTGCAATAGGCATTGCAGTGATTCCACTTCAGTGGTATAATTCTCCACACATTTTGCGTATGACTCCATCAAACCGAGGAAAGATACTAGCTGTTCCTTCGACTGAGTGGTCAGCCCTCTAAAACTGCCTAAATTTGATTCTGTTGTGTAACAGGCGATCATAAAGTTGTATACTAGACATATCTGTAAAATGCTTCTAAGATGACAGGGAAATGTTAGCAGCAGAACTATTTGCACAAAGCAGGAGATTAACAACAGTGAATAATAAAGATCCTTCTGGCAGTAGTCTAAGGCAGAAATTCTTGAAATTAGAAAAATGAAGGAAATTGGAGCTGTCTAAATGATGGGATGGCATCACTTAAAAAAATTATGTGGATCAGAAGAGAGTACCTAGAGGCCTCAGGATACTTATTTTTCCTACATTCGATGACCTGAATGAGGATTTATTGAAAGAATGGGAGGAGAATTTACATTTGTCCTCTTTCTGCATGATGAATATTCTAATTAAAAATGGCGATTGGGAATTATATTTGCGCCAGCAAGAAGCAAGATGGATTAGCAGATGTAGAGCGGTAACCATGGGATTGAACAGTGGTAATGAGCTACATTATTTTTTGTGAAATGGTGGCGTGTTCAGGTACACTTAACATGTGTCCAGAATTAAGATTTACCCTAATGAGTTAGGTGCAGTGGATCAATTGATGGAATATGAATCATAGATACAAGGACTATAGAACAAAACTGTGCCTGTGAGTGGTTAGTGGCAGCATCATGTGATTTAACATTGTAGAATGATTGGGAATAATGGTGGATACATAATAACTCGATTAACTTTATTATGAAACAGGGATATTAGATACGATATTGCCCCAGAGGAAGCAACAATGACAGCATTGGCTCAGGGTGGATGGAATTGGGATAGCAATATCTCAGGGAGTCATAAGTTAATTGTATGTCACGAGGGGGAGATATAATATTGCCCCATGGAAAGCAATAGCGATAGTATTGCACTATGGTCGATGGAATTCGAAATAGTAATATTTTAGGTAGCCAGAAGCTAATTGTATGTTCAAGTTGGTTGGACATGCATTATGTTAATTACAAAGGTAACACGCATTTAATTTGAAATGAATCCGGCCAAGTGTTACATTATTTATAATTGGAACTATGATTATCATATATCTTGTAAACACCAAGTAGTGGGTTAGTCGACATTTTGCAACCCTGTGGGGATAGTTTCTATTGCTGCTTATACTGGAGTTGCGACACTGGGGAAAGAGCAGTATGACATGGTGAAGATCATGATATAACAATACAGGTTATTTGTGGAAAATGTATGTGATTAAAAACAACGCAGAATAGCCTGAGGAAATCTGCACGAACAGGATGTGGAATTCACCCATTGGGGATAGAACTTGGCACACAAGTAGATTCATAAGTACTAATCATCTGAGTGGTAGAAGGTGAGAATTTGCAATCAATAATTGATAATACAGAATTATGATAAAATCACGAGGCAGCGCGCATATCTCTAGCCAAGTGAAGAGTATATCGGTGAAACGGAGGGTGAATAATATTGAGCGGACCTGAAAGGGAACATGTAGAGGCGGAATTGGATTGGTTAAAGTAAGGCTGTCGATATGGATTGGCCTAAATATGTCATGCACGAGAACGAATATGCGAATGCGGCTAAAAGTGAAGGATAAGGTTACGCGGTACTAAAGAACATAGTGGACAGGATTGGGAACTGGGTTACTTAGAAGCGGATTGGCTGATTACAGATAGAGGCATAGGCGGAACTTCCATTGGTAAATAGAGGCATAGGCGGAACTTCCGTTGGTAAATAGAGACTTGTGATTGGTTCACCAGTCTAGCGGACCACGGAGGGAACCTTATACTGATTTGAATGCACAGGTTTTGAATAGAAGAATCCTGATTGGGAGATGTACTGATTGAGTTCGCAACCCGATAGGTGAGCCACATGTTTAAATAGTTGGAAGTTACAGAAGTCAAGATAATGTGGGATTCATTGGACCGCCTACGAAGAAGTGAGGAATGCTCAGACCTTGGATTTGGTGAGTCTATGATAACTCGCACAGAACTAAGAGGAGATAAGCGTATGTGGTTATTGAATTGGAAATTGCATAGTTGCATTTGGGCATTGGGGCTTACTAAAGTGAGTGTCTTCTTGGTCATTTCAGTAAATTTGGTCAGTTGTCTTTATTAAGAATAGAAGATAGAAGGAATATGTGAAGGACGATACTTGAGGGGAAAAAAGTTTTGGAGGACCCCATAGTAGCAAAAATAACGGTATTCGGGTTTATATATGTTTTCAGTTGAAATTGAGATTATAATTACATAGTGGATTCTTTTAAATTATATTTGATTCACTAAACAGGATCGAGGACAACTCATGTAGAATTATAACAGAACAGTTACGGACTCAGGAGGATGCAGAATACCGAGTCTGACATAAAATTGGAATTGATTCAGAATCATGTTTTTTCATCTTTTCAGTTTCAAAAGAATGATTACCGCACATCAAATAATTTAGAAACAGAATTCAGATATCATACGAAATATAAAATATAGGTACGTAGCTTTACTTGTAAAAACGTAACTAGTTACCTTTGTGTGAGTTGTTAACTAAACAATAAATTGCTTTTCAAATTAGGATTAAAGACGAGAGCTTAAGAAGGTTGGAACAATATACTATAATAGTTCATGAGCAACAGAGTTTTGACATCTAATTATCAAAGATAAGGTAATAGCTCAAAAGATTGCTCGAAGACAGATTTTAGACACTAAGGGAAGTCTTTAGGGGTTCTTATTAGAAGACATTGTCCTGTCAGAGTATGAATAAACAGAGACTGTGTGGATCAGGGAGGAGAGATGTATATATAACACTAAAATGCAGTTGATTAGGAGTAAGTTGTGTATATAATATATAGTCTGTGATATATTTTGTTGAAATATGTTTTCCATCCATTGATGTGATTCATAGGATTTAGAATGGAAATAGGCAGGCCACAATAAATGTTAATTTGATGGATAATAATGTACAAATAATTTATATAATTTGAATGAAGAGTATACTGATGAGTGTATGTATTTTGTTTTTTACAGCCCTGATGAAGTCCTGTTGTAGGACGAAACGCGTAGGCGGTGGCTGTTAAGAATTTATGATTATAAAGACTTGATGGATTGATCTACAAATTTTGTGAAGAATATGGAAATGACTTAATGAACTTTTATGAATAAAACATCTCAACATCGAAAGGAATTTTGGAAATCATTGGTCTGTGGACTGGATTAGTTATAATAATGTATAATAATTGATTCATAATTATGATATATGATTCTACGCTCCTTTCATTATATATATGTTGATTCTGTTGTGGTTTTATCCCTTCCATATTATTCTTAATCTTTACACATGAAATTGCATTTTGACACATTCAATGTTAACCCTTTCTTCTCGCCACCCACATAAAATAGCAAAGAAATTCTTTCTAAATGCAGGTGCAGACATGGACTTATGGAATAAAATATCTCCCTTGAAGGAAATTGACTCTGGTGATAATTTCTTCTCTTTATCATATCACTCTAATTCCTCCAGTGAAAATCCGGAGTTAGGATCAAAGATTTATGGCGGATTGCAGGTGGCTGGTGGTAGTGACCTTAACAATGTACAGCAGGATGATACAGAACGGTATACTCTGATGATAGCCCTAGCACGGTGCGGAAAAAGTATGAGAGCAAACAAGGTACTGCATTTGTAGACAGCAGAAACAGTGGCAAAGCGCTACAATGGGACAACTCTTTCACAACTGAGAGTGGTAGGTACTGGTACCGGCACAGAGGTGTTTAAAGGAAATGCACCAGGTCCATCTGAAGAGATCTTGTTAGCTTTGATTTATCAGACCACAATGACTCATAGGGAGGAGACACGGATAGAGAGTCAGAAAGTACAAAACTCCTGCCGTAAGTTACAGAACTCGGTTTGCTGTAAAGCGAAGACTTGTACATAATTTACAACGAGGCTTAATGAAGCCAAGACACGGATCTCCTCCCTAGAGGACAAACTAGTTGCACAGAAAGCATTAACTGAGACCCTGCGCTCTATAAAAGACGACACTCAGTGGAAACTGGCCTATTTAGAAAACCGCTCTCGTCGTAATAATCTCGGAGTTCTGCAGATTCCTGAGGGCTCTGAGGGCCAAGATCCTTGCAAGTTTATCATTTAGCTATTTTCTGAGGCTTTTCCCGAACTCAAACATTGGGACTGGCAGAGAGAGGTGCAGAGGGCCCACTGATTTCCTTTTTCTATTCGTCCAAATCAAGCAGTAGCTAAACCCAGAGCAATTCTAATTTCTCTCAATAATTTCCTCGCTCGGGGGCCTTTTACGAGCTTGCTCACCCTGACAGAAAGAGGGCTGGCAAGGGTGTGGAATTCTTTGTCCAGCCTGACTATTGTCATCACACTGTCGAAAAGCGCTGGCAGCTCCGTCAGCTTATATCACTGTTTCAGGCTAAAGGGGCGCAAGCTTTTTTACTCAATCCTGCAAAGTTAAAGGTCTTATTCAAAGACTATACTAGATTCTTTACCTCTGAGGTTCAGGCCAAGAAGTATTTACAGTCTATGTATTATATCATGATTCAATAACTTGAATGAATGTCTGGTTTCTATATATTGGGGGTAGGCTAGTATTGCTGGTATATTCATTCTTCTCGGAGTATTCTTATTGTATTTACCAGATGATGTGTTTATCTCCCCCCCCCAAAAAAATATATATATATATCTAGGCATTAGTAAGGTGTGTGCTATTCAGCAGTAGGGTTTTCTCTTTTCTGATATACATTGGTGGGTTTATCAGCACATATGGTGTGATATGAGTGGGGGGCGGGGAAACCCGGGTGGCAGGAGCTTGTCATCACTGGGACCATGAGTCCTGTTGCCTTTTTGATGGGATGGGGAGTGGGGTTCTGAGGGGGGGCGGGGTGAGGGAGGTACCGGGAGGGGGGTCTGGGGAATCGGGTGGGGTCAGGGTCAGGTGTTGGGTGGGGGAGGTAACCGGGGGTAAAAAAGAAAAATAAGCCACAGTATTGTTAAGTTTGTGAAATTTAGAAATATTAGATGCTATGCAAGAGAATTAAGCAAGGGATGGTACCCATATCTACCTTTTGGTTAAGTTAGGGCTTCGAATATGTTCGCTCAATGTCTGTGGGCTTAACAACTATAATAAAAAGCAAAGAGCTGCTGCAGAGCTTAGGGGGATTCACCCAGATCTTGTATGCATACAGGAGACACACATACCTTGGGGAAAGCGCACGGTTCTATCAGAGTTGGGGTATGTAGTTTTCGCTACTTCACAACAGACAACTATGAATCGTGGGGTGGCTGTGTTTGCCAAATCGACTGAACAAACTTCTGGACGTATAACTGTAGACAGCCATGGACGGTGGGCAATCTTGGAATGCATTTCGGGGGGCTCTAGATTTACGTTATGTACAGTATATGGGTCCAATTTGGATAAAGCCCCTGTTCTTAAACACCTAAATCTTGAACTTGCATCATGGCCCACTCCTCTTGTGTTATGTAGGGATTTTAATATCAATTTGGTACAGAGTGAACTACAAGCAGGTATTCAGAGTTATAGTGGTAGGAAGCATAGGGTGTTTAAAGCTTTATTCCACTTAATGTTGGATCATGGTTTAGTTGATGTCTGGGGTGTGCTTAAAACACCCAACTCTGGCTATATATTTTATTCTCATCTGCATGGCAAATTAGTTTGTCTTGATTATTTTTTTTGATCTCACCTTTAATACTAACAGAAGGTCAAATACAGGTCTACCCCTGAATTACCTCTGACCATGCTCCAGTTGTCTTGGACATTCCAGATTTGGGTAGCAATTCAGCACCAAGGGTATTTACTTTTGACAGAAAACTTCTTCTTTACAATGTTTTTATCGAGTATATGAGAAACTGGGTCAGGGATTTTTTTCAAAATAATCGTTACTCTACTAACTATGGGAATGTTTGGGATACCTTCAAAGCTTGCTTTAGAGGGAAAGCGTTGAGCTTTAGATTATATAAACAGAAACAGGCCAAACTTATAGTCCAGGAGCTGTATGATGAATTGAAAGTGGCAGAAGAAAACATAACACGTGGGATTCTGTCTGGAAGTAATATCACTGAGTTGCAAACTGAAGTGGCTAGATGTAAAGCTAATATTAATATGACATGGAGTAAAGAAATTGCCACAAAATTCCAGCTCTTTAAGAAAGATTGTTATGAGTATGGGGAGGCGGCAGGGTGCTGTTTAGCTCAAAGGCTACGTTCCAAAGAAGCTTCACAAAGAATAGAAGGCATGAAGAAGGTTTCTGGTAGTTTGGTACATGATCCCCAGGAGACTTTAGAGATTTTTCATAGTTTTTATCAAGAACTCTATACAAAACAGGATGGAGAATTTGATGATGTGGATTTCGGGCTTTTGGATGTGCAATTTCAGTGGCAAGTTCATGAAGAAGTAGGAATATTAGATGGCCCTATCTCGATGGATGAATTGGAACAGGCTATTAATGGTATGACGCGGGGTAAAGCAGCAGGTCCAGACAAGATTCCATCTGAACTCTATCTGATTTTTTTTCCAAGACCTTAAAATTGATTTTTTGGCTGTTTGTCAGGCCGCTCAAACTGGCACGGTACCACAGTCATGGGAAGATGCCACTATTATTGTTTTTAAAAAGAAGGGTAAGCCATCTGCTCTCCCGAGGTCTTATCGCCCAATTTCACTCTTGTTGTGACGGGAAGATTTATGCGAAAATTCTTTCGAATAGATTGGCTAAGGTCATATCCCCTTTAGTCTCACTCAGACAGTATGGGTTTATCCCTGGTGAACCATATAGCTAGAGTCATTACCATACTCAATATTGCTCAAGTGGAGGCCAGAGACGTTGGAATAGTGTTGCTCGATGCCGAGAAGGCGTTTGACCGTGTCTCGTGGAATTTTCTTTGGGGTATTCTACACATGATAGGCTTTCCTCAGTGTTATGTCCAGGCTTTGCAGGTTCTATATCGTTCTCCTGTGGCTCGGATCTGTTCTATGGGCTTAACATCTAAGGTAGTTCAGATTGCAAAAGGTACACATCAGGGCTGTCCATGCTCTCCGCTCTTGTTTGTACTTTATATCAATCCTTTTCTGGACACGCTTGAGCAGAGTGCTAGGATAAGACCGTTTATGGTGGGGCAAGATCAGTTCCGGGTCTTCGCATATGTGGATGATATAGCCATAATAACATCTGATCCAGTGATGGCGCTACCCGGAATTGAACATCTTGCATATAAATGTGGCCGTTTGGCCAGCTATAAGCTCAATACATCCAAAACCCAGATTCTTTGTACTAATCAAATCATCAATAATGATCCTAGAGTTGTTAAGGAGGTTATATATCTGGGTATTAAGATACAGGTTTGCTTGAAAGAGCTGGTTGATGCTAACTGGGGGGCCATCATTGGAAATATTAAACAGGCTCTTGAGAGGTGGCAATGTCTCCATTTGTCTTTGGTTGGTAGAGCCAATGTTCTTAAAATGAATATTTTGCATAAAGTGCCATACATCTTTAGATCAGTACCTTTGGAAATATCTCACCTGCAATTACAACAACTACAATCTCTCTGCTCTAGATTCTTGTGGGCTCCGGGGAAACCACGTAGGGTGGCATGATTCATGACTTTACCCCGAGACAGAGGGGGACGGTCAGTTCCTGATTTTGCAGTATATTATTATGCTTGTATTTTAGCTAATATCGGACTCTTGTTAACTGGAGAAGTGGATAATCTTGCTGAAGCCCCATCAATATATCAGATGACGCTCGGTACTGAGGCAAAAAATTGTCTCTCCAAATAATTGACGACAGCTATTACAAGAGAACACACTTTAAGATCTTGGGGGCAGTCTATAAGGTTTGGAAGATAGTCCGAAAGAACTTGCAGATTTTAAAGGACTCATTTTATACACCTTTGTCGGCTGTAGGGATTCTCCCATCAATATTTCGTGATTATGTGGCAAGGAAATTGAGACTCTCCGGTATCACACAATTGGGACATTTTACAGAGGTGGGGGTCAGTTTTTTTCCTTCTCTGATCTGGCGGATAAGTATCAGCTCCCCAAATGCCAATTTTTTTCAATATCTTCAGATACGTCATTTCCTAAGCAAGCATGTCACGACCTTAAAACCACATATGATAGTTGAAGTTATCAGATATCAGGAATGAATTGGGGTTCTCTATAATGTATTACAAGCTGCCAAAACTGATGACCTCGAGGAACATAATCCTAAGTGGGGGAACTCCCTAGGAGTGCAAGCTGTGTTTTAAGAAGACTCGATCGACCTTGCAGGAAAAATCTTTATGGCCGCGAACTTAAAAACACAGCACTATAAAACGATATTCAATTTATATTATACTCCTGCAAAGATGAAGAAATGAGGGGTCTGTATGATGGGAAATGTTTCCGCCGTGGTGCAGAGATGCTGATATTTTACATGTTTTTTATTCATGCACTAATTCGGCTTTGTATATACAACACATTGAGAGGTTCTTATCAGAGGTTACGGGAGTGGTTATAAAGATCTCGGCTCCTGTCATGTTATTGGATACAGGGGAGGATTTGCGTCAAGGGACATTGATACATAAATATAGGTATCTTATTTTTGTTGCTATGGGGGTAGCCGGTTTTGTATTGCATCTACATGGCTTCACCCAGAGGCACCTTCCTTTGAAATGTGACGTGCTTGGTTTTATAATATATTTAACTTAGAGTTCAGTCTGTACTCGGTTAAAGGGTCAAGGAAGTGAGCGCTGGGCATGCAAATATGGGGTGTAGGAGAGTAGGATCTGCTTCTTATAGTTACCCCCACGTTTTGCTGATGTTTCACTGTTTTTCGACTTAGTCAGACTGGGATCCTGCTAATCAGGACCCCACTCTATCTGCTTTCCACTCTAAATTGATTACTTGTACTTTAGGTACACGCCAGATTGGATTCTGGGGTACCCTTATGAGTCCCTAGTATATGGTATACTATGTACCCAGGGCATCGGTACCCCAGAGGCCTACCAGGGGCTGCAGCATGTATTGTGCCACCCCTGGGAAGCCATTTAAAATGACACAACAGGTCTGCTACAGCAGCCTGTGTAAGGTGGTGTATGCACCCCTTACTGAGATATATGTTCCCTATATCTCTCAATATCACACCACTATGGCAGGCCTTAGCAATCCTGAAGGTAGGGTGCTTGATTTTGTGTGAGAGGGTACAACTGCATTAGCAGAGCCCCTCTATTCCAGGGTTGTTTGTGATGCAGCCAACCATGTACTCTTAAGTGCATTATAACCTCGCGGTAAATGCTAACTTTAAAACGGCTGCATAGAAACATGTTGTGTTAGGTGTCAAACACCTAGGAATCATACCTCCACACCAGTAACTGGTGTGGGAGGTATGATTCCACCCTACTAGAGGGAGAAACATGGCACTACCAGTATACCCGGTACCAGCTTAACAGAACCCTGGCATCACAAAATGGATGCTGCCAGCCACAGACACAAGTCTGCCCTCCTGCAGAATCGTTAAAGTATTGCAGCCTCAGCCCTTGTTGTGTGCAATATACATTTTTCATTAGTTCCTCTAGCGTTTTAAATATAACTTATGCGTGTACGTGCAAATAACCCCTTTCCTCACGGGCGATTTATTTAATATGTTTCCCTTTGGATGTACCATCACGTGCATGTCCTTCCCCACGGGTGACTAATTAACGATTCCCCTGTTTTCTCGGCCATGTGCAGTGTTCACAGTTAATTATACATCAGCCTCTGCTGATGCCAAGTGGTTTAAACTATGTTGTTCCCTTTACAGTTTGTGGTGATCGTTACGACGGCACCACCTTTCCCATTGGAGTAAATAACTTTCAAGGTACGTGGTTTTCCCTTGCATCGCATGACACTGAGTAGATCTACAGGGAAGGTTTTGTGTTATTCCAATCTCCCTTATCTGTTACAGAACAGATGACATAGAGAGGTGTCGGCTGACATCTCCTTAAATGTGATTCCAGGAATTTAAATCATATATTTCCTGGATACCAGGTGAGCAGTTTGCCGCTGAATGCAATTTTTAGTTTATCTTAAGCTATATAACACACACATAGTTCTGATTCAATTTTTTGCTCTTACAGGCTGCCATTCCCCCCCTTTTTTGTCCTGATGAAGACCCGCTTTAGATGCTTACAAACCTGCACTACTTCATAGGGTCGAAACGTCGACGTTGCCTGTTCAACTTGTCCACGCAACCCCACAATTCGAATACGGAATATTATCTCCTGTTGTGGTTTATGCTATTGACTTTGGACTTCTTTGTAAAATTGCGTCCGTCATTGTAAATGTGTGTTATATATTTGAATCTGTGGTCAAACACTATGTCACTAAGCACGATTAGCCACTAATTGTCTCACGGTCTTTGTGTTTTATTGTTGGTCAGTCCTGTAAATATTTTGCTAAATATCTGGTTGATTCATATAACAGAGTAAAAAGGAATTCATTTTCTGAATCTCTTAAATTGGTATATGTGTGTGTTTTTGTGTGTTTTGTATCTTTTACTGAATGATTATTGAAACATTGATCGTATGTATTAAGTGTGTTTCAAACTAAGGTTACGTGACTCCCAACAGAACCATTGTTTTTGTTCCACTTATACACTCAGGTTCTGAGGGTTACTGGGTTACCCCATTATCTTTAATGGCTATCTAGTGCAGGTTTCTACCTGCAAGGGTTTTTGAAACATTTATTGAGACTCTTTAAAGTATTATACTATGTCAGAGAAGGAAACATTGTCCTACAGTGAGGACTACATTAACAAATTAATTCAAGAACAAGCTGAATTTGATTATTTAGGTACTGGCCTAACTCCCATAGACACCGCCTTGAATGACAAACTATCACGTTTAGAGAGACTTGAGAAGAAACTTATACGCACACGTTTGCATGGCCACCTATAAACCAAGTATCTACAAGCAAACATCATTCCGAAAGGACTACAGGTTCGAAACGAGCCAGCAATCTTCATTGATCTGCCCAAATTCCGTGAAGGGTTTAGTTTTGTGGCCAATAACTGCTCCCATCACTGGATGGTGTTGGGGGTCGAAACAGCCCTTGAATACGTGAAAAAACCTGATCCAAGAGATAGCAGACCTCAAAAGAGAGATCTTAGAGGAAAGAGGTTTAAAAAACGCAAAAGAAGCACTGGAGAGAGCAGATAAAGCCAGAGCAGAATTCAATACTACAACATTGAACAGAAAGTTAAAAAAATTAGCAAAAGACATCAAGTCATACGATAAAAAGATCACATACCCTTACACCTGTGACGACTACTATATTCAAGACTCACAGGGATATTTCATCAATCGTAATAGACAAAACTCGAGGAGATTTGCCACCTTCTCCAACTCCTCCTTTGGTAGTGGGTCCGAGAACGAATCCGAGAGGTCTAGTACCAGCTCCGATCCTCGTACATACCCACAAGGAACTACTTTTCAACCACAGGAATCCATTTTCCAACAAGGTCCATCATATCAATCTCGTGCCTCGTACCAAGATAATTTTGGACCTTCTACCTCGTCTTTTTTAGGCGAACCTGTCTGGACCAACCGGGATCAGAACTGGGGGAGACCACCCAGATGGAACCAAGTGAAGGGCAATCAATGAGGGAACACCAGGGTTTGGTTTCAAACACAGCCTCAACAGAATCACGGCGAAATTCGGACCAGACGCCAGATTTATCGATGGTAACTTCTATATCCATTAATGATTCTATGGCAAGAATGGAGTCACCGACCATAATACAAGGAATGTCAGCTGAGATCACGAATATGAAAGACCCTATACTTAACATCTCCAAATACACCCTAAATAAGGCTGAACATGATGTCCTGTCAAGAGGATTGTCCTTTGTACCTACTTCCACTCCTAATTCCTTTAACATCAAACTAGAACTGCAGCAATTTTTCAGGAAGATCCGTCTAAAGTACTTCTTCGTGAAGAATGACGGTTATAATAAAAAAACGGCAGCAACAGAATTTCGCCCAGCATCCACTTTTACACCAGCCTCATACCTTATGAGTGAAAAAATCATAGCTTATAAGAAAATAGTGATGAGTGAAGTCATGAAATTGCTGAATAATACCAAATACATCAGACACAACATTACGAAAGAGGAAAGACTACCTCTACATTCATTGAACGATAATAAATCCATCGTGATCAAGACTGCGGACAAGGGTGGTGCGGTGGTTGTACAAAACACAGAAGACTATATTGAGGAGATCAACCAACAACTCAGTTGCACTATCAGTTACACCCGGATCCCATGTGATCCAACCAAGGAAATTGCCAAATTGATTAGAGACCTTACCAGCCGTGGCATAGAGGAAGGATTCCTCTGAGAACCCGAATGCAAGTTCCTCAACAAAGTAAACCCAAGGATCCCCACGATCTATACAATCCTGAAAGTACACAAGAATCTACAAAAACCTCCGGGAAGACCAATTGTGTCCGGGTGTGGATCAGTTTTGGAACCTTTGAATCAATATTTGGACAGTTTCCTACAGCCATTTGTCCTTGAGACCAGATCATTTATCCGAGATACAATGCATACTATTCAATTGTTTGAAGATCAACCCTTTGATAGATCTACACAGCTATTCGTCACACTTGACGTGTGCTCGTTGTACACTAGTATACCGCAAGAGGAGGCCATCAAAGTCATCAGGAACATATTAGACACTCGTCCTACACCCCATTGGATTCCCACTGAATTTCTTGTACAATTGCTACAAATTGCGATGACAAAAAACTACTTCATTTTCCAAAATGTGTTCTTCTACCAGTGCAGAGGAGTAGCCATGGGAGCAGGGTTCGCGCCGAGCCTAGCGAATCTATTCATTGATTATTTTGAAGACAAGAATATCTACTCTGACCAAAATCCCTATATCGATAACATCTCTGCTTGGAAGCGATATATTGATGATATTCTAATGCTATGGTCAGGTACAGTCGATCAACTGATGGCATTTCTATCATGGCTGAATTCTCGCAGCTTGGATATCCAATTTACCGGGTGTGAACCGAAAGCAAGATGGCGGCTTGCTAACAGCCGTTGCGGAGAGAGCAGTGAGGGCTTGGATGGACGAGGCTGACCGCGAGTAGTTTCGGCGGATCTTTTTCCCCTGGAGCCAGAGGAGTCCCCTGTATTCAATGTTTTTTACCTGCCTGATTGTTCGAGGCTCGGGGAGGCAATTTGTTCGGACTGTTCTGTCCGTGGCTCTCGCATCGGGAGGTGGACGCTGCGGACGCTGTAACAGACGCGGACACACAGGAGGGCGGAGCCCGGACGCAAAGCCGCTAAGCAGGGCAGGAGTCAGACGGAGCACAGCGGGCTTTCACTTCGGACAAGAGGCAGTGGGCTTCGAAGATATGGGTCCTAAGGCTGCATCGGGGGCGAAATCTGCTACCCAAAGGAAAAAGGGTCTACGCGACGATAACGGCAGTGCCTTACCCTCTAATGATGACTCCCATACGAAATGCTCCACCGTTCTGGGAAAAAAAAAGCAGCATACCGGGAGATCTGTTCAGGCTGCCTCTCTGACTGCCTCGATTGCTGATATCTTCACTAAAACGGGTAAGGAGAGCGAGGCTGTGAAGGCAAAGGCCCTGGAGGTGGACACTATTCAAAAGGCTGAAATCGAGGGTGATAAGCCTATTGTCTCTGAAAGCCCACTGCAGGCAATGCCTATAGTATTAGAATCATCAAATAAGGCAAACCCTGATGCCGTTTTTATTGGAGGTGAAGAGCTTAAGGGGATGCATATGGTGGAAAACAGGTTACCCCTTGAAGCCTCTATTGGCAAAACAGGCCCCCTTGTGCAGGACTCAGTTAGGGCTCATACTGGTCTTCAATCACAGCTAGACCACCTGAATCATGGAGCGGGCTTAGGTTCTGGCCCTGGTATCACTCCCGTCGAAAAAGAAAAAGATTCTAGCGAGTGTTTCTTCTCTGTCTCTGAAGGGGTAGAATGGTCAGAAGACGATGATGAGCGTAGCTCCTTTCTAGATTCAGAGAGCGATTTAGAAACAAATCCATTGGCAATTACATCCAGACCCCCAGTAGGCCCAACCGTAAGAATCCTGGCCAACTCTGAACGTGAACTTAGCTGGGATCATTCTTCGGAGTTGGCTCTGCAGGGGTCTCCCAATGTAGATTCTACCCATTTAGCTATATTGGAAACTATCCACAAGGAGATAATCTTACATAGAGAGGAGACCCGTCAGGACAATCGAAAGGCTCAGGCTGCCATGAGGAAGATTCAGGGTGTGGTCAGGAAACTTTCAAAAGTATGTACAAATACTGCGGACCGAGTCTCTAATTTGGAGGAAAGAGTTGTCGCGGCGGAGACTGAGGTAGCTGCAGCAACTAGTCAGGTGAAATCTCATTATGCGCAGGTGACAGATATGCAGTGGAAAATGGAGGAGATGGAGAACAGGCTACGTCGGAACAATCTGAGGGTTCTGGGTATCCCTGAGGGAGTCGAGGGCTCCGATATCAAAACCTTTATCATCAAACTTTTCGAGAAAGCATTCCCAGAGCTCTCAAGCTGGAATTGGCCTACTGAAATTCAACGGGTTCACCGCACTCCCTATAAACTCCGCAAGAATACCAAGGAAGGCGATAAACCTAGGGCAGTGTTAATCTTCTTTGGTAACTTCATCTTAAGACAATCCATTGCAGAAAAAGCCAGACCTGACGCTAAAAGGAGTGGTGAAGGGTTTTCCTTCTTTGTGCGCCCGGACTTCTGCCATGCGACAGTCGAGCGTAGATGGCGGCTGAGGGAGCTGATCAAACCTTTTCAAGAAAAAAAGATCCAAGCCTTTCTGATAAACCCTGCCCAGCTGAAAATAATCAATGAAGGCAGAACTGTATTCTTTGCCTCAGAAATCAAGGCAAAAGAATACTTGGACTCTTTAGGCAAATAACTCTAATTGTTAGAAGCTTGGCGTTGTGTTCACTTTCGTCTCTCTGTATGGCCATATTAGAGGACTGAATTGTTAAGGGGAATCGAGTATCCAATGTTATTTTGGTTAGGAAGTATGGTTCGGCCACGCCAAATAGGGTTAAGATAATCTGTTTTTTTTTTTTTAGATTGTCCTCACTGCAATCTCTGCTTTCCATCACACGCACAGACCAGGTCTGAGCGCTTTCCAGAGGGGGGTTGGGGTGTGGCGTTGGTGGGGTGGGGGACGGGGTGCCGGCTTCAGGGACCTGAGGCCGGTAGGACCATGGGGGGTGGGTTCACTGGGGGGGTGCAGGGGGGGGTAATCAAACAAAAAATTTGCAGTTGGAAAAATTGGAAGATGGTTTTCTGCGTAGGCAGGGTATGATTTTTTTAAGAGGTAATCGGTTTAAGGTACAGGTGATCTTGGATGTACAGACGGACCCTTGGGATGGCATGTATTAAAATTTGTTCAGTCAACATAGGAGGGTTGAACGATTGGAGGAAGCGCAATAAAATGGCACAATATGTGAAATATAATAATTTCGACGTCTTATGCCTTCAAGAAACCCATCTCCCCTGGGCTAGAAGGAGCCTTATGTCCCTAAATGGTTTCGAGTTGTTATCATGTACAACCCAATCCTCGACTATTAGGGGGGTCGCTGTGTTAGCCAGAATTTCCATGGGTGGAGCTAGGCGAACTAAAGCTGACAGTAGTGGGAGATGGCTTCTGGTCGAGATGAGAAAGGGTTTTACGTTATGTGTGGTATATGGTTCAAATAGCGATGATCCAGAGATTTTTGATTTTCTAGAAATGGAGCTGGTAAACTGGATCACCCCTATAATATTTTGTGGGGATTTGAATATCTCCTTTGATTGGTGCAGGGAGTCAGCCTATTTGGGATGGAAACCGAGAGTTTTTAGGGCTATTAAGGCTCTTATAAACTCACATGGATTGGTAGATGTCTGGGGAGCCAATGAACCTGCTAAATCTGGTTTTACATATTTTTCAAACCCTTTCCAAAAATATTCAAAACTGGATTATTTTTTGGTATCATCTTCCGCAATCAATAGGGTGGCAATTACGAAACTTCCAAAGCTGTTGTCGGACCATAATCCCCTAGTACTAACGTATCAAATTGCAGTGCAAGGAAAGGCTCGGTCAAGGTGGACCTTTGAAAGGAGTCTATTGTCGGATAATCGATATATCGAACACATAAGGAAATGGGTGGTGGATTTTTTTAATGCCAATCGATATAGCACATCACGAAACGGGGTATGGGAGACTTTTAAGGCTGCTTTCAGGGGCGAATCAATAAGCTACGCAACAAAGCTGAGAAGGGAAGATAGAAGTAGGATCGAAATACTTGGTAGGAATTTGTCTGTTGCGGAGGAACAACACACTTTTGATATTGTACAAGGAGGGGATAGCAATGAGAGCTACAAGATATTGTTGACAGCTAGGGCGGAATTACAGAAGCTGGTGATGCAGAGGTCTATGTCTGAATATCAAACAACCAGGGCTAAACGGTATGAGACGAGCGAACAGGCAGGCAGAATTCTTGCTCTACAAATTAAGCAAGGGAAATCTAAAAATATTATCTCCAAGATCGAAGAAAGTGGGGTAGAGTACTCTGATGCCAAAGATATTTTACAGGTCTTTAAGAATTTTTATCAAAAACTCTACACTGACGAGAAGCTAAATGACGCTCAAAATCCAAAAGTTAGTGACAAAGGTCCTCGCATCTTGGACTCACTAAGGGAGGAGCTGGAGAGGGATATTAATCGGGATGAGATTTTGGCTGCCCTGCATGACTCAGCCTTGGGTAAGGCAGCGGGCCCCGACGGAATTCCTCTTGAGGTGTATAAATGCCTGGAAGCTGAGATCACCCCGCTTCTAATCGATCTTTTCAATGGTGTAATCTGTACAGGAAAGGTCCCGCAGTCATGGAAGGAGACCAATATAGTTGTTTTTCACAAAAAAGGGAAACCACCTGAGAAACCTGGGTCTTATCGTCCCATTTCATTGATCAATGCCGACACGAAGCTCTACTCTAAAATCTGGGCTAGGAGGTTGGGCAGGATCATTGGCGACCTTGTCTCCCCATGGCAGCACGGATTTGTGCCTGGGCGAGGTACTACAGATCATATTAGGAGGGCAATAGCCTTATTCGATGCCCAGGCTGTCATGGGGGGTGAGATGGCCATGATCCTGCTCGACGCTGAGAAAGCCTTTGATCGTGTAGCTTGGGCGTACCTTTGGCAGATCTTAAGGGGAAGAGGCTTTGGTGAGAAATGTATCCAAGCGATCAGGGCAATGTATGTTGACCCAGTTGCACGGATTGTCGGTATGGGGGAATGCTCGGAGAAAATCTTTATTAACAGAGGCACGCGTCAAGGCTGCCCCTGTTCCCCAATTCTTTTTGCCCTCTATATCGACCCACTTATTCGGCAGATATTAGAGAGCCCTTTGATAAGTCCTGTGGTCTGTAATGGTTATGAAAACAAGATTATGGCATATGCAGACGATTTGGCGGTGATAACTACTAACCCCCAACAGGCCCTGGTGGCCGTGGCCCAACTAGCAAGAATATTTGGGTGTCAATCTGGGTATTTGCTAAATGAATCTAAAACCCAAATTATATGTACAAGAAACATTGTTAAATCAGACTCCAGATTTATGGACTCTGCAAATTATTTGGGCGTTAGGATCAATGCATCAGTCGATAAAATTATAGAGGAGAATTTTATTCCATTAGGTAAATCTATTGAGTCTGATCTAAAAAGAATTGATGTCTTACACCTGTCACTGATTGGTAGAGTTAATGTTCTTAAAATGACTATGTTTCCTAAGATACTTTATTTGTTTCGTGCTATCCCCCTCCTAGTCGAGGAGAAAGTCATTAAAAACTTGGAATCAATTTTTATAAGGTTTATTTGGCAGTATGGAAAAATCAGGCGCTCTACGAGCTTACTGTCTCTTCCGAGGGAGAGGGGGGGGCTCGCATTACCCAGGTTAGGGTTTTATCACTGGTCATGTTTGTTTACCCAAATGTCTATTCTTTTTCAGTCAAGGCCATCTCATAACTCTGTAAACATTGACATCCAGAAACCACCCTCAATTTATGAGTTGTTAGTGGGCAGGAAAGCATTAGGTCTCTTGATGTGTGAAGTCGATCGGAGATATTATAAAAGGGCCCGCTTCAAGATTTTGGAAGGAGTATGGGGGCTCTGGAGGGCTATTTCCAGGTTATGTAAAATTCCTAAGATCCATTCGTATCTCCATCTCTGTAACTCTAGCTTATTTTTGAAGTTGGGTCTAGAAAGGAACCTTCAGGCCTGGAAAGTGCAGGGAATTAAGACAGTAGGGGATATACTGGGTGTAGATGGGATTGAGGGGTTTGATGTCCTCCAACGTAGAGCCGCTATCCCTTCATGTCACTGGCTCTCATATGTTCAACTAGTCAGCTCATTTAAGACTTTAAGGCCCAAGATCCCATTTTTGTCAAAATTCCCTTTGATTGATTTGTTGTTGAAAGGGGGTCAGAGTATCAAAACTATTTATATGTCTTTATTGGGTGAAATACAAGATGATCTGGAGAAAATGGAAAGTACCCTTGCAGCTAAATTAGGGAACCCTGATATTGATTTGGATATGGCATTATATATGAATAAAATTTTTTTTCGTTCTACGAATCTGAGAGCACAGCACTACAAGACAGTATTTGATCTGTATCATACTCCCGCTAAGCTTTTCGCTTGGGGGGTCAGGGAAGATGATTCTTGCCCCAGATGTAATATGGGACCTGCTGATTTATTGCATATGTTTTATAATTGTGGTTCTTTAACTTCTGTTCAGGGAGAAATTGTTAAATTCTGGGAGGAAGTATTAGGTTTAAGAATCGATTTATCTCCCTCTCTGATGCTGTTAGGTTTAGACAATAGATTAAATCTTGGAAAGGCCGAGGAAGCTCTGGTCTTCGTTTCTGTAGCTGTTCTTCGGATTTTAATTTCCTCAGGTTGGAAGGACACAAATGCTCCCTCATTTCAATTATGGTTATCAAGATTATTGGGCATTTATAATATTGAGCTATTATTGTATGCTCAGAAAGGGAAGAAAAGTAGGGATTTTGGGGAGTCTATCTGGTCCCCCATATCCGAATGGATTGCTGTGAGACCAGGGGAGGGAGAAGATTTGGCATTGTGAATGAATATCTACTTCTCCTTTTGTCCTATTTTTTTTTTTTTTTTTTTTTTTTCTGTTGGCCAAACTTATGTCCAGGTTAAGAATGTTTGTTGCTTTCTGTCCTTCTGTTCCTTCTGATTGTATCCAACTGCATAATAAAAATATTGAAAAAAAAAAAAAAAAAGGATATCCAATTTACCATAGCCCACAGCAATGACTCAATTCCTTTCCTGGATCTGACACTAGAAGTAGAGGATGGAAGAATAGTGATGAACCTATATAAAAAACCTACAGACATAAATACCCTTCTACAGTACAATTCCCATCACCCTAGGAACCTTAGGGACAACTTACCATATGGACAATTTTTGTGATTGTGTCGCAATTGTACTAGAAGAAAGGATTATTTCAAAGAAACCGACATACTCATCACCAAACTAAAGGAAAGGGGGTACCCTAAGGGACTCCTCAACAGAGCCAGAAAAAGAGCCTGGTATAGACCACGAGAAACTCTACTGGAAGTACAACCTAGAGACCAAAAAATGGACAAGCTGATATGCGTAACGACCTTCAATACTAGAAGCAATGAAATAAAAAAGGTTATTAAAAAATACTGGAACTTGGTTGGATCAGAAATCTGTATGACCGAGGCACCCATGTTTTCATTCAAGCGTGCAAAAAATATCAAGGACTTTGTAGTGTCCTCTTATTTAGAACCACCTCCCATGCCTGATATCAGATCACAACTTAGTTTGCCACATATCACGGGACACCACAGATGTAGTCACTGTAAGGCATGCCAATACACCATATCTGGAACTATGTCCATACACCGTGGAAAGACATATGCCCTTAATCAGTTTACTAATAGTAAGAGTCAGAATGTTATTTACGCTATTAGATGCCCATGTCAACTGATCTATGTTGGTCAGACGACCCAGAAAGTCAAGAACAGGATTCTGCAGCATCATAGTAGACTTAAATGTAAGACCCAAGGAGCTCCCCTAGTAGAACACTACACAAGGGCAGGACACACCCATGAACATCTTGAATGGTGGGTCATAGAAAAAATCGTACTACACCAAAGGGGAGGGAATATTGCCACCTCTCTTAACTACAAAGAATGCCGTTGGATTCATACCCTTGAGGCTGTTAGCCATGGCCTCAATGAGCATGAAGAGACATATATTCAAATGAGCAAATTGTGAGATTACTCAAGTGTTGAGTTCTCTAATCTGGATTTGTAACACAGCAATATTTCCTGTACCAGGTAAATTTCTAATCAGGCTTGCATTCCTGTGAGACATGCGTGCTCGAGTTGTATAGAATAATCTCACATCTCTATAACATATTTATTTTATGGCATCTTGAACTATTTCATTATTCCTTTGCTTACTATGTACTAACGTGAAACAAATCTGCTCATGTGGTCTACTGCACATTGTTACATTTAGTTATACTAATACAATATACTACAATCGTGATAATGATGAATCACACCATTCCAATATGGTTATTTTTGTGATATTTATGTACCACTTCACTAGTCATCTGCATTATATGCACTGTTGTGAAATTAATGCGTTTAGGCGTTTTACTGCATAATATTTGACTTGGTCACATCATTACAATATATTGAATGTATAACATCAATGTACCATTTAGGGTCCTTACGTATGTGAGAAATCAACGAGGATAGATATCCCCGTTATATACAAAACACAATTTTTCCCCCCACCGTGAGCCCCCCCCACCTCCCCTCTTCATTTATTCATATGTTTCAATTTTGAATAAACACCGTGGTTTAGGTTTCGCTTGCAACAGTTAAAGTGGATGCAAGAATCCGGACCATGTTTTGCAACAATGAGAGGCGTGTCCGTTTCTCGCACGTACACACCTCATGAGATTACGTCAAATAGCGAATCTCACCACCCACTCGCTGTCATTAGTGGCTGAGTAACAGACGGACGCGGACGTCTTTCCAGATTACACTAAGTAAGCTTCTCGACTAATTTACTTTGGTAACTCTCTTCCGTGACACTTAGTTCACTTGGTAGAACGTTAACTTCACATCAATACGACTCCCTCCCATTAGACTTGCCATGATGTGATCTGTCTAGCGAGCGTGTAATTTTATTACTTCACTGTTAAACGATCTATGCGATTCGTTCTGTGAGTTGTTCGGCTCCCTATCGCTGTTAAAAGATTGTAGAAAGATCGTTGGCTTTTTCAGAATCGAAGCGATCTGTTTTTCTGTTTTTTGTGCACGCAATCTCTATAAATATCAAAATATCTTCGTGACAATTTTTGAATCGTTAAAGTATTGCAGCCTCAGCCCTTGTTGTGTGCAATATACATTTTTCATTAGTTCCTCTAGCGTTTTAAATATAACTTATGCGTGTACATGCAAATAACCCCTTTCCTCACGGGCGATTTATTTAATATGTTTCCCTTTGGATGTACCATCACGTGTATGTCCTTCCCCACGGGTGACTAATTAACGATTCCCCTGTTTTCTCGGCCATGCGCAGTGTTCACAGTTAATTATACATCAGCGTCTGCTGATGCCAAGTGGTTTAAACTATGTTGTTCCCTGTACAGTTTGTGGCGATCGTTACGACGGCACCACCTTTCCCATTGGAGTAAATAACTTTCAAGGTACGTGGTTTTCCCTTGCATCGCATGACACTGAGTAGATCTACAGGGAAGGTTTTGTGTTATTCCAATCTCCCTTATCTGTTGCAGAACAGACGACCTAGAGAGGTGTCGGCTGACATCTCCTTAAATTTGATTCCAGAAATTTAAATCATATATTTCCTGGATACCAGGTGAGCAGTTAGCCGCTGAATGCAATTTTTAGTTTATCTTAAGCTATATAACACACACATAGTTCTGATTAAATTTTTTGCTCTTACAGGCTGCCATTCCCCCCTTTTTTGTCCTGATGAAGACCCGCTTTAGATGCTTACAAACCTGCACTACTTCATAGGGTCGAAACGTAGACGTTGCCTGTTCAACTTGTCCACGCAACCCCACAATTAGAATACGGAATATTATTTCCTGTTGTGGTTTATGCTTTTGACTTTGGACTTTCTTTGCAAAATTGCGTCCGTCATTGTAAATGTGTGTTATATATGTGAATCTGTGGTCAAACACTATGGGCCCGATTCACAGAACTAACTTAAGACAAAATCCTAAACTTACTACCATTTTGGTATTCACAGAATGCACTTACTGCTTTTGGTATTCACAGAATGCACTTACTACTTTTGGTATTCACAGAATGCACTTACTACTTTTGGTATTCACAGAATGGATTTACGACTACTAACTTTACGTCCGCACTCGGGCCGGAAATTCCGGCCCGGAGGCGGGGCTTCCGGGCCGGAGGCGGAGCTTCCGGCCCAGAGGTGGGGATTCCGGCCAGTGGCGGAGATTTAGCCATGGCCAAAATCTCCACCTCTGGGCCGGAAGCTCCGCCTCCGGGCCTGAATTTCCGGCCCGAGTGCGGACGTAAAGTTAGTAGTCGTAAATCCATTCTGTGAATACCAAAAGTAGTAAGTGCATTCTGTGAATACCAAAAGTACTAAGTGCATTCTGTGAATACCAAAAGTAGTAAGTTTAGGATTTTGTCTTAAGTTAATTCTGTGAATCGGGCCCAGTGTCACTAAGCATGATTAGCTACTAATTGTCTCACGGTCTTTGTGTTTTATTGTTGGTCAGTCCTGTAAATATTTTGCTAAATATCTGGTTGATTCATATAACAGAGTAAAAAGGAATTCATTTTCTGAATCTCTTAAATTGGTATATGTGTGTGTTTTTGTATTTTTTGTATCTTTTACTGAATGATTATTGAAACATTTATCGTATGTATTAAGTGCGTTTCAAACTAAGGTTACGTGACACCCAACAGAACCATTGTTTTTGTTCCACGCTGGACGAAACTCCGGCAGGGGAAGGCCTGAGAATAGGTTTCCTGTCACAGGGAGGTGTGACCACCTCCCAGATAGGCTTTAGTGTATTGGGGCTGGGTGGGTGCACTCCAAGAGTGCTTTGAAGTCTGCACTGGGGGCACATTTGGTGTCCCTGTGCATAGTCCAGCTCAAACCGGTTGCAGGGGCTGCCAGCCCCTGCTCTGGTGCAAAACTGGACAAAGGATATGGGTGTAGCCACCCCTCTGTCCTGACCCTCCCATAGGTGGGTCCCCAGAGTTTGTCCCACCCCTTACTTGGGTATAAAAAAGGAACCCCTGACTAGACAAAACTCTGCTACAGAATCCCAGAACTTCAACTATCTACACGACGTTGGATGACCGAAGAATCTCCCTTGGAGTAAAGGAGTTACTCGCCTGCTTGGCAGGCACCAAAAACACATCTGTCCAGTTTGCATCTCTGAAGCTCCTGAGGACTCCAAAGAATATTGTAACACAGGAGGTGGGTTTCCGTAGTCTCTGAGGTTGATCTGTGCGCTCAGCAACTCTGAGGCCTGTATCCCTCGTGGAGACCGTGCAACCCGAACCCCTGGACACTGCGACCATTTGCAGAAGCATCAGCTTTGATGTGACCTCTGAGGCTGAGCTTTGGGTTACTGGTAGCCCTGACCCCGAGCAGCAATTCCACTGATGATTGCCGGCCTACACTCCACAAGTGTTCCGTGAGCTGGACCTTTGTGTTTTCTCTCGAGGTCCCTTTGCGATTCCTGGTCCGTCGCCCTGTGGGTCCCCAAGAAGGCATCTTCAACTTTAATTTAGGAGCATTGCGAGACCTGCATGTTAGCACGAGCGACTTTCAAGGGCCCCCGCGTCCCCTGGCTCATGTGCGTTACAAGCCCCACCATCTCTATAATTTACGCTGCAAGTGCGCTCTGACTACGCTGAGAATACAAGCTCCACTGCCTCAGGAGGTTACGCCAGAAACACGACGTGGGAGGCCATTTTGGAAGTATTTCTCAACTTCGAGTGCGGCCTCAGTTCATCTCATCGCCATTGCTCATTGGGAACCATCCATTCAGTGATTCGCTCACTTTGCTAGCGAGTCAAATTGTTGGTGACCCGCACACCTGCCTACATTTACTGTAGTATTTAATTGTCAATTCTGCTGGTACATGGTAGAAAGTCGTGGTGATTCTCACACCATTATTCAGGTTTATTCTGGATTATCAGTCGGCTATCAGTACAGTGACTCACTTACTTACATAGTGAGTGATTCTTTTACTTCGGTAACTCGCACACCTCTTCGGTATCATCTACAGCAACCATACAAATATACAAACTATTATTATTCTTCTAACACGCCATTTATTACTTAAATTAACATGCAGTCACAAGGAGCTATTGTGCTCCTCCACTTTTGTATGTCTTCTCCAGGTCCACTTGCTATTGAATGGGATGGTTGGCTACCCATGTTCGAAACTTACCTAGAAGCCATGGATGGTGTTCATTTCAGCACTGTCCGAAAAAAAAACGTTTTTAGTCAATAATTTAGGTAAAGAAGGTCAGCGCATTTTTAAATACTTACCACCAGCTACTCAGCCCAATGGTGACCCAATTGAAGATGTGTTCACAGAAGCTAAAAAACGGCTGGAATGCAGATTTGCTAAATGGAATGGAATGGAATGGAATGGAAGTATATTTATAGAGCGCGAATTGCTGCCCAGAGGCGTCCAAGCGCTAATAGATACTGGAGAGGAACCTAATAAGGTGGCTGAGAGGGACTAGTAGGGAAGGTTAAAAAGGAAAGTTTTTAACTCCTTACGGAATGACGAGTGGTTGGAGTTGGCTCTGAGATGCAGAGGGAGAGCATTCCAGGACTTAGCGGCGTTATATGTGAACGTCCTGCCGCCTGACCTGGTCTTTTTTTATTCTAAGAGGTGTCGCCAGGAAAGTTTGGCTAGAACGGAGGTTTCTGGTAGGTATGTAATGGGTGACTAGGTCGCGGGTGATCAAGGGGCCTGTGTCCCAAAAGGACTGGTGAGCAATGCACATGGCTTTAAAACAAATTCTTTGACGAACTGGCAGCCAGTGCAAGAAATCAACCTAGTTAACAAATGCTGTAAATTTTATACTCGCCAACAAGATGAAGGTCAATTGATAGATTACTTTGTTTCCAAACTGAGTGAACTCTCCTTAAAATGTAAATTTGGGGCCATGACTGATAAACTGATCCGTTATTAACTTATTGTTCATTGTAAATGTAAGAAAACTCAAGAACGCCTTTATGCTGCCAAAAATCCATCACTAACAGATGCTATAGACATTGCTAAAGTTGTTGAACAATCTCAGCATTGCAGGCATGAGATTGACAAAAAAGAAAGTAGTAATTTTAATGTTGTTTCTACTGTAGTCAGAGAAGATCCTGATGTAGCTGCTGTATTCAAATCTGGCCGTAGGATCTAAAAACCTAGACAACTAACCAAATCTTGCTATAGATGTGGTAGCACATGTCATACTGCGGACTATCGCAGATGTGTGGCTATAGATAAAACTTGCAGGAAATGTGGCGGCAAAGGACACTTTGCAATGGTGTGCAAATAAGGGAGCAAACCCACAGTGGCTACCATAGATGAGAATAGTGGGGTGATAACACATGAAGACAGGATCTTGAGTGTAGGAGAGATTGAAGAAGGTCTAAGTAGGAGAAAGAGACCCAAGGCAGAATTTAATGTTAACGGAAAATTAGTACAACTCATGGTAGACTCAGGCTCCATTATACCATTGTTCCCAAGTTAGTGTTTTACAATTTATGGCTAGTAGTGATTTTGTTCCCCAAAGACATCAATCCAGGTGGGTATCAGTGGGGAAACCATAAACTTATTGGGGTATATGGAGACTACCATAGTATTTGGTGGAAGATCCATACAAGGCAAAGTTTATGTGGCTGTGGATGCCCCCACCCCCCCATTTTAGGATGGATGCATCAGAATCAACTATGCATTGTTGTTTACCCCACGGCTCCTACCCAAGTAATGGTTGTTGAGGATTTTTGCTTGAAAGGCATTTTAGAAGAAGCCAAGGAAGTCTTCAGAGAAGAATTAGGATGCTTGGGAGGGTATGCCCATAAGATAGTATTGAAACCTGATGCACTACCTGTACAACACAAATTGCACATAATTCCTTTGGTGGCCAGAGCAGCTTTAAAATAAATTCTCAGAGATATGGTATCATCAGGTGTCATTATCATCGAAAAATCAGATGGCAAGCTCAGATTTTGCATTGATTTGAGATCACTCTATCAAAACATAGTTGTGGACACTTATCCATTGCCTAATATTAACAAGCTGATCTTAGCCTTGAGTGGGGAAAAGTATTTTTCTAAATTGGACTTCAAGAATGCATGTCATCAAATCAAACTCCATGAACATTCCAAGGCACTCATGGCATTTATCACTATGGATGGTATCTTTCAATGTACCAGGATGCCATCCGGCATTTGTTCAGCCGCAAGCGTTTTCCAACGCATGATGAGTGAGTCATTCAAAGACATGACCAACCTTGTTTATTTTCAGGATGACATTCTTGTATTTGAGAGTACAGTTGATCAACATAAGCAAATCCTCAGGCAAGCTCTACATAAGAGAAAGGACGCAGGGTTAACACTTAGGCGTGAGAAATGTAAATTTCTTGATGACAAGGTGGAATACTTAGGTTATGAAATATCTGTTGAGGGCGTGAGACCTAAGGAACACCTCTTGGATGCCATTAGTTTGGCTTCTGCACCTAGTGAAAAGGACAAATTAAGGTCCTTTTTAGGCCTCATTGAGTAATATTCTAAGTTTGTGCAAAGATTTTCTGAAAAAACAGAGAATTTTAGATTACTTTTAAGGAAAGGTGTCACCTTTGAGTGGGGGGGCAGCAACAACAGTGTTTCGATGACATCAAAAGGGAAATTTGTGAGGCTGGTATCCTTACACCTTTTAACACTAAGTTGGAATCTGTCCTCACTGTTGATGCCAGTGCCACAGGTCTTGGAGCAGTTCTTGCTCAAGTCCATAATGGACATGAAAATACTGTGGCATTCGCTTCCAGAACGTTGACTGATTCCGAAAGGAATTTCTCCGTTAACGAACGAGAGACTTTGGCAGCGGCTTGGGGTTGTGAGTACTTAGAACTTACTTGTGGGGTTCTAAGTTAAGATTGAGATCTGATCATAAACCATTAGTCAAGGTCTTATTGCCAGGTGGAACTCATAAATACTCAGCGAGACTAGCCAGGTCGTCTACAGGAATACTGTTATAAAGTTGACATATCCAAGGATGGAGGAACATTCAAGCTGATTGTTAGTTGAGATTATCTGTTGGAAGGGAAAAAGTGAATGAGGTGTCGGTTTTGGTGAAAGAGAGTGAAGGGGCAGTAGCCTTGGTTCAAGATGTTTTATGTGTAGTTGGAGCACCTGCCATCATGGAACTGGAGTGTATTAAAGAAATGGAGTCAGATGTTACCAAATGCTTGGTGTTGCAAGGTAGCAGGAGGGAGAGTGCCGTGTCTCTCTGTGTCAGACCTTTTATAAATATTTTGGATGAGTTGTCAGTATGTGGTGATGTACTAGTGATGAGGGGAGAACAGTTCATTCCTCCTCGGGGTTTAAGGAGCAAACGCATAAAAATAGCGCTTGAAGGGCATTTAGGCCTAACCAGGACAAATTAAGGGTTGTGTGTGGACTGGTGGTGGCCTGGGATGGATGTGGACATGGACATGTGGGTAGAAAAAAGGATGTCTGGTAAGGAGAGTGAAAAGCATTTGAGAGTGGGAGTACAAGCGGAGTTGGGACAAATAGCCATTCCTAAGCGGCCTTGGCAGACTAGATGCATGGATTTTATCTGTCCCATGAATGAATTGAGAAACGACTTAATGTTCGCCCTGGTGGTTGTAGACGTGCATACTAAATGGCTAACTGGGAAATTTATTAAGGAAATTACCACAAAGGCCACTGTGGGAATTTTGAAGGAGTTTTGGCGTGAGGAGGGTTTGCCTTCAGTGGTCATTACCGACAATGGCGCGCAATTGACTTCACGGGAAATGCATAGTTCTTAGATGCTTCTGGTGTTCAGCATAACCGTACTTATCTTTACAATCCCCAAGGAAACGGTATGGTTGAAAGGGTGAACCGCTTAGTCAAAGCTACTATTCAAATGGCGTTGACTTGTGGAGGAGATGTTGGTGGTATGGTTTTGGAGATGTTATGGGGATATTGCTCAAGCATGCATGGAGTGACTGGCTAAGCCCTCTTCAAAATGATGAGGGGCAGGCTGCTGAATACTAAGTTAGTTCCTACATGGATTAAGGAAGTAGTGAGTTGAGGCAATTTCCCATAGTCAGTGAAACAAAACAAGTCTCCTCAACATATTTGCTCGGGTGATTGGGTGAAACTACAAAGTGGCAGAAGTGCTGGTGGCTTGTCCAAATTCAAGGGTCCGTTCCATGTTGCGTGTACCTGGCGGCATGCCGTGGTGTTATAGTATGGAGACAGGTGGAACTACAGGCGTGTGGCGTTGTATCAGAAAAGGAGTGTTGGTGATGCAGTTGTGAAACATAATGTTCAGTCTCTCAATAATGCCTTCATGCTGATGTCAGATGATGATTTGACATATTCCTCACAAGGGAACTTGGGTGCAGGAGGAAGCATTCATGATAGAGGAGATGTTCACACTGATTTTGAACACTATGATCCTGTTGTGAGGGAGACAAGGCTTAGGAGAACTCGTCATCCTCCAGGATATCTCAATGATTATATTTGTGCTTGAAAATCTCAATGATTATATTTATGTCCGAAATATTAATTGCTCTGGGATATCTCAATGATTATATTTGTGTTCGAAATATTTATAGCTGTTTGCTTTTCCACGTAATTCATCATTTTGCTTGTTCAGGAGTTCTTTTGTTTTGTGTTTGTTTTTTTGTTTAACTATTGTTTGTAATGTAATGAGGGGAGGGGATGTGTTATACTCGCACTTTGCTATTTACTTTCCTTGTGAGGGATGTGGTGCACCGTCTGATCTTGTGTTCCGCATTCCACTTGAAGTCGTGGTGTTCTAAATTGGTCAGTTGAAGATTGGCTGGCCGAGGGACAGTCACACTTATGTCGCGGGGGGATTTACAATGAAGCCCTTCCTTCAACGTACCTGGTCTGCTGCGAATCCTCATTTCAGCTTGCAAGACTCCACAAGCCCGGGCTCGACCAAGTCCTGCCGAGAGACCTCTCGAGATGAATGCCGCAAGACTTCAACAACTGGAAGAACGTGGATTGAACCACAGTCCAAACCTCAGTCTGCTACAGAGCTCTTGCTCTTCGCCAGCGCGCAGTAAGGAGCATGATACACAGGTGGGCTATAACTCCACCTTTATTCCTAAACAGGTCCAGACCGAGAGACCCAAAGCCTGCAAGTTTAGCATCCAACTGACCTTTAGTTTCGAGTATAACCATTCTTACTGGAATGCAAAAGTAATAGTGTTCTAGAATACAAGAATATTTACCAGCTCCCCAACACATACACGTAAAGAATACAACAGTAAAAATGTGTATCTACTGAGTGACCGTGGCTGGACCACATTCCTCAATCTATGTCTGATCAAGTAAGGCGCCCGCCACAGTGGATGGCAGCATCCGTCTCTATGGTTACTAGGATAAGACATCTTAAGGTGACCTGCCATACACTGTGGAGTCCATGAGCTGCGCCATTCAGCTTTCTGATCCTAGACTCGAACCCCAGCACCAGATAGTGCTCAGAGTCCAGCAAATGATGGCTCCAGAGCTAGGAGAGCAGTGCTCGGAGTGAGGGTGTAGTAGATGAGGGAGTTGAGCGAGGACGCCACTTTACGACCTTGGTGGCGAGGAGGGCACAATGCATCACTATCACTGTGGTGCACTAAAACCACCACCTCATTGGTAAAAACACATGTGTAGCCCAGTGCTTTATATAGCTGTGGACAATAGCGTTTGTGTCCATTTGTCCTATCATTTTGTTACATTATAAGAAGCTCACAAACTATTACCCTTGCATTTCAGGCCTTATTTGTACGAAACAAATGCAATCCCTTGGCCAGGCGTGGTAATTCATTTCACATTAGCAGGAGAGGGTGAGAGGGAAGATCTCCCATTGCGAAACTTTCAAACGATGCCATAATCCTTCACATGACTACCCACCATCTAAAAATATCACTGTAGTTAAATTCCCTTTCTGTCACTTTGAAAGGCTCATAACTTTCTGTCACTTCTGTTTTATAAGCTGTAAATATTTATTGGCGGCTGGTTTAGGGCCCTGCTCTGCACGCAAGGCATGGCCGTCCTACACAGAGGCAGCAGGGTGGTGTGAGGCTGAGAAAACACCACAAACCTGGATCTGGTTCTGCGGTTGCTGCACCTTGTAATTTGCAAATAATGACTGCCTGTGTGCTGATAGTTCTGTGTAGAGTGTGGCGCTGTGAAGATCATTAAAGAGGCTGTTTTATGGGGAGCTGTATTCAGAATAACCCGGTAGTTACATGATAACTTGCTTTTTTACAAGTGCACATCCAGTTTTAACGATGATGCTGGGTAAATAAGGCAGAGAGCGTGCTTCTGCAAGAAAAGAAAATAAATACGTAAAAACAAGCCATGGAAACGCGGCGGCCAGTGGGAGTCACACCTGGTCATGCCCGGCTGCAGGTGGCCATTTTGGGCTTGTAGCAGGGAATTAAGACGACATAGCTGGTCCTTGTAAGAGCATCGACACATTGAGGGACTGCAAAGTTTCCTTTAGGAACCTTTCTTCCCCTCCACTACTCTGTCTGTTGTCGCTGGCGGGCATTGGTGAAAGCCGTGGCATCCTTATGTTGTGTGGTATTCGATGGAAGACTGTGAGGGTGAGGGATGGACGGAAATGTTTGCGGTACAAGCCCATTGATCAAGTGCAGTGGTCGATGAGCATACAAAAATCTGAGGGCCGAGTCACACTCTGGGGCATATTTATCAAGTTTTGCGCCGCCCTTGCACTAAGCAAGGGCGCGCAAGATTGACGTAAAACCAAAGTGAGATTTATACATGTCTTGATAAATCTAAAGTATCGCAAGGTGGCGCAAATTACTGCCTTGCGTTACTCTGCGCCAGTGACGAGTTCCAGGGCAGGATCGTGGGTGGTCCCACACATCCACCGATGGATTTTTCCGCATTTCCAGATTTACCATTAGTGGTAGACCTGGGGAATGCATCAAAATGCTATGACCCCCCAGGTGAGGCGTAACAAGGAGAAATATCTTTATTTCTCCTCGTTTTTCCTTTTTCTATGTGTGATGCATTCTGCAGCTAACATAGAAAGTGAGAAAATGCCTCTCAGGATTGTCTATGTGCAAAAAGGTGTCCCTTGCTGCACAAAACCAATCGTGCCTACAAAGCAAGCGCACTTGCAACATGACGCAAGGGTGACTACGTTTGCGCTAGGCAGCAAAACGTTCGAGGAGAGTGAGGCGCCAACAGCATCTCAATAATGGTTGATTTGCATCACTCAGCCATGGTTTAGGGGCGTTTGTTTCCTAGGGTACACTGGGGCCCATGGGAACTTACTAAGTCACTGGTCATAGTTGATGTGGGCTGGTCTGAGAGGCATTGCAACAATACAGTTACAAACGGATCAGAACCTGAATACTGCCCTCAAAGAGCACAACAAGCAGGAATCTCTTGAATTTTCTGCAGGATTAAAATTGGCAGTTTGTCTAGTCTACTTGCTCAATCACGTGTCTTCCTTGACAATAAAGAACTGCTAAAGTGATAAATGTACACATTCATAGAAGCATGTTTATGGGTTCTCCTGCTTCTCCAACTTCTCTTTGAAAATGTTTATTAATTCGTTTTTAAATAATCTGCGGATTGGGTAATGGAAAGTTAGCTAAAACAAATGGAGGGCTGTCCAACTTCCATCGATCAGAAAAGGGAAAAACAAACCACATTTCTACCCACTTAGTGCCCTCAGAAAATAAAAACAATTGTGGGCATGAAAAATGACAAATCATAGCTTGCATATTTTCAAAATGTTTATGTGACAACCTCTAGAGCATATTTACATGCCCTCACCACCACCAGGGCATCACTTTTTTTGATGCTACATTGGCGCACTGCAATTTTTCATATTTACAAGGTGGCGCCGAGTGACTTTGCATGGCTTAATACCACCTTGTAAATATGCCCATTTCCGCCAGAGTCTTTTGCTGCAAAGGGGTGTTCAATGGCTGTCACTGTGAGCGTTCCACCCTAAGACCCATTTTTTTATTTTTTACGCTGTCCCATATTTACAAGGCTGAGGCAGCATCTAAAACTAACGCCATGGAATACTAGGCATTAGAATGGCAATACAAGGAGAAATTATGACTCAGTCGCAGCCGGCATGGCTCACGGGTGGGGGGGCGGACGCAGGGTCGTGCAGGGTGGGGGGGGTCATGCCATGGGTTAAATAAGAATAATATATATTTTTTTAACGTACCTATCCCAGGTCCTACGTTTTCTCAGCTCCAGCTCCAGCTCCTGCTTTCCTGCCTCTGCAGGAACAGGGAGTAGGCAGCCTCCCTCTCCTCCACTAAGCCAATCACAACGATGCAATTGCAGCGATGTGATTGGTTGGGATGCCGACCACACAAGGGTCTATGGGGAGGCCAAGGGAGAGTGCGCATGACTGGCTTGGTCGCCCCAGAGGGCCGACCAAACAGTCAGGGCCTGCAGCTTTGGCAAGCCAGTCCTCCCCTGCCCTCAAGCAGACCCGCCCCCAACCAAACCCTTCTGCTTTCTCGCAGTGCCAGAAGCAGAAACATTAAATGTTTTTTTTTATAATACCATTTTATGTTTCTGCTTCTCGCACTGCGAGAAAGCAGTGGGGTGACGCTCCTCTACCCACAGGGAGGAGCCGCCCCTGTTATTAATGTATCTTCGTTTTTTGCTCTTTCCATGTGTGCTGCATTCTGCAGCACACATAGAAGGTGCAAATCGCCATTATTGATTGTTTATGTGCAGGAAGATATCCTTTCTGCACATAAACAATCGTCCCTGCAGCGCAATCACCCATGCAACATGGCGGCAAGCTGCCTGCACTGGCGCTAGGCAGCTTGTTTTGTGCCAGCGCTAGTAGAAACACAGGGGTGTGCTAAATATGTTGTGAATACGGCACATCCTTGAGTTTTGACAATGTTGGAGTGCGCCGCTGACAAATTTGGTGCAGCTCCTCACTCTAACATTTTATTGTAAATATGCCCCTCGGTTTCTTTTCCAGTCAGCCAATGTGTGAGAGGGATGCCCGTATTTCTTGGTATGTAGTAATATCACTGTAACTCTGGGACAACAACCCGAAGACTCAGAGTACATCAGATGACTTTCCCGGCCTTAGGGAAGTTCCTACTTGCACTCCCACAGGGAGAACTAGTAATAGGAGGTGATTTTAACAAGACCATGGACGCCTCCATAGACAGAAAACCCCCCGAGATCCCAGTAACACAAATCTAAAACTGGTGGAGTTTATTGAGGCTCTCGCCCTGATGGACGTATGGAGGACCAGACACCCGATAGAACAACAATACACATTCCATTCCGGGGTACATAATAGCCTCTCCAGATTAGATGACATCTTCACGTAGGCGACAGGACTGACAGGGGTGACAGAAATCACACATTTATCCAGGGGTATATCAGACCACTCTCCAGTGGTCATCACATATGCAGCCTCCACTTCGAGGAGGCGCAGGGTATTCCCGCTTCACCCCGGCTACCTTAAAATCCGTAAGATTGGTAAAGTTCTCATTAAGACGACAAAAAATTACTCTGCAGAAAACCAATACACAGTCACATCCCCGACAACACTATGGGAGGCCTACAAAACAGTACTTCGAGGACAAGCTATTTCCCTAGTGGTAGGACATAAACAGACTCTGCAACACCAAATTGACAGTTTGGAGCAGGGAGTGTACCTAGCGGAGGCGGAACATGCAATCCACACAGATGAGGACACAACACATAGGGTCCACTTGGCACAACAGGAGTATAAGGTCTACGTATGGGAAGAGGCAAAAGCGAGGCTCACCAAAACGCATCACACTGTTTATGAGCTGGGTGACAAAGCGGGCAAGCTCTTAGTATGGCTTGCTAAGAAGGAACGGGCTAACAACTGGGTGGCACAGATCCAGTTGGAAGATGGGAGGTTAACTGCCGAGCCCCAGCAAATAACGGCGGCACTAGTGAAACATTACGAGAAGGTAAACACCCCATCGGCAACAACCACGATAATAGAGAATATGGACTTTCTCAAAGACGTAACCATGCCCACACTGACCCCTGAAGCGGCTGAGGCTCTGGAAACAGACCTAACGCCAGAAGAACTAGCGCTGGCAATAGGCGTACTGCACACAGGAAAGGCCTTAGGGCCAAATGGAATTCCGGTCGAGTTCTATAAGAAAGCAGCACCTCAAATCGTACCACACTTATTGAATATGTACACAGAAATTTTAGAGAAGGGAATCCTGCCCAGAGATCAGCGCCTGGCTACCATAGTGGCAATACAAAAACCTGGTAAACCACCGCATGACTGTATTTCATATAGGCCGATTTCCTTAATTAACACTGAAGCGAAAATACTCGCAAAGACACTGGCCATGAGACTACAGCCGCACTTAGCCACGGTGATTCACCCGGATCAGTCCGGATTTATGCCAAACCGGAACACTGCCCTTAACTTGAGATGGCTACATGGTGTTATGTCACGCCGCTCTACTATAGAGGAAGACGCAGTTATTTTGTCACTTGACGAACGAATGGCATTCGACCTAGTTGAATGGCCATTCTTATTCGCGATCCTCCGACACCAGGGATTCGGTCCCAAGTTCTGCGCATGGGTTCAGTTACTCTATACACAGCCATTGGCGCAGGTTGTAGTAAATGGCCATATATTTTCCGACTTCCCATTGGGTAGGGGGACGCGACAGGGCTGCCCTTTGTCGCCACTCCTCTTTGCGCTAGTACTGGAACCTTTGGCCGCCTGGATACGTCAAGACCCGGTTATCAGAGGGTTAAAATGGGCCATGGGATGGGAGGGCCACATTTCGCTATATGCAGACGACATACTATTATACTTGGCGTCCCCGGTGCGTTCGATCAATTGCCTGCTGGATATTTGTACATCATATGGACGGGTCTCCGGGTAAACCATAAACTGGTCAAAGTCACACCTTTATGTGCTCCACGGCTCCCCGCCGTGGCTTCCAAGGGGATGTGAACTACATATAGCAGATAATGGCTTTACATACCTAGGGATATACATTACACACGACAAAACACAATTCATTGCTGAAAATCACACAAAGCCCCTGAAGCGCTTTTGTCGCGACGTCAAGCACTGGCATACATTACCACTAACACTTCTGGGGAGAGTAGCTCTCTTCAAAATGATGGCGCTCCCTAGGTTCCTCTACGAACACCACGTTTTTGGTCACTCCGACATATTTTACAGCAATAAATGCGGAAGTGACCAGTCTCCTATGGGATGGGAAAACGCCACGTATAGCAATTCATAAACTGACACGAAGTTGGTATGACGGTGGCATCGCTCTTCCCAACATCAAAGTATATTATTGGGCCTCACAGCTCATGATCATAAATCAATGGCTCCACGTCCCCCAAGCTGATCCAGCATTTCGCATGGACAGACATCTCCTGGGAACAGAGGGAATTATGGACGCACTTTACAATAAGAGCAGAAGACTGGACCACACAGGCCCAACAGGACATACTATTCAAATTTGGTTTGAGGCACAACGAGCACTGGGATGGGAGGGAGTGATAACACAGGCCATGCCATTATGGGACACGAAATAATTAGGCAAAGGGTTTCGACAGTGGGACCTGATAGGAATATCAAGGGTGGGAGATCTGTGGAAGAAAGGAGAAGTGATTACATTCGCCCAATTGCAGGTCACATATGGACTAGCAACAACAGTAATGTTTCGTTATATACAAATCAGTCACGCACTTATGGCACTGATTCCACCGGGGACGCAGCTTGCCGAATATTCACTGCTGGAAGATAGACTCCTTACAGATCACCTCAACAAGAACAAGAAAGCCATCTCCCACACTCATCGGAAAATATTAAATAAGCAGCCAGACCCTACTGAAGCCCTTAAAACCAAATGGGAATCATAAGTAGGTAAATTAGATGACACAGAATGGTATGAAGCGCTTGTGTCCCCTAAGGAGGTGGCAATATCGTCTAAACTTAAAATAGTGCAGCTAAAAATCCCACACCGCACCTACTACACACGGGCGCTTTTATACAAAATTAACCAGATGGACACACTGCTCTGCCTTTGACAGTGTGGAGCAGAGGGCACATTGCTCCATACCCTCTGGCTTTGTCCGGAGATTGCACGTTATTGGCGGGTGGTTAGGCGCACACTTTCACAGGTCACGAAGGTTACGCTTCTCCCAGAACCAAAAAGGTGTCTCCTTAATATATGGGAGCCTACAGACCTCAATCACACAGCGCAAGACTGGGTAGCACTAGGCATGATGCTGGCAAAGAGCAATATAGCACAACACTGGGGATCCCAACAAACTCCTACCCTTCATCAATGGTGTAAAGACATGGATAACGTAATGATAGTGGAGAAATCAGTATATGTTCACAGAGGATGCCCCAAAAAATGGACACGGGTATGGGGGGGATGGAACACCTACCGTGGAAATAAATGTGAACCCCCACTTGAGGATTCATTGTCAGAAACCAGTGAATAATTGGCCTAGAACAAAATCAGGTGGTGAGATATTATGTATTTCGACTTCCCACAAGCTGATGCCAGCGTTGAACACCTCACGATGTTAAAGTCCACCAATAGCATACTGTATAGTGTTATAAACCAGCATATATGTATTATACAATTGATCTCACTGTGCTCAATGTTTATATTATTCAAAATGGCAATAAAAAATGTTTTAAATAAATAAAAAATTACTAATAAAAAAAAAACAACAAAAAAACAAAAACAACCCGAAGACTCAGCTTGGAGGAGAAAACAAAATAAATATATATATGTGACCAAGTAATATTAAACTCCTGACCGTTACCATTAAAAGAAAATTCATATTCTTCCCTGCATGCAAGGTACCTAAAATCGGTCTTGTTGTACATCCAAGCAACATTGATATATAACTGTTATTTTGTAGTACAGGGGCCTTAACATCTTCAATATCCATGCATTGTAAGCATTATGAAGTCGTCCAAAATCAAGGAAGTAACCTTCAAAAATGTTGTTCACTAAGTGTTCGAGGGATATATTGGAGGAGGGAAGCCTTAAGGAACCTGGAGCCACATATACAACACGTCTTAGCAGTTGCAAACAGAGAATCAGGCCATTTGCGACCGCTAATGAGAGGGCAGGGTGGGGCCCGTGCGTCATTGCTGTGATTGGCCGCAATGACGAGCGGCCCCCTTCAGTATGAATTGCGCATGTCGATTTGGCCGGCTACCTTGCTACGGCCAAACCGACATGCGCAATTCAACTTCTCCAACCCAGCTGTCTTAGACAACTGGGTTGGAGAGTACACACAGGCCTTCAGAGATCTTGGGAGCGCTGAGGCAGCCTGCTCGAGCCAATTCAGACGCTTCTCTCAAGCAGCTATGAGAGCAGTGTCTGAATTGGATCAGAGCTGTGGGACCTTTTACTGCAGGAGTCTGGAGCTGGGGCTGGAGAACACCGAGGAAGTGCTGCAGGCTAAGAAGGTAATGGAAACTTTTTTTTTCATTTTTAAATGTAAATGTTTATTTGTATGTTTATTAATTGTATTTATGTCGACCCACCATTTTTGTTGGTAACCAACCACTACTGCTAGGATGATGACACGATTCCCAAAAATGAAGCCACAGCAAACCTTCACTTTTGCAACTCAGACACCAGCTCCTTTAAGGTTTTTCTATTTGATCAAGGGTTTGCATTGTCAGTTGTGGTCACAAACCATTGATATTTCCATGTATTAATTCCAAAGGAGGGGTGGCCCTCTTTTCATGCACCTGCCTACCTGTGATTCAGAAGGGGTAGCAAAAGCCTTTATACGAGTTGGAAAGCTTTTTCCATCTTGTAAAAGCAGCCCTTTTGCTGCTGCAAACCCCTTACAATTTTGTGAGTTACAGTGTTTGCAACTTCAAAAGGGCTTTGTACATCACAACCCTACACGTAACCTTTGTTGGTACACATATGGTGCATATTTTAAGGGTTGTAATTGATTGAGTTGATGAAGACACCGTGCAGCTATTACAATAGATCCATTTTTTATATACATTTTAAACCATAGGGCCTGGTCACTGATGGCTCAAACATCCTTTATATTAAACGAGGAAGCTCTTCGCGTACCCTTCACCCAGAGCGCCAAAAAGCCACAGGAAGCTGTAAAGTCCCCGCTGATTCACGAGACCAAGAACAAGAGGGAAGAGAAGCCCAACAAAAGAGGTTAAGGATACAGAATAAAATAATAAATTATATTTAATGCTGGTGTTTCTTTCCCTGTCACATGCAATAAAAAGTGCACGGTTGATACACACTTCCGTTTGTTAGTCATGTCATTTGCTTCCAGTTGGCAACGAATTTGTTCATAAACATTAATGGGCAGAGAGGCTGGTGAATGCGATACATGTTCAGGTCTAGGAGAGGTTTCTCGTTCCCAGAGAGTTTTATGTTTCAGATATCAGGAGATCTCAGTAGTTGAAACACATCTTACAAGAGGGCATTCTGCGACTCTAAGCGCGAACAGCAGATTCGCCCTTTCACCAGAAACATCTCCCATTTCTCCAGTTGTCATGTTTCTTTCATAGTTTTCAGAGGGTGCTCAAAAGGGAATTCGGAAAGTAAAAGTCCTTTGAAGAAGGGGTCGCTCCTCCACTGGGCTAGATGAACTCTGCTCCACCCAACTGGAGGGACAATTGTGCAACTAAATATGGAATTTGGTACACAATTCTGAGTGTGTAAAATCTGCTTTTATATTCACAAAATGCAATGTTCATTCTTAAAGGGAGTTGCTCATCATATTCTTACATGGGTGTGGTGCAATATCACATGCAGGCACATGTGCTCTCAGGTACATCAAGTACATGTTCCCTGGCACAGATACCCTTGAAAGTTGGTGAAATGCCACAGCCATGCACACTTATGTGTTTTTGGAGATTTACAGCTGTCTAGCGCAGGAGTAAATGTGTTTCCTAGGTGGAACTATGACGGAAAGTTCCCTTAAATTGGTGGGGCACTTCTGCAAGGTGAGAGACATGTTTCCTGTGTGAAAAAAAGGCCAGTTCAGGCATTTACAAATGTGTAAAAGTACAACATGTACATTTAGGACCGTGCAACTGCCAACAAATGTGAGTAATACAGGAAAGATGCATTGACTGTAACTCTCCAGAGTACTCAACAGGAGTTTGCAGAGGGGTCAACATTCATTCAGCCGTGTTCTTTGCTCCATCCTTTTGGGCTATGGATACAGAGGGAATGCCACTTTGTAGCTGTGAGGTAGCCAGAGTGAGGAGCTTGCACGTGCTTTACTGTCTGGGCAAAAGGATCCATCTTGGGATTCCTTTGAGTGGATGGCAACACAAAAAGGAGGGTTGGGGGGTGCCCAAGTTCTTGATCAAAATCTGATCATCTGGGACTTTCTGGCACTCACATCCATTACTGAAAGAGCTGCTTGGAGAATCCCTTCAAAACAGGGACATTAGAACCAATTGGTCAAGTGAAGAATAAATACAGAGCAATTGCCGTGCTCAGGGTGCCAGAGATTCTCATGGCCATGGGGAGGAGTTATGGATGTGCCATTAACTGCACCTAACCCCGCTTCCCCATTCATGCCCTGTAATGGAGGCGCTTATTTAGGCAGTTCAAAGATATGTGATGGAAAGTAGGGCATTTTGTGGTGACTCCTACTACCCACAGAGTAGTTAATTTCCTCAAAGATACCCTTCAATAAGTTTTGCCTGGTGACCAGGGTGCCAAATATAAAAATGATCAGTTCCAAGGGGAAGTTGTTCACCCTGCTGAATTTCTTTTGCTTGTCCTATTTAGCGGTTACAGTCGAGAATAGAGTGGCAGTGGGAGAGGGAGGTCCCAGGCACACCTGCCATCTGGATGGCAGTGCAGAGGGGCGGTGTGTGCAGAGTCCTTCTTAGACAATGACTTGCAGTTCTCTGCCACGCTGACTGGCTGCCCGTTAGTAAGTTCCTGAAATATCTCCTCCTGGTAAGAACAAAGTGTAAAGCTGGAAATTCAAAATGTGTACATATACACCTCAACGTTATCAGCAAAACAGCAGGTTCTCAAAGCAGCTTATCACTAGCCGCAGAGATTTATCAAGGGCGTCTATTTATGCAACAAAGCGCCATGCCACCAGAGCATGTATAGTGTGATGTACGTAGGTGTTTGCAACAGCATCTGTCTTACTCAAGACTGTGGCTCTGAGGACTTGTTGGTGGCCTACACCGAGAGGTAGTCAAAATATTCTGATACATACAAGAAAATACAGAAACAGTTCCACATTTTCACATGTAAAGTCTGCATGAAAAATGGTCAGGTCTCCGTGGGAATGTCAGTGGAAATATATATTAAAGCACATATACATTTTTTTAAATGATCAATGTTATGCCAAAATATGAACATACTATACACCAGAACACAATCGCTACATTTATTTATTTACAGCATCCCTGAATGATTTGAAAGCAAGCTGACTGAAATAGGTGATGTCTTTGCCCAATCAACATATAGACGCCTCTCCTCAGCATCTCTTCGTGCATCCTAACATCACGGTGTCTGTTCACCCGCCACATCTCTCCTCTGCTAACTGATGTCGTGATGTCGGGTCATCTACCTCCTCAGACACCATGCTTCAGAGCCCACGTGACCGCAGAACTCCGTGTCAGCAACATTGAGTCACAGGAGAGGAAGAAAGTCTGCACTTGGTGCCTGAGTGGGTGAGCCAGTACAGGCTCATTATGCAGTCTCCTGTGCCCTCTCTGCCACTCAGCTGCACTGCCATTGGCATAAGTCAGCGTCTCAGCCACTGCCCAGTGTCTCTCTCTAGTCTAGGATTAATGGGGCTGCTGCACCCCCTTTTCTTTATCCCCGTCAGTCCTGTTTTTCTGCTTCTGATTAACTCTCTGGTCAGCACTATCTGCCTGGAAATTCTATACATTTTCCATAAACCCCTGGGATTCAACTTTAAATGTACATGTTGAATTGAGTGAAGATCGGTGAAAGGGTCAAAACGTGAGGTGTCTGAGTGCCATAATTTTTTTTCCGCATACAAGATTTGTTGACGAAAAGTGCTGAACCAATTATCACCAAATTTACAAAGCAATTATAAATTATAAACGTGCCTTTTTCAGAGATTGCGTATTTTGGATCAGTCACACTAATTGAAATAAAAATGAAACAGTGCAAATGTGTTGCATGATGATATTTTCACCCCTGGGCACGTGGACAGCAATAATATATCCTCACAAGGTAAACATCCATTCATATTTTCACTAAATTCTTCAAATTGGCGAAAATATGCAGATTAAAAATTCGGTGACCAGCATTTGTAAAGTCAGTTATCTGAGTGAGGACCAACGAAACAGTTCAGGGACAAGAAGAAGTGAACACATTTTGGAGTCTCTTAACCCAAACCCAGCAGCAGCCTGGGCAGCCCCCCCAACCCGGCCCACCGCTCTTACCTGTACTGGCCGCTGCTGCCCATACCCCTTGCTGTAATGGGATGGAGGGAATATCATGCAAAACGTGGCGTTGTCCCTTGATAATGAGCACCAAAAACGACAAGCATCTGCATAGGGTCCACTTACTCAGAGGCCACAGACCTGTGGTATTGGTCTACAGACATGGCATACTATAACAGAAGGATTGTGACACTATTACTAGATAACACGCGATTATACTTACCCAGTTCTATGGAGTTTGCTGTACAAAATCACACTGTCAGTTTGGATATATGTGAAATTTGAGATTAGACCTGTAAACCCCTAGTTCTAGTGTGAAAGGCTTAACCTCTAGACCAGTGATACTCAAAGTATGTCCCGGGGGGCAATTGTGGCCCTCTTGAACTTTCCTTGCAGTGCCCTGGTGAATAGCAGCTCGACCTGCTGTTTAGTTGCTGAGGACTAGTATTCAGGGAAAAAAAAGTTAAATAAACGGGCAAGCTTTTACTAACTTTCAAATAAATGCTTGCCCGTTTATTTAACATGTTTTTTAGACCTCCTTACACAATCCCTGACCCACCCAGACCCTCTACCACCACCCTGCTGGCATTAGTGTGGCCCTGGGGCACACCACAGGCTGTACTTTGTGGCCCCTGGGCACATGTTTGCAAGTATCCATGCTCTTGAGTCTAGAAAATATCTCTGATGCAAAGTTGCAGATTTTTTACAGGTTAAAAAGAAGGTAATCTGATAAAAATCTGAGCTCCTCTGATGATTGGTAAACGTGTAATATATCTAAGGAGATAATTTAACACACAATGTAAATAGCTTCTATGAACATTGTTAAGAATATGAAATTATCTAAGAGTGCGTACCATGCAATGCGATGCACACCTTCATTTGAAGGATGTACGAAGGACAGAGATGTGAAAAACTGCGAGTATCAGGACATGCATGCTTTCACTAACAACCAAAACCTGAATATTAAGGGTAATGCTGATGGGAATCGTAACAGGAGTATTTGTGACAAGATTCACAGGACCAACCTGGTCTAGAGTTTTTAGACACTTCACAAGTTAAACTTAGAGTGAAAATGTTGAAAACATGTAGGAATTGGTGTGGAACAACATGCCAGAGAAGTATTTCTAATCACTGTGGGCCAAATGTACGAAAAAAATTTGCGGTCACCAAGGGGATTTCAGCCCCATTGTGCAAACAAAGCCCAAAGTACCAACCCTATTTTGGGAGTCGCTAATCAATTAGCTAAATTGACTTGTACAAAATCACAATGTCAGTTTGGTTATATGTGAAATTTGAGATTACACCTATAATCCCCTAGTTCTCGAGTAAAAGGCTTAACCTCTAGACCAGTGATACTCAAACTATGTCCCGGGGGGCACTTGTGGCCCTCTTGAACTTTCCTTGCAGAACCCTGGTGAATAGCAGCTTGACCTGCTGTTTAGTTGCTGAGCACTAGTATTCAGGGAAAGAAAATTAAATAAACGGGCAAGCTTTTACTAACTTTCAAATAAATGCTTGCCCGTTTATTTAACATGTGTTTTTAGATCTCCTTACACAATCCCTGACCCACCCAGACCCTGTACCACCACCCTGCGGGCATTAGTGCGGCCCTTGGGCACACCACAGACCTTACTTTGTGGCCCCAGGGCAAATGTTTGCGAGTATCCATGCTCTAGAGTCTAGACCAAAATCTCTGATGCAAAATTGCAGATATTTTTACAGGTTAAAAAGAAGGTAATCTGATAGAAATCTAAGCTCCTCTGTCAATTGGTAAACATGTGTAATATAGCTAAGGAGATAACTTAACACACAATGTAAATAGCTTCTATGAACATTGTTAAAAATATGAAATTATCTAAGAGTGCGTACCATGCAATTTGGTGCACACCTTCATGGGTAATATAGCTAAGGCGACTTGCAAAATAGTGTTGACGACTCGCTATTAGGAAGGGGAGTGCACAGGGCGTCCCTTCCTAATAGCGACTCCAAAACCTATGTATAAAAGTTTTGCTACCGCAATTGCGGTCGCAAAACAATCGCAGTTTACCACCCTTAGAAGTGTGGTAGACCACTCGCAAACAGGAAGGGGTCCTCAGGCGACCCCTTCCACTTTGGGAATGGATATGCAAATATTTTTTAAGAGCAGGCGGTGGTCCCAAGTACCACTGCCTGCCCTTAAAAGATGAAACTGAAATGTTTCATTTATCTCTTTTAAATGCATTCTGTTTTCCTTTAAGGAAAACGGGCTGCATTAAAAAAAAACTGCTTTATTGACAAAGCAATCCTAGACATGGTGGTGTGCTGACCCCAGCAGGCCACCATCCCTGTGCCTGCCAGCCATTCCCAATGGGGTCGCAAATTGCAACAGCCTCATTAATATTCAGGAGGCATTGAATTTGCCACCCCTTTGGGAATCGTAAACAGTGTCTGAGACACTGTTGTACATTGTTTTTTACGACTCGCAAATTGCTACTTGTAATTTGCAAGTCGCAAATTCCAATGGGCGCACATCAGCCCCTAAGTTTCTCGATGGAATTCCCGGCGCAGGTGGTATTTATAACTGGAGGAGGGGAGGACTCTTGGCCCAAATTCATTCCCGTTGTAGTGGGTCCCTAGGAATGATGTGATGTGAAAGACTTCAAGTACCAGAATACACTGGGTTCTAAGAGAGAACAAACCCATGAATACTGTAAATCCTGTAGCTGCCTCTTTCTTATTACAACCACTCCCTCACTTCAAAAATGTTTTACCGGGTGTTCCAGTACCTGGGGGGTCCTTAAGCAAAACCAAATCTTTCATCAATCAATGTGTTACCGAGTAAGCTTCTCGAGGAGAGCAGAGGACTTGGCTAATAGAACTGCAGCGTCCATTATTGAGGCGTCAGGCACTTCCTGGTCGACATGTTGACAGCGTTGGTCTCTCTCATAAGTTCAATATAGGGTTGATTTGGCGGGTCAGAGGCATGTTTTGGACAGCGGTGGTCCTCACTTTTCTAAGGGAAAGTCGAAGCTGTGTTAGTCGATAAAAGTCGCATGGTGGTGCTCCTTCGAAAAAGAAGGCCAAAGCCACTCTTTCAGCGCTGAAAATGTCGAGCGAGGTCAAAGCAGGGCTGAAAGATGAAACTCTCATCTCCTGAAAAAGGTTGCCAAGCACGAAATGCTTAGGTTAAATGGAAAATGTGAAAGACGGGTTCCCATACCTCTGACCTCGGTGATTTTCTACTTCTGTAGACTGCTTGTTACCAGAAAAAATAGCATGTCAATTTCACTTAAATTCTGTATTGTTTCATATTTTTGGGTAGAGAAAACACAGCCAATAGCCGACGCTGTGCGCGTTTTACAGCGTAAGCAATCCCGATAAACTGAAGAGCGAGGAATTCATTACGGTTTTCCGCCAGACAGAAGCATATAATGTTTATTAATAAAGAGTAAAGTTTACACGGGTTTTATTATTATTGAGCATAAAACGCTTTATATTACAATCCGGGGTGAAATTACCAGCTAATTAGCCTAGGAAGATCAGGTTTAATGGAATATAAATCTCCATTCTCCAGAAGCCTTAAGGGTCTGATTCATTAAACATTTATGCAGCAGTCTTTATGCTAAAGCAGGGAATTCTGAAATCCAGACGTCTGCTCAAGGTCAAAACTCCCATTTTAAAATGCACAGAAAGAGAAGAAATACGCACTGCGAGAGACTGAAGCACATGTAAATGCCCTTCGTTTAAGATCACGCTGGTTAACAGCGTGAAGTATTTTTAAACACTCACAATTTTGGTATTTTAGAAAACTGGGTACATGGGATAAAAGGGATTTGCCTTTGAACACCCGAAGTATTTGTGATGGTGCTGGCCTAATGTTTTGATAATCAGAAATGTAATCACTAGGCAAAATATTTTCTCACCAGAATGGCCCAGATCCCAGAACATGTTTGACTGGCGGTATTTCATGCCCTTTGTGGTAAGTTAAGGCAGGGCTTGGTGTTACCATATTGTGTCGCATTTTAAGGTGAGGGTGATCTGTTCTGCTATTGTTTGTTTTGCAGTGTTTGTATTTCATTATTGCAATGTCCTGTGCTGTGCTATGGCCGTTGGGTTGGATTCTGTTTTGACTATTTTGTGCCCTGTTAAATTTTAATTTTCTTGTTATATTGCTTTGTGTATGTTATTGTGATATATTGTTTACTTTAGGGATTTTAGGGATGCTGCTGCCTTTCTAGCCAAAATCAGACTTGTACCTAGAGAGTTTCTTTCACAAGTAACCATTTACCACTAAGGTGGTAAAATAGCACTTTCTCCAGCTTTTCAAGCACTTAAGAGACCAGTCAGCCCAAAACGGTGGCACTGACTGTATCTGAAATTAGCACTAGCAGTGTTCACTTTATGTAATGTGACCCGATGAACACAAAGTCCCCGATGTTGTCCATCGACTGGATCGCATCCACATCCAGGGTGGCACTCACCAATGTGGAGCTTGGGAGTTTCAAAATGCTGAGGTTGAACTTGGGCAGAATTCACAAGGCAGACGCAGCTCCCTGACGGTATGGGGTCTCTCCATGGGTTTCGAGTTACTCAAAATATCTCTGTTGGCTCTCAGCCCCTCAAGTAAGGCCCTCAATTGCCCCAAACCTAGCCCCACAACCCCAGACGAGCTATGGGACACTTGCTATGTATGTAACACCAAAATCATTCACTCTAATACTCATAAAGAGGTACTTTCAACCCCTCCCTTGCCCCTGGATCTGATAAATACCTCCTTAAACTCAAATTCAAAGGTTAAAAATGTGTTAATTGATACTAGGTCACTGGGTGAACACCATTTTGAATATACCGAATTTCTGGACACACAACTCCAGCCCCATCTTTTGAATATGAAGGCCTTGTGTTCCATTTTTGAGCTAATTAAAACACAGTCCCTTAACAGTCTTCTTCTTTACTGTCCACCAGGGCCAGGAGCCTCTTTCATTCAGGCTATAGGTTCTGGTTTGGAATCCTCATTGTCTAAATCAGAGTTCACACTACCTGGGTGACTTTATTTTTCACCTGGATAATCAGATGGATCCTGACACTGAAGTTTTCGTTGATACCCTGGAAGGAATGTGACTCAAATAGCTAGTGGGTGGTTCCATACAATTAGCTGTTCATACACTGGAAGGCATATTTTCAAATAATTTAGCCATGTCTAACCCAGCCTTACTCGCTTCAACCTGGTCGGACCACAGTGCCGTCATCTGGGAAATTATGCTCTTGGGAAAAAGACCCTCCACCAAGGTTTCAGGAAAACCAGCTATGTCTCGTGTTTGGCATTTGGTCCAAGCATCACAACTTAATTCCATCCTCGCTGAGCCACAGCCAGAAGAGAACAACAACATTAACTTAATATCGATAAATTATTCAACCTGGCTAATTACCGCTGCAAATAAACTGGCCCTTACGAAACATAAAATATCTAAGAGAAGTAAACCTTCAGCACCCTGGTTTGGTGACACACTAAGAACCGCCAAGCAGGAATGCTGCAGACAGAAACTTATTTGGAGGAGAACCTATGATCCAACAGAAAAAGAAAAATGTAAAGCCCCGATTGCGCAATACAAATAACGTATTCTCCCACAAAAATCTAAATATTACATCAAATCTATTGAATCGGCTCATTGTTCCAACAAAGCATGCAGGGTGAGCGTTCACATGCAAAAAAGGTTCGTAGAAGTGATACAGTGAAATGTATGAGATTTCACTGCGCCACTCCTACGACTTCACTGCCTCAAATCCTTACGCCTGCTGCACAGCAGGCGTAAAGGAGTGACGTAGGCCTTTTTACATGGGACTCGCCCATGGGTAATTGTTGGCGTTAAGCCTGTTTTGTGACACACTCCAGCAATGTGTCAGTACTGCACCAACAGATACGTTAGGATTTCTGATGTATCTGTTCAATCCTTGCGACATGGAGTGCCAGAGTTTAAATATGACGCATCCATTGTGTCGCAAGAACGGTGCACTGAAAAGTGTTGCATCGCTGTTTTTGTCCAGCGATTTGATACTTTTCATAAATGAGGCCCTTAACTAGCAAGGATATCGGTCTCAGGAACAAATATAGGATCCCCTTTACAGAATTTGAGCCTATCTTAGGAAAAAGTTAAACAGGCCATCCTAAGCACCAAGTCAGGATCTCCCTCGTACCCATATCCCCCTGAGGCTATGCAGTTAGTGCCTGACCAAGTGGCCATCCATTTAGCAAGGATCCTTAATGCCATGTTTCTGACAGGTTATTTTCCTAATCAGTGGTTATCAGTGACAATTCTTCCACTGTTGAAGAAATCTAATTTGAATGTGCTCGATCCAAACAGCTATCGACCTATATCAAGGCTGCCCTTTCCAGCGAAGCTTGTCGGAAAGGCTGTGAACTCACAGTTGGCTGTTCTTCTGGACAACAAGCATCTGTTAGATGACATGCAATTCGGTTTTTGTAAAGACCACAGCACAGAGTCAACACTAATAGTGGCTATGGAGTTAATCAAGGCATCTGTGAATAAGGGCGGCAATGCAGCCCTTATCCTACTCGATCTGTCTGTTGTGTTCGATATTGTCAATCATGACCTTTTGATGGACCCGTTAGAATGCTTAGAGATAGAGGGTGTTGCCCTTTCACTACTGCACTCATTTCTCACAGACTGTGTTCAATCTGTTTCCCTGGGCCACTTTATATCTGAACCCTTCTCTTTACCCTGTAGAGTCCCACAGGACTTGTCATTAGGCCCTACTCTTTTTAACCTTTATGTCACATTGTTGACATCTTTAGTGAAACCATTTAGTTTGACGTTAGTGTCTTACGCAGACGACACCTAGATTGTGGTTTCCCTATCTAGCAAGGGCCCAGAAATGAGTGACATATTTTGAAACTGTATGAGTGTTGTGAGCCACTAGATGGACAACAACTGTCTTGACCTAAATTCAGCAAAAAACAGAAGTCATCCTATTTGGCAACAATTACTCTTTCTAGTCCCCTTCTTGGTGGCCATCTGAACTAGGCTCTCTCCCAATCCCCGACAAAAACATAAAAAATCTTGATGTTTTGATTGATGACAGACTTACCTACAGGGAACGAGTCAATAAGGTCATCTCTAACCCTTTCAACACCTTACACTTCATCAGGAAAATCAAGCAGTTCCTACCTTTTGACTTGCTGAAAACAGTTGTCATAGCCCCTTTGTTATCCAGAGTGGATTACTGTAATAGTCTGTACCAAAATCTTCCAAAATGTTTACTGTATAAATTACAGATCCTTCAAAACTCGGCTGCTCGGAGGTGCTGAAGGTCCCCAGATTTCACTCTGCCTCACAGGCTATCAACAGCTTACACTGGCTGCCTTGAGGAAGTGTATTGTCTTCAAGGCCCTGTGCATCACATACAAGGCTCTTCATAGCTCAGACCCAGCTTATTTGAGGGGAAAATTCAGATGGTATGTGCCAGGCAGGACCCTTTGCTCAGGCTCAGCCAATAATGTGGCAGTTCTCTCCTACAAACTTACCTCCTGGGGAGGTAGGAGCTTTTGTTATCTGTACTGATAAGAAATGGAATCTGCTCCCTCTAGGGGCCCGATTATAATGGAGTTAGGAAAGCATTCCCACCGAATAGGTTTCGGAATGGTTTCCGACCAACCCGAATCAGGAGAGTCCGACCAACCGATTACGATGCATCCGGATGCTTCCAGATACGATTGGGTCAGACTCCCATTGACATCATTGAGAGCCTATGTTCGGACTGAATGCATAGGCTCCCATTGAAGAAATGGGTGGCTGGCACCCCCTGGTGTCTGCCACACTGTGCATGGCTGGTAATGGGGGACCCATGGGTACCCTCACGGACCCGATTGGGAAGGCTCCAGGTACAGGGGGGGGCCCGCTAAGGGCCCTCAATGTCTGATTCCAACTGCCAATTCGAGTCGGATGGCACGATGTCAGAAAGGCTGTCTGAATCCAGCATTTTAATCGGTCATTCGGAAACATGACCCTTAGAGACGTACAATTCTGCTCCGTACAGCTCGGTCATTCCAAATGCCGTCGGGTTTGGATTGGGATATTCCTAATGCCTAACTTACATCATAATCGGTCGGTTGGAAACCTTTTCGATTCGAGCGGAAAGACACATTCCCGATCCGATTTGGATGGGGCAAATGCCGTTAGGAGGCCTTCCTAACAGCATCGTAATCAGGCCATAGAACCGAAAACAGCCTCGACCCTGATCCTGTTCCGAAAGTCTGAAAAAACCTAGTCAATAGCAGCTGTAGCTGTTCACTGACTTCTGTCACTTAGAGCCTAGATGCCTCAAGGCATTTGTTCGCGCTCTACAAAAACTTTAATCAAATCAAAAATCTGGATGGCTCTACAAAGCAATCCAGGAAGAGCATCCAGAAAAACATATAATATCGAAATTCTAATTTGATGTAAAGCTATTTGTCGGTTCCTATTTTTCAATAAACCTCTGGAGTACCCAGTCTTCTTTAAAAGACCAAGGATCTTCTTCCATAGGAGATTTGCTGCCATCTGCAACAAAAGCAGCATACACTACTCTAGGAATAAGCTTTGACAAGGATCCCTTGCTCAGTGGAATCAGGGACACACCTCTGTCTACCATTTATAGCCATAGTGAAATCCTTCTCAATAAAGATACCAGATCCCCAACATACCGGCATTCTTGGATAACCTTCTTGATTGTTTGGCAATTGACTTGACCATTCCTTTAAACCGCCCTATCACCCAAACAACATACCTTGGACTTTGCGCAAATAACTTCAAATGATAAAGGTTTTAATAATGGTCAAGAGTTCTTTAACGAACCACTGGGATAAGGTCACAATAAATCGTGTTGTCTGTAGAAAACAGAGGCAGGACCTGTTCTACTTCCAGTCTGTGAGGGAAGGGATAACTCTTTTCAGCTTCCTGCAAAGGATGAATGATGCTGGAACTTAATTACACCCTTGTTTTACTTCATATCTAGACAGCACCCATTGACAATATTTACTGATATTATATGGACTCTTACCCCATGTTCTTGATGGAGGACCCTAATCAGAGTCCATAACAAACACAGGTAGCCACAGTCCATGAGGTACTCCAGTAGCAAGACAAAGTCTGCTTTGTCAAAGGCTAACAAAAAAGTTTATTTATTGTCACGACCTACCTCCTTCCTATCGTGGCCACCCTGTCTCCCCTCGAAACGGTGCCTGCTGGGGGAGTCGTATCACACTGCTCAGTGCGTCTGTGAGACTTGGGAGCTGTGAAACTACATTTCCCATGATGCCCGGTACATCACGCATGTCACAGGGGTGGCTTGCACGTTGACGGCAGAAAAGCGGAAGAGAATAAAAGAACATCCGCTTCCCCACAACTTTGCCGCTAATTCTGGAGGCTTGCTGATTAAGTTTGTGAAACTCTTTGGTGGTATTTTTATTCTGGAGTCCGGTAAGGGTGTCGTAACACCTCTATAAGATTCTCGTTCCTGTCATTTGAGGTCTCCCTCCCAGCTGTTCCCATCCTTTCCTTCCCTCGCTCGATCACTTCACTGATCTGTGCTATTATAGCATACAGACTTGAAGCTATTGAGAGGTGGGCCATTTTTGAGCATCGTGCCGATCCCGAGGAGTTGGAGACGCGACATTTATGCACCATACCACAGAACAGTTCTTTTTCTCATAACTTGAGATATGTGTTATATGGTGTGCTGTTGCATCACCTGGCTTCATATAGAACAATGCAGAGTTCAATGAAGAGGACCAGTGCAATGTGGTATTGAATGATTCAATATATATTTTTAAATATCTTTCATGGTGGTGTATAAGAAATGAGAGGTGTGCCTATTTGAGGTCTTAGAGCTCTTTACATCAATACTACGCAGAAGCATGCACATAATACAGACAGGGCACTGGAATTATGTGATTCTACAGATGCAACATTTTCTGCCTACTTTTGGATTCATCCCATTTGCCACATAATCCATCTGATACATTTTTGATTTGCATTTAATAAATTGATTCCAGAGAAATACAATACAATGTTAAATAGATAAAAATGATTTAAAAGATTTGTAAAGTCAATAACAAACATTGATGGTATCTGGCAGATAGAAACGAAGCCATTGAATCTGACCAATTCACAATCGCTTGTTAAATCAACATGGGGGTTACACGTTGCTGACACTGAAGAGTTAAACTGGGGAGACAAAAAGAACATGCATCAAATCTTTAAGAGGACAAGAACAAAGATTTGAATTCCAAAGGTTGAAAGATGAGAGATTAGTCCACTTATTGTTCTTGTTCTATAGGCCTCCTGGTTTAAAATTGGCCTAAAATATACATGTTAAGATTTGCTTTAAGACAAAATTGCAAACACCATCTCTTTATTCTCGGACGATGATTAAAATTATGCCGATTATTTTGAACTTCAAAACTTTGAACCTGAATCACATTTTTTTCTATTTCCCCAGAGATATCTTAGTCATTCCATAATCTAATTATTCTAAATCTATTAATATATTGGTAGCGGCATTCTTTAACACATATTAAAAAAATATTCATGTTGTAGAAGAGGTTCCTCATAAACAAGGTGCTTCAAGGAAGATTCGTAATTTATCTTTAACTAGACCACATCTAAATAATTTGCCCATTTCCCAGAATAACAGGCCAATGATATCTAACTCTAATCTTAGAGCTTTCATTGAGCAGCTCTGTCTAACCATTAAGAAGTGTTCTGAGAGAGAACTTTTTACCTGAGACAAAATGACAAATGCAGATACCTTAGAACAATAAAATTAAAGTTGTGGAGATCTTGTCAATTTTTGACTGTCTGGAGAACTAAAGAATTGAAGTAACACACATATTAAATACATTCAATTTATTTATATCCATAGGACACATCTTGCTCCTCACAGGATCCAGTCAAAATATGGTGGAGGAGCTAAGAAGTTGCCCTAGCTGTGCAACTTTAGGGGTAGAATTTGTACAAATAACCTGGGGGTTTCCTGAACTTGTTGGGTTCTGAGGGAAGGTAATTTTACATCTTAATATGACCCTGTCTAGATCACTCACTGATATACCCGTTGTTTGCTTACTTGGCCTCTTCTGTAGGCCAGGCCCCAAGAGGTAGGGAATAGATTTGTCGACTTGTCCCTGTCTTTGGCCAGGTGGCATGTGGCCCTAGCCTGGAAATCACCCAGGGGACCTAGTGTGGAGATATGGGTGTCTGATGTTAGTCGCTGGGCACAGGCTGAAGAAAGGGCACTTCAGAGGTCACAGACCTATTAATTCTCTCTGGAGGGAAGTGGTTGATGAATGGGAGATCCCTGTGGATGAGGGTACAGTTGACATTGAGGAAAAGTAGGCTGTGGGGTGGAGTTCTGGTGGGTGGTGCGTAGATGCTGCTGTAGATAGAATGGGTTGCTTACCCCTGCACCCGATGCTTTTCCGGCCCACAGTAACTAACGTTGTCCTGACATCCTTACACATGCATGGACACAGTTAATGTTTATATTTTATTATGTATATTTTAAATGTGTATTAGTATTATCTTATGGCATTTAGAGATCCTGAAATAACCCCATCCCTGGCAGGTGTTTGTTTGCCTCTGCTGGTAGAGTGTGGGCATATAATTGTAGTTCTAAAAAACTGATTCAGTACTTATTTTGAAATGTATTACTAATAGCTGTAATCCCAGAAATTGGACTCTGAGTTTATTCTGCACTGCATTGTAATATTTTTAATAATGCCAATAAATAAAATTGTTAAATAAATAAACTAAAGAATTGAAGTAAATCTTCACCTACACCAGTGGCATTGGCTGCTTGATTTTTAGCAAATTGCTTTGTGGAAGAATTACTTCTATTTAAGACCCCAAAATACTGGCATTGTGTCACTTCTCAATGGATGATTATTACCAGACCATGAAGTCGTATGGAAGCGGAAGTATTTATGATGTCAACGGTGCGCTACTGACTACGCGCACTGAGTTCTAGGAAATGAAGCCCTGTATTATAGATCTTCAAAGCAAAGCACCAGCAGGGCTGAATACGAATGAGGAGCTTGCTGTGCACTTAGGGAATTAATAGTCATTGTTTACTGTGTATTTAAAGAAAATGTGATTCTGATTATAGACATGTTTTCTCTTCAATTGAATTATTTCCATTAACCCCTTCAGTGCCCGCCCCTTTCCCCGCCCAGTGCCGGCCGTTGCATTAGCGGGCGGGGTCTATGATGAGCTGGACTCGTCATGGGCACAGCGCCACCGCGGCCCATGACGAGTCCAGCTCGTCATGGGCACTGAAGGGGTTAAAGGTCAATTAGGGCACAACATCCAAATGTATTGTATGCCCATACAGGGCTTGATTTATGACATACATAATGAATTTTAGAAGTGATCTCATAATTATGAATTGGTTGCTTTGAGGGCCCATACAGGGCTGAATTGCGATGTAAAAATGAGTCATTGATTGATTGGATGTAATGATATAATTGCATTAATTAAATGAGGTTTTGATGCATACAAAGGCCTGGGAATTGGTACTTGGCCTTTGTAAGATGGTGCCCGTATTTTGACCCAAGTAGTCCGTTTTCAATATCAATGATGTTTTGATTTTTGAAACTTGCTGTGATGCAATATAAAAATGGCCGTTTCCGGCACGCCTGTGACCATCGAGAAAGGCGTCCAGCCGAAACGCGTCTGGTGTGTTTGCAAAATAAAGACTAGCAAACCTTTCCCCATGAGTGCTTGGTTCTTGGAGAAATCGCCGGGAACTTAGAGAAGCAATATATATATATATATATATATATATATATATATATATATATATATATATATATATATATATATATATATTCACTGAAAAAACCATAGGTTTCACACATGTTATAGTTAGCGGAAATTTTACTGATAAAAAACCAATGAAATTCCCCCGTTATAGTTAGTGCAGGCAACTATAACTCACGCGACCGCAATCCTCTGCTGATGCTAATACTGTATTTAGACACTTATTTGCCCATGTCTTCTTCCATAAATTTTTAGCTATACATAGATTACAAATATTTTTTTTTCATAAAGACACATATGTCATCAGCAGAAGATTGCGGTCGCGTGAGTTATAGTTGCCTGCACTAACTATAACGGGGGAATTTCATTGGTTTTTTATCAGTAAAATTTCCGCTAACTATAACATGTGTGAAACCTATGGTTTTTTCAGTGAATTTGCAAGGTTTTTTAAATGCTAATTCCTAACTATAACGTGTGTGAAACCTATGGTTTTTTCAGTGAATTTGTACGTTTTTTTAAATGCTAAGTTACTTTACGCCATTCGTGGCGTGCGCGCCCACTTAACGCAGTTCGTTCCGTGCGCGCACGGTGCGCTTCGCGCACCGTGCGCGCACAGTGAGCACGCGGTGCGCTTTGCGCACCGCGCGCCCACTTTACGCAGTTAGTGCCGTGCACGCACGGTGGGCACGCGGTGCGATGACAAAGCAAGAAAGCACGTCAACAAATCTGTTTCTGCTTTCCTCCGTGACTATGGTATGGGTGCCATTTACCACAACAACTTGCGTTTCAATGATGAAGGGAACAGAGTCTTCCTCTTGAACCTTAGACTCTGCATCGGTACTTACTTGTAGGTACCACTAAAAAATCATTTCATAAACACAACGGCTCTTTTTAGAGCCCCCTAATATCTAAACACTTAAATCTGATTTTCATTTTTTTTTTTTTTTTTTTTCTACCGTACGCTTACCGTAAGCTTACCGTACGCGTACCCCGTGATTTTTTTTAAAATCAATAAATGTTTTTTTTGTACTTTACAGTCCTTCTTTGACCCCCTCACAAATGTAAGGGGGTCTGTAACTCTCCTCATTGCCCCCTTTCCTTGTTTTCACTCTTTTTTTTCTGAGTGAAATACACAAAATGGCGGCCGCCGCTTCCTGGTTTCGGCCGATTCGAATGTTTACTAAGATCTAAGAGCCAATCAGAATCGCGCTCGCGCACGCCACCATACGCTTACCGTAAGCGTACGGTAAGCGTACCGTAAGCGGGCTCAGATATATATATTGATTTAAAGGCTATTTTCTCAGAATCTACTGAACAGATTTACACCAAACCTACAAAAGGCACTTCCTTGACCTAGGGACTACCTCTCTGCCAAATTTTGAGTAATTCTGTTCAGCCGTTCGGGCTGTAGCTCGTTCTAAAGGTCCTATGGAAAAATGCATGGGAAAAACGCGTTTTGGGACCCCCCTTTTATCTCAGCCCCCGCTTGACGGATCCCCCCGAGACTTTCAGGGTAGGAGCGGAGCGTAGCGCCCCACCTATTTTGAGAAATTCGCGAGGATTCGTCGACCGGCGCCAAAGTTATTCAAAATAGAATGTTGCGGTTTTCCTATGGAAACGTGGTCCTAACTATAACTACCTACTGGCGACCACCAGTAGGTAATATATATATATATATATATATATATATATCCTCGAGCACTCTTCCACTCCGCGATTCTGCCACCAGCCACGGAAAAAGAGCACGGACCACAATCCTTTGATACCGATAGTTTTTATTGTCCTTTGGGTTACATCCACAACACAGCAGCCATTACGCGTTTCGTCCCTGCTTGGGGACTTGATCACATGACGCTGAACCACCAATTGTGTTGCACTTTTAAAGGGGGAAGGGCATCGTGTGTTTCAACAGTTTTTTTAAATAAAAAACAAAGAAACTTTATTCACAGTATGTTTGGTTTATCTTTTTCAGTTTGTCTTTTCCTTATTAATTCTTCCCTAGTAATATCAATATTCTCATATCAACTAATATAGATTTAAATATTAATCGTCATAAACTTGCATTTATGATTATATTTGTGTTCACTGTGTCATGTTTAAACAGATCATATTTCATTGATGGAAATAAATGTATAAATACATAAATAAATAGAGTAGTCTATAAATTTATAAAAACATTTCCTGTGTCACAATGACCAAGATAAAATCATGTATAAATATATAAATATATATAAATACATTAAAATCACACAAATGTATAAAATTCTGAGTAAAAGATTAAATAATACTACACAATTTATTACAAGTACAATCATAAAATTCGTTCTGTCTGTTATGACCACCATGGATTGGTTACAATTGACATATTGGGAGCAATAGTTCCCTACGATTAATGGTCATAAACTGGAAAGATTAAGAAAAGACAGATCAGGTAGCCCACTGTAAAATGATATCCGGTACGGCCCTCCACACTGAGATTTTTGTAATTTTTAACTGATTTATTCTTTTTTTGTTTTTTTTGTCTTAATTAGTATTAATATTGTTGTGCAAAATGTGCTTTAATTTAAAACTACTAAAAAGAGTGAAAGGTGCTTGGTAGTAAATATAAAAATATATTTAAGAGAAAGGGAGCAAGTTTAGAAATCATAGTAGCTCAGTAGTTACTATAATATCGGCCGATATATAAATAGTAAAATACTTCTGGAACTTAAAGAAAATACAAGCAATCAGTACAGGTTAGTCAAGTTATCGGCCCCAGATTAAAATCAGGTTTCAGCAAGGAAAAGAGAATTGTGTAAAATATAAATATAAAAATAAATATGTAAATGGTGGAGTTAGAAACCTTGGCATGAGCGTGACAATTATAGACTGGCGTGTAGCTCCTCCGAGCTATTTAATCCATGTGGGTGTTTACTGTCTAGATTTAAGATGTAGTACATTTCCAATATTCTGAGTGTTCTCTCTCTGTTACCCCCTCTTTTGTTTTAGGGACAGAGTCAATGAGGAAGTAACTTAAATCTTTTGGGTTGCCCTCATGTTTCTCCTGGAAATGACGCGCCACTGGATACGCCTGGTCATGATTTTCGATTGCACGTATATGTTGGAGTATTCTCTTGTGCCCCGGGAGAATGGTACTCCCAATGTACCTTAATTTGCATGTACACTCCAAAACATATATTACATGGTCAGTTTTACAATTCAATGATTTGGTAATTTCCTTATTGGGGCCCCCATATGGTGTAGTGTAATTTGTTGTGGAGACCCCGTATTCGCAGGCCTTACAAACCTTACATTTAAAGAATCCCCATCTTTGTGACAACCAAGATCCCTTGGTTCCCACCCCACATGGGTCATTATCCACCAACATATCTTTCATAGATACTCCCCGTCTATATGTGATAGCTGGGCGTTTGGGGAACTTTTTACCAATTATGGGGTCCTGTTTTATGAGGTACCAATTTTTGTTGAGTATTTTCCTTACTGCTCCCTCCTGATGATTATATTGAAAGATAAATCTAAAGTTGTCAGTTAATTCATCGTCAGAGGCTTTTTGTTTTGGGGTTGGACAGATCAGCATATCTCTATCAACCTGGTTGCATTTAGTAAGGGCTTTTTCTAGGCATTTGTTGCTGTAACCTCGCATCTTAAAGCGATTAATGCATTCCTGGTGTGCTATTTTTAGGGATCCACTTTCACTACAAATGCGTTTTATTCGTAGCAATTCACCATAAGGGATGCTTTGGATGAGGTGCTTAGGATGGGAGCTGCTTGCATGCAGAATTGAGTTTCCTGCCGTTGGTTTTCTATGCAGTTTCGTTTCTACCCTCCCTTGTTCTATGTACACCTCCACATCAAGAAATATCACCCCCGTTTTACTGATATTGGAAGTAAATTCTAGGTTTAGGTCATTGATGTTAAGTTGGTCAATGAATTCCCTTGCGCCTTGTTCTGTTCCCTTCCATACCAAAAACAGGTCGTCAATGAACCTAAACCAACATTGAATATTGTTTTTAAAGATATCTTGATATTTGGTCATGAGTACAAGCTCCTCCCACCAGCCCATGTGTAAACATGCGTAGCTGGGGGAGAAGCTTGCACCCATTGCCACCCCGCGTAATTGTTGGTATAACGCGTGCTGGAACATAAATATATTGTTAGTTAGACATAGTTCAACCATGTTAATCAACATTTGATTATGGTCAGCATAGGTGGTTCCTCTTCTTGCCAGGTAATATTTCAATGCACGTAGTCCATCATTGTGTTTGATTGATGTGTACAGCGAGGTTACATCCAACGCAATCAAAAGAAAGTTTTCCTGCCATTTAAGGTCTCTTATTTTCATTAGAAAATCACCTGTGTCTTTAATATAAGAAGCCAGGTTCTGAACAAAGTCTTGTAAAAAGGAATCTACGTATTTGGATGTTTTTTCAAATATACTGTTGCGTGCGGATATGATTGGCCTCCCAGGCGGATTGATTTTATCTTTGTGTATTTTAGGTATGAAGTACAGGATGGGGATAACTGGTTTCTGAGTCCACAGATATTTGTACTCTTCTGTTGTTAACAATCCCATCTCTCGCCAGGCCATTAGTTTCACTCGGTATATTGAGTTTGTTGAGTTCCAAGTTGCTCTATTGCTTGTTGCGTAGCAAGATTTGTCATTTAAGTGGTTCATGGCTTCTTTCAAGTAATTTTCTCTTTTTAATAAAACCACATTACCACCTTTGTCTGCGTTGCGGATTACTATTTCCTTGGTGTTTTTGATTTTTGTCATTAGTTGATGGTATTGCAGTTCTTTGATATTTTTTCTCCTGGTTTGTGTTGCCTTACAGGTTGATTTGTTGAGATTCTTCAAATCAGCAATCACCTGCTCTTGGAAGCTGTCAATTGTATCCTTGATGGTTAGAGGATAGAATTTTGACGGTGGCTTAAAGGGGGTTTGACATCTGCCAGTCCGCTCTATGTTTTGTTGTGATGAGCTTGATATGGCTGCTTGACTAGTTAGATCACTTTCTTGTTGTAAATCATAAAGGGTATCTACTAACTCTTGTGAGTCCAGCGTCGTTTCATTTCCATCTAGCGGTTTTGCTATAGGTGTTTGAGTACTGAGGGCTACCCCACCCGCTGATTTGTTGGATTGTTCATGGAATTTCATTAATTTCAATTTCCTGACGCTTTTGTAAATATCAATTCGGGATTTGGCATAATTTAAGGAGCTTTCAGGGCAAAAAGAGAGTCCTAGGGCCAGTAGTTGTGTTTCCGCCCTATTGAGAGTTAGGTCCGTTAAATTGATTACCGTTGTTTCATTTGTTTCATTTGAGTTAGGACATTCTATTTCTTCCAGTATTTCTTCGGTTGTTTCCTCAATTGCTTTTTGTTTGTTCCTTCTCCGGTTGGCCTTTCTTCTCTCTCTTCGTTTTTTGTTTTTCCCCGATTTCCGCTGTTTTGCTGCTTCCTTGGTCTCAATGATTCTAGGCGTTCCAAACATAAAAAATCGACTTCATCAGTGAGTGAGTGTCTGCGGGAATTTGCCCTTGTTTTATTGCGTGCCCCCATTTCAGATTCACTTTCCACTGTTGAACTATCACCTGACGCCGAGGTCAAATCCTGATATTGATTTTCATAGTTAGTCAGTTGTTTGTTGCTGGTGTTGTCCGCTTTAAGAGCATCATATTTACGAGCGAAAGTGAAAATTCTTCCCTGTTCGTAGTCACAGCGGTCTCTGTGAAACTTGAATGTCTTACGCTCACGTATTATATCTTCCTCCTTTTTTAGACACTTTTTCATTTCACTTTTGAGTTTTTCTGTCTCCTCCTTTTGTTCCATAGAGTCAATTTCCTTTGTAAGGTTATCAATTTCAACTGCCAATCTAGTACAGTCTTTTTCCGCATATTTTACAAGTATAAATAGTAGTTTTCTTGATGATTCTAGATTAGTTTCGGCCCATTCGCGCATCATATCGCGGTCTGGTGCTTCGTAACTTGGGGCGATCAGAATTCTCAGGCCACGGGGTACTCTCCCCACATCAATGTATCTTTGAAGAGACTTCGCCTCCCACCAACGTTTTTGTTCCGTTCTAGAAAGCTTTTCCAATTGCTTGCACTTATCTTTAAGTCCTGCATTAGCCCCCAGTGTTGTTGCATTCTGGGTAATTGAGTTTTGTGTCGGTCCATGTTCATCACTGAACATAGATGCTGCCGCTTCCTCTCTCTCTTTATAAGCGTCTGCTGCTGACATGTTGTTCTGGATGTTTGCCGCTTAGGGCATATGTAAATATCACTTAATAAGTGTTACGGTCACCGGATGTTACACGATATGTTAAGAGGTTTGTTACCGACAACACCGTGTCAGACAAATCGTGTTGTTCCAGCAGTGGATAACCCCACACCCAACTCGGAGCTTAATATATTAGAGCTTAGTATCACACCCCCAGTTAAAAACACAGTGGCACCGCGCTGGCCGCGTCCTCTGACGTTACCCTCGCTTACCTCTGTGTTTTGCGGTGAGTGTTCAACTTGCGCCCGTTCTTTCGTTCCGTTGGGGGACTCGATAGCCAGTAATCCTTCCGGGTTCGTTGTGACGCCCGTTTTCGGGCGAAGACTCCTTTGTGGCTTGAGAGTCCTTTAGGTGGAGGGGTCCGTGTAAAGGACAGGAGGGGTCCAAACCTGTCCGTAATAATCCTCGAGCACTCTTCCACTCCGTGATTCTGCCACCAGCCACGGAAAAAGAGCACGGACCACAATCCTTTGATACCGATAGTTTTTATTGTCCTTTGGGTTACATCCACAACACAGCAGCCATTACGCGTTTCGTCCCTGCTTGGGGACTTGATCACATGACGCTGAACCACCAATTGTGTTGCACTTTTAAAGGGGGAAGGGCATATATATATATATATGGAAATACTCCGTCATTCCTTGCTTTCACTCGCATAGACGGAAACGGACCCTTGAATTGTGCTGTAAATTAGAATTTTATTGCTGCTTCGGCCTGACGCGTTTCGGCTCCAAGGTGAGCCTTGATCACATGACGATATGTATATATATATGTGTGTGTATGTATATATATATATATATATTTTTTTTTTGTTTTGTTCAACAGCACTTCATCGCCGCCGCTCCGTCTCTGTCCTGGGTGCTTTCTCCCGGCAGTGGTGAGCCGCCAAAACACGAAACAACCAAACACGTAAAACGTGTAAAACGGAGAGCACTCCAAGCAAAATCCAGGAAAGATGTTTCTTAAAGCATAAATGCTTTAATTAGCAAGTTCCCCTCCCTTTCCCCGAAACGCTGACAGACGCGTTTCGCCGACTGGCTTTTTCAATGTCAGTTTCCTTTACATTTCGCGGGCACATTTAAACTTAGGTCACATGTCACAAGGTGAGATTTTGACATTGAAGATGGACTTTCAGCAGCATTGTTCGTGAATCCATGGCGGCCATCTTATAGTGACAAATATTACAAGGTAATGTGCCTTTCAATAATACAAACAATATATTTAAAAGTTAAAAATTGGACAGCAATGCAATATGACAAATGTCTTTCTTGTCAAAGAGAAAGGAGAGAAAAACAGATGGTGAATGATAATTTTCAAAACTTATATGCATTTACCATGTATATAAATGTATATGTCCTAAATTAACAGGAACACGTTACATATTTCTCCAGATTAGCGCCGTACGGGGAAAATAATGTATTAAAGAAAAAGAAAAATGTATATTAATCTTTGTCTTACGGTGTGGATAAATGTCCAATTTACACCTCACCCATGTTGCCTAATCTCTCATCTCCTTATATACGAAAATAGAGCCCTGAATGGGCATAGAACCAAATGCTGAGAGAGAGTGCATGACTATTAAGACTTAAAACGGAATTTGAATTTAAACATCTTTCCTGGATTTTTCTTGGAGTGCTCTCCGTTTTACACGTTTTACGTGTTTGGTTGTTTCATATATATATATATATATATATATATATACTCGCGTTTCTCTGTCACACAAAGCTGGCATTGAGGAAGGCAATAAAGCTGAAATGCGTCTGCCAGGTGTTACAGCAGTGGCGTACCTTCAACAAAGCATGATATGCCTAGATGGTGAAAATAAAGCTTTTCTTAATCGTACCTGAGCATGCGTCAGCCCGTTTTTCGTGGAAGCGAGAGTGGTGGAGTATGTGTCAAGCGGTCGGCGCTTGAAAACTTGCACGCCTTTTGGTCTGCTGCTCCGCGACTTGCCAACAAACTTTGGATTGAGCGTATGAGTGTACGCATCGTGGCGCCCCCCCAGTAGCGGCACCTGTGTTGGTACACTGGGGAAAGAGCAGCAGATTGCCTGCTGAAAGGATGATTGGAGGAAAGTCAAATCACCGTCTTCTTGCCGCAGTGGGAGAATGCAGCCTGACAGCTGATGGAGTCAGAGCATTATCATATGAAGGGTACACAGTCACTGAACTATGTCCCCGGATTTGGACTGTGTTTTCCTCATTAGCGGCATGATTTGGCCAACATCCTGCTGCATACAGAGATTTTAATATATCGTGAGTCAAAGGGGACAAAGCACAACAGGCGGAGTGAGTACTATCTTGAACCCGCGGTCCTCTTTTTATGACCACGAGTATCCTCCAATGGGAGTTGATGTGTGAACTTTTAAAATCCCTGCTCGCATTTCTCTGTCACACAAAGCTGGCATTGAGGAAGGCAATAAAGCCAAAACACGTCTGCTAGGTGTTACAGCAGTGGCGAACCTTCAACAAAGCATGATGTGCCTAGATGGTGAAAATAAAGCTTTTCTTAATCGTACCTGAGCATGGGTCAGCCCGTTTTTCGTGGAAGCGTAAGTGGTGGAGTATGTGTCAAGCGGTCGGAGCTTGAAAACTGGCACGCCTCTTGGTCTGGTGCTCCGTGACTTACCGACTAACTTTGGATTGAGCGTATGAGGGTATGCATCGTGGCACCCCCCAGCAGCGGCACTTGTGTTGGTACACTGGGGAAAGAGCAGCAGATTGCCTGCTGAAAGGACGATAGGAGGAAAGCCAAATCACCGTCTTCTTGCCGCAGTGGGAGAATGCAGCCTGACAGCTGACGGAGTCAGAGCATTATCATATGCAGGGTACGCAGTCACTGAACTATGTCCCCTGATTCGGACTGTGTTTTCCTCATTAGCGGCATGATTTGGCCAACATTCTGCTGCATACAGAGATTTTAATATATCGCGAGTCAAAGGGGATAAAGCACAACAGGCGGAGTGAGTACTATCTTGAACCCACAGTCCTCTTTTTATGACCACAAGTATCCTCCAATGGGAGTTGATGTGTGAATTTTTAAAATCCCTGCTCGCGTTTCTCTGTCACGCAAAGTTGGCATAGAGGAAGGCAATAAAGCCGAAACGCGTCTGCCAAGTGTTACAGCAGTGGCGAACCTTCAACAAAGCATGATGTGCCTAGCTGGTGAAAATAAAGCTTTTCTTAATTGTACCTTGTTAGACCTGTCAGCCCTTTGGGTGGTCCCTCCTCATCATTATTTATTTTGTCCCACTTTTGCCTCAAACCCTGTTTGAATTTTTCCTTTTTGGGAACCACCAGACTTTTTAGTGTTGCTGCAGATTCAGGGAGCCATTTTATCTACCCCTGAAACTTCTGTCTGAGGGCCTGGAGCACAAAATGGTGGCCACCTGTGACATCACCAGCATCCACTGGAACCTACCAGCACCTTCCAGAACATTCCGGAACTCTGTGACAGTTGGAGGCGGTTTAGAATGTTGGGAGGTTAAGACAGAGTGTTGGCAGTTGGAGCTGGCAGTTGGCACCTGACTGGTGAAGAGAGAGCAGCACAACAGTGAAGGAGGAAGGAGTGAAGCAGCAGGGGTGGAAACTTGTGCCTGGAGTGGGGTCCATAAACCCACCCTTGATACTAGTCCCTACTGATGGATCCCAGCCTGTAGCCCTGTGTGGGAAGAAGCCAGAAAAACTCATCCTAAGGACCTGGACAGCAGGCACAGGCCTTAGAAGCAGAAAGCAGCAAGATCCTGACCTGGAAACTGGTTTCCCTGGAGTCCGGCGTCGAGTAGCCTAAGACCTGGAGCCCGAGGTGGAGAAGCGGCGCTGACTGAAGAAGCAGACGTCGTACCCGGAGCCGCCTGAGGTCGGGAGAGGGCGCCGACGGAGGTCGTGAGGAATACCAAAGGTCGAGGAGGAAGTTAACCGAGGTCGAGTGAGCGGCGTCATCGGAGGAGTGAAGTCCGCCCTCCGGAGTCGTCGGAGACCGAGGTGAAGTGTACCGGAGGTCGAGAGTGAGGATCGCACTCCGGAGTCGCCCGGAACCTGAGAGGAGGAGCACCGGAGGTCGGGGGTGAGGATCGCACCCCGGAGTCGCCGGAAGTCGACATCGAGGCCAGGCCGGCCGACGTCATCGGAGCCGAGAGCGCCATCGGACCGGAGCCGCCCGAAGTCGACATCGAGTAGAGACTGCCCGACGCCGTCGAATCGGAGGTCGAGATCGAACCGAGGCCGCCGACATCGGACCGGAACCGCCTACCGGCGTCGTCTAGAACTGACATTGTGCCGAGGCCGCCGAGACCGAACCGGAACCGCCTCACGGCATCGACACGACTCCAGCGGCGTCGGAACATCAGAAAAAGGGCAGTAAGTGGAGTAGAGGGCGCCTAAGGCCCTGTGGAGACCTGAGAGACTGCTCTAAGGGGCTAGGGAGGTGCTGGAACCAACCTGACTGTGCCAGGGGTGAATTGGGACTAACCTAGAGAGGTTGTGTGGAGAGAGAAAGCCAGGGCACTGGTATTCCCCCCTTGATCTACCTCAGTTTAGGCCTCAGCCTTGTCCCAGCCAGGGAGTAGAACCCCTCAAGCCTTCCACAACCCTACAAGCTGTGCCTGGGCCAAATCAGCCCTTAGGAATTGAAAAGTGATCTGATTACATGAGTGCTGCTGTATACTTTTAATTATTTATTGGGGGCACTGTATTTATTGTGTTTAACCTATTTATTGCTTCACTATATTTATTGGTCCACAGGACTTGTTGGTGTACAATATTTATTGGTTCAGTATTTATTGCCTCAGAATATTTAATTGCCTGTATTACCTGCACTTATATTTATGTCCCTTGTATTTATGATCATCCCTATTTATTGAATCTTCAGACAGTATTTATTTGACCTGCACTATTTAAGATTTATATATTGTGATTGTCTTATTTATTTTTCCAATCAGCAACTAAGAGAAAAAGATAAAGAAGAATATTTTCATAATTTTTACGGTGTAGAGTCGTTTTTGGAACGGATGCACGCATGGTTATTGTATGGGTATATTGTATGCTTAGCACGGTGCCTGTTTCCTGACCACTCGAGCCAAGCTACCACAGTGTGTTCGGGGAGTCCACCACCACCCTGCGGAGTGGGAGTGGGCTGTTTCCAACATAAATTGGTGTTCAGTGGTGGGATTGAGCTGTGCCTACGTATACTCAACAATAACTGTGGGTAGTCCATAGGCCTACACCGGGAGTTTTCTCAAAGCGGCCTTCCTAATTGTGGGTTTTTGTTTTTTCCAAATTTACTCTGGTGGTGGGAGGAGGTATTATTAAAGGTACCCCCCTGCATTGTTACTACACAAAACCTGTCCTCTAACCTGAGTGGGCAAGATGGAGTTTGTACTAGAACATCTAGAAACGTACACTGTGGCCCAACTCAGGGAGTTTTGCCAGCGGGAGGGGGTGTACTGTCCCCCAGGAGCAAAGAAGGGTGCACTCCAAACCAGCTTAAGGGCTTGGGGGGAGGCACGCCGAGAAAGCAAGGCTGAGGAGGAAGACAGGGATGGAGAGCCTGACCCCGAGGGGGCTGAGATGTACCAACCTGAGGTGGGGAACCTGTCAGCAGGGCCCAGAACCATTTCTAGGAAGGGCAGCAGTGCCTCTAGCGGTGGCTTGTCTGAAGTGGAGCTAACGGACCGGAGGGAGAAAAGACAGCTCACATGGGACTTAGCAAGGCTGGAAAAGGAGAAGGAGGAGCAGAGGATGGCCCATGAATTGCGACTGAAAGAAATAGATCTTCAGATCTTGAGAATCGGGGCACAGCCTGTTCCTAATGGTGGCAGCCAGACCCAAGAGATCACCAGGGAATCTAAACCATACCTGCCAAAGGACATAGTGGCTAACTATGGGGTGGGCGACGATATCGCCAAGTGGCTAGCGGCCTATGAGGTCTCGTTGAGGGCCCATGGGGTTCCAGAGAAGTACTGGGGAGGGGGATTGTATAAGTACATGCCTCCAGCAGGTAGGGATGCTCTATTGGCCCTCGAGGAGGATGAGCAGACCCACTACCCCACCATGAAACTGGCGCTCATCAGAAAGTTTGGACTAACACCTGAAAAGTACAGACAGAAGTTCAGGGGTAGTCACAAACTGGGCACACAGAATTGGGTGGACTTCCTGGACTATGCAAAGAAGGCAATGGAAGGTTGGATTCAGGGCAGTGAAGTGAGGAACTACGAGGAGTTGTTTGACCTAGTACTGAAGGAACACCTGCTCGAGAAATGTTTCCCTGAACTGCGGCAACACCTGGTGGATAGCAAGCTGACCAGTCCCCGGAAGCTTGCTGAGGAGGCGGACATTTGGGCTAGTACCCGGGTGTCCACAAGGGGGACTGGAGGGGATACTCAAAAGGCCGGACAGGGCGCCCCCCAGAAGAAAGAGGGAGGGGAAAAGAAAAAGGAGTTCTCCAAAGGCCCCCAAAATAACTTCCAAGGGAAGGGAACAGGATTCACCTCTAAGGCTAACCCACCCAGAAACCCTAATCCTGGCCAGAGTCAGCAGCCAAGAGTTGTCCATTGCTACGAGTGCGGTGGCGTTGGACACTATAAAGGAGATCCGAAGTGCCAGAAACGACCACCCCCTCCCACTGGAGGAAAGACCCCCGGAGTAGCTAGTGTAGTGCTCGGGGAGGAGATGCCCTTAACTAAGGGAAGGGAGTGGGCGGGTGTCACTTTAGTGTCCCTGGGAGAACGGGAGATGGTTCCTAAGATCCAGGTGCCCGCAAATACCGCAAAGTATGGGCAGTGGGTCACCATCAACGGCCAAAGAGGGGAGGCTCTGAGAGACACAGGAGCCAGTATGACTATGGTGCGTAGTCAACTGGTGTCTCCAGAGCAGGTAATTCCCGATGTACTCCACCCAGCCGTGATGGCTGACGGCAGAACAGGTCACTATCCCGTGGCCGAGGTTCCCTTTGAATGGGGGGGGGTTGCAGGTTCACTTCGAGTTGCCGTAAGCCCTGCCGTGCCAGTCGATTGTCTGCTGGGGAATGATATGGAGCACAACGCTTGGAAGGAGGTGGAATACCGGACTCACACCGAGATGCTGGGTACACCTGACTGGGCCTGTGTTAGCACAAGGTCCGCGACTACCCGAAGAGGGAGTTCGTTTCGGCTGGAGCCTGGAACAAAGGCCCAGCCAGCTGCCAGTCAAGGGAAGAACCGAGGACAGGAGGAGCCTGCCTCGGCGTCTCCACCCCGTAGGACGGATAGGCCACCGGAGGTGGTGGACCAGGAGTCTGCGGAGGGGGACGTTACCAACCTGGAGGACCTACCCATCCCGGCCGAGTGGCACGTGGAGGGAGGCCCGTCCAGGGAGGAATTCTGCCAGGGCCAGAGGGAGTGCCCTACCCTTGAGGGGCTGAGGCGACAGGCCGAAGCCCAGGCAGCAGGGAACGTTGAAGGGAACTACAGTGTTTACTGGGAGGATGGCCTCCTCTACAGTGAACCCAAGGCACCCCTACATGGATCGTCACGAGCCTTGGTAGTTCCTCAACGTTATCGAGCCTTCCTTCTGGAGTTGGCTCACGAGATACCATTGGCAGGACACCTGGGGCAAGACAAGACCTTCGCCCGTCTTGTCCCACACTTTTATTGGCCTCAGATGAAAGTGTCGTCCGATACCTACTGCCGGACATGTGTGTCTTGCCAAGCCAGTGGGAAAACAGGGGTGAAGCTGAAAGCTCCCCTGGAACCACTTCCTGTCGTTAGCACCCCCTTTGAAAGGGTGGGCATCGACATTGTGGGTCCGTTAGATCCGCCAACATCAGCTGGTCACAGGTTTATCCTGGTCCTGGTGGATCATGCCACACGGTACCCAGAGGCAATACCTCTGAGGACCATAACAGCACCTGTTGTGGCTAGGGCCCTGATGGGAATCTTTACCCGAGTGGGTTTTCCCAAGGAAGTTGTGTCCGACAGGGGGACCAACTTCATGTCAGCGTATATGCGGGCGATGTGGAAGGAGTGTGGAGTGACCTACCGGTTCACAACTCCTTACCACCCCCAGACCAATGGTCTGGTGGAGAGGTTTAACAAAACCTTGAAAGGCATGATCAGAAGTCTGCCTGAAAGCCTGCGGAGGAAATGGGACGTCCTCCTACCCTGTTTACTTTTTTCCTACAGGGAAGTGCCACAGAAGGGAGTGGGCTTCAGCCCCTTCGAGCTTCTGTATGGGCACCCTGTACGTGGACCTCTTAACCTGATGAGAGACGGATGGGAAAGAACTCCCAGAAAGCTCCCCCAGGATGTGGTGAGCTACATGCTGGCCTTCCGGAGCCAAATGGCTAAGTTGTGGAAGCAAGCTTCTGACAACTTGGAAGCCAGCCAAGCAGTGATGAAGGCGTGGTATGACCACAATGCTCACCCGGTGGAGTTGGAGCCTGGCCAGAAAGTGTGGGTGATCGAACCGGGAGAGCTTAGTGCCCTCCAGGATCGCTGGTCAGGACCCTTTGAGGTGTTGGAGAAGAAGGGTAAGGCTACCTACTTGGTGGACCTGAAGACCCCTCGTCAGCCCCTGCGGGTGCTGCATGCCAACCGCCTCAAACCCCACCACGAGAGGCCCGAAGTCATCTTGATGATGGTGACTGACGGAGGAGAGGACGTGGAAAGCGAGCCTCTCCCTGATCTGTTTGCGTCTCAAGAAAAGGATGGGTCGGTGGAGGGAGTGATTCTCTCCCCATCTCTAACTCCTGAACAGCAGGAGGACTGTCGCCAGGTCCTGGGGCAGTACTCTTCGTTGTTCTCCCTTGTCCCGGGTAGGACTCACCTGTGCGTCCATGACGTGGACACAGGAGACAGCCCACCTGTGAAGTCCAAGATCTACCGGATGTCAGACAAGGTGAAGGCCAGCATTCATAGTGAAGTCACTAAGATGCTGGAGCTAGGAGTGATTGAACCTTCTAGCAGCCCCTGGTCTAGTCCGGTGGTGTTAGTACCGAAAGCTGCACCACCGGGTGCCCAACCAGAACTGAGGTTCTGTGTGGACTACCGGGGACTGAATTCAGTGACAAAAACTGATGCTCATCCGATCCCTAGGGCGGATGAATTGATTGACCGGCTGGGAGCTGCCCAATATCTAAGTACCTTTGACCTTACTTCAGGGTACTGGCAGATCTCTTTGACTGATGGAGCAAGGGAAAGGTCAGCCTTCTCCACGCCCAATGGCCACTACCAGTTCTGTGTGATGCCCTTTGGGCTCAAGAACGCACCTGCCACGTTTCAGCGCCTGGTAAACCAGATCCTCACCGGAATGGAGAGTTTCTCTGCTGCTTATCTGGATGACATAGCCGTCTTCAGTAACAGCTGGGAGGATCACTTGCGTCACCTGCAAGCTGTTCTCCAGGCCCTGAGACAAGCTGGATTGACGATCAAGGCCAGCAAGTGCCAGATCGGGCAGGGGTCGGTAGTGTACCTTGGACACTTGGTGGGTAGGGGAGCGGTGCAACCCCTCCAGGCGAAGATCGAGGCCATCATGGCCTGGGAACCCCCCAAGACTCAGACTGAGGTCCGAGCATTTTTGGGCCTCACGGGATATTACCGCCGCTTCGTGAAGGGGTACGGTACCATCGTAACCCCCCTCACGGAGCTCACGTCCAAGAAACAACCTCGACGGGTAGTCTGGACGGAGGCCTGTCAGCAGGCCTTTGTGAGATTGAAGAAAGCCATGTGCGAGGCCCCGGTCTTAAGGGCCCCAGACTTTTCCAAGGAGTTCATTGTCCAGACAGATGCATCAGAACATGGCATTGGGGCAGTGTTATCGCAACTCAACGAAGAGGGTCTGGATCAACCCGTGGTCTTCCTATCCCGGAGACTACTTCCCAGGGAACAGAAGTGGAGTGCAATAGAGCGTGAAGCCTTTGCAGTGGTATGGGCTCTGAAGAAGTTGCGGCCATACCTGTTTGGATCGCACTTCCTAGTTCAGACCGACCACAGACCCCTTCGCTGGCTGATGCAGATGAAGGGGGAGAATCCCAAGTTGTTGAGGTGGTCTATTTCCCTACAGGGGATGGACTTTCAGGTGGAACATCGGCCTGGAGTGGACCACGCCAATGCAGACGGTCTCTCAAGGTATTTCCGCCTTAGTGATGAGAACTCCCAAGGGGTTGGGTAGCTCTCCCCACTTTCAGCTGGGGGGGACGCGTGTTAGACCTGTCAGCCCTTTGGGTGGTCCCTCCTCATCATTATTTATTTTGTCCCACTTTTGCCTCAAACCCTGTTTGAATTTTTCCTTTTTGGGAACCACCAGACTTTTTAGTGTTGCTGCAGATTCAGGGAGCCATTTTATCTACCCCTGAAACTTCTGTCTGAGGGCCTGGAGCACAAAATGGTGGCCACCTGTGACATCACCAGCATCCACTGGAACCTACCAGCACCTTCCAGAACATTCCGGAACTCTGTGACAGTTGGAGGCGGTTTAGAATGTTGGGAGGTTAAGACAGAGTGTTGGCAGTTGGAGCTGGCAGTTGGCACCTGACTGGTGAAGAGAGAGCAGCACAACAGTGAAGGAGGAAGGAGTGAAGCAGCAGGGGTGGAAACTTGTGCCTGGAGTGGGGTCCATAAACCCACCCTTGATACTAGTCCCTACTGATGGATCCCAGCCTGTAGCCCTGTGTGGGAAGAAGCCAGAAAAACTCATCCTAAGGACCTGGACAGCAGGCACAGGCCTTAGAAGCAGAAAGCAGCAAGATCCTGACCTGGAAACTGGTTTCCCTGGAGTCCGGCGTCGAGTAGCCTAAGACCTGGAGCCCGAGGTGGAGAAGCGGCGCTGACTGAAGAAGCAGACGTCGTACCCGGAGCCGCCTGAGGTCGGGAGAGGGCGCCGACGGAGGTCGTGAGGAATACCAAAGGTCGAGGAGGAAGTTAACCGAGGTCGAGTGAGCGGCGTCATCGGAGGAGTGAAGTCCGCCCTCCGGAGTCGTCGGAGACCGAGGTGAAGTGTACCGGAGGTCGGGAGTGAGGATCGCACTCCGGAGTCGCCCGGAACCTGAGAGGAGGAGCACCGGAGGTCGGGGGTGAGGATCGCACCCCGGAGTCGCCGGAAGTCGACATCGAGGCCAGGCCGGCCGACGTCATCGGAGCCGAGAGCGCCATCGGACCGGAGCCGCCCGAAGTCGACATCGAGTAGAGACTGCCCGACGCCGTCGAATCGGAGGTCGAGATCGAACCGAGGCCGCCGACATCGGACCGGAACCGCCTACCGGCGTCGTCTAGAACTGACATTGTGCCGAGGCCGCCGAGACCGAACCGGAACCGCCTCACGGCATCGACACGACTCCAGCGGCGTCGGAACATCAGAAAAAGGGCAGTAAGTGGAGTAGAGGGCGCCTAAGGCCCTGTGGAGACCTGAGAGACTGCTCTAAGGGGCTAGGGAGGTGCTGGAACCAACCTGACTGTGCCAGGGGTGAATTGGGACTAACCTAGAGAGGTTGTGTGGAGAGAGAAAGCCAGGGCACTGGTATTCCCCCCTTGATCTACCTCAGTTTAGGCCTCAGCCTTGTCCCAGCCAGGGAGTAGAACCCCTCAAGCCTTCCACAACCCTACAAGCTGTGCCTGGGCCAAATCAGCCCTTAGGAATTGAAAAGTGATCTGATTACATGAGTGCTGCTGTATACTTTTAATTATTTATTGGGGGCACTGTATTTATTGTGTTTAACCTATTTATTGCTTCACTATATTTATTGGTCCACAGGACTTGTTGGTGTACAATATTTATTGGTTCAGTATTTATTGCCTCAGAATATTTAATTGCCTGTATTACCTGCACTTATATTTATGTCCCTTGTATTTATGATCATCCCTATTTATTGAATCTTCAGACAGTATTTATTTGACCTGCACTATTTAAGATTTATATATTGTGATTGTCTTATTTATTTTTCCAATCAGCAACTAAGAGAAAAAGATAAAGAAGAATATTTTCATAATTTTTACGGTGTAGAGTCGTTTTTGGAACGGATGCACGCATGGTTATTGTATGGGTATATTGTATGCTTAGCACGGTGCCTGTTTCCTGACCACTCGAGCCAAGCTACCACAGTGTGTTCGGGGAGTCCACCACCACCCTGCGGAGTGGGAGTGGGCTGTTTCCAACATACCTGAGCATGTGTCAGTCCGTTTTTCGTGGAAGCGGGAGTGGTGGAATATATGTACAAAGAACCAGTCTGTTTTCTCTACCAACTTTAAAGGATGTGTCTCAATTGCAGAGGTACGCCACTGAAAATGAAACACAGTTCTGGATTCAGTACAATGTAAAAAAAAGACCCTGAGGTGGTGTGAATAGTCTGCACTAGGTATGCAGTCACACCTACTTGTCAGGATGCATCATGGAGCAGCCCATATTGGTAGGGGTGGTATAATGCCTGCCGCTGCCACCCATTGGTACGCGCTTCACAGTTCAAACCAATTGGCAATCCTGTGCCACATGCCAGTCATACATTATAAGAGAAGGGGTTAAGGTTACACCTGCTGCCCAACCTGCACTTTGGGGACCCTTTGTCCACATCCAGATAGAGTTTATTCAGATGACTGAATGTGAAAATTATTCCTAGAGTCTTTTTCTTGTTTGTATGTTTTTAGGATGGGTTGAATAGTACACCTGTGGCTGCACAGATGCCCTTACAAGAGCTAAGCAGTTACTCTGAGAGTTTTGCCCCAGGTTTGGGGTGCCAAGCTGAACCAGCTGTAACTGAGGCACACACTTCATGTCAGCACTAGTGCAGGCAGTTTGTAAGGTATGCAGAGTCTGTGGGCGAAGTAGAATAGAACACCCTTAAGTGTACCTTTAAGAACAACAAAGCAAAGATATGCCCAGAGACACAGTTAAATTGGCACAATGCTCTGTTACTAGCCCTTTGGCCCTTAAGAGCGATATCTTGACCGAAGATAAAATTGAGCTCGTATGAAATAATCATGGGCAAGTCCATGAGACTCCTAGTCTCTTCTGCCAAGCTGGTTTTCTAGTTAAATGATGATGCTGTCTTACAATATTGTAGAATGCGCATCCAATTTCTTTACAGTTTCTGTTAGCAGCTGCAAGCCACCTTAACTGAGTGTCTCATTGAGGCCTTCCATTCCCTCCAGTGTGGCACATAGGCGCAGATAAAGACTACACTTCAGCCTTGCTGGTGTAAATCAAATCAGATCATGCTCATCACAAGCACAGCTTTCAAATGCTGTGGTCTGATGACTTAGGTCCTGATTTGAAGTTCGGAGGACACGTATTTATTTCATCAGAGTAAAGTATTTCTTTTCCCTGAGGTAGTTTCCGTCCTCCAAATTTTGAGTTGTCCCACAACCCAGAGGACATCTCTTGCAGTTACAGACATAGCGATCACCACAGTTCCTATAAGTGCATTGAAAGTTGATGGGCTGCTCTGTCAACATGATGGAGCTGTGCAGGAAAACCTTCAATCTTTTTGTTATTTTCAAAAATAAATCCCAAGGCAGGATTTTATTATTGATGAAAAAAAACAATGACCCCCCCACTTGCCTTGAGAGTTTATTCCCATGGTGTGGGACTCATTTTACAGTTTTCACAGTCAAGTTTTGCGTGGCGGTGACCGACAATAAAAACTGTCCATTTGTCCGCCCACTCTAAATAGGGTGGGCGGACTAATGGCCAAACCTCCAACTGCTCTTTGTTGGGTTGTGGAAGGTATATGATGGAGATGGAGTAGTTTCCGTCGTCAACATACTGATGGTATGACAGGTGCAACAGAGTACCCTCTATACTGAACTATAAGTCAGGCCCTTAGATCGACTATCCCCACTGCAAGCAGGTCACTCCTCCCAGACACAATTGTGCTCCTGTCGCTGCTTCAGGGCCCATGCCTGGCCACAGACATTTTGCCATAACTGTTTGTGCTTTGGCCCCTTCATGTGCTGGGAGGCCAACTTCTCTGTGTCACCTTCTTTGCCTGCTCCACCCCGACACATGATGCTGCCTACACAGCCTCTCATCATTACTACCTGCGTACGAGGTTGCAACTTCCCTCCCCTGTAGGTCTGTCCTGCTGTCTTCATTGCTGCTTTGAGCATCTGGCTGGGGGTAGGATACATTTGTGCAGCAGAACAGGGAATTATCACAAGACCGAACTGTACAGAACCATCCCTTGCATGGAGCCTCTACTCGGTTTACAAGGTAAATCCTAAGTGGAGTTGCTGGAAAACTACAGACTGTCCATTAACTATTCATCCTTTTGGAATTGTGTCATCATGTTGATTCACATGGGAGGTAGCATTCCTTTGATTGATGTGCTCATTAGTTTTAATGGCACTTGCCTTAATCTTTTCTACTTTGAGCATTGACTACCAGTGTGTTGGCATCTTCCCCTCTTTCTTCCCAGACATGGAAAATGTTCAACAATCCTTTCAATCAATCAATCTGGGAATTTTAAGCGCGCTACTCACCCGTGAGGGTCTCAAGGCGCTGAGTGGGGGGGTCCGCAGGTCTGTTTAGCCGAAGAGCCAGGTGTTGAGGGTTTTCCTGAAGGTGTTCAGGGAGGAGGCGCATCTGATGTCTGCCAGTAGCTTGTTCCAGGTCTTGGCTGCAATGTCAGAGCAGGATCTTCCACCTGCTCTGGCTCTGTGGATGAGCGGGGTTTCAGCCAGTGCGAGATTGGAAGATCGGAGGTTTCTTTTGGGTACGTGGAAGTTGATTCTGTCGTTGAGGTATTTGAGTCCGTTGTTGTGTAGGCATTTGTAGGCGTGAGTGAGAATTTTGAAAGTGACTCTTTTCTCCAGAGGGAATGAGTGGAGACTTCGTATCTGTTGGCTGATGTGTTCTTGTCGGGGAATGCTGAGGACAAGTCTGGCGGCGGTGTTCGTATTGTCGGGAGTTTGTGGAGTAGGACTTGTTAATGCCGGTGTCAAGTGCGTTGCCATAGTCTAGTTTGCTGGTGATGAGTGCATGGGTGACTGTCTTCCTTGACTCAGGGGGGATCCACTTGAAGGTCTTGCGGAGGATGCGGAGGGTGTTGAAGCAGCTGGAGGTGACAGTGTTGACTTGTCGTTTCATGGTGAGTGATGAGTCGAGTACGATGCCGAGGTTCTTGGCGTGGTCTGAGGGGTAGGTGGTCTTCCGAGGGCGGTCGGCCACCAGGTGCCGTCCCATGCAGAAGGGTTGGTACCGAGGACGAGGACTTCTGTCTTCTTGGTCGTTGAGCTGCAGGCAGCTGGTGGTCATCCAGACTGCGACGTCTTGCATTCCTTTCTGGAAGTTGAGTTTGGTAGTGGTGGGGTCTTTGGTGAGGGAGAGGATGAGCTGGGTGTCGTCGGCGTAGGATACGATGTTGAGGCCGTGTTGTCGGATGATGGCTGCGAGGGGGGCCATGTAGATGTTAAAGAGGGTGGGGCTCAGTGATGAGCCCTGTGGGACTCCGCAGGTGATTTTCGTGGGGTTGGAGAGGAAGGGTGGGAGTCTGATCCTTTGGCTTCTTCCAGTGAGGAATGATCAGATCCAGTCCTGGGCTGTTCCTTGTATGCCTGCGTCATGTAGTCTGACGACTAGTGTGCTGTGGGAGATGGTGTCGAAGGCTACTGATAGGTCAAGTAGGATGAGGGGCTGCGGAGTGGCCTTGGTCCTTTGAACCACAATATTCGAAATGCGACTCATCTTGCGAGGACTGAGCAAGGATGTAATGGTGAACATTAAGGAGCAAATGTCTCCAGTATTTTTGTTGAACATAGCAAGTTGGATTTAACAGTGGAGAACATTCCTTTGGAATTACATTGTTTGAGTATCGCTTTACCCATGGACTATTCTTTCTCAAGTGCCACCCACAAAGAGGAGGTCATTCATACTACATTTGGGGGTCACAAGTTTACCTTTTGACTGCTGTTAGATTGGACTGGAACTTGTTATCCAACATACTTCATTCTACTTATAAGACACTTTTGTGATCATACTTTAAAATGAAAAAGGGGTAATCAGGCTGTATCAGCTACCTCCAGGCATTTTTTAAGAAATAGCAAACGTGGCAACTATGGCTTTAGTGTTAGTTACAGAACAGTTACATGGTTATACCAGGATACCGATCCAAAACAGAATGACAGAAAGATTATCTCTTCATGCCAAAAGGAGAAAGAACTGTGCTGTTGTAAAGACTGAGAATTCCGCTAATCTTCCCAATTAGTATTTTAGCATAAACTAGTAGACAGAGAACATTAAGGAGAGTCTAAAAATACTACATGAGATCCAAAAAGAGTTGTGGTGCAGCGGCCAGGGCAGCTGACTTCAGAGCACAGGGCTCACGGTTCAATCCCCGACTCTGGCGGCAGCTCAGCTCAGCACCCTGTGACTCTGGGCAATAGCTCACTTAATTTCCACAATGGCCCCCAGCGCCTTGAGACCCGTAAGGGTGAGGAGTTTGCGCTTTACAAATACACATTTACAAAGCGGCCCTGGCGTAAGTTCCAACGGCATCAGGATGTGGTTAGGGGAGGTGTTCTGCTTTAAGCTATGAAGAAATTTTAATCCATTATTAGGATTGTTCTAATTGTTATTTTTATTTAAATTGCTTTGAGACTAATATTGTGCATCATCAACGTTCTTGTTAAATTGAAGGTACAATAAGTAGTTTTAAGCTTGCTACCTCTAAAGATGGTGAGGAAAGTGATAATGATTTGATTTACAGGCCCTGTGCACAGCGAGTTGCTTGGTTATCTCGACATAGAGGGTGTTCCCGTAGTCCAACTTGCTGGTGACTAGGGAGTGAGTGGAAGTTTTTCTAGTGTTGCTCGCGAGCCATTTGAAGATCTTCCTCAGCATCTTCAGGGTCTGCAAGAAGGATGCACTGATGGCATCTACTTGTGCAGTCATGTCTAGTTTGCCGTCGATGATTCTGAGGTTCCTGGCATGGGTGCTGGGTGTGGGTTTGAGGTCGGCCGCCACAAGTGGGAGTGACATGGTGAGGTCTTCTTGCCAAAGATCACTACTTCTGGCTTGTTGGTGGTGAGCTTGAGACAGTTGGCTTTCATCCAGTTAGCGAGTTTGGTCTTGCCGGACGTGAACTTCTTTCTTGTTTTGGGGGTATAATCTAAGAGGAAGAATATGAGCTGTGCATCATCAGCATAGGAGAGGATGTTGATGGTGTGTGTATGGATGATGTTGGCTAAACAGATCATGTATGCATTGAAGATTGAGGGCCTGAACGGTGAACCTCGAGGAACTCCACAGATGAGTTTGTGGGCTTCTGAGGAGTAAGGTGCAAAGCTGACAGCTTGTGTTCTATCTGTTAAGAAGGAGCAGATCCAACATTGACTGGTTCCTTGGATGCCAATCAGGTGCAGGTGCCTGGTGAGGAAGGGGTGTGAAACCATGTCAAATGCTGCAGAAAGGTCCAGGAGAACAAGATCTCCTGTGACTCCTTTACCAAGGATTATGCAATATGTCAAAAAGGTAGAAAGGGCAAAATGAAAGGACTGTTTGCAACGAGGTGTAAAGCTAAAAGGTGATACCAACTAGGAATACCAGGAAATACCATTGTAAAAAATCTTTTATTACATGTTTGTGAGATAAAGAATTCCAAATATTTAGACAACTCTCTGTGGAATATTTTAGTCAATAGGGTACACATTTAGGTGATAGTAAACTCAGTTGCCCTTCACACACTAATTGGAAGAATTTACCCAAATGCTCTGACCAAGTGGTATGTCTTCCTGACAAACTCAGTAGCTTATGGCAACAAACCTGTAAAGGAGATAGGGTATTTATGTGGGCCATTGGAGTTCCAAGGTGTTAAAACAACATCAAAAGTGTACATTGCCAAAGATCATTTAAGTTTGCAGGGCTGGCCACAACAGAGAGACCTATTAATAACCCTAGATCCTAACCATCCTGATCATGTTTTGGGGTCCTCAGAAAATAAAGCAAACATGTAACAAGGAGACTACTGGGAAGGGCATTTTCCAGGGGTTTTCTCTACGAACTTGAGTTTGACCAGGGGCTTTGTCCACAAAATAGTGTTGAAGGAGAGTGCTACTTCTAAAGCACAGAAGATGCGTTGTGAGTTGTGTACCAATAGTTATGAGGCATTCTCTGTGAAACGTTATTGGGGAAATTGAAGCCTTAGAATGGTTAAACCCAGTGGTTTTGACCAAAAAAGCCAATGGGAAGGTGTGTTTATGTGTGGATCAGCATGACCTAAACAAATTGATTTGGGTTGCTAGACAGCCTTGCTGTAACATTACAGATAAGTTGATGACAATGAAGGTAGCAAGATTTTCTCCACCTTGTTTTCAGTAGATCACCAAATCTTTTTGCTACCAGACTCCTGACCGCTTACGCCCTTCATTACACCCCATGGGCATACAGGTTTAAGCGTATACAGGTTTAAGAGTATGGCTTTGGGTTGGCCTCAGCTTCAACAGTTTTTCAGAGAGCAATTCACCAATTGTCCCATGGTGAGACAAGCTTAACTTATTTTCAAGATGACCTTCTGGTGTTTGGTGAGAGTAAACATTTTCCTGAGAGAGCCTTGGAGTGGGTATTGAACATCCTGTTTCAATGTGGTTTGACAGTAAGGCTGGACAAATGCGAAGTAGGTGTTAAAGGAGTTGAGTGTCTGGGAAATTGGCTGGGTGAAAAGGGATGGTCTCCAAAAATTAAATAAGTGAAAGCCATTGAGGATGCCCTATCACCTCAGTGTAAGGATCATTTGAGAACGTTCTTGTCACTAGTAGAGTACCACACATGGTTCATTCCATGTTTGCAGATAAGAATAAGGATATGCATAAATTGATGTTAAAGAATGCTAAATTTGCCTGGAGTAATGAGTGTGTGAGTGAATTTGTTAGTTTATGTTTAACTCTTTTATTAGTTTTAATAGGAGTAAGGTAACATCGACGGCATCAGCAGCTTCCGCCTACAACCCTACGGGCCGGCTCGTTACTGACTGGCATATCATCACTCCCATTACTTCCCCAGGGAAGGTCAGGGTTAACACAGCATGTCGCCTACAACCCCTCAGGGCCGGCCGCGTCTCATACCATAGGAGTTTCGATAAGCTGCAACTGACATAGCATGTGTCCTGTGCGATCGGGCCCGTGGGGCACCCGTCGGGGAATCGTCCAAATGTGGCGGGCTAGGGCCTGGTCGCGGCCGCCGGCCTTTCAGCTACAGTTTGCCCCTCGGGGCTGCAATCCGTCGTGATACTCAGAAACAGAACCAAACCCCGTCCCAACTCCCCCTCCCTCCCCCCATCCCCCCACCCGCAACCCTCAATCCCTACCCCCCCCTCCCTAGTCCAGTGCTTGCTCCCCATAATGTCCGCCAGAGTCTGTTGCCCTTTCCAGGGGCCGCCGCTCAGGTCCCATCAACAGGCCCGGTCAAGGGGCGGGGTCTGCCTGCGTGATGAGCCTCAGGAGTCGTAGGTATTTTGGGCAAGTCACTTCTCTAAATTCTGTAGTCAACAGGGATCGGAAGGGCTGCCAAATGTCATTATATGTCTCCGTGTCGCCTGCCACCGTCAACAACAGTTTTTCCATGCCTAACACGTGCCACAGTCTATGCAGTCTATGCAACCAGCCCGTGATCGTAGGGAGTGTGGGCGTACGCCAGTGTACCAGGATATTCTGAATGGCGGACCCCAACGCTATGGCGATCTGCCTGCCCCTGCGGGATTTTAATGGGTACATTAAATCGTTGGGGAGGCCCAGCAAGATATAGGCCGGGAAGCGCGGTAACTCAGTCTTGAAATGGGAGTCTACCTCATCTATCACTTCCGCCCAGTAGGCGGCAAGCAAGGGGCAGTCCCACAGGATATGTGTCAGTGTTCCCGTCTGCCCACAACCCCTCCAACAAGTGTCCTCCCTGCTGCTATCCATAGCGTGTATACGTGCTGGGGTGTAGTACCAGTATGTGGAAACTTTGGTGAAAGTTTCGGTGAGGCCCGTGTGATATGCCGAATGCCTAGCTCTGTAAGCTACCTGTCTCCATTCGTCGTGACTCAGGGTCCTACCCAGCTCCCTCTCCCAGCGCTCGCGACCCGGATTATAAAAGTGCGAGGGGGGCACTTGGAGGAAGCCGTACAGGTCGCTGATGAGTTTAGCGTAAGGGAGGAGTCGTCTATCCGCCGCCTCGCGAACCTGTGGGTGCAATGCCCAGTGGCGAACCTGCAGGTATCGCAGTCTCTCGGTCTCTGGTAGCGCATAATCTTGTCTGAGGTCCGCGAAGGGGATAATCCCTTCTGCATTGTAGAGATGGCATAGAGCCCTGCACCCCGCCTCACGCCAGCGCACTAACGCGCCCCTCTCCATCCCCGGAGTGAAGTCCGGATTATCCATCAAGGGTGTTAACGGGGAGGGAAACGTGGTCAGCCCGTGCGCGAGATTGGTAGCATCCCAAACCTGAAGCTGTACTCTGGTGATAAAAGAGGCGTATAGATTAGCGGGTCGATGAGCCCTGCGTAGAAATGGTACCTCCTGTAGAGGCCTCCCCGCCACCGCCTGATCCTGGAAGAGCCAATGCTTGTCCGACTCCCACCTGCTCCACTCCACCAGGTAACGCAACTGTGCTGCGTAAAAGTATTTGCGTAGGTCCAGGATGCCTAGCCCCCCGGTCTCTGGCGTCAGCAATGAGAGTGCTCTCCTCATTCTGGGTTTCTTGCCCTGCCAGATAAAGCGTCCCAGCTCCGACTGCATCCGCCGGAGCCATCCCACCGGCGGGCGCAGCGGGAGGGCCCGAAACAGATACAGGACCTGGGGCAAGATTGTCATCTTAACTGCCGCCACTCGACCCAGCAACGAAAGAGTGCCACAGTCCCAGCGTGTCAGTTCCTCCTGGATCTTCCGTCCCAGGGCGGTGTAGTTGGCCTGCACCATCTCAGGTAGGGTTGGAGCCAGCAGGACTCCTAAGTAGAGCACCGGTTCCCGAGACCAGACTATTGGGACCCGCTGCTGTAAAAGGGTCCTGGTCGCAGGTGCGAGGGAGAGATCCAGGGCCACCGATTTTCCCATATTCATCTTAAAGCCCGCCACCTCCGCGAAGCAGGTCAATTCGTCAATGCAAGCCGGCAAAGCCGAGAGAGGATCGTCTAAGGAGAGTATCACATCGTCTGCGTACAGGCTGATGGCATGACTAAAGCCACCGAATTTCACCCCTCTCACCGCCGGGTTATCCCGAATCCGCTGTGCGAAGGGCTCCATATACAACGCGAAGAGTAAGGGTGACAGCGGGCATCCCTGTCGCGTGCCTCTTTCAATGTGGAAGCACCTCGAGCTGTACCCGTTGACTCGCACTACGGCCGTTGGGGATCTGTAGCAGTTAAAAATCATGTGACGAAATTTGTCTCTCACCCCCACCTTCTCCAGCACCTGTTCTAGGTACGGCCAGTGCACACGATCGAACGCTTTTTCGGCGTCTATCAGTAGCAACATCCTTTCTCCCCGGACCCTTGATGCCTTCTCAATGAGATGTGTGATTCTCTTGGTATTGTCGACCGTTTGCCTCCCGGGCACGAAGCCCGCCTGGTCCGGGTCGATAAGTCCCGGTAAGAGGGGCACCAGGCGTGCCGCCAAGATCCCTGTGTATAGTTTAAGATCGACATTTAGGAGAGATATCGGCCGGTAGGAGCCACATTGCGATCTATCCTTCCCCGGCTTGGGGATGACCGCGAGGGATGCCCGTAGCAGATCTGGTGGGATTGCGCCCGGCGTCGCGAAGGTGTTGAACAGACGTGTGAGAATCGGTGCCAGTACGGTGCAGAACGTTTTGTAAAAGAGAGACGTGAAGCCGTCCGGCCCCGGGGATTTACCATGTTTGAGACGGGCTATAGCCGATATTACTTCTTCGGCCTTAATGTCTCCCTCTAGTGCCTCCGCCTGTGCGGGTGTTAAGGACGGTAGGGAGACCGAGGTCAGATATCTCTGCGTTGCGAAGGCGTCTGGAGGGTCTCCAGCGTACAGGTCGGCATAGTACCTGCGAAAACTTTCCGCTATGTGCGCGTCCTCTGTAACCGTAGACCCTGTGGGGTCGACGATCTCCTTTACCGTGTGTTTCTGTCGGACGGCCCTGAGCTTGCTCGCCAACAACCTACCGCACCTGTCCCCCCCTGTGTAATAGGCATGCTTGAGGCGCAGTGCCGCATATTCCGCACGATCCAAGTCCAGGGCCGCCAGGAGCTTTCTCGCCCCTTGGAGTTGCCGCCAGATCCGGGGTGCACCCGTCCGACCGTGTATATGTTCTAATTCACGGACCCTCTGCGTGAGTTCCTCCCGTTTCTCCCGCCTGGTGGCATTATCTGCCGAAGCAATCGCGATAAATTCCCCCCGAAGCACCGCTTTCAGAGCCGCCCATTGAGTCGCCCGAGACGTGTCAGGGGTCTCATTATGGGACAGATAATCCTGTATTGCCTTCGTCACTTGCTGGACGACATCTCGTCTAGTGAGCAGTGTGTCCCGCAAACGCCAGACCCTTGGAGAGTATGAGGCCGGTGGCAAACAGAAGGTGGCAGCCACCGGGGCGTGGTCTGATACCGAAATCACCCCCATGTCTGCCTCCGTGGCCAAAGCGTGTACCGGCCCCGAGACCAAAAGGTGGTCCAGCCGTGCATACGTCTTGTGCGCATGCGAGTAGTACGAATAGGTCCGTTCTGTGGGGTGCATTTGCCGCCAGAGGTCCCCCAAACCCATCTCTGCCAGATGTGCTTTACACGCCTTCGAGATTTCCCCGGCTTGTGGGGAGCGTTGCGCGGATCTGTTGGCGGCGCCGTCAAAGACCATGTTGAGGTCGCCCCCAAGGATAACGTGCCTATCCGGTGTAACCGCGATCTCCTCCAGCGCCGCGGTGAGGAAGCGGTCTTGCCGTTCGTTCGGGCTATAAATGGACCCAATCGTGAATGTGAGACCAGCCACTCGGATTCTATAGGCCAGGAGCCTACCCTTCAGTTCTGTTTGTTTGTGAAGTATTTCCCCTCTAAAGCGCCGGGCCACTAGTATCGCCACCCCCGCTGTTTTAGTGTTGCAGGATGAGTAGAATTGAGTAGGGAATGCAGGGGATCGCAATCTGGGACAGTCCTGGGGCAGGAGGTGTGTCTCCTGTAGAAGACAGAGATCCGCCTGGGTGTTTTCCAGCAGAGATAGTACCGCACGGCGTTTGATCGGGTTATTAAGGCCCCTAACATTGAGCGTGACAATTTTAAACGTTGTAGGTGTCATGTTGGAAACTCGACCAGCCCGCCCCTGCCTCCCTGGAGTCTACGGACTTCGCGAGCCAGAGTGTGTGCGCCGCTGCTGCGGCCGTGTGCCTGGGCAGGCACTGTACTCCCCCCACTCCCCTCCCGGGTCCCTCCCAACCCCCAGATCTCGCTCCCTGACCACCCCCTAGCCCGCACCCGCTAACAATTCCCTGAACCCCCACAAACTCACCCCCCCTATGAACTACCAACATCCCTTGAACCCCTTGCACCCTCCCCTCCACACCCAACCCCAAACGTGCACAAACCATAGTCCCAGTCGAGTCCCAGAAGGACAAGTCCGTGGTGAAGTACCTGAGTGGACGTCCAGCCACTGTCCCCTCCCCACGACCCCCCAACCCCCCCCGGTCCCCCAAATCTGCAAGATGAAGTAGGCTATGATGATCTCCCCCCGGAGTGTTCTTACGCCGTCACCGCAGTGTCACTGTTGACAGTGTCCCTAGCGACCTCGAGCACCGCGTCTTCCATGCCGGCTCTGACAGTAGAAGTATCCGGCCTTCCGGCCCGTCCTCGGGAGCGCCGCCTCGACACTCTCTGCCAGCCATCTCTAGTCGAGCGCCCCCGGCGCGGCGTAGACCCTTCTTCCTCCGTTGCAGTAATGCCTAGGACCCCACATGTCTCTTGCAGTGAGCGCAGTTGATGCAGGGCGCCGTTCCATCGGAAGATAAGACGGAAAGGGTGACCCCAGGCATAGGGCGTCTCGTGGTCCCTCAAGAAATCCGTGGCAATCCTGAAGGCCTTACGCTTCTGTAGGGTGATTGCCGATAAGTCCTGGAATAAGGCAACAGGGTGGCCGCGAAAGGTCAGAGACCGTTTCTTCCGTGCCTCAGCCAATATGCGCTCTTTAAGTGGGAATTCCAGAAGGAAGGCCAGAATGTCTGGCGGCGGGGCCGACGTCCGTCTCGGCGGCCCCACCCTGTGAGCTCTGTCTATCCGAACACAGAAGGTCTCCGACTCCCCCAGGATCTCCCTGAAGAGGGCCTGTAGTTAGCCCGCCACATCGGCTCCCTCCTCCGAAGACGGCACTCCCCGGACCCGAATGTTGTTCCTCCGGGACCTGTTTTCAAGATCCTCGTTGTGGGCCTGGAGATCCAGCTGTTGGTCCCGGAGGCGCAGCACCTCCTGCTGTAGCTGTTCGAGTTCTTCGTCTCTTCGGTGGCTTGCGCCCTCCACAGTGGCCACTCCTCCCCCAGGCTATCCACCTCTCTCCTTACCTCCCGCACCTCACCGGCCACTTCCTGCTTCAATGTCTGAAAGTCTTCTCTGAGGGAGCTGAAAAGGGACTCCAGAAAGGATCTAGTGACCGGCGGTTCCACGGCAGGTGCGGACCGCGAGTCCCCGGGAGAGCTCTGCGATGGCTGCCCCCTGTCAGACCTCTGGTGGGCCTTGCCGAGCATCTCGGGGAGGGTGCGATCCCCCTTTTTACTGCTTTTGCCACTCGCCATCGCGGACGCACGTCGCCAGTCTGGGTAGGTCAGGTGTGCTTCGTGTGGTCACAGGTTTCGGTGACCTGCCAGCCGATGCCGCTTTCCTGCTGCCCGTGCTCTCCTCCCCCGCACCAGGCCCGACGGTCTCAGCCGTTCCAGGGATGTCCACCCGTCTGGTCGTGACTCCCTCACTCCTTTGGAGGCGATGCCTGGCCGCGAGGTTCCCTCTAACTCGGGGGTTCCGCTTTACACGCCGCTCCCTGCGAGAGCGCTAATGGGAGGAGTGCTCCGTAGGGGTCCGGGGTCCCCTCTCCCCCTGCCAGGCCACCCCCGCAGCGTCTCAGCCCTTACCAGGCGCGGTCTCTCCATCGCTCGTCCTCCGGGGGGTCCGTCCCCTCCGCTGCAGGGCAAATGGCCTCCACTGGCCCCCTCGGCCGAGTCGGGCCACCCGGTTCCGCCGTGTCGCCTTCAACCCACGGGGCACAGGGATCTTCCCTGGTCCTCGGCTGGTCCCTCTGATGGGTCTCCACAGCGGCAACTTCAGCGGGCGGCCTCGGCTGCAGCGTTCCACCCCGGCGGCAGTGCCGGCATCCCACGCTGACCCCGGCGTCTCTGGGGTCCGCTCCGCCCCGGATCGGCCGTCCCGCCGTCCGCGCTGTCAAGGGGATCGAATTGTAGGGCCTCCCGGCCGTCGGCTTCCACTTGCGCCCCGGTCGCAGCTAGATTCCCCTCCACACCGGCTCGTGCAGGGACGTGAGGGTGCTCCGCTACAGGCCTCACCTCCGGTCCAGCTCAGGGACGCGTCTCGTCCTGCTTCCAGCCGCTTTCCTCTAGTCTCTCCACAGCGAGGTTCTCCCCGTGACTCAAGTGCCGGCGCTACCACCAAGCGGGGAGTTTTGCGCAGTTCAGGCCCAGTCCACACTCCGGTTGCACCACACGCGTCGCTCCGCTAGGCCGCAGGTCTCGGCTCCGCCCTGGCGCCGCTCCCAGCTTTTCGCCGTATCTCTGGTGTCTGGCTGGACTCAAGCGGCCTCCAACGAGCCGTGAAGGTATCGTCGTCCGTCTGCCACCGCTACCATGCCCGTTTCTATCAAAACGAGGGGAGATCGCGCAGAAACGAGCGGTTCAGGGGCCAGAGGGTGCGGGAGCTCGCGGAGAGTGCGACCGCTCACCCCGCTATCTTGGCCACGCCCCCGAATTTGTTAGTTTAAAGAAAGATATTACTGTTGCCCCTACTTTGAAACCTTTCAACACACACCATAAGAGCATCATTACCCGATTTCTAGTAATGTGGGTCTGGGACCTGTATTGAATTGATGCAATATTCTGAAGGGAAGGAGATCACCATAGGGTATGCATCCAGACCTTTGAGAGATGCTGAATTGTTGTACTCCACCTTTGAAAAGGAAACATTTGCGTGTTGGTAGGGTGTGAATCATTTCAGGAGACTTCTTTGGAAAACAGATTTTGAAATCCACACGGATCATTGTCTCTTAGTGGATTTACTGTGAAGGTATTTGACAGAACCTCTGCCAGAATATCCTGTTGAAGATAATAATGCTGGAATTTACCTATAACATGGTGTATGTTCCAGGTAAAATAAAGTTTTGCAGATTATTTGTCCCAGTTGTTGTCAACAGGCGACAGTGAGTGTAGGGTAAATGATGATGAATGGGTGTTGGCATGCATAAACGAAGTAACTACAAGACATTTCTCATGAAGAATTAGTGTAGGCAGTAAAGGAGGATGTGGTCCTGAATGAGCTATTAAGCATATTACAGAAGGATGGATGAAAAAGAGAACTATTTCCAATTTGATTGAGTTTTAGTGAAATGTAAATGAGGAACTGTCGGTAGAAAGAAATTTGATTTAGAGAGGGATTTTGGTTGTACAGAAGGATTGAGTAGCCGTGTTTTTAATATGGCTCAAGAGGGCACATTGGAATAAGTGCTACCAAACTTAGGATGAGTGTTGAATACTGGTTAGACGATGACGTTGAAAGAAGATCGAGAGAGTGCTCTTCATGTTCGTGGAGTGATAAATCTCAGAAGACTGGAATATCCTCCAGAAAAAACAGATAATATGAGTGCTCCCTGGAAACAATTGGATTGAGCATAGCAGGGCCATATAATGTGTTGGGCACTCCTCCCAAGAGTGTTTTGGTCACAGTTGATTATTTTTTTGGAGGAGCTGTAGGAGAGGAAACGTATACCTGAAGTCACAGTAAATGTTAACGAGATACAGTTCTTATCTCAGGACATGAAGGATTTTTTGGTGACAAATAAGGTGGAACACATAAAATCATCAGTTTATTGTCACCAGAGCAGCAAAATGGTTAAAAGGTGGAACAAAATATTGAAGGGGGGGTTTGCACCCGGCTCTTTGTCAAGGCAACAATTGTAAGAGAGACGTGGGTGAATTAGTGTGGGCATAACACATTATGCCTCAGAGTGTCACTGGTAACACCCAGTTTGAAGTTCTCTGGGATAGAAAGCCAAAAATATTCTTAACCAAAGGTGTGGAAAGCTGCAAATCATGGAACAAGGATTTGAGTGATGGTCAGAGTGTCATTATGAAAGTATTGAGTGTAGGTGATTGCTTACATACAAAGGAAAGGGCAAAGGAGTAGCAAGGGTCCATCAAACTCTGACCCAAGGTAAGAAGATCATCTTTTATAAGGTTCTTCAAAGTGAAGGTAATATATGGAACATAAAGAAAATAGCAAGAGTGTCAACATGTCTAGCCAAGAAAGTGAAAGATCAAAGTGTGCTTAACTCAAAATAGTTTCTTCTATCAGGTATTCATGTGCTGCCTTCGAACAGGTTAAGTTGAGCTCCTAAAGGGTTGGAGGGATTTTTAAAATATCGATGCTTGAGGCTTATATCATTAATAGTATATTGTTTGTGTGGTTTTATTTATTTATTTCTGTGAATGTTTCATGGTGTATTTAACTATCTATTGTTTATTATCACTGTTTGCTGTAGGTTTGCTGTAGGTTACCCTACATGTATCAAATTGCCTTTGTTACATGAACTAAAACTTTAGCTTAGTTCCACAAGGTTATTTTCACTCCCATGGGTGACACGAGCAAACTTATTTCAATGCACCAACACTTGAATGTGAAAGATGGCTTAATGTAGACCTGCAGAATTAATACATAGTTGCAGCGGTGTCGCTGCTTTTGGGTTACTAACAGTCCCTAAACAAGGATGAAGGGATGCTGTGACGATTGGAAACAAACCTATTTCATTCTGTTCAATATCACACATATAAACTGTACTAAAAAAGCATTAACTAAAAAGTATTTTATTTCAACAGTCTCATCCTGTTGCTTAGCACTTTTAAAATAATCACATAGAATATCCTAATAACAGCAAGGACAAAATGAAAATTTCTACCATGGTTAAAATGTTATTCCCAAAATGTTACAACCTAAAACCTACTACTATGCGCTACACTAGGAAAGCATGGAGTAGTACAAATTACATCTAGAGTTTCTTAGCAAGAATCACTACACTGCATACTTGTTTACAGCAAAGCGCTGTAGATGTTAAAAGTCGGGAAGGCCATGTTCCCTACGAAAGGTAAACACACGTTGCATCAACTCCTCTCCTCACAGTCTTGGCTTGATATCAGCTTTCTGTAATAAATGTGATACAGCAGCATCTCTGGCAGTCAAGATTTTCTCTGCCAGTATCTTCACATGATAATCTGGGGCGAAGGACCTCTCCTAACAAGTGGTCAAGCATTGGGCCTTTTATAACTTATCTAAGATAGGAGTTGCTGACAACCTTAATAATGTCTGCCATAACTCATGAGCCTCAAGCTGCTAGTCTAAGATGCATTCCTATAAACAAATAATGTAAAAACACGAGAATTCAGACTACATTGTTTATGTTCTTATTCTCGTCTGACCTTGAAATAGAAATAACAAGGCACTTGTCCCAGACTGATGTCGCATCAGGTGTCTTATCCGTGTTTCTCGGAAAGATAAGGACAAACATGTCAATGATTCTGAAACAATAGAGAAATTGGAGCTCTGGTCTGCTCAATATGGAGGTGACTCTTATGATCTTTATGTCATCCCGGGCTTGTGCTTCTGAATTGTGATGTCATGTATGTAGAAGGATTTATCTAATTTAAACAGAAATCCATGCTCTCACAGCGTTAAGATATAAAACATCATGGGCCTGATTAACAAAGGTAAACTTATCATTTTGTATAGGGATATGATTGCTTGCTATTTACAAAGGCATTTAAGATTATTAGCTTTACAAGTAAGGAGTTTCCGCACATAAAAAGATAGGACTGTCCTATCTTTTTGTGCCCGAAAACTTTACACTTATAAATATACTACTCGTATACCCCTTTGTGAATAGCAAGCAATCATAAACTTGTACAAAAGTGTAAGTTTACCTTCGCGAATCAGGCCCTCAGTCTAAAATAATTTCATAACATCTATCATGTACATATAAAGTATAAATGGGTATGGATAAATGTAATTTAGCAAAAGGCATGATAACACAAAATTAAAAGAAGTAATACAATAAGCTGTGCATAAATGTGTTTTAAGCAATAAAGTAATTAAATAAAAAAGACATTATTATAAATGTATTATATGTGTTAATAGGGATGCGTGTTGCTGATCAAAACAGATCAGGCACAATACTGAATATCACCAGAGAAGGAGAGGGGTCCTCCTATGCCAAAGGGACAGGACACGACAAATGACTACAAGTCAAAGTAACAATTTCCCTTTAGAATGTTTTTAGAGCGCACTACCACTCGTTCATCTCAAATGCATACACAACCATACCGTTATCACCAGTGAGTGTAACAAAATTACCAAAGCTAAATTAAAAATGTTTTATTCAGTGGATACCATTTTCATTAATATATTAAAAGACTTTTATACAAAAGTACATTAAAAAGAATACAAAGAAAACAGTAGGATAATTGATATACGATTGTTGTTGCATAGATCAATAGTCACTTCTAGCAAATAACAAACACAAAGTGATATTCATAAAATTAAAAATGGGAGAATATGCTAGACATTAAAAGTTTTTTTGTCATTAGGCACACTAATCAAATAGTAAAGTCAAGGTCAATGCATCATTATATACAGTTCATATTTTGGTGACCAAACCAGTTCGATATAGTGCTTTAAAATGCAGTGCGACGCGTTTCGGTGGTGTAAACTGTTCACACCACCTTCTTCAGGCAAAGATGCTTGATGTATCCCAACACTTCATCTGTAAAAACATCATAGACACCAAAATTCAATGAGTCATAAATTCAAAAATTTAATTTGCATTAGATTTCTTTATTTTAAATTTCACATGATATAATAATGCCAAAGACTTTGTTATCTGGGTAAAAAAGTACATGTATCTGAATATATCTACACATATCCTAGGCTTTCGTTCACACTCAGCCTCTGGTGATATGTAAGAACTTTAAATAACAGTCTCACAAACATACAATTCCCTATTGGAATGATATGATAATAGGTTCAAACTGGCATTCATACTCATTCAATATGCAGATAATTAAAAATCAAACCAATTCTACAATAGTAGCTATAGGAAAAAACCCACCAAAAATGGTGATGAAGCGATAATAAGTTATTAGGGGATCTTGCTCCTCCGCAATGCTATGCCAATTCGCATATATGTCTCATAATTCTTTGTCTATCGTAATAGATCTAAAGGAAGTAATAGACAGGTAAAAGCGTACTTGAAATATCATCTGCTATGCATATACTGTCAAGGTACAAAAAACTGTATTTACAAAATTGTTACCTGCAATACACTTACGCAAAAAAAATATGTGTAGACTGCTCTGGTATTGTGAGACAGTCTTCAAATGGTGGGACCTACTTCTGACCCCCACTTCACCTTGCAATTAAAACCTGGAGCCTGTTAATAGAAAACCCTGTGTAAGCTAGCATCATAATGCACTATGTACAAAGGACTTTTAACTTCAAATTATCTTTGTTGCATTTGAGGTACTAGTTACTCCTCGCATGATACAAACTGGTAACAAAGTGTATCATCGTTGTTCACTATTCCTATTTGAAAGTGGTCTGACAGTCGGAATCTTAGTCTAATATTATTATTGAAAGAGCCCCCCGCGGGGTTGTTATTAACCCTGGGCATAGTACTACGCTATGCTCGTGGATCGTGCGTAGTTTGCGCTACTACGCGAATTGCACGCAGCACAGTGCAAAAACGTGTAGCGGGCATTTTTAGATTGCTCGCGGTCCTCAACGTCAAGTTGGCGACCGCGAGCAAGCAAAATCAACATCCCGGCAAGACTTTTTCCTCGTTCGCGATCAGCAACATCAAGTTGCTGCTCGCGAGCGTGGAAAATAAACCTCCCGGCGAGATTCTCAAAGCAGGGAGGCCAGGTTTCTCATTGCGAGTGATCCTGTATGCTCGCAACCGCTCGCAATGAGAAACTACCAGTCTGCGTTGAGAAATCTGCCGCTCGAGTACAAATCTATTCGAGCAGCAAAAAACGACTGCTTACACTGTGCAAGATGCCGTTTTCAATGATTGCACAGTGTGGATAAGCATCCGGCACTGTGCAAACAGCATTTCCCTACTGCCCTACGCAGTTCGCATAGCTACGCGTAGCGTGCGTAGTGCGAAGTGCACTTCGCATAGCTACGTGTAGCGCTACTACGCAAACTACGCCCAGGGTTAGTTGTTATTCCCACCTATCCATGGCATAATGTTTCCTTACTGGGTATGTATAAGCAATCTGTGACAATTCTACCGCAGACTACCGCCCTATTACTACCACTCTTAAACAGAGTTTCCCTACTTGATGCGTGCTCAACATCTCGCATTGCATAACCATTAATGTTGCAATCTTCTTATGCTCCTCAAATATAGTTTGTTACTCACTCTTAGATGAACAGGTATAGCTATACTCAACCTTTCAAAAGGGACGTTCAAAAGTAATTCATCCTACTGTGCATATGTCTACAAAGTCCAATGAGAGAGTTGGGGATGCTGCAATCTTACGAATACCCGCCATTTCAAATTAGCATCACTGAAATATTACCGGCTCACTTTCTTAAAAAATGGACAGTAAGTCCGACACAGCTGAAAAACTGCCCCCCACCCACTAGAAAAAGCCCACTCACCAGGACTAAATAGCCTCCTGGCACGCTCCAGTCGTCATCTATTTCGTGAGATAACAGAGCGATTCTGGGTTATGCTTTAAATAGGGACCACCCATCAATGGCATAGACATCGAGACAGAATCGAACTTGAAAGTTCCCTGCCATCTTGGAACTTCTACTTCAATAGAGAAACCCTGTCTCTTCTATTGTGTATATTTGATCTTTTGAGCATTGATCAGTATTAATTCTCGTTAATGTAAGAAATTGCCCATTTGAGATTGTGATATAATTGCAGGGTAGTGGGGAAGTATACCCTCAAACATTTCCCGCCATCTTGGAACGTGTACTTCGATAGAGAAACCTTGCCTTTTCTATTGCATATGTTTGATCTTTTGAGCATTAATCAGTATTAATTCTTCTTCATCTAAAAAATTAACTATTTGAAATTGTGATGTAATTACAGGGTTATGGGGATATATATCCCCCTACCTTGTATAGCCCAACATGTGGCTACAACCTATATCTACAACGGGTTTAATAACTATGTCAACCAACTAAACTTATTCAAATAGCAAAAGGACCCTAACATGATGTTCATGTTGCCCAATGAGGGAAATAGAACAGGTGCAGAAGTACTGCTTGAGTACTGGTGACACAGATATAACTTTCTCTTATTATTAATAAAAACAGCTTTACTTGTACATTCGATATAGGATTGTATGTCCCCTGAGATTCATACCTTGACTTTCAATAGCAGACAATTGGCTTCCCATCTTTTGCACAATCCTGACTTAGAGGGAAAAAATATTTATATCTGTCCTCAATTGTTATAGTAAACCTACCTGACCAATTTCTCCCATTCTTCTCTTGTGTTTAATCCCTGTTTTACAGTGTTTAAAATCGAGATTTACCATTGTTCTCTGGCCTTTCTGTTATCTTGCATGTTGCCACCTCTCTTATTCATTAGTACCTTGTTCTAAAATGAACTATTTAAATTGGGTCTCTTTATGACCAATCTCCTGAAAGTGCAACACTAATGGAGCATTCAGCTTGTTAGTCTTAATTGCAGATTTATGTTCTAAAAGTCTGAGCCTTAGTTCTCTGCCAGTTTTCCCCACGTAGGCTAGTCTGCAGGGGCATCTTAGGAAATAGATTACATTTTTGCTACAGCAGTTATTGAGAGGGTGTGACACTATATTATATTTTTCTACACTATGCATGAGGGCATATAAAACAATTGCTGCATCATGTGTTGCCCTTCACTATGGTGTTATCAATAGTCTTTTGTCTATTTCCTGATCCATCTCTGTAAGTATGTACCAACTGGCTGCATAAGTCCTTATTCCTTTTATACGCAAACAGCGGTCTCTCTAGCTTGATTTCTTCCTCAGCATTTAAGATATTCCAATGTCTATTTATGACATTTTTGATTTTATTGCTAATGCCATAGTACTGGCTCACAAAGACAACCTTGATGCGTTGACCTTGACTTTACCTTTTTATTAATGCACCTAATGACAAAAGAACTTTTCAATGTCTAGCATATTCTCCCATTTTGAATTTTATGAATATCACTTTGTGACTGTTATTTGCTAGAAGTGATCATTGATTTATGGAACAACAATCATATATCAATTATCCTACTGTTTTCTTTGTGTTCTTTTTAATGTACTTTGGTATAAAAGTCTTTTAATATATTAATGAAAATGGTATCCACTTAATAAAACATTTTTAATTTAGCTTTGGAAATTTTGTTACACTCACTGGTGATAACGGTATGGTTGCGTATGCATGTGAGATGAACGAGTGGTAGTGCGCTCTAAAAATATTCCATAGGGAAAATGTTTCTTTGACTTGCAGACAATACTAATTATATGTCAATTAATAATAATGTTGTCATTAAAAGGAAAAAGCCAAAAAAACAAAAAAAGAGTCTGTTTAAGCATTTCAGTTTCACGATACAGTATATGTGTTAAAGTTAGAATCCTGTGAATCAAAATTGTTATCAATCCTAATCCATGGATACTTCATCTTCTTCAGATACGCACACAGCATACGTGTGGTTGTAGAGAAAACCAGCCAAGGCATTCTTATTGTCATTAACTCGCACATCAGATGGACCAGCGAGCTGTTGTAATTCCAAAGCACTCAGTGGTGGTGAGCATACTTCATTTGGATGCTTGAATGATAATTGTGAGTCAAGTCAGTCATCGAGCAGCTCATCAAAGAGTGATACTGGTGAAATTAATCCATCATAATAACATCTTGCAGTTGGGACAGATGCATTGCTTGGCATTGTCTCTTCTGTGATTGCAACGGTTGCTGGAGCATTTCCACGTTTAGGAAAGAAACTCGGGGTCGATCTAGATGTAGATCCAAGGCAATTTTAGCTGGACAGTTCATACACCAGAACACAGGTTTTACTCGTGTAGTGTCAATTTTGTAAAAATACAGCATCCAGTTTTCGTTAAGTTCGGAAACCCAAGCATATCTCAAATAGCATGCTAGGGTTTCTCTGCATCTTTGCTCAATTGATAAGTGTACTAAAAATTACTGATTTCCTCATCGGATCAAGAGAAATATGACAATAGCACAGCCCATGAGCAGTAGATTAGTCAGTACTCCTCCATAAATCGAGAATAAAGAGTAAAAAAAGGATGGTCTCAGTCCAAACACTGCTTTAAATCCAGTCACTAGACCAGATCCAATTTCTTAAAAGATGCACAATAGCAGTTGTTGATGAATTAAAGATCATATGCATGATCTAAGCAAAGTGAGTTTAGTATTGTGTTTGTAAGAGCAGTTCTGGCCATCTGTAAGTTGTACGTTTCTACTGCAGAAGTCAGACGGACTTACTTTTGTAGTAACAAAGCCATTAATTTGCTAATTTTGTCACAAACGCATGCCTCTCATATCCAGACTAGGCCAAGGGACATTTCTGATAACATGTTGAGGTGGTGGGTACAAGATTCTTCGACAGAACTGTATTGTTTTAGAAAATATAATCATGTAGACTTAGCCAAGTTCCAATCCGCAATAAGTAGCATTGGTTAACATTAAATAAGAAACATTGTTCAGTGGTTCATGCTGTGTGGGAATGGAGGAAGTAGGAGTAAATGATAAAACACAACTTAACCCTGGCATCAATGCACTATACATTCTATGCAACTAAATTGAATTACACAGAAGAGAGTGATCCATAGGATTTCTGCAGCTGGAGGCGATAATAAACAAATGTTCATCTTCATCTAAGCACATCAGAAAAAGGAAATTTCCATGAATGGATAATATATGAATTTGTGCATTGTTTCATACAAGCCTAATGATTTGTATTTCTGGCAGTCATGGAAATGAAAAATTGTAATCTGTAGAGAAATAATACTGTGTATTAGCCATGTAATAGGTGTACGGTCCCCATCTGAAAATGGTGCTTCTTCCACTTGTTTGATACTCAAAAGAATGTATGTGGATTCTTTTTTTAGCCATTGTCTTTTGTGTCAAGGTAAAATTATAAGGCAAAAAAATGGTTGTTTTGTTCAGAAGTTGCGAAGACACAAAACCTGATCTGAGTGTCTGTAAAGCCCAATTTAGTTGCATATTAACTCTTATCTGAGCCTGTCCATGTTGTAATAGATCCAAGTTTCCTTTGAGAAGATCTAAGGCTGAGGGCATGATGTGGTTAAATGAGTACACTATCTTAGAATGCAGATGCTTGCCATTGTTGATAACTTTAAAAATTGTTTGCAGGTTTTCTTGCTCTACCTGCCAAATTCTCTCTGCATCTTCTATTTCTGAGTATTCATGCAATTAATTATAAATGGCATATATTAATAGATTAAAAGCGCAATGGCAGGCTGCCAGAGTTCATTCTATATTAGGCTCAGATGGTACTGAGCAGAGAGGGGACGCCCAGATAGTTTCTGCATTCCGAGATTTTTATAGCAAACTACATAGCCAGGATCTTCCTGCAGATTACCCTGGCCTAGACCTTTGAAATGCTCACAGCCCGAAAATAACCCCAGCACAGATGACATATTTAGACCATCCAATACAGATTGAGGAGGTTATCTCTATTATTGCCTGACAGAAACCTCTGAAATCGCCAGGCCAAAATGGATTTCCCAGCACTCCGTTGTAAAACTTTTTGAACTTCTCTTGCTCCCCTATTAACCAGGCTGTTTAACTCTATTGAGAGACCAGTAGGGATAAACAGAAATGTGCCTCTTATCAACCGATATCTCTACTTAACGTTGACAGCAAGCTATTCACTATGATCTTGACTACCCTCCTGGGTGCCCTCCTTCCCAACATCATAGTAGCGGACCAGGCTGGCTTCGTACCTCATCATCAATGTACCAAAAATACAAAAAGAGTTCTTCATCATACTGACAAAGCCCAGCGCTCAGACCGGTGAATGAATTCTTTTGGCTGTAGATGCCGAGAAGGCATTCAATCGGATCCACTGGCCGTATTTGTGAGAGACCCTTTAACATTTTGGGAGTGGAGCACAGTTTTGCTCCTGGATTCTCAGTAATTATGGCCGCCTGACAGCAATGGTCAGAGTGAACGCGCAGATTTCCACTACGCTCCGTTCCCCATCTGAAGAGGCACCCTGCTATTTGCACTCTACTTGGCACCCCTGGTGCAACGGGTCCGTGACAATCCTGGCATTAATGGCAGACTCTTTGGTGGGGAGGAGCATGCCATTAGTCTGTACACTGATGATGTCTTGATGGCCTTGGAACAGACCTCTAGCACCCTCCCAGCCTTTCTAAATGAACTCGAAAGCTTAGGACATGCATCGGGATTTCAGATAAATGTGCATATATCTCAAGCCCTTAATTTCTCTCTCTCGCCCGGCCACTCAACTGGCCCTGTCCTCCAGTTACCCGAAACAGCTACCAAAATAGCCACTTACTGATATCTCACTCCTGTCTGGCTCCATCAGGGTAACCCCATGCGAGAACCCAACTGTTGGTGCGGCTGCGGTTCCCATGAAACTTTATTGCATCTACTGTGAAAATATTTGAAATTATCCACATGCTGTGCCCAAATTTTGGAAGTCGTAGACATTAACTTTAGTACCCAACTACCAAGATTTCCAGCCTATATAATCCTAGGATTCCCCAACCTACTTACATTTATCTTAAAATCACGCAGGGGGCAACAGATAGGGATGGGTCTAGAAGCCTTACATAACATTTTGACTTATTGGGGCTCTGGGCGGATTCCCTATCACCAGGGGTGGCTTCAGCATCTCTGGTATATACTGGGGATGGAAAGATTGACCCTCACTCTTTCGGCACAGGGCGCGTCATACCCTGAGCTCTGGTGCCCTTTCATTGCATTATTATCCTCAGAATACCAAGAGCTTACCTGTCCTAAATATCTTCTCCGTTTGACAGATATTATTCCTAACCCATCATCGGAGAGTACTAACTAGGAGCAGCAATACGCGCGATCACACCAAGAAGGGGGATGCTGGAGTTTGGGGAAATGTTATGCATATTTGCACTGAACTGCAGAGCATTGTGTGCTCATAATAATGCAAAGTTGTTTTGTTAAGGAACTAATAAAAAGATTTGAACCATAAACTGCACATATCCCTGTCGCTATGAAACGTTTATTTTGAATGGGTTTGCTCCCAGGTGGGATCAGATTAATCCATGTTTTCTTTGATTGAGGATAAAGTTCTTTCACAGTGAAAAGACTAGAATGGGCTAACCATCATTGACACTGCTTGCCCACACTATATGTGGTAACATCTATGGGTATGTGTGTGCTATATCGCTGATCAGGGAGATTAGCTTTAAGAGCAAGGGTGTTGGAAAGAAAATTGCGCTTGCATGTGTTTGAATCATAGGACCATAAGGCTAAACCTTCAGGAGGAAACTGAGTGGGATGAAATGTTTCATAATGGATTGTTTCAAGCCCCAAACAGGTGGTCTCCTTGATAGTTTTGCTCAAGAAGATCATTTCTTTAGGCATAATGCATGCTTAAATTAAGGCTTCTTTACCTTCAATTTGCCAACATTTTGATCCCTAAATACTTTTCTCATCATTTTCTCATCATTTTTTCCCCAATACTTTAATCTTGAAACCGTGTGATGTTAATATCACTACAATTCTATCCACCCTAGTTTGGTATACATCTAAATCATCATCAGTGAAATTTATATCAGTGTGTGACAATACCTTGGGATCTGGTTGTAAGTCCTCCAAGATGTGCGCTAAGAATAAGCCATGACTGTTCTAATAGCCCATAAGCAAACACCAAAACTAAAGGCGGTCAGATAATTGCCTTCAGGCTATATGATTTGTCTAATAAACCCATTGGAAATATGCAGAGGCATTTTTCTATGGACATTTTACACTGTAGATGTTCATATATGTGAGTTCAAATTCCTATAGTCTAAAACTATCTTATAGGATCTGTCTTATTTAGAGACCAGAAAAAGGGACATGTTCATTGGTGAAAGACAAGGTGCTATTATTCCTTGATATTACAATTGATCTAAAATTGTTTTTATGTTACACTTTGCTTGTGGCTTTGAAAGGTATTGAGTCTGCACTTGAGGTTCACTCCGTAAGGGAATAACATGGGGAAAAGATTGTTTATCCCACCTTGCTTGGTTCCTGTATAAGGCTGGGTGGGGCCTGTCCAACAGCTCCTTAATAGGTGTAATTTACCTGATGTCTTCAGGTACTATGGGAGGAAAGCTATCCTAATCACTTCCTACCCACTAGGCTCTTCCCTAATAAAGACTGGAGGCCAGTCTTCATCTAGTATGATGTAATAATACTCAGATAAATGAGGCCAGAAGATTGCTTTAATAATTCATGGTAAATCCCCTTCAATTTGTATTTTCTAAATTGTAATCCCTAACAGGAGGATTTAATCGTTTATCTGGAGTCTCAGCTCATATGAACTCATCAGATGAACTCACCACCAGAAACCTCTGAAGCATCTGATGCACTACTAAGACTTCTGCTGCACTGTCTAGAAGCACTCTCGCCCAAGTCTTGTTTTGCAGGAGCATCCATAGTTGTATTGGTATGTTTCTTAGAGACTCCTTCTACTTTCTTCTTCTTAACTGGAGTCTTGCACTCCTATATGTTTTCTTCCCTCTTCATGCTGACTTTCAGTTTCTCATCCTGTTTCACCATTCCTGCTACGCTGTTCCTTTCATTGGTACTCAGAGAGACGCCCTCTCACTTTTGGTTTACCATCAGTGTACTGAAAAGAACATAGAGAGCTGATATCAGAATACTGATACCGTTGTTCCATTTTTTAAAATGTTATCGCAGTCCCTTAAATTATAACTACCACTACTAGGTTCCCGAAACGTGAGCAATCTAGTAATTTATTTATTTATTTATTTATTTTTTTTTGAAAACCTTTATTGATATTTGATCTCAGTTTGTTTCTTCCTACCTTTTGTTGCAGATGTCTCATTAACGGAACCCTCAAAGTCCTTTTTAGCTTTTCATTCCAGCTTACTGGCTCACATGTCTATGGTATCATGACCCACAGAGGTGTAAACTTCTGTAATTCTTTTTAGTAGTTCTTGTGAAATTCTGGAAATGGAACTGCTCCCATTCTCTGGCATATGGCCAGAACCAAAGCTTCTCCCTTAATGTTGCTAAGGATGATTGAGGAAACTAGAGAAAATGTCCCCTTTAACTTCATTCCCAAGTCCAGAGCTCGTTCTGTACTTGTTTCAGACCCTCAGGGAGAACTACCAATAAAGGCGTGCCATGTGTGCTAGTATAAATGCATGCAAATATGCTTCCCCAGGTGAAATATTCCTCTTCAAATGGCACCATTCCAAGAGGAAGACATGTAGCCAGGATTTATGTTTCTCTTGGGGTGTTGTGTGCGGGTAGATCGCTTTGAACTGGTTGGTTTTCCAAGCAATCCAGAGAGCAATTTCAGCACGCTTCATGGGCATTTTACCCGTGATAGTGTTTATAGTTTGTGGACTCATAACTGTACCTATCCCTGAACTACTCGTCCCACTGCAGAGCAGGTTTAAAGTTTATGGTACACAGTATAAATTGTACAAGTCTCCTGTAAAGGTGACTGTGTAATTCACGATCCTGTCAGGCCCTGTTTCTCAGAAGCAATGCTCTCAAGATGCTCTCATTCTACCAGCACTGACTCTGAGTTTTATATTTCACCAGAATATAGATATGGCTAAACGGGGGAAGGGAAGTTAGTGTGAGCACTGCAGGGAAGGATACCTGGAAGAAAATAGGTTAGTCAACAATTCTTAGTTCTACTTTCAAGAAGAATTTTTTCTTGATATTCATAAATCAAAAGCTGTTACATTACTTTTCATGGTTCAAGGCGAGTTCTCAAAACAAGCCTATATATCCAAAGACAAATATCTACTCAGGGGGGGCTAGGAGTTAATTCCCAGTGGGTCTCTCATGCTATGGTTGGTTGATCTCCCTTTACTAGACACTAGTGAAGCTCTAAACATGCTCCCCATCTTCCCATCTTGCCATATTACCAGAATGCTGTTTTTTCCCAATTTGCCAGAAGAATTTCTGCTTGAGCCAGTTAGATGGTGTTCTGTCAGGAAACAGGTGCAGTCTTGGTCTGTACAAAGACCAGAACATTTCTCTGAAATTGAGAAAACCTATTGGCTGTTTGGATCCTCGAAGTGGCAGCCCTTTTCAAAACAAAACGTGAATAGCAAGCGCAGATGAAAGGACACAACCTCTTTACGTAGAGGTGCCATCTCAGAAGGCAGTTTTCTCAAGATGTTCCAGAACTTGCACTTGCTACCAAAGGGAAACAACAATGAAGTCATCAGAGTCAGCACAAACAGCTGAGTCAGCAGGTAATTTGAGCATGTTCCAGACATACAACTCAAAGTCAGCACAAACAGTTGAGTAATCAGGGTCAGCATGTCATTTGAGCATGTTCCAGACAGACACCTACTGCTAAAGGGAAACAACAAATGTCTCAGTAGTGTCAGCACAAACAAATGACTCACTTAGTGAAGTCCCTTACTGGTGATCAGCCCTGGGCGTAGTGGGCGTAGTGGGGCTACGTGGGGCTCCGCGTAGCCCCACTACGCGCCACCCGCTGCCCGCCCGCCCTCATTTTAAAATACTTTAAAGAATAGAAAAAGTAAACAAAAGACCTTACCTGCAGTGCGGCGTCCCGGGGCTCCCTCTTCTTGCTTGCCGGTAACTTCTTCACACAAACGCGCATGCGGGGACATGTGGGGGAACATCTTATAACCTATAGGGAGAGAATTTAATTTACATTATATACATTAACTTTTGTCGCCTATAGATCCCTATTCTCACACATCAAGGCACTCTACCCTCTTGGTCGGCAGACCAATTAGTTGGATTGGTTGATGGTGATTTAGAACCAGCTAAAACACATTTTAAGAATCAGAATCCTTACTTCTCTAAATGAAAAACCACAAACTCGTATTTTCTTGTTAATCAATTTTGTTTATCTAAATTTTCATAATGATTTATATATGCATTTGTTTCGTCAAAGTTTAGAATTTCTAGATAAATTTAAGTAAATCGCAGAACATCATATTTACCAAATTTTGGCTATCTGGTGTCCTCTAATTCATTGGCTCTGCATACCGAGTTTTGTCATAAATTGTCCAAATAAAACAGGCCAAGGCTCAAAGTCCAAAGTCCTCTGCTCAGCAAGCTACAGTCCCAAATTTATCAAAGGACCAGAAATCGTGCAAGCATCTATCATAGCCTGTGGGATTTTGAAAGGTTGCAGTCATCAAACGGTCGGGCAGCATCTGGACCATCAAGAAAAAGGCGTCGCTGTGTGTAATTTCTAACCCACTACCCTTTTTATAATGAAAACCAGGTTAACATGATACATTTTTAGGCCAAGAACAGTGGTGATTGGCTGGTTGGGATCGTCCGATTCTTATTCCCAGATTCTCAGTACAGTTCGAGGGGTGAGGTCACTAGTCTTGTATCGGCTTGTTCCGGTTTACTGTAAGGTTGATTGTTCCCTTATCTTGGCAAACCACCAAATTCTTATCCTTGACTGGGAACATGATGAGTAAAGGTCGCTAAGAAGTTCACGATACTGTCCTTACATGCGCAGTTGACTCTGCGCCTCACGAGACGGTGGCCACTTCTGCGTGCGGTGTCAGCCACCATCTTGAATTAGGCCCAGATGTCAACATAAGCGAAACAAACACAAAAGAATAATTAATAAATAGAAATAACGATTCTAATGTTAACCCCTTACTAATCCCTTTATGTGTTTGTATTTATCTAGCATATAGCGACATTTAAAGCCATTAAATTCACCTTTTTCGATCCTCCACGAAGATGCAGACGTCACAAAGCAATATATCATGCAATATACTATTATCACATACACTATGGTTAATAAGCGTAACGATTTTAGATACATGAGTTATTTAGCCATGCAAATAGCAGTCTCCCACGTGTAATTTTGTTTTAATAATGTTGATTAGTATACATGCAGCACTCGTTTAATAATATTATGATTAATAGATTATCTAATTAGTATTTTCATGCAAAATAGAGGAGGAATACAAAATTTTGCACTACCTGCTCTATCACTGGTATGGGTGTTAAAGCGCACAAAACAATAACAATAAAGATATTAGGTTAATACAACATATCTTGTTGTTTAAGCATTGGTACATTATTGGTACAAACATGCTGATGAGATGGACTTTTAATACTTGTTCTAATGCTTGCAGCAAGTAGTTTGTGACAGATCTCTACAACATCAGCAAGTTCTAATATGTCATGACACGGAACGAGTATGTAACCAGTTAGTACTGGCCACATAGCCCCTTCATTGCTCAGGGGTCCTAAATGGACATTCCTGGGCGTATGTCGTGACTGGCCAACAAACCAGTTTTGATGTTCCTGGTAAGTCAAAGGAGTTTCCAGTTCCTAATATCCCCTATAATGTGTAGGGGGTGCTACAGCCTGAAACTGCCCTGAGGGAGCATCTATAGCTTCAAACTCAACCATGAATGAAACGTCTCAAAAGTACACGGTGATTTGGTGATTATATCACCACACTACCTAAAATTTTGTAAAATGTTCTTATAAAAAGACATTAATTAAAATTTCACAAGTTTTGTTAGTTCACATTTCTGTTTCACCAATCTCTTCTTCTTTTGCTCTTCTATACATACTATCTTTCATCTCTTCTAATTCTACTTCTTCAAATTCTCTTTCTCGTCTTTTATTCTCTTTCTTCTTCAAAGTTTCTCTTTTTATGTTTTTATGTATTTTCTTTCTTTTGCAATGTAAACATCCTAGTCTTAGAATTAATACAAAAAATATTACACATGTTAATGGAAATAGGATCTTACCTATCAATGTATTACCTAGTTTTAATAGGAAATCTTTAATAAGAGAGAATTTCTTTCCAATCTTTTCCCAAACACCTTCAACCTCCAGTGGTGCAATTTCTTCATGCAAATCAGTTATATTTTTAATTTAGGTCTTTAGAGCTTGACTTTCGTCAGGAATGTAAGTACAACAATGTTGAACTTTTCAGCATTCCACAGACTCCACCCTCTTTCGCCAAAATTATGTAAAGGGCAAGTCGATTTTGCATTACCATGGCTCGCATGGCAACCATCTCAGTATTTACCAATAAAAATCCTCCAGCGGTGCTTGTTGACACTGCTGGTATCAATGCTCCAAAAATGTCTCCTACAATTTCTGACCAAGTTTCTCTTTTTCTACATGTTAGTTGGCTACCTAACTCATGCACACCATCTTTTCCTCTTCCCACATGGAATATGTTTGGGAAAACCAGGCAAACAGTAATATGCTTTGTTCCCACAGATAAAATATAAACCAGGAAAGACTGGATCATTTCCTCCTTTAAAACCCCATCCACCCATGATTCGATATGTATCATGGCAATCACTTGTGCCTACAAAATAATTATCATATGCAGTTTGATTCCTTCTAATACACAACTTTCCTTTCTGAGGCCAATCTAAAGCCATTGTTTGACTAGCTTCTCCCTTCAAATGCTTTTCTCTTTCAACATCCCAAACTGTCTTTTCTTCTTTTCCTTCAGGTATTTTCCATTGCATCTTTAATCTCCTTTCTTCAACCATATCTAAGAAAATCCTTTCCTCCTTCTTTAAGCTGCAAGTTAGATTATTTCTAAATATAGACTATAATGTTAGTTCTTTAGTTTCTAAGAAAAATTCACCTAACACCTTTGCAGGCTTTACTTTATTTAATTTTTTAACTACAGGTACTTGTGAAAATATGTTATCTACATCTGAAAAATAATATTCTAATTTCCCTATTTTGTAAAACAACCTGGCTATTACACTACATGTTATTCCATATGTTACTGGGAGGTGATGATAGGTCACTCTCTCAGACACAGATGCAGGTAACTGCATGCAGACGTAGCAGTCCCTCACGTCCATCGTCTTTACATATTCGTATAGAAATTTTGAAAATACATTGTTAGAGAAATCATTTATAGACCTGTCTTTATGTAAATAATTTCTATCTATCTTAGTCGGATATACTTTCTGAATCTTTTCTACATTAGTTCTATTCTCACTATGTCCTTCTATTGTTTCTAGTGTAACCTTAAATGAAATCATTAAAGCCAACGCACTTCATAGAAGCATTAGTAATCCTGTACAACAACACATTTTAAACCATCTTCTAAGAAATACACATTTAGCTTTTCTACTTTCTGTGTTTGCCATTTAGAAAAATGATCAGTGTCTTTTGACTTAGCCTCTTCTACTTCACAACTAGTTTTTGTCTAACCCAAGGCTCTAATCACCTACTTGGTTCTATCAGTTATGTCTTTTACAGTAAATTGTTGTCTTTCCATTTGGATCACTTTTGGTCTTTTCAGTTCGGCATTTGATCGTCTTTCACTTTTCTTTCATAATCTTGATACATAACTTCCCGAACATCCGTCTCTTTTCCAATACAAGATAACTCTCAGGATTTCTGATTCTTCGTCTTCCTCAACCACTTCTGGTACAGTCACCTCTGGATTTCCTTGGCTATCCGCCTCTTCTTTTATTTCAGGCAGTGCCACATATGACAATTCCGGCGACTTATACTTCTGGTTCGGTTTTCTCGTTCTCTTATTTTCCTCTGCTGTCGTTTTTTCCCCGTCTTTCAATTTTTCTTGACTAGATACTTCATTCACTTGTTCAGCTCTAGATTAATTCACTTGTGTCAATCTGTATCTCAATCTCTTTATTTTGTTTGGCCAGATTTCATCTCTTGCTGATCTTTTCAATTTATTTCCCTTTTCATTTTTCTCAGCTCTCCATGCTCTCTTTCTCAGGACTCGACCTTCTGGTACTTCTTCATCACTGTCCTCTGATTCTGTTTCAACTTGACTTTTACTTTCAGCTGTTCTTCTTTCCACCACTTCTTTTATTTTCCCTACTTCTGTCCCTCCTCATGTTTCTTCCACACAATCTTCCTGCTGAGTAACCGTCCCTTCCTCTAACTGGATGTTTGAATTCCCTACAACTCCTCGGGGGTCGCCCACAAAAATCTTCCCTCACTTTCTGTATCTGGCACCTGACCATCTACATTTGTTACTTCAGGTGGAATTTCTACCAAGTTTCCATCAGAAACTTCCTTATCAAAAATGTCTTTAATTGTCTCTTCACTGCTTTTCTCTTTTCCAGAATGTAACTGTGTTTGTTCAGTCTTTGAGTCTGAGCTGGTATCAGAAATCTGCAACTTCCTCCTCAAAGGAATGTTCTCTGGAGCAAAAGTCAAATTTGGTTCTGACTCCCCCCTTTCAGGATTTTGTCTTGTTCTTGTGTCCTCAGTATCAGATTCAGAACTGGTTTCTGATTCTTCAAAGTACTCTCCTTCCTTGTTATCCACTGGGTTTGGAATTCGCAAGGTATGACTAGCATGAATCCAATTCTTTTCTCCTGCACACTTCACAGCTGTTGTCGTAGTTAAAACCACTTGTCATGGTTTTCGCCAACGTGGGACCAAACAATTCCTTCTTCTGTGCACTTTAAGTCTCACCCAGTCACCTGGGCTTAGATCATGAGCTGGCTTCTTTTCAAGGGTGGTGGCATCCGATCCAACCTGATTAAACACAGAATGTACGGAGTCAGCCAACCCCTTACAGTAATCCAACGCCAAGTCATCAGATATAGGCAACAGCTTGTTGACAGGTATGAATACATGCCTCATTGCTCTTCCCATCACAATTTCGTGGGGACTCAAACCTGTGTTTATATCTGGAATTGATCTAATAGTCATGAGTACCAGAGGCAAGACATCAGGCCATTTCAAACCTGTGGCTAAACACATCTTTCCCAATCTGTTTTTAATGGTGCCATTTACTTGTTCCACCAAACCAGAAGCCTCTGGGCGATAGGCACAATGTAGTTTTTATGGAAATGTTGTCCTCTATCTGACTCAATTGTGACTGGGAACCCGAATCTAGGGATGAACTCTCTCAATAGTAGTTTGGCTACTGTAATTCCATCACTTCTTCTTGTGGGATATGCTTCTACCCATCTAGAAAACAGACAGACAATCACTAAAACATACCTCAACTGGTTACAAGAGGGCATTTCAATGAAGTCAATTTGCATTCTGGTGAAAGGCCCTCCTTCTCGACCTATCGTTCCTAGACTTACCACTGTTTTTCTTCCAGGATTGAACTGTTGACATATAAGGCATCTTTGACAAAGGCTCTCAGCTACTAGACTAAATTTTGCATTATACCATGTTTGTTTAAACAATCTAATCATTGCATCTCCCCCTACATGTGCTTGTCCATTATACATCCGTGCCATGGCACACACCATGCTGTCAGGCATAACTGGTCTTCCATCCCGATAAACCCACACATGATCTATTTCCCTTGGTGTACATTCTGCTTTTACCCACTGTCTCATTTCCTCATCTCCTGCTTCTTCCTTTAACTGCCTCACTTCTTCCCATGTATTCACAATGTTAGTAAACAATAAGGGACATGAATTCATTTCTTTTTCTTTTGTCCGATTTACAGAATTCTGATTGCGTGCGCAATATTGAGCCATATCGTTAGCAAACTGGTTGCCAGCCGAAATGTAATCTCCAGTCTTCGAATGCGCAGCACATTTCACAACAGCTAATTGCTTAGGCAGCTGTATCACCTCAAGCAATTTCCCAACCACTTCAGCATTCTTTATAGGGGTTCCACTTGAAGTCAAACACCCTCTTGTGACCAAATTTGGCCAAAATCATGCACTACACGGAAGCCATATTGACTATCGGTTATCACAGGCACTCTCACATTCTTTCCCAACTAGCATGCTCTTGTTAACGCAAAATGTTCAGCAACCTGAGCTGACTTTACTCCTTTTAGGCATGACGCTTCCAATACCGCTGCTACTGTGCATACTGCATATGCTGCACTCACAATTCCTTCATCTGTTCTCAAGCATGATCCGTCCACAAACATCACATAGTCACTTTCTGTTAAAGGTACATCTTTTATATCAGGACATGGTTTGGTACAGAAATCAAGTACTTCCAAACAGTCATGATCCACATCGTCTCTGACTTCCACATTCTCAGCATCAGGCAATAACGGATTTACATTCAGACATCTTACAAGGCTCACATTTGTTGCACCTAGGATGACTTTCTCATATTTAGTCAAGCGACTATGTGTCATGAACTGAGTGCGGCTCCTTGTTAAAAGGATTGCCACATCATGAGGTACAAACACTCGCACAGGATATCCCATCACAATTCCTTCACTCTGTTCCAGACTTTTACAGGTGGCTGCTACAGCTTTCAAACAACCAGGCAATGCTACAGCTAAAGGATCTAGTATAGCTGAAAAATATGCAATTGGTCTTCTCAGTTTTCCATGCTTCTGTATTAATACAGAAAGTACACATCCATCTCTTTCGCTGCAGTAGAGTTCAAACTCCTTCTCATAGTCAGGCATACCCAGTGCTGGTGCCTCACACAAACTGTCTCTCAATTGTTTAAAGGCTGTTAACTCTTCTTTATTTAATTCAATGGGGTCTTTTACATCACTTCTCGTCAGGCGTACAAAAGGTTTTGCAATCAGGGAGAAGTTACTTATCCATTGACGACAATATCCAACCATTCCAAGAAACATTCTCACTTCTCTTTGCGTCATTGGTGCTCTCATTCCTTTTATTATCTTGATTCTATCTGCAGTTACTTTTCTCAGTCCTTTTTCAATTTTGTGACCTAAATATTGTACTTCTTTCTGACAGAATTGCAATTTTGATGGGGATACTTGTAGTCCTCCATCTGCCAGATGATTTACCAATGCTATGGTATCCACTACACAAGCTTCTCGAGTTTTTGACGCCACAAGTAGGTCATCAATATATTGCACTAGTACTGAGTTCTCGGGCATCTCTAGATCTTCTAAGGACTTTTTCAATATCTGGTTAAATATTGAGGGGCTCTCTGTATACCCTTGTGGGATTCGGCACCATGCCAAAATACGTTCGCCAAACCAGAATGCAAAAATCTGCTGACTGTCATGATGCAATGGGATGGAAAAGAAAGCATGACACAGGTCAATTACTGTGTACCATTCCGCATCATGAGGAATCTGATTCAAAATCACAGATGGATTTGGTACAATAGGACAACATGACACAACAATTTTGTTTATTTTTCTTAAGTCTTGCACTATTCTAAATGTTCCATTAGGTTTTTTCAGGCCCATAATTGGTGAATTACATGGACTACTCATTATTTATCTCAAAATACCTTGTTTAATCATTTTCTCTATTATAGGAGTAACTCCTTCAATTATTTCGGGTGTCAATTTATACTGAGGAATATTTGGGTAACTTATTCCTTCCTTTATAGTCACTTTTACAGGATCTACGTTTTTCATTAATCCCACATCTTCTCCTGTGAAATCCCAGACTTCCGCTTTTACTGTCTTTTTCAGTTCTTTGGGTAATTCTTCAGGGTTAAATACAGCAAATGCGGCATATAGATATCCCGGCACTCCAAAGTAATACCCTATTTTGACCCGTATATGCAAACTGCATTTGATTTTTATCAGTGTCTCACTGGCAACACACAGAAGTGGGTTTATACAAAAACATTCCTTTTAATGTAGAAAATGCATAATATAGAAATCACAATTTTACAAAATAGGACCTTAAGAACCCAACAAACATAATATTGAAGGGACTGTTTTTAAGCGATGTCCATGGCTTTATGGTCTTGATCCACATGCCCAACAGCCGACACGTGTTTCGTCACACCAGGTGACTTTCTCAAGGCTGTAAAGAAATAACATATTCTCATATGTGTTGTTCCCCTTCATAAATAAAACATAACCCCATTTGTCGGGTATTAGTTCCACCATAGTACTCTTAGAAAGTCTTTAGGTACAATAAGCATTTGTATCAAGAACAAGAAGAGAGTGCTCCAAAGTCAAGGAGAGAGAAATTATATTACCCAGGAGACACTGAATTGTGGTTTTCCTATCTAAATCAAAGAGGTGACCACAAAGAAGAAACAAAGGCCCACTGTGTTACTGTAAAGAAAATTCAAAGTGACTATGAACTCCCACTAGTCTCCAGTGCATAAAATTTGAAATGGCTGACCTTTTAGCACAATATTCCTATTAGTGATTATGTTGTATCTATTCCTGCGAGAAGATTTTGTGCGATCCCAATCCGACCAATGGTCTGTGAAAAGATAATCACAGCACCAAAAGATTATCTTTAAGAAATGTTACAAATCCAAATCCTTGATATTAAACGTTTTCCATTGAGTATGCAAGTAAACTCACTTCCTAATTTATCAAGGATGTCCATATATCCAAGTATTGGGATGTCAAAGATTCGCCTGAAGTGGTGGTTCCAAAAATATGTCCCATATAACTTCTGATTAACAAAAAAGAAGAGGTGCAATTTGAACCACCCATCCGGAATATATACATATTAAAACAATCCTATTCATGAGATCTTCTCATACCTGTTTATATGCTCGTTTTCTTCCTTCACTATAACTGACATGTGTATATAAAGATCAAAGAATAGAATCCAAGATGTGGTGATGCCTTTCTTAATTTCCTCGTGCCATATAATAGTTTATAAAGGTATATGTGACCCTGTAAAATTTAAAAATGTAGTGGTCAAGCAATATATAAATAATCGTGCCTAGTGTAGTGATAACTGCTGACCTCCCCCAATTAGAGATCCACTTACTTTGGGATAACTCGTATAAAACTGCCATTTATTTAGAACATCTTGCAGGCTATAATAGGCCCCTGAAAAGATGTAACAAAAAATATAATAAATCATAAACAAATGGCCACATATAGGTTGAGAGAAGACAAATATAATAACATATAGATCAAAACAAAAGATTGCTTATGGGAAGACTTATTTTGTTTCATCATTGCTATTGCCTTTCTTTGTGAAATGCTCTTAGTTAACCGCTATATGTTCAAAGAACCCCCCATCCACTAAAAAGCAACAAGAGGTGCATGTCGTTTGTCAAACAGTACCCGTTTTTCTTGAAAAGGTTTGGTAACAATGTTACCTAATTATAAGAACCATCAGCTGTCAATCCGAAGTACAAAATAAAAATATATTAGTGACCCGATAGATGTCTAACCCTTTTGCCTATTCAAACTAAAATGCCAATACCCGGCCATAAGCCAAAACGGATGAGAGCAGATAAGTATCCGTAATACATTAGGGTCAAACCCCACCAAATACCGTTAAGACCGTTTACCGATCGTAAGTAAGATAGTATTGGTCATATTATATTTAATGGAAATCTATATTTTCCCGCAGTGTTATAGCAACTCACCGTATATTCAACTTGTAAATCAAAAAGCGTAGACCTCACGGTGGGCGTTTAGTGCAAGGAAATGCGGAGTTCGGCGTTCCCTATATACGCGGTTTGCTTAGAAAAGACCGGAAGTGAATTCGAGTGGGGACTGTTAGTCCCCTTAACTATTTCTCTTCTCTCCTATGTTATCTACATTGTGTGTGGCAGCCATATTTAAAGAGAAAGTAATTCCAAAGAATATATTTAGATTAGCAGTTATCATGCTCGTATTGACTCATAGAAGCTATTTGTTAGAGACAAAACCTCTTTCGTATAATTGATAGAGATGTAAACGGAACAAATTGTGGTTATTAATACTAAAAATAATTTTCTATGGATATTGTGTACTACATTTTAATTGACCAATGCAGGAAATGCAATTCAATAAAGGCACCTAATATCAAAGAAACTGTGTTTTTGAGAAGCGAGATGAGCCAAGAGAGAGATGCCTCCACCCTTATATTTATCAAGGAAGAAAGATAGAAATATATGAAGTAAGATGAAGAGGAAAGTCATATTAACGCCTATAGCCTGTTTCAATGTTTTTTCCTTATATCAACAAATATTTCGAATTAACTTTATGTAAAAACCATTTCCATCAGTCAGATGTTAATCACAGCATGAAAATACATCCCATCTGTAGCCTTTTTAAAACTTCATAGTGACAGACTCATTTAAGTCCTTGAATTTGCTATTCACAATGCTTCACATGTTTTTGATAATACAGGAGAATAAACAGATTTTTCATTGCATTAGAAATACATGCAGTTCTTTATCAAAATTAAGCCCCATCTCCACGGCCCGTAATTTAATAATCAATTGTTTCTCTGTTTTTCTCAACATGAGTGTTCTTTCCCCCCCCCCCTCGGATCGATCAAAATATGAGCAATACCGTGAAATTTAATTTTTCTGATATCATTGAAGGTGTGGCTTTCGTTGAAGTGTACGGCAAAGGGGTAGCTGCAATTGTTGTTACGTACTGCCCTAATGTGTTCCTGTATCCTCTCTCTTAGAGGTCGTATGGTGCTCCCCACATAAATGAGTCCACAACAACAAACAATACAATAAACCACATAGTTGGTATTACAAATCATAAATTGTTTGATACGATGTTTAACTGTCGTATTGCATTGAAAATCCAACATCTTGTTCGCTGCGAATTGACAAATGTTACAATTAGAACAGTTGAAAAAGCCTAATTGTTTAGACGGTAACCAAGTAGCCAGTTTCCATATTAGCCATAGTCATTTTATACAGTACATCTTCATCAGGGTCTCGAATGCTATACCATCGGGAGTGCAAAATATGGTGCAATTCATCTTGCACAATAAATCTCTTCCTAACAAATTTACAGGGCTTGAATCACACACAACAAAGCGGTGCATTTCAGAAAATGTCCCTATGTTAACTTTTACTGGTTCAGTGAGATACGTTTTAATCTGTATATTGGATACTACTTGGATTGTTTTGTCCGAAAGAGGAAGATTTTTAACATCAGCTGACCTAACAGTTGAACGAGTAGCACCACTATCTACTAGGAAAGTAATATTTTCATCATTTACCTTTCCATCCACAAAAGGACCTGTCTTGTCTACTTCTAGAGTTGCACCAAGTACGCACTCTTCTTCCTGCCCTCGGCACCGTCAATAACTTTCTTCTGACTCACTCTCATCGCGTTGTAGCCAATACTGCGAAACAGCACTAGCACTCGGCAGCTTAGTTACCTGTTCTACGTTGTCTCATTACTGTATTTCTGTGAATTTACGCTCTATGGAAAAGGCGGTTTTGGCGCCTGATTCTGTTGGGCAACAACCTGCTGCTGTCGCTGTGGTTGACAACTCACCTCTTTCTGCACCTGCAAATTCAATGATGCATTATCACCATTAGTACTCGGGGGAAATTTACACTCGGTTTTCCAGTGCCCTATTCTTCCGCAATTATGACATGACCATTTCTTTTTGGCTTCTTCTATATTAAATTGTCCCTTTCCTTTTCCAACATTAAATTTGGGTTTCATATTTGCACTATTAGCCTGTTCAATCAATTGAGCTTCCTGTCTTTCTGACACCTTTACTTATGCCCATATAGCCTTTTCCTTTAACTTACGCTGTTTTGCTTCAATTTCATCACTAAAATATTTTGCATGTCTCAGTACTTCATCTATTTTTTTATTTTGCCAATCCACTGTATGCTGTTTAATCATTTCACTTATTTCTGGATGCAGACGCAGACCATATACAAATCGATAGACAAAGTGACTCAAATCTTTTTCACTCAAATTTTCATCACCACTAAACTGCTTAAAGGCAAGTATTAACCTTTCATAATAAGCTTGTACCGATTCTTTAGCTTCTTGATGAGTTCGGTCAATTTTTACCCAATCAGTCTCCTTGGGAGGTACTTTGTTTTTCAGAAAAGCAATTACCTGTTCAAATTTTGTCATCACTTCAGGATCAGGGGCACCTGTTTTCGGGTCTCTAGGGTACTCTTGTGTAGGCCAGCTAATCATTACCTTACATTCTGTCCTTACATTTGCTGGTACTGTTATGTCAAAAAGACTATTTAAATCAATCCATAAAACTTTTGATAACTTTACAAACCTATCTACCTGCCTATACCACTCGACTGGCTTTTTGCGCAATCAAGGGAAGTCATTGGTAAATGACAAAATATCTTGTCTGGTCCAAGGGACGTGTACATATCTTCCACCTGGAATTTCTCTCATGGGTCATTCTGTTACTACCTTTTCCTTTTCTCTCATTGGGTAAGCTGCAAACGTTTTGTCTGAGACATCATCTCGTTTTCGAAACAACCTACTTTTCCATTTATCTACATCTCCCGATTTTCTTAACAAAATGATTATTTTTTTAATCGGAGTTGTTCGTCCTGCGGTGTTCAGATTTTCAATATCTTTTTCAGAAAAAATTACTCTGTATGGTTTTTTGTAAAGCTTTTACTCTTTCAAAGTCTATACCCATTTCATTTGCCACTTCTTCTAGTCTTTCGTGTAGATTCCTTGCTCTCCAAGTTATACTTTTACATAAAAACAATAATTCTTCATCCTGATAGGCTTTTAACTTCTCTGTGGGGATAGTCCCTACTATCAATACTTCCAAAACAGTCTATAGCTTGGCCACATCTATAGATTGGGATTCTATATCTTTCTGCTGGAAACTCCTCAACCATTCACTTAATTCTTCTGCAGTAGGTCCTACGGGATTTGTCTCACTACTTGGTTGTTCTGAACCCTTTGGTGATTCTGGGACTGATTCTGTTGTCATTATTATTCTATCCACTAAACTTTGATTTACTGTCAAGTTTTTAGGCGTACTTTGTTCTGAAATACCTGCTGTTTGTCTCCATGGGTTCTCATCTGAATTCTTTCCTGGCCTCTCGGTCTGTTTATTACTGTTATAAGGAATTGTCAGACAATGCTCACTATCCTTCTGTTTATCAAAAATAGGCATCACAGGTCCTATAGTTACAGGAACGGTTACGGCTTCCAAATTTTTGGTCAATTCCCTAATCTTTTCAGTTAATTCCAAGGTGTTTTTTTTTCGCTAGTTCAGCTGAATTTTCATTACCCGTTTTACTATGTTGTGTTTTCTCTATTTCTCTAAAAGGATTGTTTCTTTCTGCTTCTTGTGGTACTGATTCAAATGTTATATTTCGTGGAGTCTCTCTCATTGGGGCACTTGGTGTCAATAATGTGGAATCTGATTGATATAGGAGTGGATTTTTATAAAACATGTCATCAAGAACATCATCCTCCGATTCATGCACACCATACCCTCCTGACTCAGTATTATTTCTTTTTTCCATACATTTTTTATTGCTAATCTCTTCTGCATTTCTCACAGGAAACAAACCCTCAGTCATATTTGCGCTTCGCCATCTCCTCATTCTGTCATCATGATTCTCCTGTCCATATGATCTACCAAACATATATTTGTACCTTTCGCCACTCCTCTGCCGTTCTCTGTCATGCATCTCGTCCTCCCATTCTGTCAATGCTTCAAACTGAGTTGCTCTAGGTCTCGGTTCTAGATTCATCATTCTTTCTCTCAAATTTCTCAAAACCGCTAAATTAAATGAACCATGTTCCAGGAATGCTAAAACTCCATCATTTTGTATACTTTGCCCAATTGTCCAACCAAATACATGTATGATATCCGTATTTCGCAACCATAAAGGATGCGGGCGTTTTTGGTGGAGGAAGCAACTGTCCCTCTTTAGTCACAATCGGTTTGTCCTTTTTAAATAAACTCTTGATCTTTCCAAACCAGGACTTTTTCTCTTTTTCTGGTGGATCGTAATACATCATTTTGTCTTTTCAGTATCGCTAGAATTTTCCTACGACTATTCTGCTGTTATTCTCCAATCGTAGCGCGACTTACACTAACGCACCAATCCGGAGCGTCTATGTCACTTCTGTTATTCTCCAATCCCAGCGCGACTCACACTAACGCACCAATCAGGAGCGTCTACGTTTCTTACCGACTGGCCAATCCCAGCGCAGTCTTTCTGACATCAGCTTTTCTCACTACTCCTGCTTCTGCTGACCCCTCCTTTTCCAAATTTATCGGCAAACTTTTTACATTCACTTTTTTACTAAAATTCTGTTAGTAACGACATAAAAACGCCACCATTATCTGTTTTGCTAACAAAAGAATAGTTAATGACCTTTCTTACAAGAATTCCGTCTTTCCCGAGAGCAGCGAACAATCTTCCCTACTACGGAATCGTTACTTCCGTTGATAACTTCCATCTACCTTATCCTCCTATCAAGCATTAGCAAACTGTTTCTCTAGAATTAAGACATCTGCTGGAGACGCTTTGCTCCTGGGAAATAAAAACAGAGTTTCGCAATTAGCCTGAATGCTATTTCACTCACGCACTTTCATACGGAAAATGTAGTTCATTCACACAGAATTCTGTCTTTCCCGAGAGCAGCGAACAGTCTGCCCTACTACAGAATTATTTCATTCGGTGATAAAGTAGCACATCCCTCTACTCAATCCTTCTAACAAACTTAGAGAACATCTATTACCTTTCCAGTGATAAGCGTAATCAGAGTGCCTTTTGGATTCCTGGTAACTAAGACCAAAATTTCACAGGTGACCTTCGCTACCATACATTTCTCTCATACAGAAAATGTCCCTAGCAGCAACACATGGCGATGTTACCAAATCGAACCCAGACATTGCGTCGTGCAACTCCAATCGTCACACGTTTTCCCCGTGTACCTACAGGGCAACAACAATTCCGTCTTTCCCGAGAGCAGCGAACAATCTGCCCTACTACAGAATCGTTACAAACTTCCGACTTCCTACATCCCAGAAGCCGTCAAACAACATAGAACTCAACGCGACTCAACATAGAGTGTTAATACATAAACCAATACTCATCCAAACATCCACAATCAATAATCAATAAGCAATTTACAAGCAATAATCACCAAACCAATACAATAATAACCATAATTCTGCTACCAGAAAAACGGATCCAGTGCAAGATGGGCAACAACATATACCAATATCCTCCCTGCGTCTCAGAGCCATCGTCACGCACACTCATTCAAACACGCATTCATTGGTGGGGCCCATAACACCAATTCACACACGTCACCATTCACGAGTCTACACACACAGGAAGGATGAGTAATTCAAGTGCTGGACATGTGGGGGAACACCTTATAACCTATAGGGAGAGAAGAGTCAATTTACATTATATACATTAACTTTCGTCGCCTATAGATCCCTATTCTCAAACATCAAGGCACTTCACCCTCTTGGTCGGCAGACCAATTGTTGCATTGGTTGATGGTGATTTAGAACCAGCTAAAACACATTTTAAGAATCAGAATCCTTGCTTCTCTAAATGAAAAACCACAAACTCATATTTTCCTGTTAATCAATTTTGTTTATCTAAATTTTCATAATGATATATATATGCATTTGTCTCGTCAAAGTTTAGAATTTCTAGATCAATTTAAGTAAATCGCAGAACATCATATTTACCTAATTTTGGCTATCTGGTGTCCTCTAATTCATTGGCTCTGCATAACCGAGTTTTGTCATAAATTGTCCGAATAAAACAGGCCAAGGCTCAAAGTCCAAAGTCCTCTGCTCAGCACGCTACAGTCCCAAATTTATCAAAGGACCAGAAATCGTGCAAGCTCCTATCATAGCCTGTAGGGTTTTGAAAGGTTGCAGTCATCAAACGGTCGGGCAGCATTTGGACCATTAAGAAAAAGGCGTTGCTGTGTGTGTAATTTCTAACCCACTACCATTTTTAGGCCAAGAACAGTGGTGATTGGCTGGTTGGGATCGTCCGATTCTTATTCCCAGATTCTCAGTACAGTTCGAGGGGTGAGGTCACTAGTCCACTCTTGTATTGGCTTGTTCCGGTTTACTGTAAGGTTGATTGTTCCCTTATCTTGGCAGACCACCAAATTCTTATCCTTGACTGGGAACATGATGAGTAAAGGTCGCTAAGAAGTTCACGATACTGTCCGTACATGCACAGTTGACTCTGCGCCTCACGAGACGGTGGCCACTTCTGCGTGCAGTGTCAGCCACCATCTTGAATTAGGCCCAGATGTCAACTTAAGCGAAACAAACACAAAAGAATAATTAATAAATAGAAATAACGATTCTAATGTTAACCCCTTACTAATCCCCTTATGTGTTTGTATTTATCTAGCATATAGCGACATTTAAAGACATTAAATTCACCTTTTTCGATCCTCCACGAAGATGCAGACGTCACAAAGAAATATATCATGCAATATACTATTATCAGGTATACTATGGTTAATATGCGTACCGATTTTAGTTACATGAGTTATTTAGCCATGCAAATAGCAGTCTCCCACGTGTAATTTTGTTTTAATAATGTTGATTAGTATACATGCAGCACTCGTTTAATAATATTATGATTAGTAGATTATCTAATTAGTATTTTCATGCAAAATAGAGGAGGTATACAAAATTTTGCACTACCTGCTCCATCACTGGTATGGGTGTTAAAGCGCACAAAACAATAACAATAAAGATATTATGTTAATACAACATATCTTGTTGTTTAAGCATTGGTACATTATTGGTACAAACATGCTGATGAGATGGACTTTTAATACTTGTTCTAATGCTTGCTGCAAGTAGTTTGTGACAGATCTCTACAACATCAGCAAGTTCTAATATCTCATGACACAGAACGAGTATGTAACCAGTTAGTACTCATTGCTCAAGGGTCCTAAATGGACATTCCTGGGCATATGTTGTGACTGGCCAACAAACCAGTTTTGATGTTCCTGGTAAGTCAAAGGAGTTTCCAGATCCTAATATGCCCTATAATGTGTAGGGGGTGCTACAGCCTGAAACTACCCTGAGGCAGCATCTATAGCTTCAAACTCCACCATGAATGAAACGTCTCAAAAGCATACGCCACATGAGCAACTATTACAAATGTAACAACCTCTGCCCCCGTCAGGGACACCTCGAAGCTTGAGATGCTGAGTAACTGCTTTCAGGTAATTGGCTCCTATCACAGTAGTGGCCGTAATATAACCAGATTAAAGTAAATTGGATGCATAGAATTAGAAGACCCACAGAATGGGGAACCATTTAAACATCAAGCTTGGCAAACATACAGCAATATATGCTCCCTAATGATTCAATAATAGTTCACGGATGTGTGCATATCAAAAAGAAACTACTCAAGGATTCCCAAAAAATTGAAGCCCCATGTTGGGCAGCAATGTGGTGTAAACTAAAACTTTGGCTTAGCTCTACAAAGTTTGTTTTCACACCATGGCTGACACAAGTAAACTTAGTTCAATACACCAATGCCCGAATATGAATGACAGGTTATTGTAGCCCTGCAGAAGTCCACCCAATTCATAGTTAAATTGTTTTCAATGCTTTTGGGTTACTAACAGTCCTAAACAGGGATCCAAACCTATGTTGTTCTCTTAAATATCACACACAAAAATCACTAAGAAAAACACACTTTAGCTATAGAGCATTCCATTTCTACAGTCTCAACCTATTGATTAACACATCTAAAATAACTACACTTCAGAAATGTTGTGAAGGAGAATAAAATAATTGTTGCCATAGATAAAATTTTATTAAAAAACCTAACACCCTAAAACCTACTTCTATGAGATACACTAGGAGTGCATGGAGTAGTATAACTTGCATCTAGAGTTTTTTAGGGAGATTTAGCCCATTGAGTACCTGTCTACAGCAAAGCACAGTAGTTGTCAAAAATCAGGGAGGCTGTTTTCCCTTGATATCACCTTTCAGTAGAAAGTGTGTTCGGCAGCATCTCTAGCAGTCAAGATCTTGTCTGCCCGCATCTTTGCACAGTAATCTGAGGCAAAGGACCTCTCCTGACAGGTGGTCAAGTGTCAGGCCTTTCATACAGTACCTTTTCTAAGATAGAATTTCTAACATAACCTTAGCAATGTCTAAAATACCTTTTCAAGCATCAAGATGCTTGTCTAAGACACATTCTTATAAACAAATAAGGTAAGAAAAAGTCAATTCAGATTACAATGTTTATGTTTTTATTCTTGTCTGACCTTGAAATAGAAATAACAAGGCACATGTCCTAGACTAATGTCTCATCAAGTTTGTTATCTATGTCATTGTCTGCACATCAGGTCTCTTATCTGTGTCAATGTCTGAGTAACATGACACTTTCACAGGTTCTTGGAAACATAAGGACAGGCGACATCTGCATCAAAGGCAAACATGCCAATGATTCTGCAAAAATAATGAAAATGGAATCTCAGCCTGCTTATAATAGAGTCATGCCTTTTGGTATTTTTGTCACCTTAACAATGTTCATTTCTTAGATTTTTGCATTGCCTATTTCTAATATTCATTTATGTTGGTGTTTGAAGAGTCGAGATGTGTTGATCTTGTTTACTTGCAATGTTGTTTAAAAATTCTAGGACAGAATGTGGGAATGTGGAGAACCCGGCATTTGGGTGACAGGCTCCTTCCTGGTTCCTACAAACCCAATAAAAACCACCTCAACTTAGCTGCTGTCTCATTGTTGACTAGGGATTTCTCACATAGTTAATGAAAAAGGAAATCAAAATATCCTGGAGCTCACAGAGTAGGAGGAGAAAGTACCAACACACCCTTCTGGATCCCCGAAGACAAGATCTGCCAAGAAAATGGACTAGGGTGCTCCTAGAAATGTGGACATGGCAGTTAGGAAACAGCGCACTCACAGGCTCAAGTCATCTTGCCATGGTGGAGCCACAAGCCGCACTGATTCCACCTTCTGTCTGTGTCCAAGCTGGCCCTAGAGAGCGTCACAGCAGGAGCAATGTGTGTACCATTTAGTCTGGCTGAGACAGTGTCAAATGGTCTATGCTGCCATTTCCAGTAGCAGTTGTAATTAAGCAAACTCTTTGGCCAACCTAGTTGGATACAACTTGAACAATCAACCCAGTTCCACATGTTGGCAGTCAGAGAATATAAGAGAAGCATCAAGGAGCCTCAGCAACTCTACAGGACTGCTGATCTGCAGTGGTCAGTTGCAGACAAAAGTAGGTGTTTAAAAGTGTAGAGGCGCAGAAGGAATGAGCAGAAACACAAACAGAGTGGGAGAGCATGAGCATAACAGTAGCGGTGAAAAGGAAAGAACAAACGGCTGACCAAGGTCAAGCACCTCATATTCCAAAGTCCAATGAATAAGTTAGTGGTGCAACCACTTCCTGCACCCACCGTCCAAAGGTGCAATTACTAACGAATTGCTATAAAAGAAGGTGGAAGGTGCACTCGTTGTCAAGTGAGTCGATTCAACCAGGTCTTATTCCAAAAAATTATTCCTTTATTGGGTTCAATCATTAAAACTGGCAGACAGCCAATGCGTTTCATCCCCTAGGGGACTTCGTCAGGGCTGTAACAATTGCAAAAGAAAATGACATAAATAACACATGTAAAATACACATAACAAACAACAACACAGAATAATATACACGTATATATATATATAAAAGTCATACAGTTTGCAGAAATGACCCACGAAATACAATCAAAACAGAAAAGATAAATATATCTTCTGATTCATCCATAAGGAAAAGAAACAGAGAATAATATCAAAACAATATGATATGGGGTAACAAACAAGACAGAACAGTACAATTCAGAAAAAACAAATCATTAACATATCCACATTAATACATTCTTATGCAAGAGACCAAGGAAAAGAAGAAACAAATATATAAAAAACGTCAACATAAGGACATTATAAAAAGACAGCCATATACATTACAATCACATAATAAATGAAAAATAATCAAAATAGTGCATCTATTAAATCAAAAGGACTAACGGTACCCATATAGTCATCCAACTAAGATGATTTAATAAAGAAACTACCCAATATACAATACAATGGTCGACAAGCAAGTAAATAAGGAAAGAGTTAAAAGAAGGAGGAAGTGGGTTATTGTGTAAGGGTCAATAATCCCATACATATTTAAATGAATAATCAAAATAGCAAAACACAATAATAACAAAATTACTATATAGAAGAGAAAAATTCTCACCTCCAAAGTAACAATCAAGAAGTTCGAGATAATGATGTAATCGTGAAGAAATTAAAAGTAAGTCTTCAGAAAGGCACAATCAGCCTTAAGAGACAAAATGAATAATATCACAATATCTGAAAGGGCAAAATAATGAAGACCATAAGGAAAGCAGACCCTAATAATTCTGAAACGTTTTACTTAATATCAATCATAACTGAGAATGACTAAATCAAAAACCATTCAGATTAGAAAAGCTGGCAGAACTCACCAGGATTATATGTGTATCCAAACTCATTAGAGGAATCAAAGTATAAAGTCCTATAATAATAAGCTGAAGCGCATACATCCAAATAAGAAATTACGGTTGAACAATCTATCAAGAAAAATATATAGCATGTAAGACTGATTAATTCAGCTCTGCAAGTAGTAAAACAATATTATGTTAAACTTGGTAAACCAAAGGAATGGTTATCCAAGAAAATTGGCTTAATCAGTATTGAGACTAATAAAACTAATAACCTTCAAAAAATTCTTGTATCACATAGTCCATGATCATAAGAAATAATTAACAAGATATTAACAAAAGTTCTTAAGTCAAACCATAAGCTGCAATGAAATATATAAGAGTACTAATAAGTACTGAAATTATCAATAAAGGAGGCTGGCCAAGTAAATGAAGCAAATGTGACATGGTGGCGATATGACACGAGAAGAGCCTCACAATCAATATGGTCACCAAGGTAAAATACCAAAATTAACAAAAAAAGAATGCTCCTGAGAATCCTAGTAATAAAAACTCGGGAATAACACTCATTGACGCTCCCGTTTATTTAAAAAGAGCGAATTCCATAACAGTGCTCACATAATAAAAAAGTGCAACATGTTTTAGCAATGGGGAAATGCAAAAACTATCCTTTGGTACTCGCGTACTATAAAGGTGCAACATATTTAGACAATAAGAAATATGCAAGAATCATCATTTAGTACGATCACCAAATTAAATCATTGTAGCGCATATGAAGAAAAGTCACTCAAAGAACCATTAGATAAAATGCAAAAAATATATAATTCAATATAACGTGCTGTAAGATACAACTTATTTTGGCAAGGAAAAAGTGCAAGAACTGGTGTTTAATACGGTCACCAAGTTGGATCATAATGGCTCCTATAAAAAACAGTAACTCACAGAACCATTTGGAAAAAGGGAAGTTGAATCCCAAAAAAATCGTAACATGAAACGGGTAAAGACACTCCCGTTCGAGTCTAAAAAGCAAAAAAATATAGTGGCGTTCATGTAAAGCGGGAGAAGCACTCCTGTAAGCAGCTAGTACGGAACGCTTACTTATGAAGCCAAATAGCTTACCTCCAACAGAGTCGTCTAGACGCGCGGCATGATAACCGTCACCATCTGTTTGGCTTGAAAACGCCAACATTTAAAGGCTCTTAGGTAGGGGCGATCATTGTCGTCAGTCACGATCACGTGATCGGAAGAAGAAATGAGGAGGAAAGAGAGAAAAAGGACTATTCAAAGAACTAGAAGAATAGAACATAGGAGGGAAGCACTTATGTTGGCGTTTTTTATATATTTGTTCCTTCTTTTCCTTGGTCTCCTGCATAAGAATGTATTAATGTGGATATGTTAATGATTTGTTTTTTTCTGAATTGCACTGTTCTGTCTTGTTTGTTACCCCATCTCATGAGGAGTTATTGTTTTGATATTATTCTCTGTTTCTTTTCCTTATGGATGAATCAGAAGATATATTTATCTGTTCTGTTTTGATTGTATTTCGTATGTCATTTCTGCAAACTGTATGACTTTTATATATATATGTGTATATTATTGTGTGTTGTTGTTGGGATTCAACTTTCCTTTATCCAAATGGTTCTGTGAGTTACTGTTTTTTTTAGGAGCCATTATGATCCAACTTGGTGACCGAATTAAACACCATTTCTCACACTTTTTCCTTGCCAAAATAAGTTGTATCTTACAGCACGTTATATTGAATTATATATTTTTTGCATTTTATCTAATGTTTCTGTGAGTGACTTTTCTTCATATGAGCTACAATGATTTAATTTGGTGATCGTACTAAATGATGATTCTTGCATATTTCTTATTGGCTAAATATGTTGCACCTTTATAGTACACGAGTACAAAAGGATAGTTTCTGCATTTCCCCATTGCTAAAACATGTTGCACTTTTTTATTATGTGAGCACTGCTACAGAATTTGCTCTTTTTAAATAAATGGGAGCGTCAATGAGTGGTATTCCCGAGTTTTTATTATTATGATTCTCAGGAGCATTCTTTTTTTGTTAATTTGGGTGTTTTACCTTGGTGACCATATTGATTGTGAGGCTCTTCTTGTGTCATATCTCCACCATGTCACATTTGTGATGGCTTCTTTTACTTGGCCAGCCTCCTTTATTGATAATTTCAGTACTTATTAGTACTCTTATATATTTCATTGCAGCTTATGGTTTGACTTAAGAACTTTTGTTTATATTTTGTTAATTATTTCTTATGATTATGGACTATGTGATACAAGATTTTTTGAAGGATTAGTTTTATTAGTCTCAATACTGATTAAGCCAATTTTCTTTGATAACCATTCCTTTGGTTTACCAAGTTTAAATTAAAATTGGTTTACTACTTGCAGAGCTGAATTAATCAGTTTTACATGCTATATATTTCTCTTGATAGATTGTTCAACCTCAATTCCTTATTTGGATGTACGCGCTTCAGCTTATTATTATAGGACTTTATACTTTGATTCATCTCATGATTTTGCATACACATATAATCCTGGTGAGTTCTGCCAGCTTTTCTAATCTGAATGGTTTTTGATTTAATCATTCTCAGTTATGATTGATATTAAGTAAAACGTTTCAGAATTATTAGGGTCTGCTTTCCTTATGGTCTTCATTATTTTACCCTTTCAGATATTGTGATATTATTCATTTTGTCTCTTAAGGCTGATTGTGCCTTTCTGAAGACTTACTTTTAATTTCTTCACGATTACATCATTATCTCGAACTTCTTGATTGTTACTTTGGAGGTGAGAATTTTTCTCTTCTATATAGTAATTTTGTGTTTTGCTTTTTTGATTATTCATTTAAATATGTATGAGATTATTGACCCTTACACAATAACCCACTTCCTCCTTCTTTTAACTCTTTCCCTATTTACTTGCTTGTCGGCCATTGTATTGTATATTGGGTAGTTTCTTTATTTAATCATCTTAGTTGGATGACTATATGGGTACCATTAGTACTTTTGATTTAATGGATGCACTATTTTGATTACTTTTAATTTATTATGTGATTGTAATGTATATGGCTGTCTTTTTATAATGTCCTTATGTTGACGTTTTTTATATATTTGTTTCTTCTTTTCCTTGAATGTATTAATGTGGATATGTTAATGATTTATTTTTTCTGTATTGTACTGTTCTGTCTTGTTTGTTACCCCATCTCATGAGGAGTTATTGTTTTGATATTATTCTCTGTTTCTTTTCATTATGAATGAATCAGAAGATATATTTATCTGTTCTGTTTTGATTGTATTTTGTGGGTCATTTCAGCAAAGTGTATGACTTTTATAACAGTAGGGGTGGGTGGACCACAACACTCAGTGTATCGTAATCATGTAAAGTTACCTAAACTTTTTGCGAGATTACGCTTGAATTATGCGAGAAGAGAAATTCTGCATTTGGCTCTATTTCTTAGCGTAGAGGTTAGAAATACCACCAAATGCAACTCAACACAAATAGCGGGTGTCCACTCACGCTCGCTAAATGTACTCTTGGGGTTGGATTTTCCCCCAATTTTCTACCAACATTTAGCACTATTTTCTTCGCGAAAAATGCACACTCACATCAAAAATGGATGAGGATGCCTTTTGCTCAAAGAAACAGCGCTAAATGCAGCAGAACACAAATCGCAAGAACAAGCCACTGCTCGCACTTGCTATATGTGATCTCAAATTAGGATTTTTTCCCATAAATTACTTTGATCTATGCAAGAAGGAGTAATCGCATAATTATCAGTAATTCAGCATCACAGAGTAACTGGGAATTACCAAAATTACTCTGGGGTAATTGAAATTCCGCCCAGGCCTACATAGGTGCCTCTTCTGCGGTCTCGACTCATCAGAAAGTTTCACGGGTCAAAGTAGAGTGGAAGGAGGAACTTACCTAGCCCTCATTTTCACACTATGTTAATCATTTGCAGATTTAAAAAAATATTTCTAGCTTATCTGATTCAAGTCTTACTAAAAAAGCACCACCTGTGGTGCCTTACAGTGGCAGATCCTTTGCAAACATTAAGTGATAATCTTTCTTTTGGCGATTGTAGTATTTAGGTGTGAAACTGGCACTAAAGAGGTGAAACTGTAGGTCACACAATATTAGTATGTGCTACAGTGTTCAACAAGTAGAATAATACCATACCATACATCAGGTCCTTGTATTGATGCATAATAGACTCAACTCTGCTGCATAATGTTGTCCTCCATTGCTAAATAATTCCAGTGGTCCTGAATCCAATCACTTTTCACAACATGGGCTGGAAGGACATTAAAGAGAGAAAGACCTCAAGATGACGTATGGTAAGAGGAGACACAAATGCTTAAACCGACACACCAGTAAAGCTGCTCTTTCAAGGGTCACTCCTACACAGGTAGAACAGCAATAAATGGACAACCAAAATATCACCATTACAAATGCCCCTAAGTTCACAAGGTTTGAACTGTGGCAGTCTGTAAGGAACAATCTTTCAATTGACTCAAGGTCATGTCTAAGCAAGCTATTGTAAGTATGCATGTGTTGGTATTTATATGTCTATCTGGAGAACAATTACTCACTGAGCATTAATGGGGGCATTGTAAGACTGATCTGTCATCGTGTACATCAAGTGGGCATTTAAAATTATTCAATTACATTAAAATTCACTTATTTACAAATGTTATCCCTAGGGAGGTTAAATAATGCTCATTGAAGGGTCAATAACATGTGTAGAACCCATGTCCATGGGCTCAAAATTGCCAAAATAACCTACATTTCCGTCGGAATAAGTGCTATGAAAACACAGATTACAGACTGCATAATCATGAGATGTGGATAAATCAACTTGTGACAAACTCTCTGAAGGAGAAAGGACATAGAAATAGTTTAATCTGGTTGAGCTGGGGAGGATGGCAGGTTGATCTGCCGCAGGGAGCTCCGTCGCTGTGTTTCTCCCAGGCACGCACCTGGATCTGCTCTGCTCAACATTTGGCTATGGCTCTCGCCCCAGAGGCTCCTCAGCGCGTCCTGGCAAGGGGAGATTTTTTCTCCTGAAATCAGAGAAAGTTGGCACCGCGGTTCATTTATGTGGCTGCATTTTGTACTTGGAAAGAATGGGCCCTGGGCTTTGGTATTTCTCTGACGAGCAGACAACCTGAGGGTTTACTTGGCGCCGCCTCAAGTTATTACCAGCTGGGCTGCCAAAGGAGCTCCTAACCACATTAAAGGCCGACCTGGGATGGATGTGGAACCAGAAAATGAGAGGGTGGAGGAGCCCTCTTGGCAACAGGATGATACCCCTATAATCACCCCAGGGTTACCAATTTTGAGACTCCTGGGGAGAATTGGCCAATATATTTGCCCCTCTGAGCCAGTTAGATGCCAACGATTGACTATTAAGCCATACCCCTAAACCCGTTCAGACTCACCCGAGTCAGACCACTCCTAGCTTGTGTACCCCCATAATGACAGTAGAAAGAGGGGCAGAAAATTTGAATATTCTAAGGTGGAATTTAGCTGGTCTCAAGAACAAGTGTGATGACCCCGTGTGGCTGGGCTTGGTGAGGGAATATGGGATTTCAAGAAACTTGAGAGTCTGAAAACTTATTTTGGCTGGACGGGTACGCAACTTATATGGAGGCCGTGTGACCGTCGGTTGCAGGCCGTTCGAGGGGCGGCCTATTAACATTGATTTCTATAAAAGTGAGGGACGGTCTCCGTAAACTGGACACTGGCTCCGCAAATTGTTTCGCGATTGAGATTAACCCTGCACATGCACAGAAGATACTTGTTCTTAACTTTTATAATTCGTTTGAAAAGGCATCTACAAATGAACACTTATGCTACCTCAATCACTTTTTAGATTTATATAGGGAGATGCAAGTTACCCAGTTTTCGATAATTTTACTTGGTGATTTTAATATTCACTTGTGCAATAAAAAGTGCCAGGTCTTTGATCAGTCTGGACCAGATGGTAACCTAGACACTCACTTTTAACATTCCTCTCAAGGGGGATATCTAAAGGAAGTTTTAGCTGACTTTGGGTTGGCCCTCCCAACAACGGCAGAGGTTGGTGTGGGCATCCCTTCCTTTAAGGGCAGGGGTATGTTTTCCACTATTGACTATATATTCGTCAACACAACTCTAATTCCCCTTTCCACGGATTATGCTGCGCAATGGTCACATTATAGCGACCATAATCTTATTCATATCAGTTTAAGAGGGTGCCTAAAGGCTACAGATGTGGTGGAGATTAGGGCCTCAGACCCTATAATAAAAACTAGGGATCAAGGTCGCAGATTGAAATGGGCCAAGGTGGTACATGACCTTTTCTTAAATGATTTGTTAAATACTGTATGGAATGAGATTGCCATCTGTCAAGACAGTACCCAGGGGGAAGTGGTGATTGCCGCAGCTTTTGATAGGATCTGTAAGCAGGTAGCCAGTGCTCTCTCCCTACCTAATAAAGATGGCATTCACATGGAAGAGAGGTGGTTTGACCACAATTGTACAGCTGCCCATCAGAAATTATTATGTGCCCTGAAACAAAAACCTCAGGATAGAAATGTAATAGCTACGGCAAAGCTAGAGTATAAGCGGGCACAGCATATATGCAAATTGGAAATCAAACAAGAAGCCTGGGATGAACTGTTGTCTGTTGACGTGATTAAGAATAGTGTCAAATTCTGGGATATCATCAACAGACCTTTCTTCTCGGGTCTTGGGAGAAACATTGTTGAGTGCAATATTCCCAAAGAGCTCTGGTTTACTCATTTTAAACATATCTATGGTGACCAACTCGACCAGACAACCACCGGGCCCACGTGTTTAACTGCCACATATAGCTTTAACTTCTCAGGACAAGAAGTGGCTGCGGCAATAACCCAAATGACCAGCAATAAAGCTCTGTGCCCAGATGGGGTCCCTGTCGACTTCTTTCAGGTAGATATTCTTTTATGGGCAAAGATATTGGCCAACGTTTTAAATAAGGTATGCCAACAGGGAATGCCAACGTCCTGGTCAACATCAATAATTCTACCAGTTTTTAAAAAAGGAGAGAGAGGGGACCCAAGGTGTTACAGGCCAATATCACTGATTGATTCTACGGTTAAGGTGTTGGGGAGAGTGGTTCTCAGCAAATTAACTGGATGGATTAATGAACGTGATATCCTGTCAAACCATCAAAACGGCTTTAGGAAAGGCAGAGGCACTTTGGATCAGTGCCTCAACCTCTATCTTTTAATAGGAAAATATACAGTAGCCAAGAGAGGGACACTCCACCTTGCTTTCATGGATCTATCCTCGGGGTTTGACCGAGTAAATAGATCCAAGCTCTGGGACCTGTTGTTAGCAATGGGCATGGATAAAAATATCATGTACTTCTTGTCTGATCTGCACAGGGATCTCTCTGCAGCAGTAAGGTTTGACCAAAAGGGTAACTTAACACAGAAGATAGATATCATAAGAGGAGTCAGACAGGGCTGTATCCTGGCTCCCTTGTTATTTACCCTATACATCAATAATCTAGATTCGGTGTTGTGCGGAGCCACCAAGGATATCCTCGTGTGGGGAATCGGCGGATCCCTGCATTACTTTATGCAGACGACACTGCCTTATTGTTGCGCACAGCGGTGGGGCTTCAGCACTTGTTGACCTCCTTTGCCGGTTTTATGGGCTCTCTGGATCTAAATGTAAATTTTTCCAAATCACACACTATGAATATGGGAGCAAAGCCAAGTAAACTCAAATCGTTTGGTTGTGATGGTAATGAAATAACTAGGGTCACTACATTCCCGTATTTAGGTGTTTTATTTGAGGTGCTCATGAGCTACGCAAAGGAGGGCAAGATCTACTGGTGCAGTACTCGATTTTGCCTGGAGGCTGGGTGCCAAACGTATGCAGGCAATGTTAAATATAAATAAACCTAAGAGTATTGCCATTGCAGAGTATGGTTCTGAAATCTGGGGCTATAAAAACTGTACAGAGCTCCAAATTGTGGAAAACAAATGTCTAAGAAGTTTGCTCTCAGTCCCCCATTTCACACATTCGTACATAATCCATCAAGAAGTGAGTATTGGCTATGTGGCTGAATTGATTAAAATGTTCCCTATTCTTAAATGGATCTCGATCTGATGTAACCCAGAATTAGCACTAAATCAAGAGATCATTCGTGACTGTATTGCACTAGACACGGCAAGCAGTATCACATGGCTGAGTAACCTGAAAAGCACAGCAAGGTTGCTAGGCCGCCCAGAGGTATTTGATAACCCAGAAAGAATATGCAAAAAAGATTTAGTGTAGGCTAAGACCTCATTCCTACGCTTAGCCTCCGCAGAAAGAGAGGCCACAGAACTGTTGAAACCTACTGTCCGTGCTCACCAGATTTTAGAAACCTCTTATCTTATGTAGCTCTCCTTGGACATAGTCACTAAGCCTCAACACCATTTTCTCTTGACGAGACTGAGGTTCAACCTATTACATTCTTTATTGGCTGAACCTTTGGCCTGGAGTAAGATAGAGGATCTGGGACCTTGCTCTTGCAACAGTTTTGTGAGGCAAGATACCTTGCACTTTGTCCTGTTTTTATCTTCCCAATTCCCAATCTTAAAGGACAAAGGCTCTCTGCAGGTCAGGCTGGCACTAATATATCTGCAGATGCTGAATAGCCCTTGGGAAATTTTTAATATCGCTAGTTTTTAGTAGAAGCAGGAGGCAGCTCAGATCTTGTCTAAAAAAAGGGGGGCGCTGTACATAAGCTATCTGAGCATTTTTGATTGCTCAAGAGTCGTGAGAATTTCTATGGGGGGGTCTTCCAGTTTGTCTTTTTCTTCCCTTTCTTCTTTTGAGGTGTACATTTATTTTTCTTTCTCTTCTAATATTTTCCCCTTTCCTTTTTCTGAAGTGGCAGGTTATTGTCGGGTAGAGTGGGAGGTGGGGAACACTGTGGGTGGGAAGTTGCAGGCTGTCGGGCCGACAGTCCAGGGATTGTTGTGACTCTTCCAGCTAGAGCAGAGGAGGGAGGAGGGCGGTACAAGGGGGAGCAGGATGGGATTTCAGAGGGGGAGAAGGGGTGTATAAGGTGTCAAAAGTCAAATTGGTCAAAGCCACTGTTAGGGTTGATTAAAGATAAATTTGGAAATGTGATGAAGGTTACAGATATAATCTTACGATCATTTTTTGGGAAGAATTGAATGTGTGATGAGGGGTGTATTTGTTTTATTCTAATGCCAAGGACTATGCTAAGACAAGCAATAATCAGCTTGAAATGGAGCTAATGAGATATGTATGTAGGAATGTCTCCAGCTTAAACAGTACTAGCAAATGCCAGTTAGTCCGGGAAGAGCTCAAAATGTATATATAGTATGTCACATTTGGCTTAAAAGGACAGGTTCTTACTGAAGCAGCTGGGTTATGACATTATGATCTGCACATCTCAGACGGTTTCTATCAGTGGGTTGCCATTCTAGTAGATAGAAGACTGGAATACAACTTTCTGAGGGCTACAGCCACCTGATCCACGGAGGAGATGGGCGAGTGTGCCGTTAGCAATGAATGGCATTAAATATGTGTTGTGCATATTATACGGGCCCAACGTAGACGAGCCAGCGGTATTTCACATGCTAACCTTAGAATTGTTAGAATGGCAGGGCGAACTTCTAGTCATGGGCGATTTCAACTGCACCATGTATTATGTCACTGATTCAACTAATCAGTATACTTCTCTAAGAATGAGGAAGGTTAGGGCCTCTATTCTTGAACTAGTATGTTTATACTGTCTTAGGGACTTAAGGAGGTCACTATACCCACTGGTGCCTGGAGACACGTACTATTCTCCTCCTCATAAATAATATTCTAGGATCGATTTGGCTTTTGTTAATAACACAATATTACAGTCTACGGCTCTGGAAGTGTGTCCCAGAGTGACATCGGACCATAATCATATTTTGCTATCTTTCTGTACCCAGGATGCAAAAAGCTGGGGGTGTACTTTTCCTTTCCCTCGCCATTTACTCATGGATAAGGAGTACTTATCAAAGGTTCAAACAGAACTAGCAGAGTTCATAGAGAATAACGTTGGTTCTGTATCCCCACAGACTGTGTGGGACACAATAATAAAAGCTTTTATAAGAGGCGTTACTCAGCAGTACATCTACTAGCAAAATAATAACAAAGAACTCAGCTTCAGGGCAACTCGGCGTGCAGTCACACAGCTAGAAGTATTGCACACTGGTGCAAATAGGCAGGAGGGCAAGACCAACAGAAGATATATTTCTCTTTGATTGAGAAACAATCACACCTGGGAAGCATACTAAGGGAGAGGGTAGCTGTTAGCTACAATAAACATCGCTCCCTCCAGTATGAATATGATGAGCAGATAGGGACAGTGTTGACGCATCAATCACCAAATAAAAGAGGAAGGAGTCATATTAAGGCTATTAAGGGTGAGGATGGAGCTTTTTACACACAGAAGCAGTCAATATTGGAACAGTTTGCTGGGTTCTATCAGAAGGTTTACGGCCAAGTTAGCTGGTTTGATGAAATGGGGTTTAGTCAATATTTACTGGGGTGCGCCCTCCCAAGGCTTAGCGCTGAACAAGCAGAGACCCTTCATAAGGAAATCTCTGGTAAAGAAATATTGTAGGCCTTGGCTGCATTGCCCATTGGTAAGGCAGCTGATGAATTCTATAACGTGTTTAAGGACTATATTGTGCCACTGCTAAGAGACATCGTACGATCTAAAGGGGACAGTGGGGTTCTGCCTAGCTTATGGAATATGACAAATATCGTCTTTTTCTTAAAAAAGGGAAAGCCTTTAGAGGAGTGAGGGGCATACCGACCTATCTCCCTTATAAATGCAGATACCAAGATTTTTGCTAAGATTTTAGCCGTCCGATTGGCTCCTCTTATGCTAGGACTGGTATCAAGCCAGCAGCACGGTTTAATACTGTGTAGAGATACTGCGGCCCATGTTAACACATCAATTGTGGCTTTTGACATGGCAAAGAAACTAGGTATTAATATGGGGATGATATTGTTTGACGCCGAAAAAGCATTTGATCGCGTAATTTGGGATTGTCTCTGGTCCACACTCTTGGCCTATGGATTGAATGGTCGCTACTGTAAATGGGAACAGGCTTTATATAAAAATCATTTGGCTCAGCTGGCATGTGGTAGGCTTGTATCTACCTCTTTCCGGATACAGCGGGGAACTCGGCAGGGGTGCCTGCTGTCCCCTCTTTTATTTGCTTTATATTTTGAGCCGTTCTTATGCTCTCTATACTTCAATACTAATATTCTGCCAGTTAGGGCAGGAATGTGTGAGGTGAAAGTTACTTCACATGCTGATGACGTGGCTGTGTATTCTTCTGACCCAGCATCCGCGCTTGATCATATTAGAGATGAAGCCAACAAATTCGGAATTTTTTCAGGATATAAACTAGATGTCAGTAAGACTCAAGTTCATCTTAATTTCCAATCTACCAGACAAGTCCTTAGTGTCTGTTCATCCGCCTTATATTTGGGGGTGCAGATATCTTCCCAGGTAGAACGAACTGTTGCTTTAAATTATGAGACTCTCCTACAGCGTGTGGTCCGAAACTTTAAAAGCTGGCATAAGCTGCCAATCATTATCATAAGTAGGTGCAACATCATTAAAATGAATATATTTCCAAAATGTTTTAATTTGTATCGTACAATACCCTTACAGATTCCAAATTTTTTCTTCTGGATTTTAAGTTTCATTATTGGGCTGCATTTGCCAGACGTCTTCATAAATTGTTGGCTAGAGACAATTATGACTTTTGTAATAGGTTTGCGCTTGGCTTAGATAGCAGATTCTTTTTACATCGAATTAATGATCCCAATTATTTCAAGAGAGTAATATTTAAGTCTTTGAGGGATATAGTCTATATTTGGCGGAAATCTCTGCTGAATACTCCTTCCATGAGTATCTCCTTGTGGGAAAACCAGATGGTTCCGGAAGAGTGTTAGGACTCAACTGGTAATATCTGGGCTAATTATGGTGTTGAGTGCTTGGGACAGCTATATCACATAAATGGGTTTCGCACATGTGAAAGTTTGCAAAGCTCCTATGCTCTTCCTCACTGGCTCTTCTTTAAATACCTGAAAATAAGGGATTTTCTTCTGGTACGCCAGGGGATAAAAATGTTGGAGCGCTTGGATCTGCTGAGAGATTTTTATCAGGCAACCAGGAAGTTGCTACTACAAACTATTTACCGGATTTTTTGTCATCAAAGAGTTAATGATAGCTGGAGCTTGCACTGATATGGAGTAACCTCCTTTCAGAAAATATCACTTCTTTGGAAATAACTGCAGCATTAGATACCATGGAGAGGTCAGTTCACTCCATAAACTTTAAACTACAGGACTTCAGAACGGTCTGCATGTTATACTATACACCTGATAGAAAAGCTAAGTGGTTAGGTAATGTGGAGAGTGACAGAGGGGAGAACAATAATTGCCCTAAATGCAGATTGAAGGCCACCAATTTGTTACATATGTTTGGCACTTGACCAGAATTGAGGAAATTCTGGGAAGATGTGAGTAACTATATTAGGATTTACTTTGGTTTAGAGCCAACATTAACAAATAAGGTGATCATGCTGGGTATAGGGGTGTTGTGGACGTGGGGCCTAAAAAGTCTCCTCAGTGTTATAATTGTTTGCACCAGGCTGTGCATAGCCAGGGCATGGGTCTCAAAAACACCCCAAGAGCAGCAGAGTGGTGGGCACCCCTTAGGGGAATCTATGAGAGGGAACTTGCTTTAGCTAAGGCTAGGGGAAAATATTGAAAAATTCAATCGAAAATGGAGTAGGTTTGATTGGGACTTTATTTGATGTAACTTGTTCTATTTTGCCCAAAGCAGTAATAATAATAATATAGCTTGAATTTTAATTCATCTACATCACATATCTAATGGTTTTGTTCACAGTTTTTTATGTTGACTATCTATTAAAAACAAATGGGTGTGACAATTAAATGTTTGTACGATTGTATATCCTTTTGATCAAAATATTTTCTATACTTTATTTTTTTGTATTTTGGAATTCCCGTTTTTGTTTTTCTCTCGATCAGTTTGACAATAAAAAAATAAAAAATAGTCCAATTTAAATGTTATCCTTTGATTGAGTGCTCGTACCCCAAGTTAAAAACCAGTGCCCCTCTTATTTTTACTTGCTATATTTCTACTCAACTAAGAGCAAACTAAACTTACTGTTCATATGGAAATTTACAACTTGCAACATCTTTCTACTGAACCCACCTAATGCTGTCTACGGCTATTGGTTGACAGATGTTCCTCACTGACCCTGTTTAGATGGAATGCATGACGTTTCAACGCATACATTCACAATGCAAGGCTTTACGACGCGGTCGTTACAACTACTGCGTTGTTACCACGCGTGCCATTACATCGCAAGTCATATCAACAAATTGCTGTAGGGGGCGTGCTGGATTTAGGAATAGTATTAATTACTATTCCTACTCCAGTTTGTGCAACAGCAGGGAAGGTGTTGGATTTAAAATCCAATACATTACCTGGTGTTGCTCGCCCCCTACAGCAAGTCGTTGATACGACTTGTGATGTAATGGCATGCGTGGTAACAACACGGTCATTGTAACGACCACCTTGTAAAGCCATGCGTTGTGGAAACAGAGTTGAAATTGTTTTCCATTTAGATGTGGTTTTTTTCTCTAAATCTGTATTGCTTTCTAAGACCAACCCATTCCAGACATTTACCTGCAAATAATAATACTTTTTAGAACTTGTTTTTTTGAGCCTGAAGCAGTAATAGTTTACTAAGCAGAAGTGTGTTCATTACACCCTCTCTCATGTCTTTGATAGATCATTGCATAGATCTGTGTGGAACCTTTCGTTGCAGATTTGAATGCCATATTTCTGGGATAGTAAAGTGGGTGCAATGGAGGATGGAATAATGATGATTGTGTGGATGAGAATTCTAAAATTAATATTTGTGTCAATTAATTGAAATTAATGAGAAGTTACTTAGGCCTTCAATCATGTTAGTATAAAATGCAAACAATCCATTACAGTGCATTGTTTGTGTTCCTGGAGAAACAGACTTACAACTGTATACAAAAGAAGGCCACTTTCTTCTGCCAAACGGAGGTCTTGTTTATATTTTTGAATTTGCTTTGGTTTTCAGTGTAAGGCATCGTTCAACCTATTCATTAGATGTAGAGCAGAGGGGGTTGATGTGTTTTCTGTTTTACTATTGGGCCTAGAAGTGTAACTTTTTTGTTATAGCACAGTGACTGTATGCTTTTTGCCAAAAGTGTGTAAAGAGTCTCCATTTGGAGGAGAACCAAGTTTTTTCCTGATATCCTTAGAGGTAGACCCCTGTGTCAGACCAATTTACTTGCTTAGGTTCCTTGCCGATCCGTTTAGAGAACGGTCTCCATGTTAGTCTATCGATCTGCCCTTAGAATCTTTTCATGTTCTCTTCTGCCTCAAACTCAGTAGTCCTTTTGACATTTTGCTTGTTATTTTCCTTGTGCAGACTGTAATCGGTTCTGGCTAGTGATGAGATGAGGGCTCCTTATCCCCTGCAGATTATATTTTGCAATTTGCATTATTTGATTTGATTAAGAGTGTCTTTGGCTATATGTATTGGTTAATAAATATAATAAACCATCATGGTTTGAACTTTGAATCTTGTCTCTAGTGGATCTTCCTGTGTGGACTTTCCAATGTTTAGTCTTATGTTCACTCTCTGGCTACATTCTAGGATTGTATTAAGGGCTCTCGTCTCTTAGAGACTCACACATTGCTTCAAGCCATCAACTGTGCTTTTGATGTAAAAAGCACAATTAATTGTTAGGACAGCTACTGGATAATCTTGGTACCTTTAGCACCTGAAAAAGAAAAATTGTAATGTAGGAATGTTGTCAATTGGGCAACTTATGGACCTTGATTTTATTTCTGGCATTACACTTGCCAACATATAATGATCCTGGGAAAGAAGAAAAACATAATGGTGTCATCTTCCTAGGGGTCTTTCTTTTTTACTTGAGCATAAATTTTGATTATTGGATTTTGTAGATATCTTGTAAATTTTGTTTACTTACACTGATGCTTTTCTTGTACGTTTTGCTCACTGGAAGTTGTTTCCTGCTGAAAATGTCTTGTGGGAACTGTGAAATTGGATGTGTGCCCCATGCACTGCACTAACAAAGTTCCACTAACAAGAGGCATCACCATGAAATGAATCCTATTATTGACTAAGTTATGAAAAAGAAAAACACAGAGGAGGGAAAGAAACAGGCATGCAGGAAACGTATTTGTGCAACCTTTAAAAGCCACGTTTACAGCTGTCAGTGGAAATAGACAAAGGCCCAGCAAATTAGTTTTGTAGCTTAATTATGCTAACTAAACACACGAAAATAAACATTATTTTCTAAATAATAAAAAGCTCTGACAAACTTCTCTACCTTCAGTTATAAAATAAAAAGCAGTAAAGAAGCTGTTTGTGTGTACTGAGAGAAATAGTGTGAACTTGGAGAGACTGATGAAAAATTATTTAGTGACTGTATTCCTAAGTAAGTCACTATTTGATGTTTGGTACAGGATAGGTCAACATAATGTAACACTGAACATGTTGTAGGAAAGTGAAGCTTCCCTTCTGTTCCCCCAAAGCTTGTTCTTTTTTAAATAATTGGAATTTGACATTAGGTGAGATTTTGGCAGGTGTTCCAAATATCACCATTTTCAGTGAAATCCAATGTGCAGACGTAATCCGCTTTTAAATGCAGTTGAAAATCCTTTGTCATTTCCGTGGTATGGACAACATTGCTGCTAAGAACTATTCGGCTGCTTAAATTCAACTTTGCTGAAAAGTAGAACTAGTCAACTATAATTCTCATATATATTTAGGGGGCTACTTACTTCTCTCAGACATGGACAAAGAGAGTGAGACAAAGAAAGTTAGTGAGACAGACAGAGCGAGAGAGAGGCAGAGTGTGCGTATTTAGTTTTGGTTCGTCTACATTTCACGAGGAACCAACGGCGGATGTGTGTTGGGAGATTTTGATGGCTGTGAGTGACTGAAATGACCATAATTTGCATAACCAGGTGACTCTCCTTTGCACAGTGGCCAGATCCTTCTCTGGGTCTTGTTACTTTCACTATCGGTCTTGAAACCTGCACACAAAATGAATTCGTGTTGAGTTATGTTTCAGGGCGAGTGGCCTTGTGTTAGGTGTTAAATCAATTGCGCCTCGTATATAAAGATACGTTGTTTATTAGCTGGGACAAATAGAACCTATTGCCAGTTTTTTTAATATATATATGCCGATGCTGGTACTTGCAACAAAAAAATCCACGTCCTGGGACATTAGCAGGCATTTTTGCATGTGTAAATATCGGCAGGTGTCACCTCCATGTGTGTCGGTGGAACCGTCCCCCTCATACCTGAAGCGTGGCGCCCCTTCCGCTCAAATAAATCATGATTCAGGCTCCAACAGCACAGCGCCCCTCCCCGCAAAAGAGAAACAAACCCACCTCATCGCAGGGGCTTGGTGTGCTGTCCCCTCCCGCCCACCATAGTCTTACGTGTTATCACTGAAAAGTGACCGAGATGGGGCCCCCTAGAAGCTTCCAACTGTCTGAAACTGACCTACAGAACGTGACCTGTTCATTCGTGTCTTCTGGCTTCAATAAAATCTGAGTGAGTGAGAATCCCTCCCCTGCCGCCCACAACAGTGACACGGGGATTTTTATTACAGGGAATAGAATACCTAATGTGATGGGTTGTGTGATGCTCTGTCTGATTTGTCTGGAATTAAAACAATTAAACCGTATTATCTTTATAAAGCTTTTATCCAAAGTGATATACACAGAACACGTTTGCATGCAATTACCATTATTAAAGAACCTTTTGTTCATCACAACGAATTCTTAACAACACAATCAAGATTTTCTAACAACCTCTAATATTTCACATCTGTTCGCTCTCGTTCGTGCTTTATTCCTTATCCATTTCTAAGTTCCACCAAGAAAGTTAATTGCATTTAAATATTAGACTAAAATACCTTGAAGAGGGAACGCTTCTTACTAGAAATTGGCGCACAAAAAGTGCTCCGCGCGAACACAAAATAAAGCCCACACTGACCTCCAGAGGCCAAGATAAAAACAGAGCTGGAGTAAAAGAGTCACATTTCATTACAATATATATTATATATATGTACAGTTTGTATTGTGCAAAAAAAAAATGAACAAAATTGAATATGCTGCACGTAAAAGCGGGACGGTCTGGGACTCTGTCCACTGCCTCCTCCCCCCTGTCCTGAACCTCTGCCTGGAAGTTGGCCCCCTCACTGACGCCAGCCAGGCCACGCTCTAAACTCCCCTGCTTCTTGGTTGCGGGACGTGAGGATGAGTGAGGGTGGGTGGATTGTGAAAGAACGAACACATGGTCATGTCCGATCTTAACGGCCTTCATAGTATACAATTCTAACTTTTAAGACTCTGCGCGCCCACAGTAAATGAGAGAAGGCGAGCCCCTGAAAGCTGGAGCCGGGCTAGAGGAGATTCCCGCGCGCGGGTGTTCTCCAAGGGCCCCTGGGTGCAGCAGAGGAGGGGTGGCTATATTTCAACATGCAACAAGCCTGAAACGCTAGTCGGGTCCTGCTCGTTTACACCCAGCGGGGCTTGGAACATGGCCTCGTAGTGTGCCTGAGTGTGAGGGGCGCACAAAGGATGGAGATGGTGAAAGTGGAAACAGGGGAGGAGGTGGGAGGAAAGAGAGACAAAGGGAGAAAGAGCTAGAGAGGAATGGAAAGAAGGAAGAAGAAAAAGAAGAGGCAGGTAGCAAGATGGAGGGGGGGGGGGCGAGAGGAAGCGCGACAGGGTGTCCTCCATGATTGTTTTTTGCCAGCTTAGCTTGTGTTTTGACTCTTTGACCCACCCAAACCCCGGCTCTGCTCATCGCCCGAAGTCCCCGTCTTGCCCATCTCTATCGGTAATGTACGGTGTGATAAAAAGGTGTGTGTGGTGGATGGTGGTGTGTGTGTTGTGGGTGTGTGTGTGTGTCATGATGTCATCACAGTGTTGGAAAACATTGCCAACACCATCACAAACAGCATTGGTACGGTGGCCACACCCAGGGTCATTCCGGGAAATGGCCGAAGGGCCGGTGACCGAGTTCTAGCTGTGGCCTGCTTTTTTGGGCAGCCTGGGGGCTGTCTGTGCTGTTAGGATGCCGCCAGCGGTCCAGTGGTGCCTGAGTGGCCTTTCTGGAGACAAATGGGTGGAGGTGTCACTCCCTTTCTCTCACTGGGACAGCCCATTAATGTATGCAGATTGAGTGGGGGCAGGGGGCCTGAGCAGAAGTGGTCTCACTTGCATTCACTTAGCAGTGTGAATCTGTGCATTTTTATTTATCTAAGTGATGTTAATACAAAATGTTTTCTCCCCCACCCCATTTCTTTTCATACAACTTCGCTGAAGCAGTGTTTTGCGGAAAGGCAATACGTAAATTTGGGCCACTCTTTTTTTGGTGTGCCCAGGCCGATTTTTGATCCCAATCCAACCCTGGCCACACCATTACGGGTGCTGCGGTGCTGTCCTCCCCTCACCCCATAGTGTCTTTAGGTACTTTCTAAAGGCTGTTTTAAAAAGTAAAAATGTAGAACATGTAGTTCTCCCTTGAACATACCCTAGTATCTAGGTGTGCGCAGATTGAGTCAGAATGGTAACAACTATGCAGTTCAGTACAAAGTGAGGGGAGCGGGGGTGCCACCCAACACGTGATGTGGATGCGCATTTAAAATGTATGTAGAACTGCCAGTGCTAGCGCAGTGTTGTGCAAAATGGCTCGTTACTGCTTTGAGGCCCAGGGGAGGGGTGGGGGTCCCCCTTTCCTGGGCCTCGAAGTGCTGAGCCAGCTGTAAGGTCTAGGTGTGGGGGCCCCCTTCGCTGGGCCTTGAAGTCCTTACTCCCTCTTTCCTCTCCTTTCATTTATTTGGTCCTCCGTGAAATTGACCAAAAAAGAAAAACACATTGCTGGAAATGTCTTTTTGGGACATTTTTCTAATGAAAAGTGTAGCCTCGGGAGGGAGAGAAATAAAAGTTTAAAACGTAAAAAATAACAAAATAAAGCAAGACACAGTGGGTCGCAAAGTGGCCAGATTGATTTTATTCACACCCAAAACACATTAGCGCTACTTTACAGAGTTTGCCAGTGAAGTGCTACTTTTATTTTCTCTTCTTTCTTTGAAAAACATTGTTTTCCCAGATTGGGAAAGTGCACCATTCCTGGAGGTACTGCAATACCTGGTTGATGGGTGGATTGGAAAATAAAATGCGTACTGCGGCTCTGTGTTCACGGATGTGGTCTTTTTAAATCATACTGCTTATGATTTGTAAGGATATAAGTAATGGACATTGACATGGGTCCCTTATGGGCCCTGTAGTCATGTCCTTAATTTTTCAGGCAAAAGCACTCACTGATTTCTGAATAAAAAGTATAAAAGCGTTAAGGTAACCATGTTGTTCCTTTCCTACATTTCACATGTGTTACTTAATCTTGCATTCAATATGAGTGTTTGCTTTTTCCAGGATGTTGTTACTTTTTTTTTAGGCAGCGTATTACTCTTAATTAATCGTAATTTTGAATTGTGTCACATCCAGGTATTTATAGCGAGGCACAATTGGGTTGTAGTTGAAGGCAGTGCGAGTTTCTCTCAGTGGGGCAGTATGGTGTTCAGGGGGGGAGAGGATGTGGCACTATCATCAGAGCTGGCGAATATGGGACTGGGGAACCAGGTTCAACCGTCATGACCAGTCTCCCAGACCACTCTCTTGAGGGAGCACATTCCTGTGCTAGACCTTAGAAGGCCCCGCTAGACCATAGAAGCCCTGGTCTCTTAGTACCAGCAGGTGGACCCTAGCGGTGGGAAGTGTGGGTTAACCTTGAAGGCCTGTCCTCCACAATCCATAATGAAGTTCACCTCCAGTCTTGCCGGAAGGCATATGAAACAGCACACCCTAGAGCAGCAGTGACCCTGCCACTGAGGTCACTGGACCCTTGAGAAGGGCTGACTCTAGGGCAGTGCGACCGGTGCAATAGCACCGGCCGCTGACTTCGGGTGGGGGCATCATGTTTGCAAGTATATTATGGTTTTAAAAAAACTTGCTGCCTCCTTCCTGGCCTCCAGCAATTTTCGGCAACAATAAAAATGGCATGATATCTCAATTGATTAATGTTCTTCTTAGAGAGAGATGGAGTTTTGTCAAGTGGAAGTTTTGACTCCTGAAAAGTAAGCGCAGAGGGTTAATGTGCTTGCTGCAAAGAACATGTACAATGAAGATCACAAAGTGCACATAATGTAAATAGGTCAGTGGGTTACTGCTTTTGTCAGCGAGATCCTTTTGATACTTGCAGTTTATAAGTCAAAAAATTTAACATAGAACAGTGAGCTATTAACTGTCATCTTAAAGCTGCATGCAAACTGCAAGGTATAAAATAAAGCATTATGGTTATTTCCCCAGTCTTTGATTATCCTAATGTTGCAAAAAGGGTTTATTTGGATAGAAATCAATTCTGGTTATTAAAGAGAACCACCTACCATGATATTGCGTTCTAAATTCATAGTTTGTGTTTTTCCAGACCAATCACTATTAAAGTATACTGCCGACTAGTATGATTGTCATGTAACTCCTACACCTTGTAGTCCTTTGTCTCATCTAACATTTCCTATACAGTGTTTTACATACATATGATTGATTGTCTCTGTGTAATGTGTGTGATGTAAAGTGGTCTGACACCCTACACTGGTATCGATGGCGCTGTAGATCAAATTAAATGCATCTGAGCGAGAATGTGGTTGCGGAGGCTTGGGGGGCACTGTTGAGGGAATCTGTGGCAGAGGGAGTCATTGGGGGGCACCAACAAACATTGTCGCACAGGGCTCCACCCGCGCTAAAGCTGGTCACTACCACTTCCTACAGTTCCAACACCAAATCACCAACATTGATTTGAAAACCTCTTAAATCTGCAGCATACCTTCAGATCAATGTATGATTTAGTAGTGGTCTCAGTGGTTCTAAGTATTTTTTTAAATGTATTTACAATCTTTATTTGTTTGCAATGGTGTCTTGTATTTTTGTAATATATGTGTTGTGTTTTTGCACTTAACATGATTCTGGTGAGTAAAGAGCCCACACACAAAAAATATTGTTCTACGAGTCTTAGCATGTGCGTATGGAATACTGGTGAGAGGATTTACGTTAAAACAACTTACTAAGTATTAATGTCATCTTAAGGTGGCACAATAATGGCACAGAAGGATAACAGAGCCTTTTGAAATTTGCGATTATATGCATGGTGTGAGGGTTTTTCTCTTGTTTAATTTTATATTTTGAATGATCCAAGCCCCCATTACCTCAACAGGATCTCTACCCTTTATGAGACAGAACTGGAATTTCTATAATGCAATCATCTTAAAACAATCAGTTAACATGGAGTAAAAAATATGCATCTTTGTGAGACCTGCACCTACCTTTTCCATCCAATGTGACAAATGTAATCCATTTAATACAGTCTTCAAATATATGGACTTATTTCACTTGTATATTTATCTTTCTGTCCATGTTACTGATATCCACATTAGGTCTCTTCAGTGATGCCAAATAAGATCAATAGTCCTGCGATGTCACTTTCTGTGATGTCACTTCTTGTGATGTTACATGCAAATTAGAGGGGCCTCGCATCTTCCCTCTCACCCATAAGTTCTAGGACCGGCCCTGTGCAAGGTAAATATACAATCTGAGGTATTTCTGGGTCAAAGGTAGCGGAGTCTGTAATTGGAAGTGGGCTTCTGCCTGTGTCGTGGTCTCATGCTCTTTAACAGGTGTGACTTCAGTTCTTTCCTCACTTGAAGAGGGGCTGTGAGCCTGTGACAGTCCTGACGGCTTCGGTGACGTAATTCAAGATGTTGGAAGTTTCAGTGTTTAAAAAATGTATAGGGCAACTTTAAATGAGGAGGTAAGTGCAACATATTAACCTTTGTATATCTTATTTCAAAGTCTTTAAGGTACACGACTGGAGACTCTCGTTAGAGGGGTCTGATGGGCTGTCTTCACACACGGGTCAGACCAATGTGTATTCTCCTGATCTGTCTACTTCTGGCTTCTACATAGTTTCTGAGACTTTCTATGAACGCGTCAGTCGCTTCGTGGGTGGGCTGTAGGCATGGAGAGGTTTGCCTGCCACCCTCTGTGGGTCCCTAGAGCTGCTATGGCGGTTTTTTAGCCTGGCCCTCGCCTTATACTACTCCCAAGGAGCACATCCGCCCACAAAGTAGTTATCTTCAGTGCCAGGAAATTCTACAGCAATGTTTGATTTTTGAGACAAAAACATATTTTGGCTTTTAGCTATAAAATATATTATATTGTCAATGGCCCAGCAGCTCCCCCCAATAATAACGTTTTACAAAACACACTGCAAAATAAAACAAATATTGGCAAACAGGCTGGCAGCCAAAGCCATACTAAGTGGCTTTGCCACTGCTTGTTTATATCTCAAATCCCTGTATTTCACAGAGGCACATCTCTGCTAGTGCATCCTAATACTGACCTTGGTGTGTTTCCTAGTCATGTGTAGTACCCCCTCCGAGGTCTGGCAGCGCCAGCACCTCTAACTCGTATTCCAACATGTACGCATGCATGCTTGACGTGCTCAGTTAATGACCCTAAAGCTCTTTACTAAGATTTCACATCAGCTCAGGCCGAGGTTAAACGATGAGGCCTACCGCACAGTATAAAGAGAAAGTAGGTCTGTTAAATATTTGTTCCATTTAATGCATGTGAGCGGTTTCTGAACATGCTCACCACAAGCATCTCGCTGCTCTAGTTAATTGCCAAATACGCTCTATGGAGATTTGCTGCTCTCTGCAGGCCATTGCGAGGTATGGCAGCATTAGGAATAAGCTGTCACCAATTCAATAGGAGGCAAGGCTCGTTTTATGTAGTAAAGTGTATCGTAAATCAAAAAAATGTGCGCGTGGATTTAGGTTTCATTACCTCTCTATACTGCTGAGCGTGCGTTTATGGCGCGCTTACAAAACAAGTCAGAATAAGCGAGTAACTTCCCTGTGCCGTAATTCATAATACTGACACAAAACAAATGTCCCTCCAAGACCTGCATGCACACGAGATATTGTAACTATATTTTTAAATCTCATCAAGCCACACAGTGCCGTGAGCGCAAAACTCACAGAAACTAATTCCGCTGATGCACGAAGTGAAGGAATCCACCAGCCGCTGACCATTAGGCGCACAACCACCCTGAAGGCGCAACACAGTCAAGTGGGACTATTTCAGTAAAAATAACTATGACACTTGTTACCCTCATCAGAAAAAATAAAAATCTACCCCTCATTCAAAGGAGCAAATTACATAGGGTAGAGGAGACTAGTGCATACACCTGTAGCTACATGTCAGTTCTCCTGAGAAGTCAATGTCTCCCGTCTCATCTGTAAAAACATGCTACAATGTGTGTCAGAAAAGACCACTAAACCTCTCAGCTGTAGGACATTCTCACTGTGGTTGGAAGACATTAAGTGGTTGATTCAGAGTTTGGCTTAGAAGGTTCTCCATCAAAGTCAAGGTCCGCCTGCCTGGTTTAGAAGCGGCTGACCGTAAGTATTATTATTATTATTATTATTATGTTTCTTATATAGCGCCTGAATCGACCCCCGAAGGGGTATCTCCGCGCTTGCCTTGGGAACCCGTCCTGGCTTTTCCCTGTGAGATAGCCCCTACAGGGCATCCCCAAGGTGAAAGCCAGGCATCCCGCCGCGGGGGGCCGTTGTGGAGATTAAGCAAGCTTAATGCCCAGAGTTGCAGAGTGTGAACCCATGATTAGGTCAGGCACCGAAGCGAGAATTATCGAGTCCATGGACATTTGAGCTCAAGACCCTGCCGCGTCGGGAATTGAACCCTGGTCCCGGATCTGACCTCTGCTTCAGGGTCTGCCTGCTCTAACCAGTGAGCCACACTTCTCCACCAGTATGTCAACAACAGAGACTACTCTGGCGCCATCGGCAACACACTCCACCCACGGCCTAATGGAGTGCTGCCTCGGATGTTAGACTGCCGACTGCCCTCCAATTTTAAACCGAGAAATTGGATGGCTTTATTTTTTGCTGTCCGTCAGGTAAAACCTGACGATGATGGACAGGAAAAAAAACCACATTAACCTCCACACCATGGAAGAAAACTCCGATGGTGTGGGAATCATTAGCCTTTCATTTCTCCTTTTTGGGAGTTTGTTTTTGAAAGATGAAAACCTTTGTAAGAGTTTGACTGGTGGCAATCATGTTTGACGGAGCTGTCCTTCCAACGTTACAACATTGACAGGAACCGCTGTGACGGCAATTCCTGTCAATGTCAAGAGTTGTTTCCGAGGTCTGGCAGACAACTCTAGATTTGGCAGACGAGGGTCCCTCAGGATGGCGAGGCGAGTGTTCCCTCAGTGGTGCTTAATTTGAGCCGATGGTTGTCAGGAGGGTCACCAGCACTCACTTTGGAGGAGCAGCTCTAATTTTTCCTCATGAGACATTTCCTGAAAGCGAGAGAGGGAAAAACACACAAACGGAAAAGGAGGAAGAGAAAGACGGAAAAGCTGTCACCAAAGAAGAAAGCCGGAACTTGCAAGAATGGGATAATGGGGCAGGCAGTGTCTGGCAGTGGATTAAAGAGGCCTGAGGTGGAATCAGGACTACACAGGCTTGGTATTGGGCGTGCAGACATTTAACATTGCAGGCCGGGTTTCTGAGCAGCACTTCGGGCACTGATAATCATTATTTTACAAATCAAGCACTGGTCCTTTGCCATCTCGACAGAGTGTCCTCTGCCCGAGAAACTCTATATCAGCTTCTGAGACTCCAACTATCACCTTTAAGAGCATATCAGAGTGGTGGGAGAACATGAAGGAGATAGCCACATGTAAGAGAATGTCACAACCACTTCAGCATGTAGTTGTAGGAGCGCATCACAGTGCAAGAAGGGTATAGCCAACCCAGCTTCCATGTGAAAGTTTCCGGGGGAACATGCATTGCAGCATTTAGCTGTAGGAGTGCAGCGTAGTACACTGACAAGATTTGTTAATAAGATAACAAATCACGCACCCTACAGATGAAAACAAATGGTGCTCTCACCCCTTTGTGCCAATGCTTGATTGCAAGGTCTAGCAAATTCCACCCAGCCAAATGAAAAAATAACTTTAGGGCCCGATTCACAGTTTGGAGGATGGGTTAACTGTCACAAAAGTGGTGGATATCTTATCTGTCATATTACAAGTGCCAGAGGATATAAGGGATTGTAATACAGAGGATATTACAAGTGCCGGAGGATATAAGGGATTGTAATACAGACTATATTACAAGTGCCAGAGAATATAAGGGATTCTACTACAGAGGATATTACAAGTACCGGAGGATATAAGGGATTGTAATACAGAGGATATTACAAGTGCCAGAGAATATAAGGGATTGTAATACAGAGGATTTTACAAGTGCCAGAGGGTATAGGGTATTGTAATACAGAGGATGTTACAATTGTCAGAGGGCATAGGGTATTGTAATACAGAGGACGTTGCAAGTGTCAGAGGGTATAAGGTATTGTAATACAGATGATATTAAAAGTGCCACAGGATAAAATGTATTGTAATACAGAAGAAGGAAAAACTACCACATTTGTGATGGGGTAACCCATTTCCCAAACTCTACCTCAGTACCTAGGGGCCTGATTTAGGGTTTGGCGGATAGGTACTAAATCATGATTGTGACAGATATCCCATCTGCCTTACTACAAGTGCCATAGGGTATAATGCACTTATAATAAAGCAGACAAGTTATTTTTCCCAATTACGATGGAGCACGTCTGCCAAGCTCCAAGTCAGTCCCATAGGTTTCTGGCAGTGGAATAAGGGGCAAAATAGTGACACACATAAGGAGAATGCACACAGTCTTGAATCGCTCGCAATAGGGCACAACATAGTTTTTTTTGTTTTGTTACTTAAAATAATGTTTGTTTTCTCTATTCACTGGGGCATTTAAACGGATACATGTATTTGACAATCCCGTAGGATTGCAAAGTTTGCCCACACAGTGGCGGACTCTTGTTAAGGTGAGCTAGCGCTGGTATGGATGTGTGCAGAGCAGCAATCAGTCCAGTGAGAGAATAAATACAGCGTTCAAAGGCCACGTGATGCATATCTGTATGCTGTAGAGGTCAGCCAGCGATATTAATGTAAACAAGACAAACAATGTATGGATGAATAAGCAAACAATTGATTGAGCGAGAGATGGGTGTCATCACCATCAATGTCCATGTCATTGACCACTTCCTCCACCCGGGGGTTATATCCAAAAACAATCCTCTCCTCAAACATTGTGTATTTACAATCCTTGTAAACCCGAGGCACCCTGTGTGATTCTTTACCAAAGCTTTGTACACATATTATCAATAACAACACCTGTGTCACAATGCATTCTGGGATGCATACGTCATGATATCAAAGAACGGCAATTAAAAGCCGTCAGCCCTATTCTTAAAGGTAACATACACTGTGTGGAGGAATCTTTAACCAAAGAGATGTTAAGGCAGCTTATCCAGCCTCGGGAAACTGAACTGTCTGAAACTACACCTGTAATTTCCTGAAATCCCACCCACCACCCGCAGGTTAACAATGTTCACAAGTATACGAAGGAGTACTGCAGTCTACTGTTACCTGAATAGTAACACTTACTCTATGGTGTTCCTTCTGCTCACTGCAATGGCCAATAGACTTTTAATATTTAATATGTTACAATCAGATTATCTTTTCCCCCCAAAGTTTTGCTGCGTCATACACGTTCACTTACAGTCACTATGTTCTTATATGCTTTCTAGTAGGATTCTTGTTTTGCCTTTGTGCATGCACCTAAGTGTGTTTTGTTTAGAGAAAGACTGTGTTCCTTGCATGGTTTTTTTGTAAATCAGGATAAAACAAAAGTCCTCATATTTGGAAGATATCAGGAAAAACAGAAGGCATCCTGGCCGCTGTGCTGTAAGACAATCTACACAAAGATGAAATATGACTATCGGGGGTGTGGTTTAGTGAAAACAGCAAACAAGCAGTACAATCGAGGGCTCTCAAAAAGAAAGGCACTGCTATCCCCTATGGCATTGGGCAAATGAACCCGCTACTAAGCAGTGCTTCGGCAGCACCCATACTCAGGGTATTGAATGCCACTCTCCTCCCATACTCAGGACATTGGATGCCACTCTCCTCCCATACTCAGGGTATTGAATGACACTCTCCTCCCATACTCAGGACATTGAATGACACTCTCCTCCCATACTCAGGGTATTGAATGCCACTCTCCTTCCATACTCAGGGTATTGAATGCCACTCTCCTCCCATACCCAGGGTACTGAATGCCAATCTCCTCCCATACTCAGGGTATTGAATGCCACTCTCCTCCCATACTCAGGACATTGAATGCCACTCTCCTCCCATACTCAGGGTATTGAATGCCACTCTCCTCCCATACTCAGGGTATTGAATGCCACTCTCCTCCCATACTCAGGACATTGAATGCCACTCTCCACCCATACTCAGGGTATTGAATGCCACTCTCCTCCCATACCCAGGTTATTGAATGCCACTCTCCTCCCATACTCAGGACATTGAATGGCACTCTCCTCCCATACTCAGGGTATTGAATGCCACTCTCCTTCCATACTCAGGGTATTGAATGCCACTCTCCTCCCATACCCAGGGTACTGAATGCCACTCTCCTCCCATACTCAGGGTATTGAATGCCAATCTCCTCCCATACTCAGGGTATTGAATGCCACTCTTCTCCCATACTCAGGACATTGAATGCCACTCTCCTCCCATACTCAGGGTATTGAATGCCACTCTCCTCCCATACCCAGGTTATTGAATGACACTCTCATCCCATACTCAGGATGTTGAATGCCACTCTCCTTCCATACTCAGGGTATTGAATGCCAATCTCCTCCCATACTCAGGTTATTAAACGTCACTCTCCTCCCATACTCAGGGTATTGAATGCCACTCTCCTACCATACTCAGGGTATTGAATGCCACTCTCCTCCCATACTCAGGGTATTGAATGCCACTCTCCTCCCATACTCAGGACATTGAATGCCACTCTCCTCCCATACTCAGGGTATTGAATGCCACTCTCCTCCCATACCCAGGGTATTGAATGCCACTCTCCTCCCATACCCAGGGTATTGAATGCCACTCTCGTCCCATACTCAGGGTATTGAATGCCACTCTCCTTCCATACTCAGGGTATTGAATGCCACTCTCCTCCCATACTCAGGGTATTGAATGCCACTCTCCTCCCATACTCAGGGTATTGAATGCCACTCTCCTCCCATACTCAGGGTATTGAATGCCACTCTCCTCCCATACTCAGGACATTGAATGCCAATCTCCTCCCATACTCAGGGTATTGAATGCCACTCTCCTCCCATACTCAGGGTATTGAATGCCACTCTCCTCCCATACTCAGGACATTGAATGCCATTCTCCTCCCATACTCAGGGTATTGAATGCCACTCTCCTCCCATACCCAGGTTATTGAATGACACTCTCGTCCCATACTCAGGATGTTGAATGCCACTCTCCTTCCATACTCAAGGTATTGAATGCCAATCTCCTCCCATACTCAGGGTATTGAATGTCACTCTCCTCCCATACTCAGGGTATTGAATGCCACTCTCCTCCCATACTCAGGGTATTGAATGCCACTCTCCTCCCATACTCAGGGTATTGAATGCCACTCTCCTCCCATACTCAGGACATTGAATGCCACTCTCCTCCCATACTCAGGGTATTGAATGCCACTCTCCTCCCATACCCAGGGTATTGAATGCCACTCTCCTCCCATACCCAGGTTATTGAATGACACTCTCCTCCCATACTCAGGATGTTGAATGCCACTCTCCTTCCATACTCAGGGTATTGAATGCCAATCTCCTCCCATACTCAGGGTATTGAATGTCACTCTCCTCCCATACTCAGGGTATTGAATGCCACTCTCCTCCCATACTCAGGGTATTGAATGTCACTCTCCTCCCATACTCAGGGTATTGGTTGTCACTCTCCTCCCATACTCAGGATGTTGAATGCCACTCTCCTTCCATACTCAGGGTATTGAATGCCAATCTCCTCCCATACTCAGGGTATTGAATGTCACTCTCCTCCCATACTCAGGGTATTGAATGCCACTCTCCTCCCATACTCAGGGTATTGAATGCCAATCTCCTCCCATACTCAGGGTATTGAATGCCACTCTCCTCCCATACCCAGGTTATTGAATGACACTCTCTTCCCATACTCAGGATGTTGAATGCCACTCTCCTCACATACTCAGGACATTGAATGCCACTCTCCTCCCATACTCAGGGTATTGAATGCCACTCTCCTCCCATACCCAGGGTATTGAATGCCACTCTCCTCCCATACCCAGGTTATTGAATGACACTCTCCTCCCATACTCAGGATGTTGAATGCCACTCTCCTTCCATACTCAGGGTATTGAATGCCAATCTCCTCCCATACTCAGGGTATTGAATGCCACTCTCCTCCCATACTCAGGGTATTGAATGCCACTTTCCTCCCATACTCAGGGTATTGAATGCCACTCTCCTCCCATACTCAGGACATTGAATGCCACTCTCCTCCCATACTCAGGGTATTGAATGCCACTCTCCTCCCATACTCAGGACATTGAATGCCACTCTCCTCCCATACTCAGGGTATTGAATGCCACTCTCCTCCCATACCCAGGTTATTGAATGACACTCTCGTCCCATACTCAGGGTATTGAATGCCACTCTCCTCCCATACTCAGGGTATTGAATGCCACTCTCCTCCCATACTCAGGACATTGAATGCCACTCTCCTCCCATACCCAGGGTATTAAATGCCACTCTCCTCCCATACCCAGGTTATTGAATGGCACTCTCCTCCCATACTCAGGATGTTGAATGCCACTCTCCTTCCATACTCAGGGTATTGAATGCCAATCTCCTCCCATACTCAGGGTATTGAATGCCACTCTCCTCCCATACTCAGGGTATTGAATGCCAATCTCCTCCCATACTCAGGGTATTGAATGTCACTCTCCTCCCATACTCAGGGTATTGAATGCCACTCTCCTCCCATACTCAGGGTATTGAATGACACTCTCCTCCCATACTCAGGGTATTGAATGCCACTCTCCTCCCATACTCAGGGTATTGAATGCCACTCTTCTCCCATACTCAGGACATTGAATGCCACTCTCCTCCCATACTCAGGGTATTGAATGCCACTCTCCTCCCATACCCAGGGTATTGAATGCCACACTCCTCCCATACCCAGGTTATTGAATGACACTCTCCTCCCATACTCAGGATGTTGAATGCCACTCTCCTTCCATACTCAGGGTATTGAATGCCAATCTCCTCCCATACTCAGGGTATTGAATGCCACTCTCCTCCCACACTCAGGACATTGAATGCCACTCTCCTCCCATACTCAGGGCATTGAATGCCACTCTCCTCCCATACTCAGGGTATTGAATGCCACTCTCCTCCCATACTCAGGACATTGAATGCCACTCTCCTCCCATACTCAGGGCATTGAATGCCACTCTCCTCCCATACTCAGGACATTGAATGCCACTCTCCTCCCATACTCAGGGCATTGAATGCCACTCTCCTCCCATACACAGGGTATTGAATGCCACTCTCCTCCCATACCCAGGTTATTGAATGACACTCTCGTCCCATACTCAGGGTATTGAATGCCACTCTCCTCCCATACTCAGGGTATTGAATGCCACTCTCCTCCCATACTCAGGACATTGAATGCCACTCTCCTCCCATACTCAGGGTATTGAATGCCACTCTCCTCCCATACCCAGGGTATTGAATGCCACTCTCCTCCCATACCCAGGTTATTGAATGCCACTCTCCTCCCATACTCAGGACATTGAATGCCACTCTCCTTCCATACTCAGGGTATTGAATGCCAATCTCCTCCCATACTCAGGGTATTGAATGTCACTCTCCTCCCATACTCAGGGTATTGAATGCCACTCTCCTCCCATACTCAGGGTATTGAATGCCAATCTCCTCCCATACTCAGGGTATTGAATGTCACTCTCCTCCCATACTCAGGGTATTGAATGCCACTCTCCTCCCATACTCAGGGTATTGAATGACACTCTCCTCCCATACTCAGGGTATTGAATGCCACTCTCCTTCCATACTCAGGGTATTGAATGCCAATCTCCTCCCATACTCAGGGTATTGAATGCCACTCTCCTCCCATACTCAGGGTATTGAATGCCACTCTCCTCCCATACTCAGGGTATTGAATGCCACTCTTCTCCCATACTCAGGACATTGAATGCCACTCTCCTCCCATACTCAGGGTATTGAATGCCACTCTCCTCCCATACCCAGGGTATTGAATGCCACTCTCCTCCCATACCCAGGTTATTGAATGACACTCTCCTCCCATACTCAGGATGTTGAATGCCACTCTCCTTCCATACTCAGGGTATTGAATGCCAATCTCCTCCCATACTCAGGGTATTGAATGCCACTCTCCTCCCATACTCAGGGTATTGAATGCCACTCTCCTCCCATACTCAGGGTATTGAATGCCACTCTCCTCCCATACTCAGGGTATTGAATGCCACTCTCCTCCCATACTCAGGACATTGAATGCCACTCTCCTCCCATACTCAGGGTATTGAATGCCACTCTCCTCCCATACCCAGGGTATTGAATGCCACTCTCCTCCCATACCCAGGTTATTGAATGACACTCTCCTCCCATACTCAGGATGTTGAATGCCACTCTCCTTCCATACTCAGGGTATTGAATGCCAATCTCCTCCCATACTCAGGGTATTGAATGTCACTCTCCTCCCATACTCAGGGTATTGAATGCCACTCTCCTCCCATACTCAGGGTATTGAATGCCAATCTCCTCCCATACTCAGGGTATTGAATGTCACTCTCCTCCCATACTCAGGGTATTGAATGCCACTCTCCTCCCATACTCAGGGTATTGAATGACACTCTCCTCCCATACTCAGGGTATTGAATGCCACTCTCCTCCCATACTCAGGACATTGAATGCCACTCTCCTCCCATACTCAGGGTATTGAATGCCACTCTCCTCCTATACCCAGGGTATTGAATGCCACTCTCCTCCCATTCTCAGGGTATTGAATGCCACTCTCCTCCCATACTCAGGGTATTTAATGCCACTCTCCTCCCATACTCAGGACATTGAATGCCACTCTCCTCCCATACTCAGGGTATTGAATGCCACTCTCCTCCCATACCCAGGGTATTGAATGCCACTCTCCTCCCATACCCAGGGTATTGAATGCCACTCTCGTCCCATACTCAGGGTATTGAATGCCACTCTCCTTCCATACTCAGGGTATTGAATGCCACTCTCCTCCCATACTCAGGGTATTGAATGCCACTCTCCTCCCATACTCAGGGTATTGAATGCCACTCTCCTCCTATACTCAGGACATTGAATGCCACTCTCCTCCCATACTCAGGGTATTGAATGCCACTCTCCTCCCATACTCAGGGTATTGAATGCCACTCTCCTCCCATACTCAGGACATTGAATGCCACTCTCCTCCCATACTCAGGGTATTGAATGCCACTCTCCTCCCATACCCAGGGTATTGAATGACACTCTCGTCCCATACTCAGGATGTTGAATGCCACTCTCCTTCCATACTCAGGGTATTGAATGCAACTCTCCTCCCATACTCAGGGTATTGAATGCCACTCTCCTCCCATACCCAGGGTATTGAATGCCACTCTCCTCCCATACCCAGGTTATTGAATGACACTCTCCTCCCATACTCAGGATGTTGAATGCCACTCTCCTTCCATACTCAGGGTATTGAATGCCAATCTCCTCCCATACTCAGGGTATTGAATGTCACTCTCCTCCCATACTCAGGGTATTGAATGCCACTCTCCTCCCATACTCAGGGTATTGAATGCCAATCTCCTCCCATACTCAGGGTATTGAATGCCACTCTCCTCCCATACCCAGGTTATTGAATGACACTCTCGTCCCATACTCAGGATGTTGAATGCCACTCTCCTCCCATACTCAGGACGTTGAATGCCACTCTACTCCCATACTCAGGGTATTGAATGCCACTCTCCTCCCATACCCAGGGTATTGAATGCCACTCTCCTCCCATACCCAGGTTATTGAATGACACTCTCCTCCCATACTCAGGATGTTGAATGCCACTCTCCTTCCATACTCAGGGTATTGAATGCCAATCTCCTCCCATACTCAGGGTATTGAATGCCACTCTCCTCCCATACTCAGGGTATTGAATGCCACTCTCCTCCCATACTCAGGGTATTGAATGCCACTCTCCTCCCATACTCAGGGTATTGAATGCCACTCTCCTCCCATACTCAGGACATTGAATGCCACTCTCCTCCCATACTCAGGGTATTGAATGCCACTCTCCTCCCATACTCAGGACATTGAATGCCACTCTCCTCCCATACTCAGGGTATTGAATGCCACTCTCCTCCCATACCCAGGTTATTGAATGACACTCTCGTCCCATACTCAGGGTATTGAATGCCATTCTCCTCCCATACTCAGGGTATTGAATGCCACTCTCCTCCCATACTCAGGACATTGAATGCCACTCTCCTCCCATACCCAGGGTATTGAATGCCACTCTCCTCCCATACCCAGGTTATTGAATGGCACTCTCCTCCCATACTCAGGATGTTGAATGCCACTCTCCTTCCATACTCAGGGTATTGAATGCCAATCTCCTCCCATACTCAGGGTATTGAATGCCACTCTCCTCCCATACTCAGGGTATTGAATGCCACTCTCCTCCCATACTCAGGGTATTGAATGCCACTCTCCTCCCATACTCAGGACATTGAATGCCACTCTCCTCCCATACTCAGGGTATTGAATGCCACTCTCCTCCCATACTCAGGGTATTGAATGCCACTCTCCTCCCATACCCAGGGTATTGAATGCCACTCTCCTCCCATACCCAGGTTATTGAATGACACTCTCCTCCCATACTCAGGATGTTGAATGCCACTCTCCTTCCATACTCAGGGTATTGAATGCCAATCTCCTCCCATACTCAGGGTATTGAATGCCACTCTCCTCCATACTCAGGGTATTGAATGCCACTCTCCTCCCATACTCAGGGTATTGAATGCCACTCTCCTCCCATACTCAGGACATTGAATGCCACTCTCCTCCCATACTCAGGGTATTGAATGCCACTCTCCTCCCATACTCAGGACATTGAATGTCACTCTCCTCCCATACTCAGGGTATTGAATGCCACTCTCCTCCCATACCCAGGTTATTGAATGACACTCTCGTCCCATACTCAGGGTATTGAATGCCACTCTCCTCCCATACTCAGGGTATTGAATGCCACTCTCCTCCCATACTCAGGACATTGAATGCCACTCTCCTCCCATACCCAGGGTATTAAATGCCACTCTCCTCCCATACCCAGGTTATTGAATGGCACTCTCCTCCCATACTCAGGATGTTGAATGCCACTCTCCTTCCATACTCAGGGTATTGAATGCCAATCTCCTCCCATACTCAGGGTATTGAATGCCACTCTCCTCCCATACTCAGGGTATTGAATGCCACTCTCCTCCCATACTCAGGGTATTGAATGCCAATCTCCTCCCATACTCAGGGTATTGAATGTCACTCTCCTCCCATACTCAGGGTATTGAATGCCACTCTCCTCCCATACTCAGGGTATTGAATGACACTCTCCTCCCATACTCAGGGTATTGAATGCCACTCTCCTCCCATACTCAGGGTATTGAATGCCACTCTCCTCCCATACTCAGGACATTGAATGCCACTCTCCTCCCATACTCAGGGTATTGAATGCCACTCTCCTCCCATACCCAGGGTATTGAATGCCACTCTCCTCCCATACCCAGGTTATTGAATGACACTCTCCTCCCATACTCAGGATGTTGAATGCCACTCTCCTTCCATACTCAGGGTATTGAATGCCAATCTCCTCCCATACTCAGGGTATTGAATGCCACTCTCCTCCCATACTCAGGACATTGAATGCCACTCTCCTCCCATACTCAGGGCATTGAATGCCACTCTCCTCCCATACTCAGGGTATTGAATGCCACTCTCCTCCCATACTCAGGACATTGAATGCCACTCTCCTCCCATACTCAGGGCATTGAATGCCACTCTCCTCCCATACTCAGGACATTGAATGCCACTCTCCTCCCATACTCAGGGCATTGAATGCCACTCTCCTCCCATACACAGGGTATTGAATGCCACTCTCCTCCCATACCCAGGTTATTGAATGACACTCTCGTCCCATACTCAGGGTATTGAATGCCACTCTCCTCCCATACTCAGGGTATTGAATGCCACTCTCCTCCCATACTCAGGACATTGAATGCCACTCTCCTCCCATACTCAGGGTATTGAATGCCACTCTCCTCCCATACCCAGGGTATTGAATGCCACTCTCCTCCCATACCCAGGTTATTGAATGCCACTCTCCTCCCATACTCAGGACATTGAATGCCACTCTCCTTCCATACTCAGAGTATTGAATGCCAATCTCCTCCCATACTCAGGGTATTGAATGTCACTCTCCTCCCATACTCAGGGTATTGAATGCCACTCTCCTCCCATACTCAGGGTATTGAATGCCAATCTCCTCCCATACTCAGGGTATTGAATGTCACTCTCCTCCCATACTCAGGGTATTGAATGCCACTCTCCTCCCATACTCAGGTAATTGAATGACACTCTCCTCCCATACTCAGGGTATTGAATGCCACTCTCCTTCCATACTCAGGGTATTGAATGCCAATCTCCTCCCATCCTCAGGGTATTGAATGCCACTCTCCTCCCATACTCAGGGTATTGAATGCCACTCTCCTCCCATACTCAGGGTATTGAATGCCACTCTCCTCCCATACTCAGGACATTGAATGCCACTCTCCTCCCATACTCAGGGTATTGAATGCCACTCTCCTCCCATACCCAGGGTATTGAATGCCACTCTCCTCCCATACCCAGGTTATTGAATGACACTCTCCTCCCATACTCAGGATGTTGAATGCCACTCTCCTTCCATACTCAGGGTGTTGAATGCCAATCTCCTCCCATACTCAGGGTATTGAATGTCACTCTCCTCCCATACTCAGGGTATTGAATGCCACTCTCCTCCCATATTCAGGGTATTGAATGCCAATCTCCTCCCATACTCAGGGTATTGAATGTCACTCTCCTCCCATACTCAGGGTATTGAATGCCACTCTCCTCCCATACTCAGGGTATTGAATGGCACTCTCCTCCCATACTCAGGGTATTGAATGTCACTCTCCTCCCATACTCAGGGTATTGAATGCCACTCTCCTCCCATACTCAGGACATTGAATGCCACTCTCCTCCCATACTCAGGGTATTGATTGCCACTCTCCTCCCATACCCAGGGTATTGAATGCCACTCTCCTCCCATACCCAGGTTATTGAATGACACTCTCCTCCCATACTCAGGACGTTGAATGCCACTCTCCTTCCATACTCAGGGTATTGAATGCCAATCTCCTCCCATACTCAGGGTATTGAATGCCACTCTCCTCCCATACTCAGGGTATTGAATGCCACTCTCCTACCATACTCAGGGTATTGAATGCCACTCTCCTCCCATACTCAGGACATTGAATGCCACTCTCCTCCCATAGTCAGGGTATTGAATGCCACTCTCCTCCCATACCCAGGGTATTGAATGCCACTCTCTTCCCATACCCAGGTTATTGAATGACACTCTCCTCCCATACTCAGGATGTTGAATGCCACTCTCCTTCCATACTCAGGGTATTGAATGCCAATCTCCTCCCACACTCAGGGTATTGAATGTCACTCTCCTCCCATACTCAGGGTATTGAATGCCACTCTTCTCCCATACTCAGGGTATTGAATGCCAATCTCCTCCCATACTCAGGGTATTGAATGTCACTCTCCTCCCATACTCAGGGTATTGAATGCCACTCTCCTCCCATACTCAGGGTATTGAATGACACTCTCCTCCCATACTCAGGGTATTGAATGCCACTCTCCTCCCATACTCAGGGTATTGATAGCCACTCTCCTCCCATACTCAGGGTATTGAATGCCACTCTTCTCCCATACTCAGGGTATTGAATGCCAATCTCCTCCCATACTCAGGGTATTGAATGTCACTCTCCTCCCATACTCAGGGTATTGAATGCCAATCTCCTCCCATACTCAGGGTATTGAATGGCACTCTCCCCCCATACTCAGGGTATTGAATGCCACTCTCCTCCCATACTCAGGGTATTGAATGCCACTCTCCTCCCATACTCAGGGTATTGATAGCCACTCTCCTCCCATACTCAGGACATTGAATGCCACTCTCCCCCATGCACTACTGCAACCTCACTTACCCAGGGGCACTAAACTCAGCCTTATAGCAAATTCACAATAGCAAAAAACAATGTCTCAACAGGAAAAATGAATAAAGGGACCAATCAATACATGATTCAATCAAGGGAAGGGCAAAATTAAGAGAGATCCAAGGTAGAGAAGGAACAGATTTAATAATTAGATACACAAAAGGTATATACAATTCAAACTAACCATAACTAACACATATGCACTGACAAAAAAGTGAAAAAGTGAACGGCGCAGTGACAAAAAGTGTGGAAGTGACAACACGGTACGGCGAAATGATTTAAATAAATTCAAGGTCAAGGAGAGTTATATACAATGGGTAATTTACATATAAACATGAAGGTCTCACAGGACCCTGTAGTTAGCCGTAAATAATGTTGTCTGGTCGACGACGTTTCAACCTCCATAAGTTGAGGTCATCATCAGGACTATGGTTATTGCAATATTCTAAATACCTATGTGTAAGAAGAAAGAGGGAGGATAATGAATAGAAAGGCCCAGAAAGAAAACACAACTTACAACACAGAAAATGAAAGATAAAGGGCAAGTAAGGGGGTAGTAGTACCTGTGTCCGTGGTCAAAAACCACTTCAAAGTTAATTGCAGGGAATGGTGGATCAATTATATAAGGTCCGTCACATTTAGAGGGGGATCATCAATTGTCTGAAATAATAATGAAGAAAATGTAAGGGTGGACAACTAATTCAACGCAAAAAATAGAGTAAAGCGCGATGTAATGCGCTTACCTGTGGCTGACAACAGAGAAATGAAGGCCAATGGGAATGATAAATTTGTCCTGGTTGTGTTTAAAGGGCAGCCATCTATCGTGAGAGGAAAACGAGATGAAACTTAATGTGCAAGATAGGAAAAAGAATTAATTAAAAGAGGGGATTATAGGGAACAAAAACGCTTACCAATAGGGGCATTATGTTAAATAACGAAAAAGGCATCCAGCGGTAGTTAATTCCGCAATGTTAGAAACTACTGGACAAAAAGGAAAAGAGCTTCAGAGGGTGGACGTATGATGCCATCGCCAAATCAAACCAAAAATTAAACTAGTCTAGGAGATAGCCGTGGGGAGACTTACTAGAGTAGAATCGTAAACTGCCAAACAACAGGATAGGTTCTCAGAACTCTAAAGAACAGAAAGAACACGAACTTAAGAAAGTAGGCGTGCAGGGACAACGCCAAACGCAAACAAAAACAATAAATAGTCTAGTCAGGCAAAAGCCGTCATAGGAGAGACTTACTGGGGTAGGCGGGTTAATTGCGAAACAACGGGATCAGTCCTCGGGGCTCTATTAGACAAAGGGAAACGGGCTTTAGCAAGTGGGCGTGTAAGGAACAACGCCGATTCGAAACGAGAAATAATCCAACTAGTCAGAGGGGGCAGCCATAGAGAAAAACTTACTGGAGTAGTTTCGTCAAGTTACCAAACATCGGGATTAGTCCGAGAAGGGGCCTCGGCGTCCAAGCAATGGAGACGTCAAGCGCGTATACGACGCGGACGTTACAAATAAACAATCCGGGTCATGTGACCCCAGCAGGGCCACAAAGGAGGGACTAACAGGTGCGGACATAGTCAGGGAAAAAGGACTAAAGATAGAGCGAGGAAAGTGAATAGAAACACCCGGTCAGTGTAAAGATCTACAATAAAAAAATGGATAAAAACCTTACGAGGTCTATGAATTAAGTATAGTTATTGTCAACAACAATTAACAATTTCCAATAAACTTCTGGTCAAGGGCAAAAAAAATTTTGCGATTGAAGCAGTATTAGTATATACATTTAGACACCATAATAGCCAAATATGGATAAAACATATAGACAATCGACATAAGTAAAAAAACATAAATGACAAATAAACAACAATGTTAATATTGCAACATCATTCAAGGAACAGTATACAAATTGAAACACAATTGGAAAAACAAGAAGACCGGGGAAGGGTAGGGACGGAGGAACGGTAAGGGAAGTATGGGGGAGCAGGAACAATAGGGTGGATAATAGAGGAGAAAATCAAAGGGTGTGTATGAAGGCGCCGGGGGAGAGGAGAGAGAGGAGGGGGGAAGGAGGAAGGGGAAGGTAAGGAAAAGGCAGGGATAAGCAAAAACATATTATTGAGATAGCAAAACAATTTAGACAAAGAAGTGAGTGTTGTAAAAAGACTCAGACAATTAGAGAATTTGTACACATTATTGACATTTTGTAACATTTTTTCACACACTGATCAAGAATACAGCAGACTGAGCAACAACGGAGTAGCAACAAAAATGACACCATGGGTCCTAGCCACTCGTAATGACTGTGTTCCATTCATCCAGTGAATTCAATCCATGTGACACAGAATTACAGCGTGTAATCCAACGACATTCGCATTTGTTTAACAAGGTCTGTAAATTACCACCCCGGATTGGCAATTGTGGACAATCTATGACTTGCCAGGTCATATCCGTTTCTGAATGGTTATGCTCCTTGTAATGCGTCACCAATGGAGCAGTGACGACGTTGCATCTAATGCGACTTTTGTGTTGGGAGATGCGTTGTTTAACCATCTGTGTAGTCTGCCCAATGTAAAGTAAGTCACATGGACAACGTATCGCATAGATAACGTTGGTGGTACGACAATTTGAAAAATGTTTCAGTTGGTAAGTATGAGAAGAAGTGACAAAGACCTTGGTGTTACTGGTCAAATCACATACATTACAATTTAGGCACTTAAAGTGGCCTATTACAGGTGGTAAATTCCATAAGGTAGTATTATCAGATTTTTCTTTGATGGGCCAGGTAATGGCATGGACAAGCTTGTCATTCAAATTGTTACCCCTCTTATATGATAAAAGAGGAGGGTCTGTAAAGTGTGGAAAAGAGCGTAACAATTTCCAATTGTTCTTGATTATCTTGGAAACCATATTACTGCTGGGGCTGAAAGTGGAAACAAAAGGGATACGGTTGTTGACACGTTTGATGGAAGGTGCCAAAATAATATCCCTATGGTTATACCAGGCTCTTTTGAGTGATCTTCTGACCAAATGTTTGGGGTAGCCTCTGTCAATCAATTTAGCCGAGAGGATAGCAGCCTCTCGAAAATAATCTTTTCTCCACTTACAATTCCGCCGTATACGGAGGAATTGTCCGTAGGGCAAGCCGTCTCTGAGCCCTCGAGGATGGTAACTAGAGTAGGCCAAAAGGGTATTACGCTCTGTGGGTTTTCGATATAAAGATGTCCCAATTAGGCCATCCTCCGCATGTAATGTGAGGTCCAGGAAGGGGAGGTCATTCCTGCGCACATCTGAAGTAAATTTTAAATGGGTTTGGATGGAATTCAACCAGGTAATAAACGACAAAAGGTTCTCATGTGTACCCTGCCATAGCAACAGAATGTCGTCTATGTACCTGCGCCATAAAGAAATGTTGGTGAGGAAAGGGTTACTGCTAGTCAAAAAGAGGGTAGACTCCAAATGATGGACATAGAGTACTGCAAAATTAGGGGCAAAGCAAGCACCCATCGATACACCTTTGACCTGAAGGTAATATGTGTCTTTATACAAAAAATAATTGTTGGTCAAGGCTATGTGCAGCAATTGAACAACAAATTCTGTCGGGATGCGTGTGGGACGAGGGCGGGTGTTCAATATTACCTCCATGACCGTGAGTCCATCAGCCTGGGGAATATTAGTATACAAAGACTCGATGTCTAGACCAACCATAAAGTCAGATTCAGGATTGAAAGGAAGGTCGTCTATGAGGTTAATTAGATGTGTACTGTCCTTGACAAAGGTGTCAGTCAAGGGGACAAAAACCTTAAGAATAGAATCAATGTATTTTCCCAGGGGTTCTAACACAGATCCACACCCGGATACTATTGGGCGTCCTGGGGGGGTCAATGAGTTCTTATGGACTTTCGGTAAGGTGTAAATTACCGGTGTCCTTGGGAATGGACTATTGAAAAAGTCATGTTCTTTTTTATTAATAATGCCACTCAAGAGGGCCTGAGATGTAACAGAGGCAATCTTAGTTTGGATGGAACGAAGGGGATCCGAAGTCAATTTGCGATAATGTAGGGGGTTATCAAGTTGTCGGAGAATCTCTGAATCATAATCATCACGATCCATCACGACAATCCCTCCGCCCTTGTCGGCTGGTTTTATTATTAAGTTCTGGTTATTGCTCAGACTGTCAATGGCCAATTTTTCTTTGAGTGGCAAATTGTATGGAACAAATTCCTTAAGTCGTTTTAACTCATTGACTTCCAATAATACAATTTTTTCAAAGGTCAAAATTTCTGGTGGCATCATTGTGGTAGGTGGTAGGAAAGTAGAAGCTTGTCTAAAAAGGGGCTCATATGGTAGATTAGACTCTGGTTTATCTGAGAAAAAATGCCTCAGACGAATCCGTCTAAAAAATAAGAGTAGATCTTCCTGTAGCTTAAAAAAGTCACTACGTGCTGTAGGGACGAATGACAAACCCTTACTTAATACGGATATCTCATCTGATGACAGAGTATGTTGAGAGAGATTGAAAATGGGAATAGTCGTGGCAAGGGTAGGTAAATCCCCATGGGGTAACGTAGGAACAGATTGGATGGTTTCATGAGCGGCAGATAGAATAGTCTGTGACTCAATATTAGATGTACTATCAATATTTGTTGAGAGCAGTTGTGGAGGTAAAATAGAGACCACTGCAGGCAAATCGTGTCCACTCCCCGATGTCGAAGGGGTGAGACCAGAACTGTCAACAGTAACTTCATGAAATTTTACAGCAATAGCATTGGCAGGCTTTTGTTGAGTGTCGACTGGTAGTCGTGTTATTGTGGAGGACCCCATTGATAGAACTTTTGTCGGGTCTGTCTCTCGCCCGCGTATTGGTATTGATATCCTTGCCGTCTGCGACCGCGTCCGCGGCCACGACCCTGTCCTAAAAAACCAGCGGGTAGGAGTGGAGGAGGAAGGGGATGTCTCTGTGGGCCCGTGCTACTACCTTCGCCACTGTCAGTATCTTCGGTGGAGGTATTGGAAGAGAGAGAGAATGTGATGGGCCGATTGTTTCGAAAACGACCCCAATTCTTGGTTTTGGGTGGCTGATTAGTGGAACTATAAAAAGAATCAAGTAAATAAGGGTAGGTGTAACTCTTGTCGTAATTCTTGATGTCCCTTTGAATTTTATTGATTTTTTTATTTTGTTCAAAAGTATGGAAGGTAGCAATAGTACTATTTATTCTCTCAAGTAGTGCCTTTGCATCAGAAATGGTAGTGTCTGCAAGAATAAGTTTCTCTAGTTCTGCTATCTCTTCCAATTCCTTCTTGCTATGTTCTATGGCAGTCTCGATGCCGAGGACCATCCAATGCCTTGAGCAGGTGGTGGCCAAATGGCTGAAGCCGGTACGAAACTTAGGATCCTGAGTGAAAATAGCGGGAGTGTTGCGGATCTGTAGTCCCAAGGGTATGGTATCAGACTTTAAGTATTCTGTTAGCATGCGAGCATGCAGATCGGTGCGGATCTGTTTCTTTTTCAAATTCTCTAATCTTTCTAATAGAATCTTAGAGTTATTGGGGGCAGTAGAGAGAGGCGTGGAGGTGAGGGTTAGAAGAGATGGGCCAGAAAGAATATTCTTGATGTAGTCATCAGAGTAAGTGGGGGTCTCTCTAGAAGACATAATAAGTAAACTAATCACTCATTATGTATCACAATTAAAGTGTGAAGTATTTAAACAAAATACTCTCGCAATCCAGCGATTGCTCAATAATTATACAAGAAAAACAGGAGCAAGCCCGTTAACCCAGTTGAGACCGGGTATACGTAATAGCAAAAAACAATGTCTCAACAGGAAAAATGAATAAAGGGACCAATCAATACATGATTCAATCAAGGGAAGGGCAAAATTAAGAGAGATCCAAGGTAGAGAAGGAACAGATTTAATAATTAGATACACAAAAGGTATATACAATTCAAACTAACCATAACTAACACATATGCACTGACAAAAAAGTGAAAAAGTGAACGGCGCAGTGACAAAAAGTGTGGAAGTGACAACACGGTACGGCGAAATGATTTAAATAAATTCAAGGTCAAGGAGAGTTATATACAATGGGTAATTTACATATAAACATGAAGGTCTCACAGGACCCTGTAGTTAGCCGTAAATAATGTTGTCTGGTCGACGACGTTTCAACCTCCATAAGTTGAGGTCATCATCAGGACTATGGTTATTGCAATATTCTAAATACCTATGTGTAAGAAGAAAGAGGGAGGATAATGAAAAGAAAAGGCCCAGAAAGAAAACACAACTTACAACACAGAAAATGAAAGATAAAGGGCAAGTAAGGGGGTAGTAGTACCTGTGTCCGTGGTCAAAAACCACTTCAAAGTTAATTGCAGGGAATGGTGGATCAATTATATAAGGTCCGTCACATTTAGAGGGGGATCATCAATTGTCTGAAATAATAATGAAGAAAATGTAAGGGTGGACAACTAATTCAACGCAAAAAATAGAGTAAAGCGCGATGTAAGGCGCTTACCTGTGGCTGACAACAGAGAAATGAAGGCCAATGGGAATGATAAATTTGTCCTGGTTGTGTTTAAAGGGCAGCCATCTATCGTGAGAGGAAAACGAGATGAAACTTAATGTGCAAGATAGGAAAAAGAATTAATTAAAAGAGGGGATTATAGGGAACAAAAACGCTTACCAATAGGGGCATTATGTTAAATAACGAAAAAGGCATCCAGCGGTAGTTAATTCCGCAATGTTAGAAACTACTGGACAAAAAGGAAAAGAGCTTCAGGGGGTGGACGTATGATGCCATCGCCAAATCAAACCAAAAATTAAACTAGTCTAGGAGATAGCCGTGGGGAGACTTACTAGAGTAGAATCGTAAACTGCCAAACAACAGGATAGGTTCTCAGAACTCTAAAGAACAGAAAGAACACGAACTTAAGAAAGTAGGCGTGCAGGGACAACGCCAAACGCAAACAAAAACAATAAATAGTCTAGTCAGGCAAAAGCCGTCATAGGAGAGACTTACTGGGGTAGGCGGGTTAATTGCGAAACAACGGGATCAGTCCTCGGGGCTCTATTAGACAAAGGGAAACGGGCTTTAGCAAGTGGGCGTGTAAGGAACAACGCCGATTCGAAACGAGAAATAATCCAACTAGTCAGAGGGGGCAGCCATAGAGAAAAACTTACTGGAGTAGTTTCGTCAAGTTACCAAACATCGGGATTAGTCCGAGAAGGGGCCTCGGCGTCCAAGCAATGGAGACGTCAAGCGCGTATACGACGCGGACGTTACAAATAAACAATCCGGGTCATGTGACCCCAGCAGGGCCACAAAGGAGGGACTAACAGGTGCGGACATAGTCAGGGAAAAAGGACTAAAGATAGAGCGAGGAAAGTGAATAGAAACACCCGGTCAGTGTAAAGATCTACAATAAAAAAATGGATAAAAACCTTACGAGGTCTATGAATTAAGTATAGTTATTGTCAACAACAATTAACAATTTCCAATAAACTTCTGGTCAAGGGCAAAAAAAATTTTGCGATTGAAGCAGTATTAGTATATACATTTAGACACCATAATAGCCAAATATGGATAAAACATATAGACAATCGACATAAGTAAAAAAACATAAATGACAAATAAACAACAATGTTAATATTGCAACATCATTCAAGGAACAGTATACAAATTGAAACACAATTGGAAAAACAAGAAGACCGGGGAAGGGTAGGGACGGAGGAACGGTAAGGGAAGTATGGGGGAGCAGGAACAATAGGGTGGATAATAGAGGAGAAAATCAAAGGGTGTGTATGAAGGCGCCGGGGGAGAGGAGAGAGAGGAGGGGGGAAGGAGGAAGGGGAAGGTAAGGAAAAGGCAGGGATAAGCAAAAACATATTATTGAGATAGCAAAACAATTTAGACAAAGAAGTGAGTGTTGTAAAAAGACTCAGACAATTAGAGAATTTGTACACATTATTGACATTTTGTAACATTTTTTCACACACTGATCAAGAATACAGCAGACTGAGCAACAACGGAGTAGCAACAAAAATGACACCATGGGTCCTAGCCACTCGTAATGACTGTGTTCCATTCATCCAGTGAATTCAATCCATGTGACACAGAATTACAGCGTGTAATCCAACGACATTCGCATTTGTTTAACAAGGTCTGTAAATTACCACCCCGGATTGGCAATTGTGGACAATCTATGACTTGCCAGGTCATATCCGTTTCTGAATGGTTATGCTCCTTGTAATGCGTCACCAATGGAGCAGTGACGACGTTGCATCTAATGCGACTTTTGTGTTGGGAGATGCGTTGTTTAACCATCTGTGTAGTCTGCCCAATGTAAAGTAAGTCACATGGACAACGTATCGCATAGATAACGTTGGTGGTACGACAATTTGAAAAATGTTTCAGTTGGTAAGTATGAGAAGAAGTGACAAAGACCTTGGTGTTACTGGTCAAATCACATACATTACAATTTAGGCACTTAAAGTGGCCTATTACAGGTGGTAAATTCCATAAGGTAGTATTATCAGATTTTTCTTTGATGGGCCAGGTAATGGCATGGACAAGCTTGTCATTCAAATTGTTACCCCTCTTATATGATAAAAGAGGAGGGTCTGTAAAGTGTGGAAAAGAGCGTAACAATTTCCAATTGTTCTTGATTATCTTGGAAACCATATTACTGCTGGGGCTGAAAGTGGAAACAAAAGGGATACGGTTGTTGACACGTTTGATGGAAGGTGCCAAAATAATATCCCTATGGTTATACCAGGCTCTTTTGAGTGATCTTCTGACCAAATGTTTGGGGTAGCCTCTGTCAATCAATTTAGCCGAGAGGATAGCAGCCTCTCGAAAATAATCTTTTCTCCACTTACAATTCCGCCGTATACGGAGGAATTGTCCGTAGGGCAAGCCGTCTCTGAGCCCTCGAGGATGGTAACTAGAGTAGGCCAAAAGGGTATTACGCTCTGTGGGTTTTCGATATAAAGATGTCCCAATTAGGCCATCCTCCGCATGTAATGTGAGGTCCAGGAAGGGGAGGTCATTCCTGCGCACATCTGAAGTAAATTTTAAATGGGTTTGGATGGAATTCAACCAGGTAATAAACGACAAAAGGTTCTCATGTGTACCCTGCCATAGCAACAGAATGTCGTCTATGTACCTGCGCCATAAAGAAATGTTGGTGAGGAAAGGGTTACTGCTAGTCAAAAAGAGGGTAGACTCCAAATGATGGACATAGAGTACTGCAAAATTAGGGGCAAAGCAAGCACCCATCGATACACCTTTGACCTGAAGGTAATATGTGTCTTTATACAAAAAATAATTGTTGGTCAAGGCTATGTGCAGCAATTGAACAACAAATTCTGTCGGGATGCGTGTGGGACGAGGGCGGGTGTTCAATATTACCTCCATGACCGTGAGTCCATCAGCCTGGGGAATATTAGTATACAAAGACTCGATGTCTAGACCAACCATAAAGTCAGATTCAGGATTGAAAGGAAGGTCGTCTATGAGGTTAATTAGATGTGTACTGTCCTTGACAAAGGTGTCAGTCAAGGGGACAAAAACCTTAAGAATAGAATCAATGTATTTTCCCAGGGGTTCTAACACAGATCCACACCCGGATACTATTACCAACTGAAACATTTTTCAAATTGTCGTACCACCAACGTTATCTATGCGATACGTTGTCCATGTGACTTACTTTACATTGGGCAGACTACACAGATGGTTAAACAACGCATCTCCCAACACAAAAGTCGCATTAGATGCAACGTCGTCACTGCTCCATTGGTGACGCATTACAAGGAGCATAACCATTCAGAAACGGATATGACCTGGCAAGTCATAGATTGTCCACAATTGCCAATCCGGGGTGGTAATTTACAGACCTTGTTAAACAAATGCGAATGTCGTTGGATTACACGCTGTAATTCTGTGTCACATGGATTGAATTCACTGGATGAATGGAACACAGTCATTACGAGGACCCATGGTGTCATTTTTGTTGCTACTCCGTTGTTGCTCAGTCTGCTGTATTCTTGATCAGTGTGTGAAAAAATGTTACAAAATGTCAATAATGTGTACAAATTCTCTAATTGTCTGAGTCTTTTTACAACACTCACTTCTTTGTCTAAATTGTTTTGCTATCTCAATAATATGTTTTTGCTTATCCCTGCCTTTTCCTTACCTTCCCCTTCCTCCTTCCCCCCTCCTCTCTCTCCTCTCCCCCGGCGCCTTCATACACACCCTTTGATTTTCTCCTCTATTATCCACCCTATTGTTCCTGCTCCCCCATACTTCCCTTACCGTTCCTCCGTCCCTACCCTTCCCCGGTCTTCTTGTTTTTCCAATTGTGTTTCAATTTGTATACTGTTCCTTGAATGATGTTGCAATATTAACATTGTTGTTTATTTGTCATTTATGTTTTTTTACTTATGTCGATTGTCTATATGTTTTATCCATATTTGGCTATTATGGTGTCTAAATGTATATACTAATACTGCTTCAATCGCAAAATTTTTTTTTTTTGCCCTTGACCAGAAGTTTATTGGAAATTGTTAATTGTTGTTGACAATAACTATACTTAATTCATAGACCTCGTAAGGTTTTTATCCATTTTTTTATTGTAGATCTTTACACTGACCGGGTGTTTCTATTCACTTTCCTCGCTCTATCTTTAGTCCTTTTTCCCTGACTATGTCCGCACCTGTTAGTCCCTCCTTTGTGGCCCTGCTGGGGTCACATGACCCGGATTGTTTATTTGTAACGTCCGCGTCGTATACGCGCTTGACGTCTCCATTGCTTGGACGCCGAGGCCCCTTCTCGGACTAATCCCGATGTTTGGTAACTTGACGAAACTACTCCAGTAAGTTTTTCTCTATGGCTGCCCCCTCTGACTAGTTGGATTATTTCTCGTTTCGAATCGGCGTTGTTCCGTACACGCCCACTTGCTAAAGCCCGTTTCCCTTTGTCTAATAGAGCCCCGAGGACTGATCCCGTTGTTTCGCAATTAACCCGCCTACCCCAGTAAGTCTCTCCTATGACGGCTTTTGCCTGACTAGACTATTTATTGTTTTTGTTTGCGTTTGGCGTTGTCCCTGCACGCCTACTTTCTTAAGTTCGTGTTCTTTCTGTTCTTTAGAGTTCTGAGAACCTATCCTGTTGTTTGGCAGTTTACGATTCTACTCTAGTAAGTCTCCCCACGGCTATCTCCTAGACTAGTTTAATTTTTGGTTTGATTTGGCGATGGCATCATACGTCCACCCCCTGAAGCTCTTTTCCTTTTTGTCCAGTAGTTTCTAACATTGCGGAATTAACTACCGCTGGATGCCTTTTTCGTTATTTAACATAATGCCCCTATTGGTAAGCGTTTTTGTTCCCTATAATCCCCTCTTTTAATTAATTCTTTTTCCTATCTTGCACATTAAGTTTCATCTCGTTTTCCTCTCACGAGAGATGGCTGCCCTTTAAACACAACCAGGACAAATTTATCATTCCCATTGGCCTTCATTTCTCTGTTGTCAGCCACAGGTAAGCGCCTTACATCGCGCTTTACTCTATTTTTTACGTTGAATTAGTTGTCCACCCTTACATTTTCTTCATTATTATTTCAGACAATTGATGATCCCCCTCTAAATGTGACGGACCTTATATAATTGATCCACCATTCCCTGCAATTAACTTTGAAGTGGTTTTTGACCACGGACACAGGTACTACTACCCCCTTACTTGCCCTTTATCTTTCATTTTCTGTGTTGTAAGTTGTGTTTTCTTTCTGGGCCTTTCTATTCATTATCCTCCCTCTTTCTTCTTACACATAGGTATTTAGAATATTGCAATAACCATAGTCCTGATGATGACCTCAACTTATGGAGGTTGAAACGTCGTCGACCAGACAACATTATTTACGGCTAACTACAGGGTCCTGTGAGACCTTCATGTTTATATGTAAATTACCCATTGTATATAACTCTCCTTGACCTTGAATTTATTTAAATCATTTCGCCGTACCGTGTTGTCACTTCCACACTTTTTGTCACTGCGCCGTTCACTTTTTCACTTTTTTGTCAGTGCATATGTGTTAGTTATGGTTAGTTTGAATTGTATATACCTTTTGTGTATCTAATTATTAAATCTGTTCCTTCTCTACCTTGGATCTCTCTTAATTTTGCCCTTCCCTTGATTGAATCATGTATTGATTGGTCCCTTTATTCATTTTTCCTGTTGAGACATTGTTTTTTGCTATTACGTATACCCGGTCTCAACTGGGTTAACGGGCTTGCTCCTGTTTTTCTTGTATAATTATAGCAAATTCACTGCAGCTCGTACAGGAAGTTCTTCCAACAGCTGTGATATATATTCCGTTCAAGACTAATACTGGAATTCGGCCTCATTAATTAATCATTAGACCGTAAAGCCTCATTGTTGACATTTGACATCAGGACAAGGATGGCTTCGACCAATTCACTAAAGGCCCATTTGAAATTCATATTTGAGTTGCCAGGCAATCCATGGTTCAACCAAGTAAGGAGTGTTATCACATCCTTCCAGATACAAGAAGCAGTGCTCCGAGCAGGGGACGTACCATTTTCTGCCTGGAAAAAAGCAATTCATCAGCAACTAAAGGAGACGTCAAGGGAGGAGGTTTTAAGATTATTAGATAACTTGGCACAGGTACAGCCCCTGAACGACACATGCCAAGCCAGAATTCACAACCCTATCTGTTGGGAACCATAAATGAGCACACACGCAGACAGATTCTATATATGCATCTTGTAGTGCTTCCAATAAAAGATTTTACTCCAGACTAGGGAGGCCGAGGAGACTCGGGGGAATGCAGGCTATGAATCGTGGCTCCATCGGTTATGTTGCGGTCCCTCTTTAGACCTCCAAAGGAGAGTACTGCTCAAACCACTCTCTTTTGCTCAAGGGGTGTGTAAATGCCGGGAAGCATCTTCAACCTGCTTGAGGAATATTGCTCCAAGGGCTCTGGCGAGATGCGCCAAATATGCCAATAATTGTGGCCGCACCCAGCCAGAAGCAAGGGCAAACCACTATAACAAAGTACGTGGTCCGAGCTGAGCAGGACAGATGGACGGAAGCAGAGAAAGGGACTTGAACGGAGAGCCTTACTTCGGGGGTAAATGGCTGCGGGGCAATTCTAACACAATCTGGACGTTACCCAGCAACTTAAGACTGGTCCTTACCTTGTGAACTGGGTAGCTTGTGGCTAATCTTTCACTTTAGATTTTAAATTTATCAATAATGTACAGATTGTGACCTGAAATTATACATCGGTACATTGCACATTGCACTTTGAACATTGCACTTTGAACGTTGCACTTTGAACATTGCACTTTGAACATGTAATTACTGTTATTTCTTGTAACCAAGCTTTAATGGATTTTATTAACTAAACAATAAAGCCATCTACTACGATTGAATACTTTAGGAATCTTGTTTTGCCTTTGTGCATGCATCCAAGTGTGATTTGTTTAGAGAAAAACTGTGTTGCTGGCATGATATTTTGGCAATTATGCCAACTATCTGGAAGCTTCTGTTGTTTAGCTTCTGTTAGCTGAGTCTAATAGACAGGGGAGCATATTATCAAGCACGGCGTTAAAATTATCGCCCCTTTAGCAGCAGGAAACCAGGGGCTTGATAATATGTCCGTGAGAATTCCAATCGAAGCCCATGTTGACACCAGAACATGGGCTTCTATTGGAATTCTCAAAGGCATATTATCAAGCCCATTATCGCCGCTTTAGCAGCAGTTTTCTGCCGCTAAAGCGGCGATAATTTTAACGCCGTTTCTTGATAAAATGCCCCTTAGAGCGGCTTGCGGCAGTGTCATGGCACTGCTTTATTTTTAATTAAAAAAAGCACCCAAGAGTTGAGGAGCACCTGCCATTGCATTGTCCACACAGATGGAAAATATTTACCTACAGTTTAGGTGGTGAGCTGTGACTGACACATGCATCAGGCGCAGTAGGGACGTGCCTAATATGTCCAGTGGACACAGTGGCTAAAACCCGAATGAAAGAAATATGTCACAAACACTAGTCAGATAGTGAATTTTACAGCATATTTCCTACATAAATTCACCAAAAACCAAAGGGTATGATAGGGCCATTCTGAAATATTTCAGTATTCTCAAGTTGTGCAAAATAAACCTGCTCTCCTCAGATGTGTTCCAGGTTCACCTTATCCTAAAAGCATTTTTTGGAAAATGTTGGCAAAAAGTGCATTTTTCAGCACATTTACCCAAAAATAATGCATAGAAAGTGAAAGTGGCATTTCAGGAAATAAAATATTTGGTGGACTATCATTTACCACAGCATTCATCACATTCTGCATTTAATTTCCTTTGATGTTTCCATCCTTCCCCTTCAAAGTACAATTCTCACTGGGTCACTAAGAGGAGAACCCACTATTACAAAATCACCAAAGCCTTGAAGAGCTGAAGTTATAGATTATCGTGTACAGGTGCCTACCTGGGCAGAAATGGTGTGACGGTGGATTGTGCAAATATTAAGAGCTACATTCATAGCAGCGTAAAACGATGTTTAAAGTTTGAAATTACTGTCACTTCAGAATTTGCTGGTTTCAGAGGCGCCTGGCACAGTAAATGCAATAATCTCCCCTGATGCAAGCACCTTGCAAACGGAGAGTATGCTACCACACAACACATCTATAATCGAGTAGAGAGGATGATTGCAGAAGCTTCACGCACTCGTCGCCGTTAGTGCACTTACCACAGCCACGCCCCGGAAGTTGCAAGGTCGCAGTCATCTGAGGACACGGAGTTCCGGATGGCGTCCTCGCTCCAGGCGGAGTAATTAATGTACAGAGGCTGATGGACTCGCGGAGCCACTGAGTTTTGAGCAGTGTGGAGAGGCTGTGAGCTGACGGATGTGTATCTCTGAAAATCCAGGTGGTGAGAGGATCTGTGTGGCGAGACGGGGCTTCAGGAGGGGCAGGTGATAAGCGGGCATATACAGTAACCCTGGGCATAGTGGGCATAGCGGGGCTAAGCGGAGGTCCATGGAGTTGCAAACAAACTTCACGGAACTCCGCTCTGCTATGCCACCCGTCTCCACCCCCCCATTAACAAGTAAGTAAACATTTATTAAAAATACATTCAAAACCACTTACCTCTGTACTGCGGCATCTCCGGTGATCCTTGAGAAAACTACGCATGCGCGCACGCCTGCGCATGCACATTTCTTGCGAGAAATGCGTGGGCACGCGCGCATGCGCAGTTTTCTCAAGGATTACCGATATGGAGAGGAAGAGGAGGAGGGCAGCCCTGGAACGCCGCAGTACAGAGGTAAGTGGTTTTATATTTATTTGTAATTAATCTGACTTGTTAATAGTGGGGGTGGAGGTGGGGGCTGGCCAACTCCGCTCCGCTGCGGAGTGTGCGGAGATTTGCCTTCTCCGCGTTCTCCACAGAAGGCGGAGATGGCAAATCTCCGCACACTCCGCGGGCAGAGCAGAGATCTCCGCCTGGGGTTAATATACAGGAGGCTGAGATCTCACTGTCTCTATTGGCTCCCCACTCACCTTTTTGTTCCTTTCTGGTGTGCCAGTGTTAGTGGCAAGCTTGCTGGAGAGATAGCGTTGGATTAATTGGGCTGCTTCTAAATAAAAGAAGTAATTATGCCAGTCAGCCGTTTCAGCCGTTCTGGCTGTTTCAGAATAAAGAGAGGTTAAGAAAAAAAACAGAAAAAAGAGAAAAACCTGGAAAAGGAACACAAACCCCAAATATCAGGTCTAGCAACAGCATGCGCACGTTTAAGAGCAAACCTCCAAGTGTTAATTCAGTTCTCTCAACTTAGTCCACCCCCATCCAGAGGCTGCGTCAAAAGGGCACTTTAGAGAGACTGCTTACTATTATACACACACTGAGAAATATACAACCAAGGATGGATTTAAAAGTGCAACAGTTGTTAGAGGCTGGTAGCTTAGAGGTCCCTGACACCCAGGTGGAAAGTGAAAGGAGGGCGGATATGAACAGCAGCGTGGATGCTCAGGAGATTGATAAGTTCAACTCCATCCTGGTAAGGTCTGAGAATGCAGAGAGTAATAGTATATTGGAGGACCATCAAAAATCTTCTGCTGCAGAGCCTTTTGTAACCTGACATGTTTCAAACAATATCCTCTCTTTTCAAAATCGCATATAGCTACCACAGCTCTGAGGGCAGATAACTAGTCACACAATTTGTCAATACTCCAGCCAGCTCTGCCCTCTGCCCAGCAACAGGCTTTGCATGCAGAGAATGAACTTCTAGAGGATGGACCTCTTATGTTGGCGCCAATGGGAGGTGAAACATCCCTTCAGGATGTACAACAGGTTCTGGAACTCGGACAGACGGTCAAAAGTATGTTTGAGCTCATCCTCTTGGAGATGAAGGAGTTACGCACAACGCAATCCCAAGAAATTGCATCTCTTCATGCAACACTGTCAAAAATCGAGGAAACAATGGGCAAACTGCAGGAGCGCATGTCAGAGGCTGAAGAGTGGGTTTCCAGATAGGAGGATAAGATAGGGTTATTTGAACAGGAAATCACACAGATTAAGGAAAGCAAAGATGCTCTCAAGTCTAAACTTCAAGACATGGAGAACTATAACAAACATCTTAATCTGCGTTTAGTTGGGATTCCAGAATCAGTTGAAGGACCCCAAGTATGAGACTGGGTAGGATTCCTACTGAGGAAAGCCATACCAGAGCTAACTGGAGACCTAACAATCACAAGGGCACACAGGGTACCCTTTTAACGCCCCATCAACGCAAAGTGGCCCCATACAATTTTAGTTAAATTAGCTGATTCTTAACTAAGAGAGAACATATTGACCACAGCCATTGAAAAAAGAGCTTTCCGACATAAGAAGTTCCACAATTCAAGATTTTTTTCGAATATGACAGCAAAGAGGCGAAGGGACTTTGAATGGTAGATTGATTCTTTTAAAGCAAAGGGGGCACAAGCAACCATCTTGCAGTAATTCAAACTTAAAGTCCTTGCAAATGGCAAATTCTAACTTTTGGATGATGTAGGGAAATCACAGGGGTTGCTACAGCAACAGTCTATCTTAAGGTGGGCATACGCCATATATTGAATATTAATTGCGAACTTAGATATCAAATGGTAATTTACTCTAAGCAAGTTCTATTGGGCTATATCCAGGAGTTGTGAGCCAGGAGCCGAAGGACCTAGTGCTCCTTTGGCAACTGTAAGGGCACATTATAGGTGCAAGGTCATGGCACCCAGGATGCTGAGTAGGGTTAGGGAGGAGGTGTGGGCTATCCACCCATGGGGTACCCGGGGCAACTGGGGGGAACAGGTCGGGAAGGGAAGGCACAGGGTGATTGCACAGGGTGATTGCAGGGGAGAAAAATGAGATAGTTTATTAATATGTTTACATAAGCAAATTTTGATGGGTAATTGCATACGTCAACATAATGTAGGAGATGTTAATTCGTTAAAAAATGTATTAAGAAATTGTTAGATATGTATTGTATTCAAACATACGAAGTAACGTAATCATCATTGTTAATATGCACTTTACATGGCACTTTACTTGCACTGATACTTTAAGACAATATTATCTACTGTAGTAAAAAGATTATTGTTGAGGAATGTAATGAGAAAAATGATGATAGTTGAAAAATTGTGGAGGAGTTTAAAATCAGCCTTTAGTCATTTCGCCAGTAAGGTTTTGGTTTGCTCTCTTGTATATACGCTAATTACTTTATTATTATCTGCACAAGCATAAGCACTTTAAAATAGTTTAGTTGTGTTGAATGAATTAATGTTCTGTATAGTAAGCAGAAGTAGGCACTCTAGAATATATGCATATTGCACTTTGAATCATGCATCTTTTGAAGACAGCTCCTCACACACAGACACATAAAGATTCGGTATGTATCCTCCTTAAACGCCAACAGCCTTAATAATAAAATAAAAGCTCGGGCCATTGAAGAATGGGAAAGAGGATATGCCCCTGACATTGTATTGATCCAGGAAATACAGAATGTGGCTAAAAAGAAATCAACATATAGGGGCCGATTACGATCTCGTTAGGAAAGGCTCGGAATGGGATTCGGTATTGCCGAATCCGATTCGGAACCCTTGTCTCCTAACAAATCGTATGCAATTCCCAACTACCGATTAGGTTGCCCGGTAACCGTTGGGCAGTCTGAATCAGTTCCGAAAGGCATTCAGACAACCTGAGTCTTACGAAGCCGATTCGTACAGCTCTACAGACACGGTTTCCGGACGAGCGATTACAATGACCGATTCGGACAGACGTTCCGATTCGGTCTGCCCAACACGAAATGGCTGTTGGAATCTGTCTTTGGGGGCCCATTGGAGGCCCCCCTTCACCTAGAGGCATCCGAATTGGGCCCCTGGGGGTACCCAAGGATCCCCTCTTCCAACTATGCACAATCTGGCAGGCACCAAGAATTGCCCGCCACAGGGTGCAAGATTTTCCCCACCCACCCCTTTTTTAAATAGGAGCCTCTGTTCTCGTTCAGAATACAGGCTCCCATTGAAGTCAATGGGAATCTGATCGAACAATGTTGGGAAGCATCGTAATCGGTTGTTTGGACTCGCAGAACCCAAATAGTTCGGAAATTATTCCGAAACATATTCGGTCGGAAGAGTTTCCTAACGAGATCGTAATCGGCCCGATAGTATTTTTAGGCAGTGGAGAGATGGTAGATATTTTTCATCAGCAAGTACTGCTCACAGAGGAATAGCAATTTTTGTTAATAGATTGTTACCTTAGCAGATTACCAATTCGCAGGTTGATAAAGAAAGTAGGTGGGTCTTGATCAGTAAACTCATTAATATTAATATGTTTACTATAGCCACAATATATGCACCAATTGAAGATAATCCTATACCACTATTGGATCTCTAACATGCATTACTGCATATACCTGGAACAGTAATAATGGTGAGTGATTTTAATCTTTTGCAAAATCCGGAATTGAATTCAGTCTCTTGTACACGGAAACAGAATAAGCCTCACATGAAAAAGATATTAGGGGAATCTATGCAAGAATTGGAATTGATACACATATGGCGGGTAACATTTCACAATAGGAGATAATATTCATGTTTTTCAGATAAATATAAAACAGCGGCAAGATTACATTTCTTACTTCATGTAATCAAAAATGTATCAATTGCACATATATTGAAAATGGGTTTTCCGATCATGAGTTGGTAAAGTTAGAAGTATCAAGGCTTAGGGCACGTAAGCTATCATCAAAATGGTCCTTTGACAAGTAAATTTCGAGGATGAAGACTAGTACATGGAAACCCAGAATAAAATAAAAAGTTTCTTCCATTTGCATAGGAAAACAACTAGGGTAGAAAGCTACTATTCATGGATATAAAACGAATAAAGATATAGCAGCTAGATGCCTCTGAAACGCACATAGGGCACAATTAGAATTTGAAGTTCGATGAGCAAATTAACAATATATAAGGGATAAAAACATTAAAAAGAAATCAAAATTAGTGCAAGTATTTAAAACTATGCAAGATTATTATTACACTAAAGGGTACTTGGCTAATTTTGCATATCTCCAAAAAGTGTACGAGGAGAGTGAGTTCTCTAGCAAATTTGTAGCTTGCCAAGAAAGAGAGACAGGCACAACATAGAATTACTGCTTTGGTAGACAAAGATACAAAATATTGAATCACAAATGAAGTACAGATACAGGAGAAGTTCTTAAAACAGTATGATACAATCTATTCAGTTAGACAAGAGGTTGATATGTGATAACTGAAGGATTTTCTTAGCAACCTCTACATCCAAACTAAAGGCAAGTCAAATTGAGTATATGTTGGCAGATGTTACATTAAAAGGAATGGAAGATGTAGTGCAATATCTGGCTAATGGAAAAGCATGTGGAGAAGATGGATTTCCTGCTGAACTATATAAAAAATTAAATTTAATATTAAATCCTGAATTAGTGATGCTGGCAAATTATATTTTGAAGGGAGGCAAGATACCACCCTCTTTCTGTACGGCAGTAGTAGTTAGTTTTCTGAAAAAACCCAAAGATAAGGAGGATGTTACTGGCATATCATCAACGGCCAGCGATAACTGTCGCTGGCCGCTCTTAGCGTTAAAATGTTTAACGCCGGCTATCGCAGATAATTATCGCCATGCTAGCGCTGTATTAACAACGCTCAGCGCAATGGCGATAATTATCCTAGCAATAGCGATGTTTTCCATGGAACATCGCTGGTTTTCCAGCAATGTTCCATGGAAAATGGCGATACCCTTGATAATAGGGGCCTGTGGTCTTAGCCACACAATCCACCCCCCATGTTAAGTATGCCTTAGTCAGGAATTTAACAGATGTTAAATTCCTGCGTTAAGGCATACTTAGCACGATTTAAATAATCACTTCCCCGCATTGTAAATATCGCGAAGCTGCCTTCGTGATATTTACCCATGTTGTTTCCACAGACACGCCTACTTTGCATCTCATTAGCGATGCAAAGTTAGGTGTGCTGGAAACGGGAGCAAAATCAGCAAAACACGCGATAGCGTGTCTTTGCTGATAAGGCGATAAAATTATCGCTGCTTTTCGGCCGAAAACTGCCGCAAAAGCGGCGATAATTTGTTATCGCCGCATTGTTAATATGCCCCCTAATTCTTACAGGCCAATAAGCCTCTTAAACACAGATTATAAATTTATAGCCAAATTATTGGCAAACAGAATACATAAATGAATGGGATCAGTTATATATTTAGACGAGTGCAAATTCGTGTCAGGGAAACAATTATCTTTCAATACCAATTTTTTTAGTCTAAGCTCTAGATCATTTTAGTCAAAACTAAATTCCGGCACATGTTATGTTATTAGATGCAGAGAAGGCTTTTGATTTGGTTTGTTGAGAGAGCCTTTTGAATCTTTTAACTGAGTTTATATTCGCTGATGAATTTATTAATATAATATCTGAGTTTTATAAAGGGGCTTCAGCACAAATAATTATTAGTTCTAGCAAGATTGGGGCTTGTAAATTTAACAAATGTTTGACAGACAAGATTGTCCTCTGTCACCAGTACTTTTTGCTCTTTTCATAGAGCCGCTAGCCATAGCCATAGCTCAATGCTGATGATATATCTTTGGGGCATATTAACAATGCGGCGATAACAAATTATCGCCACTTTTGCGGCCGTTTTCGGCCGAAAAGCTGCGATAATTTTATCGCCTTATCAGCAAAGACACGCTATCGCGTGTTTTGCTGATTTGGCTCCTGTTTCCAGCACATCAATATGAAGGGTTGCACTACGAGTTCTTACATTGTTAACTCACTTCTATACCACACAATTCTTCTTTTTTAGGCGTGCTCACTGGTGACGTGCCAAGCCCAAACGGCACGTTATTAAACTTGACACCATCTTCATGGGGCTACTTTTAGCCCCAATGCCAGTGACGACAACCTGTTGCTGCAATTGCAGATACTTTTAATCAATCATCTTCAATGAAACTTCCATTTTTTATTCATCTTGTTTTTCCGTTTCTAATTAGACTCAGTTTTACAATATCCCATGCAAGGAAATGCAATTTTCACTTTTTCTTATGTTCTTGTGGGCCATCCGAACCTCTTCAATGAACATGAATGAAGCAATATTCGTCAAAAGCAGTTTATTAAGACCCAATGTATTTCGGGCCCCTCGGGGCCCTTCGTCAGGGGTAACTGTGAATGAACAATAAAAACTTATTTTCAAAATTGGATATACCATCACGATATATATTATTAAACTTCTTGCATTAACACACTTAGTTTCTCCATAAATTTAAAAAACAAAAACGTTTAGTGACTGTCAATAAATACCCCACAATCCTTCAATCTCCCTATCTTTTCAACTGTTTGTTGGTTTACAAACATTTCCTTTCAGAACTTGCTTTTAGTTACAATTTCTCTTAACAGCTTATACTTCACTTCCACGTCGGTCTTTACTCAAGTAGGTTCCAATATCTACTTCATTATTTCCCTCGTTCATGTTTCTCACTACTTTCCTCCCCCTTACCCGAGTACCACCCATAACTCTCTCCCTCCTTCGTCACTCTCCACCCCTCTCACTACACCAACATTCTCTTTCACGTACCTGCTGTGATACAAGCTTCCTCTCCTCCCGTTAGCCAAAGGTGTTACCCTCCCTGATTATCTCCACCCTTTTAAACTAACCGCGTTCGTTCTAATCACTCCTCTTTCTGTCACGTGGTTATAAAAATCAACAATCCTTTCTTGGGCACTATATTTCCCACAATGCATGTTAAACGTTAGTTTAAACAATGGAGCTTTTCCAATGTATACACTCTTGTTACATGTCCCTCATTACAATATTCCGATGAATCCAATATTTTCGCTAGTCATTTCAGTATACTTCTGACTTCTGTTCCAAAAATAATAAAGTTGCTCGACAAACAATGTTATTCCGCCTTGCATGGAAAAAACAGCGTCTTTTACTCGACTCTCCGTTGTTGAAACTCTATTAGATTTACGTGGGTGCCAACCCGGTAGGGCGAAAATTCTGTAACATCAATATGAAGGGTTGCACTCCGAGTTCTTACATTTTTAACTCACTTCTATACCACACAATTCTTCTTTTTTAGGCGTGCTCACTGGTGACGTGCCAAGCCCAAACGGCACGTTATTAAACTTGACACCATCTTCATGGGGCTACTTTTAGCCCCAATGCCAGTGGCGACAACCTGTTGCTGCAATTGCAGATACTTTTAATCAATCATCTTCAATGAAATTTCCATTTTTTATTCATCTTGTTTTTCCGTTTCTAATTAGACTCAGTTTTACAATATCCCATGCAAGGAAATGCAATTTTCACTTTTTCTTATGTTCTTGTGGGCCATCCGAACCTCTTCAATGAACACGAATGAAGCAATATTCGTCAAAAGCAGTTTATTAAGACCCAATGCATTTCGGGCCCCTCGGGGCCCTTCGTCAGGGGTAACTGTGAATGAACAATAAAAACTTATTTTCAAAATTGAATATACCATCACGATATATATTATTAAACTTCTTGCATTAACACACTTAGTTTCTCCATAGATTTAAAAAACAAAAACGTTTAGTGACTGTCAATAAATACCCCACAATCCTTCAATCTCCCTATCTTTTCAACTGTTTGTTGGTTTGCAAACATTTCCTTTCAGAACTTGCTTTTAGTTACAATTTCTCTTAACAGCTTATACTTCACTTCCACGTCGGTCTTTACTCAAGTAGGTTCCCATATCTACTTCATTATTTCCCTCGTTCATGTTTCTCACTACTTTCCTCCCCCTTACCCGAGTACCACCCATAACTCTCTCCCTCCTTCGTCACTCTCCACCCCTCTCACTACACCAACGTTCTCTTTCACGTACCTGCTGTGATACAAGCTTCCTCTCCTCCCGTTAGCCAAAGGTGTTACCCTCTCTGATTATCTCCACCCTTTTAAACTAACCGCGTTCGTTCTAATCACTCCTCTTTCTGTCACGTGGTTATAAAAATCAACAATCCTTTCTTGGGCACTATATTTCCCACAATGCATGTTAAACGTTAGTTTAAACAATGGAGCTTTTCCAATGTATACACTCTTGTTACATGTCCCTCATTACAATATTCCGATGAATCCAATATTTTCGCTAGTCATTTCAGTATACTTCTGACTTCTGTTCCAAAAATAATAAAGTTGCTCGACAAACAATGTTATTCCGCCTTGCATGGAAAAAACAGCGTCTTTTACTCGACTCTCCGTTGTTGAAACTCTATTAGATTCACGTGGGTGCCAACCCGGTAGGGCGAAAATTCTGTAACATCAATATGAAGGGTTGCACTCCGAGTTCTTACATTTTTAACTCACTTCTATACCACACAATTCTTCTTTTTTAGGCGTGCTCACTGGTGACGTGCCAAGCCCAAACGGCACGTTATTAAACTTGACACCATCTTCATGGGGCTACTTTTAGCCCCAATGCCAGTGGCGACAACCTGTTGCTGCAATTGCAGATACTTTTAATCAATCATCTTCAATGAAATTTCCATTTTTTATTCATCCTTTTTTTCCGTTTCTAATTAGACTCAGTTTTACAATATCCCATGCAAGGAAATGCAATTTTCACTTTTTCTTATGTTCTTGTGGGCCATCCGAACCTCTTCAATGAACACGAATGAAGCAATATTCGTCAAAAGCAGTTTATTAAGACCCAATGCATTTCGGGCCCCTCGGGGCCCTTCGTCAGGGGTAACTGTGAATGAACAATAAAAACTTATTTTCAAAATTGGATATACCATCACGATATATATTATTAAACTTCTTGCATTAACACACTTAGTTTCTCCATAGATTTAAAAAACAAAAACGTTTAGTGACTGTCAATAAATACCCCACAATCCTTCAATCTCCCTATCTTTTCAACTGTTTGTTGGTTTGCAAACATTTCCTTTCAGAACTTGCTTTTAGTTACAATTTCTCTTAACAGCTTATACTTCACTTCCACGTCGGTCTTTACTCAAGTAGGTTCCCATATCTACTTCATTATTTCCCTCGTTCATGTTTCTCACTACTTTCCTCCCCCTTACCCGAGTACCACCCATAACTCTCTCCCTCCTTCGTCACTCTCCACCCCTCTCACTACACCAACGTTCTCTTTCACGTACCTGCTGTGATACAAGCTTCCTCTCCTCCCGTTAGCCAAAGGTGTTACCCTCTCTGATTATCTCCACCCTTTTAAACTAATCGCGTTCGTTCTAATCACTCCTCTTTCTGTCACATGGTTATAAAAATCAACAATCCTTTCTTGGGCACTATATTTCCCACAATGCATGTTAAACGTTAGTTTAAACAATGGAGCTTTTCCAATGTATACACTCTTGTTACATGTCCCTCATTACAATATTCCGATGAATCCAATATTTTCGCTAGTTATTTCAGTATACTTCTGACTTCAGTTCCAAAAATAATAAAGTTGCTCGACAAACAATGTTATTCCGCCTTGCATGGAAAAAACAGCGTCTTTTACTCGACTCTCCGTTGTTGAAACTCTATTAGATTCACGTGGGTGCCAACCCGGTAGGGCGAAAATTCTGTAACATCAATATGAAGGGTTGCACTCCGAGTTCTTACATTTTTAACTCACTTCTATACCACACAATTCTTCTTTTTTAGGCGTGCTCACTGGTGACGTGCCAAGCCCAAACGGCACGTTATTAAACTTGACACCATCTTCATGGGGCTACTTTTAGCCCCAATGCCAGTGGCGACAACCTGTTGCTGCAATTGCAGATACTTTTAATCAATCATCTTCAATGAAATTTCCATTTTTTATTCATCTTGTTTTTCCGTTTCTAATTAGACTCAGTTTTACAATATCCCATGCAAGGAAATGCAATTTTCACTTTTTCTTATGTTCTTGTGGGCCATCCGAACCTCTTCAATGAACACGAATGAAGCAATATTCGTCAAAAGCAGTTTATTAAGACCCAATGCATTTCGGGCCCCTCGGGGCCCTTCGTCAGGGGTAACTGTGAATGAACAATAAAAACTTATTTTCAAAATTGGATATACCATCACGATATATATTATTAAACTTCTTGCATTAACACACTTAGTTTCTCCATAGATTTAAAAAACAAAAACGTTTAGTGACTGTCAATAAATACCCCACAATCCTTCAATCTCCCTATCTTTTCAACTGTTTGTTGGTTTGCAAACATTTCCTTTCAGAACTTGCTTTTAGTTACAATTTCTCTTAACAGCTTATACTTCACTTCCACGTCGGTCTTTACTCAAGTAGGTTTCCATATCTACTTCATTATTTCCCTCGTTCATGTTTCTCACTACTTTCCTCCCCCTTACCCGAGTACCACCCATAACTCTCTCCCTCCTTCGTCACTCTCCACCCCTCTCACTACACCAACGTTCTCTTTCACGTACCTGCTGTGATACAAGCTTCCTCTCCTCCCGTTAGCCAAAGGTGTTACCCTCTCTGATTATCTCCACCCTTTTAAACTAACCGCGTTCGTTCTAATCACTCCTCTTTCTGTCGAGTCGTTATAAAAATCAACAATCCTTTCTTGGGCACTATATTTCCCACAATGCATGTTAAACGTTAGTTTAAACAATGGAGCTTTTCCAATGTATACACTCTTGCAAACCAACAAACAGTTGAAAAGATAGGGAGATTGAAGGATTGTGGGGTATTTATTGACAGTCACTAAACGTTTTTGTTTTTTAAATTTATGGAGAAACTAAGTGTGTTAATGCAAGAAGTTTAATAATATATATCGTGATGGTATATCCAATTTTGAAAATAAGTTTTTATTGTTCATTCACAGTTACCCCTGACGAAGGGCCCCGAGGGGCCCGAAATGCATTGGGCCATAATAAACTGCTTTTGACGAATATTGCTTCATTCGTGTTCATTGAAGAGGTTCGGATGGCCCACAAGAACATAAGAAAAAGTGAAAATTGCATTTCCTTGCATGGGATATTGTAAAACTGAGTCTAATTAGAAACGGAAAAACAAGATGAATAAAAAATGGAAATTTCATTGAAGATGATTGATTAAAAGTATCTGCAATTGCAGCAACAGGTTGTCGCCACTGGCATTGGGGCTAAAAGTAGCCCCATGAAGATGGTGTCAAGTTTAATAACGTGCCGTTTGGGCTTGGCACGTCACCAGTGAGCACGCCTAAAAAAGAAGAATTGTGTGGTATAGAAGTGAGTTAAAAATGTAAGAACTCGGAGTGCAACCCTTCATATTGATGTTACAGAATTTTCGCCCTACCGGGTTGGCACCCACGTGAATCTAATAGAGTTTCAACAACGGAGAGTCGAGTAAAAGACGCTGTTTTTTCCATGCAAGGCGGAATAACATTGTTTGTCGAGCAACTTTATTATTTTTGGAACTGAAGTCAGAAGTATACTGAAATGACTAGCGAAAATATTGGATTCATCGGAATATTGTAATGAGGGACATGTAACAAGAGTGTATACATTGGAAAAGCTCCATTGTTTAAACTAACGTTTAACATGCATTGTGGGAAATATAGTGCCCAAGAAAGGATTGTTGATTTTTATAACCACGTGACAGAAAGAGGAGTGATTAGAACGAACGCGGTTAGTTTAAAAGGGTGGAGATAATCAGAGAGGGTAACACCTTTGGCTAACGGGAGGAGAGGAAGCTTGTATCACAGCAGGTACGTGAAAGAGAACGTTGGTGTAGTGAGAGGGGTGGAGAGTGACGAAGGAGGGAGAGAGTTATGGGTGGTACTCGGGTAAGGGGGAGGAAAGTAGTGAGAAACATGAACGAGGGAAATAATGAAGTAGATATGGGAACCTACTTGAGTAAAGACCGACGTGGAAGTGAAGTATAAGCTGTTAAGAGAAATTGTAACTAAAAGCAAGTTCTGAAAGGAAATGTTTGCAAACCAACAAACAGTTGAAAAGATAGGGAGATTGAAGGATTGTGGGGTATTTATTGACAGTCACTAAACGTTTTTGTTTTTTAAATTTAAGAGGAAACTAAGTGTGTTAATGCAAGAAGTTTAATAATATATATCGTGATGGTATATCCAATTTTGAAAATTAGTTTTTATTGTTCATTCACAGTTACCCCTGACGAAGGGCCCCGAGGGGCCCGAAATGCATTGGGTCTTAATAAACTGCTTTTGACGAATATTGCTTCATTCGTGTTCATTGAAGAGGTTCGGATGGCCCACAAGAACATAAGAAAAAGTGAAAATTGCATTTCCTTGCATGGGATATTGTAAAACTGAGTCTAATTAGAAACGGAAAAACAAGATGAATAAAAAATGGAAATTTCATTGAAGATGATTGATTAAAAGTATCTGCAATTGCAGCAACAGGTTGTCGCCACTGGCATTGGGGCTAAAAGTAGCCCCATGAAGATGGTGTCAAGTTTAATAACGTGCCGTTTGGGCTTGGCACGTCACCAGTGAGCACGCCTAAAAAAGAAGAATTGTGTGGTATAGAAGTGAGTTAAAAATGTAAGAACTCGGAGTGCAACCCTTTATATTGATGTTACAGAATTTTCGCCCTACCGGGTTGGCACCCACGTGAATCTAATAGAGTTTCAACAACGGAGAGTCGAGTAAAAGACGCTGTTTTTTCCATGCAAGGCGGAATAACATTGTTTGTCGAGCAACTTTATTATTTTTGGAACAGAAGTCAGAAGTATACTGAAATGACTAGCGAAAATATTGGATTCATCGGAATATTGTAATGAGGGACATGTAACAAGAGTGTATACATTGGAAAAGCTCCATTGTTTAAACTAACGTTTAACATGCATTGTGGGAAATATAGTGCCCAAGAAAGGATTGTTGATTTTTATAACCACGTGACAGAAAGAGGAGTGATTAGAACGAACGCGGTTAGTTTAAAAGGGTGGAGATAATCAGAGAGGGTAACACGTTTGGCTAACGGGAGGAGAGGAAGCTTGTATCACAGCAGGTACGTGAAAGAGAACGTTGGTGTAGTGAGAGGGGTGGAGAGTGACGAAGGAGGGAGAGAGTTATGGGTGGTACTCGGGTAAGGGGGAGGAAAGTAGTGAGAAACATGAACGAGGGAAATAATGAAGTAGATATGGGAACCTACTTGAGTAAAGACCGACGTGGAAGTGAAGTATAAGCTGTTAAGAGAAATTGTAACTAAAAGCAAGTTCTGAAAGGAAATGTTTGCAAACCAACAAACAGTTGAAAAGATAGGGAGATTGAAGGATTGTGGGGTATTTATTGACAGTCACTAAACGTTTTTGTTTTTTAAATTTATGGAGAAACTAAGTGTGTTAATGCAAGAAGTTTAATAATATATATCGTGATGGTATATCCAATTTTGAAAATAAGTTTTTATTGTTCATTCACAGTTACCCCTGACGAAGGGCCCCGAGGGGCCCGAAATGCGTTGGGTCTTAATAAACTGCTTTTGACGAATATTGCTTCATTCGTGTTCATTGAAGAGGTTCGGATGGCCCACAAGAACATAAGAAAAAGTGAAAATTGCATTTCCTTGCATGGGATATTGTAAAACTGAGTCTAATTAGAAACGGAAAAACAAGATGAATAAAAAATGGAAATTTCATTGAAGATGATTGATTAAAAGTATCTGCAATTGCAGCAACAGGTTGTCGCCACTGGCATTGGGGCTAAAAGTAGCCCCATGAAGATGGTGTCAAGTTTAATAACGTGCCGTTTGGGCTTGGCACGTCACCAGTGAGCACGCCTAAAAAAAAGAATTGTGTGGTATAGAAGTGAGTTAAAAATGTAAGAACTCGGAGTGCAACCCTTTATATTGATGTTACAGAATTTTCGCCCTACCGGGTTGGCACCCACGTGAATCTAATAGAGTTTCAACAACGGAGAGTCGAGTAAAAGACGCTGTTTTTTCCATGCAAGGCGGAATAACATTGTTTGTCGAGCAACTTTATTATTTTTGGAACAGAAGTCAGAAGTATACTGAAATGACTAGCGAAAATATTGGATTCATCGGAATATTGTAATGAGGGACATGTAACAAGAGTGTATACATTGGAAAAGCTCCATTGTTTAAACTAACGTTTAACATGCATTGTGGGAAATATAGTGCCCAAGAAAGGATTGTTGATTTTTATAACCACGTGACAGAAAGAGGAGTGATTAGAACGAACGCGGTTAGTTTAAAAGGGTGGAGATAATCAGAGAGGGTAACACCTTTGGCTAACGGGAGGAGAGGAAGCTTGTATCACAGCAGGTACGTGAAAGAGAACGTTGGTGTAGTGAGAGGGGTGGAGAGTGACGAAGGAGGGAGAGAGTTATGGGTGGTACTCGGGTAAGGGGGAGGAAAGTAGTGAGAAACATGAACGAGGGAAATAATGAAGTAGATATGGGAACCTACTTGAGTAAAGACCGACGTGGAAGTGAAGTATAAGCTGTTAAGAGAAATTGTAACTAAAAGCAAGTTCTGAAAGGAAATGTTTGCAAACCAACAAACAGTTGAAAAGATAGGGAGATTGAAGGATTGTGGGGTATTTATTGACAGTCACTATACGTTTTTGTTTTTTAAATTTATGGAGAAACTAAGTGTGTTAATGCAAGAAGTTTAATAATATATATCGTGATGGTATATCCAATTTTGAAAATAAGTTTTTATTGTTCATTCACAGTTACCCCTGACGAAGGGCCCCGAGGGGCCCGAAATGCATTGGGTCTTAATAAACTGCTTTTGACGAATATTGCTTCATTCGTGTTCATTGAAGAGGTTCGGATGGCCCACAAGAACATAAGAAAAAGTGAAAATTGCATTTCCTTGCATGGGATATTGTAAAACTGAGTCTAATTAGAAACGGAAAAACAAGATGAATAAAAAATGGAAATTTCATTGAAGATGATTGATTAAAAGTATCTGCAATTGCAGCAACAGGTTGTCGCCACTGGCATTGGGGCTAAAAGTAGCCCCATGAAGATGGTGTCCTGTTTCCAGCACGCCTAACTTTGCATCGCTAATGAGATGCAAAGTAGGCGTGTCTGTGGAAACAACATGGGTAAATATCACAAAGGCAGCTTTGTGATAACGCAGGAATTTAACGTCTGTTAAATTCCTGACTAAGGCATACTTAACATGGGGGGTGGATTGTGTGGCTAAGACCACAGGCCCCTATTATCAAGGGTATCGCCGTTTTCCATGGAACATCGCTGGAAAACCAGTGATGTTCCATGGAAAACATCACTATTGCTAGAATAATTATCGCCATTGCGTTGAGCTTTGTTCATACAGCGCTAGCATGTCGATAATTATCTGCGATAGCCGGCGTTAAACATTTTAACGCTAAGAACGGCCAGCGATAATTATCGCTGGCCGTTGATGATATGCCCCTTTGTTTCTTAGACCCAACTCAGACGTGCAAAAAAAAAATATTCAGAATCTTCTAGGAATACCAGCTAATTGGAGGATATAAAATAAATAAATTAAAGACAGAGATTTTGCTTTGCAATACGGCACCTGACACTTTATTAACAGAACTTGGCTTACTGGTCAATACTAGACCTAAGAGGTACCTTGGTATATAGGTCTCCGAAAAAAAAAATTACCTGTATGTTTTAAATTCTGTCCCTTTTAATTACTACATAAAAGTGCTGTTTTCAAAATGACATAATTCACCTCTTTCAATACTGGTTCGGCTGCACTGATCCGTATGTCAATTCTACCTTTATGTAACTTTTTATTCTTAGCCATCTCTAATGTAATACAAATTACATTTTTTAAAGAAGCGCAAAGCATGTTTTCTACTTTTTTATGGGCAAACAAATCACCATACACGAGGCATCTCGGATGTCTGGGTGAGGATCTGGAGTTGAATAAACATACGCTGACCTATCATGGTCCAAGCGCTATGTGTATGGATAAAGTCGTTCTGTGGATTACATGTGGTCTTTGGAACTTGAATAACACTTTATTTGAACAAATGGTATTAAGGTTACCCCGTTTCAAAGAACATTTGCTTTTGAATCAAGAGATTTACAAACTGAGTTTACTCAGCGAGCTACTTTTCTTACGAACCGCTTATGTAATACATTAAGAAGGACTAACTTTTTGGACAATGACTTGCGGAAGTCCAGGAGAGCGAAACGCGCATTGACTGCTGTGCTCGTGTCTATGATTGGAATAAAACAATATGACCTGATACATCATCTTCTGTGGATCATTTATTGGAAACTGCCAACAGAACTTAATTTTTCTTCTTTGCTGAATTACTGATTGAGGATAAAAGTGACAGTGTTTTGGTGTGCTTTGGTGCATATGTTGAAGCATGCTACAGTAGCCATGTTCGCCATGGAGAAATTCCATACTACTGCAAGCATTTTGGAAGAGTTTAACACTAAGGTCTTCGAATGTCTGTGACCGAGAGGGCTCTACATTGGATTTGTTGCCACGGACAATGGCAGTAATATAGTTAATACTATGGTCGATGGTGGCAATTTCATGGTCCTGTGTTTGGCGCACTGCATTAACATCATTGTTCAAGACTTTCTGAAAAAAAGAATACCGAGTCAGCAACTTGCTGACCACCTGCAGAAGAATCTGCACACATTCCAGTCATTCTTTTGATGCCCAGAAGCATCTGAGGATCATTCAATGTGATAATAGAATGCCAGTTAAAGTGAGCAAGGGACCCACGTCCGGGCATACCCTGCCAACTTAGGGCGAACAAAGCAAATACAAGGAGATGATGGATGGAGTGCTGAAACGTTTCAGACACTCCCCCCCAGTCACAGATCTGGGTTGAATCCATCATCATTCTATAGCTCACTTCGCCACCTCAGTTCAGACCCAGCTATATGCAAATCAGTCTTGACCCTGTGCCTCATGGGAACAGTCCAGCCCGAACTGCCAAGCCAGGTCTTCCCTGAACTGGAAACAAGCATCCTGGGACTGGTTTCTGGGTAACACCCTTCAACAGCCCGGCTAGCTTGAATCCAGTGGCAAAGTGAGCAAGGGACCCACGTCTGGGCATACCCTGCCAACTTAGGGCAAACAAAGCAAACACAAGGAGATGAAGGACAGAGCGGTGAAACTTTCCAGACACTCACCCCCAGTCACAGATCTGGGTTGAATCCATCATCATTCTTTAGCTCACTTGGCCACCTCAGTTCAGACCAAGCTATATGCAAATCAGTCTTGACCCTGTGCCTCATGGGAACAGTTGCAAAAGTCATGTCCTCCCAGATAAGGTATATTTCCTACAATGGTGGGAAAAACACAGAGTGTTTTTAAATACCCCTTACACACCAAAAGGACCCTTGGTGTCATGCTTCATCATAAGGGTCTTCCCGCCCCTCTACGGGACGGGGCGTGCTACTACCTACGGATACGCGGGAGCACCTTTTGTTGTGATAACGGCTTTGTGTCAAGTAGGAGAGTGAGTGGGAGTGTCAGGAGTGGATGGGAGAGTGAGGTTAAAAAATACCTGGCTCATCGCTTTAGAATTTTTTTTTTTAATACACCTGTGAGCTGGTATTGTTAAAAGGTGGGGACGGAGGTATGTGTGCCTCAATGAGCTATGCCTCCTAGGTTAGTCAACATGTTTCGAAGCTCCACAGGCTTCTTCTTCAGGACATAGATGATCCCTATCTACACTCACGAAATTATGTGATGTGCAAATTTACACTAATAGTCACAAGACAGGGGGGGCGGAGCTAGCCGGCGGAGATGGCGGACGCGTGAGTGCGGAGCTCCTCGCTGTAGCCCTCTCATGATCCGTTTACTGATCCTTACCCACGGCACTGCCTAACTGGGAGCGCGGGGGAATCCTTCCTCTCCAGAGCGGTACCGCTTGTGGGGCACCCCCGACTGGACTGGGGGCCGAGGGCGCTGATGCGAGCACCGAGGCTGTGACTTGCTGCCGCGGCCGACATCCCCGGCCTCTCCTGGAGACGTGCCCGCCGTGCGTGCTGTGACGTGCGGCGGCGATATCGAAAGTGGTCCCGCTGGCGCGGACCTGCCCCTGGACACCTCACCGGACGGCGCTACCGCGGGGCAGCCGACCCCGACAGACAGCGCTGGCTCATGCGACGTTGACGGCCAAGCCGCGGAGCTCTTGGGCGCCTGGAGAGCCGGGCCGGGGAGCGGGACACCCGTGGCTGACGGCTGTGGGGTGCCTGGTGAAGGAGTGCCTGGGAGCGTCCCGGGGCCCCAGAGATCAGCTGCGCTGCATGTGGTGACGACGCTGGACGTGGGGGCCCTACGGAGGAGGTTGGTCGCACTACCCCCTCCCCCCCCCCGACCTAGGCAGACACAGGAGACCGCCCCGGGGGGCACGAAGAGCCAGGAACTGCCCCCTTGGATGAGCCCTCGCCTTCTGCTTTGTGGTGCCTGGGAGTGGTGCTGCGGCTTGGCCCAGTCGCGGCACAGCGCTCTGGAGACGGGTGCAGGTGCCGACGCGGTGGGCGCAGTGGTTGCTGAGGTCGTACGGCCGCCCCCCTGCCGGCGCCGGCCTGCACCAGTGGGTGAAGCCCACACTCAAGGAATTCCGGGGTCTGATAGCCCCTAGTGCCTGCGGGTGGCACCCGGACTTGGGGGAGAGCCGGACGCGGTCTGCTGCCATGGGGAAAACCGACAAGTCGCAGCCGAAACTTTCCTTCGACCCTCGCAGGGCGAAGCGGGCGACCGCAGGGGAGGCGGAGGCGGCGGCGAGCGGCACTGCCGCGGGGGAGCCGCGGGAGCGGACATCCGAGAAATGCTGGTCGCGATGGAGAAGGGCCTCCAGGGCAGCCTCACGGCAATCGACGCTAAGCTGGATGCGCTCACTTACCGGATGGACCGCATGTCGGAGCGCGTGGACAAGAACTCGGAGCGCCTAGACATGGCGGAAAAAAGGGTGTCCCACGTGGAGGACGCGCAAACGGAGTGGGACGCGGACAAGAAGCAACTCAGTAGACTGCTGCAGGTCATCCAGGACAAAGCGGAAGATTTAGAGGCCCGCTCGAGGAGATCGAATATCCGCATCACGGGGGTCGCGGAGACAACACAAACCGGGAGGATGGAACTATTTGTGGAGAAGCTTCTGCGGGCCTTGCTGGGGGAGGACGTGTTCTCTCCCATGTTCGTGGTCGAAAGGGCGCACCGCTCGCTGGGGCCGCGCCCGAAACCTGGAGCACCGGCGAGGCCTATAATTGCAAAATTGTTGAACTACCGAGACCGGGACGTGGCCCTGCGGGTGGCCAGGGAAAAGGGCAAGCTCCAATTCGAAGGTATGGACATTTCCATTTTCCCCGACTTCACGGCCAGGGTGCAGGACGAGCGCAGGCAATTTGCTCCATACAAAAAACAACTCAGAGAATTAGGCCTGGACTATGCGATGCTCTACCCTGCGAGACTGCGGATTAACCGGCAGGGCCGGTCCCACTTCTTCACAGATCCGAAGGAGCTGCAGCGATCCTTGAAGGACTGGTCAAAGGAGCAGCGGAGCAACCAGCGCAGCCACAACGACTCCACGGACGAGACCTCATGTCTGGAGGACCAGGACTAGCCCGGGTTGATCTGCTGGACTCCGGGTACAAAGGGGTGGGCGGTTTTTTGCCTGCTGAGTGGGGGGTTGATTGTGGCCTGGACAGCGGAAGGGACATTGGAGCTATCCGACTGGCTGAGTTTGGTGCGGACACACATGGCGCAGCCGTTGCTGCCTCCCGGTGAGATTTTTCTGATATCTTCGTCTAGGGGGAGCTATGGGGGTCCTGTGGTTTGGATATAAGGTGTGGTGGCGTGCGGTGCCTGCTCGGGGGTCGATATGTGTAGTCTGGTTCCTGGGTTCCTGGGGGGCCACCCCCCCCCGGGGCGAGATATGTTCCCTCCTTCCTTGACTCCGACGAGTGTTTCCCCGGGTGGGGAGCTGGCGGGCACGGAGTGTCTGCCCGGGTCCCTCGGGGGAGTGATCAGAGTTTTTACCCGGGTGCTCAGGGGCAGTGGCAAAGGGGCCACTCGCGTGGGGTGGTGTACGAGGGCAGGGCGAAGTGGGTTTGTTTTCCCTGGAGGCGCTACCAAATTGGGAGTATTTGGTGCCTGGCGATCTCTGCCCCCACGCTGCGGCTTTCGGTGGTCCCTGCTGGGGCTGCTAGGGGCAATGTTACTGAGTGATGTTTGTGGTTTCGAGGGGTGGGGGGTGGGCTTGGGGTCCTGTCTGGCCAGGTTGGGGGAGGTCGGCTGTGGGTGGGGGGGATTGCAGTTGGGGGGGGGAGTTTTTGAACTGTGGGGTGGAGGAGTACACGACGCACTGCGGGACCTGTGTTTTGATGTGTTTCCGGCATATTGGCAGTGGAGGACTGGGATTCGCCTAGTCAATGACCGCCTGCCTAGAATCCCCCCAGTGAGCACGAATGCAGTGTGGATGTTGCGATGGCTGCCCCTGGAGTGGTGAATGGTGAAAGTAATACTGGCACTCTCAGAGCGCTGACCTGGAATGTCAGAGGGCTGAATGATTTCCGTAAGCTCAGGAAAGTGCTCAACTATCTCCGCAGGCACCACATCGACCTAGCTCTACTACAGGAAACGCACCTTCCCCCTGGGAGTAAAATGCTTTCGACACGAGGCCTGGCGGGCAACAGTGTGTCGGCTGGCTTTACATCGCACTCCCGGGGGGTGGTCACTTGGGTAAACCCGACCTCCAAATTGAAGCTGACGGTGCTGGAGGCTGACCCTCACGGGCGGTGTTTACTCGCTAGGTGTACAGGGCAGGGTCATGACCTGGTGGTGGTTAACGTGTATGGTCCCAATTTCGACGATCCAGAGTTCTACGGCACGCTGGCTGCACTTTGTAGACAACACGCCCCTGCCAGAATGGTGTGGGGGGGTGACCTCAACTTTATATTTGACCCGTCTGTGGACCGCTCATCGGGGACGGCGCGGCGCCCGGCGGCTGCGGCCATGCATATGCAGGCAGAGATGACTAGGCTCGAGCTGGTCGATGCCTGGAGGCATGGCCATTCGGGGAGGGGAGTCTTCACGCACTATTCTGCGCACCACGACGTGCACACTAGAATTGACTACTGGTTGGTGTTGCGTTCCCTGCTGGCGGCGTTTAGGGGGTGCATTGTGCTCCCCCGTACGCTGTCGGACCACTCCCCACTTCTCCTAACTTTAGACTCCCCGATTAGGCGGATCCCTCCGTTCACCTGGCGCCTGCCGCCCTACTCGTTGCTGGACGAGGTTTTCAGAGGGGAGCTGGCAGAAGACATAGAAGCGTTCTTTGACAAGAACCTGGGCTCGGTACAGAGCTTTCACACACTTTGGGATTCGTTCAAGGCTTACATTCGCGGCATGGCTATGGCCAAACACTCTAGTGTCCTTAAGTGCATCCGACAGCGAATGCGGACCATTGAAACGCAGTTGACGCAGCTCGAACAGCAACTGCTGCGTCATCCGGCAGCTAGGGTCGAGACTGGGATTAGTGAATTGGTCTCGGAATACAACAGTGAAGCAGACAGAGAGGTGAAGCACATGGGCAAGTATGCGACCGCCCGTACCTACGGGGAGGGTGAGCGTCCGGGCTCGTTGCTGGCGAAACTACTGCGTAATAGCAGACGGCCCCTAGTTGTGGAGGAGCTCGTCACCCCTGCGGGCACAGTCCTCACAGACCAAGAGGAGATTGTGGCTGAATTCAGGGAGTTCTATGCCGACCTCTATTCCTCTAAGTCGTCCCAGATGGAGGAGGAAATAGATGATTACCTTAGCTATATCAAAATGCCCTTCTTGTCGAACTCCCAAAGGGAGTTTCTGATGCTGCCCATACAACAGGACGAGATCCGGGAAGCACTGGGGGGCATGCGGTCGAGCAGTGCCCCAGGCGCTGATGGGTTGACAGTGGCCTTCTACAAAGCATTCCTGGACTTGCTTCTGCCGCATTTGATCACGCTATTTGATGAGATAGGCCAGGAGGGGTGCATGCCGGACACTATGAGAGAGGCGCTACTTGTCACGGTCCTGAAACCCGGGAGGCCCTCAAACGTCTGTGGGTCCTACCGACCCCTTTCGCTGCTCAATGTGGATGCCAAGCTGTACGCTAAGGTCCTGGCCACGCGCCTGGCTCTGCTGGTGCCGGAGCTGGTGGCCCCGGAGCAAGCGGGCTTTATTCCATCGAGGAACCTCACATATAACATTCGTACGGTACTAGGAGCCATGCAACATGTGCGTCCAGATTGCAAGGCTCTAGCGCTTTTCCTGGACATGGAGAAAGCATTCGACTCTGTTGAGTGGCCATTCATGGTGCGTGCCCTCCGCAAGTTTGGGCTGGGTGAGCCTTTCCTGCAGATGTTGGGAGCTTTGTACCATCGCCCCACTGCTAGGCTGCGGATCGGGGACCGAGTCACGGACGCATTTGACATCGGCAGGGGCACTCGGCAGGGCTGCCCTCTTTCCCCGCTCCTATATGCCCTGGTGGCGGAGCCCTTGGCCTGCGCTATCCGGGAATACCATAGATATGAGGGCATCTGTTTCCCCACCTGTAAGATTGGCATCTCAACATATGCTGATGACACCCTCCTGTATGTCAGGGACCCGGAGGTGAATCTTCCCTCCATCCTCAGGGAGGTGGTCAGGTTCGGGGCGCTGTCTGGCCTTAGGGTTAACTGGAGTAAGTCGTTGGCGTTCCCTCTGTCGCCGGTGACGCTGCCGTTCCCCATGGAGTACCCCCTGCAGTGGACAACAGACTCGATACGGTACCTGGGGATTCAGCTGCACAGAGTCCCGGAGGTGCTCCTTCGAGAAAACTATGGAGTAGCATACAGCAAGTTAGTGGAGGACGTGGAGAACTGGAATAGGCTCCCCCTGACATTGCTGGGCAGAATAGCAATCATGAAAATGGTAGTCTTGCCGAGATTCTTGTTCCTGTTCAATAATATTCCGATAGTGCTATCTAAGGCGTTCTTCAAGCAGCTAAAACAGACGCTTATTGCCCTTGCCTGGGGTGGCAAGCAGCCTAGAGTGCGATGGGAGGTGTTGACACTACCGTACGAGTTGGGGGGACTGGGGGCGCCGGACTTGGAACGGTACTACCGAGTCGCGCAGGCGGCGCATCTACATACGTGGATTCATGCTGACCCGGGGATCCCTCACGTGATCCTTGAGAAATTGTTCGCCGACCCGCTGCCCTTGCCGGCGATTGCCTTTCGGCAGGTGGATCATAGGGTGGGCAGCCTGGACTCCCTTAAGGCCACGACTCACGCTTGGCGGGAGTTAGCGACAGCCCGGGGTTGCGCGATTTTGTACTCCCCGTTGTTGCCGGTGGAGTGGGCGGTGTGGCTCCCCCCGCTGCGAGAAAAGGGTGTGATACGGGCGCTGAGCAAGTTGGGCATTTCGCGGATGGAGGATCTGTTTGTTAACGGGGTGGCCAGGACGTGGGAACAGCTTGGATCGGCGCCGCCGATTCCTACGCCCCTACAGCGATTTTAGTTCCACAGAGTGCGTGCGGCGCTCTCGGTCATTCTGGGGCCGGAGATGGCGGAGCCCCCGGAGGTTCTGGAACTCACTTATGTGATAAAGACCACGGCGTCTGCCAGGCTGGTCGCGACACTCAAACGACTGGGGGAGCAGCCTATGCCGCTACAGTGCGACGCGGCGAGAATTGCATGGCAAACGGACCTCAGCATGGAGATCACGGACGATATGTGGAGGTACTGCTGCGCCAGCACCAAGACGGTCTCATTAAATGGCCGGCACCGATTGGTGCATTTTAAATACTTGCGGCGCGTATATTACACCCCGCAGAGATTGCATAGGTATGGGCTGCGTCAGTCTGCGGAGTGTGAGCGCTGCCACTACCCGGAGGCAGATTTCATGCATATGGCCTGGAGCTGCCCGGGGGTCGCCAGGTTCTGGGCGGAGGTTTTCCGGGAGCTCAGTAAGATACTGGAGGTGGAGATTCCTCCTAGCCGCGCTTTGGCGTTGCTGGGGTACTCTCGACCCCTCAAGCCGGCATTGCGTCGACTAGCGGACATTGCACTGTTAATAGCCAGGAGAGTAGTGGCGATTTGCTGGATGAGAGGACCACTCCCCACCAAAAAGCGATGGGCCAGCGACATGTTGTATTGTAGTACGCAGGCGGAGACATACAGCGAACTGCTTCCGCCTAAAAGCCGCCCCAAGAATTTTTGGGAGCTGTATAGAGCGTCGTTGAAGCCAGGGAACCCTGAGGTGGATAATCAGGGGGGGATACAGAATGCAGAACCCAGTGGGGGCGTGACAGTCGTGGGAGACGCAGAACTCGGTAGTGAGGCCGGGGAGGGGCGTCTAGGAGGCACGTAGTAGTACAGAATGGTAGAGAGCGCTGCATGCGGAGAGTGCGGATAGCCTAGTTCCTAGATCGACTGGGTCGGGTTCCCGACTGGACCATATTAGGGGTGGATATGCCGACAGGATGACTGTAGACTGACTGAGGGTGGGCACTTGGTCTATGTGCGCCGAGATGGCGGAACGACAGATGCGTGCGAGCATTTCAGAGACATGGGGGTTCGGCGGTGCGTGTGTGGTTAGGGGGGGCGGGAGGGGGGGTTAGTGTAACGGTTGGAGCTTTCAGGAGCTACGCCAGAGGTGTGGGTTGTGGTGGGCGCGTGTGCGGCTACCAATACTGCGGCCACACTATCATAGAGTGGGGAGTCTGCCACAGATCCGGATGCAGCCGGGACACTGCTTGGGTGCTATTGAATTACTGACTGTGGGAACGCCGCCGGTCCTCCGGGATGTCGGCTAATGGCTGTGTAAGAGTGACCTCAACTTCCGGCACGAGGACCCCCCCTCCTCTGCGTTGCAGTACGCCCGATGGGCGATTGTTCCTGTATTGCTCCTTTGTGTTAATAAAGGTTTTTTGAAATAAAAATAATAATAAAAAATAGTCACAAGACAGGTGTGATCTTGAGAAGATATATATTAAGTAATATTGTGCACATCGATTCCCAATGCACGTATACGATACCTTATTAGGTATATTGAATCAATTTATCTGGAAGAAAAAAACGGAGGTACATGTATTAAAATGCGCGACACGTAATATGGCCAACCATCGTGATCTAATAAAGAACCTGCAAAGGAAGTGAGATGAGTGAACATGTATTCCTTATCATTATTCATAGTGCAGTTGTATGGTGGCGTGTCCCGCTGGCGAAAATAGGAGAAAAGGAAACAGACAAAGACTAACACTTATGAAACATAAAGCACACATTTATGTTAAAGGATCCGGTCTAGTGATCCATATAGTAGGTTTTAAATTCCCTCAAAAAAACGTATAGTTAATGATAGTTTGTAGGTAAAGACATTGTGGAGAGGAAAAGACAACCTACTTGGATTCAAAGGAAAAATTGCCCCATGTGCCTGTAACGGGTGGGAGGGGTGCCTATAATTGCAACCTAGAGGGAAAAAGGTAAATAAGGAGGTATTAGTTCCAAAGTGTCGCCTCGGCGTGGACCAAAGCTTTCCACAAGTTTAAAGGACCCCCTTGCTGTACTCACTGCTCCTGGGACACTGCCCCGCCGTGTCTGGCCTTCCCGTGGCTCCACTGTACAATGGAGCTCTATTGGAGAGGAGTTTAAATACAGTGACTAATTGGTGTTCCTACTCTGGCGGGAACATCAGAATGGATGCACCTGTGTATTTGCTGGGTTATGGAAGCTGGAGAGCTGACTCTCCATGCTTCTCTAAGGAGGTTCCGGTTGTGGCGCGTTGCACTGAAGTCCCCGGAAATGACGCACGCGTCATAACGCGTGCGTTGGTTAAAGCGCTAGTACGCTAACCTAGTTATGAATAAAGGGGCCAGAAGAGCAATGCGGATAGGAAAAGGGACAAATTATAATGACCGGAGGGGTATGAGTATAGTAACGCTTTGGTTCAAATGGAATATGATTAGAGGGGGCGCACAACCCCAAATGCGGAAAAGAATAAAAATGACTGCGATATGCCAGTCGGTTGTAATTTCAAGACACAAAATGAAGGTGGCTAGTGCCAAAGCGGTATTGGTGCTAGTATTCGGTATTAAGAGGTATGGACAGTGACCATAGCACTGTTGACACTATGCCGGTGTATGGGAGGTTTCCCAAAGGCATTCAGTTGGGTAGTCAGGGAATACCCACTGTGAGGGCAATGGTTTCTGATCACACAGGTGTAGTCATGTGACAGAAGAGATGTTTGATTTTCAGGTTTAAAAAAATAAATATATAATATACCGAGTCTGGGGATTGCAGTTCATGAAAACTGGTTCCATGGTATTTAGTCGTTGAGCCCTTCGATGTGTGTACCCAGACGGAACACCCACCTTTGCTCCTTCTCAAAAAGGCCAATCTCACTGTTAAGGTGCTCAATGACGGTCCACTTTAAGTCACTTGTTCCGTGATTGTGGATTAGATAGTAGGTTGCCATCTTGGTTGTACTTCTTCTGCAGTGAATGTTACTCTTATGTTCCCCGATGCGGATCTTGACGGGTCTTGTGGTCATTTCAATATATTCCATGGGCAAGTGATCATATAGATGGTGTTCTTGCTACTACAGTTAGTGAAACCTCTTTGCTCCCACTCACTGCCATTTCTAAATTTCAGAAACCTACTTTTGCAGGTAAGGTGGCACGTGCTGCAACTGCCACAAGGATGGTGACCCTGAATTGGGGGGTAAAAGTTGGTCCCTCAGTCTAGTGGGTGGGAGTCTCTTAGGTCTTGTATGAACAAGCATGTCTTTTAAATTTCTCCCTCTCTTGTGAGTGAACATTGGTTTGGGTAAATTTAAGTGGCAGCTGTTGAGGAGTCTCCAGTGTTTGTTCACCACCTTGGTGATCTGGTTTGAATGTGTGTTAAAAGTGGTTACACAGATGGGTCGCTCCTGTTGTTCGGTCATCACTCTGTCATCCAACAGTGAGTCCAGGTTGTTATTCCTTGCCCTTTTCATGGCCTTATCAATGACTCTTTTCGGATAGTTCCATTGTAGGAGTTTTGTTTGTAAGTCGGCTGCCTGGCTCCTATAGTGATGTAACTCAGTACAGTTCCTCTGGAGACGGAGGAATTGTCCGTAAGGAAGATTCTCCCTCAAATGGCGCGGATGAAAGCTATTGTACATAAGCAAACAGTTCTTAGCTGTTGATTTGAAGTGTGTCGCGTTCTTTAGGGTACCTTCATCAGGGTAAATGTTGAGATCCAGAAACACTAAATTGGTGCATGAGATGGTACTAGTAAATTTCAGAAAATTGTTCTGTTCATTAAGCCATACCACGAAGGCTTCAGTGTAAGGGATGTCCCCTTCCCAAATGACTAGTATATCCGTTTCCACGTTTTTATATTGCGGTAGAAGGGGTTATGGGAATTCAGGATTTTTTTAGACTCCAGATGGTACACGTAGAGACCAGCTAGACTGGGAGCAAAGGTGCTCCCCATGCTGGTCCTGTGTTTCTGTAGATTGTAGGTGTCTTCATACATGAAATAGTTTTTGGTGAGTGCCAGGGAGACGCACTCCAACACCACATTTTGTAGTGTCTGGTATTCCCATTCGGTGGAGAACAGAACCTCCTCAATTATAGTCAATGTTTCATCGTGAGGGAGGCTCGTATATAGGCTCTCCACATCGAGTCCTATAAGGATGTTCTACGTACTAGCGCTTTAACCAACGCACACGTTATGACGCGTGCGTCATTTCCGGGGACTTCAGAGCAACGCGCCACAACCGGAACCTCCTTAGAGAAACATGGAGAGTCAGCTCTCCAGCTTCCATAACCCAGCAAATACACACGTGAATCCGTTCTGATGTTCCCGCCAGAGCAGGAACACCAATTAGTCACTGTATTTAAACTCATCTCCGATTGAGCTCCATTGTGCAGCGGAGCCACGGGGAGGCCAGACACGGTGGGGCAGTGTCCCAGGAACAGTGGGTACGGCATAGCCGGGGGTCCTTTAAACGTGTGGAAAGCTTTGGTCCACGTCGAGGCGACACTTTGGAACTAATACCTCCTTATTTAGCTTTTCCCCTCTAGGTTGCAATTATAGGCACCCCTCCCACCCGTTACAGGCTCATGGGGCAATTTTTCCTTTGAATCCTAGTAGGTTATCTTTTCCTCCCCACAAAGCCTTTACCTACAAACTATCCTTAACTATACGTTTTTTTGAGGGAATTTAAAACCTACTATATGGATCACTAGACCGGTACCTTTGACATAGTGTGTGTGTTTCTTTATGTTTCACAATTGTTAGTCTTTGTCTGTTTCCTTTTCTCCTATTTTCGCCAGCGAGACATACCACCATACAACTGCACTATGAATAATGATAAGGAGTACATGTTCACTCATCTCACTTCCTTTGCAGGTTCTTTATTAGATTACGATGGTTGGCCATATTACGTGTCGCGCATTGTTATACATGTACCTCCGTTTTTTCCTTCCAGATAAATTGATTCAAGATACCTAATAAGGTATCGTATACGTACATTGGGAATCGACGTGCACAATATTACTTTATATATATCTTCTCAAGATCACACCTGTCTTGTGATTATTAGTGTAAATTTGCACATCACATAATTTTGTGAGTGTAGATAGGGATCTTATATGTCCTGAAGAAGAAGCCTGGGGAGCTTCAAAACATGTTGACTAACCTAGGAGGCATAGCTCATTGAGGCATACATACCTCCATCCCCACCTTTTAACAATACCAGCTCACATGTGAATGAAAAATTATTTTCTAAACCAACGAGCCAGGTATTTTTTAACCTCACTCTCCCATCCACTCCTGACCCTCCCACTCACTCTCCTACTTGACACATAGTCGTTATCACAACAAAAGGTGCTCCCACGTATCCGTAGGTCGTAGCACGCCCCGTCCTGTAGAGGGGAGGGAAGACCCCTATGATGAAGCATGACACCAAGGGGCCTTTTGGTGTGTGAGGGGTATTTAAATCACTGTGTGTTTTTCCCACCATTGTAGGAAACATACCTTACCTGGAGGACATGACTTTTGCAACTGTTCTGAGGGTGGATCTTTATGGTTTATAGACTACAGAAGGAGGAAGTATCCACCTCCACAACTTGTGATAAGTAGTACCTCTCCACTCCCCCCTTTTGTTTTTCTCCCTCGTGGGAACAGTCGAGTCCGAACTGCCAAGCCAGGTCTTTCCTGAACCTGGTCCCAGGATGCTTGTTTCCGGTTCAAGGAAGACCTGGCTTGGCAGTTCGGGCTGGACTGTTCCCATGAGGCACAGGGTCAAGAGCGATTTCCATAAATCTGTGTCTGAACTGGGGTGGCGGAGTCAGCTAAAGAACGATGATGGATTCAACCAAGATCTGTGACTGGGGGTGAGTGTCTGAAAAGTTTCAGCACTCCGCCCATCATCTTCTTGTGTTTGCTTTGTTCGCCCTAAGTTGGCAGGGTATGCCCAGACGTGGGACTCTTGCTCACTTTGCCACTGGAATCAAGCTAGCCTGGCTGATGAGGGCTGTTAGCCCGAAACCGGTCCCAGGATGCTTGTTTCCAGTCCAGGAAAGACATGGCTTGGCAGTTTGGGCTGGACTATTTCCATGAGGCACAGGGTCTAGACTGATTTGCATATAGCTGTGTCTGAACTGGGGTGGCGGAGTGTGCTAAAGAACAATGATGGATTCAACCGAGATCTGTGACTAGGGGTGAGTGTCTGAAAAGTTTCAGCACTCTGTCCATCATCTCCTTGTGTTTGCTTTGTGCGCCCTAAGTTGGCAGGGTATGCCCAGACATCTGTCCCTTGCTCACTTTGCCATTGGAATCAAGCTAGCCTGGCTGATGAGGGCTGTTAGCCCGAAACCGGTCATAGGATGCTTGTTTCCGGTCCAGGAAAGACATGGCTTGGCAGTTCGGGCTGGACTGTTCCCATGAGGCACAGGGTCAAGAATGATTTGCATATATCTGTGTCTGAACTTGGGTGGCAGAGTGAGCTGAAGAACGATGATGGATTCAACCCAGATCTGTGACTGGGGGTGAGTGCTGAAATGTTTCAGCACTCCGTGCATCATCTCTTTGTGTTTGCTTTGTTCACCCTAAGTTGGCAGGGTTTGCCCAGACGTGGGTCCCTTGCTCACTTTGCCACTTGAATCAAGCTAGCCTGGCTGATGAGGGCTGTTAGCCCAAAACCAGTCCCAGGATGCTTGTTTCCGGTCCAGGAAAGACATGGCTTGGCAGTTCGGGCTGGACTGTTCCCATGAGGCACAGGGTAAAGACTTATTTGAATAGAGCTGTGTCTGAACTGGGGTGGCGGAGTGAGCTAAATAACGATGATGGAGTCAACCCAGATCCGTGACTGGGGTTGAGTGTCTGAAAAGTTTCAGCACCCCGTCCATCATCTCCTTTTGTTTGCCAATTAAATGTATCCATTTCAACAGAGGTAAGCTCTGTAGATGAACCTCTCTAATTGGAAGATGGAGCATCTCCAATGGGTTCCTAAATTGTTTAGTCTGGAAAATCATGCAGAGCAGCACAGCTTTTCTGGGTCATGCAGCTGTTTTTATCTCAGTGTTTCCCACTGAAATATGTATACATATGGAAATTGCCTTGCACCAAGTTTGTACAGATCATATATTTTTTAGAATATTGTGATTGCAATGACCCTAAGTGGGAAGGGTATGCTCTGACATGTGTCCCTTGTTTGCTACACCACCAGTTTCAAGCTAGCCTGGCTGATGAGTGGTGATGCCCCGAAACCGGTCCCAAGATGCTTGTTTTCCAGTCCAGGGAGAACCTGGCCTGGTGGTTCGGACTAGACTGTTCCAATGAGAATCAGGGTCAAGGCTGATTTGCATTTGGCTGGGTCCAAAGTGGAATCGCGTGGATTAAACCCAGATCTGTGACGGGGGGGGGGGGTAAATGTTTGACAATGTTTAACATCCATCCATCCTCTTATTGTGTTGTACTGCAATGAGTGTGCTGCAGAACAAATACTATCATGATGATCTTAGAATAACAGTGCAAATAACTAAACTGCAATCAATAGTGCAGGGTCTTGGAGGCCTTTAAAGTAGATGGCATCATTCAGGTTGGATTCTATGAATAAAAAGTACATGCCGGTTTACATGGAACCCTAAAGGTCAAGGGAGGATGCAGCAAGCCATGCAAAATGCAAACATACTACACCATTCCTTGCATTCATGCTAAAAGAGAGGTACCAAATTAAAATGTAATCCAGATAATAAAGATACAAGTCAAATCTTTAATTTAACTCTACTATCCTATTAACTGTTAAATATTGGGATATATTTTGATAGTATTTAATGATGTACCTTTCTGTACTCTGTTGCATCCTCTTTAAATCCCAATGGAGGAGTCCATTTTAATGGTCCCATTGAGGTTGGAAGAATAAAAGATACTCCTCTCTTATGTAATTGTGTGTGGTTTCTTCATTACTTGGACCGTGAGTGGGTAATATTCCATTGAGCTATTTTAATGTAAGAAGCATCAGAACATGCCGTGTGTTAGAGCTGGCCCATTTTGCAGGTTTATCCCCCAACTTTTTGCCTTTTACCTCCTATTTTTCTGACCCTATTTTTGTTGCTTACAGGACTCTGGGCACTTTACCACTGCTGATCAGTGCTAAAGCGCATATGCTCTCTGTGAAAATTGTGCTTCTGATTGTTTATCCATGATTGGCATATTTGATTGACTGTAAAGTCCCTTGCAAAGTGCACTGAGTGTACCAGGGCCTGTAAATTAAATGCTACTAGTGGGTGTGCATCCTTGGTTGTGCCACCCACATGAGTAGCACTGTACATGTGTCTCAGATCTGCCACTTCAGTGCCTGCGCATACAGTTTTAAACTGCCATGTTGACCTGGTAAGCGCATCCACTTGCCAGGCCCAACCCTTCCATTTTCTTACATGTACGGCACCTCACAGGTAGGCCTGAGGTATCCCCCTGGGCAGGGTGCAGTGTATGGGAAAGGTTGGACATGTACTGGTGTATGTTACATGTCCTGATAGGGAAATACTGTGTATTTTGTTTTTCCCTAATGAAAGGCTACCTGTCCCGTAGGTTAACATGGGAGCTGTCTTGTAACATCTTGCAAGTGTAACTTTCCAATGGGACAAGATAAAGAAATGGAATTTATGCTCTCTGAACTCAGAATTTAATAATACACCTTTTAGTAAAGGTAGTTTTCAAATTATGTGTTTGAAAATACCTCTTTTAGAAAGTGGGCATTTTCTTGTTAAACCATCCTGTGCGCCTTTGCCTGTTTGTGTATTCACTGGCTGGTTTTGGATTGACAAGAGCTGGGGATGTGCATTCACTCTAGACAGTCCCAAGGGGGGTTGATGTGTGTACTGCCTTGCCTTGATGACTCATAGCCAGGCTAAATAGACCTTGTCTGCATTTAGAGTAGTGGGAGGGCTTTCACTAGCACCTGAATAGGCTGTGTCTCCTTTGCACAATGCTGTCTCCACCTCGTGCAGTCAGAACGGACTGAACCCGAGCTAGATCCTGGTTAGTAGCAATAGAAGAGAGGTGCTAAAATATATAAACATTTGCTGCAGTGGAAGCAATACACTCTGAATTTCAACCTTAACACTCATACTGGGCCCATTTGCGTAGGATGTTTACTCATATGCAATACTTCACCTCAAAGGCAATGGTTCTCTAATGGACCTTTCTCTGTTGTTGTGAGGGGTGAGAAATCAGGATGTCCCACTGTCGGCCACCCAATGAGGACCATTAATTGATAGCCAACTTCACAAATTGGAGATTAGGTTCAAATATATTACTCTCAGAACCATACTATACAAATAGAGTTTTGCAATAGAGAGACCCATCCTTCGAAAGGAGTTAAGTCTGACAAGAATCATACAAACCAAAAGATCTGCTGTGGCTACACAGAAGAAGAGCAAAGTAACCTGATGTTCTGAAAATAATCTATGGCTCTCTCTATTAGGCATTTAAAAATCAATCAGATAATTGTAGGCAACGAACATAAAAACACAATATAGGACTCATTTAAATTAAATGATTGTTCCTCGTTTCAAGGTGTTCTTGTAAATTGGCCTCCTGGGCCTCGACCTGCTTTCTCGCAAGCCCTACTAGGGTTCTTAGAACTGTGATTGGATTCAGAATCACTTACCATTCTAGGGGATTTCAATTACTATTTGTAGTTAGGGAGTAACCTACATACAGCGCGTCTTTTGGACAATTTTGCAGCGTATGGTCTCACTCAATTAGTGTCTGAACCCACGCATTCGGCGGGCCATACACTTGATGGTATCTTTACAAATGACCCAGAAATAACCATGACTAAGGTCCTATCTCTACCCTGGACTGATCACAGCGCCATATACTTTGAGATAACAAAAAGAAGTCTAGTCGACCAGCCCCCATCCATGTTACCAAGGAGAGGGTTCGGAAATGGAATAAGATACAAGGGGGTGATCTGGAACAGGCTCTGGGCGCAGGTCTGCTCTCCTTGGACGGAGACAATAATATAGGAGCGGACCAGTTTGACAACTGGATTCGGATAGCTGTAAATTACATTGCTCCAGAAACAGATAAAATAGTTAAAAGAATCTCAGTAACCGCACCTTGGTATGGTCCCGACTTGAAAAGCATAAAAATGAACTGTAGAAGAAGTGAACGGACCTGGAGGACCAATTACAGCTCTAAGCATAAGGCAGCTTACAATGCAAACCTAGAAAAATATAAGAAGGCCATAATCAAAGCCAAACGGATGTATTTTACTGCCAAAATTGGGGACGCCTTAAATTCCTCCAAGGAACTTTTTAAAACCGTTCATACATTGGTTAAACCACAGAATACTGCTCAGTTCAGACCATATCAAGCCTTTTGCAATGAAATGGCCAATTTCTTTCAAAGTAAAGTGCAATTGATCTATAATGATCTTTTAAATTTGGCCACGGGTACGGGTTGTAGCAATACTCCAACTATAGGAGTCTGGGCAGGACACTGTAGGATCCATGTCCTCCAACTATATTCCAACTAGCATCTAAGACAATCAGCACACATCTTACCCCTCATTTGAACCAGGTCTTAGAAACTGGCCAATATCACAGTTCCTGGTAAAAAGCCTGTATTAGAACAATCCTAAAAAAAACAGCCCTCGATCCCTTGGAGACCAAAAATTACCAGCCAATTTCCAGGTTTCCAATGACAGCAGAAATCTTAGAAAAAGCTATTAACAAAGAGCTGATTCAATACCTGGAAGAGAACAACCTACTGGATTCAACACAACATGGTTTTAGGCCTCGTCACTCGACTGAGACAGCCTTAATTTTAGCTACCGAGGGGATTCTTAAGATAGTTGATGGGGGGACAGAGCGGTCCTCATCCTCCTAGACCTATCGGCCGCATTTGATACCGTGAACCACACGGTATTGGTGCAGAGGCTGAGTGATGTGGGTATTGAGGATACCGCTCTGACCCTCCTCTCATCTTTTTTAGAAGACAGGGAACAGAACATTCACTGGGAAAATCTACAGTCCGATACTTTTCATCTCCTATGCGGCGTCCCGCAGGGATCTGCCTTGTCACCAACCCTTTTTTAATATATATGTATCACCGTTGGCCAATCTTGTCAGTAAGCATGGCTTTTCCTTGATTATGTATGCCGATGATTCACAGCTCACAATATCGGTATCTAAACAAGCGGAGATGGGGGACAGCAGCTTTCATGCGTGTCTGAAAGATATCATGCTATGGATGAGCCAAAACCTTCTGAAAATAAACACTGACAAAACAGAGGTCCTTGACTTTGGAAAGGGACCCTCCCCATGGAATAACAGCTGGTGGCCCACTGAGGCGGGAGATTGTCCTCGCCCTGTCACCAAAGTCAAGAATTTGGGTGTGATCAACTCAATTTTTCGGCCCAAATTAACCATCTGACTTCCTCATGCTTTTTCCTTTTGAAAGTATTGAGAAATTATTTTCCATTCATTGCATATGAATTCCAAAAAACCGTTGTAGTGGCACTTTTCTTTCTAAGTTAGATTACTGCAACGCGCTCTTTGTCGGTATCGACAAGGCGCAGAGGAGGAAGTTGCAATCCCTGCAAAATGCTGCAGCTAGACTGCTTATGAACATCCCCAAGGGTCGCCCCATCTCGGATGCCATTAAGACCCTCCACTGGCTCCCAGTTCAGCAAAGAGCTGACTTTAAGTCCCTCTGCCTGGTGCACAAGGCCCTCTACAAAGTAATCTCTGGGGAGATACAGAAGCTGTTTTCTAGGTATTCTCCCAACAGAACACTCAGATCCACATCGATGGGTCTAATCTGTATTACAAAAATCCGCAAGGCAAGGTGGGGGGCCGCACTTTGTCTTTCTGTGCGGCTAAACTATGGAATCAGATGCCGCTCATACTTCGACTCCAACCGAACATCTTGAGGTTTAGGAAAGAGCTGAAAACTTGGCTATTTTCCATGATCTAATCAGTTTTTATGGTTCTCAAGTCCAATGTACCTAAATCAGCGCCAAGACGCCACGGCATTCACATGCTTAATAAATAACAATTCAAATCAAATCAAAAATCATTACGCACAAGTAACATTTTAAGAAGTTCTGTCATAAATCTTACTACTTGAACTATAAAATCACACATCTAGCTGAGTAAATCTATTCCTAAATAAAAGAATCCATAAAGAGGATGGTTTAGATTTAATAATTTCTACCACCAACAGAGGCAGGACATTGGTTTACAAAGGTTCTCTTAGCATTGGCAAAGGGATCAAGTTAAAGTCCACTAGGGGAAAGTTCATGGGAATAGGCAAGGGGAATGGAGCATAAACCAGGAAAGTTCAAGTCTAGTCTCTCAACTAACTGCTCCAAATCGTTAAACAGACAAGTTCATCAGCAAGGGCAAAAAGGCAAGGGCATAATAGAGAAGGTCTAACAGGCAGGAGGCAAGGAAAGTGAAACTGAAGAAGCCATAGCCTGAGCTTAGCTTGAGCTCCCTCCTCCTAGTAATGACACTTCTTATAGTTTATATTTGTCACTATGATATCAATGGTCAGTTCAAAATGGTCTTATCTGATCTTCATGTGATCATTCTTCCCCTCTCCAGATACAAATTGATACTCCAGCATACTTTCCCAGGCACATCTGGAGAAACAACTGCCCATTCGGTCTTCACAGGTTAGTGGACAAAGAGCTTATTTTACTTTGTTGCTCTCAATAGATATAGTCCAAAGGTCGAGTTCCCACCATTCATGCACAAAGGGTTGTAAGAAAGTCACTTGTTGCTTTAAAGAATGTCGCATCAACAAGAAAAAAATTAAGCAACATTTGAAGAAACCTATCAAGTCCATTGCACAAGGCTTTGAAATAATGCATCCTAAGGAGAAAAGACATCTCAAAAGTATTTTAAAGCTAGAATTTCTTATTTAGTAAAATAAAACTCCTGTTTAAATTCTAGCATAAAGAAATAAATCACACATATCATATATAAGCATTTTATAAAGTTTGTCAGTAATAGTTACACAGAAATGTTCAAAATTGCTGTTATGCATAAATTATCTTTATAATGTTAGACACTTATACTGAAAGCTTCAGATATGTAACTCTTTGCATTTACTTATTACACCAATGTAGAGATTGTTATGACACTCTTCAATGAAGTCAATAGAAATGCTAAGCTTCATCATTCTTTTTCATGACATCTTTGTTACGAATATAAGGTAATTGGTAACTAAAACATTTTAAAATTCACTATTTGAATAATCCTGCTGTTTCTACCTAGTCAAGCACACTTTCATGGTTCTGGTACAACAACTTTTTCTCGGTCTCAGTGGTGTTTTTTCGAGACTTGTGCAAGGTGCACATTTATGTTTTCTTTATCAAGATAGGTTTATGTGTGCAAGGAAAGATCATCTTTTACGCTGCATCAATATCATGGAGTCAGATGGAGAGAAAACAATAGAGAAGGCTTTGAATTTTTTTCTTGCAAGGTTTATGTTAGACTTGGCATCTTTGGTGTGGGTTCCACTGACTTTTTGCCTCTACCTCCTGTATTTTTGATGCTGTGCTGGATTTCATTTTTGATGGCTTGGATGCTTTGGGCACTTTGCCACTGCTGATCAGTGTCAAAGTGCAAGTGATCCCTATATAAATTGTATTGCACATGGTTATCCATGATTGGCATATTCGATTTACTGTTAAGTCCGTAGTACGCACTGTGCGTGCCCAGGGCCTGTAAATCAAATTCTACTAGTGGGCCTGAGGTACAAATTGTGCCACCCCCCAAGTAGCCCTGTAAATGTGTCTCAGAATCTGTAGTGTCTGTGCGCGCAGTTGTTAACTGCCATGTTTACCGTCCCTAACCTTCCCTTTTCTTATATATAAGGCACCCCTCAGGCTGGCCCAAGGTACCCCCATGGGCAGGGTGCAGTGTATGTGAAAGGTAGGACATGTACTGGTGTGTGAGACATGTCCTGGTAGTGAAATACTGCCATTTTCGTTTTTCATTATTGAAAGGCTATCAGTCCCATAGGATAGCATGGGAGATGAGTTGTAACATCTCACAAGCATAACTTCCCATTGGGACAAAATGGAGGAAAATGTTTAGGCTGTCTGAACTCAGAATTTAATAACACATCTTTTAGTAAAGATGGGTTTTAAATTGCGTGCTTGAGAATGCCACTTTTAGTAAGTAGGCATTTTCTTGTTTAACCATTCTGTGTGCCTCTGCCTGGTTGTGGATTGACTGTCTGGTTTTGGAGTAACAGGGCTGGGGATGTGCATTCACTGTAGACAGCCACTTGGGGGGTTGAGGTGTGCCTGGCCCTTCCTGGTTGACTAAAAGCTGAACTAAATAGACCTTCCACTACATTCAGAGTAGTGGTAGGAGTTTACCTTGCACCTGAATAGGGTATGCCTCCTTTGCACAATGCTGTCTCAAACCCCTGTAGTCATACTGAACCAGTGAGGACAGAACTGGTTTGGACTCAGAGACCCTGATCACAAGAGAACAAAGACAAAATGGGGAATAAGTAGTGAACCTTAAACCCCAGAAATTTGGATCAATTTTGGACTCAAGAGGAACCTTTGCCAAGGAGAAGAGCTGGAGAGCTGTGTGGAGGAGTACTGTCCCTTTGCTGTGTGCATGTGGGGTTGACCTGCAATTACTGCTTCTGCCAAAGAAAGGGCAAAGACTGTACTTTGCTAAGAACCTGCTTAAAGAAGAATCTCCAATGGCTTGTGTGTGATGGACTCCTGCACTGAAGTCTTAGGGACACACAGACTTCACCACCAGCTCCCCTGAGAGCTGGAAGAAATCTGAAAGAAAATAGAAAACTAATCTCCGACGCCTTCAGCAATGCCTCCATGATGCCACAACCTGCGCTGAGCCAGGGGCACCGCTCGTGAAGTGCACGACGCACCGCTCCGCCTGCACCGCAGCTCCTTTGCCCTGCGATGCCTGCAGTTATCGGCCTTCCCGATGCCAGTGCTCGCACCACCATCGCCAGCATCCAGTAATCGCAGTGCTGATAATTGCAGAAGGTGACTCCACAAACTCGTCTACTTCGTATCGCCTCACCGGAACTGATGGCTCAGCGCCGACGCAGCCGACTTCACCTGTCCTGGATTCGACACGTCACCTCCTTGCAGACACGACGCCTCGCCTTTCCCATGGCAGTCAGGGAGCCGGCCTCCACCTAGGCACCAACGCCTCACCTCCATGATGCCGTGCAGCATCATAGAATTCGTTTTCTGAGGTACTGTTTGTTTGGGGGTCTGTGTGACTCTGTGCCGGACACCACGCACTATGCGGTCGGCACCATACTTCGGATTTAATGCGGTCACAATGTCGTAATATTTGTTTTCTACAAATTCTATTTTTGATAATATCGTTTTTAAGTCATATTCTAATACATGTGTGCTGGATTTTTGTCGTTTAGGTCTTGTTGAGTTTAGATAAAGATATTTTCTTTTTCTAAACTGGTGTGTTGTCCATTTGTGGTGTTATCACTGTGTTACTGTGTGTTTGGAGTACAAATAGTTTACACTTTGCCTTTGGGATAAGCCTGTCTGCTTTTGTCAAGCTACCAAGGAGGTGAGCAGGGATGATCTAAAATGTGTATCCCCCTTACCCTGACCAGAAGCAAGGGTCACTACTAGGACAATGGTACCCACCTCTGCCAATTTTGAGACTCCCATTTCAAACAGTTTACTGTGCAGTTTTTTTTCTTATAAACTGCTGCTAATTACCAAAACATGGAACTTTCCCTCACTGCAAGGAGGTGGGATTTTGTAATTTAAATTTAGTGATTCTTTAACCAGGCTACCAGCGAGTGTGTGGCGTGAGGCATCTACAGAATATAAAGGTTTTTTAACAATCATGTCAATACAAAGATTAGCTCCCTTGGCACTAAACTTTACAAGTATTTCGAAATATAAGATGCAAGGGAAATACAAATGAGACAACACCGCCTCTCAGAAAAAAAGTTAAAAGAAACCAATCCTCATTCATTTTATTTTACTTCATGAGATGCAGACAAGATCAAAATTCACTCTGATACATATGCCTCTATTTTATACAGTTCTCTATTTTACATATTTTCTATTAAGGCTGGAACAAAAGCCCAGACCCAAATATCACTATGTTTTGTAAGAAAAGAAAAGAAAAAGAAGCACGGGAAATATAATGTATCTTTGTTATGCAGGTCCACTTATATTTCACTTGCATAACAGTCTTTATTGAAAGTTGGGCTTAAATGAAAGATATGTGAACCCGACTCCTGCACATTTTTCACAAACCCTTGAGTTGGTAGGTAGGAGGCAGTGCTGGGTTCAGATCCCCATTCCACGGCAGGGGGCAGTGCCACCATACATAGTCACACTGACCTTTTCATGTACCAACCTTGAATCGGGTAAAATGGGGATGACTGTGTGAATAGATGACCAGCATCCTCTGCCCTTGGGAGGTTTAAGCTTCGCTGTGTTTTTGATACAAATGTCAAATCTCTACTTAATGACGTAGACCATGTTTTCAGTGGTGAGATTTATTTAAACAAATCTAAGCATGTGGTTATCATATAACTTATTTGGCTAACTTGTACTGACACACCCGTCCGACTTGCAATTATCTGACAGCCCTAGTTACTGAGCAAGACATAGCACAGCCCAGAAAACTCAACTTGTTGGATTAGTCCATCAAAAAGATAGTTTGCTTTGTTGGTCTTGTCACAATTTCTGGATGATGTAGTTCCGTGGTGTAGTATTGAGGGTTATTATTTTATTGTAGCACATGGCGAGGCGATGGAAGGTGAAGGGGGGAGGGAAGTGAGAAGGAGGAAAAGGGAAAAGAGGAAAGGGGGAGGAAATGGGGAAAAAGAGAAAGGGGAAAGTGGGAAGGAGAAGGGTGGCTCCTTGACCTGTCTTGGTATCTGGTTTCTCCTATAAGGCACAGTCAATTCATTTTCCGAATGTGTTAAACTGGTGAGGTGTTTTTAAGGTGCTACAATAACACCAAATTAGCAAAGCGCATCAGCTAAGCGTTAGCCGAGATCGCCTTACTTATTTCACCTATTTACATGGACCAACTATGACTGCGGTTGGGATGGGATCTTTTTACCTGGATGAGGAAGGCTTATGACAGAGTGCCATGCCATGTTCAATCTGACACCACAGTTCTGTTGGTCTGTTTTTATAAAAGACGATTATAATTTGAATAAAAGTTATTAAAATCTCATTCTGATGCCTAAGCCTTAATATAGACAAATTACAATGACTTTACCGTAACATGTTTTAGACAGATCTTTTTTTAAAATGCATTTCACATTGCACAATATCAATGTCCAGTGCACCCAAACTTTAAAGTCTCTCTGCCCACTGGTCCTGGTGGTGTCCTTGCACCCACACTGTTGTTCGTCCTAGAGTACTGCTGCTTGATGGACATCCCTTCTCCGGACATGGACTTGCCATGTGTATGATAAAGCCGGATTCTTATCTGTCTTACCATCACCAAGAATCCTCTCGGGTCGCCAGGATCTTTCTATCTGCTAAATAGTGTAGAGGGGAGAAAATCCAACTTTAGCACATAATCAAACTAATCGAATTTGAACTCTAAAGGACCACTGACTCCAAATCAAATTTTAGGGATTTATTACAAAGCCAAAAATAATTGCACATACAAGCAACTCATCACGAGGTTAAGAAAATAAATGGGCACTAGTACAAAAAATATCCTATGCAGGAGTCTCATCCGACTCAGAATAAGAAGAATAGTCAGTTCCAGAAGCATTAGGCAACCAATAACTGCTCCAATCTCTATATTAGATGTCATTAACCTAAAACGAAAAATCAGTTAGTCTGTCCCTACTGTATCTCTACGGTGACATCCATACTTAGCATTTTCCCTCAGGCAAGAGAATAGAAAAAGGTGTCAGAAGTGAAGACTTCCTTAGAAGTACACTCACTTTGCTCAGTACGGAGCTCGTTCTAAGATGTTCCTTCTAGCTTCCCATCTAATACTCAGCTGCTCAACCCACGGGGCACTGTCCCTAATTCAAAATCCCAAAATCATAGAATACGCCCTTCGTCACACCTCTTCAGCCAGGTCTTCCTCCAGTACTTTTTCACCGAAACTGGTACTCCATCCAGAGACGGTTAGCTTGACCTTGGGTCCCAGGCACCTTCTCCGCTGAAAGACAAAGGATTTTGTCATTTAAATTTAGTGATTCTTTAACCAGGCTACCAGCGAGTGTGTGGCGTGAGGCATCTACAGAATATAAAGGTTTTTTAACAATCATGTCAATACAAAGATTAGCTCCCTTGGCACTAAACTTTACAAGTATTTCGAAATATAAGATGCAAGGGAAATACAAATGAGACAACACCGCCTCTCAGAAAAAAAGTTAAAAGAAACCAATCCTCATTCATTTTATTTTACTTCATGAGATGCAGACAAGATCAAAATTCACTCTGATACATATGCCTCTATTTTATACAGTTCTCTATTTTACATATTTTCAATTAAGGCTGGAACAAAAGCCCAGACCCAAATATCACTATGTTTTGTAAGAAAAGAAAAGAAAAAGAAGCACGGGAAATATAATGTATCTTTGTTATGCAGGTCCACTTATATTTCACTTGCATAACAGTCTTTATTGAAAGTTGGGCTTAAATGAAAGATATGTGAACCCGACTCCTGCACATTTTTCACAAACCCTTGAGTTGGTAGGTAGGAGGCAGTGCTGGGTTCAGATCCCCATTCCACGGCAGGGGGCAGTGCCACCATACATAGTCACACTGACCTTTTCATGTACCAACCTTGAATCGGGTAAAATGGGGATGACTGTGTGAATAGATGACCAGCATCCTCTGACCTTGGGAGGTTTAAGCTTTGCTGTGTTTTTGATACAAATGTCAAATCTCTACTTAATGACGTAGACCATGTTTTCAGTGGTGAGATTTATTTAAACAAATCTAAGCATGTGGTTATCATATAACTTATTTGGCTAACTTGTACTGACACACCCGTCCGACTTGCAATTATCTGACAGCCCTAGTTACTGAGCAAGACATAGCACAGCCCAGAAAACTCAACTTGTTGGATTAGTCCATCAAAAAGATAGTTTGCTTTGTTGGTCTTGTCACAATTTCTGGATGATGTAGTTCCGTGGTGTAGTATTGAGGGTTATTATTTTATTGTAGCACATGGCGAGGCGATGGAAGGTGAAGGGGGAGGGAAGTGAGAAGGAGGAAAAGGGAAAAGAGGAAAGGGGGAGGAAATGGGGAAAAAGAGAAAGGGGAAAGTGGGAAGGATAAGGGTGGCTCCTTGACCTGTCTTGGTATCTGGTTTCTCCTATAAGGCACAGTCAATTCATTTTCCGAATGTGTTAAACTGGTGAGGTGTTTTTAAGGTGCTACAATAACACCAAATTAGCAAAGCGCATCAGCTAAGTGTTAGCCGAGATCGCCTTACTTATTTCACCTATTTACATGGACCAACTATGACTGCGGTTGGGATGGGATCTTTTTACCTGGATGAGGAAGGCTTATGACAGAGTGCCATGCCATGTTCAATCTGACACCACAGTTCTGTTGGTCTGTTTTTATAAAAGACGATTATAATTTGAATAAAAGTTATTAAAATCTCATTCTGATGCCTAAGCCTTAATACAGACAAATTACAATGACTTTACCGTAACATGTTTTAGACAGATCTTTTTTTTAAATGCATTTCACATTGCACAATATCAATGTCCAGTGCACCCAAACTTTAAAGTCTCTCTGCCCACTGGTCCTGGTGGTGTCCTTGCACCCACACTGTTGTTCGTCCTAGAGTACTGCTGCTTGATGGACATCCCTTCTCCGGACATGGACTTGCCATGTGTATGATAAAGCCGGATTCTTATCTGTCTTACCATCACCAAGAATCCTCTCGGGTCGCCAGGATCTTTCTATCTGCTAAATAGTGTAGAGGGGAGAAAATCCAACTTTAGCACATAATCAAACTAATCGAATTTGAACTCTAAAGGACCACTGACTCCAAATCAAATTTTAGGGATTTATTACAAAGCCAAAAATAATTGCACATACAAGCAACTCATCACGAGGTTAAGAAAATAAATGGGCACTAGTACAAAAAATATCCTATGCAGGAGTCTCATCCGACTCAGAATAAGAAGAATAGTCAGTTCCAGAAGCATTAGGCAACCAATAACTGCTCCAATCTCTATATTAGATGTCATTAACCTAAAACGAAAAATCAGTTAGTCTGTCCCTACTGTATCTCTAAGGTGACATCCCTACTTAGCATTTTCCCTCAGGCAAGAGAATAGAAAAAGGTGTCAGAAGTGAAGACTTCCTTAGAAGTACACTCACTTTGCTCAGTACGGAGCTCGTTCTAAGATGTTCCTTCTAGCTTCCCATCTAATACTCAGCTGCTCAACCCACGGGGCACTGTCCCTAATTCAAAATCCCAAAATCATACAATACGCCCTTCGTCACACCTCTTCAGCCAGGTCTTCCTCCAGTACTTTTTCACCGAAACTGGTACTCCATCCAGAGACGGTTAGCTTGACCTTGGGTCCCAAGCACCTTCTCCGCTGAAAGTATCATCCCAGCATTCCAGTACACTCCCGTGTTGGCTTCTCCTTCCATCCAAACTCCTAAAACAAAAGAGATAGTCTCCCTAACAAGCTAGGTGTCCTTACACCTGCAACAGAAACATGGGAACGAGAAACTTTCCACTTCACTGAGATCTGTTGAGTCTCACAAACCCTCTAAGCCTTCTTAAGGGAAGCAATTTTCGGCCTACAATATTCAGCTAACATAAGAAATGAATAGGCCTTTCTCTCAAACGTGTATGCTGTCAGGCCTTTACACATTTTAAACACACATTTCTAAAATCATACCATAAGCATTGATATTCATTAAATTGCATACATGAATAAGCAAATCTATACGTGGAAACTTTAATATGGTGCACGTTTAAATCATAATACATCACATTATACGTGAACTAATTTGTTATGCATCATCTAGCATACATTTCCGACTAAACATTTCATTAAACTTCATAAATGACTTGGTTACATTTCTATTCGCACTAATATATGCTGCTTTTAATACTACATTTCTAAGCCACACGTTAATAACATCCCACTATATATATGGTTGCAGACTACCAGTGATTATAATGCAGCCCTACAAATTTCATAACAATCATGTCACTCTGTCAGTTCCCCCCCTTTGATGACTAGTGTCATCACACCATTTCACAATTCCCTTGGAGAAGTAACCGACCTTAAGATTCTGATATTGACTGTCCTGCGGTCTGGCCATTCACATTTCACTCGCTCTAAGAGCTCTCTCAACTCTGTTTCGTTTATGCCACTTATAGGCTCTAACAAACCCCCACAAGCAAACCACACAAACCACAACGATGATGAGAGGTCTCAATACAAAGCCTAGGAACCCTTTTCCCAGATTGGCAAACCAACTTCCCACCTGGCTAAATCCTTTACCAACCTTTTCCCAAACACTCTCTTCAGTCAAATCCTCTATCTCATGGTGGATCGTAGTAATGTTACTTATATATTTCTCCAGATCCTTGCTGTTATCTGGAATATACGTGCAACATTCCTGGACTTTCAGTAATTTACAGACTCCGCCCTCTTTTTGCCAACAAAACGTCCAAAGCAAGGTGGTTCTGAAAAACCATTGTCCTTATCGACAACATCTCTCCATCCACCAGTAGAAGTGACTTTGCTGTATTCATCGACAACTCATCAACCACAGTAGCCAATCATCAGATCTTCACATCATTCAAAACCACTCCCAAACTTGGTATTATCGCTCCAAAAACATCACCAATCACCGCTCCTGCACTCTCAGCTCTTTTCACTCTCGAATGCTGTCCACCTTCTAAAAGCTCCAAATCTACTGCATGGTAAATCTTCGGGAAAATAATCCCCCAGTAGCACGTACCATACCAATTTGCAGGTAATCTGACATAGGCATTCTCCCCACACACATAATAAACAGTTGGAATAACTTGTACAGATCCTTGCAAAAAGTTCTTAGCAGAATCTTCCATGGTGAAAACATGATCACACATACTCTGTCCCACTGGGACCTTTTCATAATAGGTCTGATAATGTCTCACATACAACTTTCCCCTCTGCTCCTTGTCCAATGCTATAGGACCATAACTCCCTCTAGCTCTGTGAGATCTTTCCTCTTCGGTCCAATCTACTGTACTGTCTCCTGTGTCTCGTGTTTGTGTTAGTTTTCTATATCTATCTTCTACCTGATCTACGAACTTCTTCTCTACATCCGACATTGAGCACATCAAGTTATGTCGGTGATCATATGCTGTATCTAGCTGCAAAGACGGTATAAAATACTGCCTAAGCCTATCTTCTGACTTATAATAGTCGTACTTGTTCAAGTGCTTGTAAGCTGGAACCTCAGGAAGCACTGCATCGTAATTAGAAAAGAAATACTCAAACTGACCTCTTTCATAAAATATACTAAGCAACAGACTACATGAAATACCATATGTCAGTGGAAGATGGTGATATCTAATACCCTCATCCACTGAAGCTGGTAACTGCAGACACACATAGCAGTCCTTTGCATCCATGGCATCCACATACTCATATAGCAGCCTTGCATATGCATTAATATTAAAATCACCTTTAGACAAATCTATGTGAAATCTATGACTCTCTTCGATTAGTAAAGCTCTTTCAGCTCCTATGGTGACCTCCTTTTCACTATGAGTGGTAGGTGTAGGTGTTCCCTGTACCTCTACTGCCTGCTCATGTGGGACAATATACGAAACCACAACTACTATGATTATAGAAACTATCACTCCACCTACAAGTGTACCTACTACTAATTTGGATCTACGATGGGTATCTCCAGCATCCATGATCTCGTAAAGTACTCAAAAGTTCTTGGTTTCAGCAGCAACCACTTAAGAGTCTCTTTTCTCCTCCAACGTTGCTTGCAAACCAGTTCGAACAATACTCTGAGAAGCTGGAAATCCCCTCTGCAATTTCAGTTCCTTATTTACACAATCCACACAAAGACTTCCCTAGCCCTCTTTCGTCTTCTCTGCGGAAAGTCCCTAAATGTATTCTTCTTCCACTCGGGCCTAGGTTATCTTCTTTATAGACTTTTATTTATACTTTTATTTACAGCAAAGGTCATTTTAGTCCAAAATAAGATCAGCTCCCAAAATCTCTAAAACATGTTGCAAAAGTTCAAGACAAAGAATTATCACTTCATGGGTCGGTGCCTCAAACCCAAATGTTGGAAAAGGCAATCTTTGCAATATCAGTTCACGGACTTTACTCAGAAGTGGGGGATTCGGAACCGTTGGAGTCAGCACTTCTTCGATTTCAAGTCCTGGGAGCACCAATCCCACGTCCATTTTCACGTTTGGGATCTTGCTGACCACAGTCACGAACCGCAACCTCCCAAACTCACCACTCCTGGCAGCAGTCACAACGTACGTCCACTCCGATGTGGCCTATCTCTGACAAGGCACTCTTACTCTCCTGGACCTTTTCAGGCCTCCTTGAGCTTGTTCTCCTTCACTCGGTTCTGATTCAGACGTTTCAGAAACTGGGCCAAGATCTCTCTCAGGTGCCAATCTCAGGTTCAGTCGCTTCTGACTCGCAGGCCAAACCTCTTCTGCTCTGGTCGCACTTCTGCTCTTTCTCTGGATACCCTGTGCACTATTTCCTTCTTCGGCTGAATTTGACTCTACTCCACCCACAGCAACACCTTCTCCATCTGAGTCAAATTCAGGGTTCTGATTGATGCAACCCCCTTCAGCTCGATCCAGTGCACAGCCAGCTGCGTCAGCAACTCTCACAGCTTGACTTGCCCTCTCATGTGGCTCTGCCACATCAACTGGATTTTCATTCATGAGAGGGGCTGTTTCTTCTAAGGGTGCTGGAATTCTGCGGGTATGGGAGGCATGCACCTGGTTTGGCAACCCTCCGCACTTCACTGCTGTGTTCGTGACCAGTATCACCTGGTATGGGCCGTGCCACCGAACATCCAGGCAACTCTTCCTCACGTGCTTCTGAATAAGCACCCCATCCCCTGGACACAGGTCGTGGCACAAATCCCTCGAGGCTGGAACAGTTGCTGCTTGCACCTGCTGAGACACAGAACGGACCACATCAGCTAGTCCTTTGCAGTAATAAAGAATCAAGTCATCCGTGATGTTAATTAAAGCGGTAGCTGGTACTGCTGGCTATTGCATCGCCCTCCCCATCAGGATCTAATGTGTGGACAACCCAGTTTTCCTATCTGGAACACTGCGAATACTCATAAGGACTAGAGGCAAAGCATCAGGCCACTTCAGGGATGTCGATGTGCACACTTTTGCCATCCATGCTTTAAAAGTTCCATTAACCTGCTCCACAATCCCAGAAGCCTCTGGTCGGTAGCTGCAATCCACATTCAATGCAGCACAAAGCAACTTCATGATTTCCCCTATCTGATTCCAAAGAGGTCAGAAAACCGAACCTCGGGATAAGCTCCCTCAACAACAGCTTAGCTACAGTAAGAGTGTCACATCTGCGTGTTGGGTAAGCCTCCACCCATCGTGAGAAAACACACACCAAGGACCCCATCACCGACAAAGCCAACCTCCACGAAGGAATGAAGGCCGTCATCGACTGGATGAAGACCAGCCGTCTGAAGCTGAACTCTGACAAGACGGAGATCCTCATCCTCGGCTCCAACCCTTCAGGCCTGGGACGACTCCTGGTGGCCGACGGCACTGGGAGCAGCCCCGACACCAACCGAATATGCATGCAACCTGGGAATCATCCTCGACTCAACGCTCTCAATGACCAAGCAGGTCAACGCCGTCTCCTCCTCCTGCTTCAACACCCTCCGCATGCTCTGCAAGATCTACAGATAGATCCCGACAGATACAAGAAAGACAGTCACCCAGGCCCTCGTCAGCAGCAGACTCGACTACGGAAATGCCCTCTACGCCCCGACCAAGCTCATCAAATGACTACAACGCATCCAAAACGCCTCGGCACGACTGATCCTCGACATACCATGCCACGGCCACATCACCCCCCACCTGATGGTCCTGCACTGGCTTCCCGTCAGCAAGAGGATATCCTTCAAGCTCCTCATCCACGCACACAAAACACTCCACAAGACCGGTCCAGCCTACCTCAACAGACGGCTCTCCTTCTACATCCCCAACCGCCAGCTACGCTCTGCCGACCTCTCACTCGCCACCGTCCCACGCATCCGAAGAACAACCACCGGCAGGAGATCCTTCTCCCACCTCACCGCCAAGACATGGAACACCCTCCCACTGAGCCTACGACAGACCCAAGACCTGCTGACCTTCAGGAGGATGCTCAAGACCTGGCTGTTCGATCAGTAGCGCCCCCCTCCCCCAGCGCCTTGAGACCCTCGCGGGTATGTAGTGCGTTTTACAAATGACTGATTGATTGATTGACACCACAACTAGAATGTACCTCATTCCATTACATTTTGGCATCTCAATGAAATCCAACTGCATCCTATTGAAAGGTCCTCCTGACCTCCCAATGTGACTCAAGGTAACCACAGTCTTCTTTCCTGCATTCATCTGTTGACACGTAACACACCTCTGGCACACTGCTTCAGCGACCGCACAAAACTTCGGATTGTACCATGTCTGTCTAAACACTGTCACCATTGCATCTCTGCATAGATGCACCATGTATAAGTCTTGCCATTGGGCTCAATAAGTTTTCTGGTAACACAGCTCGACCATCACTTTAAACCCAAATATCCACATCTCCTTTCTCACATCCTTACCTTATCCAGCCATCTTGCTCCTGCTCCGTAACTTCATCCTGCAATCGTTTTAGTTCCTCCCAAGTGTCTGCCATGGCTAACATCATGCTGAGCTCGGTTCTTTCTTGGCTCTCTCCAGTATAATCTCCTGTAAATATACATCCTTGTTCGGCACAGAAACAGGCAACTTCATCCGCATAGTTATTGCCCAAAGAGACAAAATCAGTCCCCCTCCCATGAGCTGAACACTTCAGAACAGCAATTTCCATGGGACACTGTAATGCATCTAACAGCTGTCTCACATATTCCACATTCCTGATGGGCGAACCTGATGATGTCATGAATCCCCTCTGTGACCATAACTGTCCGAAGGAATGAACCACACCAAACCCATACTGACTGTCTGTGTAGATTGTTATCCGAATCTGATCAGCAGCCAAACAGGCAAGAGTCAAGGCAATGATTTCAGCTACCTGTGCGGAGTGTATTCCCTCTAGACAAGCAGCTTCAACGACTCCTGTGATGGTACATACAGCAAACGCTGCTCTCAGTCGACCAACACTGTCTCTTAAGCATGAACCATCCACAAAGAAAATTTCATCAGGGTCAGGAAGTGGTTCATCGACAATGTCAGGTCTTGGTTTGGTGCAAAGTTCAGTCACATCGAGACAATCATGATCCTCACAATCTTCATCATCTACATTTGGGATAGGCATCAATGTCGCAGGATTCAAAACAGAACACCTTTTCAGAGTCACATTCTCTGCGGCAAGTATAACTTGCTCATAGTGAGTTAATCTGTTGTTCTTTAGGTGTTGGGTTTTGGTCCTCGTCATTAACAGCTCAACAGAGTGCGGTACATAGACCGTCAAAAGGTGACCCATCACAATACTCTCACATCTTTCAATGCTGACACCTGTTGCAGCAACGGATTTCAGACATCTGGGCAACGCAGAAGCTACTGGATCTAAAGTAGTTGAAAAGTAGGCAACTGGTCTATGGACACCTCCATGACTCTGAGTCAGAACTGACAATGCACAACCTTCTCTCTCACAACAGAACAACGAGAAAGCCTTGTTGTAATCAGGCATTCCCAAAGCCGGGGCACGACACATGGCCTCTCTCAGCTTTAAGAACGACATCAAACAGTCGTTGTCCCATGGTACCGGATCACTCACATCCTTGTGCGTCAGCCGCTGTAAAGGCTTTGCCTAGAAAGAGAAGTTGTGAATCCATTGACGACAGTAGCCAACCATCCCCAAGAACATTCTGACCTCCCGTTGAGTGGTAGGCACAGGCATGTTCATTATTGCCTCAATTCGATCTGGTGACACCTTTCTCTTGCCCTTCTCAATTCTGTGACCCAAATACTGTACTTCGCTCAAACAGTACTGCAATTTATTCGGAGACACTTTGTGTCCATTCTCTGTCAAATGATTCAGTAGAGCAATGGTATCGATCCTGCAAGCATCTTCCGTTTCTGAGGCAATAAGCAAGTCGTCGATGTATTGCACGAGAACTGAGTTCTGCGGCAACACAAGACTCTGAAGATTCTTCTTAAAGATCTGATTAAAGATCGATGGACTCTCTGTATACCCTTGAGGGATACGACACCATGTTAACACACGATCTTCCAGCCGGAAAGCAAAAAGAAATTAGCTTTGCTCATGGACTGGTATCGAGAAGAAAGCTTGGCATAAATCAATCACTGTAAACCACTCGGCTTCACATGGAATCTGAAACAGAATCACAGAAGGATTCGGTACCACTGGACACATGGAACAACTATCGTGTTAACCTTTCGCAGGTCTTGCACGATCCTGAATTTCCCGCTAGGTTTCTGTAGTCCCATGATAGGTGAATTACATGAGCTACCCATGATCTACTTCAGAATTCCCTGTTTGATCATAGACTCGATTACAGGTTTGATCCCTGCAATAGTCTTGGGTGACAAATTGTACTGAGGCATCCTAGGGAATTCTACATTCTGTTTAACCTAAATCTTCACTGGTTCTACACCTTTGATCAACCCAATCTCTTCTCCGGTGAAGTCCCACACCTTGTGTGACACAGAATCCCTCAGATCAAGTGGAAGCTCTTCCATTGTCAGCGCTGGGTACATTTCTATACACAAGTGCTGATCAGCAATCTTAAAGGTCGCATCGTCATCTTTCGTCTGTACTTCAACTCCCTTAGGTGTGCAATAGATGGTGCAATTTAACTTGCACAGTAGATCTCTTCCTAACAGGCAAACTGGACTCGAGTCACACACCACAAACTGATGTCAGTCTCAGAAAGTTCCTATTCTCGCAGGAATTGGCTCTGTCAAAGGGCTAGTCATTTTCTTGTTTGCTACTCCAACAACTTGGATCGATTGTCCGGAGAGGGGTAGGTTAGGAACTACTGCTGATCTTACAGGAGAACGGGTAGCACCAGTGTCAACCAAACAGGTGGTAGGGTGACCATCAACATCTGCTTCCACAAATGGTCCCCTCTGGTCTACCTCCAAGACTGATCCAAGTGTGCGATCTTCCTCCCCCCTCACTCACCGTCATGCCAACGGGTTTGGGCGCACTCATCATACCCTTCAAACAGAGGCATCTGTTGGTATGTCCGAGTTCCCTGCTGAACCCTCGGTGGCTGGGGAACTTGTACCTGCAGACTGAACTTCCCCCCTTTTATCGACCTTAGCCTTGTCACCGTAGTAACCACTTCAGGTACAGCTGCCTGAGCTATCTCTACCTCCTGCTGCACCTGATTAGCTGGGTTCAAGGGACACTCGCGTTTCCAATGTCCAATCTGGTGACAAAGATGACATGCGGTGGTCTTCTTCAATGTTGCCACATCCATTCCTGTCCTGTCCTGTCCTCCTTGGTTATCTCCCTGTCTCCTTCCTAACGTACCTCCACTAGGTTGAGCTTGAGCCGTTTGCATTTGGACAAGCATCAGTTTATCTTTCAACTTCCTATGTTTCGAATCTATCTCATCACTGCAGTATCTGGCATACCGCAAGATTTCATCCACTGGCTTGTTCTGCCAACAAATCAAATGTTGCTGTATCATGAGGCTAACCTCTGGCCTCAACCCCAAAACAAACCTTGAGATGAACTGTCCTATGTCCTTAGAATCTAAGGTGTCTAACCCACTGTACTGTTTGAAGGCTTGCAAAAGACGTTCGTAATACTCATGCACTGTCTCTTTTGGTTCTTGAACAGTCCGGTCTATCTCAACCCAATCAATATCCTGAGGTGAGATCTTCAATTTTAACCATGTAATCACTTGCTCAAACTTTTTTATAACTATGGGTGACGGACCGTTCGTGACAGGATCCCTTTCTGGCTCAGAAGTCGGCCATTCAACAGCAACTTTACATGCAGACCACAAATCCCCTGGAACTACGATGTCAAACAATGTGTTCAAATCAATCCACAATACTTTCGAGATTTTGGCAAAGCGGTCAACCTGCTTGTACCATTCTACAGGCTTTTCCCTCAGCCAAGGAAAATCATTTGGAAATGCAGCCAAATCACCCCTACTCCAAGGCACATGCACATACCCTCCATTTTGTACATCTCGTAAAGGGTAATTCCCTATGCCTAGCATCCCTCCACCTGGAGGCGGTGTCTCTCCGACAGTCCTTTTCGAACTCTTCTTCTTAGACCACCTTTCCTCCCATTTGTCAAGCATGATTCATGCGTGCATCCCTACAATCAAATCTCTGATGTGTGTCCTCAGTCCTATGACCCTCTTTTCTTCCAGTTCTTGGTCACTATACTGCAACCTATGGCTCCCTTGCAGGAACTTCGTTTTAGATAGATCTACCTCATATTTCTTAGCCAAATCAGTCGGTTTCTCGTGTACAGTCCTTGCCTTGCGAGTCACATTCTTCGCTACAAAAAGCAACTCATCTTGTTCATAAATTTCTATCCTGTCCAGAGGCAAATTTCCATTTATTATTTCATCTACTTCTGCTTTCAATCTCACTACATCTAACATTCTTGCCCTCACGGCACCTCTCAATGGCTCCCGACAAGCTGTTCCATTGCGTTCATCATTCTCGCAGCTCACATCTCTAGACCTACTCTCTTCTGTCATGTTCCTAGAAACTAGTCGATTCCCTGATTCATCTGGGTCACCATTCCCTGTTATTCTAACATTCTGGTTCCTCGCAGGTGATACCCACATTCTCAGATCTGATCTTGACTCGGCCAACGACTTTGGTCTCACCGGTCTCACATCCACCTGTCCTCTAGAGGAGTCTGCGGTGGCTGGTAATGGTGTGCTCCATTCTATAGTTCTCGGAGCCTGTTCCATTCCACTCACTGTGCCATTTCCTTCGGCAGTGATTCTTTCTCCTGCAGTTGACTGTGCTAGACTGCCAATTTTCGCTTGGTCTGGGTCATAGACCAATACTATGGGTCCAATGGTAACCAGTACTGTTAAAGCATCTCGTAGCCTCACACCCCCCACTGCTTCTGTACTTGCTGGAGACTGCATCCTCATGTCCTCTGTTCCTGTCGAGAGTTTCTCTACTACGCTCACATTTGACTGATTCTGTGACCCACCAGTCCCTTCTGCTGGGGTTGACTTTCCTTCGTAAGAATCTGGATTAAAAGGAGGCGGTCTTTCCGACAACAACCTCTCTACCAAGCTGTCATCCGTATCACTATCATCCTCTACTACACTCTTTACCTTCGCACTTTCTGTTTTTTCTAGTAGCAGGTACAATCTATCCCCCTCAATCGTTTCCACTTGCCACCTTTTCTCCAGTGCATCCCTCCTCGCATCTTGGAATGCCCTGATCGACTTCTTCACTCTTTCTTGACTTCTGTCTCTTTTCCTGTTATACGCTGCTCTGATCCATGCATGTAGTGCCTCAAATTGAGTCGGTCTGGGCAGGGGTCGTAAAGAAGACATCACAGATTTCAGCTGATACAACACATCCAACCTGAAAGTACCATACCGGGGAAAGTCAGTTCTCCCTCTCCCTGAGTCATCTTATGCCAATTTTCAAGCCAAATTATAGTATGCAATCCCACATGCTTTGCCATATAATGTGCCGGGGTATCCTCTGGAGGGGCTTCATCTCCTCCCGGAGTAACCACATGTCTGTCACCTCTACACAATTCGCATAAAACTTTAAAACATTTCATGATGAACTAATTTTTGTTCGCACACAATATTTTCGTTCACTTCCTGATGTCAATCCACCAATACCAGAGCGACTCACACCAACCGACCTATCGCAGCGCGGTACCATCTGATGTCACACTTCCTCCGCTTGCAGCAGTTCCCCTCCTTCACAATTTGCTTCTCACTCTGGCATTCGTCTCATTCACACTCTGATGTAATTATCTGTCCACAAAACAACCAGACAATCACTTCACTGACTGTCTGTGACAGTCTCTCGAAATTGTTGACCTCAAATCTGGCAACTGTCTGTCCATGAAATGAACGAAATGACTGGACAATCGCCTCAACTGATAGGTTTCAAATACTCGATGTTCCACATACAGCAGCCCACGACCAGCGTCGGTTACTCACGCACTCACACATTTGCTCCCCCTATCTCAGTCTGGGTAATCGATGATGTCTCACGACTCCCCTCTCAATGGTCAACAAATTCTACCTTGGGTGTCTTCAACATCACAACTTCTCAGACTACTCGTCGAGCCTAAGAATCCACGGGCTGCGCACGCTCACAGCCTGATCTCACAGTCACTCAACTCTCATTCCAACTCCGCAAGATATCACACAATCAAATCAACACCGCAATCTATAAAACACATAGCCATGTTCATGCTCACTCTACCACAAACTGCTGCTTTCGCCTCACAGCTACTCTCTGTCGGTTTTCATCAGCTGCCTTCGTCTGCCGCTTACAATCCAATAGGTCACCATCGCTCGAATTCTGTGGGCCTCAGTAATCTCTTATCTTGATCTAAATCTCCCCAGAGATAACCATCCTACTCTGCTACCAACTGATAAAGCCGGATTCTTATCTGTCTTACCATCACCAAGAATCCTCTCAGGTCGCCAGGATCTTTCTATCTGCTAAATAGTGTAAAGGGGAGAAAATCCAACTTTAGCACATAATCAAACAAATCGAATTTGAACTCTAAAGGACCACAGACTCTGAATCTCAAATTTTAGGGATTTATTACAAAGCCAAAAATAATTCCACATACAAGCACCTCATCACGAGGTTAGGAAAATAAATGGGAACTAGTACAAAAAATATCATACATAGGAGTCTCATCCGACTCAGAATAAGAAGACTAGTCAGGTCCAGAAGCATTAGACAACCAATAACTGCTCCGAACTCTATATTAGAAATCATTAACCTAAAAGAAAAATCAGTTAGTCTATCCCTACTGTATCTCTAAGGTGACATCCCTACTTAGCATTTTCCCTCAGGCAAGAGGATAGAAAAAGGTGTCAGAAGTGAAGACTTCCTTAGAAATACACTCACTTTGCTCAATACGGAGCTCGTTCTAAGATGTTCCTTCTAGCTTCCCATCTAATCCTCAACTGCTCAACCCACGGGGCACTGTCCCTAATTCAAAATCCCAAAATCATAGAACACGCCCTTTGTCACACCTCTTCAGCCAGGTCTTCCTCCGGTACTTTTTCACCGAAACTTGTACTCCAGCCAGAGACGGTTAGCTTGACCTTGGGTCCCAGGCACCTTCTCTGCTGAAAGTATCATCCCTGCATTCCAGTACACTCCTGTGTTGGCTTCTCCTACCATCCTAATTCCTAAAACAAAAGAGTTAGTCTCCCTAACAAGCTAGGTGTCCTTGCTCCGGCAACAGAAACATGGGAACGAGAAACTTTCCACTTCACTGAGATCTGCTGAGTCTCACAAACCCTCGGAGCCTTCTCAAGGGAAACAATTTTCAGCCTACAATATTCTGCTAACATAAGAAATGAATAGGCCTTTACACATTTTAGACACACATTTCTAAAATCATACTATAAGCCTTGATATATTAATTAAATTGCATACATGAATAAGAAAATCTACATGTGCAAACTTTAATATGGTGCACGTTTAAATCATAATTCATCACATTATACGCGAACTAATTCATTATGCATCATCTTGCATACATTTCCGACTAAACATTTCATTAAACATCATAAATGACTTGGTTACATTTCTATTCGCACTAATATATGCTGCTTTTAATACTACATTTCTAAACCACACATTAATAACACCCCACTATATATATGGGTGCTGACTACTAGTGATTATAATGCACCCCCACAAATTTCAGAACAATCATGGAGCTCTATCATGTAGATAGGTCCGACTGTGGTCATGTTAAACCTTTAGGCACAGCTTGATAACTTAGCTCCTAGCCCACTGCAGACCTCTAGGGACATAATAGGTTCTAGTCACAAACTCAGCTACATTCTCTGTAGAGCTGACTTTATAGTAACTACTTAGGCCAAAGTTGTATTGTACTTTCATTCCTAAGACACTGTGATATCCTCGCCCCTTCCCATAACCTCCTTGTTTACAGTTCACCTATCAGGCACTTGGGGCACTCATTTTGTTTTATACAACATCTGGTGTCAATCAGTGGATTCATTGGGATGAGTAATAACTCAATTTCTCTAACCCTAACCATGTTGATCTCCAATGTCACATTTGTCTACAGAGATGGACATGCAGACTGTTGGAGTCTTTTCCAATTTATTATTACTAAATCGAGAATGTGCTTTGGCAGTAAGTGAGTTTATATCACATCCTTGTTTGTCTACTTTTTCCCAGGCTGGAGCAGGACTGTAAATCAGCACCTTGGACAATGCCATACGCTGCCTTTTTAAAAAAAATTGTTTGCTTTATGTTCACTCATTGATGCATTGCAATTTTTCAGTTACATTTATTTCCGTTGCTTAGGATCTGACTGTCCTCTTGGATAGAGAGGTTTTATGGGTATATCCTTTGGGGAAGTTACAATACACTTTACTTGCCCAATTATAGGAAACTTACTTGAGTACAACCACACACGCTCTGTGGGGTTGGCTGACATGACACTTCTCCTAAGCTCCTACTTGGTCAACTCAACTCCAGACCATCCCACGTCTTGTTCACTTACTTACACACAATTTTCAAATTTCTGGCCTTTTATTAAACAGCTCACAATTCTTCCAATTCTTTTCTGAAACTGCTAGAACGACTGCTACTGCTGCATCCAGGAGAGAGGACACCAGGAGCCGGTTAAGAGAGCAGCGATGTCCGCTCCTGCTGCGATCGTGGAGAGTGGAGGACACCAGCGACGGAAGCTGCATCGGGCCGCTCCTATCATGCTCCGAGTAGAGGCAACGATGGGCAGGTGAGGAGAGGGCGCGGTGTGTGAGAGCAAACACTGCCGCTCCTTCTGAGACCCTGGGAGACGAACCAGAGCGCGGCGAGGCCAGAGGCGAGTGACGCCTGAGGTGCGCGCTGTAGCTAATGTGGAGAGGAGTAACCAGGGGACGATGGCGGACATGCGCTGGGCATGTGGAACAATGTAGTAATATATGGCCAGGTGTTGTGTCTGGAACATTGCTCAGGAGGGTACATCCCGCTCTCTAAAGTTCAAAGATAGAAGGAGGTTGACTAGGCTCATCCGGGAGGCATTATATGTGGCTGAAGATGATCAACACTGGGAGGGGCACCCAGGCAAACAGCAATGAGTGGACATAGAGCGAGACGAGCTGCCCTATTTTAGCCCAACCATCATACTCTGCCACTATTGTCCTGGCATTTTGTGGAGCTACTCTGATTCAGCAAAAATGGCCGAGTTCTAAGCTATCCTCTCCCATAACAATCATAGAAAGAGGACTAAGGAGAAAGGCTAAAAAAAATCTCTAGGAACCAAAAAAAGAACTAGCAACTTAACAATATCTCCAACATCCATCAAATGAGGTCGCAATCAGCTCTCCCCTCACAGAAAGATTCCACTGAAACTAAAAAAAAGGACATTCAAGGGACTCAGGAATTAGAGGAAGGTTACTAGACCCCACTTCTCTATAAAAAACTGATTTATGACCAATATAAACAATTTGATAAATAAGTTAATTAAATAATCAGGGAAGAATAACATGCCCACTTTAAATAATGATATAAAGAACTAATCATTTATTTTAAAATAAATAAATAAATAAATTCGGCATTCACAGAATAATTTTAGTAAAAAACATTTTAATAACTATGAATAATAAGATAATCTGATCAACGGTGATTGGATCAATAGGAGTGCTACACCAAAGATACTAAGATAATATGACTATAGGAAATAGTCATGAGAATAGGTAAGACATGTTCCCGCAATGAGACACTCACTGAATGCAGATCATCGGAGCCGCAAACCGGCAGAATTAAGGTGAGCAGAGCAGCAGCAGGGAGCTGAGGAAAGCGGAGGTATGACCAAGAAGGGCGTCAACTCAGAGCAGTACACTGCAGAGACTGGCGCTGGGGGCAAGGCTGCGGCCTGATGGCTGATGTGGTGTAGCAAAAACAGGGGCCATGCACAAGAAGACCATCGCAAAGTAAATAATAGCAAGAAGAAAGCATGCTCCCACCACCGAAACAAAACAGTGCGCACACATGTCCTAAGGGAGGAAGCCATTGGCTAACACGCAAGAAAGACACGCACAGTGAGGTCGTTAACGCCACCAGAGAAATAAACCACAGAGGAGAGGGAGACCGCCTTTATGCCCCCAAAAAAGACTACCAATATAGTGTTCAGTTACTTTGTTCCAACGGAGAAAAAAGACACAAGTGCACGACAGGACACAGAAGGAGAAATTGCGCTCACATAGGAAGACTTGGGGCAAGACCTGGTAAAGTGGGGACATCTGACACACCAATTTTCTAATAATGGCCACCATTAGTGGGCCCCTTTCCAAAGCACTCCTTCTCCCTCTGAGAGAGTCCACAGTGACAAAGGAGTCTCACACAGCGGATGCCTGGGTTTATATCCCATTACCGCTGGGAGCACAGCACCGTACACCGTGACCGGCTCGCTCATTGGAACTTTTGGACTATGCCCCTCTAGGCAGAAACTATAACCTTTCTGTATGTACTGCGGTGCCCAAGCAACCTTTGACCGATGACCGCTGGAGCTGTCCCACACAGCTACAGCTATAGAGAAGTTTGGCTCTGGTTCACCCATCGGCCGTCTCCTACCCAGCCATACGTCAGACACTGTTATTCCTCGTCTCCCCATTGGGCCTCCTACACCCTCCCCCTCCTCTTCCCGCCATTATTCTCCGTCTACCTCCCCTATTCCTGCCTTCTCTCCCCTAATCTTCTCTCCTCTTGCCTATTTTTTTCCTCATGTTTATGCTATGCTTTTGTACTCATGTAATTCCTGTTACTACGCTCCAGTAACTGATGTAACTTTGTAACCATGTTCTGAAACAATGTTTCTTCCTCATGTAAAGCGTTCTGATACCTCCGGGTCTAGCCAGTGCGATATAAAACTCAATAAATAAATAAAATAAACAAAATAGAGGGGGGCAGGCTGGCAAATAATAGCTTAATACAAAGGTTTCACCTTCTGTAATTGCAGTCTAGTACAACCTATGGAGTGGTGACATGCTTGTGCTTTTACTCATGCTACATTTAATACCAAGGAATGTTTATATGAAATTAAATGTCCATGTGGCTACTATTATGTTGGTAAGACAAAGTATAAATAAAACTAGATGGCCTGAAAATAGGTCAAATTTGTGGCTCACCATTAAATGTCTCAGATGAAACTCCAGGTACTGGAAACAGTAATCAGAAGCAATTTCAGAGAGATAGTCTTAAGGAGAGAAATCTATTGGATGGAATTATTGGAAATGATTGGACCCAAAGGAAGGAACGACCAACAAGATATACGTTGAAGTTGTTTTTAATTCAGAAATGTGGTGCACATCACTGTACACGAATATGGATGTACATGTTATTGAATTGCACATGAAAATGTGGTGAATATTAAGCTTTTTTCTTTTAGAATGAATAGAATGTATTCAGTAATTATATGCAATATGTTCTAATACTGAAGTTCCCACTTCTGGGTTATAATTCCCACAATTTCCACACTCCAACATAACGATGTCATGTCCTACATTAAGAAGATTTCCTTTGAGATCCTCCAACAATTGTGGTGGTGAGCATTTTCTAAGTTCATTTTTCACATCCTGTTCTGTGTGCCCTTTCAGTGCTGCAAGCAAGGAAGGTCTTGACGGAGTTCAAGGTGCACATTTCACTCTTCACTCTTGTGCGGTCCATGGCATATCAATTTTAGGGGCAGGTTGGAAACAGTGAGAGGAGTTGGCCTAATGGCTATGGCGGTCGTCCTCGAATCTGGGGAACTGGGTCCGAGTCTCGGCAACGACGCTGAACATCCTGTGATTCTGGGCAAATCACTTAATCTCCCCATGCCTAACAAAAATGAATGTGTCCTCATGTAACGCAACTGGTGCTATGTAAAGTGCTCTGATACCCGATAACGGATCAAGTTTGCGCTATATAAAACTCCGTAAAAAAAAATGCTCTCCTGGAGAATCATAAACCCTCCAGAGGTAGCCTTTCTACTCTGCACTCTTTCTAATGGTAGTGATGACCATGAATGTCCTAGGGCATGCTTTAGCATGGCGGCAAATCCTCTACCTCACTATGATGCTTCAAGAAACGCAACACTGGACTTGCAGCAAAACATTACCACTTAGACAATGGCTGTGAAAAGTCGTGAAAAATGGTGTGAAGCAAGCAAGTGCGAAATTGGCAAGAATAAGTGGTCTTCTGTCTGCTGAGAGGAACAATAGAGTCAAGCAAAACCTAACCTTGGGCTTTGGCAAAGCTGGACGAAGTGATGTAATCTTTTTCAAGCGGTGGCCTGCAAAAAAGGGGTTGTTTTTCAACCTCATGGTGTCAAGACCATGGAAAACGAAATATCATGGGTTATATCCTATGAGTGGAAAACAGCCTAAAACCAAGATGTTGTAGGTACTTCCTGGGGTTTCTTACGGTAGAAGGGGTGGAGGTGTGTGTGGGGAGGGTTGTTCAGTACTTTTGATAGGTGCTATATATGGGCAAACAGACTGTGCGGTGCTAGCTTACTGCCAGATCATCACTTCAGTTAGGACAGCTGATCAGCTCAGGTGTTGGAAGCTCAAACCAATGGGTGGGTGAAAACCTTGAAAGGAGATTCTGCAAATTCTGAAGCAGATGTCTTCTTACATTTGGGTAAGAGTATTGCAAAACAAAGTGGGATCCATTTTGGACACCTGGTTTGACATGGGGCAAGATGGAGGGAAGAGTACAGCTTCCCCAGGCAGTGGAGGTGTATTACCTCCATTCCTTTGGCTGGATATCCAAACACTTAAATTCAATAACTACTCTTTTACCAAGCGGCTGATGATTAGACTTTCTGGAGCACTGCCTGATGGTAAAAGGTAGGGATGGGTGGCAAAATTGCAGAATCTGTTGTGCAAGGAGAAAGGGGCCCCTCCAGGCAGTCGCCTATGTTTCCATAGGAAAAACGTTTTTTGACTTGTCTATATCTTTGACGCAGTTTAACAAATCTTCATGAACTTTCCCCCAAAAAGTGTGCCTGTGATTCTAGTTGTGCACAGAAAGTTTCGGGGTGACCCGTCAAGCGGAGCTTAGGAAAAGTGTGGGGGGGATGTATTTCTCAAGTTAGTTCCCATAGGGATTTCAGACACGACTACAGACTGAACCGCTGAACTGAATTACACCAAATTTGATGAAAGCTAGCTCTTGGTCCAGAAAGAGCATTGTTTGTTATTTGGTGTAAATCCGCCGAGTACTTTTAAAGTTATTCAAAGAAATCTAAATTAGTATATATAGGTACGTGAAGGCTCTGCGAACCCTCTCAATCTTGTGCTCAGATCTGATTGGCTGCCAACACTTCAACCAGGAAATGTTGACAGCCATCTTGGGAATCAGTCTCAGCCAAGTCCCAAACACAAAGATTTTAAAAAAAGAGAAAGAGGCAAGGTAGGAATACCCTGATTCCTTACCCTTGGTCCTTATTTTTTTTTACATTTTCACTGAAAATCCTGACGGATCTTCGACTCTGGGGGAAAAGTAAAAAAAAAAAACGATTGCAGGCTCCTGTGCATAGAGGGGCCCTCCACTCTTTGAGCCCTGGGGACCAAACCCTCCCCGGGGCTAGCCCATAAACACAGAAGGAGGGCGGTAGCACCGCCCCCATTCTGGAGCCATTAATGACCCTGGACATAGCTGTTTGCTCTGACTTGGCTGGACTTTGACAGCTCCAGCCAAGTCACAGCAAACACTAACACCTCTCCCAGCAAGCAGGAGCTGTCAAACCGCTCCCGCTTGCTGGGCGCAGTTTTCATCTGTTTTCCTGACGGCTCTCATGCAGGCAGGGAAACAGATGAAAAGATTGCTACCACACAGAGGGAGTTGCATATTTAGCAGCTCCCTGTCTGTGGGAGCACTGCTGGCTCCCACAGGAGGTGAGGAACCAGCAGGGACCTTGGGGGCATTCAGGCTCCCCCGCTGTCCCCAAAGGTGCAGACTGGATGCTCTGGGGGGCTCCAGGGCACCCAGCATAACAAGGCTGGGCCCCAGGGACTGGGGTCCCGGGGCCAAAATTTTCCTGGGGAGGGGGGGCTGTGCGGCCCCACTTGTCCATTCAATTGTGTCCAGGCACTGGGAGATGTGGTCCCCGTGGACGAAATTGGCCTGGGAAGGGGCCACACGGCCCCCAAGCACATTTCCAGCCGATTTCAGTGATGCATTATTGATGCAGAGTAATACAAGGCCAACTCCACCAAACAAAGAAGCACTTACTTTATTTAGTCAAGAGGAAGTACCCTGTTTGGAGATTGTATTGACATTAACACAGATTTGTGGACAAAGACGGTCAAGGAACAATCACATTGCTGAAATTAGATGCACACAAGGTCACTGGAACTATTAACATGTAGTCCTTTATGCAGCTATAATGCAGAATATGCACAAGACATTCACCCAACGAGGTAGCACTTACTAATGAACCAGATGAAAGTACTCCAGTTGGGTAGACTTTTTCTGCAAACCTTGGAACTCTTCTGGGAAAAAATGAGTATCCATTCTGGCCCTGGTGTGCATTTCACAGAGATTAAACCTCAACAGGAAGCACTTACAAATATAAATATAGCGGGTGCCCCAGTTAAAGCTCCACTTCAGTAAAGCACAAACGTTCATAACTTCTTGGGCTTGGCGAATGCAAATGAAACGTGTTTCCTCTCATATTTCATGTTGAAAAACAAACTGAAATCCTTAATGGAAGTATATGCATTATTGATCTAATGGAGCGCAATCTGATCTGTGGTGGCTGTGATGAGTGGTTTCCCTCTTGTTGTCTCCTGGTGAGACAGAGTCCATGGTTCTCCCTTTTGAATACCCTAAGTATGCAAATGCCCAAAATCCATAGCATCACTCACATACCCACCCACAGACAAACACAGGCACTCACACACCCAGTCACAGATGCACACACACTCAAAGACCCACACAGCCATTCACACACCCACTCACATACCCATAGCACCACTCACAAATCCAGTCACAGACTTACACATGCACTCACACACCCACTCAAAGATGCACACAAGCACTCACACACCCATTAGTAGACCCATAGTGCCACTCACAGACCCAGTCACAGACCTACAAAGGCCCTCGCACACAAACTCTCAAAGTTTACAGGGTACAGTTAGGAAATAGAATTTGAAAAACCTTCGAAATTCACTGAAAAAAAAACAACGTTTACAGGGACGTTATACTTACTAAATAGAACTTGTTTTTAAACCTTAGAAATTCACAGAAACAAACCAAAGGTTAGAGGGATGCTACAGTTAGGAAATAGAATTTTTAAAAAACCTTACTTATTCCCTGAAAAAAACAAAGGTTACAGATTTCACTCACAGAAAACAATAGAAATTCAGCAGTTACAATTACCTGAGCTAACTATAACTTACACCGCTGCAATGCACTGCTTGTGACCTCACATAATACATGACTCATGACATGGTCTGTGACATCACTCAGGACATCTCAAATTACATCACTGACATCCTCCACAGAACCACTCACGAAACAGTTCACACCCCTTTACATCCTCTCATACACAGACTCACACACCCGCAAAACCACTCACATACCCATTCATAGACCCATTCAAGTACTCGCACAACCACTCACTCACCCATAGAGCTAGTCATACTACCAATCACTCAGCCATACCGCCACTTCCACAGCCACACACTCACCCATACAGCTACTCACACACGCACTTATTTACCTATACAGCCACTTGCACACCCACTCAGTCACCCATACAGCCTCTCAACACAGCCACTCTCTCATCCATACAAGCACGCACACGCTCACCCATACAACCACTTACATACCCATTCACACATCCATAAAAGCACTCCCCGCTCACTCACCCTTTCAGCCATTCACACAGACACTCACTCTCCAATACAGCCACTCACACACCAACTCACTCACCCATACAGCCACTCACACACCCACTCACTCACCCATACAGCCACCATCAGGAGCCATTCAGACTTGGTGCATCCGCATAGCTGTTAGACTCAATTTCCTGTGATGGAGTAAATTACTTTCTTTCCTTCAAGACCAGTTAGCTATGTCTTTCAACTGCTACTTTAAAGATTCAGTGGGCATTAGTTAACATTTCAGATAGCCCTATGGAGGAGTGGGTCCTTTGGAAAGACATGTTTCCAGACGTTTAACAAGCTTTTCTCTATCAAAACCACCTGTGGGAAAAAACCTAATTTGGCGCTGGATTCTTTTCAGAGGCATCAATATGCACCCTTGGAGTCAATTCATTTGCAAATTTGACTTGGAAGGTATTTTTCTTAGTAGCAGTTATATTTGCAAGAAGATTAGGGGAGTTGGATGCTCTCAAGTGTGGTTTGTGGTTCTCCATAATAAACAAAAATCCCAAATAAACTTGTAAATCAGACTGGAGCCTTCTTTAATTTCCAAAGTTCAATCTCATTTTCATGTACAGCAAGAAGTGGTTTCACCTCCAGGTCATTTCAGATTTTACCCCTCTAAAGATGAATCTCTTGTCCAATTAGATGTTAGGATGGCAGTGCTTGATTATCTTGATCGACTTGCTCCTCACAGAACAGTTGATTCATTGTTTGGTAACTTTGATTCCCCTAGAAAAATTTGAAACCTTCTAAGGTCAGGTGTGTGAGCATAATTAATGTGTATATTGATTTTGATTAAAGTGGCCAGAATTACCCCAAGCTTTGGTATTCATTTTTCAAAAAGCAATTAATTGAGGAGTTTTTTGTTATTGCCTACCGGTAATTCCATTCATCTGCGGCCTTCCTTCCTCTGAATTTTTTTCATTAAATACCATCACCCCGACCTCCCTTCCTTGGGGTAGTGGCCGGAGTATGTAGGTAACTGCAGTCCACAGTAACTTCACTTGAAATTAAACTTCACTTGAAATTTTACATGACGTCTTTCTGGTACACGGGTCCTTTTGGGGAGAGGGCCCCAGCTTTATTTTCAATAAATATGGGAGGAGATAAACTCCTCATATGGTGGTGACTGGAAGGAGGAAGAAGAGACTAGGAGTAATGTAATTGGAAGTAAGTAATTGAAACAAATAAGTCTGTGCCTGCAGCAACCTGCTGGAGTAAGGATAGAAGAAACAGACGGGTCCGTGGCATTTATAAACAATGCCTAGAACTAAAGGAGATCTGGCCTAAATCCATTGTTTTTTTGATCCCCGTGCCATTCCAGTTTGAACCCAGCCATATGCAAATCAGTCTTGATCCTGCGACTAATGAAAACAGTCGAGACCGATCTGCCATCCCAGGTCCTGCCTGCACTGGAAGGTTTCAGGGTTTCACCCCTCATCAGCCACGATATTTGACTCCAGTGGTGTAGGGAGCACAGACCCACGTCTGGGCATACCTGTACCACTCGGGGTGACAAATGCAAAAAGAACAATTGATGGACAGAAAGCAGAACAATGTCATGCAGTCACCCCATTACATAGATCTGGGCCTAAATCCATTGTTTTTTTTTGTTCCCCATGCCATTCCAGTTTGATCCCAGCCATATGCAAATTAGTCTTGACCTTGCGCCCAATGGGAACAGTTCAGCCCGAACTGTAACGTAAAAGCTAAGCATCAGACTTTACATTAATTGGGTACCTAAACCAACATGTGCCTCAGTCTCCTTCTCCATCAACAGATTAAGGGGCAGATTTATGAGCCCCTTGCGCCACTTTTGCGTCACTTTTAACATGGGAAAAGTGACGCAAAAGTGGCGCAAGGGGCTCATAAATCTGCCCCTAAGAGTATTTAGAAATAGGCGATTGTCCGCATTGGCCAGCATATAAAAATGGGTAATAAATGGACAAGACAGAAGGTGCTGCGGTGCTTTCTTGCATTCTGCCCCTATAGATTAGCGCATAAAGACCGCCAAACGGATGCGAAGAAAAATGCTATCTTGTATTTGGTAGCTTTTGTTTGAATCTGTTCACGCCAGAGGCGCAACTAGAGCCAAATTTCGGGGGGGGCTGAGCAAAAATTTCGGGGGGGGCTGAACTTTAAGCAATAGGCAGAGTGGAGCTGCAGGGGCTCTTAGAAGGGGTGAAACAACAGCACGGCCTCATTAACATGCAAATGGTCTTTCTAAAGACCTGTGAAGTGCTCGGGTGCGGCTGCTTTTCTGCCCGGGAAGGTGTCTCATCCCGGGCTGCCACACACGACGGGGGGGGCTGAAGCCCTGTCAGTCCAATGGGTGTTGCGCGCCTGGTTCACGCATAACATTTTCGCGACTTAACCATTCTACCAGCAGATGTCTCTGTTGCCCACAATATGGTTTCTTAAGCAGCCGTGGGCTACATTCGGCATTGAGGACCCAGATATGTACTTAGGTTCCAGAACATGTGTTCATCTTTCTGAATATTCATTCTTTACCAATATTTGCTTTCTTTCTACTGACAGAAGAGTTGAAATATAAGGCGTGCATTCCCGCAGGTAGTACTGACCCGAAGGGCTGGTCTGGCAGGACACTGTTGTATGGTGTGCTGGGACGTTTTTACTGTTGATTTCTGTGATATTAAAACACCTTTGCTTGCAGCAAGCTCAAAACCATGCAGTTTCCATACCTTGCAAAACACTTTTATATAGTGTTCCTTTACAAGTTCAAAACTTTTCAAATTTCCAAACATGAGACGCTTTTTAGTTCTAAAAATCATTAATAGGGGCCACTTCTATTTGGGTCCCCGGTCCTATTATCTGTCACAGTCGATCCTGCAGCGGATCTATGAACAACTATAGATTTCGCGGGAGACAATTGATGAACAAAATTATTCGAGGATGCTGACTTCCGGTGAAGACCCTAATCTAGGCTTGTACTTGAACTTGGCGACCCACCAGGGGGTTTATATGAAGGCGGGCGGAGTTATGATTTTGCCCTGGAATCTATGCAACGGTGACACAACTTCACTGTGTTTGTCACATTCGCATCCATGGGAAATTTCCAACATAAACTATAATATTTTTGAGGGAGTTTTTCCCAGCAAAACCGATTCTTTTCTTTTTGATTTTAAACGTTGCCTGAGTCGTAAAGGTAGTGAAATAAAAACACAATTTGTATGTTTTGCCTATTTAAGTTTAAAGCGTTCGGCCCCCCTGTAATTGACTATCTGACAAACGCCCTGCACCACAAATACAGAAAATATAAAGGGGTTCTCTCAACTCCCCAAAGTAAATTGCTTATTGGGAGCAGTGTTTTCTGTAGCTTGGATCAGGCATGAGGTGTAAGACCGGGTCTGTCCTGGCTGGGACACCGCGCGACCCGTCCGCAGATACCAGAAGCGTGCACGAGCTGACTGTCTCTTGAGATTCACCAGAAACAAGCACCAGCCTCGGTGAGGCTTTTACAGACCAAGCGGACTGGGGGAGAGTCTGTTTTGAAAGTGCTGAATTATTGAGCAAATTCTGTCAAAATATTCATGGGAAGGGTCAGTATCCGCCCACAGCTGACAGGCGATAAGTACACAAGGACAGGTTGGTAACAGGGGGGTGCGGGCTGGCCCTGGTGTCATCTCTGAGGGGGGAGGGGTGACAAAATGGCAAAAATATGTGTTTTTAAAATAAAAAAATTACACTTGCAATTGTAAGTATCTTATTTTTCCTACTTTCTTTAATAATGTCAATGTGGGGGCGGGGTGACAAGAAATTTTCCGCACAGGGGAGGGGTGACAAGAAAGTTTCTGCACCGGGTGCCACCTGACCTTTCTACGCCACTGGTTGGAAAGAAACCCGCCAGTGGTGGAAGTAAGACTTATGTTGTCGGAACAAGAGGTTTAAGTTGAGGGGATCCCACTGCAAAGTGAATGGAGGCCCCCCCCACGTTTCGGACCCAGTCAAAAGCTCTCACGCCATGGGGCCCCCCTGCTCGTGCACGGTGCCAGAGTGGGCCTCTGGTGCTTAGGGGGGGCACGACCCTCCTACACACTGCTGGGGCTGCAGGGGCTTTTGTTATGCCACTGGTTGGAACTAACAAAGCTAAATAAGGACTGTACCCAGAGATTAAAGGTACAGAAGCCAAAAGATATGTAGGACATTAAATGCAAGACCAGAATGACTTACTGGGCTTCAGGCATTTTCCTGTGAGGCTAGAAGGGTGGGTTGGCTAGTTTGTTTAGTGGGGGCCGGTTTTGCAGCAGTACCGCAGTTTTAAAAGAAATGTAGAGTTCCTTGAGTAGCCAACAGTTTTCTGACAACGATAAAAGTGCCAAGATGATTGGAGTTATGTCTAGTGGGAGTTTTGACTCATCCAAGGTAGCTCAGAGGGTTAATATGCCTGCGGCAAGAGTGGGTACTATGCAAGTCACAGAACAGTATTTTATGTGCATAGCTCAGTAGGTTACTGCTATTGTCACAGAGATTCTTTTGTTAATGTGCCAGAGGTGTAGCTAGACCTTTGACTGCCTGTGGCGGTACCTGTGTTTGCCGCCCCACGGCAGGCACAGGTAAGAGCGGGGGAGGCCGTCTCCCCTAAAACTCATGCCGCCCAGGGCTGACTGCCCCACCCAAACCCCTTGCTATGCCACTGTGCTGTGCAGTTTATAAATTTCAATCGTAATCTAGGTTAGAAAGTTATGATTGTTTTTTTTCTAGTCCTCATTATCCTAATTTTGCGGAAAAGGGTTTGTTTGGGTAGAAATACATTTTTATATGTGAAGCCAACCCTAACCACTCTGTTACGTTCCGAATCCTGAGTTTGCACTTCCCCAGACGAAGCACTGCTAGAAAATGTCTGCCAATATGGATGGCATGTGAATCCTACACCTGGTAGTCCCCTTTGACTTAAGTTAAATTTTTGGTACTCTGATTTACACTGATATAATTTATTGTCTCTGTATGGATGTGTGATCTCAAGTGCTCTGACACCCTATACTGATATGAAAGGCGCTATAAAACAAATGAAATACATGTGAGAGAGGGGCTATGGAGAGATGAGCAGCACTGTTGCAGGGTGATAGTGAGGAAATAATAAAAAGCCCCAATAAAGATTCCTGTCACCTGGTGCACTGTAAGGTCATCATTTACTATGCTTTAAAAACGAATAAAATTGAACATATAATGAAAAATGTGTTGTAGAATGCATAATTGTTGCCATTTTTTACCAACATTTCTTGGAGGGAGAGCCCCCTACCCCTTTTGTAGTAGTCGGGCTCGCTTGCTGCGCTCGCTCACTATGCACCGTATGGAAGCAGGTCTGACAAAATTTGCCAGGGCTGCTTTGGGTTCCCAGTCTGGCACGATTAAATGTCCTTCTGCCTATTGTGTGCAGTTTCTGTGTAAATTCAAGTTGGAGGCACTAACCCTTTGCTCCCATATACGGGAAGATGATCAGCTGAAACTCCAGCACACTAAGGGGCCTTGCAGAGCTATTGGCTAAACTACTAACGACTCCGTTTGGTTGTGCCAGAGAGATTTAAAACATTTCTTCTTTGAACATCTGATCAAGAGCAAGGGCTAAATGGTGACTATTTGAGATTCAGCTCTGTCTCCACTTACTATCATATCTTTGCCAGCTCAGAGTCCGTTCTTTATCTTTTATCTTGAACTAATGCAATGGGAAAGGTCGCTTCTCTTCTGTTTGAAATCAGGCTCGGTAGGGCGGCTTATGAGTTTTAGACTGCCAAGTGATGCCTTTGGAGGCCCCTCACAGGCTTGCCCATGTGATGGGGTTTCCTCACAATCACTAATGCATTACATACTTTTTTGTAATTATTTTAGTTATGTCTGGAGACTCTTTATGAAACCGCTTTTAAAATCCTTGGGGTACCGAAGCTGTGAACAGGCCTTGCACAAATTGCAATCATTTGATACTCCAGTTATCTGTGTCAATGTGTGTTTTTTCCTTAAAGCTGATGTTGTAGCTAGAGAAACTATTGACGAATAGTACTGCCTGTTTTAAAATGTTTTATTCTGATTTTAGATATTTACTGTACTTGATTAGTTCACATTTTATAGATTCCGATATTTGAATTGTTTTAAAGGACTAATGTGCTTTAGTTTTAGTTTGTTGAGCATTAGCTATTATGCTTGATTGGTTATTGGATCATTTATCTAATAAATAATATAGATGTTGATGGAGTTATTTGTTTTATAACCTTTTAATTGCTCTGTATTTTTTCTGTCCTTTATGGCCATATACGGCCGAATAAAGAAAGAATGAGAATCAGCAATGCATTTAGCTTAGTTAAACACAGTAGAGTTCTAGGAAAGTCATGTAACCTTGGCGTGGGTCCCTAAGAATGGGATGAACAATTTGAGGTGGAAGTGAACCAGATTATGAACTAAGTGATGGAAGAAGAGGTGTGTTAGTTAATGGCCATGACTCTAGGGGGAGGGTTTAATATATCTGGTTCCACAAGCGTAGCAAAGTACCACCCTATAAAAAACATTTTTGTGTCACTACAGAAGGACTGGAAGTTTAAACTATTGGATTCACACAAAAGGATCTAGGATAAAGTACCGCACTTATCTCTTTACTGGGAAATATATTTACATTTGGTGCATCGGCCAACAGAAAACCAGACCCTTTTGATTCTCTTTGTTGTGAAAGAACCTTCCACAACAGACAATTATACAAACATATATGTGGTCTGCACACACAATTAAAGTCTGAGACTGATGAAACTAAGAAGGGGGATTTGATTTCACTGTTGTCATAAGAGGAAAGGAGTCTCAGTGGAACAGATACATGGAGTGAGGAGCCCTGAAGAAGTCCTTCAAAAGGACGAAACGCGTTAGCTACTGCGAAGTGTAATAAGAAAATAAAGATTGAAGGAACATACATCAGTGTGAATCATCATTGAATGAACGGACGGTTTTTAATTGTGTGTGCGGACCACATATAAGTTTAAGCTATTGCTCTTTGATGTTTACACTCTTCTCTGAAAAGGAGTGTTTATTTTGATGAAATGGAAAAAGGGAGGAGTGATTTATAAAAACTAAAAGTTATCGGAGAAATAGGAACTATGGTTAAAAGATTTGTATGTGTACAGCAAAGGTCTTCAACCTGTGGGGCGCGACCACCAGGGGGGGCGTGGAGTCCTGGTAAAGGGGTTGCGCATTCCCCAGCTTCACTTGTGCCTGCAATCCAAAACGTTTGCTTTCATTTTGGAAAAAGACAGCCGTCCTGGGACTGCTAATTTAGATCATTATCAGCTGAAGTTTCATTAATTGAGTCTCTAGTGATGTGAAAAGCTTCTTGCGAGGGTGCCTACTTGCCTGAATGAAATTGAAATGTCCCTATCAGTTAATCTGCTGGTGTAAAGGGTGCACAGAGTTAAAAACTGGGCTGGGAAGCGTTTTCTTTTAATTTTAACTGCATTTACACAGCCCTTAGTACCCCTAAAGAGGTGTTGAAGGGAAAGTTATGTAAAGAACATTGCATTACATACACTCTGGTATCACTAAAATCTACATTTTAGAAGCACTATTTTATTGTAAAACTATTTGCACTTGTGTAATGCAAGTATAAAATAATGACTTACATATTCACAGTGCTTTCTGTCATAGGCTGTGACCTCGTAGCACTAGACATAAACATCACTATTCTCCACTGCACCAATCAAGATTTAATTATTTGACTCTGGTTACACATAGACCACTGCAATGCATTAACTAATAGAGGTTTCATAATGTACTACAGTTCATTTCCCACTCAGTAACAACTTTAGACATTTATTTTTCATTACCCTTCCCTTTATTTTATTTGTAAATACCTGATGGTGAAAGACCTAAAAAAACATACAGAATATTTTGGGGCTTATGTATGAGAGGCTTGCATTGCCAGAGCATCACTTTTGTTGACGCTCCGGTGGTGCAAGCATCTCAACCATACTTATGAGGCGCTGCAAAGTCACCCTGCATGGCTTTGCAAGGCCTCATAGATATGGAGTAAGACATAACAGCGCAAGTCACTGTGTTGCCTTACTGTGCATCAAGGAGGTATGCTGTGGGCTTTGCGTGGGGTTCTCAGGCAACACTCAGGAATTTTGATGCTGCCCCATATTTACAAAATCAAGTAAATCCGGGGCAGCTCCAAAAACGGACACCTTCCCAGCGGAGGCGTAACAAGGAGAAATTTTTAATTTCTCCTTGGTCTTTCCTCTTTCCATGTGTGCTGCATTCTGCAGCTCACATACAAAGAAGAAAAAGCCTCTCTGGATTGTTTTTGTGAAGCAAAACCAATCCTGCCTATGTTGGTGCTGCACAGCGAATTGTGCTGAATAGATCTGGGCTGCAATTGGGGAAGGGGGAGGAGATTTCCTTGCACCTCAAAGGGCCTGGTCTGCCACTGACCATGCCGTCTCCACCTCCAGCTAGGAAGTCACACCAGAGAAGGCAGAACTGGTTCTGTCTGGGCACAGACACTCTCTGCCTAAGAGATCAAAGGATTTTGGGATATACATATTGGGGCCCAGACCCCTGACTTTTAGAACTCGTTGGATCAAGAAGACTGCCAAGAAGAAGAGCTGGAGAAGCTGTGAGGAGGAACTACCACTTTGCTGTGTGCTTTGCTGTGATGGCCTGCAGTGGCTGCTTCTGTCTCGGGCAGTGAAAGGACTGTACTGGACATTCTGCCATCTACTTTTGTGAGTTTCTCCAAGGGCTTGAGGTAAAGCTTGCCCCCTGTTCAAGACGTCTCAGGAACAGCAAAGACTTCAAGCTCTTCTGCCCTCAGCACTGGGGACTGTGTGTTTTGTGCTGCAACAGAAGAAAAAGCAACTCGATGACATCGATGATGACGCTGCTGACTACGTGTCCTGAATCCAGCACAGAGGGCACCGACGCAACGGCGCAACGCGACCCTGGTCTCACCGTCGATGCCTGCTGACGCCGCCACTGAGCCGCTGCTTGCACCGCAACCTGTGAGCCCCGCACTCCGCACCACCGCGCTTCACGACAACGCCTTGGTATCTCCAATGACGCCACTTCATGCCGAAATCTATGTCACTGCTTGCGCCGTGGTTAAAGAGCACCGCTCGTAAAGTTACATGACGCACCGCCCTCATCCCGCACCGCAGCATTTGCCAACCGAAGCCGGTGCCATCGACTCCAGTTCGTCAGCCGACGACAGCACTCCAGCAATGACGATGCCGGTGCTTGCACCGCGACCTGCCAGGCCCGCGACGAGCACCGCATTCACTGCGCACCATGACCCTGGTCTCACCGAGGGCGCCATCTCATGCCGCCACCGATCCGCTGCTCGCACCGCGATCTGAGGGCACCGCATGCTGCATCGCTTCACTTCACACCACAGCACCCGACACCTGCCAATGCCAGCGCTCCTGACTTCAATAGAGAGGAGTTCGATCTGCAACGCGTGTGACTTCAAGGGCCCCGACGACTTCTGCACCGACCTCCGGAACTGACGCCTGTGGACGCGGTGCTTTCAAAAGTTCAACGAGAGGTCGCCGATGCCCTGCATTTCTAAAAGGTACTGTTTGTGGGTCTTCCCGACACCGTAGCTGACCCGCGACACCGCGGTCAGCCACAACTGTTTGGATTTGTTTGCTCACAACGCCATGCTAGCCCCGGACGGAGCTATTGACATCAAGGAACTGTTTTTCAAGCATATTTTGATAACCGAAGATTTTTAAGTACTGTATTGTGGATTTTTATCTTTATTGGTCTTGTCTTAAGTATATAAACATATTGGATATTTTTCTAAACTGGGGGGTGTCCTTTTGTAGTGCTTACACTGTATTACTGGTGGTTATGTGCAAATGCTTTACACACTGCCTCTAAGATAAGCCTGACTGCTCATGCCAAGCTACCAAGGGGGTGGGCAGGGGTTATTTTAGGAGTGTAACTCCCTTATACTGAGTTGAGTGGTGGTTTCTGCCTGTCTTTGGCACATGCCCTAGCCTACCAAAAATATCATTTCTAACAAGGGGGCATTAAAAGATGGTGGCAATGTATTGGAGAATGTCAAACAGGATCTTGGGAGTAGTGAATACAAATTTCAAAGACACTGGTGTCCGGTAAGAGTGGTGGGCACAGATACCTTCTTTTGACTGGACCGAGTGAAGTCAGCAAGACTGACTTTCTCTCGGGAGGTTTTGATTTGCTTCTCTATTTGTCTCCCCTCCTCCCCAGCAAAATGTTGAAATTAAGACTTTTGAATTATGTCATGAAAGCCTACTGTATGTCGAGCAGAGCACCATTATAAGGGCCAGATTTATGCTATGGATTGCCTCTATCCCAAAGAGCTTCCACAGTTTTCTAAAGAAGGGCTCAATTATGCAGTATGTGGAAGGAGGACTATGGTTACCCCCTGCCATGAGTAATCACACATGCACCCCTGAACCTTAAGTCACCCCAGAATAACACGAAGGAACAGCTTGAAGGTAGGATCATCCTGCATAATGATATGTCTAACCTCTCTGCCTCTTTGAAGACATCGGATATTGCTAGAACAGAGATGGAGGTCCAGTCTCAATCTCCTCATGATACCGGGCTCTCATTATACTCTGGGTACCATGAACTCCAAATTGATTTATTTATTTCTTACAAACAGTACGCAACACACACAATAAATAAACGTACTAGTTTATACCTTGAGATATCAAGGCATTTCACACATGATGAATTCAGGCAGAGTAGAATGATGTACATCGGTACAGTAATACCATAGTATACATTGGTCGGCCTGCCCACAACGAGCCCTAATTTTATATATAACCCCCACTTAGCAGGAGCATGACTGAGAGGAAAGATTGTCTGCCCATTTTAGTCAATTTCTTTAGGACTTGGCTCAGCAGCATCGCCCATTGCTGGTGGCAAACTAGAACAGTAAGTAGGTAGCGGATTCCAAATACCTTGTGGCTGCGACGTGCGGTGCAACAATGAGGTATATATTTAAACAGGGTTGTTATAAATACTTGAGGCCTGATTTAGATCTCTGCGGATGGGTTACGCCACAACCGTGATGAATATCCCATCCTCCAAAATATAAATCCCATAGGATATAGTAGAATTTATATTTTGGTATCAGGGATATCCGTCACCTTTGTGATGGAGTAACCCGTCCACCGAGACCTACATCAGGCCCTTAATCCCAGAGTCAATCCTTCAGTCTAAGCAGTGGACCTTTCAGCCATGTAATCAATATTCATCATTTTGGCCAAGACCAGAAGCCGGGCTGCAAAGCTTCGACAACACCTTGGGATATCAGCCACATATCCCTAAAGTGCAACCAAGGGGTCCAGCTCAAGGGGTACAGATATGAAGACCTCAAAGCTACACCAGTAAGTGAAAAAGATTGATGTGTGCGTCTTTGACCAACTAATATGAAAATTGGTCCGTGCCAAGGAGTTCAGATAACAAGTCATCTATAAATTGTTGAGATTTCCACATTTCTGTGGACTGTAGAAATTCTAGAATTGGATTATTGTTGAGTCTTAATTGAGAATCCACGTCTTTGTTTTGTGCCTTATTCAATGCAAGTACTTTTTCCAAGAACAATGAAGTTTCAGATGATTTTTGTTGCATTATCTTCCACATGTAAAATTGTGTGTTTTACCTGGTCCAGTCTTGTGTCATATCTATCCAATCAGTCTTGCACTTTCTTGAGGAAGCTGCTGGCCAAATCAATGTTGGAGTGCGCCATCTTCAGGGTGTTTTGCATTTCCAGTAGAATTAATCTTGTATCACTCTCTTTTTACAGTCTGCGGCAGCCCCGTGAGCTCACAACAAAATCCAGCACAGGTCCAGTTCTCATAGATATAATCTGCTCAAATGTTAGCTTGCCGTATTTGGGATCAGCTCTTCCCATTTTAGTGAAGTATCCCCACATGGTATACGCACTGCAAACTTAAAAGACCATCAGGGGAGTCAGAGCTAAACCTATAGACGATCCCCCATCAAATCAACCTATAATTTTGACAGTTCTCACGACTTGCCAGAGAGCCAGTATGGCAACCTGCCCAACGCTAGAAGGAGTTTGTGATTCCTTGTCACAGTCCCCAGCATTACTGTCATGCTGTATTGATAGGTCCTACAGGCATTATCAGAAGGGGTCTACAGATCCACCCCTTCTGCCCCCACCCATCGCCACTAATGTATCCACCATGCCTGACCTAGGCTTGATGATTGCATAGTGCCCCAGGTTCACATGGGGCTAGGCCGCAAAGTTGCAAGGATTCCACCAGGCCTAACCCTCACAAACACACCTTGCAGGCTCAGCCAAAAGCACAGCAGGCTGGCCTGGTGGCCCACACCAGGCCTTCGTGCCAGGCCACACAATACAGCACAACGCACCATAGCAGGCCGCTGATGTACAAAGCCCCTGTCACCTTTCAGGAGTGAGAACCATGGCCTGCAGTCAGCATACAATGCAAACTCCTCACCGCTGTAGCCACAAGATATGCCAGGCCCCTCAGGCACCACATGGAATCGACCATGCTATTATCTGACAGCAACACACTCCACTGTCTGACAGATGGTAATGCCACACCCCATCCCCAACAGATGGCAGTGAATTGGATTGAGCGTTATTCTGTTACTTCATTCATCACAAAGGAAATGGACAGTACTGGAGGCATCACACTCTGCTGTTGGAAAATACAGAAAGCAAAAATGTGTGCTCTACATACCCATTGCTTCTCAGTTAAGGTTTTCCTGCCCGTGTCCACATCAACAATATCCTGGTCAAAATGTATACCAACAAATGTGGGTTCATGGATCTACCTAATCAGAATGGTATTTGTCAGAATCCTTTTTGTTGTGCCAATCACTTGTATGCATTTGAGGGCAAGGGGCAAAGACATTTCAATGTAGCTACAGACAAACTCGGTCATATTTTCAGTCCCCTTTTATTGCGGTCTCCGAGATTTTCAAATCAGTCTGTCATGGCGAGCTAGGTCTATTTATCTACTCAGCAGAGCAACACTGTCTCATTTCTGTTCCATAGTCTATGATCCCAGACAAGATAGAAGGATATTGGGCCATTCACTTGGACAAAGAGCCCTCTTCATACCCTCCCCTGGTTCTTCAAATGTTGAAAAAATGATTGCTCTGCACAGCATTTAGTTGGACCAGTGCTTGCATTCTGGCCCTGAAAGACGAGGCCCTTATTGTGCTTGCACCCTAAAACCAATGTCCCTTTGCTCTCTGGTGGCCACTTCTCTTCTGCATCTGTGTCTATCTGCATAGAAGTTAAGAGGAAAGGCCTGCATCTGCAGATTCTCTTTGGGGAATTGGCAGAGGCTGTTCAGTAATCAATGCGGCTATTCATCCTGCACACATACAGCCATCACTGAGACTCTTTCTAACCTTGGTGCCTTCTTCTGTGTCTTAATCTGTTTCTTTTGATCCTCATTAAATTTCCCATTTCTTAATGGGGGATTTTCACATTGGTTTATAGGTTTCTGTGGGCTGGGCTGGCTATCACCAGGACATCCAAAGATCTCCTGGGTAGGCTTTCTAGAGCTCAGTGTTTTTTGACCTGGTTTCTCATCTACTTTGAATCATCCTGCATGCCATAAAGACTAGTCCCTCCCACCTGGAATCTTCACTTTGACCTCAATACATTAAAGAGCCCTTCCTTTGAATCTGTGGAGGAGGTATCCTTGAAGTTATCCTTCACTCTGCTAAGAGAATTGGGGAGTTAGGTACTATGATTTCCTCTTCCCCTATTTTCCAGTTCACAGGTGAGAGGTGTTTGTCTTCAAGCGCTGTCAAGAATATGTGTTCCTGTGGCTTTTTCACCGTTTTTCTTTAACAAGGATGTCTGCTCTGCTTCCCCTCCATCAAAATGTGATGCCAGAAGTGCATTGAGGGACTCCAACTTTGCCTCTCATAAGCCAAGCCATTGTGAATGATGGATTTACTTTTTTATGTCCGAGATTGAAAAACATTATTTGAAGCAACTCATTGTGTCCCTCAGCAGCAGCTTCATACAATTATCAAAGGCAATTTGTTGAGGGAAGGCACTGCTGTCATTTAAAAGCAGATCAAACTGATTCGTGGATGTCTTTCTGTTTGTGGTGTGACCCATGTCCCCTTGTTGTAGTATTAATGCCCCTCTCTTTCAATGCCCTATTAAGTTTCGTCCTTCGTTCATGCATGCTACTTGAGTATCCAACTGAAGGCGGTGTGCAGATGTGCGATCTTCTTGAGTCTTGTGAAGCCCTACTAAATTTATGAATGTTTATTTCTGATAAACCTGATGGGTTCCTGACTCCTGAGATTATATATGACTCACACAGTTTCAACTCATGAGGAGAAATAGTGTTATGAATAGTATGTCTTTTCCCTTCAAGCTAATTCCCTTCTTTAGTTACATATGCTAATCAATCAAGAGTGAATATATGTGATTAATATAAGGCACGTTTATTTTATATTATTATTCTTTGCAATGTGATATTTAAATATTGCTTGAATATATTTGGAGTATTTAATCTACATGCCAACTGTTCTTTTTTATATCATTTGTTACTGATTTCTGAAGGTTGAGAGCTACCTGTTTTGTTTATTGATCTTGTTCAAAAGAGCACATTCTGTATAAAAAACGTGAAAGGGCATCATGAAACTCTCTGTTAATTTTTCAATCTGAAGAGTTTTAAGAAGAAGAATATAATGTGATAAACAAGATCCTGCTAGCTAGTGGTATGCTGTTCCTCATAAAGTGGTGCCTAGTCAATAAAACTCAGAGGACCAACCACCGTCATTAGTAATGATAGTTAAGGTGGAACCTGATGTAGGAGAGGGATTGGAGGGGATCCCACTCTTTCGGAACTCGGGTCCTCACACACCCAGCAAGATAGGTATCATGCTTCATCATCTGGACCTGCTCCTCATTGGGTCGGTGCTGCAATACCCAACGGGCACCCGTAAAGGGGCTCTTTATCAGAGATCTTTTGTTCCTCGGCGTATGATGAAGTGGGGGTGTGTGGCCCGTGGTGTGTAGATAAAGTGAAATGAACGAGGGATTTTAAAATAGGTGGGATAGTCCAAATAACACTTTTATTCTGGCTGGCTATCCACCTCAATAAAAACAACATGAGTGTAGCTTTCCTGACGTCAAGGTTCAGTTAAAGCTATGTTCATCTCTTTATGGTCAACATGTTTCTTGCCTAGTGGTTATATCAATCTGTGGCAATTCTTCAGGACCTAATCTGTGAACAGTGAAACTATCTGCACTATGTGGTGGGGCTATTTGCTACCTACCACATGTAAACACTACAGTACAAATCCTCAGTAGTGTGGTTCTGTAACCTTCCTGTATAGGGAATGTCACCTCAGTCGGAGTGCGGCGGTTCGAGTAGACACCTGGAAGCATGGTGTCCATTCAAACGGGGAACGAGGTTGAGTCACCTACCCTCCTCACCAGCACCGGATCAGAGAACACCAAGCACACCGAGTGAGGGACTAGAGGGAAATCTTCATGACAGGCTACAGTGGGACAGGTCATGCAGAATCATATCACCGGTTCTAACTAGAGGTTACCAGAACAGGGGGCACTTGACTTTCATTCGCTGAACTTATAAGTGCAGCTGGTCTTGAACAACAAGAATAGCAGGTCTTGTTTTTATAATGAACATAAGCCAAATTGTTCAAACAGACATGCATGTCTAAACCATCTGAAACTCAAAATAGGTTTATTTTCCGCTGTGCTAGAATTAGATTACTGCTTAGAAGCAGCAGAATGGAGTTAGAATTGCTATAATGTATAACCGTTATATTGGCCAGGTTCCTTCTATTCACACTTTAGTAAATGTTGCTGCTACCAATTTATTTTTCTTGAGGTTACAATTGATGGAGCATAATCATCTTAGTATAATTTGTCTCAGTCAATTCCTGCTCATTGGATAGTGTGATACTAATACATACTTAAGAAAACATGACTAACAGTATGATTAGTAAAACACGTGAGAGTTCAATCTGCATCATAAAAGCCTGCAGTATGATCACAAACCAGTTTGAGATGAAAATTGTTCATGAGAGAGAAGAGAATTTATAATGTTAATAAATTCATAAGTGCTATGAAAACCTATAAATGCTAAAATGTGTGACATAATAATGTAGTTTTTAGCAGATGATTTTTTTTTTTTTTTAAATAAGTGTTCACTTAGTAGATAAAAATGGATTAACTGAAGTCGAAAATGAGTTAAATGATTTCTGTTTGTGTAGCAGTACTATCATGAAAACCTGCAATTTCAAAATGTCGAGAGAAAATGTGTTTGTTCACTTATAAATGATTTTGCAAATAAGTTAATGCTTGATGGAATATGAAATGGTGTTTTGATTATTCATTTTTATGAAAAAAAAATCACAAATGAAACAGCTTTATCTATATTCAATTAAACATTTGAAAGGTTAGCAGCTTTTCGGTAAATAATAATGTCTTAGTAGGTTTCTCGTGCAGGCCTTAACTCGCATTTTCATTTTTATCCCCTTCAAATAAAACTCTAATGTGCTAACACGACTTCACTACCAGTTATGAGAACCTTTCTTAAAGTTTATTTTCTCTAGTTTAGAATAAAGGACACTGTTTCTGCTAGTAGGAAACTGTGTCAACTTTGTTGCAAGCTCAGAAGTGAGCACTTGGGAACGGACATGATATGATACAAATAAAAAACTAGTTCTGAGGAGAAATTAAATTGAACCTCTAAATAAGGATAGACATCATCCCATGGACAGACCATAGACTTTGACCAATGGAAATCGTGCAAAATGTGTAAAGAATAATTTTGTGGGAAGGAACTATGCATAATTGGAAGTATAACTGCCCTGTGGGAAAAAGGACAGGGGGCTGGCTGACTGTCTGAAATTTCCCATGCCTGGCATGATGTCGGACTGAACTCAGATTTTTCCCTGAACTGAACTTCCCTGATTACCTGCACCTTGCCGCTGGTGAGGTCGGGCAGGCAAACCTTTTGGCTGAAGGGTTGAAAGGCACCGGCTATTGCACACTATGCTCTAGCATCTCTTTGGGCTCACTTTTTGAGTCTCCATATTCCTGAATATCTGCAACCGATTTCTTGGTTTAGATGATTCATATCTGTATTCTGAAATTGCATTTGTATTCTCCTTCTTGCCCTCATTCTCACCAGGTATTTGAATTGATGCATTTGACTCTGAACTGTTATGTGTTGTGATATTACCTGTACTAATTAGATAATCAAAATTAAATGATTCTAAATGTATTTTGTGCTTCGACCATTCAAACTGAATTTTAGCTCGATCAAAAGAGCCATGGGAGGACCTAAATGGATTGTAAATATTTAGACAAAATGGTGTTGTAGAGTTTTTATGGGCCAAACTTTAGGGTGTTGTAGTTTATGGTAGCTGAGGTGAATATGACATATATTGCTGGTGAGTAGGGATGAAATAAGTAACCTGTAAAACTTGTCAGTTCACGCTGCATCACAATTTATAGTAAGTGTAAAGCACTAGAATTTTTATTTTAAAATCTTTAAAATGGATTCCTTGTTTTCTAATGTTCTTGAGGGTGCTATTCTTTAATGAAAGAGGATTTGGGGGTTCACTAACTATTCCTGTAAAAGCTCATGGGATTGATCATTAATTGACACACATCTCAGGCAAATACTGCTCAGTGGGTTGGGGTGGTTGCAGTCCAACTGGTTTTCTCCCTCGGGTGGGCACATTGACTGGTCATCAGTGCCAGGGGTCTAGAAAACTCAAAATCTAGAACAATCTAGAAAACGTATCAATAGGTCCACATAATAATGAACACCTGTAAGTAGTCAAGTTTTTATCAGGACCCAGACACTGGTGAAGGAATGATGAGTGGGAGACATTTCAAACAGTGTAGATGAATGCAAATGTTTTTGCAGAGGAATTTCCTGCAAAACATTTTTTGTCAGACAACTCTCCGGCAAAAATATGTCTGATGTGATTTCTATCCACACTGTGTTAGACTACCTGTTTAAAACCTTTACGAAAGTTGCAAAGTTTGCGAAGGAAAATGCTTCAGCTCAAACACCACATTCCAGTAGCACTGGTGAAATGGAAGCAGCAACGTGCTTGTGTATCCTACGGTTTAAGCACTTAACAAATACCAAAATACAACAGTACTACTAAAATGTTACCTCTGATTCCAGACAGAGAAAGTTAAGTTAGTTAACCGCTTCTGTTCGAACCCCCCCCCCCCCATTTTATTATCTTGAATAATCGAGCCTTACATAATGTACATTCCTGCTGTTGTTTTGAACATCTATTTTCAGTATAAAAAGGGGGTAGTTGTTCATTCAAAGCGGCTTTTTAAAGCCTGAAATGTGCTGCAGATCACTGGCCCTTGTCTGTTCTCCACATCAAAGCATATCGAGAACGAACACAGGCCATTGTGTGGTGCATTCCACAGCCATTTGCCCCCTAAGCTTGAGTCACACGATTTTCTATTATTAAAATAGTGTGCATTTTCAGAAAACTGAAAGTGCTAGTCCGGTCGCGCGCAGTCTTCCGTCTTCAAATCCGGAGCCCGGAGACCACATAGAATCACCGAGGCAGGCGCTCAACCCCCTGAGCTATCAGCGCCGAAGCTCCACGTAGCACGGTATTTATGGAGAGGGACAATGCTGCCAAATGTCAGAAGGAGGAATACAAGGCGCTGATAATTGAATCCAGGTGTTGCTGTTGTTTAGGGGGGCTTTCGTGTCTCTACCAAATTGCCACTTTTCCAGGTTCAGGACTTCGCCATGGCAACCAGTCCTTCAGCAGATAACGCGCTCTCGGTAAATATAATGGGGGCAATTGCAGAATACAGGAGACGCCGTGCGCTTCCGTTCTCCTCTTTTGTGGCTTCTGTTTATGGCGTAATTGCGCTGCCTTCCATGGAGCCGTGTCAACACGCGATCAGGCCCATTCAGAGCCTCGCTGAGGCGGGAAAGCCCACTGGTTGGATGTTTACCTGGCCCACTCAGCTCAGATGCTCCAGCCACCTGCTGATCTATTGGGCACCTGTATACTGAAGCAACACTTGTGTTACCTCAAAGCAGTGTTGTTCATGTTATTTCCTTTAAGCGCAGCCACCTTTAAAGAAATATGTATTTGGTCTTTCCCCCTACCCTGAAGTGACGTAATTGGCTAAGAAAATCCTTCCTCCTTGACCTTTCCGCCGCCTTCAACACGGTCAATCACGACAACCCCCTGTTCATTCGGAGGAACATGGTGGGTTTCTCTGGTCGGGTGTTACAATGGTTCTCGTCCTTCCTCCAACACAGATCACAAAGAGTCAAGGTGAACCACTCTCTCTCCCAGCCCTCTCCAGTCCTCACGGGGGTCCCTCAAGGGTCCGCCCTATCTCCTATACTCTTCAACCTATTCTTGGAACCATTAGCTAATTCACTAAACTCCACGAACATTCTCTTCCATATGTATGCGGATGATACACAACTTTATTTGAAAATCTCCTCCCCTGATAACATCATCTCTCTCCACACTACCTTAACGTCTACTAAAAACTGGTTAACCGAGAACCACCTCCTGCTCAACACCTGCAAAACAGAATTCCTTCCCATCTCTCCTCCGAACCACATCCCAAGCTAGACCTTTGGTTGAATCACTTCACCACTTTCAACTACTCCCCCCTCATTATAGACTCAGCCAAATCTCTCGGAATCACCCTGGACAAGCATCTGAACATGAAGATTCATATCAGCAATGAGTGTAAGGGAGCCAATCACTTGATGAGGACACTCAGAAATATCAAACCATTCCTTCCACAAACTAATTTCAAGCAGGTGGTCCAAGCGCTTGTTTTGCTGAGGTTAGACTATGGCAGCGCTACGCTCTGTGGCCTCCCCAAACAGCGACGGCCCATATAGGGCGTGTTACCGGGGCGGTGATGTGGGGCAGAGGCGGGGCGGGGGGTTGCAAAATGTGGCATACGGCCGATTGCAGCTAAGTTACAAGAAAACAAATTTTGTTGCGCGCGCTGCATCGCATTTGGCGATGCTGCACGCGCAACGAAATTCGGGGTTTTTTTTTCGTAACTTACCTGCAATCGGCCGTATGCCGCATTTTGCAGCCCCCCACCCTGCCCCTCCTCTGCCCCACGTCACCGCCCCGGTAACACGCCCTATACGGGCCATCGCTGTCCCCAAATATACCCTGGCTCCACTAAGGACCTCCCTGAACGCTGAGGCTAGACTGGTTACATGTACTAAAAGAAATGCGCACATATCCCCAGTCCTAAAATCTCTTAAATGGTTGCCCTACGAAGCTCGAATTCAGTTAAAGATTGCCGTTCTGATGCACAAAGCCCTGCATTTCGAAACTCCCAGGTACCTAGCGCAAAAGCTTGAATTATTCTGCGGTGGTAGAGCCTCAAGAAGGGCTAACACTTTCCTCTTGAAACCACACATATTTAGCAAAAAGAGAACCTGCCAACGAGCCTTCTCCGGCGCTGCCCGAAGATATGGAACTCTCTTCCACCGGAAGTACGCAGAATCTCCTCCACGATTGCCTTCAAACTGGAAGCCAAAAGTTTCCTAATGAACAAGTTCTTACCTTAATTGGTTTTGGATCATCGGCTGTAAGTCACTGATCCTTCAACCATTAGACCTTCAGTGGATGCTACTCTTCTTTACCTCATCATGTGCCCCTCTCTTAGCCCACTATGTACCTGTTATTGTATTACTCTCCTCTGACCCCTTGTGCTGTAATTTTGTAATTATTCATGTTTGTTATTCTTACTTGATGTAGATATTGCATTTATTACCTGCCTTCCATCCTTTTGTAAAGCGCTCTGATATCCTTCGGGATCTTGTTTGCGCTATATAAAACTTCATAAATAAATAAATAAGATGTTTTACTGTTTCCATTAAATACTGCTGTCATAGCACCTTAGAATGATGGTGCATTTGTTTGGGGCTACATTACAAAACTGCAGATCAAACATATTATTTGCTGGTACATGTTCCCACCTTCATCCTCCAAACATAAAATGCTACAACACAGGAAGAAGCAGAGCCTCGAGCTTCATACACAGGCAGAGTACAGGCAATAGTGCAAGCTTGTCTGTCGCACAACGTACACAAAGAACACACGGTAGCAGCAATGCAAGCTTTCCTGCTAACACAACCAGTAGAGATGAATTAGCATCAAATCAAGCTTTAATCACACACAAAACAGGGACAGCATGTGCAGCAGCCAGTGACACCTTGAAGATTTGTGGGGCCTTGGCCAAGATTTGTTTTGGCGGCCCCTGCGTGGTGCCCTTTGAATTTAATACCCTTTTTTGGCTCACTCACTCAAGCATTAGTGAGCAAGCCAAAAGCTGCCTTGTGTCCACCAGCTCAATGGTACAAAAAGAAAGCTTGAACGAGCATTGATGAAGCCATTTCTTTTTGAGTATGAATCTATATTTTATTACTTCCAACAACACTATTTTTTGTGGAATTCTGCGTCAAGCCAGCTTCTTACGCCCACTGTAGGAAAAGCACTGTAAGTGTGACTTGCTAGATATTTAGTGGCCTAGTGCATAATATTGTATAGAGAGGGGTGAAGGGCAAAAAGAGAAATGTCCCGTAGAGTGAAAAGAGGAAGTCAAGGGATGAACATGAAACAAAGAAAGAGAGGTGAGGTTTATTCAGAGGTAGAGAGTTGTAAAATAGAAAAGAGAAAAAAATGGTGAAGCAGACAAATCTATAAAGAAAGAGGTTTAGAGAGATAGTTGAGGTGGAGGAGGTGACCGGAAATGGAGAAGGAGGTCCAGAGAGACATATGTGTTTGTGTGTCAGAAAGAGAGGAGCAAAGGAGTTAATAATAGAAAAAAAGTGGCAGAGGTAACGAAATTGAGGTAGCCAGGAAGGAGTGCAATATTTAGAGAGGTGAAGGAAAATAAAAAGAGGACAAGAGAGTAGGTGTGTGAAGGTGCGGTAGTGATGGAGCAAGGTTTCAAAATAGAAGAGACTTGCTCGGACACGATCCTCTAAAATAACATGTAACACTATAATCAACCTGTTTTGTGGATATTAATATTACATTAAACACGACATACAGTATCCAGGAGAAGCTTTCCTATGTGTATTTCTAACAAGTGCCTCGAGTGTCTTAATATGGCTGCCAAAAACACGGGAACTTCATTGCGCATGCCTCTACTGCACCTACGTAGTATGACGGATTCTGTCGCTTGGTGGGAAAACTTTGCAGCTGCGCAATAGCTTTTAAAATGGCCGCTTGAAACTTACACATTAACACATATGCTACTACTAAATTAAGCCTCATAAGTTCTACTAAAAACGAATGCGAAAGATGGGGCGTGGCCAGCCGGGCAACATGGCGGACGCGAGCGACTGAGGCTCCGACCGTTACCTCCCGGACATCCTGTAAATTATCCTGAGGAGGGAGCGGATCGTGGTCGCTGGAAGCGGACCCGAAGCGGGGCAGTGCGGAGCAGCTGATGCGGCCCCGCGAGCGGCAACTGAGGGGCGCTGTGGCCCAGCGGAGCTCGAGTGGCGAGGAGGCGCGCGGCGGCCTGTGAGGCGGGGCCTGCTGCGAGGCCCGGAGGGGACGCCGTGAGACGGAGCGGGAGTCGGCGCTGGCAGTGAGGTTGATCCCCTGGTGGCTGTGGACTCTAGGCGGCTGGGAGCTGCTGACTCCGGTGACCGCGGACTGTTGGGGGCCCTGGCGGGTGCTGAGGAGCCGCGGACACGTGAGGCGGAGCATGGTGCCCGGACCCTGCAGGCCGCGAGATCACCACGCATTACGGAAAGCGGTGGAGGACTGCGGGGAGGCGACCGCCCGGCGGGGCCAGTAATCGGGGGAGCCACGGGACCCGAGTGGCGAGACGTGAAGGACTGTGCTGGGCGCCTGCAGCGGTGAGTCCAGAGGCCGGAGTGCGTGGGAGCAAGCGGCGTGAGGCGGAGGGTCCCGAGCCGAAGTGGCCTGTGCGGCGGAGTCTACGCTGGGGCGGCTGGGAGAGGACAGTTGCCGCGCGGGAGGACCCAGAGGCAGCGGAGCGGGCACTAAGGCCTGGGGCTGATGCCCTCCCGCGTGAGGCGCCGCACTGAGAGTGGCCGGAGCGGCGGACAGTGCGCTGGCCGTTGAGGGGGCAGTCTGGAGCGATACTTTGAAGAGGCGAGACGCTCACGCCCGGGGCACTGGACGCTGAGCCGTCGGGAGTGTGACCCCGGCCGTGGGACTGGCTGGTGCATCTAGTGGGGCCAGCAGGGGCCTGGACTGACCGCCGGCTACCTGGAGCGCTGGTGCGGGGGTGCGGAGCCCTGAGGGGAACTGGAGGACTGCTGCCGGTTGGGCCCGTCCTGCCGGGGCCGGTTGCCATTTTGGACTGTGGCGGGGCCCCTGATCCTTCCCCCCCCACTGACTTCGGACTGGCGGCTGGGCCTCGGGGTCTGACTAGGGGCCGGGCGCCGGAGTGGAGCGGGGGTCCGGCGTGGCTTGGAGGGCCTGCGGCGGGTCGCGTACGCGGTGCCTGGCAACGACCTGTGAATGCCGACCGCTCAACAATACGCGATGGGCCGACTACGAGACAAGACGCAGCAGGGTCAGTACGGACCGGGACTGCAGGCCCCGCGCAGAGCCGGCCGGGGGGGGGACGCGGAGTCGCAAGCGGCGGCCCTCTCGACCAAGATGGATACCATGCTAGCGGCAGTGGAGAGGCTCGGCGCCACCCTGGACCAGACGCGGGCGTCCCTGGAAACGAGGATGGACAAGGTCACGTCTGATTTCACCCTCCTCCATGCTGACCACCGCAAGCAGGCCGAGAGAGTGGAGTCGCACGGCCAGGCACTCAAAGAACTACAACCTACCGCGCGGAGCCATGGCGCGGCGTTGCAGGATGTACTGGACCGGGTCCACGCGATCGAGGATAGGGTTGACGATGCGGAAGGACGCTCGAGACGCAACAACATCCGCGCGGTGGGTCTCCCGGAGGGAGTGGAGGGCAGGCACCCAGAGCAGTATGTTGAGACCTGGCTGAGGGGCCTCCTGCCCCAGGGGGTGCTGTCTCAACACTTCGTGGTGGAAAAGGCGCACAGAGTGCCGGCGCAGAGACCCCGGCTGGGGGCCCGGCCCCGACCGTTCCTCTTCAAGCTCCTCAACTACCGGGACAGGGACGCGATTCTCAGCGAAACTCGAAGAACTGGTGACCCGACCGTGGGCAGTAGCCGAGTTATGCTCTTTCCTGACTACACCGCAGCCGTCCAGCGGCGACGCAGCAACTACATGGCGGTGAAGCGCCAGCTGCGAGAGCTGGCTCTCCCTTACTCCCTGCTGTTCCCGGCCCGCCTGCGAGTAGTGGCAAAAGAAGGGGCCCGCTTCTTCGACTCACCGGAGGACGTGTGGGACTGGCTGGAGGAGTCGGGACAATGGACAGGGGCGAGACCTGCTGGTTCGGAGGTTGACGGCCGCCCGGGGAGGCGATCTAGGAGACGAGGGCGCCGAGGGGCGAGGCGGCAGGCGCAGCTGGGACCGGTGGCACCTAGCCCAGAGAGGATCCGGATGGAGCGGCAGGGGGCGCTGGAGGCGGTGGCGACGCTTGGGACACCGCCCGCCAGTGACCGCCTGGACGCCTGCACGCCCAGTGGGGCGGGAGCAAGTGGGGCATCGTCCCCGTCCACGGTGGTCTCGGAGGACTTGCTCCTGCCAGTGGTGACCCCGCAGACGGCGGACCTGATTGCGTGACCAGATGGCGAGATACCGAAGGTTTGATAACAGTTGCGGGCACTGCCCTGGGGTCACGAGGCGGCCTTGGGGCTGTACTGGTCGAATCCGGGAACCTGGACCCACTTGGGGGGCAGAGGGCCCAGAACTGGAAGACCCTGGCCCTGCAGGGGTGGGCTGGGTGATATATGTGCGTCCCCTAATATTGCATCTGTGGCAGCCTCCCACGGGGGGCTCGCATTGGACCTGCACGACGGTTCAGCTCCGGACCTGATTCTGCTCCTTATTCTTCCAGTTGGGATGAGGGAGGGGTATTGGTCCCAGAGGTTGCTAAGATTGCATGAACCCCATTTGTTATCACACTACAATAGCCTAATATTACTTGGCGTTACTGAGGTTTGGACGGATGCCCCGTTGGGAATACGCCCTGATTGTTATACTGTTCATGTTGGTTCTATTGTTTATCTGGCAGCGCGTTAACATGCTCCCCCCTGACTGTGGTCCCCCCCTCTCCCTGGTGGGGGCGCCCTGGCCCCAGTCCGGCTTACTCATTTCGACTTGTAATGGCACACACTAATATTGTGACCTGGAACATACGGGGCATGCACACACCGTCCAAGCGCTACGCCATCTTCTCCTATCTGCAGTGACACTCAGTCGGGATTGCCCTCCTACAGGAGACGCACATGTCCTCGACGGAACTGGGCAGGCTTTCTAGGCGCTGGAGGGGACACATGTACGGCACTGTTTATTTGGCGCACGCGCGGGGCACGCTCATCTGGGTGCGAGCAGGAGTTCCTTTCGTCTGCACGGAGGTGGTAGTGGACCGGGAGGGGAGGTACACCTTAGTGCGGGGGAAGTTGAACGGCCAAGAGCTGTTGCTAGGCTCGCTGTATGCGCCGAATGTGGACCAGGCCTCTTTCTTGGCGCGATTGACGCAGCTCCTACACCCTTATGCTGGGCTCCCCTGGCTGCTGGGAGGGGATTTTAACATGGTACTAGACGTCCAGTTGGACCGATCCTTCCCACCTCTCCGCGCCACGGTGGTGGAATCTAACGCCTGGGCGTTGGGAGATTGGCTCACGCACTGGTCGCTGCAGGACTTGTGGCGTACACTCCACCCGACGGACCGGCTGTACTCCTACTACTCGGCGGTCCATGATCTCCATGTGCGACTGGACAGGGTAGTGGGGACCCAATCGTTGCTCCCGCTTATCGAACAGTCGGAATATCTGGGGTGGACGCATTCCGACCACAACCCCCTATGGCTCCGGATCTGCTGGGTGGCGGACCGCCCGCCGGTGCCCACCTGGCGACTTCAGCCGAGCGCTCTGGAGGACCCAGAGTTCCGTTCCTCCCTTGGTACGGCCATCCTGGCCTACTTTGACGCCAACGAGGGGACGGCGAGCAGTGCCTTGGTGGAGTGGGACGCCCACAAGGTGGCCATCCGGGGGCACTGCCTGGGGGCCCAGTGGAACATACGAAAGGCCCTATCGGACTCCCTGGTGCGCCTCGAAAACGACCTCCTGCAATATGAGAGGGAAGGAGAAGGAGGGGGCAGGCACTCGCGCAGCCTGGAGGATCTCCGCGGGCAACACGCGGAGCTCCTTGAGCGGCTCCGCTGTCATAATTATGCGGCGCACACCGCCAGAACACACGCCAGGGCGGATAGGGCGGGCCGCCTGCTGGCCTGGATCATCCGGCAGGAGGATCGCAAGACCCCGATCGGAGCAATCTGTGGGGAGGACGGAGTGTTGGTACACACACAGCGGGCAATACATCGGGCCTGTGTAGGCCACTACAAACGCTTGTACGCGGCTCAAGGGACGGGCCCCCGGCAACTTCTCGGGGAGTTCCTCGCTTCCATTCGCCTACCCGTGGCTACCAGGGAGCACAACGTGGCACTCAGTGGCCCCCTTTCCCTGGAGGAAATCGGGGAGGCGATCCAATCGTTAGCGACGGGCAAAACTCCGGGACCGGATGGATTGCCCGCGGAGTACTATAAGGCATACCGCGAGACCCTGGTGCCACTGCTGCGCGAACTTTACAGCAAATCGCTGGAAGAGGGGTCGCTCCCACCCTCCATGCGGGAGGCGTTCCTAGTCTCCCTACCTAAGCCGGACCGAGATCCCACGGCCCTGGGCTCCTACCGCCCTCTGGCGATGCTCAACGTCGACTACAAAATACTGGCGAAGGCCCTGGCGGAGCAGTTAGCGCCGGTGGTCCCACACCTGGTGCACCCCGACCAGAAGGGGTTTGTCCCAGCGAGGTCCACGTCGCTCAGTCTCAGACGATATTTTAGGGTGGCCGGTGAGGCAGTGCACAGATGGCCCAGAGCGGGGTGCCTCCTCCTCGACTTGGAGAAGGCGTTTGATTGCCTGGAGTGGGGATATCTGTCCACGGTGCTGTTGCAGTACGGACTGGATGGGGACTTCCTCCGGATGGTTGATCTACTCTACAGGAACCCCACGGTCCGTGTTCGGTTGGGCCCCCATGTCTCGGAGGCGGTGCCGGTGGGCCGGGGCACCAGACAGGGATGTCCCTTGTCCCAGCTGCTGTTCGCCCTGGCGATGGAGCCCCTGGCGGAGGCTCTGAGGACGACCCTGGGCGATGGTATACCACTGGGAGACGCGGTTCACCAGGTGTCGCTTTACGCGGACGATCTGCTGGTGTACGTTAGAGACTTAGGTAGTGTGCCGGAGCGCCTGGCCCCACTGCTGCGGTCATTTGCCACTATTTCGGGGCTTCGCGTAAACGCGGGTAAATCTTGTCTATTCGCTTTCAGCGAGGAGACTGCGGACCCGGGTTACAGCCTGAATGGCACGCTGGTACAGTGGAGGGGCGGTACCTTCCGATACCTGGGGATACACATTTACCGATGCCCAATTGACTTGTTTGATGGCAACTTGGGGAGGGCGGTCACGGCGCTTGGGTCGCAGGTGGCCTTCTGGAATACGCTTCCGCTAACCACCACGGGCAGGGTGGCGCTCGCCAAAATGGTCATGCTCCCCGTCTACTGTACTACTTTGTCAACCTGCCTCTGTACGTCCCGCCCGCCTTCTTTGGCAGGCTCAACCGGATGCTGCGGGATTTTGTCTGGGGCAACGCCAGGCACAGGTTGGTGCTAGCAAAGCTTTTCCTCCCGACGGACGGGGGTGGGCTGGCGGCGCCCTGCTTTGAGCATTACTACCTGGCGTCACAGCTGCAATGGATTGCCCGCTGGTTGGCCGACAGGGGCAGGGATGACACAGCCACGGAGGCTGCCCCCTACTCGCTAGAGCGTGTGACCGGGCTTTTCCACCCCTTGGCCGCGGTGGCGGGGCCGATGCCGCTCCTCCTGGCAGTGGCGCACAGGTGCTTTAAGAGGGCCCTGTACCTCACGCGTGCGGTGGTGCCATACACGCCGGCGATACCCCTAGAGGGTTCTCCTGGAGGTGGGGGGGTGCTCGCGGCCCCCGTGCTGACGAGCTGGTGGGCGGCGGACGTGCACATGCTGGGGGACCTGTACAGGGATGGTGAGCTGATCCCGTACGAGACCTTGGTGTCGGGGGACGGGCTCCCACCCGGCGGATTCCTCTTGCACCGCTCACTACTGGCGAGCCTGACCGCCAAATGGGGGAGCATGGCCACAGAGCCTGCCCAACATCTGACCATGCAATATCTGCATGTCATGGGACGGGGCGGGCACTTGGTCCGCTGGTTTGCCGCCTCGTTGCGAGAGCACACGGCGGTTGATCTGGGCCCACTCCGTGGCAAGTGGGAGCTGGACCTGGGACGGCCGCTGACGGACAGGGAGTGGGAGAGGGTGCTCAGGAGCCCAGTGCGTATCCCCCGCAATCTGCGGTTTCGCCAAATTCAGCTGTTCATAGTCCACAGGGCCTACCTCACACCTGAGCTGATTAACAGGTACTTTCACCGCGTGGATGCGCTCTGCCCTCGGTGCCGCGAGCTGGGGGCGGGGCTGCTACACATGCTGTGGAGCTGCCCTGTGCTGCACGCCTATTGGAGGGCGGTTAGTGGACAGCTGCAGGGGAGTGTGGGGCGCAGCGTTCCCTTTGACTGGCCCGAACACATCTTACACCAATTTACCAGGTCGCCCAAAGACAAGGTAGTGTCCAGATTCCTGGACCTGGGGCTCGTGGTGGCGAAGCGCCTCATTACTAGGAGATGGAAGGCGCCCGACCCACCGCACGCGAGGGCCTGGAGTTCATCGTTTCAGGCATGGGCCAGAGCGGAGGGGACGGCCATCCGCAGGGAGGACACACTGGGGCTGCGGAGGGAGCCCATGGCGGACCGCTGGGAACAGTTGCTTGCTGAGTTCCGGCGCTCGGTGGGGGAGGGTACCACAGGCGACAGAGGTGAGGCCGGGCAAGATGGCAATGGCACAAGCGGCGGCGCAGTGTAGGCAGCCTCGCTGGCGAAACAGCATAGCCCCCATTGTCATAGGTCCACTGGTGAGGCGGTAGAGAACACTTGGGGATATCTGCGCCCATTAAGGCTTGGAGGGGTGCCCCTGGAGTTGGAGGGGGGGGTCAGGGGTGGGCTGGGAGTGGGAGCACACCATACACGTCAATGTAAACGCTGCCTTTGTTATGGGTTCTTTCCTTTGTATTGCATGTAACCTTTTTGATTATATCGACGCCTCAGTTGCATAGGCGAGTTTAGTTTTCCTGTACGGCTCCATGGCTGGTGGGTGGTGGGGTTGGCCCCTTCCTACGAGATGACATCTGAACTCCTAAGGGTGAAGGGAGGGCGGTGGCGGCTGCACTAGCAGACACCGGGCTGTCCTCCCCCCCCACCCCCCCGGCAGTTGGCATGATTTACAAGCATGTATAAGTTTCTGACTCGATGTCTGTGAAATGTGATGCCGTATGATATGCTCATGTATTATGATCTAAAAACTTAATAAAATAGATTTGCAAAAAAAAAAAACGAATGCGAAAGATTTAAATAAGTAAATGGGGATAGAGTAGAGATAAGTGGTATACAGTGAAATAATTTATTGTCACATTCTAACGTGTCTCTTTCTGATTTTATGAATAGTTTTTATTTGGGCCTCGGAGAGTGACTGAAACCCCTATCCCAATCTGACCAGCGCGCACACGCATAAAGACTGGCCGGAAACCCATGAAGAGACTTGAATCACATCCAAGACCACCTCAAGCTGAAGTTGCCTGGGAAACTGAACTTGTGGACCTAAAGCTTGAAACAAATAATTGTTGCAAAGTCTTAGTGAACATAATGTGAAATGCGGGTGGGAATAAAGCTATGGGAAAGTAAATTAAGGGGCGGAAACATAGAACAATAGTCCACAGTAAAATTATTACTTTTAATATGGTGTGATGAACTCACCTCTCACCCTGACCAATTAGAATAAGGGAAAACACAAACTTGGATACATTGGGGATGGTACATGAATAAAGAATAATATAAAAAAGGTAAGTTAGATAGATAGTTTTGTCCGACTTGTCAGATCTGCCATTCCGACTCGTCACTGACCCAACGCATATGCTGCTCCAGATTCTGTCCGAGATGCTGTCTCCGACCCTACTGCTGCAGGAAACTCTGCTCGAGAGTTTGAGATACTGATCGATAATCTGACTTCTAGAGGGAATTTCGGAAGAGGGACACCCGAGGAGAGTAGTATCAGAGAGGGGTGCGACGCTGGCGTTGCACTTAGAAGAGGTCACCTTCGCAGATCTGAATCTGTCCAAATCCTCTGTTTGCATCTTGTCCTGGCAGATTCTATCTGGCTTATCTTCAAAGAGTTGGGTTCATCTATCGCCTTTGGTAAATATAAATCTGCGAAGACTGTCATTGTACCTGCTCTCTCTCTTTTCCTTTTTCAGGTACCGTCTTCATTGATCATTATTATGACTATGTTTTGTTTGACTTAATTTTGCCTCTTGTAATAATGTGTTTAAACTGTGATTGATTTTGGCTCACAAAATTATTAATTTAGAAAAAGGTTTTCCAAACTTTCTGAGGTTGTGGTTATTTCAAGTATAAGATAATTGTCATTTTCTACCTTAAACTATCTCAGAAACCTGATTCATCGAGAAAGGAATCATTAAGGAGATAACATTGGTAGGACTTGATAAAGGTGAAATTAAAATTGCAGGTAAAACTCACAAATTTATATCAGCAGGGTCCGCTAGCTCATTTGTGTGAATAGTTCGGGCCCAGGTGAGTATTTAGGTATGTGTGTGTATAACCCGAGCTGGTGACCCGCGCTCTATCAGTAGTGAACAACTTGTGGGGTACTTCGCGTGTTTTGGAAATCAGAGAGAGTGCACTGGGATATAGAGAGGCGAGCCAATGGGAACGTTGTAAGGGAGAGATGGCAAAAGTGCACTCAGGTACAGAAGATTGAGATGAGACAGAGGAAGATGAGGTAGAGAGAGTGGATCGACAGTGCTAGATGTAGATAGAGGCACGGAGAGTGATAGAAAGAAGGACAAGGTCGTGAAAAAGCGATAGAATAAGATGAAGTTGAGTGAGGTATATTAGGTATATTGAGTTGAAGGTGAGATAAAGATGAGGTGGAGAGAGCAGACAGAGAGAAAGAGGATAAAAGTACATAGAGAAATAGCGATAGATTGAGAAATGGTGAAGGTAGAAGAGGTGTGTTGAAGAGAGGCTAGAGAAAAGACACAAAGATTATTTTTCAATTTAATTGCCACCAACTGCGTGAGCATACTCCAGCCCAGGTATGCACCTTATTGGGCAGATTTAATTTTTAGCACAATGCAGTTTAGCAACCAAAGTTGGAGCGCAGAGCCATATCTATTAAAAGCGCAAAATAACTTTTGGGCTGGAAAATACATTGCAAGAATTGTGATGCTTTATATCACTTTGCGTGACTGTCTATCAGCGTAAATCCTTAGTTACTGTGGACCTACGTTTTTGTTAAACATGCTTGGCTGTCAAATTAGAAAAAGAAGCAGTTTTTTTACTGGGTGCCCCTTGGAAGGTAGGTGCCCTGGGCAATTGGCTACTTTGCAGATGCCCTAATACATTTTTGAGATGCAGAGAGCTGAAAAGAGAGGATGAAGGTACATAGAGCAACACAGAGAGAGAGAGATTAAGAGAGTAAGCTAAAGTGCAAGAGGTGAGTAAAAAGTAAGGGAAGAGAAATGACATAATTATTTTGTTTTCAATTTAATTGCCAGCTGCTGCCTGAGCATGCATGGGCCAAAGCTGGGCAGGCCAGGCATGCACACTATGGGACAGATTTTACAACCCAATGCATGGCATAAACCAAAGCTGCTGCTCTGTACAGCGCATGAGTGGGAAATCAGCGAAGAGCGTAAGCAGCGAAGAGACATATTTATTAAAAATTGCCTGCTGGCTCACTGCTAGCACACAGCCTTTGCATCACGGTGTGTATGTGTAACCAAGCATAGAAGTCATACTTAAAGCATACCCTTCCTGTACAATATCCTATGCTTAGACAAATTCTTAGACATTCAGCAAATTGTATAGGCTCTGGACAGAGCAGAACACAAGAAATGTGTTAAATGTTTGCAGAAATTAAAACATTTATCCTTGTGTGTGCCTGCTTCAAGGAGGTTTCATTTTTTGATGCAAAGCCCAGCCTAGCTCTTTTAGTAGATCAGGCTTTGAGTCAAAACTATAGGTCCTTGTTCTAATCGGCCCATGTTAGTCATGTAATGGTCCCTTCGCTCAAAGAGGTGCCGAGCACTATTTGCGCTGAGACTGGGGCACCTTTCCAGTGCCAAATAACTTTTACACTGTAATGTAAATATGCTCGCAAGAGTTTGCACTGCTTTGCGCCACGTAATGTGACTTAGCCCTGGCGCAAACCTTTAGTAAATGCGGCTCTAAGTCATGCATGCCAACATTTCTGGAGAGGAAAGTGGGAGATTTAAAAAAAATAATCGGGAGAATGCATTTCTCCCAGTGACTTCTATTGAGGCCTGAACCAGGTTTATAGTCATGTATGGGACTAAATGTAAATGTACTTTTTTCCATTGCCTGTCAGGATCACGGGGAAAGCGCTACAGCAGGCAGAGAGAGCATGACAAAAATGTTGTGCATTGGCCTGCAGGAGCAGGTTAACGGCAGTGAATGCTACGAGTCACAGAAGCCCAGTCCCTGTCTGCAGAAGCTTGCCGGGGAATCGGGTTTTTGCATACAGGAATCGGGAGGTGGGACACTAGGCTTGAAATCGGTAGTCTCCAGCCTGACTCAGGAGGGTAGGCTTGTATGCTAAGTTTTTGGTAAACATGTTTCATTGTCAAATTTGGAAAATAAGCTGTTTTTTATAAGCAATATTATTGTAGCAAGAATTTCAACTGTGCTACTCACTTTACCAGGTGGCCTCTCAGAGAGTGGGGGCCCTGGGCTACTGCCTACTTTGCCCATGCATTAAAACATCTCTCACAGCAGCAATTAAAACGTACAACATAGACAGCAAAGGTATAGTACAGACATAAGAAAGAATAACTTTGGCTCAGGGCCTGCTGTCTCAATTCCATTGGGCCTAATGCTGTATGCTAGCAGGTGCGGGTGGCTATGGTGCCTCTAGCTATGGAAATGTTTGCCAGAGAAATTAAGGGTAGGGATCTACTGTGAGGTCCTCCTGTCCCAGAAGTATATGTGGAACACAAGTGGGCCTGAGGTCACCTCACTGTCCTGACCACCAGAAACCATCTGCTTGCAGTCAGTCTTCACCGTCCCTAGGCCTACTTTGTTGGAACTCCGATTCTTTCCATCCCCCTCGCTTACCCTCACCCTTTCCATAGACACCCCATGCCTGCTCTCAGCCCACCACATCATCCCTACTGGCAAGCAAACATGAGAGATCTTAATAGTTAAGAAGCCCACATCTGCCCCTCAGATACCCTTAGACAGCCACCATAGACCTTTAGCTGGCCTTCACAGACCTGTAACTGGGCTCAGCAGTACTTAAAGCCTCAGAGACTCAATGTACCTGGCACCAGTGCCCTAAGACCCCTGCTATAAGCTCTTAATGACTGTAATGAAGCCATGAAGTGCACCTCAACCAGGCCTCAGACCACACTCACCCAGCCATGGGATATCTTCTAAACACTTTACTAGCCCTCAGTCTCTCACTGACAATCTTCCTTGACTCTCAAAGCCTTTTAGAAACCATCACTAGCCTCCAGGGCCTCTTTCCAAGCCATAACAGAACACATGACTCCGTGTCAGCCTGCCCCTCAACTCCCCAACCCCGGAGGCCCAGGCATCAACACTGACAGTGTACAGAGACTTCACAGATCTGCAGTATCTTGCACTCATGACTCAGGGTACACATTTACCTATGCATAACTGCACATTTTCAGTAGTTGGCATTGTTGTGTGGTTTATTTAATGTGCCTTTTGCATGGCACTGTGTATCACCTGCATGTAACTGCTACAAATACTGGTAATATATTTTAGTCAGTTCAAACATATGTTTCACAGATCCTTGTTTAACCCACAAGTCGTGCGTCACAATCCTGAGAAATAGGACAGCAGCTTTTGTGTCTGTTTCAGACTTCTGCATCATCTATATGGCATTGATTTGAGTCATTGCAGGGTGTTTCTTCAGATATTCACAAAATAAGGGCCATCAAGTTAGGTAGCAACATTAAGTGCTATACGAATCGTGATTTATGGTTAAAGTATACATCTATGTATGATACATTGCATATTAATGGATGAATGAAGATCAGAAACGACATGTTCTCTCTTGTTTTTCTGTTATCACCACTCACTTATTTAGCAAATGCTTTTCCAGAGACTGCTGGGAGCTTTCAAAGATACAGATCCGCTCACACGCGAGTCGTGGCCTACCTTTGAATGTGTGTGAATCCGTAGATGATTGGTTATGAACGTATGCGTCAATGTTTATTTAAATTCGTGCTTATGCATACTGTAAGAATGTTTATGCATGTGTTCATGCATGGTTTATGCATATGTATTTTGTATGTGGTTTTATATTTGCAAGATTTCGTCTGTATATGCTGCTAAGCTCTTGCCTGTATGTATGTAACGAGTCATTGTCCTTGTCTCTGTGTTAGTCTGTATCAATATGCCCACGTACCTGAGTTTTCTTATCTTATTCTAGGTGGCATTTGTGTGAATCTTTATTTTTATTTTTATGCTTTTATCCATTCAATTTAGACGGATGAATTTGCCTTGCTACAGTGCAAACTTGTGACTTTAAGCTTTCGTGATGTTGAAAAGCAAGTGCGTGAGCCTGGAAGAGGTAGCCAGCAGGGACGGCTCCGTCGTTGGAGTTGAGGAGTGTTGCCCCATTTAAATTACCCCCAAAGCCCCAGAGATGAAAAATAAAATAGTAATTCATTACCATTTTATGTTTTATCCCCCCGCTGAAACAGAGACTCAGGGCGGGGCGGGGTCTGCTGAGTGACAGCAGCAGGGAGGAGGGTGGGCGTTGTGCTCTGTTTAAAGTGCACATGTATTTTTGGCTGGCCATTCTGCGATAGCCAGCCCCACATGCGCACTTTAAGCAACAAGCTGGGGTAGAGCAAGTGCAGGTCTCCAAAGCAGTGTGGGGGACCGAGTGAGGCCGCTCCCTCCAAACAGGGTGCTGCTATCATGGTGAATGAGAGCAGCGCCAGGATTGGTCATGGGAGTTTCCTGGTGGCCGGGCTGCAGTTGAAGAAAGAAGACATCCAGTGTGGAGGACTCGGTAAGTGTTTAATTTTTGTATTTCTTACTTTTTTTTGCACTTGTGCCCGCCCTCCCTATAGATACCAGCCACCACTGGTAGCCAGTGTTGCTGCATGCGAGCAGCACAACATCTGCGTGTCTGTTTGCATTCTATGCAGATACTTGCCTTTTTCTGCTCAAGCACTAAACGTTAGTATTGTTTTTAATTTTTCAAACAAATGCAGACAAGCTTTGGCAAAGTCAATAGATCTGGCTTCAATGCATGACAATAGAATGAGTGAATGCCTTTGATTAAATAATGCTAAACTACATTGAAGCTAGACCCACTTGATAATGCTTGTAATGCATGTTTCCATGAGTCTCCTGCCCCAGTGGAATGGCTTCAAGCCCTGCAGGGTGGGTGTGGGGTGTATGCCCGGGAGAGTGTGAAGATCCCTCCCTTAAGTGCTGGTGGGTAAATTCAGGCGGTAATTTTTTATGGGCGATGGGATAGTGCCACTCAAGTAGTTACTATTGCCCCTTCATAACTGCCCTTGGAGGCAAATGTTCTGTATGTGGAAGGGTGATGTTCGTTGTCAAATGCAATGACTTGTAACTGTTCTTATGTTAGATCTTCATCTTAAACTAGGGACGCCTTCAGCCAAGCCATGGGCTTTTAATGTGGATTTGCAAACTGAAAGCTCGCATTCCCCATTCTAGCTAATGTTTGTTCCAGCGGCGGCTCCGCTAAGACCGAGGAGTGTTGCCCACAGGAAAAATGAAATGTGAAAAACACCATATTATTATAGTTTTTTTTTTTTTAGAACTTTATTTATTTTGTCCAGTCAGCATTACAGTTCACATATTTGGCATAGTTTTTCTTGCTTACCACGTATACATCTCACAATAGAGCTACATTTGTCGGAGGTTGGGTCCAGCTTCTCACGCATCCCTGGTCACTGCGAAATTTCACATTTCCTCACAGCAGGATGACACATCCAACCCCCCGTTAGGATTGCAGCACAATTTAGTCTGTGATAACGCAATACAGTGTACATGAATTTAGGGGCCAATACTCCTACCCATCCCTTCAATAACACCTGGAGGAAGATCATCACTTCAAGTATCACACATCATGTAATCACATTACTTTCCACGTCTTACACATCTCCCCCGGTGGTCAAAAGGTATTGTTTCAGTGGTTCCCAGAAATCTCTGGGCTTTGATGAAAGCGGCAATTCTTCTGCATATGTTTCCATAGTTTCTCTGCAATATGACATGTCCATAACCCAGTCCTTAAATCTTGGGGGGCGTTTGCTACCCCATTTAATTGCCACACGCCTCTTTGCCAGCAATAATGCCACCGCCAGGTACTTCCGTCGGTTGGCCAGTTTCAATTTATACATCCCTAATAAACATACAAGGGGCGTGTTCGGTATCATCTCTTTTAGCATTGTAGTTATCGCCCCCATAATGTCCTGCCAATATTTATTTATCTGTGGGCATGCCCACGCCAGATGCAGAAAATCTGCATTCATTGCATTACATCTTTGGCACCTATCATGAGGTCTCAGGCCATATCTATGAAGCTGTGTCGGGGTGTAATAAATTTGGTGGAGGAATTTAAAATGTATTATTCGCAGGTTGCAGTTTGATGTTAGCAATTGTAATTGTGTGCACCAGTATTCCCAATCTTTCTCCTCTATCCTTTCTCCTATCAATGTTTCCCATCTAGCGAGTGATCTGTTGGCAACCTGGCTGTGCTCTGACTGTGAAATGTTGTATAAACGAGTAATTAATTTCTGGCGGGTTGGTGCTGTGAGTAGGGCCTGTAACGCATTCAGCATTGGTGGCTCCTCCGGGTAGGTAGTATACAGTTCCCGAATGGCCGCTTGTAATCGCAGATGGGCAAATACTTTCAATGGTGTAGTATGTATACTGAGTGATGGATCGTCCCTACGTATGAATCTGCCATGTGGAAACGCGTCTTTCATTGTTGTAAGTTTCATATCTTCCAGTAATAGCAACATTTTGTTCTCTTGTGTTACCGACAGTTTGGGATGGTTAGTGATGGGGAGCGCTGGGCGTAAATGGGAAGCTTATTGGCCCTCCGCGCTATTGCATACCACGCATGTGTTGTGCAGTACACTGGTTGGATCGTGTCTCCATGTACACGAGGTCTCGGGTCCGATAAGAAAGTGGGCAGCGGGACTGTGTGTGTGCTGTCCCCCTCCACTGCTACTTGTGGAATGAACGCATGTAGTTTGGTCCAGTAGTGAGCGTGGTGCGCTTGCGCGCAATAGTAATAGAGCTGCAGGTCCGGGGCCCCAAACCCACCCAGATGATATGGCTGTGTCAGTACCGTCCAGCTTACTCTAGCCTGCTTGTCCACCCACGTTAGTCTCTGCATTGCTGTTCGCAGTCTTGCGAAGAAGGCTTGCGTCAATCAGATAGGGATATTTATGAATAAATATTGAAATCTAGGCAGTACGATCACCTTCTGCAGTGCAATCCTTTCAGCCAGTGATAGAGGCATCTTTATCCATCTAGTTATTTGCTCTTCCAATTTTGTCAGTGCTCTTCCATAGTTTTCCCTTATTACTATATCCGGGTCCCTATGTACCCATACGCCTAAATATTTCACCGGATCCGTTTGCCACCTTAAAGGGTAGTCCAGTGTTGGTTGGGTCATGACTGGTGTAAGGGGTATGATCACCGATTTGTCCCAGTTTATTCGTAACACTGCATATTGTTCAAATCGAATGTATTCTCTAATGAGGCTGTTTAGGTGTCTATTGGGGTATCTCATGAAGAGCACCATGTCATCAGCATATAATGATATGCTGAGGGGCCGTAGGCTAAACTGTAATGCTGCTTCTTTATGGAACTGTCGGATTCTGCAGGCTAGAGGTTCCAAAATTAGGGTGAACAAAATTGGTGACAACGGGCAGCCCTGCCTCGTCCCCCTGTTCACCTCCATAGGATCGGAGGGATGTCCATTCAGCCTTATTCTAGCCGTTGGTGCACTGTATAGTATCTCTATCCATCTTAGGAATTTCCCAGGAAGTCCCATCCTACGTAACACCACAAACATAAACTCCCATTCCACCGAGTCGAAAGCCTTCGCGGCTTTTCTGGATCCAGGCTATGGTACAGAGCAAAGATGGTATGTATATTTTGGGTGGTAGATCTAGCGGGCATAAATCCTGCCTGATCGGGTAACACTAGTTTGTCTTGCAAAAGCCGCAACCTAGCTGCAATCACCTTTGCCAGAATCTTAGTGTCAGTGTTAATGAGCGACAGGGGGCGGTACGAGTCACAATATGTCAGATCTTTATCTGGTTTGGGGAGCGTTACCAACAACGCTTCTCTCAGCGTGGCCGGGAGCCTACCCCTTTCAAAGGCCTCTTCGTACATTTCGGCCAGGTGTGGTATCAACAAGTCCCTATAAGTTTTGTAGAACTCTCCCGGTATCCCGTCCAGCCCCAGAGCCTTGTTGTTTGGCAGCGAATCAATGGCGTCAATGAATTCGTCTTTAGTGATGTGATGGCTTAGGAACTCCCGGTGCTCATCAGAGAGCCATGCAAGAGCCACGTCCTGCAGGTAGTCATTGATATCGTCAGCTGTCGAGTTTGTAGCATAGAGCTGCGAGTAGTAGTTCTTGAAACAGTTTATTATGGACCGTGTGTCATATACCATCCCGTCTACATCATCTCGTAACTGTGTTATGTACGATGCAGCAAACGAAGGCTTAATCTTGCTCGACAGAGCCCTACCCGGTCTACCTCCCTCTCCATAGTTCCTTGCTGTATATCGCCTCGATTTATACTTTATTTCATCTACTGCGTACTTCTGATAATTGTCCATTTTCCCTCTGATTTCGGCCAACAAGGACCGATTGTGTGTCTGTGTGTGTTCTCTTTCTAGCGTGCCGATGTCCCTTTCTATTATATGTAATTGCTGCTGTATATCTTCAGGATCCCGGCATGTTTGTTTATACAGTGACCCCGGATGGTTACCTTGAAAGCCTCCCATAAGGTCCCCGCACTGTCCACTGAACCAGAGTTTATCTCGAAATTTTCAATTATTGCCTGGCAGAGGTCACTTTGAAATACCTGATCTAATAGAACTGTTCCCTGCAATCTCCATGTAAAGTGGCGGGGTATGTGCGTGGGGATTTCCATTGTAATGCAAACTGGAGAGTGATCTGACAGTGATTTTGGCAGGTGCTTGACCATCTGTGTCCATGTGCATGCGTCTGCTGTAAGCAGCCCTGTAATCTATGCGGAACCACGTGTTATGCGTCGTTGATGTGCATGTTCCCTCTCTACAGCTCCCATTTCTCATCCTCCATATATCAGTCATTCCCCATAGTGCCATGCCATCTTTGAGGGCCCTGGCCGCTCGTTTACCGTATTTGTCTTTACCTGTTGACCTATCCAGCGCTGGATCCAAGCACGTGTTAAAATCACCCCCCCATAGGATTGGGGCGCTCGGAAAGTCCCTCAGCCTAGCCCATATGTCCGCGTAAAACTCTGGATCATCTGTGTTTGGGCCATATGATGTTATGATCGTCAATACTGTGCCACCGAAGTTACCCTGAATCATAACATAGCGGCCTTGGTCATCGGTCGTTGTGCGGATAAGCTGAAATGGGGTAGTTCCTCTAATTAACAATATTACCCCCCTAGCATATGTTGAGTATGACGATGCCAGACGGTAAGAAGCCCACCTAGTGCCCACTCGTGGTTCAACGTTGGGGGGGAGGTGTGTCTCTTGTAGACACGCCACGTCAATACCGTGTCTGTCCAAGTATGCTAGTACTTTGCGTATTTTTTGTGGGTTTTGCAACCCCCGAACGTTCCACGTGAGAAACGTTAACTTTCTAGTATTATTCCCAGTGTTAGCTATCCCCCTTATCCTCACTCGGGGTGTCGTATTCCTCGTATATTATGAATATATAGTGTTATCCGTGTGAAGAGCTTCTTTTTGCTGACCAGACATTTTTGTCTACCCCTTCCCCCACCCACTCCGCCCTATCCCTTATGGCGGAGCCATTCCCAACTTGAACAATCATGGGAACAAATTTAACAAACTAAAAAAGGGGGGAAAAAAAGAAAAGGGGCAAAAACAAGACCCCTTTTTAACGAACTAATGTGGTGTACACTGAGGGGTCGCTAGCCGCCAGCCCGTCACCTGTGGGTCGTTCCACCTGGGCAAATGTCCCACAAACATATCTATCAAACCTGAACATATTATTGTGAGTTACAAAGGGTGCACTATACAGAGTCTTACTTATAATGTACAGTGTCAAGAACATGGATGGAGGGACATGCCTAACTCGTTTACTATTCAGTGCAACATTGCATTTCGATGTTATAAACACAACAGTATTCGACTTATCTGCATTGTGTGCATGTCCCTCTGGGTAACATCACTAGTCCAGCAGCTAGGTCTTTGTCCACATTGCCACCTAGAATATCTCGGTCCGTTGCAAGTTATAGCCTGTGCCATATAAACCCCCGTCTTAGAACCGGGGAGCAGATCCTCAATCACCATCAGTCCCGGCCTTTGCCGACTGTTCGTTGACATTTTAGCCGTTTCCGATTTTCAAGGTGGCAAGAATGCTATCCGCCTGCGCTGTGTTCCACTACTCAATATCTGAGGTCGTAGACCATTCCTCGAGGTCACCCCGCGGTAATCTCCATTTTGATTTCGCTTGTTCTTTCTGTTGTAAGAATTTTACCACGTCCTTGGGTTCATTATAGATTTTCGCCTTCCCCTCGTCCGTAATCCTGAGCCGTGCCGGGTACAGCAGTGTGTATGGTATGTTGAGTTCTCTCAGATTTTGTTTCACCTGGTTAAATTTCTTTCTTGCCTCCTGTACTGCGACAGTGAAGTCCGGATAGATTGAAATTGCCATGCCCTCATGCGTTAGTTTCCCTAACTCCCTGGCTCTTCGAAGTGCCGCGTCTCGGGTCCCGGTAGTTTAATATCCGTGCAATAATCGGTCTCGGCGCCGCGCCTGCAGGCGGTTTCGGTGCCAGGGATCTGTGTGCTCGCTCCACAATGAAGATCTCTGAGAACGTGTCTCTTCCCAGCATGGAGAGGAGCAATTTTTCCATAAACTGTTCCATAGGGCCTGTATTTGTCGTTTCTGAGATGCCCGTCAGGCGTATGTTGTTTCTACGGGACCTCGCTTCTAAGTCGTCCGCTTTGGCTGTTATAGCTGCTATTTGTTTATCTATCTTCACCTGCCTCGCAGCTGCCTGAGCCTGAGTGTCTTCGGTCTCCGATATTCTTCGCTCCGCCATATCCAGCCGTTCTGAATGTTTATCCAGCCGCTCTGACATTCTGTCTACTCGGTACGTGAGAGAGTCAATTTTCCCATCTATAGTAGATAGCGTAGTTTGTATTTAGGTGAACATGGCCTGTACTTCGGTGTTTGGCATTCCACCCTGTGCGCCTGCCTCCGCCTGCAGGTGCGGCTGTTCTCCCGTCCCCCGATCCGTCGTTTTTTTGGACTGCTCAAATGTTATTTTGGGTTGGGTCTTATCTGCCTTCCCCATGCTCTTGGCTGTCGGCCGCTCGCCGTGTCCGCCACCTCCGGGAGACGTTTGTTATCTAGCTGGTATATGTCGCACGTTGCCGTTCAGAGCTCTAGATCAATAGGTCTGTATCTGAGGAGAGTACTAAGTCTCAGTGCACGTGTTAGCCCAACTGCCATACACCCGGTCTGTTTGCAGTGTCAATCCCTGGGCCTAGTAGGATTACCTCCAGCATGTGCGCCACCCAGCTCCGCGCCTCCTCCACTCCCTTTCCCTCGCAGGATTACTGTGCTCATCGATATAAACTAAAAGTTACCCCCAGGCGCAGTGCTATATGACGAAGGATAGACTAGGAGACCAGGGTTCACAGCCACCAGCATTCCTTTTCAGAAAAAACGAGGCCCAGGGGGTCTTGGCAAACATCCACCATGCCCTTATCCACTATTGGTCTTCAAAAACAGCGTTTCGACTGCTCCTCGATGGCCAAGTGTTTCAGTTCTCTCTCCCCCCCCCATCCATGGTCTGTGACACCCGATCTTCATGCAGTGTCAGAACAGCCCGCGTGCAGCTTTCATCTCAGGCTATACCTCCACTCCCCCTGGGTTCCTGCACGTTATGTAATTACTGTGCTGAAGTGACCCAGATATCCTCCGGTGCGGGGCTCGCAGCACGCACTCTTCTTCAACATCCACACTTTAATATTCCAGCCGTCTGTTCCTTATAGGCCGTGAGCGCTTTCTAATTCCTTCCCGGGGGGCGAAGCAGGCGATGGTAACTATCCCGCTCCTCCGTGAGCCCACGCGTATGCTTCTTAGCGTTTCTGACGATGGGCGCGGCACCCGCTCTGCAATCCCTGGCTCACCTTCTCACAGTCACGGCCACAGTGCAGCGCCGCCCGCAGTCCGCTCCGGCACCGCCGAGTTTCCACCAGGCCGCGCTACGTGCGCTGCGTCGCGGCCGCGTCCACCACGCCAGGCCGACGCTTCAGATGCAATCTTCCGCGGCCAGGCCCAGAAGTCTCGAGCCGCGCCGCCATCACCAGACGTGTCTCAGAGCCCCGAGAGTGGGCTATACGGAATGCTGGTCGGCTCTTGATGTTTGAGCACACTGGGTTTCGCCAATCAGGTCGTAATTTACCAGGATTCTGCAGGATTATTACGGGCTTCAGCGAGGAGCTCAGCTAAAACGCGGCCATCTCGCTGCACGGCTCACCATATTATTATAGTTATATGTTTTTAGGTCTCGCCAGACCCAGCGCATGCGCTAGTCTGGCAAGACTTTTTGATAGAGCTCCAAAAAGTGCTACCAGGCCAGCCTAGAAGTACAGTGCATGTGCGCGGACGCGCGCGCCACGCTTGACCGCGATTACTTTCACTTTTGCGGCCGCTTTGATGTTTGATCGCGATCACTTTTGCGGCCACACAGCCGGTTGGCATAGCCAATAGGTCTCGCTTTTGGGACCTTATAATTATTTAGTTATGCAACTGTTGCATTGCTAAACACTTATAAGGTCCCAAAGGCGAGACCTATTGACTAAGCCAATGCTTGTTTTCCTGGCTTTAGGTGTGGGACAGGGCAGGGCTGGGCTGCCCACACAGCAAGGGGAGGAGTGGTGGGCATTTTCTACGTGCTGAGTGCACATTACTTTGTGGCCGGTGTTCCGTTGGTCGGAGCTACCCGTCTGTTTGTGCCCCCTTCTCGTGTGTGTGCTTGGGTGTTCTTGTACGCATGCGCACTATAAAGTTTATCTTCTAACATGCCTTTTGGAGCTTCCCGCACGTCAGTAGTGCACTGTCATTGGTCACAGAGCAGTCAAATTTCAGTGCACATGTATTGCTCTGCCACGGTGCTACCCGCCCACCTTCTTGAAGCCTTTCTAGCCAGCAGTCTTTACCCTGCAGATCTTGTTAGATTTCTAAAAAATTATATATGTGGAATATTTTCACATTATGTTGAGAGAATTACTTGCTTTTACTTTTTAGGGTGGTTTACTGTTTGCGGATCTTGTTCGATTAGTAAAAAAGAATATTTTCTGTTTTTCCAGTATTTCCACTGTGAGTTTGTATCCCAATTATTTTAACATGGGGAATATTTTTACCTTATGTTGGGAGAATGACTTACTTTTTAGGGTGGTTTACAGGATAGTTACCAGGTTAGGACCTTGCCTTCCCCGCCCGCGCCCTTGCATAGTAGCGCTCTCTTCTTCGGTAGCGTCAAGCATCGTTCTATCTTACAGCCATGTAAGATGGCAGCTTGTGGCCTGTGACTTGACTGGTTTTATGTTTGCATGTCATCACAGTGAATGAATTGCATCCATACACTTTACAAAGGGGCCAGCAGGCACTGTGCATTCCCCTTTGTTTTGATCCCTCTCATTCCAGAACCAGCTGACAGTGGGCCTGTCCAGGGCCTTGGGAACAGCAGCTCCCAGGGCGGAAACAAATTGCCATGTACTGTGAACTCAACACTGCATCTTTTGCTCATGGTTTAATGTAATTAAAGTAGTGGAAGAGACATCTTTTCTTATAAAGCTAACAGCGAACGTAGTGGCGGCAACAGTCAGATCAAGCTTTGCTTGCATGCACAGAACAGGTTTTGGGCAGACAGCTCCGAAAGCTTCTCTGCCACGCACACGCGTGTGTAGGTACATCATAGTTAACAGCAATACGTTACGGCAGTTCACAACCCTATGGTACGTGCAAGTTGTTCCTCATGTCTTGTTGACTTTTTCTTGTGCTTCCTACTTTAGTTAGGTCTTTTAATATTAGAGCTCTAGATACGTATGGCCTTCCTATGTCAGCAAATTAACACCAGCAAATTGGGCAACATGGCACATGTGCTTAGAAACGGCTGGATTGAAGAAAGTAAAAACAACAGTTGATGGACAGAATGCAGAACAATGTCATACATTCACCCCAGTACAGAGATCTGGGTCTAAATCCATAGTTTTTTTGCTCACCATGTCGTTCCAGTTTGAACCCAGCCATATGCAAATCAGTCTTGACGCTGTGCCTCATATTTTTTTGCATTTTTTTTTAATTTTTTGCGTTTTTTTTTTGGATTGAAGAATGTAGCAATATACAAAACCACATTTTTTCAAGGTATCAGTTTGCCTTGTACGCAAATATTCCAAGCAAGTTTGAAAAGCTGATTGAATGAAACTACAGAATTCAGAGAATTTATATCGCTGGGGTTTTCATTAAAACGATACATAAATCACAAATATAACCTAAATTCACACTTGCAAGGAGCACTCAAATTAAACACTAGGGGCCCGATTCACAGAACTAACTTCAGACAAAATCCTAAACTTACTACCATTTTGGTATTCACAGAAGGCACTTACTCATTTTGGTATTCACAGAAGACACTTACTCACTTCGGTATTCACAGAAGTTAGGAGTCCTAACTTTAGGACTCCTAAATGCCTTCTGTGAATACCGAAAGTCTTAAAATTAGGATTTTTCTCAGTTTAGTAGTAGTACAGTTAGGACTCCTAACTTCAGGACTCCTAAATGCCTTCTGTGAATACCGAAAGTCTTAAAATTAGGATTTTTCTCAATTTAGTAGTAGTAAAGTTAGGACTCCTAACTTTAGGACTCCTAAATGCCTTCTGTGAATACCGAAAGCCTTAAAATTAGGATTTTTCTCAACTTTATGACGAGAAAAATCCTAATTTTAAGGCTTTCGGTATTCACAGAAGGCATTTAGGAGTCCTAAAGTTAGGAGTCCTAACTTTACTACTACTAAATTGAGAAAAATCCTAATTTTAAGTCTTTCGGTATTCACAGAAGACATTTAAAAGTCCTAAAGTTAGGAGTCCTAACTATACTACTACTAAACTGAGAAAAATCCTAATTTTAAGGCTTTCGGTATTCACAGAAGGCATTTAGGAGTCCTAAAGTTAGGAGTCCTAACTTTACTACTACTAAATTGAGAAAAATCCTAATTTTAAGACTTTCGGTATTCACAGAAGGCATTTAGGAGTCCTAAAGTTAGGAGTCCTAACTGTACTACTACTAAACTGAGAAAAATCCTAATTTTAAGACTTTCGGTATTCACAGAAGGCATTTAGGAGTCCTAAAGTTAGGACTCCTAACTTCTGTGAATACCGAAATGAGTAAGTGTCTTCTGTGAATACCAAAATGAGTAAGTGCCTTCTGTGAATACCAAAATGGTAGTAAGTTTAGGATTTTGTCTTAAGTTAGTTCTGTGAATCGGGCCCAATATTTCCAAACAAATATCTTTGATTTAACCAATCAACATAATTTATTCTCAGTTCTCATATTCTTTCCATCATGAAGAATATCAAGTTGATTTTATGCCAATGTCCTCTTAATTTTATGCCTCAATCGGTCCTTTATCCTTGTTCCATATCAATGTCTATTTTTAATCCACAGATATTTCCTTTTGATCCATCAATCGTTTATTCCATCCTTTTGATCCATCAATCGTTGATTCCATCCATTTCTGATCCAATCATCTTATCAAGGATAATAATTCCATTCCTTATTTCAAATACTCTCAACAGCCGACGCGTTTCGTCCCCTCCTGGGACATCATCAGGGCTGTGAAATAAACAAGCACATTCAATCATAATCACATCCCTCCTATATACATGTTCGCACCCTTATATCCTTATAGATCATTTCCTACCTATTTAACAAGCTCCATGATTAATCAGGATGTTTAAACAGATCATCCTTAGTTTTAACAAAACATCGTCTCAACTTTAGGAATGACATAGTGCAAGATTTAAATGATCCAAATTATTTATATTCATTTCATTCTTTAAATTGCACATCCCCATTCCATTCAATACAAGGGATTTTATTGCCCCTTTCCTATGTATGTTATCATAGAAAATGTCCATAGTCTGATACCTTATATTCCCCTCCATCTTTTGTCACGCCCACCTCTTCTGTACTCTCCCAAGGCCTATTTTTTGTGATATTTCATGTGGCTGCTCTCCCCTTTGACTCAATTCCTTGATCCCTCAAACAAATCTAAAACATAACCATTTTTTCTTCTGTTATCTCAAATAAATTACGAAAACAACTTTAGTTGAATAATCTTAACTCTCTCTGATGTCAGTCTCCTCATGGCCTTCCATACTAAAATCCTACAGCCATATTTGACCCATGACTATTATTCAAAGCCCCCAGCCAAAACTCAAACTCTTCTCACCTTTTTTCAATAATATTGGTGAGCAAATCCAGGGCGCATTATTTCATATGCAGGCTGTACAGTTCAATTAAAGAAACTTATTTCTGCATAAAAGACAAAGGAGAAAACATATTCTAAACCAATCAAGTCAATCCCCTCATTATCCAAAAAGCCTTCTTTCCAAACTCTCTGACCAAGTACCTGTAAGTGTTCAAGCGGCTTCACTGCCCGAAACGTCTCTCACCGCGGTATGTCCGAAACTCTCGCTTCTCATATTCACCCACCCCGCTCTTCTAGTTATAAAGGACAGGGCAGCCAATCACTGTGCACCTTTTCTGAACCGTTAATTAATTCCCAAGTTCCTTCTCTGGTCCGCTATTTCACCCAGTACGTCAACCTCATTACCTGTGAGCAGCAATCCTGCTCTTCCGCATTGCCACTCCCATCCACTCCACTTTCATCCTCTATTTGTAGCTCCCAATCACATCGCGCTTCTCCTGGCCCAGCCATTTGCTAACAAAATTCCTGCTATGTTCGTGATCTCAATTATTTTATAAATTCCTTTCATTTCAGGTCCGCTATTCCACCTAATATGTAGGCTTCATTACCGATAAGTCGCAGCCCTGCTCTTCACATCAATGCTGTCATCCAATCCGCTTTGTTCTCATATTCACAATGGCCATTCACAGCGCGCTAATTCAAGCCGCGTTCTGTTTCACAATATCACCCCCCGCTCTTCTAGTCATGACCGGCAGGGCAACCAATCACTGCGCTCCATTACTGCACCGTGAGTCAACTGCCCGGTTCCCTCTCTAATCCATATTATTACCGGTGAGCGGCAGTCCTGTTCTTCAGCTGAATTCCTGTATTATAGGTGATGTCACCTATTTTCTAAGTTCCTTTCCTCTCAGGTCCGCTATTCCACCTCATGCATGGGCTTCATTACCAATAAATCGCGGGCCTGCTCTTCACATCCATACTATCCTCCAATCCGCTTTATACCTTTCCTCGCTCTTACAATCACAGTGCACCCATTCACATGCACCGATGTTACTCCCACTACCAGGTTCCCTCTCTGGTCCGCATTATTACCAGTGAGCAGTAGTTCTGCTCTTCCGCTATGATCCTGTTCAATCAGTGATCTCACCTGTTATATCAGCTCCTTTCCTCTCATGACCGCTATTCACATCCATACTATCCTCCAATCCGCTTTGTACCTTTGTCACTTTACCGACTATTACCAATCACCACGCATAAATTCAAGTAAACCAATATTACTCCAAAGTTCCTATAGAAATCATTATCACACCTCATTAATCCGTTCCAATCATCTTAAATTCATTATTCCACTCGTCATCCTCTATCAAAATATTCTGACATTTCCACCAGTCCATCCAATTATATTAACCCTCAGCTTCTAACTAGTCTGCTGTCTCACCCTCCATGTCTCCTCTCTGAAATTTACGTCCTACGCAACGGTGGCAATATAGAAACAAATATACAAATCATTAGCAAACTAAAAGGGACCCATAATATATCCAACTCCTGATTTTTCATTACTGCTCAATTTCCCCTTCAGAACGCCATATCCAGTATATTCCTAACAGTCTGCTCATCAAATTATCCAACAAGTTATTCACCCTAATTAACTATTCAAGGAATTCCTATCACATATCCATACTGTTCCATTCTATATTGTCAACCCCTGCTTCATCTTCAGGATCAATTCCAAATTGAAGCACAGAGTACTGGTCAGATTATCTAGATTTGACCTCAATCCTCACTTCTCAATCATCATCAATCACTGAAGTGTCTAAACCCTTTGCCCTGCGTCCAGGAAAAAGCATAATAAAATTCAAATTCTCAAACCAAGAAGTAATGGGGTTCAGTGTCACTGTTTAAGCCCGTTGTCACTGCTCTGCATTTACTGATCCATCTGGCTTCTTCCTGCCTAATTCGCAATTCCCAGTCCCCACCTCTGTTGCTGGGCAAAATCCCCTGTATACCATGAAATCTAAAACCCTGTTGGGAATTGTGGCATTCTTTGATGTGCACGTACAGAGGTGTATCACGATTAAGGATTGCACACCTATGTTCCTGCAATCTAAGTTTCAAAGTTCTTTTCGTACTGCCAATATAGATCTTTTTACAAGAACATATAATTACATATACTACTCCTGTACTGTTACAATTGATGAATTCTCTTATAACATATCGTTTTTTCGTGTTGTACATGAATTCTTTGATTTTGTTAATCCCCAATTCACAAATATTACAAGTTCCACACACATAAAAGCCTCTTGGTTGCTTCGGTAGCCAATTCAGCCCCTCCGTTACGTCTGATGGTACATAGTTCCGCATGATCAATTTTTTCATAGTTGAACATTTCCTGTAAATTACTCCTGGTTTATCACCTATTGAATTTACTAATCCTGGTACACCTGTCAATAAGCCCCAGTTTTTCTTTGGAGCATTGTATATTCCAATTTTCTCAATACAATGCGTGGTCACAAATGCTACTCTTTCCTTAGATTGTCTTCTCTTCTTTTGAACAAGAGCAGTCTTCCTCTGTACCCCCGTCACTCTTTTCTTAGTCTCTAACAAATTGGTCATTTTATAGCCTCTATTCGATAATCTGCCTTGCAGACCATCCAAATCTTTCATAAAATCCTGTTCAGTGCTACAATTTCGTCTTAGTCTAATCATCTCCCCATAAGGGATCCCTTTAATCACTGATTTCGGATGGAAGCTGTCTGCAAACAAAATGGAGTTGGTAGCCGTTGTGTTTCTATATAATTTACTCTTGATCTGATAATTTTCTGCAAAAAGTTCCACATCCAAAAATGCCAACCTCTTCGAGCTGTAATTCATTGTGAACTTTACATTAAATTCATTCTGATTTAAAAAATCAAAATATTCACACAGTTCAACCATACTTCCCTTCCATATCATTAAAATGTCATCTATGAATCAGACCCAAAATAAAATGCAATCCGTCCATCTAGCTGCCCCTTGGCCCCAGGCATGCTCCTTCTCAAAAAACCCCATAAAAAGGTTGGCATAAGAAGGAGCAAACCTGGAGCCCATCGCTGTACCTTTAATTTGTCGCAACCATTGGTCCTCAAACAGAAAAAAATTATTCCTCAAAATCAAAATCAAAATCAATATGGAGGGAAGTATTGAACAATCCAATTCGGAGGGCAGCATCGCCTTGTTCCCCACAGTAACACCACAAACTGCTGATGATCTCCTGGGCTGTTGAACACAGAACTGGAGCCTCGTCTATACAGAAGCCTATGGAATTAAGGAGCTGTTGCCACATGCTCTCAAGGACATATATATCCTTTTTTTCGTAACTAAGAAGGCACTGTAATGTTTGTTTGATTTACTCCGGGCTTTTTTGAGCTGCTATAGATAAACACTGAATCGTGCTTGGCGTAAGCAACTTACCCCCAATTCCGTATGCACTAGTTAAATGCAGCACAATGTTAGTTGTATTTTTGGTTTGGTCCGGCATAGTTCACCGGCTGGGCCTTCTATTAGTAGTTCACTGGGGGTTAATGTGTTCTAACGTAAACTTGGTGTCACGTCCTACCTCTTGGTACCTTGTCCTGACTACGGGTCCTCCTACTGTGCATATCATGTGATGCATAAATTAAATACATACACAATAATAACAAGGAATGTTCGGGGTCGGGGCTCTGTGCAGAAACTACACAATTGTCATTTCTGCGCAATTGCTTAGGCGCAGGGTGCAAATTGTATTTTTACAGGGGTCCCACCTTACGTTATCAGAGGTGGCAAAAATGCGAAAGAAATGGAAAGGGCAACTATATTCCACTGATTACTGCACCTTTGCCAGAGATATTACAATTTGGATCAGATACGGAATCCTATTTGTGGAACTAGAATAGCGGAGTGATGCGCAGGGCAGGTATATTTTTCTTCATGGAACACTAGATGGGAGGCATATTGTATTGGGAAACATATATGCTCCAAATTCTGACCAGAACAAATACTTTATGGGTTTAAATGTGATTTAAGCAGGGTGGGAGGCATTTCCATGGGTCATAGGCGGTGACTGTAATGCAGTAATGAATGTTGAGTTGGATCATTCACACCCCCCTCCATAGCGCAAGGGCTGTTAAACAAGCTGAGGCTGTTCGTAATTGGGTAAACGGCTGGGACTTGTGTGGCATGTGGCGCTTGCAGAATAAAACACATAAAGAATACTCCTTCTACTCCCCAGTCCATGACTTACATACAAGAATGAACAGGATTCTGTGCTCTCTCTCCATAGCCGCACAGGTGCCCCATGCGACCTACTTGGCAAAAAACTTCTCCGATCACAACCCACTAGAAATCCGTATTGCAAGGGTAGGGTTCCCACCCCTGTCCCCACATGGAGACCGTGGCCCCAATTATTGGAAGACACTGTGTTATGCTCTACGCTATCCACTGCAGTTGTGAATTAGTTTGCTGAAAACGGTAATACTGCATCCTCATTTTTAGTGGAGTGGGATGCACTAAAGACCGTGATTAGGGGAACCGCGATTAGTACCACAGTGGGTGCAAGACAGGAGGTGCATAGAAATTTGAAATCTGTTGAGGATGATATAGGCTGGTTAGAACAAGATGCAGTGAGAGACCCCGACAAACATGCTGCACTACAAGAGGCACGCATAAGACATGCTGAGCTGCTGAAAACTCTTAGAGTATTTAACTATAGAGCATACACCCAATTACAGCACATGGATGCAGATAAATCAGGGACACTCCTGGCAAAGATACTGAGAACAGACCAACGCCAACTGTGATCATCCAACTAGCCATGCCTGGGGGAAATATGGTTTATACCCAGCAAGGAATAAATGACTCCTTCTGTACATATTACACTGCCCTGTACAGCAAGCTGGCCCCAGTGGATGATGTCTTAATAGATGCATTCCTGGCGGACCTACCCTATCCCCAAATCCCTGAAGGATCAAAAGACAGTTTAGAAGGCCTCAATCTGAGCACTGAAATAAAGGTCGCTATTATTGGACTCCAGCGCATTAAGACACCAGGACTAGACAGTCTAACGATAGAGTTTAATGTTACTTACTCTGAAATGTTTGTCCCACAACTGGAAGCCCTATATAAACCTCACTAGGATTAGGCAGACTCCTCGATTCCACTAAGCAAGATTTAGTAGTCGCACTTCCCAAACCAGGAAGAGACGCCTCAGACATCACAGGATATCGCCTGCTCTCACTATTAGTGACTGAATATAAATTAGTAAGTAAAATACTAGCCAACAGGCTCCTACCCATTTACATAAATTAATACACATAGACCAATGTGGATTTATACCTGCGTGCAACACGTCCTTGAACATGAGGAGACTTCACCACATAATGGCAACTATTCCGGACCAGTTGGTTAATGCTGGTTGCATAGCACTCGACCTTCGACAGGCATTTGATACATTATCCTGGGACTATATGTTTCGGGCTATTGAGAGATTTGGGCTGATGCCAGGGTATCTTCGTTGGTTATGTCTCTTATACGAAACTCCCACTGCCAGATTAAGGACAGATGGACACATATCGCAGGAATATTCCATATATAAAGGCACACACCATGGTTGTCCTCTATTCCCATTATTGTTTGTATTAGCTTTGGAACCGCTGGCACTCAGGCTACGTCAGGAAGCCATCCATGTAGGAATACCATCCGGCAATACCACCCATTTAATATCTGCATATCCGGATGACATCATAGTTTATGCAAAGTACCTCTTGGGCACCTTAGATCCTATACCTAGAATATTTGCCTCATTTGAACATATATCTGGCCTTGCCATAAACAAGTCGAAATTCAATGCCTTTTTCTTTCAAAACAATACATTCCCTGAAAGGATTGACTTTGGTTTGTACCGGTTGCCAGTGGCCCACACCACCTTTAAATACTTAGGCATTCTGATATATAGGTCATCTGTGGATCGTTGGAGGGCAATCTAAATAGAGAGATACATGGGCTGCACTCCAAAATTGCATTCTGGACCTCGCTCCCACTCTCAACAATGGGTCACGTGGCAGTGTCAAAGATGGTGGTCCTCCCTCGACTCCTATACTATTTCACCAATTTACCGATCATAATACTTCCGACCATTTTTAAGACATTGGATACTGCACTCTTGGAATTAATCTGGGGACCTGGTAGAAGGTGGATAAGCCTTAAAAAACTACAATTGGGAACGTGCAGAGGGGGTCTTGAGGAGCCGGACTTTTGTGCATATTATTATGCATGCCAGTTGCAGTGGCTATCATACTGGACTGCAAGCCGTAACTTGCAAGAGATAGGATATACAGCGTTCCAAGTTGCCCAAGGGGCCCTGCATACTCTGCTACTACCGAAGGCTAGAATTCCGTCGGATACACTACCTTTATTGCAAACAGCATTACACTGTTGGAAAAGAACACTACAATACACGACTAATTCCCCTCACTATGCAGACAATATACCTTTGTTGGGAATACCACTACACACTGGGAGCTTTCGACACACAGAATCCGGGCATGGTCGGATGAGGGTGGAGACAAAATTGGGGCTTTTTTCAATGCCGGAGTATTGATGGACCATGACAATTTGTACGGGAAAACGGGGTACCGAATCATCTATACATGCTTCATGCATCGATCCTGCACTATGTGGAAAAACACTTGGTCCCCCCAAAGGGAGGAGCCCTAAACACACAAACTAGTCAAAGCATTGTACTACATGGGACGGGGCAGTCACCTTATCAAATGGTTTTATGTGGGGATCCGGACACATGTGGCGATACCCCTGGATGATATTGCATAGGGCTTACCTTACTCCGCGCCGCCTACAGAAGATGTATCCCCACACGCAGCACCACTGCCCTAGATGTCAACTGGAGGAAGCAGATCTACTCCACATGTTATGGGCATCTCCGCACTTGAGGGAATTCTCGGAAGAGTTCCGTCAACATACACAAGCAGTCACAGGTATGGGTATTGAGGACTTGGTCTTGGAATGCTTGCTAGGTCTCCGTAAACGATCTTGCGATTATATTAGCAAAAAGATCCATCACTATGAGATGGAAATCGAAGAGGCCACCTGTTGAAGTACGAATAGAAGAGGCAGACAGGTAAGTCCAAGTAAAGTGTATTTATTAACACTCTTCGTCAGGACGGGGATCCCAGCCTGCTGTCCGCATCAACTGCCTCTCCGAGAATGCCGCGCCTCTGTGGAATGCTTCCTAAGTGCCCTGGGAGGAATTAACCCCTCACCCTTCAATACCAAATCATCAGAAACACCAATATTAAGTTCCTCTTGCAATTTGGCATGAGTACATAAAGAAGGTTTAACAATACCTTCGCGGCGCCAACCTGACCGAATGGAATTGACTAATTCTAAATAGTCAGGATCATCAATGGCAGCTTGATGCCACTCATCCTTGGAAATGGATTTAAACTCGTCCACACATGCATCTTCAATACTAGCTACCATACAAACCACTTCCTCATCAGATTCCGTATACTCCTTCACTACTAAAGGAAGTCTCGATAAGCAGTCCGCTTGGACATTTTTCCAACCGGATATGTATCAAGTTTGTACGTGAATTCTTGCAACTTAGCTGCAAACCTCATCAAACGAGGTGAACCCTTACTAGTAGGGGTGGGCGGAATTTGCGAAAGTGACTTTCGCAAATTATTGCGAAAATGTTACAAATCTCCGCAAACACGTGGAAATATCGCGAAGATGCGGAAGTTTTTTTCCCGCCCGTTCGCGGTATTTTCTGCATGGTCGCGGCTCGCCAACTTACCCATGCGGTTGCTTGCGGGCGCGGCCATCTTGTTTTCACTCTTCTCGCGGTGCATGATCGCGAGAAGAAAGGCGTGATCGCGCGACCAATGACATTACTGCGGGCGCGAACTGTCGCGAAACAGCGCAAATGGCTACCAACAATCCAACATCTTGTGGAGAACGCGACCGGATCGGGAAAACTTGTCGGCGAACGCGGGGATTCAGGTAAGGCGATCGCACGCGCAAATTTATTATTTTACAGCGCGAGCAAGAAACAAATTATCGCTAAGCTGCGGAATGCAGAAATTTTGCCATTTTCGCACTCTCCGCGGAACGCGAAAATGTCAAATTATCGCAATTTCCGCGAGCGGAACGGAAATTTAGCCCAGGCCTACTTACTAGCACCTCCTGGACTTAAAATTCTAATCAGGGGTTTGTGGTCAGTCCTAAGTGTGAAGTGATTCCCCCATACATACGTACAAAAATACTGTACACCCCATGCTGCAGCTAAAGCCTCACGCTCGATAACAGCATAGTTTCGCTCAGAACTGCTGAGCGTACGTGAGGTAAAATCTACAGGTTTTTCATCACCACATTTAGTCTGCGACATGACACCCCCAACACCATGAGCGCTGGCATCCACTGTGCTGAAGGTATCTCTGCCAGGTTCGAATGGAGTAAGAATACCGGCACCAACAGTTTAATTTTTAATATTCTGAAAGGCTTGAGCTTGCAGAGTATCCCAAGAAAATGGTGCACCTTTCCTCAACAACTGCCGCAGCGCCTCTGTTTTGTGTGCAAAATTACTGACAAACTTAGAATAGTACTCAATTAACCCCATAAAGGATTTCAACTGCTCCTTGCTGGAAGGTGTGGCTGCAAATTTGATAGCTTTCAACAGATCTTCCTTAGGATGTACACCCCCTTCAGAGATGGTATATCCTAAATAATCCACCTCTTTCATCAGAAACAAGCACTTATCCTTTCTTAAAGTGAGACCAGACTTATGTAATAAATCTAACACCTTAGCCAAGGTGACATTGTGTTCAGCTTCATTTTTTCCAGTGATAAGAACGTCATTCTGGAAATAATGAACATTCTTGATACCTTTCACTAATTGATGCATCATGCGTTGGAACACACTAGCGGCTGAGGCAAGGCCGAAGGGAAGCCTTTTAAATTGAAAAACTCCCTCCATGGTGAGAAAAGCCATTAGATTCATATGATTGGGATGTAAGATAACCTGATGATAAGCGGATCTTTGCCTTATCCATTAAGAGGACAATTTCAAAAATGTTTGGAAGGGGAAAACTATCAACAATAATATTCTGGTTCAGCGACCTGAGGTCCACACAGAAACAAAGTTTGCCATCTTTTTACTTTGTGACAACTATCGGAGAAAGCCACTCCAAAACCTCACCAGGTTCAATGATGTCTTGTTTCTGCATATCATTTAACATCTCCCTAACCTCATCACAAATAGAAATGGGTATTTTCCTTAGAGGATGTCTGACTGGATGAGCATCCTTCTTGAGTTTAATTTCATGTGTGTACCCCACAAGTTTTCCCAAATTTATGCGAAAAATATCATCATATTTAGACAAAACCGAGTCAACTGTAGGATAATCTTCAACTACTAATACATGTTCGGGAGACCTGGGGTCAATGATGACATGCAAGTCATGTTCTTGCACCCAACTTAAGATAGCAGGACCATCATTAGAGATGTACACTTTGCCAATAGCACTTCTACCCTTACATTTAAATATTATTTCCATGACTCCCTTGATATTAATAGCTTTGCCACTGTATCCCTTAGGAGAAATATCACTGTTGGTTAAAGTAACATTAGGCCAACATTCTTTAAAATGCGAAACGGAATGATAGTAAGCATGGAACCTGGGTATACCATTAGAGATAAAGAGACCCCATTCAATGAAAATAGCTTTAGGTCTCTGTAGAGTATGGATGGTCATCCTCAACACAAAGAGAAATGTCAGATGGAACACAATCCTCATCTATAAAAGCAACTCTATTCCTATTGGGATTTTTGCAGACAGTGCTCAGAGGACCTCTCTTACCACTCTTTCTACAAGACTTATCTCTAGCAAAGCAAGCAACAAAGTCTGCGGCATGGCTCATACTGCCACATCTATAACAACTGTAAATTTGCTTTTATTATCAGTAGGTACCCTTGATTTGAATTTAGGGAGTTGCTTGTTTTTGTTATCACTGTCCGAAGAAGCATCTTTCTTCATCACCACATTTACAGAATCCTCTTTCTTTAGTTCCAAAGAATGCATTTCTTGCATACATTTGTCAGACTCTTCAACTACCTTAGCAATGGCAAAGGCTTCCAGTAATGTTGGATTTCTGGCTGTCCAAAGTTTTCTTGCATCCTTTTATTTTTACACTGTACAATTAATTGATCTCTAATTAAATGATCGGTCAAGGCGCCAAAGTCACGCTTCAGGGCAAGTTCTCTTAGATGAGTAACCATTTGGTCCACAATTTCTTTTTCTTTCTGAGGTAATGTATAAAATTTGTGGCGTTGCATGACAATATGTTTTCCGAAATACTAAGCAAGTCTTTGTTTGGCCTCAATATAAGGATTGTCGATAGGCTCACCATCCACACCAATAATTTCAGGAAGAAATTTAAAAGCATGTTGGCCAGCTTTCCCTAAAGAATTTAATACAATAGCTCTCTTCCTGGATGCTTGAAACCTAAGATCATCAATGGCTTCTAAATAATTTTCAAAAATGCCAATCCATTCCTCCCATTCTATGGAAGGTGTATCTCCTTCAGCTAAAAACGCTGGTGAAGGAGAATTCGACTTGTTGACCGGGCGGAAAAGCGGCAGACGGTCTTTCCGTCTGCCGCGGTCCCCCCGCCATAGTAATATGGCGGGGAGAAATGGGTGGCGGCTGGGGACAGATCTTGGGAAGATCGCCACCACCATGAGGGCAGTGGCGATCTGCCCGAGATCCTAATGGGCCTCTTAGTGTGATTTGAAATGTGATCTGCCAAAAAGGTGTGCAGATAACCATGTAAATATTGTATTGTAGAAATCCAGCAAGGAGAATCCAACTTAAGACGTGATCTGCCAGGAAGATGTGCAGATCACCATGTAAATATTGTATTGTATAAATCCAGCCAGGAGAACGCTTAATTCTGCTTGAGATGTGATCTGCCAGGAAGGTGTGCAGATCACCGTGTAAAATATCGTATACAGGAAAAAAAAAAAACTCTGAATACAGCTTGAGGCGTGCCAGCTGACTGTCAGATGAAAGATATAACATAACGAAAGTAGCGAGCCACAAAAGGAAATTGACACAAGATGGCCACACGTTACGTGTTGACGTCAGCTAGGGCACTGAATGTAAGCCCAATCCAAAATGGTGCCACGTTAGCGTGTACGTGCTGACACCAGCGCTAACATCAATCAGGCAGAAAGGGTGACGTTGACGTTGCTAAGCAACGTGTTGTGCGAAGAGAAGAAGGAGTGAGCGTAAAACGGCTCAAGCGCGGTAATTGAAACGCGCAAAAATAAGAATAAACAGTACCTTGATAAGGGCAATTGTGCCAAATAAGTCGAGCCTGGATGACTGGAGCCCAAAGAAGAAGTAGCAAGGAAGATCTCCTTGAACATCAGAAGCTGCACCCAGACATCGAAGAATGCGCAGGACATGCGTGAATTCCTTTCCCACTGGCGAAGAGCTGGAGCAGACAATCGTCGCCAAAATGTTGGAGTACGAATGGAAGAGGCAGACAGGTAAATCCAAGTAAAGTGTATTTATTAAAACTGTTCGTCAGGACGGGGATCCCAGCCTGCTGCCCGCATCAACTGACTCTCTGAGAATGCCGTGCCTCTGTGGAATGCCAAGAGAGAATTCCACAGCGAACACGCCATCCTCATGAGACACAGTGAAAAGGACAAGCAGACTCACAACACCACCCACAATATATAAATGGCCCAGTGAAGTGTTACGTTGAGGAGGGGCTGAAAGCGCAGCTATCCGTCGCAAAGAGGCACGCGGTCTCCGCCAAAAGCAAACATCCATGGATTGGGACATAATGATGGAGACGCTCAAAGGTGTAACTACAGACCACGCATCTAGTACCCCGAGCACACAATAAACTAAATTGCTGCTTTGACATATAACGACACATGGGGTGGATGTCCGGACACGAGTGAAATATCCACGGGAATTATTACATTTAGACCAACAACACAGGGCGGTGGCATGCTTTGCTTAGCTATAGAACACTAGAACACAGGGGGTGGGTTTGGGGGGGTTTGAATAAGTTTATGATGATTTATAAGATTAGTCGTACCACAAATAATAGGACAAATTGGATAAATGCCTGTCACTTTGTAACTGTTGAAATTTTACAGATTGCATAATGCATAGTTTACAATGCAGTGAAAGATTTTTCTGTCTCAAGGCTGAACACATGGTGCTGTAATAATGCAGATGTGTAAATATCCTGCATAACATGTTTATTAAAATCAATAAACTATGTTTAAAAAAAAAAAACACCCACATGGCAAGCAAGGGTAAATTACTAATATTTCACGTATTTGTGTGAGGGAAAGTTATGGAATTTGCAGAGATTCAAAATATTCCTATCTCTCAGAGGTACCATAATTGAATGTTTAATGGAATGCTGTTTTGTACTTATGACTTCTTAATTTTATTATTGTTGTAGTTTGCATCATAATACACTTATAAAGTGCTTTTAAAAAGATGTTTCAATTGCCTAAATTAATGTTACTAGGTTTATCAACCTATGAAAAATGGAATGCTGATTGTGCCCTGCAGGATTTGAATTTGCCATTCATCTTTCTAACTGTTAAGATTATTATAATATATTTATTATATAATATATAACAAATGTGTGTGTGTGAGTGTGTGTGTGTGTGTGTGTGTGTGTGTGTGTGTGTGCGCGCGGGTGTGTGTGTGTGTGTGTGTATATATATATATTATTCAAACAAAAAAATGCTTCTTCTGTTCCAAATTTAAGTAACACTTTAAATCCAAAGAATTCATGGAAACAAACATTTTCCCTTCACATCTGAATATGTCATAGTATAAAAATAAATGTAAACATATTGATTAAAAGAGTATTTCACTGCCTCTTCACGCTTTCCACAACAGATTTTGGTGAGGCGCAGACACATGCATGCGAGCAACAGCAGCATTTCTAAGCTTTCCTCTGACATTGGGGAGGCACAAACACAAACAGACAGGAATGCGTAAACGGTTATAACACCGGTTGTCTTTGGCCAGCCAAAAAAATCATGCACATTTGGCATGTTCTCCACTGGGCTGTATTGCACAGCCTGGGTAGAGATCATGCACAGGCTCCCAGTCCCTGTCTGAGCACTGAACCACAGCGCTCAGACCAATCACGACGCTGCTGACATGCTGGTAACAGCAGAATCGTGATTGGATAGGGGAGTCTGGAAGCCTGTGGGCTTTCTGTTTGCTGGTTTCCTGCGTTGGACGTCTGACGAAGGAGAGGAGGTGGGTTGCAGATAAGTGGAGTTTACCGTTTTTTTACTACCCTCTTCCCGCTCCCCTCCCTGCCTCACCACTACTGTAGCAGCCACTACTGGTTTATTCAATTATTTGCACAAAGGTAACACATTTTCAATACACACAAAGGTAATATATTTCCTGCATTACGTATTAGGACGCAGCGTCTATGGCAAAAATGAAATAGTCTTCTCAATTGTTGTATGCAAATGTTTCGTGAGCAGCATTGGAATAACCCTATTCAATGTTTTCTATGCTTGACCGAAGCTTTTCGACTTTCCTGTCAACTCCCTAATTCACTTGAAACTGACAAAGAGCCCTTTACTGTTTACACAGCAGATGTAAACTCAACATCAATGTCCGCAATCCTAGACCATGAGTGGAAAACAGTACCTGCACCGCATCAAGCTGCCTGGACAGCTTCGAAGCACTTTGTAAATTAAAACTGCAGCACATAACACACAATGCTAAATTACAATATATATTAGTAAATCATTACATTTTGCTAATTTCATCAACAAGCACCATAAGCAAAGCAGTGTAGCAAAGGAATGTATGTCGTTACAACGAATTCCGTTGCAACGCATGCCTTTACCACGCATGCGTTACAACAGAATGATATTTCCACACATAACCTTTACACCGAATATTCCTTTACCACGCATACTTGCATGGTAATGGAATACTCTTTGTAAAGGTTATACCCCTCTCCTGTACCCTTACGTGATTCCCCTTCCCCCAATTCTTTTTATAATTACCCCTGCCCGTTACCCTCAATCTATTTTTATTTATTTTAAATTTATATTCCCCTTACCTCTTCACGTCGTCTCTTCTTTCTTCCTTGTTGACGTTGTACGTCTCAAAGTGGAAGCATCATCCCCTTTCTCCTAAAACGACATCGATTTCCACCACTTCCCCACGTTCTTTCAGGTTCTTTTTTTGTGGGGGGGGGGCCCTGCCCCCTTTCTTTTCTCACTTTTTTATTTTTATTTTTGGGAGGAGACCCCCCAAGACCCCTTTTTTTCTAATTTTTGCCTTTAACTCACGTCTTCGCCGACACTAAAAAAGGACTTAATGTGACGTGGAAGAAGACGTTCCAGTCCAGCTTGCGTGCTATAGACGTTCGTGGAAGGAATACGCGTTGTATAGACGTTTACGTGGTAAGAGTACCATTGTAAACGTAACGCGTGGAAATGCCTTCGTGGTAAAGGATGTTTCCCGTAGCAAAGATGTCATGAGTCCTGGTCCATGCAAGGAAAATGGCTCCTTGACTGCTTTGGGGTACAAAATTACAGCAATTATCAAGTTTCAATGAGCTCCTCATGGCTCAGGGCCCTGGTGCCACTGCACCTGTTACACTAATGGTAGCTGAATCTCTGATCATGAACGCAAGTAACCATGTGACGTTCTTCAGCCACGAGTCATAGTTGTGGCTCAGGGAGAATATGGGCTTAGACTAAGCCCTCGATTTTTGGATTTAAAGCGCTGTTTTAATCTCGGTTCCCATGCTTGACTGTATTCTGTAATCATGTGAATATCATTTCACCTCTCTGAATCTCGGTTTAATTATCTCTGCTTGTGTGTGGGCTGCGTGGGAACGGTGATAGTGTGAAGTGCTGTATGAAGCACTGTACCTTAACATTCTTTTAAAGTGACTACATGCGCTATCTGCGTCCGTATTGAAAATGAAGGGAAGGTTTGGGGTATGAGTGCTATAAACTTACAAGAGAGCAGTCTTAACAAGCATTGGCAGAGCCAATAGGCCTGGCTTTAATGTGCTAAATCTGTGCAAACACTAGCATGCACAAATGCTGTTTACCTGCATTAGTTTGTAAATGTCAGACCCATTGGCTTTGGCATGGTTTGTTTGTTTCATATCTAAAATGTGAAATGGCACCATCCTACCCAGACTGTCTGCCCAATTAGTCCTGCTTTAGAATTCACTTTGGGGCATTGCTATTTGGGTCAGATGTACGACAGGTTTTTATACTCACAAAGCCTGTATTGCGCAAAAAATCCGGGTTATGTGAGTGCAAAAGCCCAAATCGCATGTGCAGCTTACATTGAAAGTCGCTAATGGTTTTGTGGCTTTCAATGTTCACCTTGCTACTCCTTGAAACTCATAAGCCAAAGTGGGATTAAAAGGGTCATCCTCCCTCCTTGTGACTCACAAGGTAATGTATGAATGCTTAGGAACCCATACTGCTGCTGCAAACCATGAATGAGATAGTAACACCCAAACGTGGGTATTGTTCATTCACAAACTGGAAGTTGTGTGAGTGACAGCTTTGAAAATGTTAATGTGGTTTACATACATGAGGGGAGCAGACTGCGCCCTAGAGGACCCCTGCATGTTCCGCCCATTGTCCCTTCACATGATGCAATTTTTAGGTCTGGTGTTATTTTAGAACTTTTTAGTTAAAGAATATTGTTAAAATACATACTGGGGCTTTCAGTCAGCACTCTTCATCCACTGTTTATTTGTGATCTTGAAGGGCTGCCTCAAGGTGACGTAGCTGACAACTATATTGTGGGATAATACCCATTTTTCTGTAGTCACCTCTATTTTATGTTAGATGTTATTGCTGTTTTTTGGACTCTGCACACTGCTGTCCAGTGCCCAGAGTATCTGCCCTGACCCCTAAAAATGTTGAATTGGCTAAATCCCTGATTGGCCCATTTAGCTTACCCAGAAGTCCCTAGTATACTATATGGCACCCCTTATACCCAGGGCTTGTAAGTTAAAATTCACAAGTGCACTTCAGCTATTATTGTGCTGCTACTGAAGTGACAAGGTAAAACATGTCTCCAGGCCTGCCACTGCAGACTGGTGGTGCAGTTTTAAAATGGCAATTTGTACTTGTCAAACTAAACGTTTTTAATACTTAGAGGTCACTCCTAGGTAGGCTGTAAATTCCCATGGTGCATGGCATTTAAAGTAGGGGCATGCATGTTTAACGTTTTACATGCCCTGGCAGTGAAAAATCTCCAAAGTCATTTTTCACTGTGGCAAAGCTGGCTCTCCCATAGGCTAACAATTGTTTACAATATTCCATGTAATAAGTGCTAAATACAGTTTGATAATAGATAGAAAATTGGTTCAAGGACACATTTTAATGCCAATATAAAAATCTAATTTTATGTCAAAGTTGGATTCTATATAATTGTTAAGGAACAGACACTCTAAATAACGTATCTGTTTCTTGTTCGAAATCAAAGTGCTTTTCTGCCACTGCCCAGTTTTCATCTGACCTCCTGATAGCTCGCCTGTAGTGAGATGTGGATCACTTTCAGACTGTGGACAAAGGACTTTGGGTGTGGGGGTGTGTGTTTCTTCCGTGATCAGGATGGTCTAGGGGCTGTTACCAGCTCCATACTGAGCGTCAAAAGATGCCTCCCCTGTCACTGGCAGATCAGCTCACACATGGGCCTGCCTCTCTTTTGCCCAATGGGAGGGTGAGTTTCTCCAGAATTAGTTTTAAGTGACCTGAGGGAGGATTTGCCCATTTCCATACCAACACCTCGGTGTGAGCACAGGGAGCTCTTCACAAGGTAAGAAAGGTTCTTCCATGTTGGTTTTGGTAGAGAAGTGCAGTGGGGATTGTTTTCTGCCAAACAAACTGCACAAAAGTGGAGAGGGTTGCCCCAGGGAACCCTTTGCCTATTAGTAAGGGAGGGGCCAGGACTCACATCTGCCCACAGGCTAGTGCCCAGCATAAATGTGGTGCCCCTGGGCATAATCTTCAGAACCAACGCATCCTGCACACCCTGCCAGTGCTGTAAAATGCCAGTGCCATTGTTTTCTATGAGCCATCACACTCCAAAAATGTGGATTGTTCCATGTCACCGAAGCTGTTAAAATGGCCTGTCTGCACAACGTAATATTATTTTAATATTTCTTCTAATCTGCTCTGATCATACATTGGCAGGCAGCGCCACCACGTGGTGGACTATCAGAAATATATGTGCTGAGCACTGGCAAAAAATAATCACTGGTAGCTACAGTTGAGCAGAGAAGATAATGTTAATGCATCTATGAAATGCAAAGAAACACAAATGTCGACACACAGCTAGAGGTGTTCGATTTTAAAAGAAATGTCATCTACATATACTTAAAGTAACAGAGCTGTTAAAACGTCACATGAAGATAAAAACAAGAAAGCTCTAAGCACACGGTTTCCAAGTTATGGCCCCAAACAGAATAACATAGCAACATACAATAGAACAAAGATGGTTACCTCAAACAATAGGAAAGGCTTCACAAAGATTCAGATCACTGGGGTCTCAGTGTCTCTCTCTAAACTAAATTGCTACTACTGTTTAGTATGTGTATACAGTTAGTAGAGTCAGAAATATGGGGGGCACAAAGTACTAATAAGTGACATTCTTGCACAATGGAACACTGGCAAAAAGGAAGTTCTTGCAACCTTTGGAGGTCTTTGAGAATTTGGAATTTAGCACGGGGGGCTCTGCTGTTGTGGTGGTGACCGACACCAATAACAGTATGAGTTCCTGCAAGAACGAGTTTTCTTTCTGCTATTCTGATTCTTTTGATTTTGATCAATCATTATTTCAGGATGTCTACCAGTACCACAAAGACTTCCTTGGCTCACTTCATTGCTTGGTTCTGCTGAGAAAAAAATGGGACTATTTCTAAAAAATCTCAATACACGTTTGAGCTTTTCTGGTTTTTGCAAATTCTTTGAGAACCACAGGACTGCAAAATCAGAAGTTGGGAGCATTGGGCCAGTTCATAGGCCCATACATAACAATTTACCAATTGCAATGAGGAAGAAGTTCCTAAGTCACTGGTATCTTGCCTTTTGGGACAACAGTAAAAAATGAATGGCCAGCATCTCAAAATGTGTAGCTTCTTGCCGATTTCTTTCTTTTGTTGGAATGTCTTCGCTAACTTGAGATCCACTTTGGGCAAGGCACACGAGCTCCAGGCCAGCAGAGTTCTGGAGCTCTTGATCCTTATATGGGTGAGTCAATGATTGTGCTCACCAGGTCTGGTACACAATCTCTGGTTTCTGGACCTTCATGCCATGCCAAGCGCAGGTCAAAGCGAAATACCATGTCTCATTGCATTGTCACACAGCACACGTATGGGCAGAACCCAGATAAATGTCTTGGATAAAGGGAGTGTGCTACAGCATGGAATGGGGGGGGCAGTGGTGCAAGGATTCCTTGGTGCAGGTTATCATTGCTTTGTAGAAAGGGTCACTACTCACTCTTGTTTAATGCAATCCTCTAGTCAGCCTTCTGGGGTCTCCACGTGCATGCTTATTTCCATTCCTTTGGTTAGCTCATGGTCCAAGGAACTTGGCAAGCCAGGAGAGGAATGGGCAGCAAAGGTCTGAAAGTGTAAGGAATCACTATTTGGTCCATACAAATCTTTAGGGTGTAGCTCTTTATAGCTATAAAAGTCCAGCACTTATTCAGCGTAGAGGAGTAGATGGCCGTCTATCGCTCGATCAGCAGGGAACTTCTTTTCAAATTTTACATGGCCAGTCACTCAGACAGCAGACCAGCTTCACAGTTACCTCTCCAGGACAAACCATGGAAAATGGTTTTAGGATGAAGGGGTGTATATTCCAGCCCCAGGACAGACTTTTTTTTTTGTAGAGCGGAGCCGAGGACAAAACAGCATTATAATAAGATTGGTCATCAGGAATAAAAGAAAACAGATCCACACTTTACACAGATACACGTTCTGTACATTTGTCAACTGAAACCCATAAGACACGGATAAACATACCCTAATTATTCGATATACTTTACAAAAAATACAACAAAAAAAAACATAAGTCCAGCAAAGCCATATATTCATTTAAAAACTACTTAATAGTCTGGCCTTTAACCAGTACAACGAATTTCCTCCACTTTATTAAAGTGCTCTAAGTGCAGACTGCCTCTTAAAACACATAATTACAAACACTATTTACATTAAAGTGCATAAATTGGGGGAAATCCAACCTTATATTGTTGTTTTTCCCAAACACGATAAGAGCCTCCAGGCAATCATAACTCGTATTTGAAAAAGATCAGGAAACGATTGCACCTTCCAGTTGCTATAATACCCTAAAGTGACTTGTGCCTAGTTACCATCAGATATAATAGTACCGCATCTTCACATTTACAGCAGAAAAAACACTTCTTCTCATGATCATTACGTGCCTTTAAATAAACAATTAAAACAGAAATCCATTGATAGCTGTTTAAAACCTTCTAACTGTGCAAAAATTGGCATTATTACAGTGGAATCATACTTCCCCTAGAATATAAGGGCTTAAAGTGCAATGTGCTAAGGTGCTAGACTTCTGTCAATATATCCCAATCATTGAAAAATTTCCAAACCGCTGTAAACTTTTTTATTGCCCCAACCCGTTTAGCATATGCTTCTTCAATTCTCCTTATTCTTTGCATTTTATTTATCCATTTAGAATAAGATGGAACCTCTTCCGATCTCCAATTTTGGAGAATTAAAGAACATGCTACTGTGGAGAAAATTGTGATGCACACCTCTTCGGCTTTGGTCAAATCTGACCTTGCTTTAGAGAACCCGAAGAGAGCCACTTCTGTCTTGGGGGTCGATGTTCTTTTTAATGGCCTGGCTTATTGCTGAGAAGATGCTGCTCCAAAAAACTTCAAGCTTCGGGCATGTAAAAAATATATGAAGCCAGTCTTCCTCACAGTGGAACTGGCATCGAAAGCATTTATTGTCCACTTCCGCGTGGCGCTTATTTAATGTTTTCGGGGTGTAGTAAGGCAGCCACCGTGACAGAAAGGCCATTCTTTTAAAATTGGCTGCTCTGAGGGCCTTACTTCCTACCTGGGCTATAGATTGCCATTCCTAGTGAGAGAAGGATCAATTAGTCTCCCGAGTTATTTTTCCCAAGAATTCCTCAACCAGGGGGAGTGCCTTACGTTTTATCAACAAAGAATACCAGTTACCTACCCCCTTTAATTTAGTTTTATATAGGGCATTGACCTGGTTGATTGGCACACCGCTTGGCAGAAGAATGTATTTTTTGATAAAGTTTATGATCTGCAAGTATTCCAGGAACCCAGGCTTTATTCGATTACCAAATCTGCTTAGAACCTCATCCCAAGAAATCACTGTCTTTTAAAAAATGGCCCAGGTCCTCAAAGCCACTATCCTTCCATCTCTTAAGGCGACTGGAGTGAATTTGCAGACCGAAAACCCTACATTCCTCTAACTTCAGAAAAATAAACCCTGAAGAGTCCGCTTGTTTAAAAAAGGACTGGAGTCGATCAGAGTAGTCACGAATTGTCTTATAACGGGACTTTTTAGGTAGTTTGGATGCTTTTAAGAAGATTGAAATTTGTGTGCCGGACTCACAAATCATTCTTTAAAAAAAATAAATGTCAATCCCATCATTAGGTTCCAGTAAACGTGCTGTAAGGTCTAACATAGCTGCCTCGTAGTAGGTTCGAATATTTGGTAAGGCTAAACCCCCTTGGTTTATTTCCAGTTGTAATATGGGCAATTTAACCCTAGAGGCCTTTTTATTCCACACAAATTCCCTAAACATTGAATAAATTTCTTTAAAATACTTGAAATTAATTTTTAAGGGGACATTAATAAAAAGAAATATTAATAGGGGAAGAATTGACATTTTTAAAAGTGCTACACGGCCAATCAAAGTCAAAGGTAAAAGGGTCCACTTATCCAGTTGGGTTTTAATTTTATTTCTCATGTCTAGGTAATTCAAACTGAATAATTGTTCTATATGGTTAGAAACATAGATACCCAGATATCTAATCGGTTTTTCTTTCAATGCCTGGATTCTTAAATTAGTAGGTAAGAAGTTACAATCCGTATTAAGCATTAAAATCTCCGTTTTATTTTGGTTTATTTTGTAGCCTCCTATTTGTTCAAATGTACTAAATTCTAAAAGAACTTCTTCCAAAATCTACTTATCCGGGCATAGGTACATAATTATATCGTCCGTGAAAAGTTTCAGCTTTGCCATCCCTTCATTTGGGGCTCTAATTCGGAGGTTTCCGTGGATTCTTATAGCCAGGGGTTCGATGAAAAACGTAAAAAGTAGAGGCGGACAACCTTGTCTAGTTCCGCGGTTTATTTCCACTACCCCTATTGAGTCTCCATTAAGTATAACCCGGACTTGGGCACATTGATAGATGTTTCCGAGCATATTTGACACTTGGACCGGGATGCCCAAATTTTCCTAGACCCAAAAAAAGTGTGTCCAAGTTGACCAAGTCGAACGCTTTTTCAGCGTCGACCATAGTAATAAGAGTGGGTATTTTATTGTTAGTCGCATAATCGAGAGCTTGAAATAAAAATCCGGTATTAGTGGACATCGACCTTCCTGCAATGAACCCAGTTTGATCACAATGAATTAGTGCCTGAGCAATGGGGGTAAAGCGTTGTGCTCAGATTTTCATCAATATTTTAAAATCTGCATTAAGAAGACTAATTGGCCTGTAAGAATTGACATCATTACCGTTTTCCCCTTTTTAACAAAGCTAACTAATATGGATTCCTTAAAGCTTGGAGGAACACAGCCTCCCTGTTTGATATTATTAACAGTTTCACCAACAAGGGGGTCAACTCTTTAAGAAAGGTTTTAAAAAATTCAATTGGGTGCCCATCGGCTCCACAGGCATTAGCCCCTGCAATAGACTTTACCACGTTTCTCAATTTTACAACCCTCCGGGGACTGGGTATCCTGGTATGAGAATGCAAACATTTAACACTGGGGTATTCAACAGACATCACTCCCACGATAGCACTAAAGGGATTGTTGCTTAAACTATGAAAGACTGCTTGAGGAAACATTGTATGATTGGGGCGAGCAAGAGAGGTTCCTCCCTTGAGTGTGAACAGTGGGGTATATCAGGAGTGCTCTATCGAGACAGAGTCTAGAGCTCACCTGATAAACACACAGATCTGGCACCTGTGTGGCCACTGGAGTCACCTACTGGCACACATACAACAAATAGGAGAAACTATCAGTTTAAAAGGCAAACACAAGCAGAGTACAAGTGCTTTGTCAAAGAACCCCATGTTTTTATCCTTGCAATTTATGTGAAGTAAGAACAAAAAAGGAAGCCCTGGACCACTTAATCTGTTCATTCGCCTGCCTGTTAAGACACACACAGACAATGCTCCAGCTATTTTTGAGAGCATCAATTACTGATAAACAAAAACCGTGTATCATCCCCCATCAAAATTACCCAAAAAGGTTTCCACCACCTCAAACAATTAAGAACTACCACTATGCCACATGATACTGATTCCATTGAGAGCTCAATTTGAGATTAGACAAGTGAATGACAAGTTAGCAGAGGCAGGTGCACACAGTAAGCAAGGCTTCTTCTATTAATGTCTTTTCTACCTAGACATTAAACATTTTACTACTATCACTGTTACCTTTGCCTAAAGGTTTTAGATCTCGATACTGTAAGTGTCCAGCGCTTGTGTTGGTTAATTTTTTGCCTGTCTGACCAAAATACGACTTGACATTAGGTTTTCTAACCCCCTGGTAAAAGTGTAGGTTAAATGCAAACTTGCCAAATAGAAACAGGAAATGTGGTGGACTGTAGCCTACAAACCATATTACATGAAAATTGTGTGTTCTGGGTAATGATTCGCCCTGTGAGACTCACAGGAGTATGTGTTGTTAATGGGTTACAAACCTCTTTTCATCATGAATAGGAACTCAAGAATCCACACTAGGAATATATTTAGACGGTTTTATTGACCTATCCTATTGTATATGATGCGTGTAGTTGTAAATATAAAAATGAGCAAAATAGTGGCAATGAAAGTGATTAATACACAAAATATTAGAAATAATTTCAGCATTGTAACAGTAATGAAGTTTCTGTATTTCCTTGCATGGTAAAGATGGAATCAAGTCTTTGTCGTCCAAACCCTCACTTTTGCCTCTGGCTAAACTATCTTAACACCTATGGGAGCCCAAAAGAGTTTCTATGGTGGATTCCACAGCATGACCTAGCTTGAACAACTATAGCGTGGTTCCATATTGAGAGGGTCTCTGTGCTTCGCAAGTTGCTGGGTCCCCAGACAGCAGGTACGGCCAGGCTGGCTCCAGAGAGCCTGTCTGTAGCCTTCACCGATGATGTTTGCTGCTCTGCTCTGTATGCATCGAATCTCACAGAACATGAAGATCTTCCTCTCTGCCTGATACTTGCCTGTACCACACTTAAAAATACTGTTCTGATCATTATGAAAAGGGCAGGCCTCACAATGAATGATTTCAAATGCAAGAATTAGCAAGTTAATCTTGTTGCTTTTCACACAATTCTGTAATACAGTATAAACCATGTTAAAACATAGGTAGGAATATTTAATGCAATATCAAACTATAATAACACAAATGTTATATGGTATATATGAGGACGAATACTGAGCATAACATGTAATTATAACTGAGAAATGTGCACTCAAATAAAGGAATACATGGACTATATGAAATGCAATGGTGGCATTAATAAGCAGAACATGCACAGATTATATCAGTATCAACTCATAAAGCCCACAAACTAACACAGCGACGAAAGCATGGACCAATTAAAATTAACACATTTTGAGGAAATGATTCTCTACCCATAAACAAAGAAGACCACAGATTGCATGGTTTACGCACACATATGCTGAAGATTCACTCACATGTTAGGTGTCAGGAAAACGAGCACCAGGAACGATGATGTTCCACATAACTCATCGCACAGAGGTTTAACTGCCCTTATCAGATATTCTCATAACCATGACACATGCAGAACTCCACACCACTATCCCACAGATGCAGGAAGACATATAGGAAATGGAGGACACATTGTACAAATTAAAGATACAAAACAGGATATTGTCCAGCATCGTGGCTTGGAGATGCTGCGTACGGCATAGTCTGGACCGTGTTTGGGGAAACTCAGCTCGAGCCGAGTACCCTTCAGAGAAGGAAAGGCTAGCGGTGATCATGGAGTGCTGGCACTGACTGGATTCTGTTTGTGTGTGCATGGAGGATGGGATGCTCGGCAGTGCACTGGCAATGAGCTACGATTCCCAGCAGGCCACTAACTCTTGTGACTGTAGAGAATGGCTGTTATACTGGATAATAGGGCAGAACCTTCTCTTGGTTTACAGTTTTATTTGCTAGACAATTGTGTTACAGTGTGCTGCAGCCAGGACCTTGCTGCTTAGATGTTAGAGTAAAAGTGCCACAATCTATTGTCTTCTAAGGACTGTTCATTTAGTGTTTCAGAAACATAGAGGGTGCTCATAGCTAACCTAAAAATAACACTATGAACATTGTTAATAATTGCCTATGTACTGTAAAACAAAGAATACTAGTTCTTAGTAACCCTGGGCGTAGGACAGCGCTACGCTCGCGTACTTTGCGCAACTACACGCTACGCGAATTGCACATAGCACAGTGCAAAAACACGTAGCGTAGCGGGCATTTTTTGCTTGCTCACGGTCCTCAACATCAAGTTGGCAACCGCGAGCGAGCAAAATGACATCCCGGCGAGACTTTTTCCTCGTTCGCGATCAGCAACATCAAGTTGCCGATTGCGAGCATGGAAAATAAACCTCCCGGCGAGATTCTCAACGCAGGGAGGTCAGGTTTCTCATTGCGAGTGGTCGTGTATGCTCGCGATCGCGTATGCTCGCGATCGTTCGCGATGAGAAACTGCCAGTCCGCGTTGAGAAAACTGCCGCTCGAGTACAAATCTACTTGAGCGGCAGAAAACGACCACTTGCACTGTGCAAGATGGCGTTTGCAATGATTGCACAGGGCGGACAAACATCCGGCACTGTGTAATCAGTGCAAACAACATTTACCATGCAGCTCATGTAGCTACGCGTAGCTCGTGCAGTGCGAAGTGCACTTCTCGTAGCTGTGCATAGTGCTACTACGCAAACTACGCCCAGGGTTAGTTCTTAGTCTTACAAGACCTCAAAGCAGCTTTTGGCAGAGTCCACCTTAATCTGTATTCTATTGTTCCTATTCTGTTCCTAAAACCAGATTGAGATTTAGTAAAGGAATTAGAATGTTCCAAGAAAGTCTACAGCCTGCTGAATAGGTACTTATCAAATACTTTCCTTTTTCCATATAATAAGGGTAGTGGTTTATATCGTTTTTGGGTTCATCTTGTCTTCTTTCACCTACACCTGTTACATCCACCGAACAACCCAAGAAGAAGACGAGTACCGCAACGGATATGGTCTATGCCCTCAAGCACCAGGGGCACATACTATACAGAGTTGGCTGCTAAACTGCCAAAATACACCAGCTATCTGCCATTATGAGGCACTCTGAGATACCTTTAGAAGCTCCTTATCCCCCTTTGCTATTAGTTTTCATGGTATGCATTACAAACTCTTAGACTTTTTTTAGTGCTTTGTATTTGGCAATGATGATGGATACAAGGGATCCACAGGACAGGATATGACCCTTCATTATTTTATTTCTGCTTACTTTGTTTTACCTACACCCTATCAAACCAACATTGTCATTGGATACCTGTGTCAGAGGCTACAGCATATCTGCAAGTCATCCAGTTCTAAGAAAAGCACAGACAGATGAATACATTCGCCAGATGGCCCAGCAAAATGATTTTGTAATTGGTCAAAAGTGATAATGATTTACTAATTAGTACAGAATATTTAGTTTCTGCATGATCACCTTTCCACTGGACCCTAGGTCTATATTGCCTATTTGCAGCTTACCAAAACACTGAGTAGGGGGGGGGTTTCATTGGCTAACTAGTGGTCAACATTACAGTAGGAACAAATAGTAGATAAAGGATTAAATTTACTTTCATCTGATTCCCACACAGTCAGGTACTGCACAATAACTGGTGTCAAGCATACGTAATCCAAGTGGGACCTTCTGATTCATCTTTGGAATGTCATTTTAGCCAGAATATCAGAAGGGAGCTTTCCCTCCTTCAAGTCTTTCAAGCCAAATTGCAGGGTTATTTAGAATAATGTCTTGCAGACCTCTGTAATTCACACTGCATTGTCTATTGCTGGTATGGTACCCTTACTTCCTAGATGTTTTGTAGAACCTCCTGTTAGAGGCAAGTTAACAATATCACAACAACATTTTAAATAAGATATGGCTGTGATTTTGCCTAAAAGCAGTATCAACTAAGATAAGTTCCTGTTTGTTTTTGGAATTAGTCTCTGAAATGGAAGTCAAAATCCTCAAGCTGGGAAAGACAGGAATTTGTAGCTGACATGGGCTCTGTAAGGCTAATTATCAGGTTCTAGCTTAATACTTTGGGATCCAGAACTTCAAAGCTTGAGTGGGAAAACAGGAAATCTGTGGCAACTTAGGCTGTTTTGATGTGGGGGTGACATGTGTCTAGTTTCCACTCTTGTGCTGTGTGTTGGTACTTCTTCGTGTTTTGTGACTTTTGTTATGTTATGTGAATTTGTAAGAAAGTTCTGAATAGAATAAACCAAGACATTGTACCCACAGAAGATGCACTGCTGTCTGGTAGCCTTGATATATTGCCCTTTTCCTCTGGGGTTCAAAGACTTTGTATGTTCTAACTTTACAGAAAGTTAAACATCTTTCTTCTGGTCACTCGTAAAACTCCCAAAGTTCCAGGAACAGCCTCAAGGGCCCCATTGCATAGCAGAACTGTCCCAGAAAATGCTAATTTTTTGTGGTTTTCAAGACGGAGGAAGGTAAACTCAGCTGTCTGAGCTCCTAAACACCATCCACTGGATTGCCTTGTAGCATTAGGCATTTTCATAGACAAGGGAACCCAAAGGTATGTCCAGGACCATGGGCATGGTTATTTATAGAGGAACAGATGGTCCCTTCCAACAGATTATTACGTAAAAATAAACATAGAAGTCAAATAGCTTCTATGACAACATGAATTGGATGAAGTAATAACAAAATGTAATTAATATGAGAACGAATAAAAGAAAACACAAACAATTAAAGTGGGAAACACACAAGACACCATATAAAATGGGTAAAACAACTCAGACATTGACTAGTGACTAATTAAACAATTATTGTCTCATCTATTCAGGTACCAATGCTATTGTAATTAGCAGGACATTGTGATAGTCAAGGTACTACAGGTCGACGACGTTTCGATCCCATTTGAAAATCCAGGGCCCAGTACGGTTTAACAAGAATGGATCCCAATTTTTAAATACAACTAGTCGGGAGTGCTTGTTCTGGAATTAGGAGAATGGCGCATCAAGTAATGGAAAGTCCCAATCGAGGGTTACAAGCAACCAGGGCAGATTTTAAAGCAGGAGCAAATGGCCACTGGCTTTATTACAAGGGGCCGCAGTATCCGAAGAAGGTAGACAGGCTCCCGGTCACGATGTAACTAGATAAATACCACAGGCTAGGAGACGGCTCTGTATGTACCGCCTGAGCATAGCATTAGGTAGCACCCTCAGCTCACCAATTTCAAACTTGCTCAAACTGGAAGGCCACCCCTTGTACATCTCTCTGTGATAGTAGCCCATGGGTCTATGGGAAGGCCTGTTTCAAAGTTCCCAACCACACTATTCTCTTTTCTTTGATACAGGAATGAAAATTCCAAAAGACTCGACCTGTGTTTAAGTAGGTCACTAGTCCTGACTCCCCAATTCCTCACCCCTAATCGGTCTAAAAATAAATTGATAGGTACTAGCTGGTGTTTCCAGGGATTGTGCTGTCCTGATGGAGAGCTCTCAGAGGTGCTAATGGCCTCAAGACAGGTGAACTGTACCTTAATCAGTGCACCTACCTGGGCAGAGCTCTGGGCTGTGGGAGAGGACTAATTACGGACAATTCTGGAAATATGTGCCATGCAAAACAGCTGTGGAAAATTGCAGCCCAAAAGCAAAAAAATATAAACAGCCTTTCTAGAGATTAATTTTGGGATGTTTGTATTAAAATCGAAGTTCACCAACAAATTAGAATGACTTTACCTTGGCAAAATTACAGCTTTTGAAATAAAGGAGCTGTTAACAATTATAAAGCTATTTTAGCCTATGCAGTAAAGAGAACGTGTAGCCAAAACGAGTTCGTTTAATTTCTGAACATTTGCAGTTTGTCCTTTCAGGCTTCAACCCACACTTTACTGTTGACCTACTTAATGCTAGAGGTTGGGTAAAATCTGCCAGAATGGCTTAAGCCTGACAGGTTAATGCTGCTGCTTGACCTGCACTTGTCCAGAGCTGCTGAGTAGTCCTACTACGATGTTTTTGAAGTCTTCTTTGTGAAAGTTACCACCTCATGAGAATATAATGTCAATATGTGTAATCCAGAGTCTATTAACATAAGCCTTTAGAGCTAATTATCAGAAAAAAAAGTCTGCTCCCCACGTGTTTGAAGCCTCCTGTGCGAAGGTTATCACATCATGAGAATATAATCTTATTATGTATAATCCAAACATAAGTCTTTAGAGCCAATTATCAGAAAAAAGTCTGCTCAGTGATGTGGGGTGTAGAAAAAAAGTTTATTATAAAACCATCATTAAAAATAAAATGGTCCCAGTGGTCAGCCCGCCATCATTCCACAAAGCACCAACATTTCACACTACTCCAGTGACTTTCTCTAGGTGGGTGTAGTAAGGCCCATATGCAGTCCACAAGCCACCTACCTTTAATACTAGTTATGCTACTTAGAGAGTATTTGTGCATTTTTAGCATGCATTTACGTAGCAGTCAAATGTGCCAGTCGGTGTTTGCCATTTAGTTACCTTGATTATGGGTAGGCCACATGTGCTGTGAGATGTTGCACAGCTTTCCTCTCCCCAGACATCGAAAATGGCAAGTGTCTTTGGGGCATATGTATGAAATCATTTTGCGATTGCAAACACTGCGAATCACAAAAAAACAGTATTTGCGATCGCAAAATAGACAATCGCTATGTATGACACATTTTTGCATCGCAAAATAAAAAATCGCAATTTTAGCGATTTCTTATTTTGCGAGCTTTGAAATCTGCGAATATCTTTTGCAAATTAGCAATCTGCGATACGCAGCTTGCGAAAATCACAAATAGAGAAATCATAGTTTGAGAATTTGTAAACCAATGTATGGAAAATTCACAAATTGCGAATTCATGAAAATCGCAATTTTGCACAGCAAATTTACCACCAATCCAATGCAGATGGTAACCAGGTGCAAGCTATATTAACAAGCCCACAATGCAGCAGGGACTTCCACAATGGCAGCGCTATATCTGATAGCCAGGAGGCGGCGAATTCGGGCAGCAGCACAGAGGAGGAGGCGACAGGAATGGATCTTCAGAGTGCGCATCACTCTGTTCCAGCAGACTGAGGAGGAGGAGATCCATGAGAAGTACAGGCTGGACTCAAAGACAGTTGTAGACCTGATAGAGGAGCAGAAACCCCATCTGGAACACCCAACACGCAGGACCCAAACCATTCCAACCCATGTGCAGGTCCTGTGCTCACTGCACTTACTGGCCTCAGGGAGTTTTCAAGGGGTGATAGCAGTGGCAGGAGGGGTCTCCCAGAGTTGCCTGTCGCGCTACTTCCATGCATTCCTGGATACAATGGTACAGAGGCTACAACATCACATACAATTCCCCAGCACACAACAGGCATTACAGCAAACAAAACTGTACTTCTACCAGATTGCACAATTCCCCCATGTAATTGGCTGCATAGATGGGACCCATGTGGCCCTCACACCCCCATTAAACAATGAATATGTATTCAGAAACTGCAAATCATATAATTTGCTAAACATACAAATCATCTGCAATGCCAAACATATCATCAATTATATTGTAGCTAAATACCCAGGCAGTACCCACGACATACAGACGACTCAATGCTGGCGAGTTTGGTGAGGGCTACCTGCTAGGTAAATGCATTTCAAACATTCCAACATACAGTACATCACTGGGGTGGGGACCATTGACTCACCTCTCGTTTCCATTCCTGCAGGTGACAGTGCAAATGCAGTAGGGCACTTCATCCTGACACCATACCTAAATCCAGCCAATGCAAGGGAGAGGAGATTCAACCACGCACACAAATCTACGCGCTGCGTAATAGAGCGGACCTTTGGAATCCTGAAGAGCCGGTTCCGCTGCCTGCATAAAAGCGGAGGAGCTCTCCAATACAGCCCTGAGACCTGCTGCAAGATTGTGGCTACCTGTGCAATGCTCCACAACATAGCTGTGAGAAAAGGCATCCCAGTAGAACTAACTGATACTGATACTTCTGATGATGATGGCCCAGGTCCCCCTGGCAGACCAGCAGTTGGAGTTGGGGCAGCTGCCGGACGACAGAGGATGAGATCACTCAGAACTATTTCTAGGTGAGTAATAATGACATGAGGCAATGATATTTTGTTGCAGGTCTGTGGTGTTTTTATTCAAACCCTTTGCTGCTCGATAAAAGTTTGTCACACAGCCTGACAGACTCCATGAATGTCGCTAAATGTAGCACAGGTTATGGCCACAGTGCAGGTATGTATGCAAGTCAGGAGTCCGATTTGAATGGGTTGCTTCACCCATTTGCTTGACTCAGTGATGGCAGTTCATCTCCTCTTGTAACGGCCTTCTGCTGCCCGCTCTGGGTGCTGACTGCCCTCCCTTGACTCCTTAGGTGTCGCACCCTGTCTCCCACTGCGCCGCTTGTTTCGGGCACTCGTGGGGTTATGCTGCTCCTGCTGGACAACTTCTTGCTCTCCCCTGAGCCCAGGAGTACTGTGCCACCTGTGTTGGCTGTCTGCAGTTGTTCCATAGCAGAGGTGAACTGCACCAGGCCTTTCGCCACATCCTGGCAGCAGTGGGACATCTCCACTTGTATGCTCACGGTGCAACGTGACAGCTGGCTCTTGGCAGTGCACAGGCAGTTCACCGCCTTGGTGTAGGTGTTCAGAGGGCTGTCCGAACGTTGGCTCACCCTGCGTCTGGCTGCCTAGTTCTTCTTAAAATGTGCACACAGTTTGCGGATAGCACCTGCCATGTCCATGATGCCCTCCCCCATGTAGCGTAGGCTGTTGTTATCTGAGCACAGCTGCCGGTTGATGGAACGCAATGATTTTTGTTGCAGGCGCTCTATGTTCAGCATGCTGCCCTCCAGTCCGGCAAACACCGTGGCTTCTTCATCTGCAGCAATGCTGGTGCTCGCCCTTGGCCTGCGTCTCATGGATCCTTGCTCTCTATGTTGCAGTGTGTGCTGTTCCAGCACCTGTGTCGCATGCTGCCCTGACTCAGCCTGAGCATTATCTTCCCCTGTGGAATGTGTTTCTGCCTCAAGAGTTGGCAGTGGTGCCACAATGGTGTGCTTTTTCGGTGGGACAGGTGTGGTCTCTGTGGTATCGTTGGGGTCCCCCTGTCCTGCCTGCTCATCCATATGTTCCAGCTCCTACACTGTCATCCTGTGTCCCAGGTTGTGCTGTTGATGAAAAGGAAAGTTTTGATTTTGTGACATGGTCTGCATTTCTCACTCAATAAAGTTTTCTCAATTTGTATTGGCTAACTGCTATCTATTGCTTTTTCCCACTACAGGATTTCCCATACTGATTCAACATTTCTGTGTCTCATGCCCCACTGTGTAATGCATCTGACTACATCCCCCATGATGCATTGCTGTGTGTGCTGGAAAAAGTGGACCAGAGTGGCATGAGTAGTTTGTGTTTGGTGCATTCCTGAGTGTGTGAATGGGATGGTGATGTGCGCGGCTGCATTTGGCATGCATCTTACCTTGGCCGGTGCTTGCAGGGTCGGAGCTGTCTATGTCAGCCACACCACTGACGCTCTCGGGCAGGAGGGTGGACTCCACCAACTCCTCATGGGATGTTGACTCGGTTGCAGTTGGTGTTCCCCCACCAATCTTCTTGGCCTCCGCCAGCCTGGTTACCACCTTCTCCTTGGACCTTTGGCGTATGTCGTACCATCTGTTCCTCAGGTCCTCGACAGCGCGCTGGGTCACACCAACAGCATTTACCTTCGCCTGGATATCCAGCCAGATTTTCTTCTTTCTGGATTCTGGGACACGGAGTGCCTTTTTGCCAAATAGTAGTTCATGACTGACTACCATCTCCTCTATCAGCACCTCCTGCTCCCTCTCGGTAAACTTATGCTTTCTCTTTCTCACTTCCCCCTCCTTGTCCTTCTCTTTCTCATGTGGATCCATTGTAGCTGTTTGTATATGCTGTGCTCACTTCTCTGCCTCTCCTCACAGCCTCTGACTCAGCCTCAGGCAATCAGGTGCCGCATGGCACTCCCACTCCCTGGGTGTGATGTCATCAAGCTGCACCTGAATTGCAGATTTCCTATTTTTGTGATTCTTTATTTGCGAATTTCGCAAATAAGGAATCGCTAATACGGGATTCGCAGTGTATTCTGAGAATTTTTGAGAATCACAAATTATTTGCGATGTTTTATTTACATCGCGGTTTGCAATTCTCAAAATGCAATTCGCAAAAAATCGCATTTTGAGAATCGCAAATTGCTCTTTTCGATACATATGCCCCTTTGTCCATAAAAATAAACGAGATTCAGGAAGAGCGCACAAAAAATGGATTCCTACACTTTTTACTTTCTTTCTGAGATGGATGATGCCCATTGTGTTAGACATTGACATGCTCATAATTTAGAAATTTCTTATGAGTACTTTGTTTCAATTTCAGACCTTTGATTGGTAGGACAGTTCCTTTTTCATTGATCCTAGACCTAAAGTTATTTAGTTCAACACGGCACAACATATTGTGCCGTGTTGAATGAAATTACCCCCTGGAGGAATCCACTCCCCAGCCTTACTCTGTGGGTATATGACTTATCCATTGTACCTGCCTCTGTTTGCCCCCCCCCCTACAGTCCTGAAGAAGACCCGCATGGCCGAGGCCTAAATTACCCTTGGAGCCCCTAAGACAGGTCGAAACGTCGACGCCCCCCAATAACGCCTGGAACACGAGTCATATTCCATCGTGCTAACACAAACTTAGCTGTTTACGAATTATACCAAAAAGTTTCTTTTTATGAATGTACATGGCCAGGCCCACAAAAACTGGGATGTATAACCAGTTAACCGCTGAAATGTTCTAATTTCTCCTCTACCTACACTATCTTTAACCTTACCCTCACCCCACAAACACCTAAGCACCTTTTCCTGCACGTTCTCTAGGAGCAACCTTCCCCTTTCACTTTGATTTAACAGTGAATGTTTAACTGTTCGCCATATGATATATTATTAAATCTTTTGGCATAAGTAATTTGGTTGTTGCACTCTCTCTCTTTTTGAATTGAAATTACCGTATTGATTACTGTGAGCGGAATTATGTCTTGTGCTCAAAAAATGATTTCTGGAAGTTTAGACTGTGGATTGGATACATACCATTTGTTTTGAAACTTTAGGTCTAGGATCATTGTTTCTTGTATCAAATTGTACCCAGGTCCTTGACCCTTTTGGGTAACCCCATTTTTTGTAATGAGTTCCTTTTTCATTGGCATTCAGAAGACGGCCTTGCTTGGGAGGGGCCGTGTGACATAGTCGGACCCCAAACTGCTGTAGCAATCCACGATTCCCATCTGCAGTACTTTACCAGGTTCAGGTTTTATAACACCTTTTGTAAACACCTGTTCAGAGTACCAGAATATATATTTATGAAAACTGCAACCCTTTCAATAATATAAAAGGGGTAAGGGAGGAAAGGAAATGCAAGAAAGCCGAGAATAACAAATGAGTGTTTGAAACATTAAATCTGTTCGCAGAGATGTGCTTGTAGTGTAATGGAATGGTGAAGAATCCCTCCCGACTACAGCTCCCAAAGAAAGGTTGTGTATTTATTCTACATTAAGCTGCTTTATCTACAGTATGGGTCCTGGCTTGCTTTTGTCTGCAGAGAATCCTTTTAGCAGCCAAGCTCATGACTGGATTATGGATGCTCAGTGTATAAAAGTACGTATGTAATAAAATCTTAGCCATAACTCCAACTGTCCTGTTAGTAGATTTAGCTGTGCTAGGCACATACATGTCTAAAATCATTCTTAGAGTTTACTTTGTTTTTCTTCAGATCTTTTGTCGCCCCGAGGTAGAGTGGGAAATGTCCATTTTCATGCGGTCTGATGACAGCCAAACTCCAGGGATCACTGTTTTATCCTATTACCTTGAACTACACTTTTGTCTTGAATTCTGACGAGCTCATGAAGACTTTTGTCTTGCAGTCAGGCTCTCACTTAGTTCTTCAAGCCTTCTTAGGATTCTCTTCTTCAATGGTGGGCTGTATTGAAAAACATTTTGTTAGCTACAAAGTAATTTGTTTTGACAAACTATAACTTCTGGTTTTATAACTGCTTTTGCCTGTTTCACCTGTTCCTGATCACTGGTCTCATTGCCTTTTAAAAAGTGTGTTCTGAAAACCTTTTTCATTGGGATTTACTGGATGAGTTTATTATTTCGTGAGTGTGTCTTAGAAGCAGAAAGTTTGCCTCTGTTGTATGTGTAGTATTTTCCAAGGGTATGATTTTTCTTATGCTTGTGTCAGTTCTCAGCTACTCAAGGAAGAAATCCAAAATTTTGCACCATTTAATTGGAGGGTTGGGATTCCAACTAACTTTTGACCTAACCAAGAAACCTCTCTAGATACCATACTTTTCATCCTCTTTTGGCTTTGTCTGAAATCTAAGTAGGAATGTTGGAGGCCAAAGACTTTTATTTGGGATATATTCTTTCTACCTCTGTCTGTTGGTTTGTATACACAATGGACTGTGTCTTCTGAAATGGCGCCTGCATTGTCTTCCATGGTAAGGTGGGAGTTAGGAGATGGGAGGGAGCTTGAGTGGCAATTTGCTTTCATAAAACGTTTTTAATTCTGTTTATAAAGCTTCTTCCGCCCTCTAGTCAACAAATACATACTGGATTAGAGAATATATCAATATAGTTTTGTGACTTCACCTTCTCTTTCCTTGTTAGTTTTTTCTTTCTGGGACTGGCCTTTTTTGGACTATTTATTTGGTCATTGTTATGAGAGATGAACTAATGAGCAGCTACTTGGGGATAATCCCCAACTTTCCTATTTTGATAGACACAGCTCTCTTTTCCTTGGATGCCCACTCAGTGTCCTTGTGTATAATGAGATTCTCCTCGCACTGATCTATATTGAAATAACCTCAAAGAGTTCCCTCACAGTCCTTTTGCTGTCTTCTGGCATTGTGGCTCCCCTGGCCAGGCTTATCAGGATGTGTGGTTTGATTCAATTTCATATGTTGATGACAAGCAACTTGTCATCACCATGGATTCTAATCCGGAATGTACCAAAATCACATTCAAAAATTGTATGCCAAAAATTGCATCATGGATGACAACTAATTTCCTTCAGCTCTACACTAGTAAGACGGAAGTCTTACTTTTTGGGAAGGCTCTTTCAGTCTGGTCCACTGACGGGTGGCCATCCGAACTTGGATCGTCCCAGACACCAAAAAACTGGTCAAAAATGTGGATGTCATTCTGGACAACAATCTCTCCATGAACGAGCATGTTAAAACTACCTCTGGAACCTGTTTCAGCCTGATTCGCATGCTTAGGAAAGCTTTTCACTGGGCTCATCTGTATGACAGGAAAACCCTAGTCCAGGCATTGATAGTGAGCCATCTGGACTATGGGAATTCCCTCATGGTCGCAATGAATGAGGCCTTTTTTACAGACTTCAGGTGGAACAGAACACGGAAGCGCGCCTCGCCTGTAATCTTCCTCTGCGATCTCCATCTGAACCTTTATTACATTCCCTTCATTAGTTTCCCATAAAAAAGTGTGCGCTCTTCAAACTTACATGTTTGGTCTTCAAATCACTGCATGGGAAGGGTCCATGTTTTCTTTAAAAAAAACTGGAGCCATATATCCTGGTGCGTCGGCTCAGATCCAGTGAGCTACTACTGCTACCCCGAAAATGCATCCATACAGCCAGATATGGTGGTCGCACCTTTTCCTTTTTAGCTCCCAAACACTGGAGTCAGCTACCTTTGCCCCCTCAGTCTTGCTCAAACCTAATCTCCTTCAAGAATCTCCTGAAAACATGGTTTTTCGATCTTTAATCACTGTATGGAATTGTGACTTGTATCTGACAACTGCCGAGAGATCCCCTTGGGATGATTTGTGCGCCTAATAAATATAAATATATAAATAAATATATATATATATATATATCGACAGACTCCTCGTAAGTTTCCTCGATTCTTTGAGCACAAAGGAGCGTAGACCACATCAAATTGGCGGTAGAATGCGTTTATTTTCCTCCTTACAGCGATGTAGCAGCCATTACGCGTTTCAGCCCCGGAGGGCCTTGATCACATGACACGCTGGTCATTAGTCACATGATTTTTAAACCATTTTTTTCTCATTGCTTTTTTTGTAATTTAAAGTGCAAGTGTGCTTAAAAGTGACAGTGCTTTATACCACATTAAAAAAATGACAACAAAGCATTAGCTTACTGACAATATCCCAAATATTGAAAGCACTCACAAAATGATATCCATAGTGTGAATATCCTTTCAGGGGCAAGAAATGTTAGTTCAGTGCAAAATTCGCAATACAGTACAGACAGGATAAATCCTAGTGCAAATTACATAGAGTCAAACTGTGCAAACATTGCAAATTAAAAACAAATTGCCCACAGATAGTTACTTTACTTGAAATCATAGCATAAATGCCATGTAAAGTAGCTGGTTAAAAACCCAAATTGATGCGGTATTGGGAATCAAAGATGGAAAATAAGAATTGTAAAAAGATGGAAATTATACATACAGATTTTTAAAAGTACTAATTAAAAGAACTGTATTATAATGCATAAACAATTTTTACTGCGTGAGGTTATTTTATGGGATTTGGTCTAAATTAATCATCCATCTAGTAGTTGTTCTTAGATGGACGTGAACTTGTCAAAGCATTGCTGATCACCCAAATAAGAGTGTTCAAATAAAGTGTGTTAAGTGCAAAGCAGCTATTTATTAAAAATAAATAAATAGAGTGCTAAAAGAGTAGTTAGTTTAAAAACATGTCATGATAAAATAATAACCTTAATGGTTTTATTAATCTAGGATCAAGGAGAACAGCTGTCAAGAAGGCCTGTTAGTATGCTCAGTTGTATATTTGGGTGAGCAATGATTTTGGTATTCAGATTAAAAACAGGCCATTGTTGGAACTATAGAAATGTATGGAGGTCTTCAGTCATGTTTAGACCTCCTGGATGTTTACAATCTAGTTCCAAAATATATCTGGTTTCGAGTCTGCGTAGTGATTTTTCCCTGTCGCCACCTCTTTTAGAGATAGGGATCGCATCAATAATAAAAAAAGTTAAAAACTTTGGATCTGATTGATGCTTCTCCTTAAAATGGCGAGCCACTGGGTAAGATTGATCAGCATGTTTAATTGCCCGAATATGTTGCAAGATTCTCGTGTCCCTGAAGCTTTGTGCTGCCCACATATCTTAAACCGCAGGGACACAGAAGAACATATACCACATGATCAGTTTTGCATGTGAGGGCTTTATCAATCTTGATTGCCTGCGTCTTAAAGGGTGTGGTGTAAGATGTAGTGTTGACACCGTTTTGGCATGCCTTGCAGGTTTTGCATTTGGTGAAGCCCAGTCTGCTGGAGAGCCAATTGGATGCTGGTTTGTCAACTGGGTTGTTTTGAACCAAGATATCCTTCATTGAGGGTGCTTTGCTGCTAAGTAATGGAAGGTTTCAAGGGCAACAAATGGCCTATTATTGGGTCATTTAGTAAAATAGGCCAGTTCTTTTTAATAATCTGGTAGATTTCTTTTTCCTGATTACTAAAGCCCAAGATAATTCTGAAATTCCCTCTTAGGGGAGTAGTTTTAAGAGATAGGGGACCTGTTTCAGTAAGCTGTGGTTTGGGTTGGAGCAATTGAGCCCTAGTTTGTTTCATGCTTTTCTGAATTGCTGTTTTGATACATTTTTGGGAGTACCCCCTCTCTATGAACCTGTCTTTACTTGCTTGTTGTGCTACTGATAAATCAGTTGGATTGCTGCAAATTCTACGCAACCTAATCATCTCACCGTAAGGGATACTTTGGATTAGGTGTTGGGGGTGGGCACTGGACGCGTGTAGTAAGGAATTTCCCGCTGTTGGTTTCCTATGTAATTTGGTTACCAGTAACCCATCATTGATATAAACTTCAACATCCAGAAAAATGACTTTGTCAGAGCTTATCTCAGCCGTGAATTCAAGATTAAGATCATTCTTGTTCAAAGACTTGATGAATTCCTCAGCTTCAGTTTTTGTACCATCCCACACAACAAAGAGATCATCTATATATCTCAGCCAGAGTTTTACATTGTTACGGAGAGTGGACTCATGTTGGCTCTTGAGGACCAGCTCCTCCCACCAGCCCATGTGTAAACAGGCATAGCTTGGGGAAAAGCTGGCCCCCATAGCCACTCCGCGAATTTGTTGAAACAGAGCATTCTGAAAGAGAAAAATATTGTTGTGCAAGCAATATTCAATCATTTGAACCAGCATTTTGTTGTGTTGTTCTTGTTCCGGGGGTCTTTTGTTGAGATAGAATTGTACAGCTCTTAACCCATCTTGATGATTGATACTGGTATATAATGATGTAATGTCCATCGTTATAAGTAGAAATTGTTTTTGCCAGACAAAGTCATTGATTTTTAGAAGAAAGTCACTGGTATCTCTGAGGTAGGAGGGTAGACCTTGCACGAATTCTTGTAAAAAGTAGTCTATGTACTGGGATGTCTTTTCCATCAGGCTATTTCGCGCAGAGATTATGGGTCTTCCTGGAGGTCGAATTGGGTCTTTGTGTAGTTTAGGCAGAAAATAAATGACTGGTGTCGTGGGTGAATCATTTTTAAGAAATTTGTATTCATCCGCTGAAACGAGTCCTGCACTTTTCCATGAAAGGAGCTTTGTGTATGTATATATATATATATATATATATATATATAAATAAATAAATATATATATTATATATATATATTAGGAAATTGGAGATGGCCATCATATGCATGCCCTTTACATACACAGGTATCAAATTTATGGCTGTTCATAGAGCTGGCCACATGAAAAAAGCAGAATTTTCTCACTCCATCTGATGAGTTATATAGTTCATGTGTCTTTTGGATTTGACTGTATAGAAGATTTCTATAATTCTTTTCGTGGCAGATGCTATCGGCTTCTGAGGTAGAAGATGGTTTTCACTGTTAAACTGACTTCCATTTCTTTGTCTTTTATACATTTTACCTTGTTTGATATTTATAGATCCTGTGGCCCTCTAGCCTTTTTTCCTTTTCTTTATGAGTGAAGGCATCCCTGGATAACATAAGAAGAGGAGAGAAAGTACAGCCAAAACACACATACAACACTGCTGTGGGACTGTGTCTCTAACCATGGGTCTAGAGGGCTGTAAAGCTAAGAAGGTAGAGACTGTCCTTGAAGTTGATTTCATATTCTATAAAGACTTCAAGTGGTCTAGAATCCTTCACAAAATACCCAAGCATCATCAGCCAGTCCAGCCTTAACAGCCCTGCATTGGCTACCAGTTCAAAAGATACTTCAGTTCAAGGCTCTTTGCACTGCTCATCAGGCCATCCATGGGAAAGTCCTACTCATCATCCAGAAGCTACTTACTCTCTATTTGCTATGTAGATCCCTTCAGTCTAGTAAGCAAGGACCTCTGATGAGACCCAAGGTGAACAGAGAAAGAAGTGGTGGCCGTTCTTTTGCATATCTTTTCCCAAACTCTGAAACTCTTTTCCCCCCACCCTCAGATTTCTAAAACTCGACTTCTAGCCTAAGTTCATGTAGGGACGGGGTGGTGATGTCACAATAAGCACTGGGAGGCCTAGTTGGGTAGCTACGCGCTATATGAAAACTATATAAAAAATCTGAATAGAAAAGAATTCTATAGGTTAAGTGCTCAGAATGCTTCGGAGAACCAGTTGTGGATGGGAGATAATATCCACCAGTGAAAAGGAAGTGCTCTGGATAATTCATAGCAAGCAAAGTATGCCAGGATCTAGGAGAATTTAGGTACAGTAACATTAAAAATTCCCAGTAACTGGACTGGGTTCTACCAGTGCTCAGCAGAGTCAAAGTCAAAACACGAGTATCACCACTGTTCCCTACCAGGAACTCTACTCCTTTCCATAGGATTTAATATAAACCTGAAAGGCTTGCTAAGAGGTGATAACTAGTTCATCTCAGCCCTGGTTGCTTGTACTACCCAGCCCTTGTCAGGACTTTAGGAAGACCACGGCAGGAAGAGACGGATCTGAGCACTGTTTAAATCCCCCTTAGAGGCCACAATACCTTTTTTATTGTTTCTTGACTAAAGTCTCCATCAGTGTGTAGTACCAAGACTGTACAGACCAGTAACTCAGCTCCAGGGTCAAAGACACAGTCCCCCCCCCCCCCCACCCAAAGGCTGGCACAGACTCAGGTGCATTTTCTGTCCCAGGGCTGGTGTGGGCCCCAGTAATGGTGCTATCCCAGGGCACATATTGACAGATATAATATGATGCAACAGTTGCCACCCCAGACCCTCAGAACTGAACTATCCAGGTCCCGTTCTCCCCTCCACCTCAAGATGCGTAGCAGCCGTGGCATACACCGAGCAGCACCACTCTAGACCTTGTACTGGGTCACTGTGAATTGTTGTTCAATTAAATGGGGCCGTTCATCCCAATGACGGTATTCATTGGCTTTTTGCTTTTCTCTTTGCTTGATTTTTTTAAACATAAATATGAGTACAAAAGGGAAGGAATAAATAGTTATAGAAAATACATGAATCGCCTTTGATAATATGGATTCAGATCATCTGACTCACATTTCTGTTACCAGATCTTGGATGTGCCCAGCAACTGAGCCGCTTCTGTTGCCTTTAAAAGGAAACCTTTCCTATTACTTGCATTTTGCATTGTCTTCAGATAAAACGAGTGCCTTTTTCACTCTTACCAGACACTGTGTATTGCCATTAGTTCCACTGTTGTTCAGTTTTCCTATGTTCTTTCCAAAAGCTAAGCTTAAAATAGAGAGCTCTGTATTTGAGCATGTATGTATTTGTTCACACTGAAGCAATTCAAAGCGCCAGACTCTGCAGTTTGCTAAGGGCGCCTCTCTCCCTCACAATGACCCACATAGATTGACATTTGTCATACCTCTGAGCGGGGTATTTAGCAAATGAAATGCAATGAAAAGGCTGCCTCTTTCGGAACATCACTTGAGCTAGCCTATTATGAAAAGAGTACCTGATGACAGCTACGCAGTTACCCGAGTTCACTTCACATGATCCCTCCTCTTACTGACACAGGCCTCCTAGCACTGCAAACTGACTCCTCTGGGACTGAAGACAGGAGGCCATGGTGGCGGCAGTCCCCCCACGCTTTGTGCAATAGACTCTCAAACAGGCTTAGCAGAAACTATTGCAAGGCCAGCGGCCAGAGCAGTGTGGGGCCGTCTAGACGGGGGTCTGTCTGTAAATAATGAGTGATTGAATCTGGTGCAGTGAGTGACCCTGTCTGGACTAAAGGCAGTAGTCTCATAGACGTTTAGTTTTAAACTCAATTGCTTCTAAAATTCCCACGAAGACGCACTTTGAGCTAAAATATACCACTTAATGATAGATTTGCATTCCACGTAATTACGAATAATTTAGCAAAAATGTTTCCAAAATTTCTCAAAAGTACATGAAAGCAAATCACGCAAATTTCCACACCTCAAATTTATAACGTTTTAAAATGACTGTATTGTTTTAGTATTGTTCCATAGGATAGGTCGAAAATTTGCGGAATGATTGATATAATGTCAGTCTCTGGTACGTACTCAGGTCTACATTTCAGTCCATCATTTTTTGCTCACTATATCCCTCCAGAAAAAGACCAGCCATATCTCATATCAGGCTTCGTCCTGTTCAAGTAGGAATAATCCAGTCCCAACATCCAGGCCAGAGAGGAGCACAAATATCCCCAGACCAGGTTCAGCCTTGTTGCACCTCATCAATGAGTGCACCTTGAATCCTAAGACAGTGAGCGTGGCGTATAGGAACACAAGCAATTCCAGACTGGCTTCAGCCTTGTTGCGTCTCATCAGTGAGGTGAACCTTGAGTCCTATGCAACGGTGAGCACATGACCTTTTTATTGGCATACTGTCACACTTTAGGTGTCTTGTTTTGAAAAAGAAAAATATAATGGGTTGAAAGATTGATTTAATCTCAGCCACAAGTATATACTTCAACCATGTTCCATCCCATTGTTTTTGTGGTCACTGCGTCACTCCAGACAGGGACAGCCATATGCAAAACATTCTTGGTCCTGCTCTAATAGTAACAGTGCAACACTAACTACCCAGCTAGATCCCCTCTAGATGTGAACTGAAGCAACATTTGACAATTTTCAGCTTTGTTTTGCATTTTCAAAGAGGTGCAAGGCATAGAAAGGGTGATTGTTGACATAATGCATTTGGTGACAATGGTGGATTGGTGGTGAGGATTTGTGTATGTGTAAGGTTTGGCATTGTTATGTTATGCTATGTTAATAAAATTTGTACAGCGCACGAATAACCTCAGGTGTCTTGGCGCTACCAGTGCTACATACTGTACTCAGTGCTACTGCTACTAAAAGAGCCAGGTCTTCAGTTGTTTTCTAAACTCGAGAAGGGAGGACTTTTTTTAAGATATACTGGAAGGAAATTCCATTCCTTGGTGGTGTTATAGGTGAAACTCCTCCCTCCCCAGTTCATCTTTTTGATCCTGACCACCAGCATCAGATGGGCATTAGCAGAACGCACAGGTCTATTTGGAGAATACCATCTGAAAAGGTCCTCTAGAAATTTCGGCCCTTCTTTATGCAAAGCCTTATGGGCTATGCAAAGAGCCTTGAACTTTATCCGCTGACCAACTGGTAGCCAGTGGAGATCTCGCAATGCTGATCTGACAGACTGATATGTAGGTATGTCCAGAATCAGACTTGCGGCGGCATTTTGCACTGCCTGTAACTTCCTGAGGAGGGTGGGTTGCACATTAATGTATAGTCCATTACAATAGTCAAGCTTAGGCAAGACCAAGGAGGTTACAACCAATTTTCTGCAGGATTTAGGAATAAAAGGCACAATTTTCCTTATGGTCTTAATCGTAAAAAACGAAGAAGACACCACCTTAGAGACTTGAGCTTTAAAACTAAGCTTCTTGTCTATAATAACCCCAAGGTTTTTAGCTTTATCCACTGGGGTAGGGGGAGGACAAGATTATCTGGCCTCCATGCTGGGGACCAAGGTGGAAAGAGGTTTCCAAACATAATCACCTCTGTTTTCCTTGAGTTTAGCCTCAAGCAATGAGTATTCATCCAATGACTCAAGGAAAGCATACAGTCATGAAGTTTTGATGAATAGTTGGTGTACTTGTCCACTGTCGAGATCACCAGCTGGGTGTCGTCAGCATAAGAATTGGGAATCAGATTAAAACTTCTTATCAATGGTGCTAGTTCCGCTACATAAATATTAAAAAGTGTGGGGCTCAACGTTGAGCCCTGCGGAACACCGCAAGGAAGGGTAAAAGGTGCATACTTAAATTTGCTCAGATGAACTGATTGGGTCCTCTCTGATAAAAACGATGTTAGCAAGGAGAGAGCTTTACCTTTTATCCCAATTGCTTGTAAACGATAGACCAGAAGAGTATGGTCTACCGTATCAAATGCCGGGGATAGATCAAGCAGTACCAAGGCTACTGATCCACCGCTGTCTGATGAAGAACGGATTTCTTCTGTAGTCTTAATCAGAGATGACTCTGTACTATGGTTAGCTCTAAAGCCATACTGGCTGTGGTCTAGAATCTGATTAGTTGCAATATAAGTGGAAAGTTCCGCGTTCATGGTTTTCTCAATTATCTTGGCCGGGAGAGGGATTCTCGCAATAGGCCGATAGTTGGCTGTATCAGTTACATCCAAGTTGCTTTTTTTTAGTAGGGGCAAGATACAAGCCTGCTTCCACACAGTGGGAAAGGATCCTTGCTCTGTCATTTGGTTAAATATTTTAGCTAGATGTGGTCCGATGAAATGGCATATATTTTGTAAAATCTGAGGAGGGCAGGGGTCTTCCGGAGAGCCTGACTTGGCCAAGGAGATCAGTTTGGTGATTTGCATGGGTCAAGTCATTGAGAAATTAAAATGAGAGACTTTTTTGCTGATTTCTCGTTCAGGTTTTTTACCCTTTGGTGTAGAATGGGTGAACTGATCATACATTTGTTTTACCTTTGTTCTAAAGGAAAGAGCCAGAGCATCACAGAATTCTTGATTAAAATTGAAAGAATCATCTTTTGTGATTGTGGTCAAATTTTTCACAGTTCGAAACAGTTCTTTACTGGAACTACCTGCTTTTTCTGTCTGTGCTGTATAATAGAGAGTTTTCTCCCTAATCAGCTTTTTTTTAAACTCTGAGAGCATGGATTTGTATCGATTTTTTTCTAAAAGCTCTTAATTTTTACGCCAAATCCTTTCTTGCCTTCGGCAAGCCTGTTTGTCTATTCTCAAAGATTCAGAAAACCACGGGGCAGATGGTGTTCTCCTATTTTTATTAGTCCATGTGCTAGGGACTAGATTTGCAACATTAGTCTCAAGCCAGGTGGTATATTTTTTGGCTGAGATTTCTACATCTTTCTCCACCTCCGATTCACTTTTTGCTAGCTCGTTGACCAGAGTTGGGAGATCAAGTTTATGCCACACTCGACCAATAACCTTTGAATTAACCGTATTAGGACTGTTAGTTCGTAGGAACGTATATCTAAAAAGAATGGCTTGATGGTCAGACCAAATTAACGGGAGCGTGGATAACTTGGGAATGGCCGGGTTGTTAGTGAACAGGCCGTCTAGGGTGTGTCCCGTGGGATGCGTAGGACCACAGACCAACTGTCTAAGGCCAAACTCTGCAGTCGTGTCAAGTAGCTCCTCCGTATCTCTATCATCAGTTGTTTCTAGGTGTAAATTCATATCCCCTAAGATTGTAAAAAAGTTAGAGTGGAGACTGAGCTCTAGCAAAGAGTGGAGATTAACTAAAAAGTTGGATCTGGGGCCTGGAGGGCGATAGATCAGGAGACCCTTAAAAGAGTCCTGACCAGAGAGAGTAATTTTAAAAAGCAGGGCTTTGCAGTCCGGTGAGGCTATTATTGAGCAAAAGGTGATTAATTCAGCCCTATGATACAGTAGCCCTGTGGAGTTGCACTGTTAAAATCAGAGTCTGATGAGTCGTCACCCCATGTTTCTGTGACAAATAATATATCAGGTTTATGGTCTGTGATAAAATCAGCAATTTCGTATTTATGTTTGACCAGGGATCTAGCATTAATAAGTGCTAGCTGTAGGTCAGTATCTGTTTGATCTCGAGGCATCCCATCTCTCAGTGAAATGATTGGCCAGTCTAAAATTTTTGGGAGTTTAATATTGCAGCCTAAACATTGGTAGTAGTCCGGTTTTCTTATATGATTACACTTGAACTGATAGCAATTCTAGCATATTGGTGGGCGTAGAGACAAAAGGCTCTCACCTGTATAAAATATTGTAGGTTTACATGCCGTGTACAAGCCAGGATCTGTGGCCCTGGGCCTGGTCCAGGCACGGACGGGTGCAGACGTGCTTGCCTTTGGCGCGCCGGCGGTGTGCCCGCTGAGCGCGTCCGCTGCGCGGCCGATTCAGCGTTGCCCGAAATGTGGAGGGTGCTGAAGGTATTGACGTTGTGGCATTAGCTAAGTAGGCAAGCAAAATATGCAGAGAGGATTCCACAAAACCATATGTCCTATCCTTGAGACCTTTTTTGGAATATCTAATGCACCAGTATACATTGTACAGTAACTTTTTCCATGAGCAGTGATCATTTGCATGTCCCGGAGTCCTATGCAACTGAGTCCCAGCCCTTTTGCCAGTTTCTTTCCACCATGGCAATTGCGCCAGCAGCTGCGAATCAACCTGACTAATGCAGCTGTTCAGATGACCTCACTCTTTACTCCAAAAGTGGTAGCACCATTGTCCAAGTAGGGGGTAAATTATATAAAATATCCTGGTGCTGTTCGGCATCTTTGGTAGCCCCTTGCCTGGTGGATCCCCAAGTGGTTCATGGATACCCTCAGCCAGCCCTAAACTCCCAGTCAGATACTCAAACTATTCCTTGAACAGCACCAGAGACGTTCATCTTTCTTTTAGATCAACCCCAGAAGTCTTTCAATACCACTTAGAAACCACCTGGTCTGCCTTCAGACACCCCCGTCTGGTTCTCAGATATTAGCTTGCATGCACCACCAGCTGGCCATCAGAGCCCCTTAGCTAGCCTTCAGAGGCCTCCAACTAGCTACTTAACACTCTTTCTGACATCAGAGAGCTTCAAAAAGCCCACACTTATTTCCAGATAGCTCTCGTAGTAAATTGGGTTATTGGTTCAGTGGGGTAAGTACCCACCTCAAGTAATAGTCACAGTCTTCGTCAGGGGGAACCATTAAAGTCCTATAATAAACTTGACCTCAACCCTGTGGTAGCTATGGCACAGAGCAAACAGGCTTAACTTAGAGGCAAGGTGTATAGTATTTATGCATTACTAAAACAGTAATAAAGTCGTAATGCAAAACAATAAAAATACCAATATGAATTCGAAAAAATAGAGTAATATTTAATAAGCAAAATAACACCAAAATGACAGTTTTAAATAGCGCCAAGAAGCACAAACTGCCAATGAGTGGGCACGGTAGGGCAGAACCTAGACGCAATTTGACAATGACTGTGATGGTGAGCAGGTTCAAGTTCATCCTGATCAAACATTTCATGGTCTGACTAGGCCGGGGTGGAATTTCAATTACACTGGAGCAATTGGAGTAATTTTGGTAATTTCACACTACTCTAGAAAAATTGATAATTACCCGATTACTCTTCCTCATCTAATTAAGAGTAAATAGGACACATTACAATGTAAACATTTACAATGCATGCCTTTACAATGCGTTTTTTACATTGCAACATCCATTACAACGCATGATTTTACAACGCATGCCATCACAGCGTATTTTTAGAAACGACATTTACAACGCATTCTATTACAACGCATACCATTGCAATGCATACCATTGCAACCCATAATACTTTTAGGGCAACATTAGGGTAAGTGTTGGATAGTGTTGGGGTAAAAATTACTATTCCAACTCCAGTGAGTACAACAGTAGGGTAAGTGTTGGATAGTGTAGGGGTAAAAATGACTATTCCCACTCAAGTGAGGGCAACAGTAGGGTAAGTGTTGGATAGTGTAGGAATAGAAATTACTATTTCCCATTACTTACCTTATAATGCATTGTAATGGCATGCGTTGTAGTGACATGCATTGTAATGACATGCGTTGTAGTGACATCCGTTGTGTTGGCATGCGGTGTAAAGGCAGTTGTGTTGTAATGACTGCGTTGTAAATGTAGTGCGTTGTAATGACCGCATTGTTTTGGTTGTTTCCCGGCCTCCAACACCTAGTAATTTGGTTTGAAGCTTTCTGTTGTGAATGAGGACTAGTGATAAACCATGTAAAAACAACTTTTATGGAGATTAGTCAACATAAATTCTTCAGGCGCTTGAAAATGCTGGGAGGCAATCCTTTGGACAAGATTCTGTAATGTTACTACTTGGAGATAAGGCTATCTAATGCTGTGTCCTGGCGGTCTCTAGTGCAGAAGAGCAGTTTGAGTTTAACGCAACATTCTGCTGCAATCCTGAGAGTGTACAGGTTCTCTGATCTCAAGCGTATTTCTCCTGCTTTAAAGGTCTACAGGGCTAAGGCAGTGCGCAGTGCCCTATATGGGGTGGAAGTATGGAGCGTTGCAACGCTGGCCCCTTTGGAAGTGGCTGAAAAGTCTTTTTTAAGAGCTTTAACTAACCTCCCTAAGAACACTTCTTTAATTCCCTTAGGGCGTGATGTAACCATTGCTCCACTGATCCATAAAGCCTAGTTAAGGCCTCTATTATAGTGGCATAGTTAAAATACTGCTTGGCCCTTGAGGACTACTACAGAACTTTTCAAGATGTAACTTCTTTGGATAATTCTTGTAAAATCAAGTGGTTGTCTAAAATCAAACATCTCATATTTAAACTTGTCTTTGGCAACTTTTGGTCTTCTCCCCCTTCTTTGAAGCATCTACCTAACGCCACCTTAAAAGACGTATTTTGGGTTTACATGCAGAACACTGAAATGAGGAACATTTCAGAGGGGTTTCTTGCAGATAAATGTTTGGATTTTAAACCCTATTCCCCCTTTGAGCTCTTTTTAGATTTTATTACTCCATCAGCATCTAGGCAACTATTTCAGAAACTTCACTACGACACTCTGCCATTAGCCACTTTACTTGCCAATTTGAATCTACAAACCTGTACAAGCACAGCATGCCTGACATACTGTCAGTCTGAGGAAACTCTAGCACACTTTTTGTTTTTTTGCCCTGGGTACGTGCATTCAAGGAAAACCTGGGTCATCCCACTATGTAAGCAATTTGGCTGTAGACATGTTGTGGCCGCTTTGTGAATGTTATGTACAGAATCATCTCAGGTGGTGGTTTGCGCCGTATCAAAATATCTTTGCTGGGCATGGTGTATTAGGTCTAAAGTCATGCTCTGAGTTCTTTCTACTATCGTGTCCTTTTTTAGGATTTTTTTTTGTCACCTATTATTGATCATCTAGCTACATCATTTATTGCCTACAAGACTTATTTTTATATTGGTGCAATCATGCTGGACTTTTATTGTGTTTCTATTTTAACCTATTTATGTCATGTTTTATGTATTTTTTGTAGATTTGGTACTTTTTTGGGTGAACAACCGAATAAAGTATTTTGAATATTTATTATACCTAATATTGTATCCAAGTGCTTTCCTATGTAACAGCCAGCCTACTACAGTGAAAATACAGCTTTTAGGGCTTTTTCACTGTAAGGAATTGTTTAGCATTAAACCTTTACATGTCCCAATTTTAAACACCATGCCTCTGGTCTTATGGACAATTATGCCTTCTTCGGGGCAACTTAATAAAAAGGAAGGTGTCTGCCTGTCAAAAGGGGCTATTTTGTCAGGTCGAATTGGCAGTTTTAAAACTGCACAGCCAGGCTGCAATAGTAGGTCTTGAGACATGCTTTATAGTGCCACTGCAGTGGATTGAACTATGAGTGGTGCGTTCCCCTGATTGCATTTAATTTATAGGCCCTAGGTACACTTGGTATCATATACTAGGGATGTATGAGTAAATTAAATGGTCCAAACAGAAGTATTTAAATGTTACCATATTAAAAGGAAGAACACAAGCACATTACCACTGGTAAGTAGGGAAAAATGCCCAGAGTTCAATAGCCAGCAAAAATAGGAATCAGCAAAAAGGCAAAAAATCCAAGGTGACCTTGCAGAAAGGGAAACGTTCCAAAAGCTCTCAAAACAATCTCTCAGTCAAACACTTGTCACAAGGCATCTCTTTTCACATCTCAGAGACCCTAAGACAGTCCCTAGATATCTTTTGACTGCTTTCAAATATCCCCAACCCAGTGTCAGATACCTCTGGCCTTTATATCCCAAGGCCCTCAAGTATCCTAAGCATGCCCTTAAAGACCTTAATGCTATGATTGTCATCAGGTATCTTCTTTTGATCATACAAAACTGCATCCACCACTTTGCTTACCTTCACTCACTTCTAGCTGGTCATTACACCTCACAAGATAGACTTCTCTCTCCATCAGCAGACCCTAAATTGCCCCCCAAAACCACGAGGCTCATATCATGCACCATCAGCCTAGGTTCAGACATCCTGACAAATGCAAAGAGACCCCAAGCAGGCCCTCAGTCTGCTCTTGATATACCAACATTCAATCAATCAATCAAGTAATTTGTAAAGCGCACTACATACCCGTGAGGGTTTCAAGGCGCTGGGGGGGGAGGGGTGCTGCTGCTATTGGTCGAAGAGCCAGGTCTTGAGTTGTCTCCTGAAGGTCAGCAGGTCTTCGGTTTGTCGTAGGTAGAGGGGGAGGGTGTTCCAGGTCCTTGCGGCGCGATGTGAGAAGGATCTGCCTCCAGAAGTAGTTCTACGGATGCGCGGGACCGTGGCCAGGGCGTGGTCAGCAGAGCGGAGTTTCCTGTAGGGCACGTAGAAGGAGAGCCGGTTGTTGAGATAGGCTGGTCCGGTTTTGTGGAGGGCCTTATGTGCGTGGATCAGGAGCTTGAAGGAGATTCTCCTGTCGACGGGGAGCCAGTGCAAGTTCCTCATGTGGGGAGTGATGTGGTCGCGGCGCGGGACGTCGAGGATCAGGTGTGCAGAGGCGTTCTGGATTCTCTGCAGTCTGTTGATGAGCTTGGACAAGGCTCCGGCGTCGAGGGCGTTTCCGTAGTCGAGTCTGCTGCTGACTAGGGCCTGGGTGACTGTTTTCCTTGTGTTTGTCGGGATCCATCTGTAGATCTTGCGGAGCATGCGGAGGGTGTTGAAGCAGGTGGAGGAGACTGCATTGACTTGTTTGGTCATGGTGAGTTTCGAGTCGAGGATGACTCCCAGGTTGCGTGCGTGGTCGGTGGGGGCCGGGGGGATTCCCAGAGACATGGGCCACCATGAGTCGTCCCATGCTGAGGGGTTGGACCCGAGGAGGAGGATCTCTGTCTTGTCTGTGTTCAGTTTAAGGCGGCTATCCTCCATCCAGTCTGCGACTGCCTTCATTCCCTGGTGGAGGTTGGATTTGGCGGTGAGAGGGTCCTTGGTGAGGTAGACGATCAGCTGAATGTCGTCGGCGTAGGAGATTATGTTGAGGTCGTGTTGTCGGGCGATGCGTGCTAGTGGTGCCATGTAGACGTTGAACAGCGTCGGGCTGAGGGAAGATCCTTGAGGGACGCCGCAGATGATCTCAGGGGCATCGGACCTGAACGGGGGGAGGCGGATCTCTGAGTTCTGCCGGAGAGGAAGGAGGTGGTCCAGTCCAAGGCTTTCTCCCGGATCCCTGCGTATTGGAGTCGCGTACGTAGTGTGCGGTGGCAGACGGTGTCGAAGGTGTCGAACTATAACTCCGGGAGGATGAGGGCTGCCGTCTCGCAGTTGTCTAGAAGGATCCTGATGTCGTCTGTGGAGGCGATGAGGGCGGTCTCGGTACTGTGGTTGCTGCGGAATCCTGATTGGGATGGGTCCAGGATGCTGTTGTCTTCGAGGTGACGGGTGAGCTGGGTGTTAACTATCTTCTCGATGACCTTTGCTGGGAACGGAAGCAGGGAGATGGGTTGGAAGTTCTTGAGGTCGATCGGATCCGCCTTGGGTTTCTTCTTCTTTTAGCCCTAGCACACCAAGTTGACCTCTTGCTTGCCTTCACACACTTCCAGCTGGTATTTAAATACCTCAAATATGCCCCTAGAGACCCTTGGTGTGTCCCTACACACCACTAGGTAGTACTCAAGGTCAACCAGCATATGTTGCTCTTTAAGGCCCCCTCCCTTTAAGAAGCAACCTATGCTGCATCTTAAAAAGTTGGGCATGAGAGATCCATGGAGTTTCGATGCATACCCCCCGCAACCTGCCTTTAGTCAACCCCAGCAACTCCCTTAGCATGACCTCAGAGCTCCTGTTCCAACCTTCAGATGTCCTTTGCCACCTATGAGAAGTCACCCCAAAAAACAACCAACTAGCATCATAGAGTATCATCTGGTCTTCGTATACCACCATCTTCTGTGTAAGCTGCCATCTAGCTGCCTCTCATTTACCTTCCGTAATTGATTCCTCAACAGGCATCTAGAAACCCCAGTTGGTGGTTAGACATGCATGAAGAACACTTAATAATTTCAGGTGCTTCTCCCTTCTTTCATTACCTAGGTGTTTTCCACTGGCCGGTTCATTTCCTTAATCTCTATTTATTCTTGTGAAGGTCATTTTCTTCATCATATGGAGCCTTCCATGTGTGTCTACTGTCTTCCTCTGTTTTTTTTACTTTATTTGCCACTCACATCTCTCTCCTAGCAGGAGAGAGATCACATGCCATCCAGACTCTCACACTTTGCGGAGGATGAGATACCTTCTGTTTACTATGTGGCGCTGCAGCATATTAGCAAAAAGAAAATGCTGGCCTAGAAGTATACAATGAATACATGAAAATTTGCACCCAGTTTATTGCCCACGAAGATCAATAAATAATAATGGCATGAAGTCTACCATGCAC